>NC_140411.1:119330988-120658488 GCF_965140295.1 Lepidochelys olivacea | reverse complement strand
CTACAGAGAATTCAGCATAGAAGCAGGAGGATTAGTGACAAAGAGAAAAAAAAACAAGATATAAATATTAGAAAAGTATAATAACCCAGTCAGTAGGTCGTTTATCAGCCACATTGGCATTAAGTCAAGAAAGGTAATGATTACTCTGTAACTTGGAAAAATAAAGGCCATGACCAAGAACCTAAATAAGGATGGTACCTCCTGTAGGCACCCAGTTCTGAAAATCGTGGCCTGTGCATCCTGAAACTTTCCGAGTTCTTGTCAGAAGAAAATAATCAAGGAGTCTATAGGGAATATAATAGTCTAGGGTTCTAGAAAATAACTGTCAGCCAGATTCTGGTCTCATACTAGTGTGAAATCAGAACCAGGTTCAGTACCTTTAAAAGTTCTGCGGGGTTATTCAACAGCAATGATCTCATCTGAAATCCTTCTTTAGCTTCCTCCTCACTGACTTTTTCCTACATATACTCTGGTCTGGCTTCTGCCCTCTCTGTTGCCCGACCCAGGTCACTATTGACTTTCTCCCACTAAAGGGTTCATCTGTATTCTCATTACTCTTTATCTACTGCCGCCTTCAGCACAGTCAATCACTCTCTCCTCCTGACTTTCTGCCTTCTTTCGGCTTGCGTGATTGTGCTTTCCATGTTTTCCTCCTCTTTATATGACTGCTCCTGCAGACTCTCCTTCAGTGACTCCTCAAATGCCCAATTCCTCTTCTCTGTTGTTATTCTTTGGAGTTTGTGTCTTCAGTCCCCCCCTTTCTTTCTCTCTAGACACCCTCTGCTGGCTCCCATGATTTCAACTACCACCTCGACATGGGCGAATCCTAAATTTACCTCTCTGCCCTGACCCCTCTTCTCTTCCATCAGAATCCAGGTGGAAAAAAGGTTGTAGAGAGCCATTAGTATATTCAACTCATCTAGTTGAAATCTATTGCACAAAGTGAAAGACTAGTTGATCTTATTCCTTTCTAAGGTATTAGGCTTTGGAATGGTACATTGGCTCCAATCTCCCTTAGGTACTTCTATGGCCCCACTGCTGTAGTATCTGAGCACTTCACAATCTTTTTAATATTCTGACCTTCATGACACCCCTGTGAGGTAGGGAAATGCTATTATCCCCATTGCACAGCTGAACGGAACAGAGCCGGGGAACCGAAGCACAGAGAAACAAAGTGACTTTCCCAAGGTCGTTCAAGAAACTTGTGATGGAGCCAGGAGTTGAACCTGCAGCTCCAAAGTCCCAGGTTAGTCAAAGGTTAGTGTCTTAACCACTGGAACACCCTTTTTCTTGAGCTAAAAAGCTCCTTAGTATAGTCAATAATTTCTCCATTTTTTCCTCAAAGAAATGCACCATTTACAGTTCTCTACAAGATTTTCTGACTTGAGTCACTTTAAAACAATATAAACCTGAATAAACCATGGAAAAGCACACTAATAAACTCTGGTCCAGAGCACAACTTTGCCTGACATACTATTTTCTTGGGATCCTACATTAGAGGCCTGCTCCTACTTCTTTGGGCATTTTAGGCTCAGCACAGCTGAGGCAGGTGGACTCCCAGTCACATTTCTGCTCCCCTGAACATGGGCAGCAGAGGCAACATGCCCCCCTCAGAGCAGCCGAAGGGACTGCGGTGCTAGCTGAAGATCTGTCAGAGCGCTGCGTGCTCTGTCCCATCCCCAGCATGTCCCTTCCCTTGTTCTCTGTGGCACACCTCGGGAAGGGGAGGAGTGCCTCAGTTCCACATACAGCCTCAGTCACCGCTTTGTTATAGGGAAACCTTGGCTGCCCCATTAGAGCAACCGAAGCCTGGGTCAGGAATTTGTTATTGCCATGGTCAGTTGTGTCAGGAGTTACCTAGAGGCCTGATAGAGAAATGATTATCTGTGTGTTGATATTATTTTGGCAGGAAGTATCTGTAATGAAAACAGGAGTCTTTTCGCCTTGGAGCAGTGAGGCTTTGTCCCGAGTCCTTTGAGATCAGTGGGAGTCTTTCCTTTGGCTTCTATGGGCTTTGGACTGATCCACTGAGCACAGTTACGGTATATCAAGCCAGTGGCTAGCCAGCTAGCTCTCCAGAAAAAAAAAGACATTTTGGAAATCTCATAGAGTCACTGCCGCCCAGATTTTAAAAGGTATTTATGTGCTGTGGAGCTCAGCGTTGCAATGCCCAACTGATTTAGGAGCCTAAATCTCATTTTCAAAAGGTATTTAGGTGCATTTTCAAAAGGTATTTAGGTACTATTGACAGTCAGTGGGTTTTAGGCTCCTAAGTGCCTAAATCCCTTTGACAATGAGATTTAGGTTCCTAAACCAGCTAGATGATGCAACACTGAGAGTCACAACTCTGAAATACCTTTCAAAATCTGGGTCTATTACTATAGCTACTCATTAAAGCAAAGGAATAAATGGAATTTTTCATTTATCCAAGAGTTGATCCCTGTAAGTTGTTATTTGTTTTAAGTCATAGTTTATTGGGCTATGAATACTTGATTGTATAAACACTTCTTAATTTAACAAGCCCAGCCATCCTGATAATAGATTTTATAATTACCCTAGCTGTGTCACACTGATGAAGAAGTTCCATTACACAAATAATACAGAACAACATAACTGGAAAGAAAATGTTCTCACCATTGCATCTGCTTTATGCTTCTTCCGTTTAGCTTCTTGCATAAAGTGATCTGCATTGCGTGGTCTACAAATAAGAATAAGAATATATTTTACTATTTTTGAAGTGCAAAACATTTTCAAGTTATTTTATCCCTTATTTCAAACCTGATTTGCAAACATTTTTGCAAAGAAAATATACTTAAAATGGAAATATGCATTTTGTATTTCCAGATTGCTCCCTGAGAAAACAATAGCATTTATGGCTGTTCTTGTTCTTCAGAAGTTAATAATTCAAAGAAAAAAATTAATAAAATTTGTTTTTATGGCTTATATAAACTGCTTCCCAAATTAGTGCAGTTTTGATCTTCAAAACAGACACAGGTACTAAACAGAGAAAGCAAACAGAGAAATGAAAATAAATAAATAAGGAAGAAAGTAAAGACGTCAGATGAAAACTTTCAGATCATATTTGGACACAAGCAAATTCTTTCTCAGGTTAGAATGAAAGATGTTTTATGAAATATCCATGCAGCAGTGCTGAAAATGTGATACATTTCCTTAATTTCTGCAACCATGCGTTATAGAATATTCATTTTTAATATCTGACTGTCTCATCTGCCCACTAATCCATACTTGCCAGGACTACTTCTAATGTTCCAAATTTCTAAGCAGCTGCAGACAGGTATCATTATATATATATATATATATATATATATATATATATATATATATATATATATATAATAGTAATACATATATGCAAGCATTCAAAAGTTAAGAAATGCCAGAATTAAGGTTGCCTGGGCAACCTTAATTTGGCCCCCTTGGGCTTATGCATTAAGATACAGTTTTTTCATAATCACATACTATTTTTTCCACAGAATCCCAGCCTCATTTAGTGCATAGGTTGGACATGCTCTGGGTATGAATCAGGATTGTGTAGTAAAGGAGACTATTTGTACATGGACCCCTGCTTCATTATGTTGCAGAATCTGGAAGGTTGTCATGAATGAGGCAGGGGCTTGCAGGAAGAGAAAGGATGGTTTCATGGGTAAGGTGACTGCTGCCTGGAGAACTGGATTCTATCCCTGCCTCTGCTACAGAATCCCTGTATAATGCTGGGCAAGTCACTTAAACCAAATTTTTCACAGATGATCACTAATTGTGTGTTCCTCATTTTCTGGATGCCTTACTTGAGACCCATGGGTCTGACATTCAGAAGTGCTGAGCACTCACAGCTCCTGGTGAACTCAATGAGAGCAGTGCTTTGAACATATAAAGTGCTGCATAAGACTACATGGTCTGAAAAATCATATCATAGGTATCTCAAATTGGGCATCCTAAATTAGACGATACTTTAGACCTTGATCTCTTTGTGCCTCCGTCTTCTATCTGTATAATGGGGATAATAATATCCGGTCATCTCACAGAGGTGATGTGAAAATAAATTAATGTTTGTGAAAGCCCATGAGAAAATTAATAATTCAGTCTTCAGAACAGGGTTTGAATAATGTGCAGTAAATGGGGCATCAGCCCACACACTGAACAATAAGGATAAAACAAATATCGAACAGCTGCTCATTAAGTGAGTGCTGTCCATCCTGGCTACTGAATGCGGCAGGGGTCATATGGAAAAAATAGTATGTGATCTTGTCACTAAAGATTGCATCATAATGCATAAACACAAGTGGGCTGAAGTAGATTACAAAAGCAACCTGAATTCTGGCATTTTCTATCTCTTGAGTGCTGGACTTGGCAACCTTAATAATGTTCTTTTAACATAGTTGTTGTGTGCTGCTTAGGGCTGTCAAGCAAATGTCACATGGCACAGCAGTGGGTCCAGATGCTATTCCCGCAGAGATCTTCAAGTGTGGGGCCATGAGCTGATCAGGAAGCCCACTGGTCTCTACCTAAAGTTTTGGGAACAGGAGGCTGTGCCACAGGAATTTAAAGATGTATCATTCACCTGTACAAAAGGAAAGGCAATCAGGCCTCTTGCAATAACCATTGTGGCATCTCGCTCCTTGCCACTGCAGGAAAAATACTCACCTAAACCAGCTAATTGATCAATTTGCAGAGAAGATACTGCCTGAAAGCCAAGGTGGCCTCTCCCCTGGGCATGGTACTTCAGACAAGATCTTTGCACTCCAGAAAGTTCAGGAGAAATGTTGGGAGCAGAATCAAGACCCATATGTAATTTTTGTTGATCTTACTACGGCCTTTGACTCTGAATAGAGATGGCCTGTGGACTAGTTTGGTTGCCCTAATAGGTTCATCCACATTATTAAATCTTTTCATGCAGGAATGCAGATTTGTGTCCTTGACCAAGGCTGCCTCTCAGCTCCTTTCATTGTCACAAATGGAGCAAAAGAAGGCTGTGTTCTTGCTCTGACATTATTCAGCATCATGTTTGCAGCTGTTCTAATAGATGCATTCAGAGACATTGATTGTGGCATTTGTATGCAGTACCATATGGATGGAGGTGTCTTGAATTTGCATTGCCTGTGTATGAAGACAAAAGTTAGGAAGACAATCATTGTGAATTACTGTTCACTGATGACCGTGCTATTGGCTCACAATTTCAGGGATATTCAGTTGCTTGGGGACTGCTTTGTATGTGCAGCAAAAGGTTTTGGCTTAACGATCAGCCTAAACAAAGACAGAGGTCACGGTCCAGCCTTGACTGGAAAGTACTGCCACTACTCCAGTTGGGTCCATTGATGATATACCACTCAAGGTCACTGGCAAATTTTGCTACTCAGGCAGTGTTGTTTCACAAGACACAATAATTGATGATGACATTATGAAACACATTGGTGCAGTCAGCCATGCCTTTGGAAAACTTCAGCATCATCCCTGGAATGAATATGCTGTCCGACTGCAAACAAAAATAGATGTTTATTGCACCATGGTCATCACCACATTTCTTCATGGCTGCGATACATGGACTACTTATCAATGCCATATAAAACACTTGGACCTATTCCACCTACAATGTCTATGGCAGATAATGGGAGTTGAATGGCAAGATACGGTTCCTAACACAGTGGTCCTTGGGAGCTGCAACATCACAGGCATTGAAGCTTTTATAGGGAAAGCACAGATGAGATGGTGCAGTCATGTGGTCCGTATGTCTGACAGTAGAATATCAAAGGCCATTTTCTACGGAGAACTGCAGACTGGAACTTGTTTGGGGGTCAGATCAAGAAAATGTTACTAAAACACTCTTAAGGCCAACCTCCAATCTTGCGATATTCACCCTAACACCTGGGAGCTCTTAGAGCATGACAAGATCTGATGGCGGCCGCTCTGCCACATTGGAGAGAAAGACTTTGATAGCTCACAGACTGCCGCAATCAAGGAGAGACGTGCAAGGCACAAAGCTAAAAGCAGTGCACAATTCATCTGCAACTGTTTTCACCTGTGGCACCCATGGACAGAGCTGCAGGTCCGGAATTGGTCTTTGGTCTTATCTCAGGACCCACAATATGTGACTGTAGCTCATCTGTCGAACTGACAACAGAAGATTCCATCATTATCTTCACTATCAAACGTGTAATATACATTCCAACTCTCAAAACCTTCCTTAAAAATAGCTCAAGATTGCTAATTGATAACAAATATCACATACTTTACATAACCCAAGCACTTCACAGCAAGGAAATGAACAGTTAAGACCATCCTAAATCTTATACTGCCCACACAGGCACTGAGCCTACAAGCACTTATACATATGCTTAACTTTACTATCTTGAGTAGTCATGCTGAAATAAATGGGGCTACTCATGATGGTCCATCATGATTGCAAAAGATGGATAGCAGTGGCTGACAATCTCTGGATTGAAGACATCACCAAAGAAGACTCATGATGGTAGTAAAGTAAAACGTGCGTAAGTGTTTTCAGGATCAGGGTCATAATAAGCAAATAATAATGATAATTTCTTTCAAGTATAAAGAAATGCATATTTCATCACAACACAATACCATTACTCAGATCCATGGATTGCTAGATTGTTGTTTCTCTTCATGTATCATTTTTATTATCTTGATTTTAGTATCCAAATAGCTTCTTTAAAGTAAATAAAGTCCATTTATCCATGAATACTTTTATGAATTTATCCATGAATATTTTTGAATACTGGTGAAATCATAGCAGAATTTTTGGAAACCTTCTTGATCCATTGATCACTTTGCACACTCAGTAGCTGACTTCCCAGTAAACTGCTGCACACCACCTATCAGTTGCTCGCTGGCCATCCCCTACTTTGATGACCCCCCACCATTCTTTCCATGGTAACTTTTGTGAAGTTATTTCCATTTCTATGCCTGATGTGACCAAAGTACATTAGTTTGTGCCCGTGGATTTCTAAGAGCAGAGGTTGCTTCTCCCTAACAATATTTCTAACATAAGCATCCATCTTCTTTTCCATCCAGGAAAGACGCAAGCACCACATCTCAAAGGCTTCAATTTTCCTTCTTTTCAGCAGCATTAGTTTCAACATATCTGAGGTCAGTTAAGAGGTGTTCAGCAACCCCCCGCCCGCCTCCATTCCTTCCACTTTAACAAAACCCTCCAGGGCTCGTCTCATAATAAATTCTGTCCCCATATTGAAAAGCCATGGGGACAGAGTGCACCCTCGTCTCAGACCCTGCCCAGTGGAAAACTGTTGCCCACTATTGCTTGCACCCTGGTTGACACTAGAGGTTTGCAGTGGGTTCAATGAGATGTTTTGGAATCCACCACGTCTGCTTGTATCCTCCAGAGACAGTCACGTCAGATGGTATCAAATGCTTTGGAGTAGTCAATGAAGCACATGATCAGTGGGTGACTGTATTCCCTGCATTTTTCAATAATATGGCAGACATTCATGATTTGATCATGTCTGTCTCATAAAAACCAGCTTGTTATGGTGGTAGTTATGCTTATGACTAAGATTATGTCATGGAAGTCACGGATTCTGTGACTTCCAGAGACCTCCGTGACATTTTTCCACTTTAGCCCTGAGGCAGTGGGGCTAGAGCTGTCAGCTGGCAGGGCCCTGCAGCTCCCAGTGGCCATGGACAGGGGAGGGGGAACCTGAGTTCCCAGCCGCTGCGGGCGGCAGGGCGATGCCGGTGTTCCTAGTCACGGTGGATGGTGGGGGGGACCACAGAGTTCCCAACTGCCACAGGTGGTGGGGGGCCCCCACAGTTCCCAGTCCCTGGTCCTGGAGCTCCAAGCTATGGTGGGGACCCCTGCAGCTCCCAGCCGCCATGGGCGGTGGGGGGACCCCACAGCTGCAGCAGCAGTGGGTGCAGATCACAGGCTTCCGTGAATTTTTGTTTATTGCCCGTGACCTGTCCATGATGTTTACTAAAAATAAGCATGACAAAATCTTAACCTTAATTATGCTTTTATCATTTGCTTTATGCAATCCTGAATTATGTTGAACAACACTTGACTTGTGTGCAATATCAGAGAAATGGTATGATAGTTACTGTACTCTGTTATATCTCTTATCTTTGGTAAGGGCAGAAAGATTCCCTTTGTCCAGCTGTCTGGCCAATTTCTAATCATCCATACACTTGCAAATTTCCCACATGAGATCCATACCATGGTCACTGATCAATTTTAGCAATTCTGCTGGAGTGTTATCTACCCCTAGGTGCTTTCCCAGGCTTCATTTTTAAAAAGGGAAGAAGGTCCCAGGACCAGGCTCCAACCCAAACACGAACATCTACACTGCAATTTTATACCCCCAGAGCCTGAGCCTGAGTCAGCAGACACAGCCCAGCAGCAGGTGTCTTACTGCAGTGTAGACATACCCTACGTGGCTCTGATGAGGCACACAGATTGGCACAATAATCTCTCCATCCATATTTGATATAATCTTTGGCTGTCAATTAATCACAGTTAACTCACGCAATTAACTAAAAAAATTAATCATGATTTAAAAAATTGCAATTAATCGCAATTTTAATTGCACTGTTAAACAATAGAATACCAATTTAAATTTATTAAGCATTTTGGATGGTTTTGCTACATTATCATATATATTGTATTCTGTGTTGTAACTGAAATCAAAGGATATATTTTTGATTAGAAATATTTGGACTGTAAAAATGATGAACAAAAGAAATAGTATTTTTCAGTTCACTTCATGCAAGTACTGTAGTGCAATCTCTTTGTCGTGAAAATGCAACTTACAAATGCAGATTTTTTTTGTCACGTAACTGCATTCAAAAACAAAACAATGTAAAACTTCAGCGCCTACAAGTCGACTCAGTCCTACTTCAAGTTCAGCCAATCACTAAGACAAGCAAGTTTGTTTACATTTACAGGAGCTAATGCTGTCCTCTTCTTATTTACGTCACCAGAAAGTGAGAACAGGCATTTGCATGGCACTTTTGTAGCTGGCATTGCAAGGTATTTAGGTGCCAGATATACTAAACATTCATATGCCTCTTCATGCTTTGGCCACCATTTCAGAGGACATGCTTCCATGTTGATGATGCTCATTAAAAAATAGTGCGTTAATTAAATTTGTGACTGGACTCCTTGGGGGAGAATAGTGTGTCCCCTGCTCTTTTACCTGCATACTGCATTTTACCTGCATTTACCTGCATTATTTCATGTTATAGCAGTCTCGGATGATAATCCAGCACATATTGTTTATTTTAAGAACACTTTCACTGTGGATTTGACAAAACGCAAAGAAGGTACCAATGTGAGATTTCTAAAGATAGCTACAGCACTCGACCCAAGGTTTAAGAATCTGAAGTGCCTTCCAAAATCTGAGAGGGACAAGATGTGGAGCATGCTTTCAGAAGTCTTAAAAGAGCAACACTCTGATGCGGAAACTACAGAACCCGAACCACCAAAAAAGAAAATCAACCTTCTCCTGGTGGCATCTGACTCAGATAATGAAAATGAACATGCGTTGGTTCGCACTGCTTTGGATTGTTATCGAGCAGAACCTGTCATCAGCATGGACGCACGTCCCCTGGAATGGTGGTTGAAGCATCAATATATTTGAAAATGTACAAAACACCCAAAAATATTTAAATAAATAGTATTCTATTATTGGGTATTCTATTATTGTTAACAATGCGATTAATAGCAATTAATTTTTTTAATCACTTGACAGCCCTAATATCATCACCTTCAGTAAGAACTCTGCCCTCATGATCTTTTAATATGCTTGTTTGCAGGGAAAACTTCTCAGAAAGAAATCTGACAAATGGGATTTATGATATTCTTAACTACTCATTGCATTTCTTTTTAAGTACTTGGGTATTGTAAATGCCGATAGGTATCTATATTACGGTCACTTAGCAATCTTAATTATTTTTGAAAAAGGACGTTTTTTGAGTTTGGGAAATTGTCAAGCTGTCTGGAGTGACTCACAAGCATGGGTACCAACTTCAGGGCAGACTGTTACAAACTAGGGCATAAGCCCCAAACTGGTTGTGAGTTCTATACTTAGATTTCACCAACCAGGTATCAAGAGTGATCTCTTCAAGCACTATAACAGCCTTAACATGGAGTCACAGACAGTTCCCTTGGGCACTCCGATCTATCACGCCACCCAGGCAAGCCTGCCTTTGTGACAGATGGTCCCTTACACCAAAAATCACAACAACATTCATGTTATTCCCAGTCCCAAAGGACCAGTCACTTAGGTCAATTGCACCTCAGATCCTATATTAAAGACATTGCTTGTAGCCAATCCTATAATAAACTAATTAAAGACTTAGTAACTAAGAAAAGAAATGAGAGTTATTTACCAGGTTAAACCAGGTAAACATACACACACACAAATGAGTTACGGTCTTAGGTCCAAAAGGTAATAGAAGCTGCTGTAATGTGCAAGTTCTATAAGTCCCCTAGGGCTAAACAAGGCAAAACAACTTGGGATCTCTTGTTTATGTTTAAGAACCTTCACCCTTCAGAGTTCAAGCAACACAGGGACACAGTTCCTTCTTGTCTGGGATTTTTATTCCTTTTTCTCAGAGTTTAAACTGATGGGATGAGTCCACCTGCAGATCTCTCCTTCATGGGCATTGGGGGGAGCAATCACCATCTTTATTCTTTGATGTTTCACAATGGCTCATTTGGTCTCAATGGGCCTTCATGGTGGGTAGGACCTAACACCTTCTTTAGGAAGCCAGCATGTCTGCGTTAACTAATGCTCCTTTCTTGTTTGATGACTTACACAATTACTGATGGTTACAATGCAAACACTTAAAATAACCTTATGCCATGGGGTACAGATGTTATAAGTAAGATTAATACATGCAGCATCCTACAAGCATTTCATAAAGTCTAAACACTAAACAAATTCTTATAAGCTTAACCCCTATTTTAACACCAGTAACAGGCAGGTGAGCCAGGCTGGTTTCAGCTACGCGTTTGTCAGCGTTCAGTGAGGCCCAAGGGCCTTGGCATGAGCTGGCATCTGGTCTGCCAATGTCACAGGAATTTCCCAAGTTTAAATTTTTTTTCCTTTTTTTTCCTTTGATGTAGCTCAGTGAAGACGTAGATTTAAAGTGTTTAGGTCAGCAGGATAGGATGAGTCATAAAGCTACCACTGACAATAACAGGAGTGGTACTGGATCCATAACTGCTGTGGAAACCAACAGAACTGACACTGAGTCCCCTCCCCCAATTAGTCACTGTGCTTAATTTCTTAATAATGAAATGTTGCAATATGGAAATTTGTTTCACCTGTTTCCTTTATGTGCAGCTGGTTGCATACATATTCCAGGAGATTTAATTATAGTTTGGAGGTATGACAACAAGCTGGTTTTAAGATCATGGGAGACTAAGGGCAGGGCTACACTTGCAGATGTAGAGCGCCGGGAGTTAAACCGGCCCTCAGAGACAGCAGCAGGGAAAATGCTGCTGTGTGTTCACAATGCCAGCTGCAAGCACAGTGGTGTGGCCACATTAGCAGCTCTTGCAACGCCACAGAGAGCAGTGCATTGTGGTAGCTATCCCAGTGTGCAAGTGGCTGCAGCATGCTTTTCAGATGGGGTGTGTGGAGTATGACAGGGAGTGTGTTGTGTATGTGGGGGGGAGAGACCGTGTGTTTTGGGGGGCAGAGAGTGTGTCAGCATGCTGTCTTGTAAGTTCAGACAGTGGCAGGGGGAAACCCTGGTATCAGCCCCCAACCCCACCTCTCTCTCTCTCTCTCTCTCTCTCTCTCTCTCACACACACACACACACAAACGCCTGCCTCGGCAACAGCAGCAGCATTCCACAGTAATGGTTGCTCTGTGTCCCGGAGCAGATTAGCAGCCGGCTGTCAGAACGGAGCTTTGAAAGGGGATATCCGCATGCCTGCAACCGAGTTCAAAGCAATGACCAGAGTGGCCACTTCACTTCAAGAGATTATAGGACATTTCCAGAGGCCAATCACAGTGCAGTAATGCAACGTGTTGTCCACAATGACACCCGGGCATTTCAGCTGGGGCAGAGCAAGCTCTACGCTTCTCGTGGAGGTGGATTACCAGGAGCGCTCCAGCTGCAGAGTCCAGGCGCTCTAAGTGTCTTGCCAGTGTGGACACCTCAGGAGTTAGGGAGCCCGGGGCTGATTTAATGCGCTCTAACTTGCAAGTGTAGCCAAGGCCTCAGTAAGGTTAGACAGAAGTAAAATTTGACATGTGGGTAATTTTTAATGACCTCTGACGAATATTTCACACATTTTCTTCAAATTTAGCAGAGCCTTTGCTTTTTGAGTAAATCTAGCAATTTTCAAAGATATAGGTAGGGGAAAATGCTCTATAGTGGGAACTGGTTGCAACGTTAACTGTGCAGAGGAGAGTCTACTGCTTTTCCATAATAACAAAAAAACAAAAAAGAAAAAAACAACATCTTAGTTCAAAATGTTTCTTTTTGTCCCCCTCAATGTGGAATTTCACCCCAGAGTTACAATGATCCCTTTTCCAAGATTGCAGAGCTGGACTATTGACAGTTTTAAATTCTAATACCTCCCAATCCGTCACAGCTAAAATACCTCCTGTGTCCATTGAGACCCCCAGATTGTCTTAGTGTGTATGGAATCCTCATGATTGGAGATTTGAAAGATCAGGTTAGACAAACAACAGTCAGAATTGGTCTAGCTATACTGAATCCTGCGTCCGTGCAGGCAGATGGACTAGAAATCAGTGTTTCTCAACCTTTTTGATACCAGGGACTGGCTTGCTGCCTTCCTAAACTGTATCAGGGTGATCTCAGGGACCAGTGCTGGTCCACGGACCAGTCGGTGAGAAACACTGGACTATATGACTTCTTGAGGTCCCTTCCAGCCCTAGATTTCTATGATTCTATGAAACAAAATATGTGATAGCAAGTGGTGGCAGATGTTTGGATTTATCACCTTTTTCACTTGCAAGATCATCCCAAACTCATGTCATTAAAACTTTTATCCCACCATACACCACCATGCATATATAAATTGCATGTATAATTTGTTTGTTTGAAGTGTCCTGACAGCCTGCAAAAGCAAAGTAAGATAATGCAATGTAATTATATTCTACTTATATAGAAGTTAACTGTAAATTGCTCGCTAGCTTGTAACAGCATAGACACTGCTCCAGAGTTATGATTACCAAGTTATTCTGCAGAGTTATGATTAGCAATGAAAGTATTAACATGAGACGTGCATTACTTAAGTAATAATCTCCGCCTTTTCAGGTTCTACCACGATGCACTGAGCCAAAGGGCTTGTCTACTTCGTGGGATAAGGCGCATTGTGGGGGTGTGATTTCTAAAGCACACTAACCTGTTGCTCATGGATTAGTCTGTGCAGACCCTGTTGGTGTGTACTAAAGGTACCCTAGTGCGCTCTAATATAGTACTCTTTCAAGTAGTAATTGTAGGTTACTCCATGAATAGCCCTTCTGAAGTCAATGGGACTACTTCTAGAGCATGGTGCTACCCCACAGAAGTAAGGGTATCAGAACTTGGCACTATTTATAGAGATAGGCCCAACCTGTAAAATTTAGATTTGAATCTGGATCTGAACTTTCCTCAAGTTTCAGAGAGTTGGGAGTTAGAATTTCAATGGAAGTAATATTTAAAACAATTAAATATTAAGTTTTATAGCTAGGTCTAATTCATACAGATTTCACCTATGTCATTTACAGTGACTTTGGAGGGACTGTAAGACTGAATTAACACATATTTTTCTAAGTTGTGATATTGTCCCCAATTCATTTAAGTAGAAAAGGCCATATTCATAAATCCAGAAATACAGCCCCATTTAGATTTCTTTGAGATATTAAGAGTAAGGGAACATTTAAGGAAATACGTAGGTGTGTGTCTACAGTGTCAGCACAGGCATACCCTGGGAAGAAGCACTCAACTCTCCACAGTGAAAAATGTGCGTGACTTTCTATTAGAACTACAATTTTGAAATCCAATGCCACAAAACTGCAAACATTGTAATCTGTTTACAAATTTGTATGTTGTCAGAGAGTTGGAAGATGAAATTTCTTGTTAGATTTTATGTAAATTTGCTGTTTTGTTTTTAAGATCCAGGCCAATAATATCATGTTTTGGCTGGTTTAAAATTTTTTGAATGCTTTTTTATTATGGAATCTCTCCAAAACAAGGAAGGGTTGAAGTTTCCTGTTTAGTCTGGGTTTGCAATTTGTACACAAGTGCCTTTTGCCCCTTTAAATCCAGCATTACAGATCATTTAAAAATGATTACGTTCTGAAGTGAAATCTTCAGAATGTTCTGTAGGCTTCTTGCAGATACACTATCTCAGGAGCACGATGGACTATCATGATCTGAAGATTAGCAGCTGTGACACATCCCCAGTGCACCTTACATATTGTCCAGAACCCCTGGACAACTTAATTATTCAGCATGTCTAGCTCAGATCCTGTGCACTTTATATATTATACCTTTCTCAGATGATGCACATGATTACCTGTGAAATTCACAACAGAGTATGTTAAATGTTTTTCTAGTACTACAGACTATTGAGGTATAATGATTTTGAATCCGTATATCTTTTAAGATCTTTTCCATTTACCTAAACTTCATCTGTGACTGGACCTCTCCAATGAGATTTGTGGGAATATCAGTATTTGTGGTAATCTCAGACTTTTTATTCCCATGGATTCTCTCATTTTCCTACATGGAATAAACTTCCTTTTATTTAAGCAATATTTGAGTTGTTGCTTGTTTTGGATGTTGCTGTTGGGAGGCATCCTGAGGTGAAGTAAGAAATCCTTTGATCTCTGAGAAGAAATAAAAGGAAGGTCTGAGCCTAAACCCACTTTGGATTCTTAGCCTAAGGTGTGCCCCTGGGGTTCTCTGCCAGAAGGTGCTTGTAGCTGATCTCGCAATTCAGCATGGGAAAAACTGAAAGACCAGGGAAAGGAAGGCAACTATTTAGGGCTAAAGGGTTAGGAGGTATTAGGCTGCTTATTAAATTGCGGTGGAAGGTGAGTAACAGAAATGGGAGTTTTGTAAAGTTAATTCATGGTCTCCTATTTTTCGGTGGGTTGGGCCTGATTATCTTCTTACTTACACTGGTGTATCTCCATTGACTTCAATGGTGTTACTCCAGATTTACGCCAATGTAAGTGAGAACAAAATTGGCTTTGTTTCTTAGCAGAAGTGTGACTTCAGTTAGTGTGCACAATTAACTTTTTGACCATCTGTTTAAAACCTTAGCTGTATATCAAACTTTTTTGTTTCTGAATATCTCAATATTGATATGGCTATAAACTTCTTCAGCAAAGCAGAGATGCGTTACAACACAGACTATATCCCTCACATTGCTCTTTAAAAGGCAATTGAAAGACTGCCAAGCATCAGCGCCAACTCAGGAACCTGGGTGAATTCTCATTGGGATGAGGTGGAATAATGTGCCATTATATGAAACCAGCTCCTCTTGATGAGAATTTACCCAGCTATACTGACTGGGTAGCTCCATCAAATGCAGCTGGAACCAGTTCAACACATTCTCAGTCACATCTAGCTAGTCACCTAGGCAGTGCCATAGAATCCAGTCATTTACAAAATAAAAAACCTCACTGAGGGTTCTGATAGTACAACAAGGACAGGCTTCTTTTTCCACAGTGGTATGCAGATCATTCATAATTTTCAAGGGCAATCTCAGGACCATGTCTGTGGCTGACTCCTGGATTAAATTTATCAAACAATTCACTACTGTCCAGAAGTCCTTTCACTTGTATTACCACCAATTTCTTTAGAAACTTGTCAAAAGCCAGCAGGAAATACAGCATGTCCATTACTTGTTATGTTGCACATGATCACAGCATGAGCTAGCATGGCTCCAAGCATTATAATCACTCTCCTTCCAATAGCAACCTTTTAGAATTTCCGGACTGCTGACAGTCTAAGAATGGTGTTACGACGCAGGTGAAATGCAGGTTTGTGTGTGTGTTTCTCTATGTAATGTATATACGTGCCAGATTACAATGAGTCTGAGAACCTCCCTTTACCATCTTGGTCATCTGCCATCTTCTGTGAATTATATTTAGTCTAGCAGATAATTTAGTAAAAGAAATGTAAATTCATGTAGTCAAAAATGAATCATACAAAGCAAATCAATAAAAGCATTACTTCACAAAATAATCTAGCAGTATTTACAAAAACAATCTCTTTGGAAGTCAACATCATTGGAATTACCAGGTACTACATAGCTTAGATTCCAATACACAATTTTAATTATAACTGCATTCAAACACACATTTTTCATCTATTTTGATATATTGTGTAGTTTTCAGTTTTATTTACATAATTTACCATTTGTACATTATTTCTCGCTGTGTATGGTGCTTTATGAGGATACATTAAAAAAGGTAGTAAAAGTTCAATGAACCATCAAAACTGTAGCCAAGTGCATATTTTAATGTTCTTCAGAGATAGCATTACTGAAGTATTATAAAAACCACACTACTGCTTCCATAATGTAAAACAATTGCATGTAATAAAAGGAACTTAAATCATAATTCTAAATGCAGGGCCAGATTCACCTGAGGGTTGTGTACTTTGCAACCCAGGCACTCAGGGGTGGTTGTGCTGGAGGGGGCAAGGAGGGCATTTTAAAGATCTAATCAGAGCTAAATGGAATCCATCAGTACAGGCTGGCCTAGTTCTACCCCTTCTAGCCCTTCCCCAGACATTTTTGAGGTGGCACCAGCAAGCTCTGAGCCTTTTAGGTTGACTGCATTCTTGCACTCCTACTCCGCACAATACCCCACCACTGTCTCAGTGGGGAGATGCTTGATTGCGGTCCTGAGAGGAAAGAGAATGGAGGGGCAGACGTGGCTGCTCTGGGGCTTCCTCTTCCCCATGACCCCTGCACCAAACACAAGTGAGCGGGGAGTGAGATGTGTGTGTGGGGGGAGAAGCAATTTCTCCGCATCTCCCTGTTGCTATTGTCGGGGCTGTGGAGTTGAATGGAGAATTGATTATGTGTCTTTCATCCTTCCTCTTCTTGTATGTGAGGCCCTCAGAGCACGCAACAGCCATCCTGCTGCAGCTACTGCTCTACCCTATAAATAATTAAGAAGGAATTTTTCCCTTAGGTCAGGTTTGACACGGTGTCCGATTTTTGTTTGGGGTTGGGTTTTTTTGGCCTTCCTTGCAGCAATTTGGAGGCCTGATTTTAGGTTAATAAGGAGCAAGGGCATGACTTAAAAGTTGCACTTGAGTTTGTAATTTCATTGCCACTTGCACCTGGTATCCAGTGCAGGTGAAAGGCTCAAAAAAGGCCAACTCTCAGAGATAAACATGAGCCTGGAAGATGGCTGGTAGATCCTATTAGCCTGGAGAAAGCAGGGGAGACCTGAAGTCTTCACAGACTGTGGCACCCTTCATGTGGATGCTAATCTTCCCTCATTGGGAGAGGGTGAGAGGATTAAGAGGTGCGAGGGGCTAGGCTGAAGAGGGCCAAACCTGAATATTGGTTGTTTGGTATGGAGGCCATTAAATTTTGCACTGGGCCCTGGTAAATGTAAAACCCTGGGGCTTTTTTGTTGTTGTTTGTTGTTTTTGGTTGCAGGGGAGGGGAGAGGAATCCCCCTGCATTAAAGTTAAAAACTTAATAGAGCTGCAGCCTTTTGCTTTAAAATTCCTCCCAGTGTCTGTGTTTCATGCTCCTGTATGTCCCGATCAATAGATTCTGGATTGGAGCCTCGAGGCCCTGCTGTAACATAAATATTAAATAACAACAGCAGCACACCGAAAACAAAACTCACATCCAGCATATCTAATGAACAACAATCTTAAGTACAGTCTGCAGAGTAACCTTTTGTAAACGCTGAGACTGGCTGATAACGCGTTACCTGCTCTGCTGGATCGGACAGGATGTTTGGTAATTTGGCTGAAGGCAGCTTTCACGACTGTCTACTTTATTTGGCTCAAAGGTGCTGTATAAATAAATAAAATGCATCATACTAAGAAAACAACACAATAAACTTTCAGGAGCAGCAGGGCCAGTGTCCTCCAAAGAATACCAGTACAATAGGTTAGGACAAGCTTGTTTATTTTCTAGTGCAGTAAATTTCTACATCAGTAAGAGAGACTCTTTTCAAATATACATCTGTCACAGTAAGTCCCAAATCCTGCCCTCCTCCTGCAATTCCATTGCACCGGGGAGAGGGGCTCTATTTCAGAAGCGTGTACAGTTTATGCATGGCTGTGTGCCCTACAGGATGAGGCAGGAACACTACTGGTTCCATTGGCCATTCCCACCATTTAGAATGGGCACAAACAGTGCCAAGGCTATTCAAGTTCTGTAGATGAAGAACTGGACAAAGAGCAGATACACTCCTGTTCCATAACCTGAGGCAGATTCCTTTCCTTCTGCCCTAACAGAGATCCCCAGGACCTAGTCATCTGGGTACTAACAACAGAAGTTTCCCCTAAGGAAAGTCAGTGGGAGTTTTGCCACTCAATAACATTACAACAGGGCTGAATTTGGCTCTAAGGGTATGTCTACATTGCAACGTAAGCACAGACAAACTCAGGCTTCAGCCAAAACCCCACTTCCATCTACACACAAATCTCTCAGGCTCAGACCTATGGACTCTTTGGGGGTATAGGGACCAAATCTGAGTCAAGCTGGGATGAAGAGTTTGAGCCTGCCACAGGGCAGCTGGTCCCTGTGGACAGACTAAACCCAGAGCCCCTGGATCAGAGCAGGTCAGACCAATCCACTAATCAAAGAGGGCTGGGCTACACCTGGATCTATAGAGGTTGCTAGTGGGCAGCTGGAAAGAAAGGACTGAGACAGGCTGTGCCCTAGGGAGGAAAGGCCCACACTGAAGTGGAGTTAGCTCCTGAGGTGGGTCCCTGGAGCAAGGAGCATCTCTGTTGCTCCAAGAGGAGAGCAGAGCTGGTTGAGACTGGGAAGCTGCTAGGAGCTAGAGTGCCAGAGACCCTTGGGAAGGGTGGCCCTGAAGCCTGGGGCCAAGAATGGAGTTAAACTATTTTCTGTTTGTTTGATAACCCTTGTTAAAAGGAATAAACCTCCTAGAAAAGACTGGGTGGGGCAGCGCATGCTTTGGAGCTGGGAGAAGTGACAGCCCTGGTAACAGAGCTCTATTGCTGTGCAGGAATTCAACCCGCGTGAATCAGGTCCTGGGAGTCTTCAAAAAGTATTCCACAAGCCCATGGGCCAATTTCCTTTGTCCATTCCATCCCAAGACTCTCCAGTCAACTCAGGTGAAAACAGAAACCACCCCCTTGGGTGTACAGCAGCAGTTCCGGGAGTCAGCATTAACCCTTCCATTGTCTTCTGACCACTGAGCTGCAAACGCACCATCAGAGAGCCTTCTGTGTTTGCAATGGAGACTGAACAGAACAAGCCTTCTGCAAATTGCGCTGCTTCATGGTTATGGGAGCACAGCCAGATTTTGGTGAATCTCTGGTCTGAGGCTAGCATAACTCTGGACTTGAGTAAGAAGTGTCCAGGAATGATCATGCATACCAGCAGACAGTGAAGGAGCCAGCAGCTTTGCAAACCGGTGCCCAGTGCAGGGAGTGGATTAAGCAGCTCAAGAGTGAGAATTGGAAGACCAGGGACCAGAACCATACCTCGGGCAGCTCCCATTTTATGAGGAGTTTGACCGGGTGCTGGGCGCTGCACCCAGACAGAGCCAACTATAGCACATGATGACCTGCTCAGCCAGGATGGTGCCCTGCTGGCCCCAGAATCCAGCATGGGGACAGATCGGAGCCAGCAGCAGGCACCGACTGAGCTCTGACTCTGTTGCTGAAACTGGTCCCAGAGCAGGCTTTGAAGCAGCAAATTCTGGGTCCATACTTGGAGGAGCTGTTTGAGACTAGCCCTGAGGAATATTCTGCTACTGTGCCTGCAGCAGACACAAAAGGGACAGAAGCCGCTGTGACACTGCACCCCATATTCTTCACAGTGATATTATGATATGATTATGACATAATCATAATGTATTTTATTACAAATAATTCATGTGAGGTGTCATTGGAAAGGTTATGATTTGCTGAATATGATTATCCTATTTGTATGCATGTATCATTTTTGTATCCAAAGTTATGAATATTGACTATGTATTTGTATTTCAAAATGTAGTTACAAATGAACAACATCCACTAGGCAAAAGGCTCTCAGTCTAGATGTCTCGCTGGGAAGGGCCCATTCAGGTTCATGAGCCATTAGGAAGAAACAATAGGCCTTAGGAGAACCTTATCTCCCACCTGGGGAGCCTTCCTGAGGATACTACAGACAGCCTCTGAGTAATGGCTGGTGTGACACTACAGGGACATGTGACCAGGTCACCTGGTGCTGGACTCCATCTTGGGATGTCAGTATTTTCCCACTGACTGGCGTGGGAACCAAGCTTTGAAACAAAGCATTCCCGCCAACGTTCCCTCTAATTTTTTACATCTATGTGCGGATTAAATTTTGTTATGTGCACCAATATGGAGGTGATGTGTGGCAGGGGTGGGACCAAGGGGGTTTGGAGTGTGTGTGTGGGGTGCTCAGGTCTGGGGTAGGAGGCTGGGGTATGGAGGGGAGTGAGGGCTCTGGGGTGGGGCTGGGGCTGAGGAGTTTGGGGTCCAGGCTGCCCCAGGGGATTCTCCCCAGCCCTCTCCACGCCAGCAGCAGCTCCAGGGCCGGGGGAGAAGTGCCTCTCCCCACGGCATCCCTGCACACCGCCAACTTGCTTCCCTTCCCGCCTACCTCTTTCCTCTCCCCAGATCCCTGTGGCTGCACACCTGTGTGGCCCTTTATAGCCTGCTGCGCGGCCGCACAGCTGCGCAGCTTAGAGGGAACTTAGGTTCCCACCATATGCAAAAGCTGTATAAGGCAGGGGAGTGACATCACCGTGGTTCTTCACTGACTCCCCACCCAAAGAGACTCCTGGAAACACCTGAGGAACAAAGACTGAACTGGGGGAAGTGCTGGATCCAGACTAAAGGGATTTTAAGCCTGTGAATGGAACACCTAGGGATTCCAAGCTGTAAAGCAAGTGCAGCTTGCTCCTTAAGAACCTGCAGCCTGCTTGTACCATCTCTTAGGGTGAGAATTTTCTATTCATATCCAATCTTGTAGTATATTAAGTTTAAATAGCGTTTTTGTTTATTTGCTAAGTAATCTGCTTTGATCTGTTTGCTATCCCTTATAATCACTTAAAAGCTATCTTTTGTAGTTAATTTGTTTTTGCTTTGTTTAAAACCAGTGTGTGGGAGTCATAACTGAGGGCAGAAAGCTGTTGTGTATTCCTGTCCACATTGAGGGATGGGGCGAATTTCATGAGCTTACACTGTACAGTTCCCTGTGCAGCACAAGATAGTATAATTTGGGGTTTACCCTCCAATGGAGGTGTGTGCCTGAGTAGCTAGGAAGTTCCCTAATTGGAGCCTTCCCATGCAGGACTGGTCACAGCGTCTGCATGTAACTGCAGCTAGGTGTGTCCCTACATGTGGTCTGGGCAGCTTGTCACAGCTGTACAGTGTAAACGGAGCCCAAACTGGTGGGTTGGGGGAGCTCAGTGGTACCCCAGTTCCAGGTGGTACCCTGGGGGGAACCCGTCACAGCCACCCCTGAGCCTGGTAAGTTTCTGGCTCCATGCTAATATTTATTGATACCATAATGGGAGGAATTTCTACTCTATGAACCAATGCAAAAGTTATGAGAGACCTAGGTTAGCAGTATGTATTTGCTAGTAATGGATTGTAGTAAAGTACACCTTTAAAGAGTATTTTTACTGGGAAGGCACAGATTTTTGCTAGGGGAATTCCTATTTCTTAAAAATAATAGCATTACACAGCTGTGTCTTTAGGTTTGCTGCTATGTAAACACTCAAATGTCTATGGAGCCGCCTGGAAACAGAGAACTCTGGGCGTGTGTTTGAGGAAATGTTTTCCATTTCCAAATCGAGTCTATTTCAGTTAGAGGTAATTCATGCCGCCCATAGGTGACAAATGACTGGGGTTTCAGTTTTTGTCCAAAAATGTGCTGGCTGTGGGGTGGAGGAAGGCTGTGGAGGTCTGCATGTTTGCACGAAGCCATAACAGGGTAAGCCAGGTGGAAAGCGAATGCAGCATCCTGTTGATTCTCTCATGAATTCTGAGCCAATCCTGGATGCTGATAGTTGAAAACTTTTCCTGAAGCAGGAACTCCACATAGGTAACCACGCTGTGGTGAAGGATGTATGCTTCAGGGCCACCTCGGTAGCTGACCAGCCCACTCCACTCATAGATATGCTGTTCAACCACTATACATTTGACTGCATGTACTATCACTTTCCCACCAGCAGGATGGAATAATATTTCCCTTTGCCAACATGGCACCACAAGAACAGTTAAGTCCTCCAGAATGTGTAAGTCCTGAAATGATAGAGAAAGCTTTGTAGCAAGACCACTGACCATTCTACCCCAAACCCAAACAGTTATGCAATTTTTTGTAAAACCAAGTGAGCTTAGAATTTTTAACTTACCATTGTCTCTGCACTACTTTAGTTGAGATTAACCAGGCTGTATCCAGGAAGATTTTGTGGACTGAAGCATCCCTCTCACAATATATTGCAGTTCAGTTGTGAAATGGAACACTTTATGTCCTTGAAATTCCACAAGAATTATTTCTGCACTCCTCCATTGAGCTATGTGAGACAATAACCCTGTTTCTTGTCCTGCAGGCTCCTGGACCTTACCTGGCTGCTGTACCTCCCCACCTTGCCCTCAGCGCAGCACAAGCCTGGCCCAACATACCTTCATGGACCATTCCAAAAGGAAGCATTTCTGTGATGAACTGATGGTTGAAGTTTCGGAGAGGGCCAATGAGCAGGTTCAGTACCAGAAACAGAAGGACTTATGACTAGAGAAAGGGCATCCGAGAGGCAGGAGAAAAGGCTGAGGCTCACTTCACAGCTTGAGGACAGGGTTTCAGCAAGGGAGCAGGCACTTGCTAAACAGTTCCTGGAACAGGAAGGGCGGTTAAGGGAGGAGGACAGAGCTCAGCAGAGAGAACTATTTAAGCGACTCATCTCCATCATGGATGCAAGAGTAACGGCTCCTGCTGCCTCTCTCACACCATGGCATGGTTCCTCTGTCACGTCCCTTTGGTCTAGAAACAGCTTGGAACACTCCGTATCTGAGTGGCCCATGCAATTGGGCCCCAGGAGCAGCTGGGCAGGGCAAACTAAACCCCACGCAGCCCTCCGTTCTGACTTCCCCTCCTGTGGACACCCCCCTCCCTGGTACCAAGCATATGGAAAACGGGGAAAGAAGAACTGGGGGATAGGGGACAAGAAGAAAGTCAAGGAAAATGTGGGCCCCTTACTGAATGAGGGTGGCAAACTAGTGACAGAGGATGTGGAAAAAGCTAATGTACTCAATGCTTTTTTTGCCTCTGTCTTCACGAACAATGTCAGCTCCCAGACTGCTGCACAGGGCAGCATAGCATGGGGAGGAGGTGACCAGCCCTCTGTGGAGAAAGAAGTGGTTCGGGGCTATTTAGCAAAGCTGGACGAGCACAAGTCCATGGGGCCGGATGCGCTGCATCCGAGAGTGCTAAAGGAGTTGGCAGATGTGATTGCAGAGCCATTGGCCATTATCTTTGAAAACTCATGGTGATCAGGCGAGGTCCCGGACGACTGGAAAAAGGCTAATGTAGTGCCCATCTTTAAAAAAGGGAAGAAGGAGGATCCTGGGAACTACAGGCCAGTCAGCCTCACCTCAGTCCCTGGAAAAATCATGGAGCAGGTCCTCAAGGAATCAATTCTGAAGCACTTAGAGGAGAGGAAAGTGATCAGGAACAGTCAGCATGGATTCACCAAGGGCAAGTCATGCCTGACTAATCTAACTGCCTTCTATGATAACTGGCTCTGTGGATGAGGGGAAAGCAGTGGATGTGTTGTTCCTTGACTTTAGCAAAGCTTTTGACACGGTCTCCCACAGTATTCTTGCCAGCAAGTTAAAGAAGTTTGGGCTGGATGAATGGACTATCAGGTGGATAGAAAGCTGGCTAGATTGTCGGGCTCAACGGGTAGTGATCAATGGCTCCATGTCTAGTTGGCAGCCGGTATCAAGTGGAGTGCCCCAAGGGTCAGTCCTCGGGCCAGTTTTGTTCAATATCTTCATTAACTTTCTGGAGGATGGTGTGGATTGCACCCTCAGCAAGTTTGCAGATGACACGAAACTGGGAGGAGAGGTAAATACGCTGGAGGGGAGGGATAGGATACAGGGGGACCTAGACAAATTAGAGGATTGGGCCAAAAGAAATCTGATGAGGTTCAACAAGAACAAGTGTAGAGTCCTGCACTTAAGACGGAAGAATCCCATACACTGCTACAGACTAGGGACCGAATGGCTAGGCAGCAGTTCTGCAGAAAAGGACCTAGGGGTTACAGTGGACAAGAAGCTGGATATGAGTCAACAGTGTGCCCAAGAAGGCCAATGGCATTTTGGGACGTATAAGTAGGGGCATTGCCAGCAGATCGAGGGACGTGATTGTTCCCCTCTATTCGACACTGGTGAGGACTCATCTGGAGTATTGTGTCCAGTTTTGGGCCCCACACTACAAGAAGGATGTGGAAAAATTGGAAAAGGTCCAGCGGAGGGCAACAAAAATGATTAGGGGACTGGAACACATGACTTATGAGGAGAGGCTGAGGGAACTGGGATTGTTTAGTCTGCAGAAGAGAAGAATGAGGGGGGATTTGATACCTGCTTTCAACTACCTGAAAGGGGGTTCCAAAGAGGATGAATCTAGACTGTTCTCAGTGATAGCAGATGACAGAACGAGGAGTAATGGTCTCAAGTTGCAGTGGGGGAGGTTTAGGTTGGATATTAGGAAAACCTTTTTCACTAGGAGGGTGGTGAAACACTGGAATGGGTTATCTAGGGAGGTGGTGGAATCTCCTTCCTTAGATATTTTTAAGGTCAGGCTTGACAAAGCCCTGGCTGGGATGATTTAGTTGGGGATTGGTCCTGCTTTGAGCAGGGGGTTGGACTAGGTGACCTCCTGAGGTCCCTTCCAACCCTGATATTCTATGACATGCAGCAACATGGGGGGTTCTGTACTGTTTGCACTTTTCCTCTACTTTTGTTTCGTTTTGGAAATGTTGTTTTGTAACTGGTGTTTGGGTGTTGTAATGGCAACCGCCCTGCTTGGCAATGGGTGACAGTTGTACTGTTTTAACACAAGTTTACAATAAAGTTTTTTATGTCATCAGGAAAGTTTATTGCTATCCCTGCACCTCATCATACAATCGGTATTGAAATAATCAAGCTAAACCCATGATCAGGAACAATGAGGAAGTACGTACAGCAATCCACTCTTCAATCACTTCCTTATATGAATCCATACCGTGAATCATCCCACCCTTTTTGTAAGTTGTCATATCATTCATAACTACGTTGCATGGCAATCAAGCCCCTATCTCTCCCTAGCACTGACACCCCCCGAAACCAAATAGCTTCAACCCCCACAAGCACGTTCATAGAAATACTAATCTTCCTCTTCCATGGGACCATGCCAGTCCATAATGTGGGAGCACAAAGCATCTCTGTTGCCCAGGTGCATCCAGCTCCAGCTGTGGTAGCCGCACTTGCTGGCTGAGTGTAACGATTCAGTGGCCCCTTGCTTCTCATAGGTCCATTCAGGGGGAAATGACTCACCTCTGGCTTCAAAGATTGTGTAGAGTACAGCAAGCTACAGTAATGCAGACAGCATTGATGCCACTGGCATCCAAACAGGTCTGTGGGCACCTCCAACAGTGCCTCATGCGTGTGTCTTTACCCTGGAGGGCTAAGGCAAGCTACTCAAAACTCCAAAAATGTAAGCTTTCTTCATGTGAAAGTTCTGGACCCACTGCTGGTCATCCCAGGTCTGCATGACCATGTGATTCCCACCAGTCTGTGCTTGTGGGCCTGTGCCAGAAGCGCTGGTTTATGCAGGGAGCATCAGCGGCTATAGCGAGTGTAATGAGCAGCATCAGCCGCTGGGAGCTCTTCCCTCTTCTGCTTTCTTGTCCTTCTCCTGCTCCAGCCAACATGCTCTCAGGTGCCTTTCCTGGGTAAGAAAACGCCGTCGAAATGTCCACCAGTGTGTCATGGAAGCTCTGCCCTGACACAGGAGTGAAAACGCAAGCAAGAGAACTTCTTGAAAAGGGGTCTCCTCCATGTTGCGTGGCAGGCTGTGCTGGCAGGCTGTTCAAACTTCCTGTAATGTGCAGGGTGGGCAGGAAACCTTTCCCACAGTGTACCACAAGCAAAGGGCTAGAACAGCCACATTTTGGGAGTTTGAGATGTGGTTGGTTTGACTCGGGTCTGTGTGCTGAGTGTGGACGCCAGAGCCCTCACTGTTTCAAGCCCAGACTAGAAAATTCTTAACATAGGGTTGAGAATTAATATAGACACTCAAACCTCAGGTTCTCCAACACAGGTCAGCTGACTTGAGTCCCACTAACCCATGGCTTACATTGCAGTATAGACATACCCTCAATGTTATTACACAGCCTCTAAAATTCTCTCTCTTTATACAGTAGTATAAGTCTCAAATGGCTAAAAAATCCTGTACATCTAACTGAAGTACACAAACTGGAAAACAGTAACCCCATATATCTTTTATATGTCACTTGTATGCCTGATGTGTCAGATTCATAGATTCCAAGGCCAGAAGGGACCATTGTGATGATTTAGTCTCACCTCCTGAATAACACAGGCCACAGAACTTCCCAAAGTAATTCGTAGAGCATGTCTTGAAGCATATTCAGAACATGCAGGAAAACCATGGAAAGCAGGATTTTGCTTGCCATTTTAAATACTTTATTTTATGCAAATACAGTATCCACAATAGGCACTTTGCTAAACAAGATACTTTTCACTGACCTACTTGTGATCCAATTTATTATTAGATACAACTGTTTTCAGTGATCTGAAGAAAACAAGTTGGGAACAAAGTGAAGAGTTCTTGAGTGGTTGAAACAAATGAGAGTGGTTGTTTTAAATCAGATATGTGCGATTTAGTCTCTTCATACTATGATCTCTGATTAAAACAGACAGTATAATCCAAGGCTGGATTACTGTAATTCAGAGTTTTGTGCTTTAACAGATGAAATTTTCTCTGGACATAATTTTGGGGCAAATGTTGTCATTAGGGGTACTACAGTAGGTTCAAAATTATGTACTGCATTTCCTCAAATTCCATGATGTGGTACCATAGGAATCTGAAAAATTCTGTTTGCCATCTTTAATTTGATCTTTCTGATGTGTGAGTCAATTTTGTTGATTTTGGACATTTGCAATCAGTCTAATCCACAACATTTTAGTGACCTCCATACATAGCAATTTGGGATCCAAGGTCAAGGGCTTCTGGTGATACATAAACAAAGGGCTAAGATGATAGGCATAGAAATCCTTTACTTAGAAATAGCAACTGCCTATTGTACTATTTGTAAGCACAAAATTAAGATATATTTGATTTTTGTTGCTTATCTAATTCAGCTTTTTAGATTGCTTTAATTTTTTTATTTTTTATGGGCTGCAAATTGCTTAGGGACACACTGCATGGAAGGCACTACACAGGAACAGTTTTTATTGTATTTCTCTCTCTGAAAAGGTTAAGGAGTTTTATTGCAGATGTCTGTCGGAAATCTCACATGTATCACTAATGGAAGAAGCAAGTGATAAAAGCCTCTGAGTTGATAGATTTCAGAGTAACAGCCGTGTTAGTCTGTATTCGCAAAAAGAAAAGGAATACTTGTGGCACCTTAGAGACTAACCAATTTATTTGAGCATAAGCTTTTGTGAGCTACAGCTCACTTCATTGGATGCAGATAGAGATAGTGAAAAAAGCAGTTTTAGCTCCTGTGACAGCATTCTGGAAAAAACACTGTTTCTTATCAGCAGGTTGAGGAGGAATCAGACTGAGGTACAACAGTTGTATTGTAACTGTTTCTGATTGCATTTTGTCTTCTAATCCATACTGATGAGCTGTTTCCCGGGTAAAAGCAGTCTGGGGAGGCGGCTGCAATTTACACAGTATCACATCCCTCATATTCAGAAAGGTAAATATATGAAGATCAGGTCATTACAAGTCAACATGTCTATTTGAACCAACGGGAATTTAAGCTTTATTTTGATATATAACATGGTAAAGTACCTTGAAAAATGAAGAAGCAATTTTAAATCCTTTAAATGAGAGATGACTACAAACTGGAGCCATTTTAAAAATCTGCTGAACTATAAGGAGGGATGGGGGATTTGAATAAACAGGGTCAAACGCCTTTGGTTTTGGCTTTACAATACCAAAACCAGCACAATTCCTCATTTTTCCTCGCTGTGACTATAAATAGCAAGTGACCTTGTTAAAAAACACAATGAAACAACACAACCTCTGGATACAAATATATTTCAGGCTCAAGAAACAAAACAAAATGACCTCTTAGCAAACTTGATGGTGTACAGTCCTAGTTCAGTGTTTGGAGAAGTAGATGTGTAACTTGCAGTAACAATAACAGGAATTATACAATTTGTTCAATTTACAATGTAATGTGCTGAAATATATCTTACTATGATGGCATTGGCCATGTCTGAGCTCCTGTTGGGCAAGATTTATTTTTATTTCATAAAAAAAATTTGCACTTAAATTGCTTTTTTTGAAAAAAGGCATCTGTACTTACATATCATCAAAGATGAGCTTTGTTCTGCAGTCTTTGTGTGCCCTGGATAAAGATGGCCAAGACTCTGTTTGGGAGTGTGGCTTGTTGCAGAGAACACTTTCTGAATTGATGTGAACTGCTTTCTAGACAACAAACAATACAGAACACATTGAGAAATTGATCATTGAGTTAGAAATAGCAGCTAATAAACTATAAAAATTTGACTGCATTGTGCTGTAAATTGCAAGTTAGTGTGCTCACTATTTCAACAGGGAGTACACATAACTAGCTTGTCACTGATAGCCACAAATTCACAGATATTGCGAATAGTTACAGGTAAAGGGCTTTAGAATTTCAGGTGATATGCAGAAGAAACAGAACAGAATTATTAGTCACTAGCTGAAGGGCCATAACACGATGAGTGTAGTTATTAAATCATAGACCAGCTGTGGTTATTCTGCATGTCAAGCCACATTTCAGTGTCCAAACTGTTTGGGGTTTTTTGTTTTGTTGCTGTAACTTTCCACCAGTTTGGGTTGTTATTATTATTTGACAGTAACTGCAACAGAATAAAATTCCTTCTGCTTCAGACAAAAGAAGGAAATGGAATGAAGGTCTCAACAGAAAGCTCCATGATCTAACCACCACTTACTGCCTAGCTTTCTCTGTAAGTAATCTACACGATCAGTTGGTCATGGCAGCTAGGCACCAGATGGGCAGATTTGCTAAAACAAAACCAACCGTGACATTTACAATTCATGAGCTCTCAACTTCTGTATGGGACATCCAGATCAGTTCAGTGGGATAATTTTCAGATGAATAACCAGATACATAAAAATTTTATTAAAGGGATTATTAAAATGTTGACCAAATGGAGCATTTCCAGGCTATGCAGAAAATCAGAGTGGAATGCATTAGCTAAGGGTGTGGATCATAAAGCAATCACTTTTTATTTCTAATTTCCAATACATTTATCTTTGAAGGACTTTAAATTATTTTCCAGATATCAAATAATTATAACTCTAAATGAGTTCATAAACCAGCCTCTAAACTTAGGTGTTTAAAAATGTACATTTACGTCATGATGGAAGAGAAATTGGTCAGTCCAATATATTAAAAATGCCTTTTCAAGGCCTTGTATATAGCCTATTTTTCAAATACTTAATATTGTTTATTTCTTTTTATTAAGTGTGAGAGACTCTAGAAACACTTACCTAATTTAGAACAACATATTTAAGACAAAACATCTCAAAGTTAGATCAGAAATGTTTACTTTTTCTCCCCACCTCATTACCCCCCTTTCTTCCACCGCAAATCTGCCTTTTTGGAACAGGCCAGTTGCCCCTGAGCAGAAGTGACTTGAGGGGTTTGGGCTAAAGTTCAGTTTCCTGCTGTGAGGTGTAGGCGCTTGAAGCCTGTAATGCAGAGGTGGGCAAACTATGGCACGTGGGCCCCTCCTGCCCGGCCCCTGAGCTCCTGGCCTGGGAAGCTAGCCCCCGGCCCCTTCCCCACTGTTCCCCCCCCCCCCGCAGCCTCAGCTCACTGTGCTGCCGGCACAATGCTCTGGGCAGTGGGGCTGCGAGCTCCTGGGTCAGCGCAGCTGCAGAGCCCGGCCTGACCCGGTGCTCTGTGCTGCGCGGTGGCAGGACAATTTCCTGGCGCAAGTGCTAGAGGAGCCAACTGGGGGGGGCGCTTTTCTTGACCTGCTGCTCACAAACCGGGTAGAATTAGTGGGGGAAGCAAAAGTGGATGGGAATCTGGGAGGCAGTGACCATGAGTTGGTTGAGTTCAGGATCCTGACGCAGGGAAGAAAGGTAAGCAGCAGGATACGGACCCTGGACTTCAGGAAAGCAGACTTCGACTCCCTCAGGGAACGGATGGCCAGGATCCCCTGGGGGACTAACTTGAAGGGGAAAGGAGTCCAGGAGAGCTGGCTGTATTTCAAGGAATCCCTGTTGAGGTTACAGGGACAAACCATCCCGATGAGTCGAAAGAATAGTAAATATGGCAGGCGACCAGCTTGGCTTAATGGTGAAATCCTAGCGGATCTTAAACATAAAAAAGAAGCTTACAAGAAGTGGAAGGTTGGACATATGACCAGGGAAGAGTATAAAAATATTGCTCGGGCATGTAGGAATGATATCAGGAGGGCCAAATCGCACCTGGAGCTGCAGCTAGCCAGAGATGTCAAGAGTAACAAGAAGGGTTTCTTCAGGTATGTTGGCAACAAGAAGAAAGCCAAGGAAAGTGTGGGCCCCTTACTGAATGAGGGAGGCAACCTAGTGACAGAGGATGTGGAAAAAGCTAATGTACTCAATGCTTTTTTTGCCTCTGTTTTCACTAACAAGGTCAGCTCCCAGACTGCTGCGCTGGGCATCACAAAATGGGGAAGAGATGGCCAGCCCTCTGTGGAGATAGAGGTGGTTAGGGACTATTTAGAAAAGCTGGACGTGCACAAGTCCATGGGGCCGGACGAGTTGCATCCGAGAGTGCTGAAGGAATTGGCGGCTGTGATTGCAGAGCCATTGGCCATTATCTTTGAAAACTCGTGGCGAACGGGGGAAGTCCCGGATGACTGGAAAAAGGCTAATGTAGTGCCAATCTTTAAAAAAGGGAAGAAGGAGGATCCTGGGAACTACAGGCCAGTCAGCCTCACCTCAGTCCCTGGAAAAATCATGGAGCAGGTCCTCAAAGAATCAATCCTGAAGCACTTGCATGAGAGGAAAGTGATCAGGAACAGCCAGCATGGATTCACCAAGGGAAGGTCATGCCTGACTAATCTAATCGCCTTTTATGATGAGATTACTGGTTCTGTGGATGAAGGGAAAGCAGTGGATGTATTGTTTCTTGACTTTAGCAAAGCTTTTGACACGGTCTCCCACAGTATTCTTGTCAGCAAGTTAAGGAAGTATGGGCTGGATGAATGCACTATAAGGTGGGTAGAAAGCTGGCTAGATTGTCGGGCTCAACGGGTAGTGATCAATGGCTCCATGTCTAGTTGGCAGCCGGTATCAAGTGGAGTGCCCCAAGGGTCGGTCCTGGGGCTGGTTTTGTTCAATATCTTCATAAATGATCTGGAGGATGGTGTGGATTGCACTCTCAGCAAATTTGTGGATGATACTAAACTGGGAGGAGTGGTAGATACGCTGGAGGGGAGGGATAGGATACAGAAGGACCTAGACAAATTGGAGGATTGGGCCAAAAGAAATCTGATGAGGTTCAATAAGGATAAGTGCAGGGTCCTGCACTTAGGACGGAAGAACCCAATGCACAGCTACAGACTAGGGACCGAATGGCTAGGCAGCAGTTCTGCGGAAAAGGACCTGGGGGTGACAGTGGACGAGAAGCTGGATATGAGTCAGCAGTGTGCCCTTGTTGCCAAGAAGGCCAATGGCATTTTGGGATGTATAAGTAGGGGCATAGCGAGCAGATCGAGGGACGTGATCGTTCCCCTCTATTCGACATTGGAGGCCTCATCTGGAGTACTGTGTCCAGTTTTGGGCCCCACACTTCAAGAAGGATGTGGATAAATTGGAGAGAGTCCAGCGAAGGGCAACAAAAATGATTAGGGGTCTGGAACACATGAGTTATGAGGAGAGGCTGAGGGAGCTGGGATTGTTTAGCCTGCAGAAGAGAAGAATGAGGGGGGATTTGATAGCTGCTTTCAACTACCTGAAAGGGGTTCCAAAGAGGATGAATCTAGACTGTTCTCAGTGATAGCAGATGACAGAACGAGGAGTAATGGTCTCAAGTTGCAGTGGGGGAGGTTTAGATTGGATATTAGGAAAAACTTTTTCACTAAGAGGGTGGTGAAACACTGGAATGCGTTACCTAGGGAGGTGGTAGAATCTCCTTCCTTAGAGGTTTTTAAGGTCAGGCTTGACAAAGCCCTGGCTGGGATGATTTAACTGGGAATTGGTCCTGCTTTGAGCAGGGGGTTGGACTAGATGACCTTCTGGGGTCCCTTCCAACCCTGATATTCTATGATTCTATGATTCTATGGCTGGCTCCAGCTGGGCGGCGTGGCTGTAACACCGCCAGCCACCGGTGCTCCAGGCAGCGTGGTAAGGGGACAGGGAGCGGGGGGTTGGATAGAGGGCAGGGGATTTTGGGGTGGTGGTCAGGGGGTGAGGGTGTGGTTAGGGGTTGGGGCGGTCAGCGGGCGGGGAATGGGGGGCGTTGAATGGGGGCAGGAGTCCCGGTGGGGCCGTCAGGAAGGAGGGAGGGGGTTGGATGGGGCGGCGGGGGGAGGTCAGGTGACAGGGAACAGGGGAGGGGATGGGGCACGGGTCTCGGGGGGGGGCCAACAGGAAACGGGGGAGTTGGATGGGGCAGGAGTCCCGGGGGTGGGGGGCAGTCGCCAGTCCACACCTGGCTTTTTGGGGAGGCACAACCTCCCCTAACCGGCCCTCCATACAATTTCCAGAACCCAATGTGGCCCTCAGGCCAAAAAGTTTGCCCGCCCCGCTGTAATGCATCAAGACATTAATAATAATAAAGAATATATTTGGTGAAAATATTCAATACTTTCTCTTATTATTTCTTCTTCCTTTTCATGGAACGTATAATGGCTAAAACCTTGTTCTCTATGCAGGAAAAGATCATGCAACGGAATTCCTCATGTAGTTTCCTATGGCTCATTTCACTGCTGAAGAGGGAAATGCTGAGATTAAGCTCTGCTCACAAAACCGACCAATTTTGTGTCCTCGAAAGGCTGCAGATCTCTAGGGACCTGCTGAAGAGCAGGATCATCCACATGAAGGCACTGTTCCTCTAATCCATCATCAGCCCCCAACAGGTGCCTCTTGACTGCATGGCAGCACAGCTACCTGGGTGCCACTCTACCACAGACCCACTTCGCCTACCTGAGGTGTTCCAAAAATGAAACGGGTGTGCACCAAAGCTATTGTCGAGTCCATGATTATTATTAATTTTGGGGCGGCACTGGTGGGAAGTCGAGCATGGAGAGTGCCCATTCCCCTTTCCCATGCACAGAGCCTCAACTCTGAGGAGGAGCCTTTGATGGAAGGGGAAGAATGATGCAGCAGGAGTAGCACTCTATTGTTCCCTGTATGTGGAGCTTCAGGGTTTGCACTGGTTTTCTCCACAGAGGAAATATTGGGTTGACCTTCCTAGTTTACTGTTCCCTTGGGCTGATTTTGCATTCCTTTTACTCCTAAGACTCCTGTTTCAGGAATCTAATGATTCAAGAAAGGCAGGATTGGAGCTCTTGTCTATTTTGCCATCTCTGTCATTTCATGCACAGGTCTGTTCATTTATTGGAAATATATTTATGAGGAAAACGATTTCAGGCATGCAAACACACACAATTTCAGTTCAGAATGCCAAGATCAGCAGCATGTTTTTCTTGTACAACTTTTCTGTTTATGGACATCTGAGTTGCAAAACATGGAATTCCTTACTTTTTGCCTGTTCTTTACTTCTTGCAAACCTTGGTTGTGTACTTACCTGCTCTGTGGATTTCCTTCCACCTCCTATTTTTCAGGTCATTTTTAATCCTGTTATGTCTTACCATTTCCCCAATGGAAAAATCTTACTTAATGGGACATTCATTATTATGTTCCTTTCCATGATATTCTGCAGAAATATCAAGGGCTGTATGAGCAGTGATACAAAGAGAAGAAAAATCAGCTGGGTTTTATACTACGATCAACAACATAAACTTACATTGCAGTCTGCAGGATGTGGCTGTGGCTGGATTTCACTCTTATGTTTTTTGCTGGAGGACATGGAAGGTAATAGGCTGCTGCCATTAGGTCTACTGGAAGAAGTTAAATCATCATTGGAATATTTGTGTTTTGATGCATCAGAGAGGGGTGAGATGGGAGACCGAAGCATTTTCTCATTTTTATTTATTGGTATCGCCAAGCTGGAAATGGAAATTACAGTAATGGAGTGTCACAAAGCTGGATTTGAGAAAGGTAAATGTTTTATATATTATCGAAACTTTGAATTTAAAACCTGCTGGCAGGATGAAGTCTACTGATGTCTGGAAACAACTTTATAGTATCAGGACCAAGAGTTAATTTACAAATTTGGATCATGTTTCTTCTCTTTCCCTCCAGGGTAAATTGTCATTCTGGGGTTACTATAAAGTCCATGTCAAAGTACTTGAAAAAATAAGGAGATAAATGGCAATTCCTCACTGTCTTTTAAGGGTTACTTGGAGAAGGAGATGAGGTTCTAAAGTGTAAGTTTAGGTTATAGAGTCCTATTTCACAATAACAGGTGACAATTTACAAGCCATAGCAATAAAACCATATGTGAATTAAACAGGGAATGTGCTAGAAGACGATTGGGATGTCTCTGAATTCAATGACCAGGCCTTGGTCATTCAGTTTACAGTAATTTGGTGCAGGTTCTGAAGACAAAGAAATATGTGCTAGTGTACCAGACAAAGAAAAGCATTCTCACAATGGAAACAAGGAAATGTCTACTGCTGCATCTTCTACAAGGGAAAGCCGTGTTAGAGAAGCCATTTTTTAGAGAAGCCACAGATAGAGCAACAGGTGGCAACAGTAGCAATAAACTGTAAAGAAACTTTTCATGTGCTAATTTGAAGAAGATACTTAAATGAAAAATTAAAGCAACACATAGAGTATACATTTTTTTAAGAGCGATAACTTTGCATTGAGCCTACATTTGTGATTAAGAGTAGACAGAATATTTTAATACAATATGAAAAGGAGGACTTGTGCCACCTTAGAGACTAACCAATTTATTTGAGCATAAGCTTTCGTGAGCTACAGCTGTATAGTGGATACAGACTAACACGGCTGCTACCCTGAAACCTGTTAATACAATATGTTTCCCTGCCACATTCTCTTCAATCCAGCCTATTCCTTTGTAAGGACATTTCTCACTTCTTTATAGATACAGTATCAGAAACTACACCCTGAATGTCCTTGCAAAAGTGAATATGATACAAAATACATTTTGTTTTACCACATCATTTCAGAGAACAGAACTAATTAAACATTTGGCTCCCAAACACTTGTTCATTTATCTTACGAGTCTTTAAAAACTTGAGGTGGCAGAAACCATAGCTCACTATTAGAACTTTTTAGATCTTCATCGGCTCATAAGGCAGTACTTTTAAAGTGTGGCTAAAGGAATTTTTTTTTCAATGGCTTACACTTCTTATGAGAGGGTCAAGGTGAGCAAATGTCAATAGTGATTTTTTGGTAAGAAAAACAACAGATTTTATTGTTAATTTTGAATATTTAGGAGCCCCTTGCTGATGCTCCAACTTTATTTCCTTTTTTCAAATGGAAGCTTTGCCCTGGTCAGCTGGGTTCATACATCATTATCAGGGGGGTGAGGCTAAAGTAGCCTGAAGAAGCTACATCTGCTTTGAAGTGCAACAGCACTAGGAAGGATGGTCAAGTTGTTAGGGTACTAGCATGGAATTCAGGATGACCTGCGTTCAGTTCTCTGCTGTATGAGTTACTGTATGACCTTGGGCAAGTCACATAGTCTTGCTGTGCCTCAGTTCCCCATCTGTAAAATGGGGATAACAACACTGCCCAACCTCACAGGAATGTTGTGAGGATAAATACATTAATGATTGGGAGATGCTATGGTAATAGAAGCCATATAAATACCTTGAGGGAGGGAATTGGGGAGTGAGGGGAAGGGAGCATTTAAGAACTTATTTGTTGTCTTTTTGATATACAATTGCTATTGGAAACCCTGTATGCGTTACATGTGACACACAGCACTTTTAGAAGGTGTGGAATTAACCCCAGGAAAAAACTGGCTCAAACAATGCTAAACATGTCAGACTATGACAATCATTTTGAGAATGTATGTGATGTAAAATGTAGGATACTTTGGTAATAGCATACATGGAATAGTATACATGCATCCAATCAACCACAATAAAATACACTACTACATGTGAAATTTTTACTTTATGTAATGTATCTGAGTTATAGGATGACAGAGAAGCTGAATGTATATTTTTGAATATGCAAAACATGTTTGAGATTGTTCCTTTGCATTTGTTTAATATTATAAATAAGAGCTGTTCAGTTCCTACAGTGATGAAAAGAAGATAAATACCTACACATAACCGAATACAAGAAATACTAATGATTGTTGAATATTAGACGTTATATAAATTACAAGGTACCTCTTTGCACTTGCACTATAAAATATAATGAAAAAGGATTTTTTTTAAATATATCAATGACCTGCATGTACTAAGCAGCATGCAATTGAACTCTAAGAAGATACATGACTCAAATTGCTTGCTGGCAATCTCTGAAGAAAAACCAGGCATGATTGAGATGACTGATTGCTAGTATGGCTGCTGCACAAATCTCTGCAAACAGATTGGTGGATTTTCATCACGCATTTCATGTTTTGCATCCTTTGGAAATTTGGCTGTTTTTATAGTCACAGAAATTTGTGTGTCCTACACATACCAAATAGTATGGAAAATAACTTACCTGTAATCTTTAGATTGTCTGGTCCTTAATGTATGCAAGAGTTGAGAATTCCAGGCATCAATTCAAGTACTTTTCTTCACTTTATCCTCAGAGTACATAGATTAATTATTGTATTTAAACTGAGGTATATAAGCAAGCTCTAATTCTGAAACTCATAACAATGTGGTGGAGGTAAAAAGGACTAAGGCTGGTAACCCTAGTTGAACTGATGCCCAGAACATAATGCCTAGGAATACTGTAATGTCTCAGTTTATCCTTTTGTTGTTGCTATAATTATTTAATCCAGGATCCAAATATTTGGAACTCACAACTTATTTATGTAACAGAACAAAAATATTAGTACAATTATGTCAGGAGCAGCTAACTCATTCACTACACCAAAAAAAGAGAGAAAATGCACAAGGATAATTTTTACACATAAAATGTGATAATTAAAAAAAATCTATTCCATCAAATGCCAAACAACACTTTGCATTATGATTCAGTTAATTGTGGAGACTGAATTTTAAATAACAAGGAAAATGCATACCTATGTTCATTCCTGTTGCAATGATTTGCTGTTGAAATACCTAGGGCAGAGGCAATTAATCGTGAAGAACACTCTCGCTCTAAATGAGTCTTCTTGATCTCCCTGTCCTCTTCTTCATTTTCACACTGAATGATGAGAAAAATGATCATCTATTGAATTTTATAGGTGACACAAGTCCCACGTACAGAAGCAAATGATTGCTGTGTATTACAGGAAATTAAGGCCTGTATTCTGGTGTATCCCGGTATTAACTATTATTATTTAAGTTTATTTATATAGTCCACAGACTATACAGACATGCAGCAAAGTAGTTCACTGTCCTGAAACGCTTAAAATCTTAAGAGACAACCTGCAAGCAAAGGAGTAGGAAAGAAAATGTGACAATTTTTTTTAACCATTTCTCTCCTTCCATCTCTAGACATTATCTTTTTATGTCCTCATTTTTGTCCATTTCCTCTGCATCTCTTCCTCAAACCCACACCTGGTTTCCTTTCACTCTATTTCTTTCTCTCTCCTACTTTCTTCCATGGGTCCCATGTCCCTTGTCACTGTTTCATATGTCCTACTATATCTCTCCTTCCTAGGATCTCCCCAGACACTGTTATTGTTTTCCCCTCCTTCCTATGAACTCCATAGCCATTTCCATTGTTAGCACCCATCCAATCTCCAAGAGTGATTGAGTCCCTCCTGTTACCCTTTGGGCGAGCTTCATTTATTGCTTTGCTGCATGGCAACAGCATTCTGTCTGTTGTACACATTACAATCAGGGCTGCTTTTAAGGCATTAGTATTGTGTCTATAGCTTGGCTCTCATTCATTAGGAATGACGATCATCCTACATCCTTAGTACATGCTTTGTGGTCGTGTCTCTAGTTTACCCATGTTTTTAGGGGAATGGGGGTAGTTGCAGTGGTTAAGCCTGTTTCTGTTTATGCCACTTTGCCTGCTGTACCCTTATGACATTCATCTGTAATTGGTGACATGCTGTTTCCTTGTCTTATGCTGTTTATTCTGCTTTTTCATCGTGCCTCCCTGTCTTCTGTTGGGTATACAACATGGCAATATCACAATAACCCTTCCTATGTCATAGTGGCACAGCTATGCTTTTGCTTCTGCTACTCTTTGACCATTCCTGGTCACGCTCCCATTATTACTGCATGCTACTTCCTGGGCAATGCATACTGTATGAAATGCAGACATTCCTCTGAAACAGGAGAAGCTCAGTGGGTCTCTGTCTGATGTCTGGGCTGTGTTACACCATGTTATTTTATAAATGTCATTTTTAAATTCTTAGAAAAATTTCCCTTCCCCCCCCTTGCCAGCTAGTGCAATCTGGCTGTGTTGATAGATGGCGGGCAAACAATGTCAAAAGTCACCCGTAAATGATATTTTGACCTGGCTTCGATGTAGTATTTCATTTTTTTGGCACGCAGTGTTTCGCTATGTGCACGGGGTTTAGGATCTGTGTGCGCGCACACGCACACAGCTTAGAGGGAACAGGGGTGGCTAGTGCAATGGCTGCTAGAGATGGCATCTGTGGATGCAGAACAGACGTTGAGCTAAATTCTGGATTCAGTTATACTTGTGCAACCCCACTGAGTTAAACTGGATTGCACTGATGTAACTGAGAAAAGCTGTCGGCCCAAATGGATCAGGAATTTACATAAATTAAGCTCCCGCTGATGTCAGCAGAACAGCTGTATGCAGAGCATTTGCAGGATTGGGCCCTTTGCTAACATCTTGAGATGACATAGGCGCTATCTCTACCTTCCTTCTCCAACACACTCATAATGAAGACATGATATTGGCTTTGATTACACAGCTGCATTCAATTCATTTCCTGATTTAGGCATCATCTTCAGATGTCCAAGTTTTGAAAAAAACACTAATAAAGGGTACTATTTTCATGAGGAGGGAATGACACTGTGTCAACTGAAAATGCACTATGGGCTATGGCATCTTTGTCCCCTGCTGGGTAGAAGTTTTAGTTTTGCTTTTCAATGTTTTTTTCCCTCCTGTTCCTTGAACGACTGTTGTTGGTTCAAAGTCACACACGGTAGGGGAGTGAGTGATGACGAAACATTGCTTCAAAAATTCGAATTCAAATAGGATATTATTGTTACACATATTATACTGTTTGGGTAAACAGATCATGTATAAGAAACAGATGATTACATAGATTAGATAGATTAGGTGATAGATAGGAAGACACAAAATATGCCGTGCAACTTTCCCCGGCATCCCCTCCAAAACCAAAGAAACCCCATACAGCTTACCTTGCGTTTCCTTCTAGATTTTGGCACAACCTTTTCTGATGGTGGGTAAGTACAATTATTCTGCTGAAGGCTGGCTTCTTCTTTTGCTCCAGTGCTCATTGCCAGTGGCTCCTCAGGTAAACGCTCTGGAATTCTGGACAAAAGAGTCAAATCAATTTTGACCCACAGTGATTTTACCTCATCATTGTCTTTCAGAGGAGACAGGAGCTCATTCCTGCCAAAAGGAACTAGAGTATAAAACTGTTCCTCCAGCTCCTTTGCTATATCATTACTAGTCCTGGCATTAATGGAGCCAAAGGCACTGCAGCTGCTGTTAGTTTTGTTGGTGTTACCGCTCAAGGAGTCCTTCAACCTCTGGTCACTTCCACCTGAAGCAGAGGCCACAGTTTGAGGTTTGGGCAGATGATATTCCTCTTGTTCGGATTCTGAATCTGAATCTGAGGAAGATGATGAAGACGAAGACTCTGTCTCGATAAATTCCTTGGATTTGGGTGCAGTTTTGCTTGGCCCTCTGGTACGTCTCTTTTCACATGCAGCAACAGAACGGGGCTCTTTTCTGTGCCCAGTTCTGTTGTTGCAGGGCCTGGCTTTAGGTTGTTCACAGATGTTATTTTCCAAAAATACTTGGCTCAAAGCGAGATCCTCAGATGTATGGCAGTTCAAGGCATCCCCACCAGAGGTCCTCTCTGTTCTTCTTGGCTGTTTTTTACAAGTCGTCCTTCTCTGAGGGCCGCTGTCTCCAGAAACAGCAGCAGCCGTAGGAGGTGATTTCTGCTTCCCTCCTTTATTTCCTGGTGCTTTATTAGCAGTTCTAGGCCTCAACTCCTCTTTGCTGGGGTTCTTAATTTCCTTGTCTCTGAGGTCAGTTTGGCAAATAGCTGGTATTTTCTCACACTCTTGTCCTTCCTCCTTTATTCTGCTGTAATACTGATTGCTCTCCAGTCCATGGTTATCATTTTGGTTAAGAATAGATGTTTTGTGAGGATTAACTTTATTTAGCCATTTATCCAACTGCCATTTGTTTGATGATGGCTGCTCAGGCTGAAAGCAAATCAAACAAAATAGTATTTAATAAATTTCTAGCTGTGAGGGATGTCACAGTCTGTATTTGTATAGGTTCTCTATATGTTCAGAGTGAAAATAACTAAATTGCAGGGCTTGTACTGTGTTTTTTTTAACTGTGGCCACGCTGTTCTCATTGGACAAGCTAAGGGTTCAGCTCCTGGAATTAACCCTTTAGCTGGTACCTTGGGCTATGAGAGAAGCATCTCCATGAGGGTGGTGGAATCAAAGAAAAAAAAGAATGATGCAAAAGGTGAAAGAGACAGTTAAACAGACACAGTGTGTACAGTTAGTGCTCTATTTAAGTTTACTGTCTTTATTAGGGTACCCAGTCATGGAGTTGAATAATATTCCTCTGCTATTAATAGGGGCATTGACTTTAGGAGCAGAACGTAATGACTAAAGTGCAGGTTGTTAGAGACAGGGTGTGCTGTAGAAGCGATATTTTCAGTTTTGAATGAGGCTGAGAAGGAGGACAGCTACTGTGATTCATACTTCTTAAAAGGTGATTCATGCAGTGTGCTATTGACATCCACTTTACTGGGAAATGCTTCCAACTTTCCAAATAAAAGAAAATATAATGGTGACCGAGAGACAGAAAAAAAGGGATAAAATCAAGGCTACAGAATGAAGAACAAGGAGGAAAAAAGGGAGATGTATTTTGTATCTTATAACATTGCTAGTGAAGACAAGAATATTTAGACACTACAAGGGAGTTTTAATTGCATTATTTAGCTAACTATTGTACTGCTCCCCCCCGGTTTACAGACACTAGAATCATGCAAGATCCCCCAAACATTTTTGTGTGTGGAGATATTGTCAGTTACTCATTTTACATATATTGTGTAGCTGCTAATTTTTCTCCTCATTTGTGTCATAACACGATCAAATATTAAGAGTGCATCTAAAGTACAATGGTGTTTGGACAGTGAAGAAGTGGGATAATTATTATTTCAAATGCAGCTATGGCTAAGACAATAATGCCCAAGTGCTTCTTAGTACTTCTTGCAATCAGTAATTTGAATGAAATGAAACAAGTGGTGGTGGAATAAGAATGCGACACAAAAAATGACACAATAGGTCACAATAGGTTTGGATAGGGTCTCACTAATATATGAACCATCTTTTATGGCTGTAGTCATAAAAAGCTAAATTTCTGATCCCGCTGAAATCAATGGGAAAATCTCCCAAAGTCCTCAGTGGGATCAGAATTTGCCTCAATATTCCATTTAATTTGAAATACATAATCATCATGCATGCTGACATGAAAACCATCACTGGGCTAAAACCATCATTCTGCCCTCAGTTTTCCATGAAGAATTTTACTCTTGTTGTCTAATTTTTCTCATTAGAGAACAACCTATGGTAAAGGTTCACAGGGAAATATCATGCCAACTTTGTACTGTCCCGTTGATGTCCCACTCAATCTCCTGAATGCAACTGGTCATCCAAATTTTGTATGTGGCGGCACTTATGATCCCCTCCTGCAGTTTTAGATATTGTCATTCTCTAAAACTCTGTTTCTCACAATTCATACTTCAGGGACAAAATTACACCATCCAAAAACAACGAGGAACAGCTGAGTGACATGATTTTACAACGTAGTGCTTCCCAGTAGCGGTACTTCCACTGTCTACCACTCTGTCACCAATGTACATGCCCCCTAAATAGTAATGCCTCAAGAAAAATCCCTCTAGTACAAACCATGTTGCCAACTCTCCCAATTTTATCATGAGTCATCATTTTATCATGATGAAAGCTCCAGCTCCTGGAATCATTGGTTAGATAAGTAATCCCAGCTTTCATTTTTTAAAAAGGAAAGTTTTTAGAATTCATGCTTTGGAAAAAAAAACTTGTAAATGTGAAACCTAAAAACAAAAGGTAAATAAAAAGATCTCAAATAGAAATCTTTCGTGATTTTCAAGACAATCAGATGATTTTGGGGGCTTGACATGATTTTTGAATGCTTGCAGTTGACACCAATGAAGTCAATATACAATGGGAATCTGTTCAATTAATGGATCCAACTGAAAAGCTTTGCGGTTCAAAAAGCATATACAAGAATCTGCTTTCACTAAGGCAGACTGTTTTGCAATGGGATGTGATGATTGGTAGGGTGCAAATGTTTGCAAAATTTAACTGGAGACTTTTCATCAATTCACATTGTAGCCCCCAGAAATTTCAATTATTTGTGGGGGTGGAGAAAGACCCTGACCCACACCTGATCCATTGGATTACAGTGACCCCTGAGCAAATCATAAGGCTCCCAATTTATATCACCTTTGTCCCCCACTTTGCATTGGCCAGCACAGCATTAGTCAGGGGAATATTCTGCTCTCTTTAGAAAGGTATAGGTGTCTACACTCCCCCAACTGCACTGGGGAGTTTTTAATTGTGTGAAATCTGTGATGACCTGGATGACCAGGTTCAACAGAAACTTTGGTCTATCTTCTACCTAAGTCCAGGTAGATCCAAGTGGCTACCTCACGAAAGATGATTGACAATTGTCTGATAACCAAAATCAGATAAATGGAGAAGAGAGAAAAGGTCTGTGTTTGTAGCATTTAAAGAGCCTGTAAGCACTGGATCACAAACCTTTCCTACTTTAAATTACTCATTCCTCTGCTAGGCTTCTTTGGGGAAACCAGGAGGATTTGACACACCTGCTCAGAAACACTGTGTCTCTAGAACTCAGATCTCTTACCGTCTACAAAGTATAGCTGGAGGCACAAGGGACATAGATCTGGGGAAGCCTCCAGTGCATGTTCTCCGGAAGGGATGGGGGGGGTTGGGTTCTGTGAAAACTATGGTGTCTCCTGCTCTTCCTACTGGAAAGAGGGACTTAGAGACTTGGCAGCATAGTAGGCCCTATGCCCCATGGTGCCCTTTTCTTTTAAGAAGTGAAGCCACTCTCTGTTGTTCTTATTTATCATTTGCATTACCATACTGCTTATTGAGAAGCCCCTATTGAGATCAGGGGCCCTTGCCCTGGTGAGTTTTGCCATTGACTACAATGGGGCCAGGGTTTCAGTCCTGGAACCTGAGAAAGTTTGCCTAATGAAGTCAGGCGTGTGGAAGCTAAAAACCAATGTGTCCCACTACCAAAAGTAAAGGACATCTCCAAAGTTAGTTTGGTGGCAAAACTCATCTTTAACTTGAGGTATGCCAACCAGAAAATACAACTGGGGCTTCTCCAGGGGCCTGTGGAAGCTGAAAACTGTTTGAAAAACAAAACGGTCAAAAAGATGAAAAAAGAGTTAAATCGAACAGGTCAGTCTACCTAGATATATACACTCTTTTTAGGTACTTAATATACAGACTCCACGTATGCCATGAGCGAGAGGTGGTGATTCCCAGCTTGCGTACCTACGTATGTGGGCACTAGCTCACTGAGAACTAGCGTGAGGCTAAATCGTAGTGTAGCTGCAGTAGCACAGGCAGCGGTGGCAAGGCTTAGCCAGGCTGAGGATGTACCCACAGGGGTTCAGGTGGGTTCACCCTCAGTGCGGCCGCTCCCTGTGGCATTGCAGCTACGCGACTATTTATACTCGTGCTAGCTCAGAAGAGAGCTAGCGGCACTACGTGGAGGTGAGCTGGGAATCACCACCGTAGCTGTGGTGTAGACGAAGCAGAAGAGACGTGTGTCAATGACACTGATATATAAGATCGGAGGGAACACCAAAAATATACAGGGAGCTCTTCAGCCACCAGTGCCCAAAACCACAGTGCTCCTTGCAAGGTCAGTATGTTGACTCTGCTGATGCGGGGAGGGCAGAGCCCTGCAAATCTTGTTAGCTTTGACAGATGCTGACCAGGGCCTTAGACCCAATATTACCTGCTGGGATGACAGTGTCACAGAAAAACACTTATGGGTACACTTGAAAAGAAGAAAACCGGTGTACGTTAGACAGTACAGAGAAGCAGAACGGGACATTTAGTCTTCACAGCCTTTCGAAGTAGCTGGGCCTGGTTCAGTGCAAAGCAGGACAGAGAAATCCATGTATTTTGTGGTGTTGTCACTAGAGGCAGCTGTGTTGTAGCAGCCACTGTGTCTCTGTCCCATGCAGCTGCTTCGCCACTTCTGCCCCCGCAGCTCCTCGTCCAACCCATGCTTCATAGCAGCAGATCATGCGACAATGATAAAGGCTCACAGGTTTTCTTCTAACACTGAACAAGGAATGTTAGTACAACTGTATTATCCCTAATGCTACTGCAAACCTTCTCAGCCCCTATTCCTACTTACAGATTTAAAGAGTCAGGATACACAGTGGGAATTGGAGGAGGCTCAGGAAGAGGCTGCCTTGACACCCTTTCACCTTGCTTAAATTTCCAGTGACCGGGGTGGGAGACGGGGGGAGGATGAAAAACAGAGAATGCTCTCCAAAGGGTGAGTGGGGTAGGAGATAAAGGGGAAATCTATGGGGGCGGGGTGGAGGAGCCACTGAAAGTGAGATGCTGTGAAGCAGGAAGATCCACCAGGGGTGGGGATAAGAAATCTTGTGGGAGGGCTGGAGTGATAACCGGAAACTACATGCTAGTAGCTTAAAGCCTCAAATAGATGGCACCAGGGCACCTGCCCTTCCGTCCCCAAAACAGCCAACCAACCAATTACAATTGTCTCTCCTACACCACACACACCCCAATCTATTACTCCTGCAGTCTTGTAACCAATTCCTGCCTTACAGAGACCATCATGCTAACTTATTGGAGGAAAACACAACAGTGCCAGACTCCTAGAATTCGGCGAGTAGGAAGTTCAGCCCCTTCAAAGGACTTCAGATCCAGTTATCCCTCACCATCCTAAACCCAAATTGTCATTGGAATGAACAGACATCAATCAAGGATGCCACACATAGCATCAGTCCTTCAACTAAGCACATGAAGTCAACCCCTCTACTAGCACCCTCATTCATGGCCTCCATAGAGAGAGGGAGAGAGGATAACAGCCTCAGCTTCTAGACCAGTGTTTCTCCAACTTGGGACGCCACTTGTTCAGGGAAAGCCACTGGCGGGCTGGGCCGATCGCGGTTCCCACTGGCCACGGTTTGCCGCTGCAGGCCAATAGGGGCAGTGGGAGCAGCGCAGGCCGAGGGACGTACCGGCCGCCGCTTCCCGCAGCCCCCATTGGCCTGGAACAGCGAACTGCGGCCAGTGGGAGTCGCGATCGGCTGAACCTGAAGACACAGCAGGTTACTAAACCGGCCCGGCCTGCCAGGGGCTTTCCCTGAACAAGCGGCATCCCAAGTTTGGGAAACACTGCTCTGGATGATGAGTGAATGTTTGGCAGTGTACAAAACTAGCTTGTAAAAGGGCCACCTTGGTCCAGCCTCTGTCTCAGTCCACAAATTACATGGAGACCCTTTTGCTGGTTCAACACCCTTTGCAGTTTATTTACAGTTGCATCCCACCACCTTCACAGTATACCTAAGACCTTTCCCAAGCAGAGGGGAGCGATGTCTCTTTCCCTCTTACTGCCTGCTTCCCCCCACTGTGCTCTTCTTTCCTATGCCTATTTGTGGGCTCTTGGCTGAGGGTTTAACTGGCCTCTCTGCCTTGTCCCGCCCCCAAATTAGGCACAGACTTGCATAGTCAGCTCTAATCTGCTTTGCCTGATTGGGGCTGCTGTGAAGAGTGCTGACTCAGGCCTTTGTACCTAGCACTCTGTCACATAGCCCCACTCACAATTTTATATTGGATGAGACTTCTGAACTGACCTGCGTCACTGAAACCTGGTTGGATGCTACCTCTGACCCTATTCTACCTCAGTTTACTCCATACACAAAGATCCCAAAATGAGCTAGAAAAATAAAAGAGGAGGTGGAGCAGCAATCCTCTTTCCCTCTAAACACAGAAGATGCCCCAGTCCAGAAATAAAAAACCTTTGAATATGTGCCTATGATATTTGAGGTGGGGGACAAAAAATAACCTAAAATGACTTGTAGTCTACAGATCTCCATATGAAATCCCAATCAATGTCCCATATGGATTAATAGACCTGATGCCCTGCTGGAACGACCAGGTCAATTGTTCTTGGAGAGATCACTTCTACGTACACATTGACAAAGACACACTAGCAATCCCCTTCTCCTTTTCTTGCCTCCTCCCTCCCAATTTGTACGTTTGTTGAGACTCCATATGGAAGGAAAAGATTGAGACATAAAGGCAGATGTCTGCAGTGGGGAACTGGAGAAAGAGGACAGAATCTGCAGGGAAAGGGTGAGACCTTGAATGGAAGGAGACCAATGGGGAGAGGAGGAAATAGGACAGTAAAGAGAGGGAGAGGGGCAAGGAGTGCCCAGGAATGTAGAGAAAGAGAAAAGAAAAGGGAAGGCTGGAGGAATAGATTTGGGGGAGGGGAAAGGAGAAATGAAAAATTAACTGAAAGTGAATCTGAAAAATACTGAGAGGCAGAGAGAAGGCAAGAAAATTGTTGAGTAAAGAAAGAACAACAAAAACAAGGGAGACACACTACAGTATGCTTTTGGTACTTTTATATTTGGTGCCAAAATGTTACATAACATACATACCGTGTTTTTGATTTTTTTAAAAAGGGAATGTAATTTTTTATGATTGTGAGACATGGTTGTCATGATCCAGTGTCGTATGGTAAAGGGGATTTACCTGTCTGGGGTTTGGGTGTGTTTACAGTCTTGATGCTGGATTTTTGAATACTTTTTACGTATATTTGTGTGTCTATGTATGTGAGAGTCTGGGGAATATGTAAGGTTATTTACAGCCTTAATAGGTTATCCTGCCAAGCCTTCTGCACAGAGGCAGGAGCAAATATACTTAGACCATTCCTGACTGGTGTTTGTCTAACCTGTTCTTAAAAACCTTCACTGCGGGGGATTCCACAACCTCTCCTGGAAGCCTGTTCCAGTGCTTAACTATCCTTATAGTTAGAAAGCTTTGCCTAATATCTATTTAAATCTCCCTTGTTGCAGATTTAGACAATTACTTCTTGTCCTACCTTCAGTGGACATGGAGAACAATTGATCACAGTCCTCTTTATAACTGCCCTTAACATATTTAAAGACTGTTATCATATCTCCCCACCACTTTTCTTTTCTCAAGACTAAACATGCCCTGTTTTTAACTTTCCCTTAGGTTTTCTAAATTTTTTTTCAGTTTTTTTTTTTTTTTTTTTGCTTTTCTCTGGACTCTCTCCAGTTTGTACACATCTTTCCTAAAGTGTAGTATGCGGAACTGGACACAGAACTCCAGTTGAAACCCCACCAGTGCCGAGTAGAGAGGCACAATTACTACACGCCACGTGCCTGGCAATACGTTCCAGAATATTAGCCTTTCTGCATCTGCATCACACTGTTGGCTCATATTCAATTTGTGATCTTCTACAGCTATCACATACTTTTTCAGCAGAACTACACCCTAGCTAATTATTCCCCATTCTGTAGTTGTGTATTTGCTTTTTCCTTCCCAAGTGTAGTACTCTGAATTTTGTCCTATTGAATCTCATCTTGTTGGTTTTAGACCAATGCTCCAATTTGTCAAGGTTGTTTTGAATTCTAACCCCATCCTCCGAAATGCTTGGAACCTCTCCCAGCGTGGTGTCATCCACAATTTTCATAAGCATAATCTTGACTTTATTATCCAAGTCATTAATGAAAATATTGACTAGTACCAGACCCCTGTGGGATCTCAATAGATAAATTCTCCCAGTTTGCCAGTGAAACATTGATAACTACTCTTTGAATACAGTCTTTAAATCAGTTATGTATCCACCTTATAGTAATTTAATCTAGATCACATTTCCCTAGTTGGCATATCTTTTTGTGTATGCTTTTGTTGAGGAATGCATTTCAGAATGACCCAAGGACAGGGGATCCCTGGGCCTCCCCCATTCCATTTTTTTTTGGCCTCCCCACAGCCTCCCTATGTTTCTTGGCTAGCTAAGGGCCCGAGTGGGTGGAATATCTCAGCTGCCACCCTGAATCATAAAGCACAGGAGTCCTTACCTCTGGGCTGGAGTAATGAGAGGGCTTGCTGCCGTCACTCTCACTCGAACTGCTTTCACTCTCTGAGTCAGATTCTGAACTGCTCTCGGATTCACTGGAGCTGCTGCTACTTGACCTCTTGCTGGAGACTCCTGAGGTTCTGCTACTGGGCTGCGGCACGACACTGCTGCCAGCCCGACACACAACCCACCAAGGGGGAAAGAAAAACAAATAAACAACATAAAACAAACAAACAAAAAAACCAGTTGCACTTTCTGCTATTTTTAGGGGGCCTAGCTCACAGCTGTCTGAATATTGGCAACCTGGGCTTTGCTGTTTTTAAAAATAAGTGGTCAGATGGGTTGAAAATAACTTTCTTTTAATGGGAAAAATACCCAAACTGAATGTTAGTTCCATACTAATATGCCACTAGCATTTCTTCCTTCTATGAGAAAAGGATCATATTTTCATTTCCAGTTGCCCTTTTCATATTTAACAGAAGTTTTAAGAGTACATCTCAAATCAGACGGTTCAAAAATATCAAATTTTAGAAAAAAAATGGAATATAGAAAATAGTCTCACAATGTCTACTGAATACTCATTATCTCAGAGGGGAAAGCAGCAAGATGGCAAAGATTAACAGTTAGTAAACTGGCATGTACTCCATAGTACTTGTCACCAGTCAACTAAAAAAACCCCCATAGAGTAACCTCTCTTTGGGGCTTTCTGCTGACACCACTTTTTTGTATTCTTTCCACATATTAGTTAAATAGAGATGATTTAGTTAGCTATATGCACAGCTATATTTACACAGAACTCTGCTAGATCTGAGGCTGTGATCCCGCAAACACTTAAGTGTATGCTTAAACATGTGAGCAGTCAATAGGATGACTTACATTCTTAAAAGTTAAGCACGTCCGTAAGTTTTTGCAGGATTGGGTCACTAAATTATGGACCCACAGACTACAGGAAAATATATTCTTTTCACTGATTGACTACACATATTAAAGTATCAGACAGCCATAAACATCTGAGATGGAAATGACCTATTAAGTCATCCAACCCATTCCCCAGGCAATGGAAGCTTCCCTGCAGTACAGTACATTTTCTAGTGATATGTCCAGCCTGGTTTTACGTGACTCATATGAATGGAGCTTTCACCTCATCCCATGGGAAACTACTCTGCAGCCTAACAGATCTCACTGCTATAAGATTTTCCTGCTATTTAGTCTAAATTTGTCCTCCTAACTTATTGTTGCTGTTTATTATTTAAACTCATTACTCATAGTGATCACCTTAAACCATTCTCCTCCCCCCTTGGTATTTATACCCTTCAAATATTTGCAGACTGTTATTCTGTCCCCTTGCAGCCATCTCTCAGCCAAGTTATACATATATAGCTTCTCTGATCTTTCCTCATAAGTCAATACTTCCTCAAGGTGCTGGATCATTTTTACGGCTCTTTTCTGAACTCTTTCCAATTTGTCTGTATCTTTCTGATAATGGGAAGCCCCAAACTGAACACAGTATTGCAGGTGTGTTCTCACCACAGCCACATAAAGAGGGACCATTTCCTTGCTATTCCTTGGTGCACTCGTCCTGCATATGTAGAGCTAAATTACACTGACTTTTTGGCTGTAATATCATATTTGAAACTCATGTCGTTTTTTGCCCATTAATACCCTTATACCACTTTCAGAATGACTGCTTTCAGGATTCTATCACCGAATAGGTGCATTTTGGATGGTTTCCCTCCACAGATATTAGCTTGCATTTTTTCAAACTGAATCTCATTTTGTTATTTACTGCCCATGTTTCCAGATGCCTTTGATTTATTTCTCTGCCCTCACTGGTGTCTGCAGCAACTCCTAATTTAGTATCAAATGCAAACTGAATTAAACGGCTGTTCACTTCCTCTTTCAGACCATTAATACGGATATTAAATGAGCCCAAGCCAAACACCCTGGCACCCCAGTAATCATATTCTCCCAGCTCAGAACACCACTGTTTATCATTACCCTTGCTTACATCCTTCAATCCATATCTGGTCTTATCATAGTCTCCTTATTCAAGCTAATATGAATTAATTTTGAGAGATATTTTGTCTCAAATAATTAATTACAATTCAAATATACTACATCTAGTGCTTTCTTTTCATTCACTAATTCCACCCAGAAAGAAAGGATCTGATACCTGAGCCAAGTCTTTTGAGACAAGAAATTTATGGGTAAGGTTCTTTCCTAAATTGAGATCAACTCAGTGTAGGAAAGAGGAAAGGCAGTCAGAAAGCCAGTTATAGCTTCCTAATTCTCTGTTCTGTGGAGCTCCTGGCCCCAGCCCCACTGCTCTCATTTAGGCCATCTGTTAAAGGTCCACAAAGGACCATCTGCCTGATATGAACTGGCATAGCAGCACTGTACCCACGTTCCCTCCCACCCCTAATATGTCCCCTTCCTACAGTGCTTAATTTGTAATGAAAAAGGTGCCGGGGCTCAAGCAATTAGGTGCCGGCGCTCAAGTAATTATTTTACTTTCATAACTGACTTGGCAAGCCCAGAGGTGCTGGGGATGTGAACTGCTCGGCCCTGGCACAAATTAAGCACTGCCTTCCTGCCTCTTGGCGTGTCTCCTACCCAGAACTGGGCATAGGAGCTGGTTCCATTGACTTTATGATAACTGAGCACTCCCTGCACTGGGAGAATTCTCATCTCAATATCTAGCCCCTTTGTACTGCCTGGGGGCAGAAAGGAAACAGACCACATAGGAAATCTGGCCTTGTGTGTTTTGAGTAAAACAATAAATAAAATGCAGTGAATGAAGCGAGAGCAGCTGGAATTTATTTATATTTGCCAAAGAATTCCAGTCAGGGATCCCCTTTCAGAGGCAGAAATTGTACACTAACAGAGATAGTCTAGTGCAGCAGAGACTAGTAAAGGAGAGTATACAATCCCTTTTCTGTGCTAAGGTGTTTATTATCATGTCCAGACATGTACCCAGACACAGTGAGTGCCTTTAAAAACTCACCAGTTGTTGCTTTTACCATTAATTGTAATATCTATCTCCTTGTTTAATTGGTTAAATTTGGGAAACACAAAATTTTCAGCACACCCATTTATAGAGCAGTGGTCAGAGACACATAAATACTTGAAATAATAAGCCTGACTGGAAGAGGACTCCTGAAGTTTGTTCACTACTTGGGGACCAATCAGTAGTGTGCACATGTGATAGGTCCAGTAAATCAGAGATGGGCGTTTCTCACTTTATTTCCTTACAGTAATAGATTCTAGTTACTAGCCTTGCTAATGAAATGGTGAGAACAAAGTAACTCACAATGTGACAGTTCTTTTAGGAAATGTGAAAAGACAAATGCTTTTTCTGACAGAGTGGTTAAGGGAGCCAGTGTTCTGAGAGTGTCCTACGTTAATAGATTCTTAGTCCTTCTCAGAAAATCATTGTCAGTGTCTGTCTGACAAGCTTCTTCAACATCACAGAACATCTGCACATTTATATCCTGCCTCTGGGGGCTGTGGTTTTAATTTCTAGCCCATCATTTTTGTTTGGCATTGATTAAAGTACTCAGAATTCCTAGAAAGGGGATGAGGGATAAAAAGCAGTAATATTTCTTTCTTGTTGTGACATAAAATGTTTTTTCTAGGCTGTTGAATAGAAATCATTGTTACAGCCATACGTATAAAATATAACTCTTGAACTCTTTACAAACATCTGGAAATCTATATTTGCCACTATAATGGTAGCCAATATGCTAAAAAAAATTAAACGACACAAATGTTTTTCTATTTCAACTGATACTGAGATAATCTTCTATCCCCCTACTATCTCCAGGACTGTGAATGCACCATGTTTTTGAAAAGTGTTCATTGGACTTTGATGGTTCAGTATAAAAATTCTTGCATGTTTCTTTTTACTTTCTTTTTAAAAACCATCAACCATGGATATGGTTCAATGAATGCTATTTTGAACTTCTCTTGTTTAAATATGCTAGACCATGCAGTCAAAATAAAACATAGACATGCATTTTAATCCTTGTGGCAAACAACACACACAAAAGTATATGGATTTATGTCTTAAAGTCAATTATTGCATGTTGGAAATGGTATTTTTATTTTAAGCATTTTATTTAAGCAAAAATATGGGTAGTAACTACCCGTACAAAGCCCTGCGATGAGAATACCCACTCTGATTGGCCTAAGAAAGCAAGACATTACTCTATAGAGGGCGCCAAAAGCTCAGTAAGGTACTTAGACTACGTCTACACTATGAGCTAGAGGTGTGATTCCCAGGTCAAGCAGACATTCTCACACTAGCTCTCATCTGAGCTAGCATACTATATATAGCAGCGTAGCTGTGGTAGCAGAAGCTGTGGCTAACAGCCCCAGATACCTACCCAAGGGTTGAGGCAAGTTTGTATTCAAGGCAGCCAGCATGGTGCTGCCGCTGCCCATGCTACTGTGGTTATACCACTATTTTTAGCACACTAGCTCAGATGAGAGCTAGTGTGTGTCTACGTGAGCTAGGAATCTCACCCCTACCTCATAACATAGATGCAGCCTTAAATGTAAAAACAAAATCTTAACCCTAGTTCACACCAATGCATAGGCAGTTCAGACAGCCACACAGTACTGACCATTAATAATGGTCATGCTGCTGTATTCTGCATCAGCCATACGTGACTCTTAGACAGAAGAACATTGAATGCATTGCAGGAATCCAACCTCAGGGTTACAAAGACATGCATTATGGATATCAGGTCAGGGTGCCAGAGAAAGACGTGCAGTCTGGCAATATTATTAAATTGATTCAAAGGAAATAGAGCAGCTCTGACTACTGCTGACCCTCTGGAGCCTGTTTCACCAGCACCTTGCATTTTGGTAGCATTTTATCCCCACTTTGAAGAGCTACAAGTGATAACCAAGACTACAAGAGAATGGAGAATCAGGCTCCATTCAGGAACTTCAGTGTTAGACTCTGATCAAGGACCATGTCGAGGCTATGTGACAGACTGACCTTCTGAAACATCTTCCTATCACAGACTGGGAAGGCTAGCAAAATGTCCACTCTTCATGCTTTCAACCTCAACAGATCTGTATAATTTCACTTTGCTAAGGTTTAATCTTATCCAGATTTTTGCTTGCAACTTGCTGTTTTGCTCAGTAAGACAGTCCCTTTCACACTGTATAGTACATTAATTTCCATGTCTGGAAATTGAAAATGTATAACTGGTGTCATCTGCATAGCAGTGATAATCTAAACTATTCTTGTTCTAAACCTGACTCTACGGGCCCACAAAGCAGCATGAAAAGTATCGCAGCTAGAGCAGACCCCTGGGAAACTCCACAAGTGTTCCAGCCACTAGATCAGGGGCGGGCAAAGTTTTTGGCCTGAGGGCCACATCCGGTTTCCGAAATTGTATGGAGGGCCGGTTAGCGAAGCCTGTGTCTCCCCAAACAGCCAGGCGTGCCCCAGCCACCACGGCCTATCCAACCCCCCCGCTTCTCGCCCCCTGATGGTCCCCCCTGGGACTCCTGCCCCATCCACCCCCTCTGCTCCCTGTCCCCTGATCACCGCCGGAACCCCTGCCCCAGCCTGCCCTCCACCGCCCCATCCAATGCCCTCTCCTTCTTGACTGGCCCCACCCAGGACCTCTGCCCCCATTCAACCCCCCTGTTCCCTGCTCTCTGACTGCCCCAACTCCTATCCACACCCCCACCCCCTGCCGCCACCCAGAACTCCCCTGCCCTCTATCCAACTCCCCCACTCCCTGCCCCCTTACCGCGCTGCCTGGAGCACCGGTGGCTGGCGGCGTTACAGTCATGTTGCCTGGCTGGAGCCAGCCATGCCACCGCGCCGCACAGAGCGCCGGGTCAGGCCGGGCTCTGCAGCTGCACTGCCCAGCAGGAGCTCGCAGCCCCGCTGCCCAGAGCATTGTGCTGGCAGCGCAGTGAGCTGAGGCTGCGGGGGAGAGGGAACAGTAGGGGAGGGGCCGGGGGCTAGCCTCCCGGGCCGGGAGCGCAGGGTCCCACAGGCTGAGAGTCCCACAGGCTGGATGTGGCCCGCAGGCCGTAATTTGCCCACCTCTGCACTAGATGCTACCATGATGAGCACCAGAGAAATGGCTCTACAAAAAAAAAAAGAAAGAAATACATGAAAAGTGACAAGTAGAATTCTCAAGAGACTGAGACTAACCAATGGGGTATGACCAATATGCAGTTTATTACATACTGTCATATTACTATAATAAAACTGTCATAGCCAACCTGTTCTTCAGCTAGTTCAACTGGATCTGATGACCCAACATGCCAAAGGACACTGCTGGATCTTAAAACACCAAGAAGGATAGGACACTTCTATCATTATGATTTATGCATCATTAATGACCCTGACTAGGGCAGACTTCAATTGAGCTTACAGAACATTACCTTCAAGATATGCCACCATGTTTTCTAGGATCTTGGCCAAACATTGCAGGTAAGAAATCAGCCTTGAATTTCACTGTACAATTGGATAGAGCAAGATCTTATTTAATGTTCAACACTGCCACAACCTTTAAGCCAGCAAAAGAGCGATAATTTGCTCCAATAAAAGAGGGATGTTGAGACAAACAATGTCGGGGGGACACTCTGGCCCATATTTATTTTCTGTGGAGAAAAAAGAAAACTGGAACAAGCAGTGAGAAGAGTTGCCTTTGGTAAACAAATGACACTGCTGGGGATCAGGTCCGTTTTGAGAAGTAAATGTGTTACCAGGAAAAGAAATTGCTCTGGGTCTGAGAATATCGAAGATGTGGGAAATAGCCTGGAGAAGGGAGGAAAGAGATTTCAAATGTTCCAAGGGTCCAAAAAATCTATTGCTGGCCTTGGAGAAGTTTAAAAATCAAGAAAAATATGCCAGACAAGAGTTTCAGTAAGAAGACAACACTTTGATATAGAAGGCCAGATCCTCCGCTAGTGTAAATTGACATAGCTCCACTGACTTCAATTAAGTTACATCCATTTGCACCAGCTGAGGATCTGGCCCAGAATACGTAAGAATGTTTCAGACTCTGTGATAAAATATGCCCCTAACTTTAAAGTAACCCTGCTTCCAGAGTCATTTCCCGCCCCCACCCTCACCCCCCAGCTACATGCTTCTATAGTACAGTAGCATTCTTCCCAGTCCTTAAAACCAATTAGGGGCCATTACAGCATATGGTTCGCTCCTCCTTTGTGGGGAGCAAATTCTGCATGGTAGTTCCTCTAAGTACAAATTGACAGCTTTGTGCTAAAATCTGCATCATTATCATTAATGCCTGGCACTAAAGATAGTGAGAGTCTCCCATGCATGCAGTTGGGAATTTCTTAGTGCTGATAATTAGCAATGAATCACAGAGACAGGCAGCAATGCAAGTGCCCCCTTCTTGCTAGCGTCCACATGTATCTTTCAAATACCCTTCAGTGTCTATCTATTTAAATAATTGCTCATCACTTTGTACTTCAGGATTGGGCCATTCCACTGCTGTAACACAATTGCTTGAAATACTGGTTCTAGAAGGCAGGAAAATACAAAGGAACAGAATTGGAATGCTAGCCTATTAGCATCCCTGATGGCAACTTTTTCAGTGATCCCACCTGCAGATTACCAACTGTCTCCAGGGCTTAATATATGAAAGATGGCTTTGTGGCTACAGCACAAACTGAGAGTCAGGAACCCTCTATTCTAATTTCAGCTCTTCTATGGACTACCAGAGTGATCCTGATCTGGCTAATTGACTTCTCTATGCCTCTGTTTCATCATCTTCAAAACGGGGACAACAATATTTACCTGTCTTACGGTAATGAGGTTTAATTCATTATAGTTTATAAAACACTTTGATATCTTCAGATAGAAAGTAGTACAGAAATGCAAGGCATTATTACATAGTCAGCAAATTGTCTACCTACTGATATATCCTGTGGTACCATTAATGACTGATTTTAGGTATGTAAGTAATTCATTTTCAAAAACGCTATTGGTTCTTAAAAAATGGTCCACTAAAGACAAAGTGGGTAGCCCTGCCATGGTCTCCTATTTGGGACTGAACATGCAAAGCAGATCTAATCACTTCCCTTTCTACAGCAGAACCGTTCCCACGAGTCTATTAATATCTTTGAGAAACAGAGAAGTGTTTTCATATTTCATTCATATAATGGATGAGATCTGGAATGGGAGTCATGATGAGTGAGAGTCCTGGAGGTTGTTTGGCTTGTCACAATACATAATGCTTCTGTAAAAGTATTATATTAGCTTAGCAGTGCCACCCTGGCACAGTGCAGCTAATAAAGTACAGCTGCCAAGAACAGAGTTCAGAAACTCCACCTATATTTTAACACTGTTCCTGGGAGTTGTTTAAATAGTTTCTGCGGACAAGATTGCAAGTATTATCTAATAATGCAAACCTACGGTAAATCAGCTCTCCTTACAGAATCAGGTTTGTGGCATTTATGATGCTTGCAATTGCTAGAATATTAATTCCTCAAACCAAAATAAACTGACAATAATATTTAAAAAACCCTCCCAAAATCACAGAAAACAAGGAAATCCAGTCTAATCTTTTTAGGGCCCTCTTTTATGGTTTGATTGTTACTAGAAGCAGCAGTGTGAAGTGACAGCTCCCACCTTGAAAGGACATTGTAAGAATTAGAAAAATACTGAAGAAATCATCCAAAATAAGTACCCTCTTTCCAAAAAAGACAAAAAAATTTTAATAATGGCATCATTAGTATCAATAGTTCTATCAGAAAGAGTGTGTGCCTGGGTATGTGAGATGAAAGGGTGCTAAAAACCTGCAGTTGCATTAACTTGGGACGAAGTGATTAGTCAGCAGGCTGACAGCTGTGCTGGGAGCCTGGTGCCAGATTCCAATGTATGCTTTCCTTAGCTGCCAAGTGTTTGCTGGTCTCACCAGATAAATGGAGCATCAGCAGTGTTTTATTTGACCTGCTCACAAGAAAAATAAAACAACTCTGACTTCCTTGATGTGTTTGTCATTGACCTTGCATCAGCTAAATATGAGCAGCAAGATTCCCCGGTCCAGGAAAGTTAACTCTTTATAGAATGGGCCTTCAAATGTCTTTTCAATGGTAATAACTAGTCTCCTAAAAGCTGTAAATACTGTAACATGAAAAGAAAAAACTACAGACAGTGACAACATTTCACATGCTCTTCTCTGGATTAATGGGCCAAGGACTTACAATAGGCTTTGAAACCACATAGAGATACTCTATCAACTCCAGTTATCCTCTCATTATCAGAATAAATCTGGGAGCCATTTCCAAAGAGATTTTTCTGAGGGCGAAGGAGAATGGGTTGCATGTGAAATAAGTTGTGAAGAAAACTCAACCAAAAATAACATAGTACTGCATATCTGCTCCCTATGACTTGAGGGTTTTGATGGCTTTTGTTATTTCTCCTTCATCTATTCCCCACAGACTGTCTTTTCTCTTTCCTCCTCATTAATCTGCTCTTGTACACAGTTAGGAACCTTATATCTGAGAATCTTCAGTAGTGTTTTAACCCAACCTCACATGCTGGGAGGAAAGCAGGCATGGTGCCTTTGAGTTAGAGATCTAAAACCGTAGCTAGGATATACTCTCCAAATCTTTGATGTGCTTTATGTGAGGATCCTCTTTCATTGTGACTAATGTGCTATCAAACCAAGCAGACTGCAGTGGCATCATCACTCAAAGTGCTCTTTTTTTCCTCTCCAGCGAGCAGACAAGAAGGGACGTCCTGGCTGAGATCAGCCTTGTTGCTCATCACTTGTGTGGCCTCCTCACAAGGTCTCAGGATGGAAAAGATAATTTTCTTTGTAGCCCATCATACATCGATAGAATTTCAAAGTAATTTTGAGCTTTATATTACTCTGTCATTTTTGTTTAAACCAGTTGAGCTTCATGCTGCTTGGCACCCACAGAGCTGGCAAGGTGGGCTGGACTGAAAAAGTATATCTGAAGTGACTGCATACAATGACCATTGCGTTTTTTCATGTACTAGGGGCAAGGGGGAGAGAGAGCGGAGAGGGTAAATTAATCAATTAACTTGCTATACAGCTTCAAAAATGTTACTGCATGTGAGAGCCAGAGTGTAACCTATTTTCCCAACTCCCAATATCTCCTGGGCAGTGGGTGAGACACCTAGGTCCACCTTGCCACGGAGCAAAAGACAATCACACCCATGAGGACTTGTAGATGTAATGTGTCCAGTGTTTGCGGTACTGATCAGTTGTATTTTTCATATCAAATAGTATCAAAGCTTTGGGTATTTTTCTACAGCTCTTGGAGTCCGTGTAGTAAAAAAAAATAAGTTCTGGGTGTTGGCTACTTTCAGACTCCACATTCCATGTGTTCCTCAAACCCCACCTCCTACCCAATGAGAGCAGCAAGATTGTACCCTTTAAGGACATTCTAGTCCCACTAGAATGAGGCGCTGCATGTGCCATCCTCTATGCATCCTTGAGTGTTAAAAGTTCCTCTGCCCATCTGAGATCAGACTACTAAGGCTCATAGAAGAAGGTAAGCATGAGTGGAGTCAGGGTATCTATTCCCCCTCCAGGCTAAAAGCTAGAAGGTGAGGTCTCCTCCCCCTCAGACAAGGAAGAAATAAAACAACTACAGTAGGGTTCCCATTGGACTGAAAGAAAGGCCTTACACCAGTTAGGGGAATGGAGAACTGTAATTTTCTAAAAGAGATGAGAGAGCAAACAAACTGGACTGATTCCTATAGCAGGAGATATATCGTCTGGGAAGGATCGGAGAACACTGCTAAAAAGAACAGTGTTTAGACAGGCAGGGCTGTGGCAGATTAAGGAATAGCAATAACACTGTCTAGTGGTCAGATCCTGTTACGATTGGCCACTATGGAAGATACTGTGCCACGGTGATAAATGTGGTATAAAACTGTGGATAGCGATACAGACTAGATATGTAGGGAGCCTGAATTCTGAACTGAAGGATCAAATCACCAGGAAAAAGGCCAAGTGGTATATGAACTAGATGCTAGTAAATGACAGCAAATGATGACAGAATGTTTTGCTCAGAGCATTTTGTGAAACAAGGGGGTGAGCTAGACTAGGACAGCCCGTAGCTATCAAGCTGAGCAATTATAATTTCAGCATGGGAATTTACAAGCAGTAAGAGCACATGGTGGGAGGAACAGTGACAGCAGCAGTGGGCATGAAATCTGGGAAAGACAGTAACAGGAACCAGAGAAATAATGAAGGTCATAGGATCCAGAGAGCTGCTCATGGCAGAGAGACTACAGTAGAGTTAAGATAAGACTACAAAACTGAGAGATGGACTATTGCCCATGTGGATACACTGAAACTTTGTAATCAGAACTTCACGTACATTCTGGGCATTACCATGAAGAATCATCACTAGACTATACTGTACTATAGACTATGGCAGGTCTATACTATCGCTTAAGTTGATCTAACTTACATCGCTCAGGGGTGTGAAAAAGACACCCTCAGAGCAATGCAAGTTACAGCAACCTAAGTGTTGTCCACACTGGTGCTATGGCGGCAGGAGACTCTCTCCCGTCGAGCTACCGCCTCTCACAGAGGTGGAAAAATTATGCTGACGGCAGTCTTCTCCCATCGGCACAGAGCATCTTCACCAGATGCACTACAGAGGTGCAGCTGCATTGGTGCAGCTGCACAAGTTTAGCGCTTCTAGTGTAGACCTGCTTGGTATGATGCTGGGATCTCTAATCCAGTTCAAGAGTTTGAAAGTGAGGAAAGCACCATTTCAGCTGTTCTGAATGGTTGTGTTTTATACTTCTGCTTAAGGTGTGAGTCCAGCTATAGAAATGAATGCATTTGGGGAAACGAAATGCTATTCAGGAAAAGGATTAGAACGGAGTATTGTTCTTATGGACCTCCTGAAGCTATAACTTGGATCTGATAAAAGAAAATACATATTCCTTATTCAGTTGTGCTACTTGATTAAATGGAAAAGGGGGTTTTGTTTTACATATAAACAATGGGAACTGTATGACTATGTATATGAAAAGTCTGTAGTTTTTAACAAAGTTGGAAGTTTACATTGTCAAAAAAATAAAATAAGAAACCCTTTAGGAGAGGCCTCGTGTTCTTTGCACTGAAGTGATTTATGATACTCACTTGCTAATAAAAATCACCTTCCCACTGTCTAAAAAACTTCTGTATAATTTATTTTGTTGTGTAAGTGTTAATGTCAAATACAGGGATCCATCCATGCTGTACTACCAGCAGGGACTCACGCTCAGTGACGAGCATCAACTGGAGAAAAATCAGGTGCAAGAATTTGAGGTCAGTTTTGCCTTTATCACTCAGAATGCGATCACCTGTATTTTGCTGTCCTCCCAAATGTCCCTATCAGGAGAAGTTTGTCCCACATTCTGGGCAATTTGCCTGGTTGTTGTCTTACCTATCCAACTTCCTTCCCAAAATAGTCAATATGGATGTGATGCTAATCAGGAAAAGGGCAATTTTTGCTTGTGTGTGACTTTCTTTTAACAGCTGTGTTCAGCATTACCGCACAGTCACTGGACTGCAACCACAGAGGCATTCTTCTCACTCTTTTTGCTCTGGCACCCTGGCAACTTGTGTCTGAGTATTATTAACAAGCCCAACCCCATGTTTGACAATCTAAAATAATGAATTTCTTATCACTTCCAAACACTGTGTTGCAATGTGTCGCACTACAACAGTTCAGCCTTTGGCTTTTAAATCAACAGGACTCTGCAAATGGCTCTATTCTCTGAAAGTCCAAATACAGATGAACTTGTGCAGATAAAATTACTAACTACTGTAATAGCTGTTCGAGTGGGTGTAATAAATTTAAATATGTGATGAACTCTTTCAGGTTTTACTGATTCTTAGTATTGCTGCTGCCAGCTTTTGTGTTACTCTTTAACTCAAGCCATATTACGTTGTCTCCCAAAGGACTTTCTTAGCTTGTCTGCTCTAGTCTATATGCTGTCTTGAAATTTACAGTAGCTCTTGAGAAGGAGCTTATTGTGAGTAGCTCTGCTCGGCATAAAGAAGTTCTAAGTTCTACTACTGGGGATAGTCTGTGTACATCATTTCCTATGCAGAACACCATTATGTTTTCTGTTAGCCTCCATTGAATCAAAGGGCTCTCTTTCAGATGCTGCAAAAATTATAAATGCTCAGACAAATACATAGATTTGTCTATCCCCACAGAAGGCATTAGACAGACTGGGGAAGGGCCAAAGAGAGCAACTAATAAAGTCCAGAGCAGCAGTGAAGAGGAGGTTAAAAGCTAATCATTTTGAAATTGCCTGCAGCCCTTAAAAGGTTCTTCAAATATTTTCCCTATTTGAGTAAGCACAAGCTATTTTTCTGCCATGTGCAAAACAATTATAGTCTGTTTTTAAAAAGAGCTGCATGTGAGCTTTCATTTACATCTCACACCCAAGAAACTCAAGAAACAATACAGGAAGAAATGCTCATAAAATGCAGTTGAGGAATATTTGCATGTGGGTTGGTTTTAGGATTTCAGGGGCCTGACACTTGGGGAAGACCCCAAATCCAAATTCCACAGGGCTAGATTCTGACACTTCTATTTCGGTTTAGTAGCACACTCCATAACTTTAATGGAAGTATCTATGGAGTAATGTAATAGTGAGTGAGGGGACTGGAATCCAGCCCATTGTGACACAACATCACAATATTTTGATGCCAGAAGTAATATTTCAGAATACATGGTAACCCTCAACTATAGCCCTGGCCGTACCTTCCACAGTCATGGTGCCTAAAGCTGGCCTCATTATAACAGAGAACACTAACCAGCAATGATTTACTGTGATAAATATAAACAGATGAAATCTATAATAGGAAACAATGACACTTCATATTTCAAAGAATAAAGTAAGGTCCAAATGTGAATTGAATCACTTTTTATATGTTGTCCATGGAAAAGAGTGTGGAAGGTTTGTTTATTCATGTACAGAATAAGTGGGAAGGGAGAAATAAACTACAAAGTAATGAGTATGATTTTATTTACTTTATTAATCCAGAGTGGTACTGATGTGTCTGGACACAGTGGCTCCCTGACTGCACCCTCACACAGCATGTTATCAATCCTGTGTTTGGATGAAAGGTGCTACCAATAGAAGAAAAATAGCACTAGAACTGTATGGCATTTTAATAAACATTTTATCTTAAACCATGCTGTGTTTTGATGTAGTTGTCTTTATAAATAGGCTCGAATTGCCTCAGTACTAGACATATCCTTGAGTAAGTCATCCCGTGTCTCATATGTTTTGCTGTTCCTGAACAGCCATGCATATTTTTAAGTTTCTTATAGTACTAGGAACTCATGTGTATCTTACTTAGTCTGTTCTTCAGCCTAACCTTTTTCAGGGTTTGGGAAGTTTGTTTTCCCTGCCTCTCCCTGAGACTGATGGACGGGGGTGAGAGTAGTCCAACAAAGATGCTTCTCCTTCACAATGTCCACAAGAATTTGCTGGCCTCTTCCCCATGCAATTTAACAATCACAAAGGCCTCTTTGACTTTCTGGAACTCTTATCACAGGCCCATTACCTCTAACAGCATCCTCCTGGTTACTGCTTTGCTAATATCTTGCATGCTATCAGACGTGCAGTGCAATGTAGCGTATATCGCCATATCACACAGAATTTAAATTTAGCAGCAGGATTCAGAAAGAGGCTATTAAAGGTGTTGAAGCCTGCATCTACTGCTGCTGCTAGGATGGAGGGATGTGGGTTGCCCAACTGTGAGAATGTATGTACTGGCTCTTTCAAAGAGTAGTAGAGACCCAGATAACAAGAAATACAGTAAACGTCAAAAAACCCTCAAGAATACAATTAACAACCTTCTCGTGGGTGGAGAGAACACTTCCTGTGGTCCTATACTGTGATTAAGAAGGACCCTGAGGTGTTAGTGGGTCTCAGGTTTTCTGTCTGATTCACAGGTTCAAACATCAAGCCCACATGCCACTGAAAAGTAAATCCATCTGCACGGAAAGGGAGCAGGAAGAGATAAAGGCTCATTTGTGAACTCTTCTTTTGCTGCGTTCAAATATATCTTATTTGCTTATTTGCCACATGGCATATTCAGAATCTGCAGCATCTACCTTTAAGAAAAAAATGAAACTAAGTTTTCTAGTCCTGATAGCTGCAAAAATATCCTTCAAAAATGAGCAAATATAAACCGATAGTGTTGTCGGCCGGAGTTTGCAGACAGTCTGAGGCAATGAGGTGTGTGAACTTCCCCATCTACCATGAATCTCAATGGGTTGTTGACTTGAATGGCACTTTAAATGTAAGCATTAATTAATTATTCAGTTGCTTATTTGAGCAGTGGAATGGGGAAGGAGTTAGGAATGAAGCCTGTGAGTGGGGGGTGAGGTACAGGAAGTTGTTGCAGGTAAGGATACGCAGAGAAGAGATGGGACAGGAGGTGTACACAGGGAAGAGGGAGAGAAATAAAAAAAAGAAGATGGAGAAGGAAGAAAAACAAAGGACAGCAATAATAGTGGTTGTAAATATGAGCATATTCTTCCACTGAATGATACTGAATACAGTAATCAAGTACTGAACACAAAATACAGAAATGATGATTAATAGTTTAGTTACTACATGAAGACCACAGTCTACTTTTGAGCACAGTGCAAACCATCTACTGATGCCAGGGGGAGACCCTCAGTGGATTGTGGGGTATATGTAGTCCTAACTTTTTACACCATAATTAAAAATGGAATTTGGCCCTCTCTACGTGTGTTTTACACCCTAAAGACCTATGTTGTCTGCCCATTAATTTCTACAAGTACATCAACCAGCCTACTGCAGTCTTTATTAGAGTGCTTTGATGTCACATGTAACAGCTTATTTGATGCATTGTAGTGTTTGGCATGCTTTATAAAGCATGTGAGATATTACAGCAGCAAACAGTGAAAATGCTTTTTGTTCCAGACATTTCTGTGTTTGGTTTCCATTTTGGTCAGAATATTGAAGTATCTGTAACAGGCCATCAGTTTTCGATTTTATGGTTTCATCTCACTCCTATAAAATGTTATTGTTTGGAGACTGGTTTGAACTTTTTCAAAGCTTCTCTCCAATGTGAACACTGCCTAGAGCAGCTGCTAATGCTGTCACACTGAGAACTGCATTCCTGACATCAGGAATGAAAGATCTTCATGAAATAATGGACTAACGTAGCCATTCTGTCCAGCCTCATAAATTAGATTTTAAATCTAGCAATTGCAGGGCAATTAGGAGGTGAGCAGCTTTCAAGCAGGAACATATATTTTCTATTCCTGCCTGCCTGAGACATTGTTTTAATTTTCCCTTTGTTAGCTGGGCTGAGAGAGCTGCAGTTACCAAGAAGCGATAGCATAGTGGCAAGAGACTTGGCAGAACAAAATTTAAAAATTAGTAGATACCCCTAGTGATTAAAATAATTTTGAATTAAAAAATACCACTTCAGTCATTGCTCTTGTATTATAATAGTAATTATGTAACCGATCACTTTGAATTATTAATATAATGAAATAACATCACTATATAGAGAGAACATAAAAGAAAGTCTCACTAACCAGGTAATCCCATAAATGAGAGATGAGTAGTAGTCTGAAAGACATTTGTTAACAGTAGGTGATGTCATGCCATTGATCACTAGCAGCTATAAAAGTTTTTAAAAGGCTCTCATTGGCCTGTCAGTGAGGCACAGGAAACAGGACAGGAATTCCCATCACTGGTGGCCACAAGAAGGTTTCAAAGTATTAAAATAGATGATTTCCTTAGTCTGCAAACCTCAAAGGGGCATAAATAACAAACAACTTCAAAGCAAATGAAAGGTTTTAGAGCAGCCTGTCAAAGAGGCTGCTGGGGTTTCCGTGGTAGACTTCCATGTTTAAATAGTCACAGCAATTTGTTACTTTCTTATCCAAAACAATTCCATATGTCTCTGGATTATTTAAGATCATTTTGGTTTTTGTTATCATGGATTTTAAAGAAACAATATCACAATTATTTAAGGTGGGGAAATGAAGTTAGACAGACAGCATCTGCAGTTTACAAACTGATGGATGATCTCAGGGACTAAAACTTTGCAAATTTATTCTGTGTTCTCCAACATTAGATGATATGATTCCAGACCAAATGACAAGTAGGAGAACTAACTGTAATTAAGTATAGTCCTGATATTATAGAAATGCAGCAACTAAATTTGCAGGGTTTGAAAACTGATTTTATGAGAAAAAAAACAATGGACAGTACACTAAAAGAAAAAGAACAGCAGCAAGATTAAAGTAAAGATCTTTTAAAATATTACCTCAGTAAATGATTAAACTAAAAAAGACCCCAAGGTTAAAATATTGCCTTTAGAAGCTCTGGCCCAGATGCAAGACAAATCTTAGGCAATCACCTCCTAACCAAACAAAAACTGTTTACATCGCAGCACTGGAAACATATGCTGTTAATTTTAGTGATTTGCAAGCGCCATTTGAGCCAAGTATAATGTCTAAACAAGAAAAGTGCCACTATTTTGGGTCATTGTTTCTCAGCACAGGTGTGGAGTGTGCATTTTATGAAATGTCTTAAATATCAAAGCTAGCTAAGCTCTGGCTCAACCAAACTGAAGCCTATCACTGTTTGACAATATAATGAAATATATTATTTGAGGTAATGGCACAGGTTTGGATAATGGTGGTTGGCTTAATAAAGCCTGCTCAGATTTTCACAGGTAAAAAGAATTACATCTTCTCTTTCACTCTTTCAGAATTCATTTTCCTCCTCATCTCTCTTCATGTGTTGCGTGTACAAGCTGCATACTCTACCACAGCTAATGCTGCCTCACTACTGTTGCCCTGCACTGAGAAGATTGCTAGTGGGATCATGCAGTTGTGAATTAACCAGCCCTTCCCAAACTCCTTCCTCAGTTGAATGCCTGTAACTGGGGCACATGATGCCTTCATAGAGCTCAACTTTGATGTGGACAGGGAGTTTGGGCTGCGTCTGTGAGGTCTCCCTTTTTCCACCTAGTGAAGTGGAAAGACACCGCTTTGCACTGTGCTCAGGTCCCCCCATAGATACAGAGGGTAGTGTGTGGACAGAATTTGCTGCTACAGTAGAATCTCAGAGTTACGAACACCAGAGTTATGAACTGACCAGTCAACCACACATCTCATTTGGAACTGGAAGTACGCCATCAGGGAGCAGCAGAGACGGGGGAAAAAAGGCAAATACAGTACAGTACTGTGTTAAACACAAACTACTAAAAAAATAAAGGAAAAGGAGAATTTTTCTTCTGAATAGTAAAGTTTCAAAGCCGTATTAAGTCAATGTTCAGCTGTAAACTTTCGAAAGAACAACCATAAAATGTTTTGTTCAGAGTTACGAACGTTGCAGAGTTATGAACAACCTCCATTCCCAATGTGTTCGTAACTCTGAGATTCTACTGTATGTATTTAAAGGCTACAGTAATATATTACTGCTACACAAATGGATACATCCCACAGGCAAATTTGCTTCTTCTCTAAAGCAGTTTGATACCAGAATTTCTACCATAAGCCCAAAATTCTGCTCAGGCAGACTACTACTCTGATATGTTGCTCTCTTTAACAGTGGAGATGTGTGCATATAGATAGAACAGAGTATTAGAGTTCAAATCTCAGTGTGGGCCTTAAAACAAAATTAGCTTTAAAATAAAATAATGTGGATTTGGCTCAGTTTAGCTAACCATATCAAATGCTAAGGCACTAGTGCACTTTTAAATTCTTGTTGGCTTCTGTTTAAATAGGAACAACAAGACGATGGGGACTAAAGTACCCGTTAAGGACTTGCCCTCTGGTTGCAGGGATATGAAATATGCATAGCTTCTACACAGGAAGCACACAACACTACAGAATAAATTCTATAGCAACTGGGCATTTACCCTTTCCTCACAAAAAGAGACATGACAGGATAAACAGGACTTCAGTCTCCAGAACTGCCAACCCGAAGACTGTCACCAGTGCTAAATTCACTTCAAAAATAGAGAAAAAGGTATTTTAAAAACTGTTTGCAAATGTAAATAGTCTTGGGTTCAAATTAAAGAATGATTCACAGCAGATGCAATGCTAATGCAGGTAATGATTTAAAAACTATGGTTGACCTAAAGATCACAGCACAACCCTGTTTCAATTAGATGTGGGCAATCCCAGAAGAGTTTGGGGTCTTGCTAATCTCTTGAACTATTTTTTTGCATTTGCAAAATTGACAAATCTTTTTTCCTCTGTAATTTAAGTCAAAGAGCAGTGCCCAGATTCCCTCCAGCAGCAGGAGGTAGAGGAATGTGAGAGGGTAATCCTGAGAGCTGGGAGACCCACTAGTGTGGTTCTTCTGGGATGGGTATCTTACAGTGAGAACTGGCTGAAACTTGGGACTTCCAGTTCATGGGAAATGTCAACATTCTGAAATTTGGTTTTTCATTCGATTCAGACCAAAATCAAATTTTGCAAAAGGTCTCAGGAAATGGAAATTCAGGAAAAAAAAATTTGTTTTGGAAACTCTGATGCATGGTGTATCTGAAACACAACATGCTCCCCAGGAAACTGTTTCCATCAGAATTCTTCCTCTGATTCAACACGTTTGTAAAACCCAAGATATTTTCCTGAAACAATTTGGGTTTGACGAATCAGCATTTTCTGATGAAACATTGTTTTGTTGAAAATTTCTAACCAGCTCTACTTATAAGATCAATATTTGTGACCCTTCTACAAAAATCCCACATGGTGACCTCAACAGCATCTCTCTTCTGTATACTGGACCTCCTTCTGCAAGCAGCATAGGAATACAACATTGTTCAAGTGAGAAATTTGCACCAATAACGTTTCAAATAAGTAAAATGAATTTGTCATCCCTGGTATCTGTGCCCTAGGACCCTGGCAGGGCCTACAAAATTGCTCAATTGCTGAATGTTATTTTACTAATGCTTTTAGCTAATGTTTAGAATAGAGGAAAAAGCCTCACTTAATTAAGAGAGAAGAACTGAATAAGAAATCAGTAATAGACAAGATAACCAGTAAAGATTGACAATCGGTGGAGATTTCTTTCCATATTTTCCTGTTGACCTCACAGACTGTAAACTAAAGCGCACTGAGTACATTAAAGGAAAGGGCACAATCTCATTTGGTCCTGTGAACACTGGCAATATGTTATGAAGACAATATACAAGCTTGAAAGGGAAAAGACCATCCTGATGCCCTGGAGGTTTGGTCTGGTGTAATGCTGTTTACCCAGAGCTCTGTGAGCGTTAAAATGGCCCTATCAGATTTATAGTAGGTCATGACTGGAACTCTTTTCAGGGCAAAGTTTTAGGGCAAAATGTTTTTTGTCTAAGAACTTTAAAAAGAGGATGGTAATTTCCCAGTGTTTCTCTTCTTCCTTCAGGCAACTATTCTAGCCTGGCCAAAGCTCCTAAATCTTCTTCCTCTAAGTGTTCTTTTATGGGAGGGTTGTGTGTATGTGTGTGTGTGTGTAACAGTCCTGGTGTCTATTGTCAGATGAATAACACTGAAGAATCAAATATTTACAAACCCAGTTTAAATTCACATGGTGTCATTGTTCAATATCAAACCTGTAAGATTTAAGACAAGGGACTTCATGACATTAAAGGAAGTTACTTCAAAAAATAACTATTTGAAGGGATTATGAGAGCAGGTCAGCAGTGAATAGTCAGGGGAGCAGAACAGAGGATTTATAAAGTATAAACAATTCCTACTAATTGTCATGTCTGATTGATTGTCCTGTGTGCACCTTCATGGTCTGAAGTCAAAGGTCATTTTAGTTAATAGGGTAAGTGGCAGGGTGGGTTAATCCACCACTGTTTACCTGGATTAATTTCTGCTGAGGTCACCTGGCAAATGAGACGACACTTGTTCCCATCATAAAATGTGCCACACCAAATGGCACAACAGTGAGCCGCTGCCCAGAAGGAGCACAATACTGCCAAAGGGGATAGTTAGCAGGTCAGGCTGAGAAGCATTAGCAGAGCTATGTAGGTTTCAGAGTAGCAGCCATGTTAGTCTGTATTCGCAAAAAGAAAAGGAGTACTTGTGGCACCTTAGAGACTAACAAATTTGTTAGTCTCTAAGGTGCCACAAGTACTCCTTTTCTTTTAGACCTATGTAGGGAAGCCTGCTTGCACTACAGCTGGTTCTAGCCAATGCTATGAGCCATGCACTTGGAGAAGGGCCAGCTTCAGACAAAATCATTAAAGGGGGAGAAAAAAACAAGAGGTCAATTCACTCTAACAGTGCAGGACACATTAACCTTTCAGCAGCGGGTGGTGAGTTGACTAGGCTCCAAAAGAGTTTAATGTGACGCCATGAGCCAAGATAACCTGCCTCCTACTGCCCATACAGGGGAGCTGGGTCTGGGCAGTTGATGGAGCAAGTCATTGAGGGTGAAGGGCTCCAGAAGGATACTGAGGAGCAGGGAGATGACTGATTAGGGGAGCAGAAAGAGAAAAAACAGTGAGAGATGATCAGGGAGCCAAACATCTCAGGAGGGGGAGGCTTGGAAGTGAAGCTGAGTAGGGGGAACTAGAGGGAAAAATAGTAAGGTAAGGGTTGGAGAGCCAAAAACATGGGGATCCATAGGGAAGCCAGCTACTGTGGAAAATCTGTGTCTCCTGCTCCCCTTCTCACTCTGAAATGCACAGAAGGGCAGGAAAAGAAAGAGGGTAAGGACAAGGAGACAATGCAGTAGTACAGAGAGTGTTTAACAAAGGTCTCCCTGGAGGGCCCTATACAACAGCCAGCCTTGTCACTGCTGGAAGTAATCTCTTAGTTTTCAAACAATGTGGAACTTGCAATGTATACTATATAAGGCCAGGGTCAGTTCACACACTCACAAAAGCACAGTAAAGGTCTGAAAAGGTAATTAGGAAGAGTGTGATTTACTTGGCAGGTCTTAGTGAGTTTTCTGGAATCATTTTGATCAGTTGTGTAAATCAGAACCAGGGAATTGAAAAAAAAATATTTTTCTTGATAGACTATTTACTCATTTGGAACAATTATACTCCACTGTATCAATAAATAATAAGGGAGTGCAGTTTGTGAATTATTTGGCTGAGGTGTTTCCACACAAAGGGGTCGATTCTTCGCTTTGTGTGTGAAAGAGAGACAAAGTTCCATAAGTCTGCAGAAGCTATGTGCATACATCAAGAGTAGAATAGATCCTTCAAGTCCTTACAGCATTCAGATACAGAAGATATACTAGAATGAAAAGTAAATTGCAAAGACAGCAGAATTTAGTATGTATACATTATACAGTTTAAATTATAGGCCAAGGGAAAAAAGTAATCAACGTAATTTCTATTTACTTCTTTTTATAACTATATTTCAAAACCATATTCTTTTCAGGTTGCAAAAACATAAATTATTCCTGAACTGAGACTATTTACATCACGTTTCAAACCAGATCTAATTTTTACACCTGAGCGAACAGCACAAGAAAGCAAAGGTTTATAATAAACTCTGGCACACCCACTGACTGCAGCATTAGGAGGCCCCACTATGAATAAATAGAGTTGTGCAGAGAATGGTAATTCTGTTTTGCTGAGGATTTCAGAATTTTGAAATTTGGTTTCATTCCAACTTGGAAAGAAAACCACAAATTTTGAAATTTTCTGTGAACCAGACTACAAAAGATTCATTTTGGAACATATAAACTGTTTGCTTTGATAACTGTAAAATAAAATTCCTCCTGGCAAGCTGACAGGGAGCCAGGAGTCTGGAAGCCTGCTGAGCCAGGCTTCCATGGTCTTCGCTTCTCATTAAACACCAGGCAGGTGGCTGAAGATCTGGGAGACTGAAAGCCTGGGTTCATCAGTAACCCACCAGGTGAGCTACCAAGGAGCTGGCACGGAATTAGGCAGGATTCAAAATTTGCCTGAGTGGCAGGGTTCCATTGTATCCCTGCCTGGGTTCCATCAGACCTTAGTCAAAATTAAACCGTCTCTGCAAAAGATTCCAATTTCATCAAATCTGCAGTCTCTGATGGTAAATCATTCCCCTGGAGAATTTCCAACCAACTCTATAAATAAAGCAGAGTGCCTTTTATGCTCAGTAACTATCTCTAGTGAATCTCACTAACATTCCAACTGCAAAAGAAAAGGAAAGACCTCTGTTTTAGGGAAAACTGAGAACAGTTTGGACTGGAGTACAGTGCCGCATTATTTAATTAATGACAGAGGACAAAACCTGCACATTTAATACTTTAACTTTAAATGTTCACTTGTACAATCTTCTGAATAAATTCAGCAACATGCTTTTTAAAAATTGGAAATGTTGCAAACCTTCTGGAGTCAGATTCTCAGCTGGTGAAAACTCTCCAGTGTAGTCAGTGGTGCTACTTCAACTTATACCAGCTGAGAATCTGGGTCCCTTCACTTCAATATGGAGTTCAAATTACTGTAAAGTAAGAAATGCTACTAATGCACACTATTCAAGGCAATCTATGAGCCACAATTCAAAACATTGAAAATTAATGATTTAAGCTTTGATTTTATGCAACTCCCCCTCCCCACCAGTCAAACTAAACCAAAACCCTGCCAGTTTTTCTATTTATATTCCACATTTCCATGAAAAAATGCTCCCCACTGATGTACTCTAACTGGGCAAACCAGAAGTTTTGCATGCAAAACTGATTGATGAATGCTGGCTTCAAAGTATATAAACATGTATCTTTCTCCTGATGCCTGCACAACAGACCTTTCAAGTGCCTGGCGACAGTGTGTTCCTTCTCTAACCAGCTCGCCTGTGGCCTGATCTCGCATTCCATACACTCCCAAAACTACTGTGGACTCAAGTGAGAGTTCTGGGTGTGTAAGGAATGCAGGGCCAGGCTCCTACTTTGGAAGTTCCTCTTGGTACAATCCATATCTTCATTCCCTGAACTGGAACACTGTCTCAATAGCCATATTTTGAGGTAACACTTGGAGGAAGTGAGTCGTTTTACTAGAAGGTGGGAGATGAAGAAAATGACCGCATGGAGAGAGGAGACTCTGAAAACTCTGTGAGATAACCCTGTCATATGATTGCCAGCATTCAATGATTCTCTGTAACATGGCGTCATGTTGGCAGGAAGATGATAAGTCTCCCTTCTAGCAGGGTAACAGAGAAGGAAGAGGTGGAGTTGGAATCTGTCTGCAGAAATGTTTTTTTCCCAGCCTTATTGATCTTCGATGAGGGTTTGGAGGAATCAAAGGGCTTGTGGAAGTAACTATTTCCCAAGTTTCGATATGAATGTTCAGATCTTGACCAGAGACTTTTGAATGGACAAAATAGGTTGAGAGGGTTCATTCTTAGACTCCTGCCTGGGCCGTCCAAAAGGGAGGGGAAGGAGAAACCACTTTGTCCTCTGACAACAACATTGAGGGCATCCAAGAAGCGTGAACTAGAGAAAGGCCTAGCCAGGAGCTTTATCTTGTCTCAGAAATCTCTTACCCAGGGCCGGCTCTAGATTTTTTGCCACCCCAAGCAAAAAATTTGCTGCCCCAACCTCCGAGAGGGCAACTGCCCAAGCGGAAAAGAAAAAAAAAAGGATGACCTGAATGCCGCCCCTGGAATTGTGCCGCCCCGAGCACGTGCTTGCTTTGCTGGTGCCGAGAGCCGGCCCTGCCCTTACCCATCAATGCTTTCTTAGTCATGGACCTTGGTAGCCAAACATTTATTGAAACCCTTCAAGATATCATTTGAGGTGTTATCTGCATGTTCCCCAAGGTAAATAATTTATGTGACTTCTTGGGGAGTATAACTGACACAATCTTGTTGGCCTGCAGCAAGACCATGTCAGTTGACTAACTGAGTGCTCTTTCCATCTTTGTATTGAGTGTCTGTAAGCAAACTGTTTGCTTCCAGGGGGATGGTGGAAGATTCAGTGCATGAGGCTATATGGCTATTCCTAGGGGAGTCTACCTTTCTTGAGGGATTTGGGGAATGAGACTTTGCAGCAAGCAAAAATCAGTTTCTTATCTGAAGTGTGTTCAGAAAGAGACTTACCCCCTCTGAAATGTTCTAAATATCCACAGAAGGTATCAACTACATACTTGACCAGGTAATTCCAGTTATTATTAGTGATCCTCAGGTAGGCTTCAGGAGAAGGTGGATCAATTTCCAAGGCAGATTATTAATTATTATTATTATGTGTACAGAGATAGCACCCATGGGAATTGGAGGTATAAGGGGGTGGCTGTTCAAACACCTAGAGAGACAGTCCTTGCCCGAATGGCAAATCAACACGATCCTCCTCTGAGTCAGAGCCTACAGTAAAGATGGGACAGGAGGGGGTGAAGAAGAGTGAAGGATTTCCTGTAGCCTGTTCCAAAGCAAAACATCTGTGAGAAAACAGAGAGGGCGTCTGGACTTTGAGAGGTGGGGCATCTTCAGTGCTGAAATTCCACTGGGGGAGAGGAGTGTATCAGAATAGGGCCCCCATATCACCTAAAGAAATGCAGTAGGCTTGATTCAACCATGCAATAACCCTGGGGACCAGGGTCTGTCTTTCCTTGTGCCTACTCACCTCCTGCTGCCTGCAAAGAAACTGGCCACGGTTCAGCTCCTCCTGTGTAGCATTACTAAAGAATCATCTAAGATGGCAGCTAAAAGTAAAGAGCTGGCTGATGCACATACTCCTGTTTGGGCAGCAAGAAGCTGCAGTCATAGGATAGGAGTTCTTGGCCTGCATTCAGTCCAGTCTAATGGAGGTGGCCTCCACCTGAGTTGTACTTCTCTCCCACAGCCATGCAGGGTTTCTAGCTTCTCCTTCTCCTCCATTGTTGCAGCAGCAGAAGACAGACAGAACAAAAATAAGAACAATGGAGAAAATGTTGTTCTCAAAAGTAAAATAAAAAAGGCTCAGCAGCCAAATGGCCTAATGACAAAACAAAACAAATAAAAATAAATGAAACCAATGGGTGAACCACAAGTTCAGAGCAGGCTTCTGAACTGTCTCAAAAGGAAAGAAATGGAGTGGAGCGAGTGCGTAATCAGAAAAGCTGGATGATACCTGTATACCTGATCTGACTGGCTAATTCTTGCCTAATTGTCATATAGAGTGTGGACTGGTGTGTGTGTGTGTGTGAGTGGCGGGGGGTGGAACATATCCCTCCATCTGCCCTGTGGAGAGCTGGTCCACAGAAGAGAAATTTGAAATTCCGCTATGCATGCTATACCTGTTCTACGGGTCTCCAGTGCTGTCATTATGACATTATGTCACAAACACCAAATCTGAATTTTTCAAACTTGTGTGACTGAAGTTAGGCACCTGAATTCATACTTCAGCACTACAGACTTCCTATTAGAGTTACTTCATCTCTGAAAACAAGGGTACTTATTTAGGCACTCAACTTTGAAATTTCACTTAAAAATTAAAGAACTGGTGGTAGTCAAAATGGGATGTCCAGGTGAATTGCCTGGCTCCTGATTTCATGCTATTAGTATTGTACAAACCTCAGACCTTTCTTCAAGCTGCCACAAATAGGTAAATAATGTCTCCATAAAATTTCACTTTCATGCCAACACTAAAAATAGCACAACATATAATTCATAATACATGCCTTCTCTATGCACTTAGCTCTCTGCTGAAGTCATCCCAAAGGACAGCCCAATATCATCAACTAATTATGCCCCTACCCCTTCCACTGGGAGGAGTAATTTATTTATTGGAGCCATTATGAAAGTGAAAATCCTCTTTGTTTTATAACATGTTCAATGCCCAAAAGGAATGTCGTTGTCCAAAGGGAGTGTAATATTAAGGTTCAGTGAAATACACTGAGAAATGTCAAAACTGATATAGAAATTACAGAATTATATTTTCTCTTCATTAATAACCCAATTGGCCACAGACAACCATTTAGTCCTGATACATGGAGTCATTGTTCAGAGCAGCAGTTCAACAATACTTTAAGTAAATGCCCCTTTGACCCAAGCTGATGCAAGATGGGCAGATAGGTTATTGAAAAATATACCTCAAAAGGTCATAAAAATGTAAGAGTTTCCCAGTTGCAAGCTGATTTTTCAAAGACAATTACACGCACAATTTAACCACAAGACCATTTATATCCTTCAAGTTTCATACTGTTAATGTCTGTTTTCCTCCTGGTTTTTTGCTGCTTCTCTTTTTTAGATACACACATTTAAAAAAAACCACACTTCTTGTCCTCTATGATTTATCCCCATGAAATTAAATTACATTTTTATAAGCCCGTGTTCCTGCAAATGATATTTGAAGATTCACTGAAAAAATTAATTCCTGATCTGGTGCTGTGAAGCATCCTTGCTAGCACTGTACTGACTCTGTCTTTCAAAAACAGATGGAAGCAGTCCAAGGGTATGATTAACTTCTTAGTCCCTGCAATTTCCTATTGCTCTACTTGCCCTAGATTTCAGGATTGACCTCCTGCTTCACTGCAAAATGCACAGTTGCTCAGCTTGATAAATCACACAAATCCTTTTTTGATCACAGTTATCTGCTATTTACTACATACTCAGTGAGGTTAATCACACGCCGAGGCACTTCATATGCTACACACATAGACACTCTTCTTCCCAATAGCACTTTGCATATTCTTCACATTGCCAGAAAGCAACCATGCCTGTCTCTTCCTTACTAATATACAGAAGAGCATATCAATGCACCACACACATACGCAGTGATTATCCACACATAAATTCATTGCAAATTATAGTGAAAAGAAGCTGGCAGCTGGAGGGAATACATAAAAGTTTAAAGAAATTACTTTTCTCTCTTTCAGCAAATAGATTTTTAAGATATTTTAAAAGTATAATTATTTCTCTTAATTAGAACTTTCATTCTCCTTCGCCTCCTCAAATGTCACTAGGACCACGTTTGAGAAAGGTGAGGAGTGGACCAGTGGGTATGGACATATGTTTGGCTGTGGTATGGCAAGAAACAAACTACAGCTGTTAGGAGACTCCTAACATTTTCTGGGAGAGAAGGCCACTTCCTCTTATCCCTTCCCCCACTGAGCCTCATTTCCTGAATGCTAGGATAATTTTAATACTCCTCAATGTGAGAAGATGATTATGTGTGACCCAATAGCTAGAAGTCTCTAGGCCAGCTCTCTTCCATCTTCTTATGTAACTTTTACAACCCTGCCTAAGAGTCCTATCATGGGATGTTCCTAAACAAAGAACGGCAATGACCAAAATGTGGCAAATCATGTTAAAGTTCTGTGATGTGAAGAGATATTCACTTGGAATTCAATTGATACCAAGAAATTTAGCTCCCAAGTCTTTACAAAGCCCTCAAGCCTTTAGATTCCTTTTTCTTTAATGTGCAACACAACCACTGCAGCAAGATACATTTTATGCAATTTCTCTTATTGCACGTTATAATTAGAGGGGCTAGGATACACTTGTTCTAGATATTTTCTACCCTAAAATATACCAACGGTCACCCTTGGCTTCCCTGGAGAGCCTGTGGAACTTGCAGCTGTGGGATAACCATGATTCTGCATCAATGGCAAGACTGATATCTGCTTTCATTTATGAGAAAGAAGACTCTGACTCTTTTCCTTGCAGGATAGTCTTGAAAAATGTAGCCAAAGTGAAAACATTTCTAGAGCTGAGAGTTTGTCACTGACTGATCCTGAATGTACGGTCCTCCTTTGTGTCTTGTGCAACCCACAACCACAGTGCCCTGGCTTTCTGATGGGATCCAGATCAAATTGCAGCTGAGAGGGAGTTGAGGCTTCCCTAGGCCACCACCAGAGCTGTCATACTGCGTTCCTTCTGGCTCTCAGCCAGCTGAGTCGCTCCTTTGATAAACAGCCTATGCGGGGAACTCTACAGTGTGAGAAACAACATAGTCTAACAGACAAGGGCTTCAGTCCAACACAAAACTTACACGTGTGTAACTTGGTGCCCATGAGTAGTCTTATTGACTGCAACAGGACTATTCATATGCTTCAAGTTACATGTTTAAGTGCTTTGCTGGATCATAGCTAAGGCCCTATCAAATTCACGGTCCATTTTGGTCAATGTCACAGTGATAGGATTTTTAAAATGGTAAATTTCATGATTGCAGCTATTTAAATCTGAAATTTCACAGTGTTGTAGCTGTAGGGATCCTGACCCAAACAGAAGTTGTGGTGGGGTCACAAAGTTATTGTAGGGGGCGGTTGTGGTGCTGCTACCCTTACTGCTGCGCTGCTGCTGGTGGCGGTGCTGCCTTCAAAGCCAGGCAGCTGGAGAGCTGCGGCTGCTGGCTGGGAGCCCAGCTCTGAAGGCAGAACCGCTGTCAGCAGCAGCGCAGAAGTAAGGACGGCATGGTAGGGCATTGCCACCCTGACTTCTGCGCTGCTGCCTGCAGAGCTGGGCCCTCAGTCAGCAGCCGCCGCTCTCCGGCTGCCCAGCTCTGAAGGCAGCAGCGCAGAAGTCAGGGAGGCCTGGGGTGATATTGCCACCATTACTCCTGCGCTGCTGCTGGTGGGGCGTCGCCTTCAGCGCTGGGCGCCGGCCACCAGCTGCCGCTCTCCGGCCCTGCAGCTCTGAAGGCAGCGCAGGAGTAAGGGTGGCAATACCACGACACCCCTAAAATAACCTTGTGACCCCCCCCGAAACTCCCTGTTGGGTTGGGACCCCCACTTTGAGAAATGCTGGTCTCCCCCATGACATCTGTATAGTATAGGGTAAAAGCACCCAAAAGACCAGATTTCACGGGAGGAGACCAGATTTCCCAGCCCGTGACGCGATTTTCATGACTGTGAATTTAGTAGGGCCCTAATCATAGCTTAAGTATAGGTCTGGGAACAAGAAACACTTTGCTCAACCAAAACCACTAAGGCTGACTCAGAGGCTGCACTGCAATGAGAAATGTGATTGCAGCTTGGGTAGGAAGCACACCCGCCCGCACAAGCTTAACCTGCACGAGCACTGCTAAAAGTAGCACTGTAGGGGTGGAGGCCCAGGCTTCAGCAGTGACAGAGGGTCTCCAGGGTGCTTGTACAGCCCACGCTGCTGCATCTACACTTATTTTTAGCAATTTTCGCATGGGTACATGCTACCATAGTTGCCATCACATCTTGGACTGCAGTGCAGACATACCTAGAGAGTTGCCATCCCAGTTTTAAGTAATCTGTCTAGGGCAGTGGTTCCCAAACTGGGGTTCATGAAACCCTGGGGGTTCACGAAATGTCACAGGGGGTTCTCCATAAAAAATTCCCTAATGGTGGACAGAGCTGTCCCTAGGGACCCCAGGCAGCATGGGGCCAGCAGCCCGGAGCCCCTGGACTTCCAAGAGCTAAGCAGATCAAAGCAAGCATATCTATCACACTGAGGAGATTTAAACTTCAAGACTCCTTAGAAGAAATGGAAAGGGATATTTTTTGCTGTTTTTAAAATTAAATAGGCAGCTAGTATTGTTTTAAAAATTATTATGAAGAACAAGTTTAAGCTTTGTTGTAACGTGTGTTGTTTGCCTGGACTGCTCAAGACCTGAATGCTTGTGTAGGAGGAACTCTTCGAGTTGGCTTCTTAAATACCTTCATGCTGTTTCACATCTGATACTCCTCGATGAAACATAGGAGCCTTGTCTTATAACAGGCTTATTCAAAGTGATACAAGCTACGAAGGTGAGATCTTGGAAGAGTGTTGCTGTTATTATTCTTAATGGAATAAAAATACTGTAATGATAAATAATAACAAATAATAAATTGTGTGTAATAAGCATATCATAAAAACAATTTTTATATTTCCAAGATCACTGTTTTTATAATTTATACTCAGGTAAAGGAGAAAATCCCTGGAAATATTCATTTTTAGGAGGGGGTTTGCAAAACTTGACATTTTAGTGAAACAGGTTCACGGGTTGTTAAAGTTTGGGAACCACTGGTCTAAGGTCTATCTCATATGGCCCCCTTATTATAAAGCATTTAGGTGTGTCCTTACTACAGAATTAACTCAAGTGACCTAACTTTGAGTTGCTTCCTTCCAGTTAGCCTATCACAAGAGAGAACAGTCACACCGCAGCGTAACAGTCGAGTGCTGAGGTGGGTACTGTTGCCTTGCATGCCTACTGGTGCTCTACTCACTCCTTCGGTGAGCTAAAATTTCTGGGACCACATGCCATGGTCTGTAGCACTTCAATAAACTGCACCATTCTATGAATGTTTTCACAGTGTATTGTGGGAGAATTTGCCTGTCCCTTCCGGGGATCTTGAGTGGAAATGGTATGAACCCAGCAACTCATTACAGTAAATCAGTTCCAGCATGGCACAGATTTCTGCCTGCTGCCTTCTTTCGAACTGTTGACAAGGTCTGGCTCCAACTGGGACCTATGAGGTAGGGAAGTGCTATTATTCCCATTTCACAGACTGAGAGAGACTGAGGGTCTGTCTATACTGCAATCAGAGGTGTGTCTGCAGCACACACGGACATACCTGAGCTAGCCTAAATAACAATAGCAGGGAAGCTGTGGCAGCTGCCTGGGGCTCTGTGGGGGGGGGGGGGGATTGTACAGCCTGCACTGCCACAGCTTCACTGCTATCGTCGCCCAAGCTGGCTAGATCAAAGCTAACTCTGACCTGTCCACAGGGCTGCAGTCACGCCCCTCACTGCAGTGAAGAAACACCCTTGGTGGCTTGCCCAAGGTAAGTCTGACAGAGAAGGGAACTGAGCTCATGTCTACCAAGCCCCAGGTTAGCACCCTAACACTCACCCATTCTTGCTCTCTGGTAATGTAAATACATTCACTCATGTCATAGCACTTCTCTCTCAGGGTTCGTCTACACTTGGAGCGAGGGCTGTGATTCCCAGCTCACACAGACATACTCAAGCTAGTTTTCATGAAACTAGCGTGCTAAAAATATAGTGTAGCAGGGGCAGCATGGGCAACGGCTAATGGGGGCATGGGCTAGTTGTGCCGAGGACAAAGTGCCTGAATCCCGTAGGTATGTATTCAGCTCAGCTAGCTTGCACCACTGCTCCCCTGAGCAATTCTGCAGGCATTTTCCCAGTTTAGCTGGAGAATGAGGAAGAGTGAAATAGTCATCTCTGGCTCCTCCCATTCCTTGTGGCCACACCTTCAAATACCCAGAGAACCCAAAAGGCATCTTGTTTATGTGGAAGAGCTTACATGTATTCAGGGATAGGAGTATGGTGCTGCTTAGGCTTTTTTCCTTGCTTGCTTTCGGGACAAATATTGCCGATATCTGTGTGCCTTTCATGCCCAACATCTGAGGACACGACTTAGCCCACAGCTTGGGTGTTGCACTCAGCTTGCTAGGTTAAAGTTTTTCTTCTTTTAAACAAATCTAAACAAAACAGTGTTTGTATACCGAGGAGGATAATTTTGGCTGTCTCTGCTTCAGGGCATAGAGAAACGTTATTCACCCATGCACAACGTATAATTCAGCCTAAGTGACAGGCTCTGCTCAGGAGAAGTCCTAGACTGAGCTGGCTTACTGAGTCAATTACTGCTTATTCCCAGGGAGGAGGGGGGAGAGTGGGCTAGATGGAGTAGAGGTGGCTGCCAAAGAGGCATGGGGAAATTTACGTTGTGTCAGCCTGCATGACACAGTACCTCATCTGTGGGTAAATGTAAATCTGCTAGTTCTTTTTCATAGGCACTAAAATGTACAATCTTTGCCATTCCTAAAATGGGGGGGGGGGGAATCAGGACTGCCTTAGAAAGCTACCTTATTTTTCAATAAATCCTCTTTCAGTACAGTCATTTAGGGTAAATACCTATACTGATCTACAGCCCAACTATAATATTTACTATGGCCCGAATCCTGAATTCCTTATTTAGGCAAGACTCCTGCTAAAGTCAATGGGAATTTTTGCCTGAGAAAGGACTGAGTAAAAATGGAGTAAGAATATCAGTGTTTGTTCCCTTGTTGTTCTGTCTAAAGCACCAATTATTGTTCAAAAATAAAATAAATACCCCCCCTCCCCAGCCAAAAGCCAACCCCTCATAAATTAATATTGAGAGAATCTCAACAAAACAAGAGTAATTCCCAGTGAAAGAATCTGGAAAAAGTCAAAAGAGAACATCTCAAAATAAATGAAGTACTTATTGCTGAAAAATGATCTTAAATATATCTCAGCATACTCTAAAGCTCAGAATTTACTGCCTCATTCATGCCTTCTCCAGTAAGTTTTTTATCTCTTGCTTGGTATCACAACAAGGGATTCTGCATATTCTGTATGAAATACAACAAGACTGTGATTTTTGCAGTAATAAACTCCATACATGCATGACAAATCCAAGCATGCAAAAATGTTTAACATCCCAATTCACAGATACTTTGGGGACAAAATCCGATTATGAGTTATATGCCACAATAAATAGGGCTCAACGTTTCATAAAGCAATTTATAGTTCATAAAAATGACAAAATGTACCTGTCAGACAGAACGCGGAGAGCAGATCTCTGTGCTGCCTGCTGGAAGAAAGGGCAGAGATGTTTATTTTATATTCTGACTTTAAAATTACGAGTGCAATCAACACTTAAAAAATGTGTTACACACATTTCTGTCACGTGTCCAAATTTTAAAGTACTAGTAAAGTAGCAGAAAGCGTCTAGGAAAATGGACATTCCAGTCTAGTAAATGTAAGAAGACTTTGTTTAGTACGCCATAAACCAGAGGATTGTCAAAGCAGTGCACAGTATCTGAGGTATGAACTACCTATTTAAATGATTTTCTGCAGGTCTCTAAAAACCCTGCAAGGCTTGATTTTCTCCCCCCCCACCCCAATCCTACCCACTCCTTTACCATTAGTCTCCTCCCATTCTTGCCACAGAAACAAACATCATATATTGGGTTCCTTTTGCGATGGAGCCTGTAGCTTACAATTATAAATTTAGCAAAGACAGCCAGAGCGGTTGCAGGCTTTTCAAGAGTACTGCCATGATAATTTCCTGGCAACTTTTGACTACACTGTACAGGATTGACCTGATGCTGTTTTGGCTCTCAATTCTTGCTTAGTACAAGTCTTTGAATGGGGTGGGGAAGCATGGTGCTTGTTATTATGTTAACTGGCGGGTCTAGGAATAGAAATCATAGCCTTTCAAATTTAATAGGACCCACAAGCCTATCACTGAGCTAGCTTGCCTCTTTATTATTATTCTTTCCCCCACTTGAATCATTTCAAGTGGCTTGACTCATGGCTTCAGCACAGTAACTAATTGCAAGCTAAGATAAAATCTATAATGTTCTGATAATACACTTCAAGGCCTTGACTATAATATAATTGTATATGTCTGGTTTGTGCCCTCTCTTTTAGGATTAGTGAGGTGGCACAACAGAAGCACGTAGTTAAGTAGTATTTAGCATCAAGGCGGGGAGTGCTGAATATGAATTTTGCCTTTGCAATTATTAGATTAGTTTTGAAATAGTTCTCAGATTCATGTTTGGCTTCTGAGGCTGTCGGGGGTGGAGCGCCATGGAGGCAGCATGCTCAGCATTTGGTGGAAAGGAAGCGACTTGTGCAGTTCATCAGAAAGCATTCTAGCCAATCAAAAGCTCTGTTGTCAGGATGAAAAGGGAAACCCAATGGCCCAAGTGGCCTTGACATGCAGGGTATAAGCAGTGAGAACAATGGAGTGGATCCTTAGGGTTCAGGCAGGAGTACAAATCTTCTTTTCCCCTGGAAGAAAAGGAAGGTTTCAGTCTTATTTTGTGGTAAGCTGTAGAGTCACACTCTTGCTTGCTGCACAGTAACTTGACAGCCCTAAACCAAATTTCTGCTCAGGGGCACGACCAACCTGGAATGGGCTGCACATCCTTGATTACTTGTATACAGGTAACTCTGCCTCGATTGTCAGGGGGCTTGTGCTCCTCTGCCCCTGTGGCCTGCCTCTCAGCTATAGCAGATAACTTTCTTAGCATCTCACACAACTCAACAGGCTGCAATCTGAAAATATCATTCCAAACTATAACTCGGGTGGGGTTTACAAAGTGGTCATCTACCTCTGCACAACTTAGTTTACAAGACAACACCAAAATCTTCATTTCTGTGAGTGGGGAGTCGCTAATGTACAATGGGTAATGCCTAGCATTACATGTTATCATCAGTGGGTGGCATACTAACTGTGGAGAATTAGGTGACAGTGTCTTGGGCTATGATTCCCAGAACCCATTGTCTGAAAGTCTCCACAGACATGTTAACCTTCACACTGTAATGGAGGCTGACACCCTCACTGCTGGTGAGACAGTCATCCTTCTGGTGGAGCAACCATTAACACCTAGTGGCTATCAGAGTCTGGCTATGTAGGCTTCTTTCACACACAAAACTAGCCACTAATCTATCATTTTACCGGAAAGCCATTCCCCTTTCCTGGTCCCTTAAAAAGAGTGCAAAAATCTTGACCCCTGCGTAACGATACACTAGCCCTGATTATCATCAAGAGAGTGCCATGGGGATTCCTTTGGAGTAGATGGATGAGAAGAGAATGAAGGAAGGTTAAAGATTAAGTGGAAACTAGAGTTTACAATAGGAATAAAGAAAGGACTATCCTGAGACCCTGTTGTTAGGAATAATTAGGAACAGGCATCTTCATGTGATTCACAGCCAGATCACTCTCACCTGTCTGGCATATATATGTAAGCAGAGTCAGGATGAGCTCCACCCTGACATCTGGTGGTGAGGTGTGGCAAGTTGTGGAAAAGAACTTCAGGGGCTGATCTCATTTGCATAGGCACACCCACCCTGCCTAGAATGAGGCTATAGCTGCCCAAATGGTCACTTTGGCTGCTGTGGGATCCCCAGTGTCTCTGTTATTGGGGCAGGAAGAATAAATTGTTATTACCCTGATTATGGGAATAAAGGACAGTGGAACTGTACTTGGCCTTTTGTTATGATGGAGGGACTCGCCATCAACTAAGTAGCACTTGCTAGGCAAGGGACATGGATTCCAAAACTCTGTGGATTGAGTGAGGCTGGGGACAGATATTAATACTTGGTGGCATGGACCCCCTGGTGAGGGCCTTACATGTTAATTGCACTTCCTCCTCTCTCCGCTGTAGAATATCAGAGCTAATTTTGATTCCATTAGGGATCTAGTTAGAGGCTGCTGAGCTGAATTCACTTTGGGCCAATGGTGCACCAGCACTGAGGCTCCCCTACTACAAGCTGAAATCACAAAAGAGCTAAACTTACTAAGAGCTTAAATCACTGAGTGTTGTGTTAAGTAGTGGAGGAGCCTGAAAATATATGGTGGAACAGTTTGCGGGACGGCGAGCAGAGCGGCTGGTGGAGCAGAGCAGTTTGCGGGATGGCAAGTGGAGCGGAGCCGTTCGTGAGATGGCAGCGGAGCCGTTCGTGAGACAGCGGAGCAGAGCGGAGGCATTCATGAGATGGCGAGCGGAGCGGAGTCCTGTGGAGCTGTGGGGTAGTCATGTAAGGTGCCCCTTACCTCTTTCCCCCCCGCCACAGGCACATTTTTACCCAGACTGGGGAGTAAAACTCTGCAGATAAGATTTTGGACTCTGGGGCTGCCCTGACCAGGGACAGAGACTTTTGGGTCGTTGGACTTTTGGGACTTCGGGTGATTTTGGGTTGCTGGACTCAAGAACTAAAGGGAAAGGACATGCCCCAATTTGCTTGGGGTGGGTTTTTTGCTCATGGGCTGTGTTATGAATCCTGTTCGTAGTGTTTCCCCAATATAATGCCACATTGTTTCTCTCTGTTATTAAAAGGCTTTTTGTTCCACTCAGACTATGCGCTTGTGAGAGGGGAAGTATTGCCTCTTGGAGGCGCCCAGCAGGGGTGGTATATATTTGTCCCAGGTCACTGGGTGGGGGCTTGAGCCGGTTTTGCACTGTGTTATTGGAATGGAACCCCTAGATACTGAACCCAGCCCTTGTTGCTGCCAACTCTGACAGGCGGAAGGGTTACATATAATAGTCCACATCTACCTATTTGCTTATACAACTTCTGGCATAATGGGCTCTCAATCCTGAGTGGGTATTTGTGTTCCCATAATAGAAATCCACTGGATGCTACCAGGATAGAAATAAGAATAAATATCCATTAAGGGGAAAACTAGAACAAGAAGCCCAATTCTCAGGGCTTAAAGGGTGGATAAGGTAGCTTGGAGAGCACTATTGTAAACTGCCACGCAAACACAATTGGCTCAGCATGGCGCAGACATTTTTATTACCCTCAAAAACTTGGATGACTAGCAAGCGACAGCCTATTAGAAAACATTCTAGAGGATCCCGGATGCTTATTCTTTTAAGATACTAAGGGCTGCTCCCTTTTTGAGCACCCCTACAGGCATTTTCAGACCGGAGGGATGGAATAGGACCTGGCTGTCCATCCTCTCCCTGCATATTGGTAGTTGTACTTGTCCCAGGTATAGTGGCTTGTTCTAGATAGAGATGCTTTTGGGATTGGTGACAGGTACTCTGGTCAAATGACTTTGCCACCTCAGGAATATCAGGGAACCAGGATATGAGATGGAGTTTTTCCTAGAGCGCTATCTGTCACCAGATGTTTTGTCAGTAGATGTGGAAACCAAGGAAACTCTATATCCCATGTCCCAAATACCAGGACTGTCTGGTCAGGATGAGAGTTTCCTTCTTTGCCTAAACCTTTTGCAGGACCCAGAGAATGAATGGGAAGGGGTGGAATGCTGTACATCAGTGGGCCTCTCAAGCTAAAAAAAGAACATGCCCATGACATAGGCTTGCAGTTTCTAGTACAAGAAACAGAATCTGAGGAATCTGATATTTTCTACTATCCGCTACTGGAGATGCCCCACTGAGAGTGCACTGTCTGAAGAGTCTTTGGGGTTAAGACCCACTTTCCTGGACACAGCTCCAGACATCTCAGCCAATCAACTCTGAGATCCTGCAAGATGGACTGCCTTGATGGACAACGGGCACTCCACCTTCCAGTGTATTAGAATAGACACCACCAGAACAAGTCTCTCTCTTCCACCACCTCACTGTTGGACAAAACCTTTGCTGTGAGAAAAGTGCCCTAAGCCAGTTATCACTCTGATGGTCAGGAGAAGCAGATGGGCATACTGGTTAGAGTGGAGCCAGGCAGCCTTTTCAATCACTGCCATTACGGTTAAGAGGAGGAGAGGGAGATGGGTCTATGACAATTCTAAATGATACCTGTAGGGGGGTAGAGGAGCATCTAGTACCTTTTCCATTCCCTAACTCCCAAGAACAGGGGCTGTTTTGAGAGAGGTAAAGGGCTGGCTCCTTTCCCTTAAAGCCTAGACACAGGCTGAGCTCAGCAGAGATGGCCGAAGGATGAAGATGGGCTGGACAATGGGGCTCTTTAGTCTATTGTTTATGTTCTTATACTGTGCTCATCAAGGTGATATCTGAATGCCTCATAGCTCCTGCTCCCTGAACGCACCTGCATCCAGTCCTGCAGGCTGGCCCTCGGGCACCCTACTGAGGTCAGCCCATCTGCCTGTTGCCAGCTTTGGAAAGGTCATCCCAAGTGGTGGTTCTTTCTCGGGAACAGAATGAGTCCAGAGAGCAGGCAGGGTAGAAAGAACCATTAAAAGGAGAGGACCATTGCTGACCTGCAGGTTCCACATTCCTGTCTAGGCCTCTTTAAGGATGCTGTTGCCTCCATGCTGATCTGTGACCTGAGAATAACTCCCTCTGAGACTGTGAGGCAGAGAGAGATTGCAGAGTGCAAGGAAAATAAGGCATGGAAAGCTTCCTGTGTTCCAGAAAGCAAGCAGTTGCAGACCATTTTAGATTGCTGGGGCCCCACTCTCACAGAAATAAATGTTTGCAATGACCATTTGAAAATATGCTTGAATACAATTATTGAAAATTTCAATTTGCTTTTCATCTGAAGCTTCTAACAAAATTTCCCCTCTCATCTGGGTCAAGTTGGTATGATGCAGAAAAAATTGTACAAGGCAAATCATTTGTTGCTTGACTGCAGAACATTCTACCAATGAGAATATAAGAACAGCTCTGTGTTTTATCATGCTTCTAAATATGCCAGTATTATCTGCTTAATGACACAAGCAAAAGGGTAGTATTTAGTACCACCTATTGCCTGCTCCACTATTTTTAATAGTTTGATTTTGATTGTGCTATTTCATTTGCATTTCATTTTACATAGTTAACAACTTTACTGAGGACAACTCATCATCCATCAAGAAAGAAGATGAGAATATAATAATTCTTGGAAGTAAGTGATTGTGCTGGTTAAAAGAATAAGGACTAAATGAAACTAAAGTTTCTCACTGAGAGAATTTGAAGACCTTCATGATTTATCACTATGAAAAAATACAGTGGGTGTTTTGGCTTAATATTCTAATTTTTCTGTTGATAAATAATTAAACAATCAAATATGGGCCAGACTCGGATACCCTTACTTACAATGAGTAAAACCTTACTCCTCTCACAGTCACAGAGTAAGGGACACAACATAAGTAAGGGTTTCAGAGTTTGGCTCATTGAATTTAAACTTTCCTGCTAAATAGGAAACAGCAAAGAAAAAACTCACTTTGGTGATTCATGTAAAGAAAGTTGAAAAACTAGCCAGAGTCCATTAGATGAATTACTCGGTTTCACTACTTCAACGGTCGCAAATTACAAGGGCCAGGCCTGTTCTGCCACCTCCGTCCCCCTCCTGAGTAGGTTATGGATACATTTAGGACAAAGTTTCATTGATCTGACTATAGTTCATTAATCATTCATGAAAGATTTTAACTGTACCCCAGGACTATGAGACAAAACAAGTTTTCTGCCAGCAGTAATCATTTTCAGATTCTCATGCTCTGGAGATTGCATCTCTTCTCTTCATCCTTTATTGCAATGAGCTGGTACTTGGGAACATAATCAGCAGATATTCAGTTTTCTGTGTGTATTAAATGAGCTACCAAAACTACTTGAAGCGCCACAAGTTGCAATCTGTTGTTGTAGGGAAATCAAAGAGGAAATTAAATGTCTTCATTGTAATTGGGACTGAGCAGTAAGCTAGTTCGTTGTAATTGGCATGAAGCAGTGAGCAGAACAAGTTGAATGGAGCTGTTGCGACAGACAACCTGGAGAGTTAAAGTGGGCCCAGAAATCTCTAAGTTTTTTATCTACTGGGAACAGAAATGCTACATAAACCTCTGAGTTTGCAGGGATTTTTGGAAAACAGGCTAATTAAAGGTCCTGAAAAATGTTCTGATGGGTTGTAAGAGTGTCTTTGGGACACAGAAGCCACACACTGAAGTGTACACCTAGAACACACACTTTGTCATGTGGGATCCAGCTAGCTTGTGGTTGGATATGCAGATACTCTGCTGTCCATTTTTACTCTCCTGAGGACTACCTGCTGGCCATTAGTACAGTAGGTTAAATGTACTGTGCCAAATTATGCTCTCTGTGACACTTGTATAATTCCATAGACTTCATTAGGGTTGTACCATTGTAAGTGAGAAAAGAATTTGGTCCATTGCCTCCTTGAACTTTATTCAGTTAACATAATAGACGTAACTGAACTTGGTATATTCAGTACAGCTTGTTTGTGTTCCTCTATTTGTAGGTTCCACCTCTGCTTAGTAATCAGAAAGGATATGACCATAAGGACAATTTCCTTGCTTACAAAGTGCGTCTTTGCCACTTCATTTCAGGGCACTGATACACAGGAAGAACTACATGATAAGGCATTTGATATTGAAATTAGCATCTGTTGCAAAAGGAAGCAGACATGGATAATTATATTTCAACTTCTATTAAAAGCTGTCAAAGTTGATATGAGGTTAGCTGCATTCCGATATTATTAGAATATACAGAAGCTTGGGAGTCACATCAGATCAAATGTCCTTACATGAGGCTTGTCAGTCAGACTTTACCTTTTTCGCACTGCTTGTATTTAGGCATTGGATGGACTTTCATCTTTCTTTAATTTTCTTACTTTTTATTTTTAAGATCAGAAACACATTTTTTTTTATCTAAAAGGCCAGAAGAGTCCACTGCTCTGACCTCCTGTATAACACAGACCACAGGCTTCCATGAATTAATTCCTGCTTCTAGTTCAATCACTGTGGCTGAATTAGAGCATATCTTTTAGAAAAACATCCAATCTTGATTTAACAATTATAAGTCATGAAGAATCCACCACAACCCTTGATAAATTGTCCCAAATGGTTAATTACCCTCACTGTTAAAAATTTGCACATTGTTTCTAGTCTGAATTTGTCTAGCTTCAGTTTCCAGTCATTGGAAGTTATACCTTTGTCTACTAGACTGAGAAGCCATATATTATCACATTTCTGATCCCCATGTAAGTACTTATAGACTGTGATTAAGCCACCCCTTAAAATCCTCTTTGATAAACTACATAGCTCCTTAAGTCTACCACAACAGGGCATGTTTTCCAATCCTTTAATCATTCTCATGGCTCTTCTCGGAACCCTCTCCAATTTATCAACATCCTTCTTGAAGTGTGGACATCAGAACTGGACGTACTATTCCTGCAGTGATCACACCAAAACCAAATACAGAGGTAATATAACCTTCCTATTCCTACTTGATATTCCTGTTTATACAACCAAGAATTGCATTAGTCCTTTTGGCCCAGGACTGCACTGGGAGCTCATGTTCAGCTGATTTACTGTATATTATTTCAGCACACTTTATCTTATTATATTCTTTGCTCTTAATATTATTCTGAGGATTATTTTTCCAATCTGTTTTTTTTTTCTGAGGGTTTTAAAAATAATTTGTCGACTATATAGTTTGAGTGTTTCTTCTGTAAATCTGCAATAGCTATGTGTTGGTGGTTTCATTATCCAGTCAATGCTTATTTAAGGTTCACAAGCTAAAAAGTTACTAAATTTTTTTGGGGGAGGGGCTTTCAGCTCCTGAATATTTGTTTGCCACCTTGGGCTTTTTAATCAGTATATTTCTGGAGTTTGTTGTTCATTTTCTCCTAATCCTTCTTCATCTTAAGGGGCAGCGTATTCTAGAGATGTGAGTCAGGAACTACGAATTAAAAGATTAGGGTTCTAGTCCAGAGTCTGCCTCTGTTTCATCATGTAGCCTTGAACAAATCAGTTAATCTTTCTGTCTGTCTCAGTTTCCTTGTCAATATCATAGAAATAATAATAACTAAATACCTCTCAGGGGTATTGTATTAACTAGTTAATATCTGTAATGCCAAATTTGCTGCATACATAGTATTAGCCATTTAGCAAAGTTTACATGTTGGCAAATGTTGATTTTTCTATTCTGACTTTAGAACCCCAAAAAGATCTATGACCAAATTCTGCCTTTGTATACACATGTAGCATTCCAACTGACACAAGGTAATTTGGCTCCTACTTGTCTACATTAAAAATATTAAAGTTCGTTCCATCTTATATTAATAAAATGACTAATAAAATTAATAATGCCCAGTGACACTGGCGAAAATTCTGTCAGTTCAGGGAAGCAGCAATTACCTTGCAAAGAGAAAGAGTCTTCTTTCAAAGGAGGATTCTCTTAATCCAAGACAAAAATTTTTTAGTGAAAGTGGCATTGAAATTGTGAACACATCAGGGGAAACTACCCCAAACTTCAACAGAATGCCAAAGTTTTACACAAATCATGAGAAAGCATGAGAATTTAAATTACAGTTGGACTATTCCAAAAAGTCTCTAGGTACACCAAATATTCTTAACTTTGTCCCTGCCCACTGCCACTGCCATCACTGTTTCTGATGTTTTGTAAATATCAAAGTATTTTTTTAGTCACTGCCCAAACTGTCGGGAGGCAAGAAAGAAGACGAGGTGAAATCCAGGCTTCGCTGAAGTCAATTGCAAAACTTCCATTGACCTCATTGGGTGCACGATTTCACCGAAGGCCCTGCCCTGGAGAGTTTATAATAGCAGTTCTCAAACTTCTTCTGATGATCTGGCAGATGGATCCTTCTCCAGGTCCCTTTGCAATATCCTAAAGCAGTTGTTACTGTGACTCCTTTCTCCGTCATTTCTGTTTGTTCTTTTTATTCCTTCTTGTCTTTTCTCTGTCTTGTCTTTTTTTTCTTTCTTATTCTTTTTGCTCTTTGACACATATTTAGCTGACTCTCCCTGCTGTCAACCCTTCTGGTACCTCTGATCTTCTTCCTCCTCAGACTCCCACTCATGCTGAGGAGGGACTCCCTGGTACCACACCAAGCCTGAGTTAAATTCATAGGAGTAGAGAACAGCTTGGCAACACTTGGAGCCTTTTCCCTTGTATATGTAGGCTGCTCCCACAGATAGTTCCTGTAGAGAGATACTGGGGGCAGGGGAGAGAAGGAAGACAGATGGCTTTCAAGGAGCTGCCTGCTATGTTGTCTGCAGACGTGGCAGCACTTTTGCAGTGAGCAGGAGGGGCAGATCTGGGGTTCTGCAGCTTTCCTCAGCAACACTCATCTTACTTGCCTCATGCCTCTTCCTGACTAGTCTGTTGCCTCTGGAGGGAGAGCTCACTTCTCCAGCACAGGAAACATTGGCTTACACTAAATAGACATAGACAGATAAGGGATGGTAGATGGAATGCAGCAGCATGCAAGCAATTGAGTGGTGGAGTTAGCTCGTGCCTTGTAAGCTGCATATTTTTTTTAAAAAAGTTATTTAATTATAATGATTTATTATTGCTGGTTAACAGTTCTTTGGCAGGAGCACTAGTATTTATGGTCTTCATAGAAGAAGTGTGTTTTAAGGAGGTGAGCAGAGGATGGAAACATGGCATGGGTTTCATGTATAGATGTTCACATGGAAGAAGGAATGGAAATGAAGGGGGAGAAGGATATGGGAGGCAGCGGTTGATTGTGCAGCTTTACAGGAGATGACAGTGAAATGGGACGTGCAGGGGCTAATTTGTCAAGGGCTTTGATTTAAATTTGATGTTGAAGGCCAGGGATAACAAGTGAAAGGTTTAGTGTTTGATCTAAAGCCTTTTAAAGTCAGCAGGAGTTATTGAAGTGACTTCATTGGTTTTTGGGTCAGATCCTTAGTGACTGGGGCTGGACATGGTCAGATGGCAGGCAATATAGATAATTTCAGTGGAAGAATATTTGCTATACTGAAGAAGACAAGGCCAGCTTTTCGGGAGCCAGAGATGAGGAGGTTGTAGTAGTCAAGGTGAGAAATCTTCAGGCTTGGACAACAGTTGTGATCGTGGGAATAGACAGAATTTGGAGATGTGTAAAGAAACAACTTTATTTAGCAATATGGGGAGCGAAGTAAGATGTGCTTGTATTTGTTTAATTTACAGTCTATTTTAAAGTGTTTGCTACTAGAGAAGAACCCAAATCAGAACTTGATCTATTGTGAACCTCCCTAAACTTTGATTTAGGCCAATCTCTAATTTATGTTAGTACTGTGAGTCATGGCAACAGTATTCAAATTGAGAGCTTGATCCTGCCTTTCATACACTGAATCTGATTTTGTAACACAGGCCCTGATGTGAGCCAAGTTTGGCAGGATCAGACTGCACTCTTATGGTGTCTTATCTGTCAGTTTCAGTGAAGCAATCATGGTCTTCTTGTCATTCCTTGCTAAAGTGCAAATGTAGATGTCACAAAGCTTTAAAATCAGTGCAGGCAAACCACAGCATTGCTGAAAATTGGCTCCATTGACTTACTTAAATCTTGTTCCAGATTTCAGTTTGGTTTGTTGCCAAAAGGATCATTCCTTTAATATGCAGATAATAATGGACTTACCCTGGGTAAGTGAAGTTCATATTAATAATGAGGATCATTTTTTCCAATCAAGAAATATAGTCACATTACCTACAGAAGAGAGGGCTGAGCAAACCAGTCCAGATTAAGGAAGGGCTGGCCTGAGACTTCACCAATCCCTGAAACCAAACATTTTTTATTTTCATTTTTGCTCATCTCTGCTCTTCTGCTTCTGCTCTTGACCTGAACTGAGATGTTTCTTGTACTATGGACAATCATCATGAACAGATTGTTCTCAAAGGAAAGGAATTTTTTTTTACAAGTTTCCCAGAACATCTTGGAAAACCAACTTATTTTGAAAAAGACAGATAGGTTTTGACTAAGCTTTTGGATGTGTGTGGTTTTTGGTTTTTTTAACCAATCCTACCTGCATTGAAATAAATGGCAAAACTCCCATTAATATTGGTGGTTCAGAATCAGACCCTAAACCTCCAAACATTTTGAAGATTGTTTCCAAACCTTTAAACCCAGGTCTGATGTTGAAAAGATGTTTGCTTTGTGTTTTTTTAGGTCTGACTGTTCTCATCTCTCTGCTTATTGTCATTCCTGAGAAGGCAGCAAGCACAGCACCATTGAAGAGGTGCATAGATGGAGTACTATGTGGAAATGACCGGATGTGGGTACATTCTCTGGCCATGGCATATGCAAATGCAATTAGCATCCTGTTATGCAAGATACTGACTAAAAATAGTTCTGATGGCTAACAGATTGCATGGCCCTGTTCCAATTTACCTGATGGATCTGTTTTCTCTTTACGCACCTGGCTATGCTCTGTGATTGGCTGATATTAGACTTCATAAAGCCCCATAATATCATCTAAGATCTTATGGCAAAAAAGCAGGTTGCCATTTTGCTCCCAGTTTTGGAACTAATTACAGACTGAAATAAGTCACTGTTTCAAATTTCCTGGGACTTTTAAATTCAGATGTAGAGGCTGTATTTACTTGGATTTATTTAGCTTTGTTAAAAATGATTCGACTCTGGAGAAGTTTACATGCATGGCCTTTCTTTTCATTACAAATTTTAACTTTGTATTGATTGTGAATGCATGTCCAGAAATTCAAGACATAGTATTGTCTGATAATGTAGGCTGTAGTAAGACATATTCACTAAACACAACTTGAGGACTTCTAAAAACAAATTATTTTCTGCTGGGGGATATATAGCTGTATTGATTGTGATTGAGTGATTGGACTAATGTACTCTTGCTTCATTCACAAGAATGGAAAAGAGCTGCTAGTTTTCAACTGGTGTCTAAATTCCTGTACTACTAAGAATCCTGACAGCAGCTTATTCATTTTGGATTATATTAAAGCTAAGCATCAATTGTGTTTAATGCTATATTTTAGATGGAAGGAAACTTACATATGTATTAGTCTAATACCGGAGTGTGATCCTGCAGTGTTTATCTATTTCTATCAGTGCCTAAAGAAGGCAGCTATTTACATGTAAAAGCTGCTCTAATTTTTCCTTTTGTATAACTTACATAGGCAAAATGAATGTATTAAGCAGTGTTTGAGATAATTCACTGATTTCCTATGTACCCTGTATATAGCTCTTTAATCTTCATAACCTATTTACCTGCTCTTGCTAAGAGATGTCCATATCATTATTAATCAAAGTATTAAAACTTAGTTCTTTTCTTTAAGTACACCAAGAGTTTGAGTCTGGAGCCATGTTTCTCAGACCAAGTTTTGATTCCTTCTTCAACTTCTGTTTATACAATTTTACAAAATTTTGGCAGGAATCAAGAGCACATACCAGGGTGTTGGCTTTTATGAATCTCTTGGGATGTGAAAGTCAAGCTGACTGGTTGAACTTTGGTTACATATTCCAGACAAGCACAATGACTCTATTTATTCAGACTTGGCAGACTGAATGTAGATTGACTCTGTGGGTAATAAATTTTCACAGCCACAAAATTTCAGTGGCAACCAACCTGATCCTGAGGAGAAAAATGCATTCAAGGAAAGAGACTTGGGTTGCAAAAATACGTTAGATTATTATTCCATGTATGCATAGCAGTCAGTTAATTTATTTGGCCATTGATTGACATGAATTGCATAAGTAAATTCAGAGTGTTTTTTCCCTTAAAGGCTCTGCTTTCTGTTCGGAAATTTTCATATTGTAAAAGGACAAAGAAGAAAAAATGAATTGTTCATATTACAATTGGCAATCTCCTTTTAATATTACACCCAAGACTGATTTAAGTTATCCAGTGACCTCTACAATGAAAAGCAGAGTATTCTAATGTGAATGTTTCATGTGCCATTCCACACATCAGGGAACCAAGAGGCAATAACCACCCCAGTTCAGTACTCTGAACAATCTTAAGTACAGTTTTGACATCTTCATGCTACAAAGCATCAGACACTTTCTGAGAGAGATGATGACAAAATTATTACTCTATTCATTATAAATCAAAAGGAAGTGGCTCTTTACCTTGTAGATTTATGTTAATGACCTTGCTATCTGTTAATTGTGTGGTCTTTAGATATTGATTGGGGATTAAAAGGTAAATTTTCTTCAATGTGTATGAAATAAAATATGCCAACTGGAAATTTTCCTTCTACATATCAATTCCTATGATTACTGCCTGTAAAATTAAAATGATCAGTTTAAATGGATAAACTATGCTCATTAAAGGAGGAAAATACATTTATGTAATTAAAATTGACTGTCTAATATTTGTGGATAATGTAATTACTGTAGGCTCGCTTACACACACGCTCAGTTCAACGCTATCCTCTTTTGCCTCCCCATAGCTCCCAAGTCTATGAATCTTGCCTATTGTAACCCCTGGAATGCAGTCCACATTCAGCAAGGCCTTGGTCACTCCCCTACTGAAGCTCTTATTCACATATCCATTTCCCATCTTGACCTCTGTATCCCCACCATTCACGTTCTCTTGCTTTGTCACAATTCTCCAAACATCAGTGTTGACATGTGTCAGGCTCCTCTCCTCACCTGTATAACCTCAGCATTTTTCATTGGCTTCTTGGATATTTCAAAATCAAATACAAAATCTCCCTCCAAATTTTGAATTCTTGTTAAAAAAAATCTTTTTTCTGATTTAAGTAATGGCAAAAAAAAAAAAAGGTTTCTAGTTCTTGTAAAATTTCCCCTCAATTACTGAATGATTATAATTATTCTGAGGGATAGTAGCACTTAGTTATATAAAAAACTGAAATTCATTCATATATTTTTTTCTGTCCCCATTCGTTCCTGTTCCTCTGACTCAAATCTGAGATTAATGGGTAAGGTAAGAGTCATGGAATAGGAAGTAAAGTAGGCTTCTGCGCAAAAACCTGGTAAACAGCAGGGGACAAATGTCAGCTACAGGTGTGGGACCAAGCCATGAAGTTCAGATGGAGAAAGGTAGTTGTAAATTGTGAATCTGGCTGGAGAGTGATTACTCTCATTTAGGCCCATCTCTTGCAAGTCAGATGAACATTTACTACTTTTCTCATCAACAAGGGAAATTACTAAGGATTATTTGTATTACGGTAGTGCCTAAAGGTCCCATCAGAGCTCAGGGCCCCATATTGCTAGGCACTGTGTAAATACACAAAAGAAAAAGCCCATTTCCTGAGGATCTTATGCTCTAAGTATACAAGATGGACAATGCATGGGAGTAAAGAAGTATGATTATTTCCATTTTGCAGATGAGGAACCAAGACACTGAGAGATTCAGCAACTTGCTCAAGATCACGCGGACAGTCTTGGTAAAGCCAGGAACTGAACTCAGTCTCCTCAGTTTCAGACCAGTGTCTTAACCACAAGACCAGCTCGCCACTGGGAACAGTTTTAGGAAATCAATTGTTCATAACATATACAAATGATTTAGCTGAAGGCATTCAAAATAGGGGACTAGCTCCTCAGCCCTGCTTCAGTTGATTTATACCTCTTTGGTGGCACAAAGCAGCCATAATGCGGTCTTACCAATTTAGTGTCAGAGAAATTCTTGGGTGGCAAAGAACCACCATAGAGGGTCCTACTCCTGGCCCCTTGTATAGAATATATATCCAGGGAAATGGGACAAGGTCAAGGAATTTCTATACTTCCACACTTGTACAATATTCCCCCATTGCCGAATGGCTCCTGGAGGTCATAGAGAGATGATATAAGTCAAAACACCCTTGAAGATGCTCTAATTTACACTGCAGAACAACTTAGTTCCTGGCCACCCAGGACTGGTGGGAAAGAGGGCAAAAGTGGCATTAAGCACATCTTGGAGGCAGCGCAGGATTGGGGTCAAGATCTCCAGGATTTCTGAGATAATTTAACTGAGAGGGAGAGTAAATATTAAGGAACAATGATGCAAACAGATTCTATAGGATATTGTTGATTTAGCTGATTGGTCCAGCAGATGGCAAAAGGAGGTCAGTGTCTAAAATATAAAATAATTAGTCTGAAATGGAGGAACCACTTCATGGAAGATGTGCTAAATGGAGCTATCTTCCAGCACACTGATCAGGAAAAAGGGGCAACAGCGTAAAAGTCATTGAAACCATTAATGCACTGCACACTAATAATTAAAAAGGTAAACAAGGTATTAGGTGAAAAGAAAAGGAGGACTTGTGGCACCTTAGAGACTAACCAATTTATTTGAGCATGAGCTTTCGTGAGCTACACTTGAAGTGAAGCTGTAGCTGAAGTGAACTGTACTGAAGTGAGCTGTAGCTCACGAAAGCTTATGCACAAATAAATTGGTTAGTCTTTAAGGTGCCACAAGTCCTCCTTTTCTTTTTGCGAATACAGACTAACACGGCTGCTACTCTGAAAGGTATGAGGTGGTATAAGCAGAAAAATAGATTATACAAAACAAAAAGGCGATACTGTAATATTCTATTGCCTGGTACTTAGTATTCCAGAAGCTAACATTCACAATACCAGTTGCTGAGCCATAGGAAAGGTATTATTAGCTTGAAGATGTGGCACAGGGAGAAAAAGACGTCAGGTCTGTGGAAGTAGGCAGGAATTAACAGCAATTTCCCCCCCCCCCCAAATGTATTATGTTCTTAAACCCTGCATTCCTTGACTAGCATACACCTTCTTATCCCTATCTCCATTTGCCATGGGAGATATAGATCCATATGCCTATTTTCTACCATTTTCAGAAACAGCCACCCTGTCCCATGTTTCCAAATCCCATCCTTAATTGAGACTCATCTCTTCTTCCTTAACTCAATGGTTTACTGTGACTCCTAAATCCTAACGTTTACTTCCTAAAACACATAATCCTACTCCTTGAACCCAACAATTCCTTGAGCTCATTACTGTTCCCAGAACATTCTCTTTGTCTCTTATTTCGCCTTGCCCTAGTCTGTCTACACACTGTACAGTAAACTACCGAGACATGCAAGAAAAGTAATTAACTCGGACGTGTTTCGGGATCCCTTGCAAGAAATACATTAAGCAAAAAGAAATTTTATAAATATGGTAAACAACTTTAATCCATGAGCTGAATCTTCTTAACACCCAACCTTTTTATTCAAAATTGGTGAAATATTAGTTTATCTAATATAAATATCAAAAAGGTTTGCAGCATGTTTTAAAATACAGATGCTTAGGCTATGTCTACTCTGCGAGCGAGGGGTGTGGTTTTGAGCTTGTGTCAACATATTTGCACTAGCTCTCATTGAGCAAGCGCACTAAAAACAGTAGTGTGGCTGCAGCAGCATGGGCAGCGGCGGCCGCCCCACATACATACCCAGGGGATCCAGGCAGGCTGGTATTCTGGGTGGCTAGCCCATGTTGCTGCTCACTGCCGTCTGTGCTATTGTGGCTACACTACTATTTCTAGTGCTCTAGCTCAGTGTTTCGCAACTTTTTTGATACCAGGGACTGGCTTGCTGCCTTTCTAACATGTGTCAGGGAGATCTCAGGAACTGGCAGCGGTCCTTGAGAAAAACTGCTTGAGAAAAACTGTTCCAGTTCCAGTGGTTTTCAACCTTTTTCATTTGCAGACCCCTAAAAAATTTCAAATGGAAGCGCGGACCCCTTTGGAAATCTTAGACATAGTCTACAGATCTTAGTAGACGCAGACGACAGGTTGAAAACCACTGCTCTAGCTCAAGAAGAGTTAGCATGACTATGTCTGCAGGAACTGGGAATCACACCCCCAGCTCCAAGTGTAGATGTAGCCAAACTAAAGAGAAATTAAAAGCAATGAGATCAACCTTTTCACACCTGGGCACCCAAAGTAATGCACATAAATTCATGTACCAACATGTAAGTGGCCTGGGTTGCAGAAGTACTGAGCAACTGCAAATCCCATCAACTTCAATGGCAGATGAGCACCTTTTGAAAATCAGACCATTTTAATTTTTGGTGCCAGATATAGATTTAGGACCTTTGGACACCCAGGTTTGAAGATTTGGACCTGAATCTTTAATACAGAATTATTTTTTTATTTAAAAAACAGACGTATCCAAAAATATTTCCGAATTACATCAAGCTAATAAATCAAGAGCAGTGTAGCACATTTCCATTAAATACAGTAGTTAAAACAAACAATCTGGCATGAAACAAGCACATCTGGTATTCCATTTACAGTACTTTAAATTATTTTGATAACCTCTACACATACTTTAAAAAGTAATAGCGTAATATTACTTGAATAAATCAGACTTGGTATTAAACATTCTACAGATTACATTTGAATTCAGTAGCTCATACCTGGCCATTCTCTTCTTCATCACTACTTAACTTGAGGTCATCTTCTAGCATTCTGGAGAAAGAATAATAGAAAAAGTACATTTTAATTACCAAATAATTAGACATGAAGTGTTATATCTGTTGCCAATTAGCTTGTTAACTCGTTGTTGACTATTAATACTTGAGGAAACCAATTGATTACTACAGTAGCAATGGATTTTGAGAAGATTATGGTAATTAGAAGCATTACGTGACAGATTTTAAATGCTATAAAAGAACATTTTTGATGCTGACAGGTGGGCATTCCCCAACAGAAGAAAGATTACTTTGTAGAACTTACAAAGTGCTTTCTAATAGATATTTACACTGGCACTGTTGTGACATCAAACAAGACTGACCTCATGTTTCCCAAAGGCCATTTTTTTGCTCAAGTACAGGCTTGAAGCAATGCTGACTTATCGACTGAAATAATTAAAACAATACTATAATTCCACAATGCTCAGAAGAATTTATCAGTATCATCTGAAAATAGACAAGATCTCACCTTTTCTAATGGGGATTTCATCCCTTTTCCCCAAACCATCACCAAAAATATTTAAATTTGCATGCAAAAAAAGGAGCTTGTTTTCAACCTCTTAGAATTTTATTGCAAACTAGAGTTAAATAACTAGCAGTTAAAGGAATTTCGGAGGTGTGAAGACTTTACCCACTATTTGAAAGGTCTCCAATGAAGGGATCCTACTCTTTAAAAAAAAAAAAGTGTCTAATAATAGTCATTGGAAAAGTAGCTAATTTTTCTTGTAGTCTGGGAAAAGTGAAACTGTAATTTAGTCTTGACTCCAAAAGAAAGTTTGGTGAACAATTTAAATGCATTCTGTGATGTGGGTGGTCCCCAGAATGTAAATATATAAAGGAGACGTATGTAATCATCTCAAACCACCTCCTTGTACTTGTGCCTAATCTCACGAGAAGGTGGCTGAAAAACCTAATTCTTAAATGGATAACAGGGTGTATGTTTCACGAGATCACACAGAAGGCAAAGGAACACCATATCCAAAAGGAGCACACAGCCTAGTCACCCTTCTATAAGACTTACTGCTACTGGTACCACTAGCAGTTTACCACTGCAGCTACAGAACAAAGAGCACCTCATTGCTGGAGAAGTACCTTGGTTTCAGCTTCCAGGTTAATCCATGCTCTTAATAAGGTTGGGAAGGCTGATGCTACCTCCAACTGTAGTAGTGGAAAGTTGGACTGTAAAGGGTAACTCCTACTATCCCACAGTCTAATTAACCCGGTTGCTGTTTTTTCTGGATTTACTGCTACCTATTCAAAGCTTCTTTCTCTGTGGTAGAGATTCAAAACTGAAGTGCCAGCTTCAGCAAAATCTGGCTGCATACCGAGGCCATGTCTACACTACAGTTTTGTTGACAAAACAGTGGAGAGGTATACACTGCAATGCTCCTCTGCTGCTGTAACTCTCTTGCTATGCCGACATAATAAAACCACCTGGACAAGAGCCACACAGTTTTTTGCGATGAAGTTAGAATGAGGCAATGCCAGTGTAGACACTGCGTTGCTTATGGCACCCTCATAGACCTCCAGGAGATGACCCCTAATGCCCATCATGACCGCTCTGGTCACCACTTTGAACTCCGCTGCCCTGCAGCCAGGTACACAGGCATGCGATCCTCCCCCATTTAAAGACCTGGGAATTTTTGAAATTCTACTTCCTGTTTTCTCAGCGTGGACAGCTCACATAGCATCTTCCCATGGCAGCTCCCCGCAGCAAATGTACTCCAGGCAGGCATGTAACGGAGTTGGTGGATCTGCTAGGTCTGTGGGGAGAGGAGGCTGTGCAGTCATAGCTCTGCAACAGCCATAGGAACTTCAATACTTATGGGCAGATTGCTCATGGCACGGAGCGGAATGGGTATGAGAGGGACACGCAGCAGTGTTGCGCAAAGATTAAGGAGCTGAGGCAGGCATACAAGAAAGTAAGGGAGGCCAATTGTCAGTCTGGTGTGTTGCCAAAGACATGCCGCTTTTACAAGGAGCTACATGCATCTTCGGTGGCGACCCCGACTCCACTGCCAAGAACCCCGTGGATACTCCATGGGGACTGGAGGCAGTGGCCAGTGGAGTGAACTCTGAGGACAAAGTGGTGGATGAGGAAGTGGAGTTGGAGGAGGATCGGGATGGAGGACAGGTGACAGGGTTGTCTGGTGGCATGGCATGTTTCAATCTCTGGAGGGATCTAGCCAGCCCCAGCACTCTGGCTCTGGCATGCTGGATGCAGGACAGGGGAGCTCTGGTAATTACTCATTGTGCTTTGATATTGCAGGGAGAAATGAGCTAGAGCTATTTTTGTTTCCAGGGTAGAAGAGGGATAGAAATAACCAACAGTAGCACTGTATGCATCTATTTCTCACTCCCCTGTGTAGCTAGACCCGGGGAGGGGCATGTGGAAAAGTTTGTTGATGCACACCGGGATGTCCCAGGAATCCGCCATACTGATCTCTAGGAAACTTTTGTGGAAGTACTCTGCAATCCTTTGCTGTAGATTCCTTGGGAGGGCTGTCTTGTTCCTTCCCCTGCGGAAGGAAACTTTGCTACACCAATCAGCAGTTATGTCTGCAGGCACCAAAGCAGCACACAGGTGAGCAGCATATGGACTTGGTCTGCAGCCACACACATGCAGGAGCATCCTCGGTTACCCTCAGGAGCAAGATATCAGCTTCTATTACTCCGCCTGTGGAAAACAGTGTCAGTATTCAGAATAGTGTCCCTAAGCGCTTGTAATGATTAATGATCCACCATTAACCTCCCCCCCCCGATTTGTCCCATCTTACCCCCTTTCCTTTGTGCCTAACTCACCATGGTTAGGGCTCTCGATGTGCTGTATGCTTGCCAAGGGAAAGTGAGAAAAGTGGTGTATGTAATTTGTATGAATCAAGGTGGTGCATGCACTCACAATAGTGCCTCTGTCGATTGTTTCTATAGCTTTTGGAGATATGGCCTTGAGAGTCTCCTCTTGAACACTGGCTGAGGAGCTCAGTCTGATAAAGAGATGTACCAGGAGGAGTAAGGAAGACATGTTCAAGGAAGTGCTATCATCATCTGATCCTGCTGATAGCAAGGAGAGAGCTTGGAGAGAGGCTATCAGTGAAAAACTGCAAACAGATAGCCAGAAGAGGAAATAGGGGAAGGAGCAGATCATACAGCTGCTCGAGGACCAAACGGACATGCTGAGGTCCCTGACTGTGCTGCAGGAAGAACACATCCATACTCGCCTCACCCTGCAGCCATTTCAGAACTGCCTTCCATGACCTCCCCAAAATCCCCCCCACACACATTCCTTGTATGTTCCTGGCCCATCACAGTACCCCAGACACTCCATCCTTAGAGGCATGTTTCACAATGACAGCTGGACATACACCCACTGTGAGAGCCTCATTAAAAAGTGCTCTTCATTGTAATGTCCCTTCTAGGTAATAGAAATGTTTGTATAGCTGTTAAATAATAATGAACTTATGGAAAGAAAACAAATCTTTATTGGACTACATATGATGGTTGCCGCTGAAATTCATACACAATAGCAATAGTAGCATTTGAAGAGTACACTTAATGCACTCAGCAATCATTACAAGGGTCATATTACAGTGCAACTTTTGGGTGTGGGAGGGAGCAGGGGATTGGGGCATGGGAGGGGGTGAGGTGGGCTCTGGGCGGTGTTTACCTGGGGTGCTCCCCAGTAGCAGCGACATCCCCCTCACTCAGCTGCTAGGCAGAGGCATGGCCAGGCAGTTCTGCGCACTGCCTCTGCCCACAGCACTGCTCCCCCCGCAGCACCAGCAGAGGTCCTGGCTGCGCACCAGTGCCCGCCCCCCCAGCACCCGGGCCGCCTTCCCTCAGCATCTGAGGGAGCCCTGGGCAGCCCCCACAAGTTTTAGTCATGGGTATTTTTAGTAAAAGTCATGGACGGGTCATGGGCCATGAATTTTTGTTTACTGCCCATGACCTGTCCATGACTTTTACTAAAAATACCCATGACTAAAACGTAGCCTTAATTACAGAAGACACATTACTGGGGCTCACTGTCAAAATTTTCCTTCAAAGCCTCCCTGATTCAAATAGCTCCCCGCCTTGAGTCTTTCTAATTGCCCTGGTGTCTGGTTGCTCAAAAGCAGCCACCAGCCGATCCACCTCAAGACTCCACCCCTACAGAAACATTCCCCACTTACTTTCACAAATGTTATGCAGAGCATAGCAGGCTGCTATGACCATGGGAATATTTTCCTCATTGAGGTCTAGCCTGCTAAAAAGGCAGCACCAGTGACCCTTTAATCTGTCAAAGGCACATTCCACAGTCATTCTGCATCTTCTGAGCCTGTTGTTGAAGTGCTCCTTGCTGCTGTCAAGGTTTCCGATATAAGGCTTTATGAGCCATGGGAACAAGGGGTAGGCTGGGTCTCCCAGGATCACAATTGGCATTTCCACATCCCCAATTACAATCTTCTGGTCTGGAAAGAAAGTCCTGCATGTAGCTTTCTATACAGGTCAGTGTTTCTGAAGATGCGTGCGTCACGCACCTTCGCTGACCATCCCACTTTGATGTTGTGAAATGACCTGGTGATCCACCAGCACTTGCAATACCATAGAGAAGTAGCCCTTTCTGTTCATATAGTCCATCGCAAGGTGGTCTGGGGCCAAAATTGGGATATGTGTGCCATCTATCGCCTGCCGCAGCTAGGGAATCCCATTGCTGCAAAGCCATCCACTATTTCCCACACATTGCCCAGACTACTGTCTTTTGTAACAGGAGACAATTAATGGCCCTGAGCACTTGCATCACTTCAACCCCTACAGTAGATGTTCCAAATTGATTTGTGACTGATCGGTAGCAGTCTGGAGTTGCCAGCTTCCACACAGCAATCGCCACTCAATTCTCCACTGTGAGGGCAGCTCTCATTTTGGTGTCCTAAGGCGACTGCTCACAGAAGCACTTATGGATCTGTGAGAAAGCAGCTGTCCAGCTGAGGTAAAGAAACATCACCAGAAGTAACACTGGCTCCATCAGTATGATAGGACATATGCTCAGTGTATTTTGTTTTCATGTTAGGTTTTTATATTTTTTTTTCAGAATTTTCAGAGTGGGGATTGAAATCAGCATTCTATTATATGCTACACCAGAACTTCTTGTTTCTTTCCCCCCCCCCCAGGGTTCAGTTATGAAAATCAAGAAAATAACTGGAAAGAGTCTTAGGAAGTCACTTGCAAAAATAAGTTACTGTCAGCATCAAAATACCACTGCCATGCACCAGAGAGAACACAAAAACCATCAGTGCAATTCTGAAATGTGTAACAGATACCAGATTAAAACTGGGAACTTCAGGCATAGCATGGAACCAGAGAAACTGGAGATAAAATGGGTTGGGTTACATCTTGTGACCAGGACCCTGGGGCATAATTCTTCTGAATAGGAGCTCCACCAGAGCTTTTTCTAGCTTTAAATATTGTAACTGAAGTGATGAGGCTTAAACCACTTCTCTTTGAGAGATAATTCTAAAATATCACAGATCTCAATTTTAAAAAAAAGTTAAAAATAAATCCTGAGTTCCAACTTGAAAGTATTTTTTTGTAAATTTTATCACACTTCAGTTATTTCCCTCAGACAACCATAAACTAAAGGCTTGCCTACGCTAGAAAGTTAAGTCAATTTAAGTTAAGTCAGTGTACAGCCAACACAGTAATTAAAGTGGTGGTTCATGTCCACACTATGTTCCACCTGTTGGTGGGGCATGCCCTGACTAGGAGTGCTTCCACCGACTGAGGTAGGGGATTGCGGGACACTGACAGCTGCAGTTCAGCAGCCCTGAGGCTGACAGCCTCAACTATCAGCCTCCTCTCTCCCTGGCTCCAGTGCTGACAGCCCAAGCTGTCAGCCAGGGGCCAGGCTCACAGCTGGAGCCCTCCTCCCCAGGCCCGGGTGCTGACAGCTCCAGCTAGTGCCTGGTGACAGCTTGGGCTGTCAGCACCAGGGTGGGAGGAGCTCCAGCTCTCAGCCCTACTCAGGGCTGACAGAGAACAGGTGATGTAAGAACTCAGTGTCTACATGGACGCTGTGCTGCTCTAATGACACGGACCTAAGCACAACACCTCTAGTTGAGGTGGAGTTATTATGTTCGTGTAGCAGGTGACTTACTTCAGCAGAAGCAGCATTCTAGTGTAAACACTGACATAATTAGGTTGATGTAAGCCACCTTGTGTCAACCTAACTCTGTAGTGTAAGCTAGGCCTTTATCCTGTTTTTCCTTGGTGACTTTACTCATCTGATACTTGTTTCTTCTATTTCAGACAGCCAGCTTGTTATTGTATAGCTATAGTAATACATTAGAAACAAAAAGACATTCTTTACAAAGACTATAGAAAACCATTAAAAATATTGCTACAGGAAATCAGAATCATAGACTGCGGCTGGTTTTCAAAATGTCCTGGATTATTTCATGCTCATAATAACCTTTGCAATTTTACAAGTCGAAATAAGGATAATAATTAGTTTGCTGTAATGTGCTCAACTTGTGACAACACTCGAAGACCACTCAAACTTACGATAGTGCAGAATGCAGCTGCCTGATCACTTAGTTGTGTTCCTTTATTATACAGCTATATTACTGTGGTTGTGGTGCCTGGAAGGGTCACATTGAGAATGCTTACTCAGGGCAAACAGCAAGGAATAGGGTAGACAATCCCTATAGAATAAACTGGTTTATTCTATAATTAGATTCAGCAAGCCAGTAACAAAACAGCGTCTATGACACCGCATTGGAGAAGTCAAATATAATCCCCTTTAAGCAATCCAACCTTTGGCTCCCATCTAGACAGCCAATGCTAATATAATGAGGAGTTATTGAAAACCTTATTTACCGTAATTAAAGTTCTACCACTCCCAAAAGACCACTGACCTTACCCAAATACACCCTTACAGCAATCCTTATTAACAAAATCTAAGATTTATTAATAAAAGAGAGTTATACATAGTTAAGAGATCAATATACATACAAATGTGTGTAAAATCCTTAGGTCAGTTTCATAGCGGAGATGGTGAGGAAGGTGGCTTTGCGCATCCAAAAGTTCTGCAGTCACTGCTCATCATCCCATACCTGCATCACGATGCTATCCCACCACTCAGTGATTATTTCCCGAGCCCAGTACAGACGGTCCACCGTGTGCAGTTGCTCTGTGAATGCCAACATCAATCTTGAATTGTTACATTCCATGGCACACAGCAGGGCAAACACCACAGTGTCATTATCAGATTCGCAGCTCATGAAATATTGCAAGATCAACCCTATTGTGTTCATAACGCTCATCACAAGATTGGAGAGCAATGCAGGATCCATGCTTTCAGACAGAGATGATAGAAGCACAGTTTACAGGAGTTGTTGAAAAGTGGCGTGATACATATTAGGAAGCCCATGCAATGATGGGACAAAGAAAACCGCATCATGGAACACTGATTCTACCATGATGTGCTGCGATCCCTGCCCAGAGCACCCAGTGGCAGATGGTGGTGAGTTGCACAGTGAGATAGCTTCCCACGGTGCAGTGCTTTCTCTGTCAGTGCAAGACCACCAACTGTGGACATGCTCCACCGTTGCAAGATTCGTTATGTGAACGTGAACAAGCGGTTTAATTACAGCGGTGGAGGATTGTCGATGTAGCTTAAATCGACTTAACTCTGTAGTGTAGACATAACGTCAGACACCCTAATGATAGGTGCTGTATAAGAACCCAGGTTAGATAAAGAGACAAGAGTGGCTGCCACTGAAATCAGTTTGAGCTTAATGTGTATATTTTCTTGTTGTATAACCACTCTTTAGTAAAGTCTAGATAGAAATGATAACGATCAGAATATGAACAGTATAATAGTGATCCCCAAAGTGCTATATCTAACATCAGCAGTACATGGAGAAGTAGTAATCATAAATATTTTAGCAAAAATATTTGCTATCAGTTGATAAATATGTTATCTGATATTTTCTATTTAACGGTATCCCTTAGAACAAAATATCTGGAGTCTGAAATCAAGTTACCTAAGATAACATATTAAAACATTGTATTTTGATGAAATACACATTTTAAAATACTTAATCAGAATAATATATTTGTTTAATATGTGGGCAAGTGTAATATTTATGTCATTAACTAATCATTTCCTTGATTTTAAGAATTTGGGCAAATTAAGTGATAGTTAAGTACATTGTCACTTATCAATCTTAGCTGTTTCCTTAAATGAAGTTATATTGTAACATAAACTACCTGTGTTTATTATAATGTAGCAACCCCTGTTATTAATATAAAAACTACAGATGATGAGTGTCACACCCCTCTGTGTGTGTGTGTGTGTGTTAATATTTGTGTGTATGACTCTTATTTGTGTGTACAGCAGCTTTTACAAGAGTATGTGTGGGGTTAAGCTAAAATAGAGGAGATATGTGTGGGAATAATTTTATATATGTTTAATGTAACACAAAAATAACAACATTGACTTATTAAGACTGCTTTGTTTTTATGTTTTCTCCATTTTCCCTACCCTTTTTCTGTTTGTCTTTTTAGGATTTTAGCCCTTTAGGGAAGACACTGTGTCTGCCTATAAGTCTCTACAGCTCTCTGCACATTTTGGGTGCTACTGTAATATAAATAGACAATCATGTAACATCTGTGATAGGAAAAAACCTTCCTCCACTGCAGTTTGCTAGAAAACTCAGTCTTTTATTCCTAGAGGAGGATCTGGCCACAGTGGTGCATTTGTTCCCCCTCTCCTGACTGGATTACTGTAATTCACCAGATATAAAGCAGAATCAATGGAAATCATAGAATATCAGGGTTGGAAGGGACTTCAGGAGGTCATCTAGTCCAACCCCCTGCTCAAAGCAGGATCAACCCCCAATTTTTACCCCGATCCCTAAACAGTCCCCTCAGGGATTGAACTCACAACCCTTGGTTTAGCAGGCCAATGCTCAAACCACTGAGCTATCCCACCTCCTATGCTCCAGCTTGTATAAAATGTGTCTGCTTGCCTAGTGAAGAGGCTAAACTATTGTGAGCACTTAATCCCTGTGCTTCAATCTCTCCACTGGTTCCCAATCTACTTCCATTGTCAGTTTAAAGTCTTGGTCCTGATCTCCAAAGCCATGATCCAGTCAGGTCCCAGGGTCATCAGTTACTGTATCTCCATCCATGACCAATCCTAGACCGCTGCATTCTTCTTGGACCTTGCAGCTTTCAAAACCCACGATGAAGCGCAAGAGAGCCAGAGACGAAGCATTTGCAGTTGAGGAGTTTCAGTTGTGGAATTAGATTCCATAGAAGCTTAGATCAACCCAGAGTCTGAACATGCTTCAAGATCCTTCTCTTTGACAAAACATTTCCACTGTAACTGGCACAATGATAATTAAAAAAAAAAAAAAATCCCCAGGCAGAGCTTCCTTTAAGTAAGGAGGGCAGAAGACAAGAAAAATACATGAAGTCCAAAAGGGACCTTGCCATTGTGTATTTAATTTATCTGAAAAGTGCCCAGGTGTAGATTCAGCAAAGAATGTGCTTAAGTTCATCCTTATTTAGAAAAACACGTAAAATCAGGCCTCTGTCCATCCTTATTCAGAATGGTACTTAAAGCTTAGTGCTTTGATGAATTATTATGGGAAGGGGCAAAAAAGATGTGAGGTGGGTGGGGGTGGGAGAGAAATAATAACAGTACAAGCATAGACATTTCAACCATGTTTATAATTACAAAATCTATTTTCCACTGTACCATTCTCAGTATACACGACAGATAGTTCAGTTAGTGATATCACCAGTCCCAAATTTTGAGGTTTTCGTAGTGGACACTGCCATGCCCATGCCCAGTTGAAGAGACAAGTCAAATAAAACGTTGTGAATGAAGGTCAGAAAAAGAAAATGGTAAACAAAGAGGTTCTCTGAGAAACATAATTTATGGATTTTACACCTGAGGTTCATCTATGATAAAGCAGTTAGGTTGGAGCACTTAATTATAAATCAGGGGTGGAATCTGTGCTAGATCATTGAGAACTGCAAGCCTTAAAAGACTCAAGTTAGAGGTCTTCATGCTCTGTAATTAAACAATGTTTTCAATCCTTTTTCTGCAATGAATAACAACAGGTGCAGATATAATTAAATGAAATGAGTAAGGGTTCTGGATATTGAAAGATGCCTAGGCAACCAGCTGCTTAATTTCTACAATAGCCAATAAAGTGGTTTTAACTGTGGGTGCCTGTGTCACTCAGATGCTATGGTGAGGGAGGGGGACACAGAAGGACTTAGATAATGAGAAATAGAAACAAAGTGAGTGGAATTATAATAGCCTTCTAAGGGATTTGGACACCCAATTTCCATTAATTTCAATGGGAACTGGATGTGCAAATGTCTAAGGTAGTTTTAAAACGCATCCAGAGTGTATTATCTTTTGTTATTTGAGGGCTGTTTTCTGAGCCCCTATCACAGGAAGGGAAAGTTCTTTTGCTGACCCAGCTTGTTAGCATGTGTTCAAACTCTGCAGAGAGATGCTGAATAATTCCTGCTGATTCTCTATGGCAGGAGTATCTTTTTAACTCCACTATGAACATGAAAGATGTGGGAGTTGTTTTTGGTCAAAAGGAACTGGGGACTATGACTAGGGTGACCAGATGTCCCGATTGTATAGGGACAGTCCCGATTTTTGGGGCTTTTTCTTACATAGGCTCCTATTACCCCCCACCCGCTGTCCTGATTTGTCACATTTGCTGTCTCATCACCCTATCTATGACAGAGAGATCTCTGCAGGGAAACTCTAGGGGTAACCAACATTAAGGAAAAAGTTTAGGCGGAGGTTTACAGCTTTGCTGCTGCTTTTGGATAAATTATAGAGCCAAATTCCAGGAAGAGACTACGTTTGGACTGATACAGGGCTCAAGGCAGGGGAGGAACTCCTTTAGTTTATAGTCACATCTGTTTTGTCTCTTTTTGAGAAATTTAAGGATTCATGTTCAGTCCTTTGAATGACCTAGATCAGTTCGAGGTTACGAGTGGGCTTGGTTCTGCATTTGTTTAAACGTTGTTATAATTCCACTGTGCTTCACTTTGTTACTCCTGGTGATGTAAATTGGCATAGATAAGAGAACCAGGGCCAATAGATTTATTTTAAATTCACTTCTGAGGTATTCCCAATTTCTTAACTTAATAACCTCCCTCCCCAAATCCACTCATTGTTTATTGAAGAGTTAAATGTTCAGCATTAGCGGGGTTGTTTGGACTGAACAAATTTCTTTTTCGTTTGTACACAAAAAGACAAGAGAACTGACCCTGATAATTATGAATATAGCTTATACGGTCAGGGCAATTTTGTGTGTCCTTTTGCTGAATTAGGCCAAAACTCTGAAGAAATTCTTTTTCCAGCATGGGCACTGTTGATATTTTCAAGCCTAATGCTCAAATAACTTTTGAAACTGGAAAGGGAAAATATTGCTACATCTCATTTAAATTATTAGCTCTATTACTTCAGCAGAGAAGCATGAGAATAATTTGCACACTTTATTGCATAAGTGTATTATATATTGCAACAATCACAAGCAACAATTTGTTTTAAAATGTGATGCAGAAATTATCACCTTTTGTAATTCACTGGTGAAAATCATTAATACATAATATCATGAAACATACTCAGTTTTATTTTAATGCAAGACAATGTCCCAGCAAGTGAATAGATTATAGTATACCATTCGAATTGAAGCACTTCTATCATTCATTTTCCATATTTCTGCTCTTTATGTAGCAATGCGATAAAAGTAGTGGAAAAATGCTTTGATTTCACTTGGATAGTTGAAGAATACCTTGACAAAAATGCCACCCACCTGCCTCAACTGGTGGGGGAACTTGATGAGGCCAGTGGTGAAAGGGTACAGCCCAAGAAGCAAGGAAGGGAGACACTCACCAAGGGACACTAGGCAGCCCCTTCCCCTGGGAGTCTCTGGCACCCAATGACCAGCTGGTGAGAGGGGTGCTGATGGGCCAGCATTCCCCAGCTCTCAGGATTTAACCTGAGACAGGGGGGTATGTGGAGCCTCTTTTGGCTCCATCCAGCAACCTCACCCTACCCACCTGAACGAGGAACGGGAATCCAGCCAGATGGATGCTGCAGGTCTAGCCAATCGCCCATTGTGGGTCAGGAAAGAATTTTTTCTTCCCTGGATCAATTGGTAGAGGACCAAGGAGCTTTTTGCCTTCCTTGCAGCACCTTCAAGCCACGGTGAGTTAAGTAGGAACATGCTTAGTACTTATCTGAGGTACTGGGGCAGAGCTGTTTATTCCTTGCAATTTGTGGTGGATTTCCAGTATGGTTATAAGGATAAAATGAATGATTCCCAGGTGTAAAAGACCTGGGATTTTGGTGATGGGCCTTGGGCTTATGGGATAGGATCGAGGTCAGATCTTGTGGCTCTGGTGGGCTCAGGTCCCCATTCTTTTGCACCCTGTGTCCCCCTAGCAGGGGGGAAGGCGCTAGGACTCAGAGAGAACTGAATACTGCGGGGTAGGCAGAGGAGATCCTACCCCGAGTTATGAGTTATATGGTGAGGAGCCCTGTAATTCCTGCACTGGAACCGATTAAATGCCTGGTATAGGAGAGTATGGGTGATTGGCAGGTACTACGCCTCCCCGGTGCTAAAGGTTAATAAAAGTTGCAGCCTGCCACTTAATTCCATGCATGTGTCTGTCCTCATTTTGCTGCTGTGAAGAGGAGGTGCTCAAGATGAAAATCTGTCAACTGACTGCTCATTCAAGTTTACACTGTTATGTTTATTCAGCTGACAAAGATCTCAATGGGCCAAATTATCCTATTCCTTTCACCTGTAAAATTGAAACTTTATATCTACTGTTTATTTTCTTCCAAAAATTTCATACTCTGATAGAGGGAGAAGAAAAACAACTCCAGATTGTTGAAAGAAAATCTTTCCTGGAAGCACAAACATTTTATAAGACTTTGGCTCTATTTAAAAATAGAGTGGTCAAGCCAGTAAAAGCAGGCAGGTACAGTATTAATGTACTTAATGCTGGAATGAAGTATATATATCAATGCGAGATTTAATTATGGAACGTAGTGTCTAAATGCTTGAAAAAGTGACAGTCTATAGTAACAGAATTAGCAATTTCAATAAAAAATAGCTGCTTAAAAGGAAGGTTTTCTTCTCTTGGATTGAATCCATCTGAGATGTTCTACATGTCTGTTCAAAACCATTTAAACTGGCTAAATGCATTGTTAAATTCTCATCACACTGATGGCATCATCTGAAATGCAAGACAATCCTTCCAGAGTAATGCAACGGTCATTTTCTCATATCAGTAGAACTTGAAATAAAAGTTCCCGTGGACAAATTGTTAGAAACCAGCCTGATGATGGACTGTGGGCATCAAAGACAAAAGGTGCAAAGCCACAGATTTCTTTCCTCCCAAAGAAGATGAGAAAGGAAGAAAACACCACCTGTTCGGTGGACTTCACACACTCCATAGATCTGAAACTTGGGCCAAAATTTTCAACCTCAGGTACCTATAGATAACTAAATCTGTATTTAAGCATCCGAAAAAAAAGTATCCTGCTTTTCAGATGTGCTGAGCACCTGCAGCTCCCACTGAATTCAGTATTGCTACTTGCAAGAGATCATGTTAAATACAGAAGGTGAATGCAGTACCTTCATGAGCTTCATCACGATTTGGTATTTTTGCTATGTAGCACTACTGTTAAGCCAAGTGGTCTTGAATATTTTGGCACAGAATGCAGAACCAAAAATCAAACTATGGTACAGAAAGAGAGAATAAAGATAACCCAATCATGTGCTGAAATCTCTAATTAATTGGACGGACTGCAAGGAAAGCTATCTATTTCCACACATCACTCAGTTCTCCCATCAGATTAGAGTTGGGGGAGAAGGGCCGAAATAACTCCTTAAAAATGGAAGACCTTCTTCAGAAAAACTTAAAAATGAATTAACATAAGCCCACTTCACGATCAAGGAGGCAACATAAAAACGCATATACAGAGAGAGACAGAGAAGGAAGAATGATGAGTTACTTAAAAGAAGCTCCTTCCTAAGTGCCAGCCTAAATATTCCCTCCACTCAGGAAACCTGCCAAAGTTTCAAGGCTTATCATTTAATGGGTGGCATAAGAAAACAGGTTTAGGAAGTAAAAGCTTAGAAAGAGCTGCTCAGAATTTTCCAACTCATTTCTTGCCTCCCCACCTCCATTCATTCCATTCCTGCTGTGAGTGATTAGCAGTAGTTCTTCTAAATTTATTTTCCTGACTTTCTGACAACGGTCTGCTGCTGTCTATTACAAAATATTACTTAATTGTTAAATGTGAAAGAAAATAAGAGTGCTTGAACTGCCGCTGCTTTCTATGTCTGTTGTCACAGTATGAATCTTGGGGTGTTTAAATTCTTTAGATTCTCAGAATTTTCATTATAAGTCAGTTGCAGCTGCCGAAGGTGCAATATCATATTTTGGAGTTGTTGGTCATTTTTATTTCTGCCCCTTTTTCCGACAGCCTTTTGTTAAAACCATCTGTTCTCTATCCACCTCTCACCCCCATTTGTAACTCTGTACTGTGGTCCAAAGCAAAACTGCCATTCCATTGCAGACAACTGCAGACACCTGTAAAACATGGAACTTCCATTTAACAGTGTCCATACATGAGTCTGGATTAGCATTTACTCAGATCACATTGGTTGGGTGGAGCAAATGTAACCCATTGTGTTACAGGTCTCCTTCTCTGCCTGATCTGCAGCGGATATGAGTCTGTCAAGCTCCAGCTAGTGAACTTTGGCTTTTAAACTCAAGCTTTACCAGTTCAGGCTTTTAGTTCAATCTCTAGTGTGTTGGGCAGGATGGTGGCTGTCTTGTGGACATTCTGAATGCTTGGTTTTCTTCCTGGCTCCCAAAGCACACCTTTTGGTTAGTCTTTGGTCCTAGAGCACTTGCCCCAGTAGGAGGAGCACACAGCAATGCTTTACTACAGCTACTCTTTGTATATGGAGAGTGTGGGGTTTTGCTTTTCCCTCTTCTTCCTTCCTTTCATGTCTCATCTCTATCCCTTCTAAATATTCCAAAATACAAATATTCCACTGGATGCAAATGTAATAGGTTACACTTTTTATGTTTCCATTTTAACAAAGTATGAGGGGTGAAATCCCAGCCCCACTGAAGTTAAGGGGAGTTCTGCCATTGGTTTCATTATGGCCAAGATTCCATCCAGGATAGAACAATTTAGAAATCTCTGGGAAAATTAGTCCAGCTAGCAGATATTTATACGAGATTACACTGAAACTTGTTCCAGAGATCACCCCTTGCTGGACAATCTCCTGTCTCAAAAGACTGTCCCACAGAATCCTCAAGTGCAACAAGAACAGATCTGCTCCACAATTACTAGATGACTAACTCCATTATTACTACTTGTAATACTGTAGCACCAGGAGGCCCCAGCTGAAAGTAGGGTTCCACTGATGCTATGTGGTATATAAACATATAGAAGGAGATAGTCCCTGCCCTGAAGAGCTTACAGTCTAATGAGACAAAACATATAGAAGGTGGCAGGAAGGAATTATTATTCCAATTTTTCAACTGGGGAACTGAGGCAGAGGAAGATTAAGTGACTTCCCCAAGGTCATATGGGAAGTCAGTGGCAGTCAGGAACTCAAGTCAGATCTCCTCAGTCAAGATTTGAGTCTCAGTTCAGTGTTTTAATTACGAAACCATTACTTCCTTCAGTATCCAACAGATTTTTGTTGGACTCTAGAGTGATACTTAAGATTGTGCTCCAAAGAAGCATGAGGGAGGCAGGGGCACGACATGAGTCCTGCTCTGCACCATCAAGGAGTGCAGTAGCAGGTGAACTTTCCCTGCATATAGGTGAAACCCGAGAATGCTCCCCATGGACTGGTGTAGCTTCACAGCATCCCTCATTCTGATCTGCCTCTAGCAGGAACAGCCCAGACCCCTATGATCTGTGCCGAAGTCATTCTGTGCTTTAACCCTCCCTTTTCTTTTGCACAATTATTTTCTGTAAGATGAATTTTGGAGTTGTGTTTTTTACCTTTAGAAAATGCCTTTTTGTACAGCTTGCAATAACGCTGAAAAATTAATTCTTGGATTTGGGTTTTTCATTTGTTAAGTATTTAGTGTTTGAGATTAAATAAATAATAAATGAGTGAAGCAGCTCACAGGTACAATATATGGAAATATCATCCTGCTCCATTTTGACACCAACCAGTGAAGAGAATGCTTCCTATCAAATACTAATGATGAATTGCAATCATTGCTAAGAATTATTTTGTGACAGAATCTACAACCAAAGATTCATAGATTTTAAGGATAGATCATCTAGTCTAACCTGCAGGATCTCATGGCCCTTAATTTTCATCAGTTACCTTCGTATTGAGCTCCATAGCTTGTGCTTGACTAAGGTAAATAACTTATGTTTGGCTAAAGCATGTCTTACAGAAAGTCATCCAGTCTTGATCTGAAGGTATCAAGAGATGGAGAAACCATTCCTTTTGGTAGTTTTCTCCAATGGCTAATCACTCTCACGATTACAAATCTGTGTCTTATTTCCAATTTGTCTGCTTTCTGCTTCCAGCCATTAGTTCTTTTTGTATTTTCTCTGCCAAATTAAAGAGCTCTTCAGTACCCAATATTGTCTCTCTATGAAGGTATTTATACACCGTAATCAAATCACTTCTCAATCTTCTTTTTGATAAGCTAAACACCTTGAGCTCTTTAAATCTCTCACTGTAAGGCATTTTCTCCAGCCCTTGAATCATTTTTGTGGCTCTTTTGTGCACCCATCACCATTTTTCAACATCCTTTTAAAAATGTGGACAGCAGAATCATACTCAGTATTCCAGTAATGGTCTCACCAATACCATATACATAGGTAAAATCACCTCCTCAGATGGTCCTCACTCATGGATAGGGTTGCCTAGTGGTCAGGGCTTAGGCCTTCCAAACAGCAGGGCGGGGAAATTGGTAGGGGTACCCAAACCTTCTCACCCACTGGGCTCTGGCCCAGGGCTCTCTGAGGGCTAGCAAAGATCTGACAGCCCGGGGCACCTTCTGTCCTCCCTGGGCCACTTCCTACCACCTCACAGTTGTCCAAAGTTCACAGTCTGTGCTAGGGGATGTGCAGGAGGTCAGCTCACCGCTTTGCACCTCCTTGTGGCTGTGCTTGGCATGGTAGCTCCCTCCATCTTGGGGCAGTAGCTGCCTTCTCCTGTGGCGTGGCCCCTAAATCTCTCCCCTGTTGGGGTAGTCCATAAACCAAACAAGGGGAAATAACACAAACAAACTGAGTCCATATGACAGAGAGAAGAAAATGCCTCCCTCTCAGAGTGCACATGAAACAGGTTCTCCCTTCCCTCAGGGAGGGACCTTTGGGCAGTTGTTGTAGGGAGAGATCCTGCCTTCCCTCAGCTCTTCTCTTGGGAGCTGTGAGTTGCAGGTCTTCTCTCTTCCCTGGTCTGCTTCCAAATGAGCTGTTCTGCTCCCTTTTAACCCCTCCTTCAGTCTGTGCATCTCCTGGCATGGTGGGTTGGGGCTGGCTGATCCGAGAGCAACTCCTTAACCCCTTGTTGCTCAGTGTGGGGTTTGTATACCAGTCATACCTCCCTGTTCCTAGTCACTACTCCATGTACATCCAAAGATTGTGTTAGCCCTTTTTGACACAGTACTACACTGGGAACTTTTGTTCAGCTGCTTGTCCATAATGACCCATAGATCCTTTTCAGAATCACTGCTTTCCAGGATACAGTCCCCTATCCTGTAGGCATGGCCAGCTTTCCTTGTCCCTGTATGTATAACTTTGCATTTCACTGTATTAAAACACACTTTGCTTGAATGAGCCTAGCTTACCAAGTGATCCAGATAATTCTGTATGACTACCCTGTCCATATCAATATTTACAATGCCACCACTTTGTGATCCACAAATTTTATCAGAAGTGGTTTTTTACTTACTTTCAGAAATGTTGAACACAATTAAGCCAAGTACCAATCACTGCAGAACCCCAATATAAGCATCCCCATTCAGTAATGATTCCCCGGTAATGACTACCTTTGGATCCGTCAACTTGCCAGTTATTAATCTACTTACTGTGTGCTTTATTGATACTATATAGTGCTGATTTTTTAATCAGAATTTCAATAAGCCAAACACCTTATAAAACTCTATTACATCTCCACAGTTATCATTATCAACCAAACTTCTAATCTCCTCAATAAATGAAATCAGGGCTGTTTGACAAGACCTATTTTCCATACAAGTATGTTGCCTGACATTAATTATATTCCTATACTTTAATTCTTTATCAGCTGAACCCCATAACCGCTTTTCCATTATTTTGCTCAGGACTGATGTCAGGCTAACCAGACTATAATTACCCAGGTTGTCATGCTTGCCCTTTTTGAATATTGGCACAACATTAGTACTCTCTTAGTCTTTTCCTGGTATATCAAGATTTATTAAAAATGAACATCAGAGATCTCCTCAGCCAGTTTTTTAAGGACTCTTTGGGCCTTCAGATTTAAAAACGTGTATCCCTTGTAGACGTTGCTGAACACCCTCCTTGGAAAGTGCGTCCTTATCCTAGTGTGCTACAAGCACATCATCCTGCTTCTTTTCAAGCACAGAACAGTCAGATTTACTGAACACTGCTGCCTTTTCTTAATGTTTACTAACAATTTTACCATCTCCATCTAATAATGGGCCTATCCCATTGCTACCATGTCTTTTGCTCTGATTTACTTAAAAACCTCTTTTTTATTGTACTTAGTCCTGCCAGCCATGGACTTTTCACTCACAGTCTCATTTATATGGATTATTATATGGGTCACATTTGAAACCCAATGACCAGCAAATGAAAAGCTCTGTATCCGGTCACTAGTCCCTTGAGCCATCCAGTCTCTGGCACACACAGCCCTGCGCTGCATGCAGCTTGTGACTAAATAAGAATGTATTTATCCAGCCTACTTAACAATCTATTGCAGTGGCATTAAACATTGAGCATGCAAATGGAAAGCAGAGGAGAAAATCTTGTTATCTGTGGTATAAAAACTATTAAATGGTTATTAAACATTGCTGCATGATCCCCAAGCTAGAGCATTCCCATAAATTCAGCTTTATTGGTGAATAGACAATTTACATAACACCCACAATATATTTGGAATTTTTCAATATAAAATTAACAAAAAGGAAAAATAGGATAAAATAGGGAGGAAGGGGGAAAAAAGAAAAACCAAAAACCCAATAAGTTTCAGTAAAACAACTCAATAACATTTTCAAAATCAGTTCCTTTCAAACTGAAAATGTTTTTGAAACTTTGAAAAAATGTCATCTCCCCCACCCCAGTTTTCGACTTGCTCTACCCATTGGATTGAGTGGAAGATGGACTATCTTAAATGGTTAAGGACTGTGCACTTTTGGAAACCACACTTGAACGCCCAGCCTCTCAGTATAGAATCAGCCATGTTCACCATCTATCTGTGCACATACAATGAGCAACATTAAAAAAATCAACCTGTGCCAGCTATTAACACACTTGTGCTGGGGCTGCGCGACTGTAAGGTCTCCCATGTAGTTGCTCTATGCCGATGAGAGAGAGCTCTCCTGTCAGCATAACTAAACCACCCCCATCAAGTGGCGAGAGCTATGTTGGCAGCAGAGCGTCTCCCGCCGACATAGCGCTGTCCACACCAGAGCTTCTGTCAGTGTAACTTTTGTCAGTCAGGAGGGTGTTTTTTCACATCCCTGAGTGACATAAGTTTTACCAATAAAAGTGCTAGTGTAGACATAGCCTGAGATACAACATATTTTTCTGTACTTACAATAGGGGCTAACTTTGCAGTATATGTTGGTAAATGTTAACTTTTTAATAGCAGCCATTATCTATGATGCTGAGTGTAAAGCAAACAAGTTTTCTACAGTGAAAATGTCCAATAGTTGAATTAAATTCTCAGAAAGCTTCTAACATCTTAGGGCAACACTGGATTTGCCATGTTATATTGAACAACTAGTTCACCTAATCCAGCATTCTACCTTTGGCAACTGCAAATATATGGAACACCAATATCTGAGGCATTGGTAGCCAATTCACGTAGTTACCGCTGAAGAGCTGTATACATAGAAAAAATTCTTCCTGGCCCCTAAACGTCACCCAGTAAAGGCCTTGAAGCATGAGATATGATTGCTATTTTTTGGACACTTTTTATTAAGGTACCCAACAAATCAACTTAACTGTAAGGGTAAGCTAATCAGAAGCCCCCACCTTAGACAAAAAGATGTTGGTAGCCCTGCCTAGAAGTTTTAGACTGTATATGTGGAACGGCTTTTACTGAGTACTGTTTTAGGTAAGGGGGCATGCATGTGGGTGTGTGTAGGAAGGTAGAACACAAAACCACACAGAGAGAGAGAGAGAGGAGCCAGCCAGAAGAAATCCAAGCAGGACTTTCTGGTGATTTCTACACAGGAATGTAGAATGTTCTCCTAAAATTAATGTTCTCCTAAAATTCTGATCCACAGCCCATTGGGGTCAATAGGAACCTTTGCATTGAATTCAAAGTGCTTTGATCATAATCTAATTCATAAGAGTTCTGTTATGGTTTGAAAGGTCCAGGGACACTGGAAATACAGGCATCTTTATGTATGAATTAAAATGTCACTCTTCTATAAATATTAGTAAGTATTAGTGTTAAGTTTTCACATTTTGTTTCTTTGAGATGGTTTCTTAGGTTTTTGTACAGCATATATGATTTCTGTTCCTTTGCTATGACATGCTATTCCTAGTGTAAATAAAACTATTATCAGTTTTACCAGCTGCCATGTTTCTTATAAATGGAGGATAAAGAGGCTAAGTTGGTCCACCCCAAGCTACATTACATTAGAAACAGAAGTATAGAAAGGGTATCAAAAGAATTCAAAGCTGGAACTCAACTGAGCAGTGAAGACAACTGTGTACATGAAACAAAGCAAGACTTCAAAATCTACATAATCCAAACAGGCTAGCCACTGTGAGGAATATTTGTGACAGACAACTGAAAACTGAAACCTTTCAGTGTTTTCTTGTAATGGTTTTCCCTGCCATTTCCTGGAAGCCCATTACATTTTTCATTTCCACCCTTATTCGTTATAGCTTCATTCAGTTTTAATATAGTTATAAATGGGATTAAATATAGACTGTAGCAGTCTGCTCCTTTTAAATAAATAAAAAGAAATCCTGTCTGTAATAATAAGTGCATCATCCATCTGGGAGGCCTCTAGTAAAATTTCAACAGGTATTTGTCACTCCTTCATGTAAACAGTATTCTAGACAAGGTAAGCAATTACCCCTTCTATCAGTATTGTTAGTAAAGAGACAAGGTAGTAGTTGGAAAAGCTCCGCAGTGCGCACACTGAACCCACAGGTTTATCTGAGCAGATTGAGAGAAAATTATTTTTAAAGAAAAACAAACAGCAATTGGCTACTGTTAAACTAAACATGTCATCTGATTTTAATAGACTGCCAGTATGCAGAAGAGTCTTAGCAAGCCTAGGCTTTTTACTCCTAATTCACAGAGAAAAATGGAATTAGAAATAACTTCACTGTAAGAGTGCTGTTGCAGAACGATGAAGAGAACACATCGGACACCCCATTTTTTAAACCCACCTGCCCACACACATTTTCGTAATGTAAAAAGAGCAGAGCCTCTCTCCACATTTCTAGGGGAATATGAAAGGCATTTTGCACAAGAATGGACTTTTATTGCTTTCTCTTTCACTAACAGACAGGGTTGCACATACAGTAGAAAGGGCAATTCTGCAACACTTGGGTAGTAATAAAATTATAATAAAAAAACTCACTGCCAAAATAATTTCAATAATATTATTATTACATAATACATGCCAACTCCTAATTGTCATTATATTTAATTAATATTGAAATAATATGGTGTGAAATACTTCATTCAGTGCATGACATGAGAAGAGAACAAGATGTAAAGAAGATTTGCAGTGCGGCAGGCTGACGTGCCACTGTTTTGTAGTGATGGGTGGCTGCGGTTTTGTTTTTGCAGTGTAGACATACCCTTAGGTCTTAATCCCGCAAGCTTCTCTGCTCATGTGGAACCCTGTGCCTATGTGTAGCCTCAGTGAGGTCTGTGCAGGCAGATCACTTTGTTGGCAAACAGCTTTGTTGACTTTGGTGGGGGCTATGTAGGCACAAGAGTTTGCCTGGGTGGAGCAGCTTCCAAGTTTCAGGAGTTAATGCGTTCAGTTCAGATTGTGGATGTTCGCTGTTTAGGCATCACTGTTCTTGTATGGACTAGTTTCATACCTAGCACATTTTGAATATTTTCACAAGCGTGATACCCTAAGAAAAACACGTTAGAAGATGGTACATTAGTGATATTATTTTCTTTTCTCTCCTGTGCTTTAGGCTAGATTTCCAGCTTATCTGCCCAAAATAAGTACATGGACTTATGGTATGTCTACATAGGTATAAAAAAAAACAGCGGCTGGCCCAGGTCAGCTGACTTGGTTTCACATGCTCAGACTCCGGGAGGGCTGAAAAATTGCTGTGTAGATGTCTGGACTTGGGCTGGAGTCCAAGCTCTGGGACCCTGTGAGTATGGAGGGTCCCAGAGCTTGGACTCCAGCCCAAGCCTGAACATCTACACAGCAATTTTTAGCCCTACAGCCCGAGCCCTGTGACCCCAAGTCAGCTGATCTGGGCCAGCCACAGTCATGCAATGGGGTTTTTGTCCCCATGGAGACATACTCTAGGGTGTGATTGGAATAACAGAGCCTTGGTGGGATAACTCACATGACTGGAGTACTGTCATGGATAGATCTAAACTGTTCAGGAAGGACAGGCAGGGCAGAAAAGGTGGGGGAGGTGCACTGTATGTAAGGGAGCAGTATGACTGCTCAGAGCTCCAGTATGAAACTGCAGAAAAACCTGAGTGTCTCTGGATTAAGTTTAAAAGCGTGAGCAACAAGGGTGATGTCATGGTGGGAGTCTGCTATAGACCACCGGACCAGGGGGATGAGGTGGACAAGGCTTTCTTCCGGCAACTAACGGAAGTTACTAGATCGCAGGCCCTGGCTCTCATGGGAGACTTCAGTCACCCTGATATCTGCTGGGAGAGCAACACAGCAGTGCACAGACAATCCAGGAAGTTTTTGGAAAGTGTAGGGGACAATTTCATGGTGCAAGTGCTGGAGGAACCAACTAGGGGCAGAGCTCTTCTTGACCTGCTGCTCACAAACCAGGAAGAATTAGTAGGGGAAGCAAAAGTGGATGGGAACCTGGGAGGCAGTGACCATGAGATGGTCGAGTTCAGGATCCTGACACAAGGAAGAAAGGAGAGCAGCAGAATACAGACCCTTGACTTCAGAAAAGCAGACTTTGACTCCCTCAGGGAACTGATGGGCAGGATCCCCTGGGAGAATAACATGAGGGGAAAAGGAGTCCAGGAGAGCTGGCTGTATTTTAAAGAATCCTTATTGAGGTTACAGGGACAAACCATCCCTATGTGTAGAAAGAATAGTAAATATGGCAGGCGACCAGCTTGGCTTCACAGTGAAATCCTTGCTGATCTTAAACACAAAGAAGAAGCTTACAAGAAGTGGAAGATTGGACAAATGACCAGGGAAGAATATAAAAATATTGCTTGGGCACGCAGGAGTTAAATCAGGAAGGCCAAATCACACCTGGAGTTGCAGCTAGCAAGAGATGTTAAGAGTAACAAGAAGGGTTTCTTCAGGTACGTTAGCAACAAGAAGAAAGTCAAGGAAAGTGTGGGCCCCTTACTAAATGAGGGAGGCAACCTAGTGACAGAGAATGTGGAAAAAGCTAATGTACTCAATAGTTTTTTTGCCTCTGTCTTCACAAACAAGGTCAGCTCCCAGACTACTGCACTGGCCAGCACAGCATAGGGAGGAGGCGACCAGCCCTCTGTGAAGGAAGAAGTGGTTCGGGACTATTTAGAAAAGCTGGACGAGCACAAGTCCATGGAGCCAGATGCGCTGCATCCGAGAGTGCTAAAGGAGTTGGCGGATGTGATTGCAGAGCCATTGGCCATTATCTTTGAAAACTCATGGCAATCGGGGGAGATCCCGGACGACTGGAAAAAGGCTAATGTAGTGCCCATCTTTAAAAAAGGGAAGAAGGAATATCCTGGGAACTACAGGCCAGTCAGCCTCACCTCAGTCCCTGGAAAAATCATGGAGCAGGTCCTCAAGGAATCAATTCTGAAGCACTTAGAAGAGAGGAAAGTGATCAGGAACAGTCAGCATGGATTCACCAAGGGCAAGTCATGCCTGACCGACCTGACTGCCTTCTATGATGAGATAACTAGGTCTTTGGATATGGGGAAAGCGGCGAACATGATATTTCTTGACTTTAGCAAAGTTTTTGACATGGTCTCCCACAGTATTCTTGCCAGTAAGTTAAAGAAGTATGGGCTGGATGAATGGACTATAAAGTGGACAGAAAGCTGGCTAGAACGTCAGGCTCTACGGGTGGTGATCAACCGCTCAATGCCTAGTTGGCAGCCGGTATCAAGTGGAGTGCCTCAGGGGTGTGTCCTGGGCCGCTTTTGTTCAACATCTTCATTAACGAGCTGGATGATGGGATGGATTGCACCCTCAGCAAGTTCACAGATGACACTAAGCTGGGAGGAGAGTTAGATACGCTGGTGGGTAGGGATAGGATACAGAGGGACCTAGACAAATTAGAGGATTGGGCCAAAAGAAATCTGATGAGGTTCAACAAGGACAAGTGCAGAGTCCTGCACTTAGGACGGAAGAACCCAATGCACAGCTACAGACTAGGGACCGAATGGCTAGGCAGCAGTTCTGCAGAAAAGGATCTAGGGGTTACAGTGGACGAGAAGCTGTATATGAGTCAACAGTGTGCTCTTGTTGCAAGAAGGCTAATGGCATTTTGGGCTGTATAAGTAGGTGCATTGCCAACAGATCAGGGGACGTGATTGTTCCCCTCTATTGGACATTGGTGAGGCCTCATCTGGAGTACTGTGTCCAGTTTTGGGCCCCACACTATAAGAAGGATGTGGAAAATTGGAAAACGTCCAGCGGAGGGCAACAAAAAAGATTAGGGGACTGGAACACATGACTTATGAGGAGAGGCTGAGGGAACTGGGATTGTTTAGTCTGTGGAAGAGAAGAATGAGGGGGGATTTGATAGCTGCTTTCAACTACCTGAAAGGGGGTTCCAAAGAGGATGGATCTAGACTGTTCTCAGTGGTAGCAGCTGACAGAACGAGGAGTAATAGTCTCAAGTTGCAGTGGGGGAGGTTTAGGTTGGATATTAGGAAAACCTTTTTCACTAGGAGGGTGGTGAAGCACTGGAATGTGTTACCTAGGGAGGTGGTGGAATCTCCTTCCTTAGAAGTTTTCAAGGTCAGGCTTGACAAAGCCCTGGCTGGGATGATTTAGTTGGGGATTGGTCCTGCTTTGAGCAGGGGGTTGGACTAGATGACCTCCTGAGGTCCCTTCCAACCCTGAGATTCTATGATTCTATGAAAGTCTACAGTGAAATGTAAGCCCAGGGTTTGAACTCAGGCTCAAACCTAACCCCCCTTCTGTCTACACACAAATCACGCTAACCCAGGGCTCATACCCAGCGTCCCAGGACCCCACAAGGGTGGAAGGTCCAAGTGTGAGTCAAGCGTGGGACCCAGTGTTCAAGTCCTATTTTCTTTGCACTTTCCACTGGACCCACGCTCTGGGAGTCTGCCAAAAGTATCCCACAATCCTACAGGCAGACTATTTTTGTCCTCTGGACAGTTAAGTTTGGTGGACAGTCGAGTTTTCCCACACTGTACCGTGTACAAAGGGCTAGAATGGCTACATTTTGGGAGGATGCTAGTAAATCTGGGATATGGGTGGCTGGACTCAGGCCTGCATAAATCACTGTAGACACTGGAGCCCCAGGTTGAGACCCAAAGTTCAACAATTCCTAACCTTGTGTTGATGTGTACATACTCAAGCCTTAGGTTAACAAAACCAGGTCTGCACACTCGAGTTCTACTAACCCTGGGCTTACATCATTGTGTACACATACCATTACCCTTTCCTCTTGGGGAATAGATTTTTTACTCCATCCAGTCTCAAGAGAAAAAAAGAATCAGAAATTATTTGAAAGTACTATATATGTCCCAGAAATAGCAATTTTGTGTCTCCTGACATAACAGTTGGCTCTCTGATAGCAAAGGCGGAGCTATTATGATCTCAGCTACAGCTGCCTATACATTAGGACAATAAACATTCACTTGTCTTCTTGCTTTTCTGTCTATTCAAGCAGAATAGTCCATTAAGAAAAACAAAATAAAATAAAGGCTCTAGCAGTATCCAATCTTGCTTGTATCACCAGTGCTGTAAATGGAAAACAGAACTTTATTCTTATTTACAACAAATTGATTAAATCTCAATCGTTTTATTTCAGGTGAGGCCCCATCATGATGTTGAAAGGAGAAAAGAGCGCTACAACAAGTGCAACCAGGTAGAGTTCTCAAATTCTGTAAGAGATGGCCATTGAATCTAGGGTGGAAAAGTGACCACGAGCTGTTCAAACAGTGCCACTGGCTATCATAGGTATCAGAATATGATTCCCCGAGAACTGTATTGAAAGGGAGAGTGTTCTAAAGATGAGAGCTGATACTAACAGGAAGTACATGGTATCACAGACCCGCAGGGTTAATTGATACTATGGTAAAAGTGCTTGAAATCTGCTGGAGCCTTGTCTACACTAGGACTCCCACCAGTGCTAACACCATTGCTGCTGATCTGGTTGTACCATTGATATGACTTTGTTGTTAAAATTCCTTATTGCAGATACAGCCCAGGTCGGTGGGGAGAGATGGGTATCAGCCACCCCACAACATTGTGGCTACAGCACCTCTGAGTGTGTCTCGTTCATACCATGCTGATATCACCATGCAATTCTTTAAAAATATAATTTTGCTGTGGGTCAAAATGGGAAACTTCACATTCGTCAGTAATAAACTCTTTCAAACCCCATAGCAGCAGAAATAAATAACTGATGATTGCTCCTTCTGATATTGGAAGGGTTTTATTCCCACCATTTACAGGCTATACATGGCACGCAGAGATACACTACTTAGCATGCAGTATCCATCAGAAAATATTAAGCATATTTTACTTCAAAAATTAATTTTTGGTCAAATCAAGACATTACCTCTCACAAATAAATCATGCTATGTTTCCATTTTAATGTCTCTTTTTAAATATACACAAGGGAATAACTCTCATAACTCAGTTGACACCCAGTATCTTATGAGTTATAGGTCATTGTTTCATATGAGGAAATCAATTGAATTGCATGTTACACTGCTATACGCTATTATGAATTCTCCATCTCTCATCATTCACGCTTGTGTCAGCATTTCCATTATAAACCTCTGTTTTCTGGATTTTTTTCTTTTTATCACCACTCTTAAATTTTCCTCTGGACACTAGCTTGGCATGCTGGCAATACCACACTGGTAGTTTGTGAGAAAAAGTCTCATTTCAGGGCCATTCCATGACTCAAAAGTGATATTTCATGGCTGTAATGTCACCTCAAGAAAATATGACTTTTTAACTAATAAGACTGAGGTATAAAAAGGAAATAAACTCAGTTGTATTTTGACTGGCAGCTGAGTCCAGCTGCCCAACTATTCACTGTCTGAAATCAACCCGTAAGAATAAATAATATCCGATAACACACACTTCTAGTAGGCTAAAATCTTTGAAAAAGGTGAACACTCCCAAAGAATCCCTAAGTTCATTTGTGTACAGCCAAATTCTAGTTATAATCTTGTGAGATGTGACACTGCATCAACTAGGTTGACTCAGATTGCAAAAGTGCTTGAAATTAACCTTGCTTAGCGTCTGAACAGCATCCACAAAACCAGCAGTCATTTCTTTGATTTTTTTTTCTGCTCATGAACTGTTAATCGAAGCTTTCTGCAACGTGATTTATTTTAATATTTTGCTCTCATTCTTTCTCAGACTGTGGTCCACAGAGATAGGCTAGGAGCTAATATATCTCTTACTTTATATTACAGAAGTGTTGCAAGGCTAATAAGTTAAAAGTGTGTGTACAGCATTTTGAGACTGATGTCAGGTGCTACAGCAGAACCTCAGAGTTACAGACACCTCGGGAATGGAGGTTGTTCGTAACTGAAATATTCGTAACTCTGAACAAGACGGTAAGGACTTCAGACATTGGGGTGGCAGGGGGAGAGAGGGAGGCTGCAACTGCAGGATGTGTGTGGTCAGGTCAGGGCTCCAGGGAGGGGGGGCTCAGGGCTTCTTACCTTCAGGGCACCAGGGCTCCAGGCTTCTGCCCCGCAGGAGCACTGAGGCTCAGGGCTTTAGAACTAGCGGGGAGTGCTGGGGCTTGGGGCTTCAGCCCTGCAGCTCCACTCCTGGTTTCAGCCTCATGGGGGGAACCGGGGCTCAAGGCTCCCCACAGCTCTGCTCCTGGTCTGAGCCGGGGGGCGGGGAAGGGCCAGGGCTCAGAGGTTTAGCTATGGGGGGGCGCTGGAGCTGAAACCAGGAGCAGAACTGCAGGGAGCCCCAGAGCTCCCCCGGTAGCTAAAGCCCTAAGCCCCAGTGCCCGCCCCTGCCCCCCTCCCCCCGCGGGGTTGCAGCCCCAACCCCACAGTGGCTGAAGTCTGGAGCCTCCCCCGCCCCCACAGCTGAAGCCCTGAGCCCAGCAGGGCTAACGTCCTGAGGCTTCCCTACTGGGCCCTGGAGTTTTGATAGTATGTTGCAGGGGGGGCCTCATAAAGAAAAAGGTTGAAAACCCCTGCAGCACAGTATTTGCTGGGGTTTTTTTTGTCTCTGCTGCTTCCTGATTGGTTACTCCCAATGTCACAACCTCAGGGGTTCCCCTGGGGAAGGTAGATCAGCACTGCATGTTGCTAACACTGTTGCAAGCATCACAAAGCATTTTGGGGAGGGTCAAAGGTGTGAGTGGGGAGTGGAAGTTTCCTTTGCAGATTAAGAGAGGCCGAGCGGGGGAGAAGAAGAAGAGAACAGAGAACGAGTTAATTCAACACTTCTGCTAGCTCAATTTGAAGATAAGATGCTGGCCCCAGCCAGCCCAAGGTCGCAGCTCACAGCCGACGTTTGGCTGCGAGCCAAGAAAGACGGGAGCTTGAAAGTTGCCCAAGGAGCTGTGACAAAGAAAATCCAACTGCAGAGTCCTGCACCTGCAAGACAGCAAGGCCAGTGAAGAAGAAAACAAAGCCCAAGACTGCAGAGTCTGAAAACACAGAAGAGACGACCGGGGGGGGGGGGGGGGACAGGCCCGTGCCAGGCGTCCCTGGAGCCAGGGTGTTTTGGAAAAGGGAAAAAGACTACAGAAAGCCAGTTTGGACCGGCACAAAGAGAACCAGGAAAAGAGGTCTTGGAATGGAACACCCCCAGAGGGGCCCAGGTCTTAAAACCCTCCTGAGAGCCAGAGCAACTCGGAGATTTGCAGCCTTGGATGACAAGAACTCCCCCCCACCCCCCACCCCCTTCTTCTTCTTACTTTACACCCAGGCCCAGCCAGTCTTGGGTAGTGCGTATGTGAGTATGAAAGTGGGTTAGGGCTTGGGGCACTAACACTTTCTTCCTCCCCCTGAGTGACGTGGGGAGCACCCATCACTCTCTGCTGTTATTTTATTATTTTATCAATAAACCTTTAAAATTTAGATACTTGGTGTGTTTCGTCATCTCCCATCCCAACAATCCTGCGGCGTCAGCCTGATCACCTGACGCGGCGGCGGATTGGTAACAGAAATCTGTCACACCAGTTCTCCATAGTGTCCGGTTGACCGGTAAGTCCGTAACACTGATGTTTATATCTTTGAGGTTCTACTGTATTAGAAATGTAAAGTATTAGTTACAGAACTGCATTGTGATAGAGACTTTGGTCCCTTGGTCCTGCCAATTATCTAACTGTTTTTTTTTTTAATTTTACTGAATGAATTTTAGAGGTGCTAAAATTACCAGGACCTTAAAATCCCAACCAACTCAGTGGGAGCTGCATGTGCTCAGCTTCTTTGAATGACTGATCACAATTACTATTTCATTTTCATGTGGAAGCAAGTTTAATCAAAGTGGTAGTTGTATGTGCACCCCTGGAAGTACTTGTGTGTGTGGAAAAGAGATGTGTAACATGCACACGGTGGCACCAGACAGGATTTAGCATAGTACATTTCTCCAGTGTAGAAAATAACAAAAAAATTACACAGGGTAATTAAGAGCAATTGCTACACTTCCCCAAAGGAACTTGCGCCACTTCTACTTCTCCTAATTGTAAGGTTCAATAGGCTTCCATCTTGCAACCTTTCTTATTCTGTCATGTGTGACCCAGACCTCCCTCTAGGTCCTCACATCCAGGCTATGTCTAAGTCTTGTGGATTCTTTCTGCATAACACCTCTAAGATACAGCCTTTTCTATCCATCCACACAGCTAAAATGCATGTCCAAGTTCTCATCATCTTGCGTCTCAATAACTGCATCCTTCTCTCCGGCCTTGACAAATGCAGTCTTGCCCTTCTGACATCTCTTCAGAATGCTGCTGCTACGATCATTTTTCTTGCCTGTGACTCTGACCCCTCTCTTTGCATTCCTCCACTGGCTCCCCCTTTTCTATCACATCAAACATAAGGTGCTTGAATTCACTTTCAAGGCCTTTCATGACCTATCCCCGCCTTACCTATCAGATCTCATTCAGTTCAAAAAGTGAACTCCTGCCTCTGAGTAACCAGTAAGGTCAGTTTCCATCACACACTTGGTAAAATTTACAAGCAAGCACTTTTGTGTTTTCTCCAAGTTGACTCTCATGTCTGGGAGAAGCTCCCCATAAACATCGGCAAAACTAACTCCTTGTCCCCCTTCAAAGCCCTCCTCTGCTGTGAGGTCTACAAAAAAAAACAAAACAACCCTGACAATGGTTAGGCTACTGGTATGCCGAGCCCACTGCCAATTATGCTTACCAATAATGTCTCCTTATTCCTTGTAACCTCACCATTGGTCTGTCAGTATTAATCCATTTTCTTTTGTGTTATACCTAGTTTGTAAGATCTTTGGGGCAGGGACTGTCTTTTTGTTCTGTGTTTGTAAAGTGCTAAGCACCGGGTCCTGGTCCATGACAGGGGCTCAGAGGTGCTACAATAATACAAGTAATAAGTATTAACAATTAATAATAATTAATAACATAATAAATAATAATAATAATTCAGCTTGTATACGGATGGCCAGACTACAGCAATACAGTTAAGCAGCCTTGCTAATATCTGGTTGAAACTGTGGTAAAATGGGGCCAAGTTTGCCTAACCCAGACAAGTCTGAGGTGATGATCGTGGTTGAGAAAAGGAGCCTGAGGTTATAGCAGAAGACAAGTGGCATCTTTGAGAGTGTGCATCCACCACTGGTGACCTACGTCACCTAAGCAACTCAAAGCTAGCATCATATCAAACAATTGCTTTCCACAGTGACAAGGGTGGCTTTTTTTCCATCTGCACCTGACTAGGCAGTTGCAAACTTTTCTCTCAGATTCATAACTTGCTGCTGTTATCTTTTCCATTGTCGCCTCATGATTAGACTATTGTGATCTGTTCTACAGTGAAGCTACATCTTAAATTCATTCAGACACTGGAACTCGTGCAGAATGAGGCAGCCTAATTGCTAAGCAGTGAGCACATGACCCCAGTGGTGCAGGATCTGTGCTAGCTGCCTATTGATTTCTGGGTGCAGTTTAAGGGGTTAATTTTGAGGAATGCTGGCTGTATTTTGAGGAGAGCTGGCTGTATTTTAAAGAAGCCTTATTGAGGGCATAGGAACAAACCATCCCAATGTGCAGAAAGAATAGCAAATATGGCAGGTGACCAGCTTGGCTTAACAGAGAAATCTTCGGTGAGCTTAAACACAAAAAGGAAGCTTACAAGAAGTGGAAACTTGGACAGATGACTAGGGAGGAGTATGACCATCTTCTAGTTGCTAACATACTTTAGAAACCCTTCTTGTTACCCTTCACATTCCTTGCTAGCTGCAACTCCAGTTGTGCTTTGGCCTTCCTGATTATACCCCTGCCTGCTCAAGCAATATTTTCATACACTAGTGAGGCCACATGTGGAGTATCTTGTCCAGTTTTGGTCCCCCCACTACTGAAAGGATGTGGACAAATTGGAGAGAGTCCAGCAGAGGGCAATGAAAATAATTAGGGGGCTGGGGCACATGACTTACAAAGTTGTGTGGAGCACCACACAACTTTGGAAATATTTTACATAAATGTTATTGCAACTTATTCAGTTAGAAGGAGAGGCTGGGGGAACTGGGTTTATTTAGTCTGCAGAGTGAGGGGGGATTTGATAGCATCCTTCAACTACCTGAAGGGGGGTTCCAAAGAGGATGGAGCTAGGCTGTTCTCAATGGTGGCAGATGACAGAACAAGAAGCAATGGTCTTAAGTGGCAGTGGGGGAGGTCTAGGTTGGATATTAGGAAAAACTATTTCACTAGGAGGGTGGAGAAGCACTGGAATGGGGTTACCCAGGGAGGTGGTGGAATCTCCTTCCTTAGAGGTTTTCAAGGTCAGGCTTGACAAAGCCCTGGCTGGGATGATTTAGTTGGGGATTGGTCTTGCTTTGAGCAGGGGGTTGGACTAGGTGACCTCCTGCGGTCTCTTCCAACTCTAGTCTTCTATGATTCTACGAATGGAGGGCTATATAACTTGCTCATGGCTGCCTGAGAGACTCCCTCTCTTCCAGTGTTCTACCGCTACAGCTGCCATAACCAGAGCTGCTCAAACTGGAGCCTGTTGGGATAGGAAAGAGACAGAAAGCTACCAGATTACACTCTCTGTGATGGCCCCTTGGCTCTGAAACTTTGGTCGTCTCCTTTTGGTCCAAAATAGCCAGAAACTATTAACCTCTGGAGCACACTTCAGAGATGAGGTTTTTGAGAAGAACTCAGGCTATAGGTTGATGGGTCTTTTGAGAGGGTTGGGATATGTTTTGGTACTTTGAATTACTGGAGGATAAATTAATTTAGTTATGATGCTGGGGGTTTTGTTGTGCTGTTGGGCAGCTATTCCTTATATGTGTTATTATTTTAAATAATTGTTAGGGCACCCAGAACTGTGGCTAGGTATCTTTTTGGTATTTAAATAAAAAGGAACATATAGAAATAAACTTATATACTTTTAACGCAGATATACTGTGTGTATATGTATATAAAATGTGCACTTTACATTAATTTTAAATGGGATCATTAATACTGACAACCTCAATGATCAAAAGCAAATCACCTAATTAAATACACTGGGTCAGTTAAAGTAAATTGAATTACACCACCAATTAATTTGGCCCATTTCATTAATTTCAGTACATAATTTTACTGTTAAGAGTAAAGATTTCAGTTATAGACAGTCTGTTATGTATTTAGTGCTCTGAAGACAGTGAAGATAACTGATGAGATTATTGAAATAAAATGGGCAAAAATGAGGGAGATTGACAATAGAGACTTACATATATATATATAAATTACTCTCCAGAAGTGGTATAAGCCTTTAAAACTATCACCAACAGAGATATTACTGGACAAAATAAATCACTCTGTATATTCAGTGTACCATTATCCTCGCAGTAACAGCACCAAATGTTGTTACTGTTCAAAAGACTCAACAAACAGCTTACAAAGTATTTTCATAAAATTCTGATGTGCTTGCAGTTTACAGTCAATTTAAAATAATATTACAAAACAATCAGGAGTGAAAGAAAGGGCTGTAAAGATTTTCTTAGTAAAACTTCTTCTTCCTCCAACTCCTACTTATAAATACAACACAGTATACTCTCACACCGAAACACATTGATTTTAGATAATTGTTAGGGCACCCAGAACTACTAACCTTTGGGGCACACTGTTCTTTCTTACTTACAGATGTTGGCATTAAGAACTGGCTTTTAATTATATGAGCACCACACAACTTTGGAAATATTTTACATAAATGTTATTGCAACTTATTCAGTTGCCATGATTTAACAAACATAAGATTGGAGAGCTCCTGAATTACAGCAGGCTTCTGAGAGAGTTAATTTTTACCAGGTCTTTTCATTCCGTGGAGCCCTCTGTAGGAAAGAGCTCCTCACATGTACCAGCCAACATGCCATTGCTTTGTTCTCATAACATTTCATTCTGCAGGCCATTGGGAGGGGTTATGTAGACAACTGGTGGGCCACAGGCCACTTAGAGTAGCACTGATTTATACCCTTCAAATCTGGCCTCAACACCTGATAAGGTGCTAATTATAGCACGTTTTTGTATGATACTACAAAAGTTTCAGAGGTAATTTCTTACACCCTATTACCACATAATAATGGCCTCTTAACAGACAGACTAATCAAGAATTAATGAGGCACTAAAACATTTTAAAGAACAACGGAGGATTTAAAAAATTCTCATATGTGTTTCATTTAAAAAGCAATTCATTTAACAAATGCAGTTCTCACTCAGGGTCATATAAAAAGTGTTGGTCCTTAAAAAAATGTACCAATTGGAATGTTGTATTCATTTATCGGTTATTTACTTAAGTGGATCTCCATGTAATGGCAAAACTGAAAGAATTTTAAATGGAGTGGAACTCCATGAAAACATGTCTTTTTGGCCAGAGCCCCGCATTCCACTCCTCCATGTCAATCCACTTGTATAATAGCCTACTCAGAAGTTTAAAGCAAATCCATTTAAAGGTAATCTGCAAAGCTAAGACAGAAATGAAGTAAACCCAGAGTAATATGATTGCAACTAAGAGCTTTTTATTCCTTTTTAAAAACAATTATCGTTATGTTCCCTTTACATGGGGAGTCTTCCCTTTAATCTAAATAGAAAGTGATGAAAACCCCCAATATAGTATATTTTTTCTTTAACAGAGAATGAATAGACTCCTATAGCATGTTGCTAGGAATTTAGGGGAAACCTTCCAGATCCTATGCAATGTCAGTCTCAATAGAGATCTTTGAGAAACACAAGTGCTTTCCTGGAACTAAAATAGGTGGAAAATAAAAAGTAGAAATAAACTGACTTAAGATAACAAGGCATTTCATAAATGTTTCGTAGATGATTTTGTTGAACTGCAAAGCTAAAATGAAAACTGAATTAATCCCAGAAATGTGTGCTGAATGCCTGCACCAACCAGGCTATAGGGTAGCAGTTCTCGAACTGTGGGTCGTGACCCATTTTAATGGGGGTCACCAGGGCTGGCTTAGACTTGCTGGGGCTTGGGGCTGAAGCCCAAGACCCACCACCCGGGGCTGAAGCCAAAGCCTGAGGGATTCAGCCCTGGACAGCGGGGCTCAGGTTACAGGCCCTCTGGCTGGGGCTGAAGCCCTTGGGCTTTGACTTTGACCCTTCCCCGTCCAAGGCAGTGGGGCTCAGGCTTTGGCTCCCCCACCCCGGGAAAGTGGGAATCAGGTGGACTCAGACTTCGGTCTCCCCTCCTGGGGTCATGTAGTAATTTTTGTTGTCAGAAGGGGGTTGGGGCACAATGAAGTTTGAGAACCCCTGCTATAGGGGACACTCAGCATAAAAATAAGTTTTAACTTGAATTTCTTAAACATCTTCTTCCCTGATGAAATCCTAGCTCTCCCTAGTTTGCTCAGATCACCCCAGAAGACATCACTCTGTAACTGCACTGATACTACTAGTCCATAAACTTTCATTGAAATTAAACTGATTCCTAATGTGAAAGAGAGAACAAAATAGTGTATCAGAGTTTCTCATTCCTTTCTACTGGAATTAATGAGAGGACTCTCAAATTAAAAAAAATATACCAACAGAAAAGACCATTTGATTTAATAACCCTACTTGCCAATTATGAAGGTCTATATTAAACTTATAATAGGAAGAAAATTGGTAACTAAAGCTAAAATTTAGTGCTTAAGCTACACCTCTCATTTTTTCCTGGTATTAAAAAAAAAAATGGAAAATTATGTGGCCTAAACTAAGATGTGTGCAATACTTAGGCACTCTACAAAACATACAAAAAGACAGGTCTCTGCCCTGATGATTCTATAGTCTAAGAAGAGATAACAAGAGGCAGGAGGTGGACAGTGGGACACAAATTACAAACACAATAACATGAGTTGGCTTTGGATACAATAGTGTATGTCTTGTTTTGTATCTTTTTAGGTGAGCATTTCATGTATAACAAATTTTGGGGTAAGTTGGTGGATGTGTTTTGAGAGGTGAATGTGGAGGAGAAAGAAAGGGATAGGAGTGTGAGAGTGAAGGATGGGGTGAAGAGCAGGGAGCAGTAAGGATGGAAGGGGGCAGAAGTCTGAGGCCTTGTTTACACTACAAAATTAAGTCAACCTAAGTTAGGGCAATGTTCAGCCACTGCAGCAACTGCTGCGGTGGGTCATGTCCACACTACACCCCCTCTGTCAGCGGTGTGCATCCTCACCAGATGAGCTTCCACTCACTTAACTGTTTGAAACATTGTGGGGCACTGACAGCTGGAGCCCCCCCCCGCTCCCCTGCACTGGGGCCAACAGCCTGAGCTGTCATCCCCCTGTGGTGCTCACACCTGGAGCCCCGCCACTAGTGACTGACAGCTGGAGCTGTCAGTCCTGCACAGGGCTCACAGCTGGAGCCCCACCGCCAGGCCTGCATGGGGCTGACAGCCAACAGGTGATGTAACTAGACACTGCATTGCCCTAACTACATCAATCTAAGTGCTACACCTCTCGCAGAGGTGGAGTCATTAGGTCAGTGTAGTGGGTGACGTACATCAGCGGGAGCAACATTGTAGTGTAGACATTTACAGAGTTAGGGCAATGTTAGCTGCCTTACATCGACCTAACTCTGTTGTGCTGGCCGGGCCTGAGAAAGAAAGGGATGGAGTGCTGGGGGAAGACATGACAGAGAAAGGAGTGGAAGGAGGGAGAGGAGCATAGTGGATACTGAGAGTGAAGCTGGGAGCAGTGAAAATATAGCAGATGAAGAGAGGCATAAAGGAATTAAGAAGAAATGACCTATCAAAACCTGTATAGTGTTCAGAGTCCAAGTAGAAGTTTTGGAGAATTAAGTGATTCCAAGAGGGCTGCAAAGGAACTCTGTGGAACTGGGGTTTCCAGGCTGCCCCCAGAACTCTTCCCATTGGTGCTAGGCCCACAATACAGCAGGATGCACATGCTTCTTGAGGTATTAATTAATGACACGCATCATGCTACATACCAGTGACTGTGGGGTCAATTTCTTGTGTTATTTAATTTTAATGCACAGCTCTTTGGGATACTGGTGGCTTTATATAAAGCATGGTCTGATGATCATAATTCCTCAGAAGCTTGCAGGGTGCTGCGGCCAGGTTAGGGGAATGGGCCCTGCAGCTTCCCCTCCTCCTGTACCTTACAAATTGGCAGCTTCTCTAAATGTCAAACATTAATTAACTCAGCTATGGAACTCTGAGTTAAGATTTCACTTGCGCCCTGAACATTGATTCACTTCCCTGCTGGAAACCAAAAGCTCCAGCTAGAATCATTTTGTATCTGCAGAATCTCTAATGCAACATGAGCTGAGGACACTCTTCAAAACAAACCAGAGATTATTTGTCTGAGAGCATGTGCAGATGACACGTGCATGCACAGAAACAAGATGAGGTTACAGCTTTGCTCGGAGCTTGAGCTTAAGGTATTTGCCTTTCAGCCAGGCACCAAAGGTGTTAGGTTCTTAAAGACACTGAAACCTCATTTTATGCCAAATTCATAGCTGGTGCTCTTTCACTGAAGTAAATGGGGTTGTACTAAGGATGAACTTGGCAATTTAAGTCAATTAAAAATGAATAAATATAATTCTGAAAAGGAGGAATTGCTGCTATTTATTTTCTTCTCATAGTGTCTAAGTATAAAGGTTGCTAATCAGTTCTTCCAGCTGATGTGATCATAGTGAACTATACGCAGGTTGAGATTATCATCAGACATTTAGGCCCTTCAATCAATGTAACAGCCACTGTTCACATATGTGCACACCCCTTACCACTTGCAGATATAAATTTGTTTATACTGTATCCCTGCACATAACTATTAAATCCTTGAGATCCTATTTAGCAGTCAAGTCACCCGTGAATGAATGTTCCTCTCCCATCCAAGTAATTCTGTTTGTCTGCAGCTGAAGAATCTTCTCTCGATTCTTCCAGGTACTTCTCCATAGCAGTGGTCACACTTTGAACACTCAAGGCTCCCTGTGGTAACACACTTCCGAGGGGTGGTGTCTGATATGCATGGTGTCTTGCCCAGCAGCTAATAGTTATGCTGAGGGGAGAGTGCAGGGGGAGGCTTCTTCTCCTAATCTGTTTCTAAAACCAGAATAGCTCTTTGGAGTTATAGAAAGGAAGCCCACTCCCATGTGAGGCTTAATTTTAGTTTCATGGCCTGTATGATGGATCGAGACCATGTTCTTACTCCATGGGACTGCATCCAGTGTGAGAAATGGAGGAGATGGTCATAAGATGTATGGACTGAGGAGAAGGAGTGGTAGAGCTCTCCACTCTCAGTTTCTTGCCTTCATGCCAACAAATTCACAGCTTCCTCCTTTTTTGTATGTCTTAAAGTACAATCATTCCATAGCAGGCTGACTTTTCTTATACTTAGCTCAACCTGATCTGGAATGCTTTCTGTAATCTATGCAGCGCACGAGCCAATGGATACCTGGAATTTGGCAGCTGGATGTGTCCAGTAGGCATAAAAACAGTTCTCAAAATTAAACTCTGATCCTTCAAACAGTTCTGATGAGCTGGCTCCTGGGAGAAAGCATTATACTCAGTTGTAATTATATGTGGGATCAAACTCTTAGCTTGAAATACAAAAATACCAAAATAAAATACACTGTGGTAACAGTTTATTGATAAAGGACTGTATCCCTTCTCTTGTGAAACCTTGCAGAATCTTGAATTAATAATATCGATTGCTGCTATTATACAGGGTTAGTCTGATACTAGATTTATTCTATTATTGATAGTTACATAGAAAATACATAGATTTTACATGAATGATCAGTATAAATAAAATCCTTTAAATCTTTAAAAAATGTCCGTCCCTAAAAAACACAGCATGGATCAGATTGTTTATAAAAATAAGTACTGTCTACTGTATATGATATTCTGCTGTTCTATTAAATTAATTATACTGAAAAGACTTGTTTTCTTGTTCATTGCACTACTGGACCTCTGGCTGAGTTGCACTTAGTCTCATGTCCACGCTGACTAACACCTTCTTTCTGGAATATGCCAGACCAGACCTCCTTTGCAAACTGCACTTTATACAGCTGCACAGGGACTGCCCACAGAACAAGGAATGGAAAGGTATTTTCCTCATGCCATGCGGTGTCATGCTGTCAAGGGAGCACCTGTGTTGGCCCTGAACCTTGCTGATACTGGGGGAGCCCAGGCTGAGTACAGTATTTAGAATTTTCATTTATAATTGCATTCATGATGCATTGAATGCTGACACAATGAAATCGATGAAAAAGCCCCTCAATACTCTGGGTAAGGTATCACTGATTTTTTAATTTGGTAGAACGGATCCTTTAATTTCAAGTCTCAAGGTGTATCTCTGAAGAAATGTGCCAAGAGTATCCTTGTCTCCATATACAACTGAATACAAATCATACCATGAAAAATTAAATCTTTAAGAAAGAATCTTTCAAACATATCTAACAAACCTAATAAAACCCAGCATCTGGGGGAAATCATCTATAATGTCACCATTTTGCCAGAGAAAGTTGATGGACCAATCAAGCTGCACTTTTTTACGGAAAAAGTTTGCTTTTGTTTTTGTAAATCAGAGGCACAACTGCCTTGATTTGGAAACAATCTGTAAATATAACCCTTTTAAATTATCTCAGGAACAACTGTCTTCATCCAAACTTTTGGCCTGATCCATTTCTAGCTTTCATGGCGTCAATGTGTCACCTTCCTGACTCCTCAAGTCTATCATCAGTTTCAAACTGCCAATACATACATTCCACATTTCTTTTGGGAAATGTCTGCATACTAATCAAAGAATGAATACTTAAAGTCAATATACACAAGATATACAATATCCTTACTCTTAGAATACTAAAGGCATCATAATAATATGGAAATATTCTTACCCTGAAGAAGGAAGACTCCAGTTGTAGCTTAGCAAATCAAAGACCAGTAAACTCGCTTGTAATAACATCCTCATAGATCCAAACAGTTATTTTTCCCCTCAGTTAAAAATAGTTTCATACTCTATTGAATGTCAAATCCAAGTCCAGAGATTAAGGCAAGAGAATTTCATTAATTTGCCAGGTTAGATATGACAAATTAATTTATCTTGAAACTGTCAGTTAACTACTTTTAAGGTTAAAAAGAGTCTAACTATTCATAGCCGAACAGCAGGACTTCTTCAACAGTAGTAAATTCATCTCCAATTCAGGTTTCAATATCTTTCTGTATTTTAGTGGATGGCAAATAAAAAGCCATCCACCAAGCTTATGAAGTCTCTTTTTGAGCTCATCATTTTGTGGGTAAAAAAGTTTATTTAGATTTCCTTAATATGGCCGCCATGATTTTAAAATAATTAAACAAACCAAGAAGCATCTCATTCAAAAAACGTTTTTTGCAAGTAAAAAAAATATGTGCACCAACAAAATAGAAAACTAAGGATCTTCAAATTCTAAAATTGTTCCATTCCTGGATGAGCGTTAGTGTTTAAATGTTAATAGGATGCTTGCATTTTTAAAAAAAGGCCACGCTCACGCTAAAGAGGCTGTGAAACAAGACTTTTTCCATACTATGACCTCAGTCTCAGGATTTCTTTCTTGCAAAATGTTAGTTTATTTTACTTAGCAGCTTGCCAGAATTCTGTATCTCTCTCTCTCTCTCTTCCACCCCCCCCACCAACCTCATCTCTCTATGAACCATTGATTCAGCATTGATTCAAATTAAAGACTTTCTTGACCTAAAGTAATGGTGGAGGAAGAAAGTAATCAATTTATGAGCACCAGCCCAAAACATTGAAAAGTTATCTTTGTATTAATTTTCTTTAGTAGTGATTTTATTTCACTTTCATTTCTCTTTTCCTTAAACTCACTGGAGAAAACACCAGCATACTGCATATTATTGATGACAGTGTACAAACTGTATATCAGCCAGAACTCCACAGTACAGCAGAGGGTTTCGGATTTCAGGCAGCAGTCACCCAGAGTACAGTCTTTCCAAAACTGGTTACCAAGGCAACAAGGAATCTTAATCCAGCAACAGAAGCCATGTAAGGGTCTAAGCGTCAATTTATCATTTTCTTTAGAGAGAGAGAGAGTGCAACTTGGACCATGCATACATTTCTGAAGTAATTCAGATAAAATATTGTTTTCCACAGGTATGTACATCTCCATAATTTCTTGATATCTCATCATTAATCCCCATGATATTTAGAGGTAATATTACATTCAAAATACTCACTTAACCTCTCCCAAAAGAAGCCAAAGGAAAATAGTGGTAAGATAAGGTAAAGGTAAGATAAATATACACTTCTGGTGTACAGAAATATGTTTCCTCATGTAATAATATATTTTAGCTGTTTAAATTGGCCAATTTTTTTCTAAGTGAATTTCTTCACACATAAATTAACTCAAGATTTAGACAAACCTGTCAAACTTGTCTCTTCGCTTTTTGCATAAGGTTAGAAATAATGCTGAGTATTGTGGAAACTTTTCAAACTAGACAAAAGGTGCTGTATACCTTTGTTTACAAGCTGTGGCACCTATTACATTTAATTACTTCCCCGGCAGCTCTGAATCAAGGTTAGCTTCAACATAAGGGCAGCTTCTAGTGATTTTAATTACTTTCCTCTACAGCAGGCGTGGTAAAGGTAGATAGTAAATGAGTAGTTATTATACCTGGGAGGTTACTAATCAAGGGCACTGTCTAAACACTTTCGTTCCTAGGATGAAAAGGGCATATGAAGTTACTAAGGCATTGTTGACACTAGTTTTGTCAACAAAAGTCAGGTTTAGTTGACAAAACAGTGGAGATGTACACACAACAATGCTCCTCCTGCCGATTTAACTCTCCTGCTACACCGACATAATAAAACCATCTCGACAAGCAGCACAGAGCTTTTTGCGACAAAGTTAGAGCAACACAGTGTCAGAGTAGACATTGTGCTTGCTTATGTTGCCCTAAGTGGCCTCCAGGAGGTGTCCCACAATTCCCATCATAGCCGCTCTGGTAATCAGTTTCTACTCCACTGCCCTGCAGCCAAGTACCAAGGTATGTGCCCCTCCCTCTTTAAAGCCCCTGGAATTTTTGAAATTCCACTTCCGGTTTGCTCGGCGTGGATAGCTCACCTCACATCTTTCCGGCAGACCATGCCACCTTTCTGCAGCAAACGTGCTCTTGCTTGGCATCAACGGAGTTGCTGGATCTGTTGGGTCTTTGGGGAGAGGAGGCTGTGCAGTTGCAGCTCCGAACCAGCCATAGGAACTTTGACACCTCCAAGCAAATTGCTTGTGGCATGGAGGAGAAGGGGCACGAAAGGGACATACAGCAGTGACATGCTAAGATCAAGGAGCTGAGGCAGGCGTACCAGAAGGCAAGGGATGCCAAGCATTGCTCTGGTGAGGCACTGAAAACATGCTGCTTCTACAAGGAGCTGCATGTCATCCTTGGTGGTAACTCCACTTCCACTGCCAAGAGTCCCATGGATACTTTGCGGGGACTGGAGGCAGTGGCCAGCAGAGTCAACCCCAAGGACGAAGTGATGGACAAGGAGGTTGAATTGAAGGAGGATGTTGGACATGCAACAGGGTCATCTAATGGCATGGTGAGCCAGGTCCTCTTTTTGATTCCGGAGGGGTCTAGCCAGTCCCAGGAGTCCGGCTGTGGGGTGCTTGAAGCAGGAGAGGGGAGCTCCAATAAGTACTCATTTTACTTTGATACTTCATGGTGGCATGAGGTACAGTGTCCTTTATTTTGTTACATGCTGCACGTGGGAGATGGGCTTGAAATTAACAACACTGGGTACTATTTGCATCAGATGTGCATTCCCCTGTGCAGCTATGCAGTGGGAGCCCTGTAGAAAAGTTTGATAGTACACACCAAAATCTCCCAGGAAATCTCCATAGAGATCTCTAGGAAACTTTCCTGCAGATACTCTGCAATCCTCTGCCGAAGATTCCTTGGCAGAGCTGCTTTGTTTCTTCTCCCATTGTAGGAAACTTTGTTGCACCAATCAGCAATTACTTCTGGAAGAATCAAAGCAGCACACAGTCGAGCAGCATACAGACACAGTCTGAAGCTGCACAGATGCAGGAGATGCACCCTTGAACCTTTGGTTACCCTCAGTAGTGTGATTTCAGCTTCAGTCACCCACCCTCCTGGGAAAACGGTGTCAGTATTCAGAATAGTGTCCCTAGGATCTTGTACTGATCCTCTTCTGAAGCCACTGAGACCCTTGTTCTGTCTTGCACCATCCCCCCCGGGCCAAACTCACCATGTTTAGTGCTCTGGCCATGCTGGGTGCTTGCCAATGGTAAGTGAGAAAGAGTTGTATGTAACTTTTATGATTCAAGACTGTGAGTGCACACAGAGTATTGTTTCTTTTGTTTCTGCAGATGTGCCCTTGAGGGCCAGCTCCTACACACTGGCGAAGGGCCTCCATCAGATAAGGAAGGGAATGAGGAGGACATGATTTGCGAAGTACTGCAATCATCAGATCAGGTCGATAGTGAGCACAGAGTGTGGAGAGATACAATAAATGAAAAACTAGAAATGGATAGCAAGGAGAGGAGACAGGGCCAGGAGCTGATTATAGAGGGTTGCGAGCAGATAATAAAGCTCATGGAGGAACAAACAGAGATGCTGAGGTCTCTTGATTGCACATGCATGCTCGATTCTCCCTGCAGCCCATACAGAGCTGCCTTCCTTGCGCTCCTCTCACATTCCTGGCCCATTACTGTACTGCTTGCACTGCACCCCTCGGGACATTTTCCATAACTACAGCTGGACTTACACACATCTATGAGATCCTCACTTCAAAGAGAGCTTCTCACTGTCATGTCCCTTGTAAGAAATGTTAATCTGTGTATTGCTGTTAATAAAAAATTAGTCTTACAAAGACAGTGATTCTTTATTTGTGACTTACACAGGATGGTTGCAACAGAAATTCACACAGTGGCAACTGGCACATTTGCAGACTACAATTAACGCTCAGGCAGGAATCACTACAGGGCCTGAGTGTCAAAATGCTGCCTCAAAGCCTCCCTCATTTGAATAGCCCTCCGTTGAGCCCCTCTAATAGCCCTGGTGTCTAGCTGCTCAAAATCAGCTGCCAGGTGATCCACCTCAACACTCCAGCCCTGGGGAAACTTTTCCCCCTTAGCTTCACAAATGTTATGCAGAGCAGCAGGCTGCTATGACCATGGGAATATTTTCCTCACTGAGGTCTAACTTGGCAAAAAGGCAGTATCGGTGACCCTTTGATCTGTCAAATGCTCATTCAACAGTCATTCTGCACCTGCTAAGTCAGTTGTTGAAGCGCTCCTTGCTGCTGTCAAGGTTTCTGGTGTAAGGCTTCATGAACCACGGGAGCAAGCGGTAGGCTGGGCCTCCCAGGATCACTAAGGGCATTTCCACTATATGCGCTATTAGAATCTTCTGGTCTGGAAAGAAAGTCCCTGCATGCAGCTTTCTATATAGGCCAATGTTCCTGAAGATGCATGTGTCATGTACCTTCTTGACCACCCCACGCTGATGTCAGTAAAATGACCCCAATGATCCACCAACACCTACAATACCATAGAGAATTAGCCCTTTCTGTTGATGTACTCCGTCGCAAGATGGTCTGGCATCAAAATGGGGATATGTGTGCCATCTATTGCCCACTGCAGTTAGGGAATCCCATTGACAAAAAAGCCATCTACTATTTCCTGCACATTGCCCAGAATCACAGTCCTTCGTAGCAGGAGCTGATTAATGGCCCTGCACACGTAGGCGCCAACTTTTCATGGTGCCGGTGGGTGCTCGCCCCTTGCCCCGCCCTGACTCCACCCCTGTCCTGCCCCTGCCCTGCCCCCGTTCCAACCCCTTTCCCAAAGTCCCCGCCCCAACTCCGCCCCCTCTCTGCTCCAATTGGACTCCTTCCCCAAGTCCTGGTCCTGGCCCCGCCTCTTCCTGGCGTGCGCAGTGTTCCCCCTCCTCTCCCTTCCTCCCAGTGTTTGCTGCCGTGAATCAGCTGTTTCCTGGCGGCAAGCGCTGGGAGCAAGGGGGAGAAGCGGGGATGTGGCGCGCTCAGGGGAGGAGGCGGAGCGGAGGTGAGCTGGGGCGGTGGGGGGGCGGGGCGGGGAGCTGCCGGTGGGTGCAGAGCACCCACCAATTTTTCCCCATGGGTGCTCCAGCCCCGGAGCACCCACAGAGTTGGCCACACTTGCATCACCGCAACCTCCACGGTGACTTCCCAACTCCAAACTGATTTGTGACTGACCTGTAGCAGTCTAGAGTTGCCAGCTTTCACACAGTGATCACCACGCACTTTTCCACCATTAGGGCAGCTCTCATTTTGGAGTCCTTATGCTGGAGGGCGGGGGTGAGTGCCACTCAGAGTTCCAGGAAGGTGGCTTTGCGCATATGAAAGTTCTGTAGTCACTGCTCATCATCCCATACCTGCTCACAATCCAGTCCCACCACTCGGTGTTTGCTTTCTGAGCCCAATAGCAACGGTCCACCGTGTGCAGCTGCTTTATGAATGCCAACATCAATCTTGAATTGTTTCTTTGCATGGCACACAGCAGGGCAGGCACCATGGATTTCTGTTCAGATTTGCAGCTCATGAAATACTGCAGGATCAGCCATGTTGTGTTCATAACGCGTATCACAGGACTGGTGAGCAGAGATGGTGGGCAAAGTTTAAAGGTGCAGTTGAAAAATGGAACGAAATGCAGTCGGAAGCCCTTGGAATCTTGGGACCAAGAAAACTGCATCACGGGGTGATGAGCCTGCTCCCAGGATGCACTGTGATCATAGCAAGAGACTGTGGCAATTTCACAGTGGCATAGCTATCCATGGTGCGCTGCTCTCTCTGACGATGCTAGAGCGCCAACTGTGGATCGGCTCTCCTGATATAAAGAGCGTGTGTGAGTGCACAAGCAATGTAATTACAGCTGCTTATGATCATGGACGTAACTTAAATCGACTTAAGTACGTAGCGTAGACACGGCCTAATAAATGGACTATACCTGGAAAAAGAGGGGGATAAAATTTAAATTTGCCATCTGAACGTCATAGGTGAAAGCAAGCCAGTACAATGTACCAGTAAGAAAGTGGCTGCCAGTATGGGCCGGCACACAGCCGACGTTAAAGCACTGCCGCGGCTGCCCTTTAAACACCATACCAGCAGGGCTGCTGACGGGGGTGGGGGCAAAAGGGGCAGCTGCCCTGGGGCCCGGTGATTTAAAAGGGCCCAGGGCTCCCAGCAGCGGCCAGAGCCCTGGGCCCTTTAAGTTGCCGCCGGAGCCCCGGGCGGAGCAGGCCGGACAGTGCTGAAGGGCTGGCTGGGGGAGACTGGCGCCAGCCCCGCCCCAGGCCCTGCCCTTTCTGGGGGCCCAGAGCCTCCCCACCCCCCACCTTGCACAGGAGCCTGGCCACCCTGTGTACCAGTAAGTCCTTTAAGTTACTTTCACCCTGCTGAAGGTTCATGGTTTTTTTTTTCTTTTTTTAGGGTATTTAATCTTGAGACGTTAAGAAGATCATCCACTGGAAACAATTCTCACCAGAAGACAGCATGAAAGCTAGTGAACTCCTCCATTTCAGCTTTTTCGCTGTCTCACTTTCCTCTTCCTGTTTTACATTTCATATACAGCTACCATGTAGTTATTATTTTGATATGAAAGTAATCAACACAAAAATCCTTTTTTTGTTGTTGTTTCTTGTTAATTTACCTAAATCTCCAAGACAGATTCAGCCTTGATGTGAGTAAGTAAAACTTTTTCCAAGTAAGTAGCTCTGTAGGATTTGAAGAAAATGGTTTGCAGGTATAAACTCACAGTAGATCTTTGTGGACTATTGGCAACATTGCAAAGTACACCACAAATCCAATAATCTGTGCTAAAAAGAGGCATAGGCCCCACTGACACCATACACATGAGTACTGTAGCAACTAGAAGCTCGGAGGCAACCTTTAGTTAAGCTAGTATGATACTCGGAGCAGGAAGTTACTGTAGAAGTACAGTTTTTAAATGAAAGGTTGTGTGTGTGTGTATTTTGAGGGTAATTCTTTAGGGGAGAAGACAGAGAAGAAATTCTGTATGGGATTTTGGAAGCTCAGTAATATATTTTTCGAGTTCTAGATATCCTTGCTGGACTGGATGAGCAGACTGTCGGGAAAAAAATATGGCACTGATAGAAGGTTAGCCTTTCAAGTCAGGGTTGGGGGAAACAGGTGGAACAGTGCAGCAAAGCCAGCATTTTTCTCCAGCCAGGTACTTGGTTCCTGGATAAATACCAGAGTTTAGCCTCCTCAGTTTTCAGGATCTCCATCACTCTGAGAAACACTAGCTTCATTCTTTATAAAAAGACATTTTTTCTGTAAAAAGAACAGGAGTACCTGCATCCGATGAAGTGAGCTGTAGCTCACGAAAGCTTATGCTCAAATAAATTGGTTAGTCTCTAAGGTGCCACAAGTCCTCCTTTTCTTTTTGTGAATACAGACTAACACGGCTGCTACCCTGAAACCTGTCATTTTTTTCTGTAGCGTCTCTGAGACACGTCTCTCAAAAAATCACAGGCAGATATTAAAAGCAGTAAGTGATACCACACAGTGGTGTTCTCAAAAGAAAAACATCTCAGAGACCAACTTAAACAATGTCATTTTTAATACAAGTGGAATTTCATATTAACTGCCTCCCTCCCTTTCAAATTTATACTCTTGGCATGAAATCCTGGCCCCACTGACTTTGGTGGGACCAGGATTTCACCTTGATCTTGTTTACGATACATCACTGGATGGACTTCTCTTTCCAAGGCTGCATGCCTTGCCATTTTTGCCACCTTCTCTGGTTCAATCAGACAAAAGCTGAACCCTAATAATGTACATTTCAGAGTTAGTGGTCTGTATTCTTGAACTGAAACATAAAAATTTGCATAGAAACAAAAATGTGGATTGCTGTATAAAATACATAAATAATAATATAATAAATAATATTTTGCACTTGTCAAGTGGCTTCCATCTGAGGATCTCCAACAAATCTCTACAAACATCCATTAACTCCCCCTACGCAGTGTTGTATTATCCCCATTTTACAGCTGAGGAAAATGAGCTACAGAGAAGTGAATTGTCTTGCTCAGAGTTCCACACAAAGTCCAGAACAAGATCCCAGATCTCCAGCCAGCTAGTTGTGCTTTAATCACAAGAACATTTTTACTAAAGATGGCTGACACACCACAATACACAATGTATACAGCCATTCAGTACCAAAGTGTGTCCTGCAGCAATTCAACATGTTTAACATTTGTAATCCGAGTCTTTTTTTAAACATATACTACCATTCATTTATTACATTAATACCTCATATTTCTGCAGAACATTACATTTTTCAAAATGTTGTACAAATATTAATGAGCTAATCTTCACCATGGTTTGATTATTGTTTTAAACATGTGAAAACAGAGACAGAATTTAAATGACTTTCATAAGGCCCCACAACAACTCAAGGGTGGAGCCAAGATCACAACTTCCAGCCTTATGCACAGTCCACTAGACAATGCTCCCTCTGATATACAACATTCTGATGTTTTACGTATCAGCCAAATGTGGCCTACGGGTGTCAGCACAGGATTAGAAGCCAGGAGCTCTTGAGTTGTACTCCAATTTTTGACACTGACACACTATGAACATGGGCCTTTTGCTTAACCTTTCTCTCTCAGTTTCCTCATTTATGACATGGCAACTCTATCTCACCGTGTATTAGTCTGTACATTGCTTTGAAGATGAAAACACCTATACAAATGCTAAGTAAATATAGACAACAAATAGCCCACACTAATGGAAATATAGATATATATATGTGATCAGCAGGAACAACAGCAGAACATTCCACTGACGCTGTGGAAAATCAGATAATTGAGAATTAACTTGATGTTCAAGAGCCTGAGTTGATAAAAACTTGATGGTCAAAGGACTGCAGTGTTACTTTTTGAGAGTCGGGAGTACGGCTGTTGATAGATTTCACACTGGTAAAAGGGATCCCCTGAGCAATGTAGTCTCAAAATGATGCTCGTGGCTAATGCTCAGAAGAAATACTGCCAAAATTTCTGTTATAAGCTGGCAAAAACAAACATATACACACAAGGAGCCCTGTGATTCTCACAGGTGAAAAATATTAGCAAAAGACAAAACTTTCACATTCATATATTATAAAAGCCTCCCTTAATCTTGGCTAATTCTCTTGTAAAAAGGGAATATCTTGGCTTGAAAACAATTGTGGGAGAGATAATAAATACATTGCACTGGAGTAGCTTATTGATAGTGTTTACATTACAGTATTAAGTATTTGCACTAGCACGTAGAGTTGAATGTATAACAGTGAATCACATTTGGGATAGGCTGGACATGAATTAGAAAGACAAAAAGTTATAAAAGAAAGTTGCATGGTAATTCCAAACTTATTCCATTAGCAGGGTTGTTTGGGGAGTTTACAAAGCTTGAATCACTTTTTCAAAATTTTTGTGACTAAGAGAAGTCTCATGGCCTTGGGCTATTTTTGGCAGAGTTTCTACATCCAGCATTTGAAGCTATAGCACATGGAGCTGGTCAGAATATTTTTTGTTGGGGGGGCTACAGAAAATTTAAACAAAAATGAAAATGTTTTCACTTGCATCAAAATATTCAAATTTTTTTTTTTTTACTTTTTGTCAAAAAAACTCGAATATTCTAAAGTTTTGGCAGCCAAACTGAATATTTTACCTGAAAACTGCCAAAAACTAAAAAAAATAAAAAGAATTCAGACAGTAGCGGCCAATCATTGGGGGAAAAGCAAATAAAGGTTTTATGAAGATTTAAAAAAAAACAAAAAAACCCCAGAAACTTTCTGCAAAAATATTCATTTTGTTGAAAACCCAATTTTACAAAAACCAACCAAACAAAAAACCCAGGTTGACAGAAAATTTTTGACCAGCCATAAAAAAACCTCTTTGGGATTTACAGCTTTTAAACATTCAGTGAAAATTTGGCCAGGGGACCCATGAACTCCTATGCATAATAAGATAATGTGAAATGAAATTCCTCATATCCAGAGTGCTTGTGATTTTAAAAAATATATTTAGTCACAAGTGACATTAATCCATTTGGAGAAAACTCTAATGTGCTTAAATCCTCCTTACTGAGTGTACATGTCAATGCAATCTTTTAGGCCATTTCCTACAGTCATTCTGCATATGGACATGCCAGGATATAGCCTGACACTGACTTCCTCTATAGTCTTTGGTAAGTTGCACACGAACATTTATTTCAGTTTATCTGTAGCACTAGGATAAGTGTCCTTATTTATCTACTTCATTGGGGTCTTCTAAGATCCAGCAAATAAGTTAATGTTTATGAAGCTCTTTAAATGGTAAATATTATTATTACCAGAATTAATTCATGCAGAAACATATCTAGAGAGTTAATACATGCAGAAATAAAACATGCTTAACACTGGCTGTGTGTTCACTAAAAAAAATCCTCCAGGCTTCTCTGCTTTGAAAGGTTGCAGATACTACCCTTGGTCAAGTGACTCAGGAGAAACCCAACAAAGATATGTGAGTCTGTTTTCGCTGTCCTGGAGTTCGCTGGCTAGGGGAGGGGTAATCTCTGAGGAAGACTTCATGTAAATGTTCAGTTCAGTGTTTCTGACTGATTCAGAGGGGTGATAAACCTGTCCCTTTGGAGCTGTGTAAATAATGTTTGGAGAATGGCAGTAAATCTAGACAAAGGATGAACAAACTGCCATTGTACCTATGTGCGTTGGGTTTGCACCTGTGGCTTGTAACAAGCAGAAAAAATAGTTTTGTTAAGGGGAAAAAAAAACAATTAACATGCTCCTCCCGTTTTTTCTCTCTCACTTTTATCATGGCCAATGTGACCTGTTCTGTGGATTGCTTTTTTTAAAGATGAGAGTCCTTTAAAGCTCTTCATTGCTCCTTCCCGTCAGTCTCAGAAATGCCACTTGTTCTCTATTGACATCAGCAGACTCTTTAAACACTCCGACTGGGCTGCTTACTAACCTCTTCCAGGAGTGATAACTCATAAAAGTAGTTCTTAATGTTCTTAATTTCAATGGCTCCTTACAATTCTCCCACATCAAAGATTCATGCTCCCTCCACCCCACCAACTAAACACTTATTAAAATTAATCAAAATGGTTTCCTCATCCCTGCTTCAGTCTTTGCAGGTTCTGATATGAAGGCTCACATAAAAAACATACACCCTGGCTGGGCATTTTTTCAAGATTTTTTTGGCAGTTGCAAAATTGATCTGGGTGGTACCTTTAGACTGCCAGCTACAGTGATCTGTAGGGGGAGAATAAGTCAATTATTGTGCACTAGTTTGTTTATGTATGTATCTCTGTGTGTATGTGTGCACATGCGTGGATTGTAGTGTCCCAATGTATTATCCTTTGTATACTTTTTTAATACCTGGTGCAATCAGGTTCATTCCAAATTTTTAAGAACACCAATATTCAAAAGTGTCCAAAGATCAGCGATAAAGATCAACCTTCGTGGATTGGGTTAGCATTGATGTAAATCAGGAGAAACTCCATTAAAGCCAATGGAGCTACACTGATGTAAAATCAGCATCAGGAAAAAGAGAATAAGGCACAACCTTTGTGTTTGTAGGTTATTTATGTTTGTAGTTATTTATATTTACATCATTGTAATGCTTTGGCATTCAGCTTTCTGTTAAACAATTTAGAAAATTTTAACTTTGGCTGTTTTTGCTTTCCCCCTTTTCTCTTTTCCATTCTTTCACCCCTATTTTTCTTGCCTGCTGCACTACGTCTTGTATCTCTTCCACTATCTTTCAATCTCTGTTGTTCTCTTTCCTTCCCTGTATCTTAATCTACCTGGTTTCTCTTCCTCCTCCTTTCCCTGAATTCTATTTGCAACCTACCTCCCCCATGTCCTTTCAGGCTCTCCTTCCTTCTGTATCTCTTTTTCACGCAACAGTCTTCCTAAATATAATGGTTTCCATTTAAAAAGTTACCATTTACAAACAGTTACCATAGTTTTCCCCTGTTCTTAAAATAGGAATAAACATTGGTACCTCAGACCCTGCTGCGTGGTCATTATTGACAAATGGTAACAATATGAAGGTGACCCCTGTAAATGTATTACATTAGAAAATATGTATTACACTAGAAAGCATGCCTTATAGTGATAGACTCAAGGAGCTCAATCTATTTAGATTAACAAAGAGAAGGTTAAACGGTGAGCTGATTACAATCTATAAGTACCTATATGGGGAACAAATATTTAATAATGGGCTCGTTTATCCAGTGGAGAAAGATATAAAATGATCCAATGATTACAAGTTGAACAAATTCAACTGGATATAAGGCGTAAAATTTTAACAGTGAAAGTAATTAACCATTGGCACAATTTACCAAGTGTTGCGGTGGATTCTCTATCATGGACAATTTTAAATCAAGATTGGATGTTTTTCTAAAAGATGTACTCTAGGAATTATTTGGGGGAGTTCTATGGCTGTGTTACACAGGAGGTCAGACTAGATGATCACAATGGTCCCTTTCGGCCTTGGAATCTATGAATCTATGAAGTAGAGAAGTGCACAGTTTCAATGGGGTTCAGTGAGACCACTCATTGGGTAAGGTACTATTCAACATGAATAAGGATGTCACAATCTGGTCCAATTTATTTAATAAAGCCCACTAATGACACTTTATCTAGTCTGCCACAAACAAATATAGGAATTTCTACATTCATGAAATACAATTTACAGAATTTTAATGAAATTTTACTAAAAAGAATAAAAAGAAAACCCCACTATAAAATATGACTAGCTCCAAGATTACATCAAAGTATAGTGTCTGCTTACGTTTTACATATTAAATATCAGCAAAAATTAGTGTTCATTTCTCCATGATACCTCCAGATGGCATGAAAACTCTTCTCCTTTAAGTCTTTATTATAATATCATTTTTTTTTAAAATGGTAACCATTGGAAGCATTCTATACCAACATACACTATTAACCATTCCCAACAATCACAGTATCAGAAGGCATAAAGCTGCTAGTGCTTCATTTATTAAACAAGTTTGACTAAATATAACATATTGTAATTACATTCTACAGCAAAATCTATAGGACAAACCATTCACAGACCATGTCAAATCTTTTTATCGATTCATTTCCAGAAGATTTTTACTATATATTTATGTCAGAAATCAAAACATTCAACAATCACACTTATTGTACCTTATTCTATGGCTACTTTTGGCCATGTAACAGATAGTGACACCTTGCAAGACTTACATGATCTAGCACTCTAAATTTAAATAACAAGAGCCAGAGGACACAAATTACAGACTCGATGCACTCTGAAATTCACATGACTGCACTGTGAAAAGAATTCCACTCCTACTCAAATGGGATAAAAAGGGTGAGTGATTTTGTAGCAATCCTCTCCTAACTCATGTGAGCGAAATCAAGTTTGCTGAGCTAGCCTGGTTTTTTTTGTTTTTTGTTTTAAACTTTGAGTCCCTCCGTTTGAAGAGTTGGTTTATTCTGGTAACAGTAAAACAGTTAATTCCCTTGTACACGGGGAAAAAACAGGGCGGGGGGACCTCTACTGTTGCATTAGAGTAAAGGTGAACACGGATATATTACAAGTGCCTATTCACATCTGTTTCTCAACTGCTTTTGTTAATTCAAAAACATCAACAAAATCGTGAGAGACCAGAGGTAGCTGTAATTGGATTTCAAGTAATTCAGAGGTGAAGTTGCAGACTGCAGTCTTTTAAAATTACATCAGTACATCAAAGGCAGATGTGACATGATATCTTCTGGAAAATGTGACAAACTTCTGCAGCTTTAAGGTAACATTGGACCTCTCCGGTTGTAAAAGCCAATCTCACTCGCTCACTCCACCAAAAATAATTTAATATTTATTCAGCTTGTTACAGGGCCATCTCACTTTTCAAGATCTCTCACAGCAAGGATGCTAATGATTTATGAACAATTAACTATGAATCATTACTTAAAAGCTTTTTAAAGAACAGCATCAGTGAAAGAGCTTCATCTTAATGAAAACAAACAGACAAACACTATTTGGCATAACAACGCAGATTAAAACATAGCAATCATCTCTGATCACAAATATGAAACTGACTTACGATGTATGTGATGCACTGTTTTCTGGATTCTTTGGCTCAGCATCACCTTTCCCTTAAAAAAGAAGAAAAATAATATGAAAAATGGGTGAATATCAAAACCTTTATGGTGTTAGAGGTCAATACATTATCAGGCTAATTTTAACACTTTCAAAGTGTAGAGAAGAATGCTTTCTAAATATCATATGGCAGGTATCTGGGGCACTAACTGAGCACTTGCAAACTGGGAGTTAACATCAACATGACTTTTCCTGTCCTTTGTATATGCGCTTAGGGGTAAGTTGAAAAGCAGGCCTGACAATTTCATGCCTAGCAGATCCCTAGCAAGAAGGCAGGAAACTCTGTAAGACTGGCCGCTTGCAGGACAGGACAGAAGGACAGAATACCTTGGGGCCTTAGTCACTATAGGCCTGAAATGACAGATCAGTCTGCAGGGTTTTGGGATCCCTTCCCTCCCCAACACCCCCCAAAAAACAAACAAACAGTTTGATTCACTTTATTTGCTGTGAATACTGCTCTCTGAACAACCTGAGGAACCCCAGTGTTAGACAGTCCCTAGTCCTAACATGGCCGTGCAGGGTAGACAGCCATAGTTGGGCTACCCAGAACTTGACTTTGAGGTCTGTGCAGATCACTGTGTCTGTGCAGCTCTGCTTTGTAAGCAAGCAGGTGTGGAGAAGGCAGAGAGGCTCAGGGAGCAGATGGATCCATGGCTCTTTTCCTTCCTGCCCTCAAGTGCTCCCCAGAAGAGCTGTCTGGAACCACTGTGGGAACTAAGATGCACCTTTTCAGTGCCACAGTAAATTACTTCCCCTTACTTGTACATAAAGAGAGGCCCACAATTCTACCTGGGTCCCCTCCCAAGACAATGGTCACATATGCTGCCCCTTACACAGAGGTGTGGGTCACTGCCCTAATCTAGCAGCCATTAAGGAGAAACATGGTTGGTCTGAAAGCCTTGAGAGGGTTGGATTTTTGTTTTTGATATTGTACCACCTTGCTTATACCATTTATAATCTGAGTGCAAAATATTGTTTCTGTGCTAGCCAACGGCCCGGGCACTTGTTTACCTGTGGACACTGAAGTGCTGTTTACATGCAAGTTTGTGATAATCAGGAGAAGAAAAGCTGGAGTGTGACTATCTTACAGATGGGACCAGTTTTTTTCCATTCAGTTTTAATGAGTTTTGTCAAATCAAAATTCATTTGTATTCTGTGAAATAATGTTTGAATTGTTTCAGTGTTTTCTTGTGTGTAGTGCCTGATTTACACCCATTGAACTCAATGGAAAATCTCTAATTGACTTCAAAGGGCTTTGGACCGAGCCCCAGGACATTACAAGAACTTCAGCGTTACATACTAATAGCTGTTGCCAAAGTTCTCAAGTTTGATTTCCACTAAATCAAAGGTGGAAAAACTTGGGGTAAGAAATGAACCTCTGGGGAGAAATACTGGTCCCTTTGAAGTTAATGGGAGGTTTGCCATTGACTTAAATGGATTTCATTCCTGGTACTTTCCCCAGTGCAATCCTGAAACAAGCTGAAACAGTTGCTCAAACTAATTATGCTTCTAGGAGCAGGGGTCCAGCAAAGGAGCCTTTGGTTAGCTTACACACTTATTCCATGATGTGTTGGTACCTGCATCAGATGTTTCTAGGCCTTCTAGGCTTGCAGGGAGGGTTTCACCGAAACATTGCTTACCTTTGGGAAGGAGGGGAAAAAATCAGTAGTTCTTATCACCAATTAGCCTTTGAAATCAGACCCACAATTTTAAACTAATTGGAAGGACTGGCATGAAGCTAGTCATATCTATTTTTATCAAACGTTTGCTACACACAGAATGATTACAAGATAACTTTTATATTTTATGTAATTACATTGTGCCTTCAAAAATTAATTAAGGCTCAACACCCTATGAGCCCATTTTAGAGACTTGATTATGAGAAAGAGCTGTTGAAGGAGTTACTCAATATCACACAGTGAATTAGTATCTGGGACAAACATTAGAACTCAGAAATCCTGACTCCCAGTTCTAACTATTAGATGCCTTCTCCACACAGTTGCTTTAATTAAAATATAAGTACCTGTGGCATCATTTTCTCCCAAAGAAAATAGGGTTGTTATGGGGTGGGGTGGGGAGAGATAAGTTCTGAGTATTTGGTTGTGACTAGACATAGACCAGAGGTGAAGTGCAAATTTGAATCCAAAACTCTCACGTCTTGTGGTGTTTAGATTCAGTTGTCGAGTTGGAGCTGGGAAATTTGGGTCTGGCTCTGAATTTCCCAAAGTTCAGGCGGGGTTTGGAGATGTTGTTCTGGTTTAGTTCCATGGCTAGTTGTGCCCCTTATGCCTGTCACTGGATATAAGGCACATAGACTGGCTTAGCAACAATCTGCCTTGAAATATCGGTCAGTACCATATCTACATCCGAAAACAAATAATAGTTCATCATAGATATTCTATTTGTAACTAATACTTTTGTTAATAACACATTAGTACAGTGAGCATTGGCGGTTTCACGTGCAAATGGGATGTGAGACTCTGAGTGATGACTTGGCAGTTTGTTCTGCACCAGTTGGAAAAGCTGAAGTATTTTAGTTCTGCTCTTAGCAGCAATTAGTGTTGTGGCAATAAGGAAAGCAGAATAGGTTCTGTTGCAGGGATGATATTTAGCTAAACAGGATATTAATGAATTACTCTACGGTGAATGTTTGCAGCTGCTTTAATGCTCACAATCACTTAACATTTCAGGGGGAAGGGAGAGCAATTGTACAGTATATAAGAGTAAGAGGGAGAATGGAGAATTAATGCCTTACTGACTCCACAGAAAGAGAACTGAACCATTACTCCAATGAGCCATAGAAATTCAAGAAAAAATTTATTTACTAAGCATGAATGAGATTTAAAGATTTGGAATTCAGATTCAGTTTGACAAGCCTAGTAAAAGGGTGTTGCTTCTCTGAGCTACCTGACCTGTTTGAGCCCACTCTTATCCACACTCTGTCTTCCAAGTCTTCACACAAACTGCCATAACCAATGTGCCCTTGTCTCCCCTTAGTTGAAGGCACTATTATGGGGGACAGGCAATTCAGCAACCAGCTAATCCTCTTTAGCTCCAGGTATCATTCTCTGGGCAGGTTATGAGACCCTTTCCATCTTCCACCTCAGTCTTTTGAAGCTGGCCAGGAGTCCCACTAGATGCCCTACTTCTTTTGCAAGCCTGCTGCTGGTCTGCTCTCTTCCAAAAGACTGATCTTCTGGTGCATGTGCGTATGGATGAAGGCCTTCTAGCCCCCAGTTTTTCAGCTGTAGACCTGGCTGGTTTCTGCTGCTTCCCACTGAACTGGCTCTTTTAACATTTCACATTCTAAGGGTGGAATGACCCAGAGCGCAAAGGCCAATTTCAAATCCACTTTCTTGAAGGGGTGGGGAGATAAGTTGAGATTGGCTCATTGAATCAGGCAGGCACAGAGCAGCGCCAAGACAAATGCTGTCCCGGACTCATTCAGCCTGAGACTGGGACTTGAACTCTGCACTTTGGGACTGTTCTGTCCAATTGGGGATGGGTGGTCACCCTAGCTAGACCACAATCCCCAAAATACAAGGAAAAATAAAGCAAGACACCCAGGCAGGTGGTCAATCAAAATAATGAAACAGTTAAGTCATGAACACCGAGTTCAGGGAGCAGGAACCAGGAAGCAAACAGGAAACGGAAGAGGGAGCAGGAAACAAGATGCAAGAAGGCAACATACACATCAATCACCACAATTTCCTTCTTTTTTCCCCCAAAGTTCAGCGGTACTTTGCCAGAGGCAGCTGGTGATCCCGGGGCTGTAGGTTATACCTCTGACTGAGATTAGGGGCTGGATGCTATTGATGTGGCACAGCTTCCTTAATCTGCCACATATCATCATACTGAAAAGAGTGTCCTCTTCCCTATCTGTTTTTCTTTCAGAAGGAAGTATATCTTCTTGGTTAACAATATGTTCTCTGTGTGGTAAACACACTCGCCACGTTCCGTACTCTGCAGCCCGCAAGATCATGCCATGAGTAATGAAAATACTTCCAGACCATCACCTAACATACACTGCTTGTCTAGGATAGAATGTGTGGAGTCTTGTGTGGATACGCTTGTTGAAAGTCGTATACTTCTTAGTCACATCAGTTGGCTTTGAGGATGGCAAAGGGGTGGGATGAGCCTCTTCCATCAGCATAGACAACTTGGTGCTCAGAGGTCAGTTGAACAGCCAGTAGAATGGGGTTTCTCCAGTATTTTCATGAGTGTACTCCAAATAACATATAAAGCATAACTCAGTGCAATATGTAAGAGTATATCTAGAAATCCCTGCAGTATGCTAGCTACACACATCTTCAGAGTCCACTATGCCATTTCCTTGGGGATGGTACCAGCAGATTTATAATGTGCTGTACTAATACTCATCAGAAAGTCTTCAAACTCTCTTGGTAGAAAAGGTGTCTCATTCTGAAACAAGGCTCTCTGGTAGGCCAAACATTGCAAATAAAGTGGTTAGGAGAGAATTTAGCTCCTCAGAGGTAGGTGCCTTGTGAAATTATGAATACAAAAGAGTAACGTGAGTAATAGTCTATAACAGCATCTTTTGCAATACTGCACTTGGCCACATTCAACTTTATGCCAGCTTGTTGGGATCAGGTTAGCACCTGGTCCAGAATAGCATTACGTACAGGAAGGGTCTTAGCAAAGATGAGAATGTCATCCAGATAACAACATGCACCCTGGCAGAGGTAGAGATGGAATGGCCACTTGAATGGCCATATGCTAACTACATATGCTAAACAATCTGATCCACTTTGCATTTTGCTGTGAAGCTGGGAACTCCTTTGCCAGACCTGAAGAAGAGCTCTGTGTGGCTTGAAAGCTTGTCTCTCTCATCAACAGAAGTTGGTCCAATAAAAGATATCACCTCTCCCACTTTGTCTCTCTAAAATCTGTGCACAGTCAAATGTTGCCCTTCTTCTTGTATATTGTCACCCATAGGCGAAATTCAATCCACAGGCCCTTCCACCTCCCGAATGAAGCCATTATCTTTCACGTGTTGCAATTCCGTTCAGATCTTGTCCATAAGTGCAGGAGGTACATGATTTGCAGGCAGTGCAAAGGGCTTGGTGTTCAAATCCAACAGCAGAGACAATGGATATCCCACGCACAGAATACTGTCACTGTTAAACAAATCATGGTGTCTCTGAATGATATGTTGGATATCCCCTTCTACTCTAGCTATTCTATTCTAGCTGACATAACTACTCCTCAGGTGTCCTGTGTAAGTACATGCATAATACCAAGGTGCAAGCACACATCATATGATTATAATGGAAAAGGATTTGCAGTAGCAGCACCTTTAAAAATGTTAAACTTTGCAGTCAAGGCTACGCCTCTGTAGAGCACAGAGCATAGAGCTTCACCCATTGTCTGCAAATCATACAAATTCCAAGCTTTTATTACCACTGTAGTCAGGCAAATATCCAAATTATGAACTAACCCAGAGGGGAGAACGTTAATTTCAGAACCCCTATCCACCAAGCACTTCAGCAGTGTACCATTACAATACGGGATTCCAGCTCCAGCGCCTTGCCACTTGAGGAGATTGTACTAAAGGAAACATCTGGTCCCTGGTAAAAATGATTTTGTGCGGGTCTACATTTACAGTATGCACTGAAGGCTTCCCGTCTTCATGAACCAGTGTACAGTGGCAGACTAACTCAAAGCATCCTTCCTTCTCATGAGTCTGGCACACAGCAATTCTGGCTGGGCAGGCAGGGAAATTGGCCAAGTGACCTGTATTACCACAGCAGAAACAGTGAGGAGCTGGCAACTTTTGCTGCTGAGGCCATGGAGCAGGAGTAGGTAGCGTTGTATGACCCTGGGCAATGGAAGCAGGAGAACCAGCTAATGGGGATTTAAGTGTAGACACAAAGGTAGCAGCAATCTGAGACATTCCAGCCCAAACCCTCTCAGCTGCCTCACTCTTAGTTACTGTGGCTTTAAATGTTAGAGTTCTAACATCTTCAGCCAGTGACCATTTGCTCAGACAGTCACTGGCTATGCCAATCACAAAAATGTCTCTGAGCTTGATCATCATAACTTCCCTGAATTCACAGTCAAGAGCCAACTGCCACAAATGACATGCAAACTCACATATTGTTTTGTTGGGCTGCTGGCGAGTTTAAAAAAAAACACATTTTCCTTTTTAACAGAACAGAAGCTCCATTCACAACATATTTGTTGAGAAGCTGGACAGACACATCAAAGGAAGGCTTGGGCTCTTTGAGTCCATCATAAATATCAATGCCATCACAACCTAAGCAGTTCTGCAGCAAGGGTAATCTAGTAGCATCAGAGAGCTGCAGGATCTGCACATAGTTCCAGAAATTCTGAATAAAGTATCGCCAGTCAACAGCTGAAGAATGTGCAGGTGGCATGAGTAGCAGAATAGAAGCATAATTTTATGTTCTGATGCGTCCCAGAATACAATCCCCAAAACACAAGGAAAATGAAGCAAGAGGCACAGATAGATGGTCAATCAAAACATGTAATAACTATGAGACAGTTAAGTCAGCAACAGTCTGAACAAAACATAACAGTCCCCAATGACAGATATGTAGCAGCAGGCGCCGAGTAACTGCACACACCCCCACCACTACTCCCAGAAGAACAGGAACTGGAATATTGAGTTCAGGGAGCAGGAACCAGGAAACAAACAGGAAGATGGAGCAGGAAGCAAGGAGCAGGAAAACAACACACATAGACACCAGTCAGCGCAGTAATGAAACTTATTAATGTTTGTAAAGTGCTTTGAGATCCTTGTATGGAAGACACTACAGAAGTGCAAAATTATTAGTTTTTGTGGGAAAGGTGGCAGGGGCGCCATTACAGATTTTGGGGAGAGGGGCAACTTTAACCGTGATTCCAGGGGCTTCTTAGGCGCCTGAAAACTCTAGTCTTTTGGCAGATAACAGCAATTAGCTGACAGGAGCACTGTATCTAATTCCTATATAAAAGAAAGAAAATTAAATAAATATTAGACCCACTCAGCTCTAATACTAACATGTTCTGACATCTTGTGGCAAGTCACCTAAGGGACACTGGTTAGGCTTAAAATCTTAATGTATATTCTTACTTTGTTACTAACTCTGCGGAGAGAGAGACCCCATCAGGACTCCTGGATTCTATCTAAGCTCTGGGAGGGCAGTGGAGTCTAGTGGGCTACAGTGGGGGGTAGATACATCTGGGATTTATATAAGAACATCAGAATGGCCATACTGGGTCAGACCAAAGGTCCATCTAGCCCAGAATCCTGTCTTCCAACACTGGCCAACGCCAGGTGCTTCGGGGGAATGAACAGAACAGGCAATCATTGAGTGATTCATCCTGTTGCTCATTCCCAGCTTCTGGCAAAGAGAGGCCAGAGACACCATCCTGGCTAATAGCTATTGATGGACCTGTCCTCCATGTACTTATCTAGTTCTTTTTTGAACCAGCTTACAGTTTTGGTCTTCACAACATCCCCTGGCAAAGAGTTCCAAGGGTTGATTGTGAAGAAACATTTCCTTTTGTTTCTTTTAAACCTGCTGCCTATTAATTTTATTGGGTGACCCCTAAAGTTATTGTGTTATGTGAAGGAGTAAACAACATTTCTTTATTCAATTTTTCGACACCATTCATGATTTTATAGATCTCCATCATATTCCCACTTACTCACCTCTTTTCCAAGCTGAAAAGTCCCAGTCTTATTAATCTCTCCTCATATGGCAGCCATTCCATACCCCTAATAATTTTTGTTGCCCTTCTTTGTACCATTTCCAAATCCAATATATCTTTTTTGAGATGGGGTGACCACATATGCACGCAGTATTCAAGATGTGGGCGTACCATGGATTTATATAGAGGCAATATGATATTTTCTGTTTTGTTATCTATCCCTTTCCTAATGATTCCCAACATTCCATTAGCTTTTTTGACTGCCACTACACATTGAGCGGATGTTTTCAGAGAACTATCCACAGTGACTCCAAGATCTTTTTCTTTACGGGTAACAGCTAATTTAGACCCCATCATTTCATATGTACAGCTGGGAGTATATTTTGCTATGTGCATTACTTTGCATTTATCAACATGGAATTTCATCTGCCATTTTGTTGTCCAGTTATCCAGTTTTGTGAGATCCCTTTGCAACTCTTTGCAGTCAGCTTTGGACTTAAGTAGCTTGAGTAATTTTGTATCATCTGCAAATTTTGACACCTCACTGTTTACCCCTTTTTTTCAGATCATTTATGAATATGTTGAACAGCACTGGTCCCAGTACAGACCCCTGAGGGACACCACTACTTACCTCTCTTCATTCTGAAAACTGATCTTTTATTCCTACCCTTTGTTTCCTATTTTTTAACTGGAGTGCCTTGCAATGCTTTCAGGATCATCTAATGATCCTTAATTTAATTTAATGACAAGCCCTTTGTTATCTTAATCACCCTGCCTCTGTTTATAAACAAACTCCCTGCCCCAAGGGCGGAAGCTGAGAGCAGCACAGAACTCATCACATTCCACTCTCAAGCTCCCTCTGGGGCTAGGGCATGCACTATGAGCAGACCTCTAGTATGAAACTCAGGAAGGTGCAGTAGCCTCTCCCCAAAATGGTGCCATTTAACAGCTGGAGTCAAAATATCCTTCATGACAAACTTCACACAGACCACTCCCAAAATAGACCTGCTGATATTGAGGCTATCAGCTTACTGAGACACTAAAGACTTCCAACCAGGTAAAGCAGGATAGGGGCCATGTTGACACCTCCCTCGCAGGGAGCCATTTGTTACAATTTCCCAAAACCTCCAAACAAGCTTACAGTTTCAATAAACCATAGGAAAACGACGACCAATGCTAGGCATTCTGATGTCATCACAAACCACTCAAGCTCTGCTCTAGTGTTTATTATGCTCAGACTTCCTCAAGTGTTTGCACAGCCTTATCTATTATGGCTCTTTAGTGCTTCCTTCTCTCATGACTGCATTCATTATTTTTTTTAGAGAACCTCATCCCGTTTGCCTTTTTATTACTTCCTTAGTGCTGGTGCTCACAGCAATATCAAACTTATGCTGGCAATTAAGTGGCACCACCCCCTCCTTGTTCACAACATCGTCTTCCACAGTGCTGCCCCTTCCTTAGCAAAGGTACCGTATGAATAGCCTGAAGTCTCCTAGCCTTCTCCCTCTGGGTGTCTGCTTCCTGCACCCAGTGGGTGACCAGTCAGTTTCAAAGCCAAGTCTACTGGCTCAGAGCATTTGTCATCTTCAAACCCAGCTTTGTAATTTGCATAGTGCTCTGTTTTAGCTCACAGGTCATGAAGCTAACAAAACTGAGCTCTTGGTTGGGATGCTTTGATGTCATGAACAGGATAGGGTCATGTATTTTGAATATGCTGGAGAACATTAATACCAGTCATGGGTGTCAGAAGAGAGGATTAATACTTCGTTTCATAGAACAATTCAATCTTTTCTTTCCACACAGCCACTAAAGTGTTTTACCCATAACTAAATGTAATTAAAGTAAAACTGCTTTGTAACATGGCCAGTACACTTTAGTAAGAGGACAGGCAAGGATGTGAGCAAAGCAAGTTCCATACTCACCATCCTTGCCAAAATTATACACCAAAGGCAGCCAAAAACTATAGGCTCTTCGAGGCAGCATTTGTTATTGTTTTGGCATATTTCATGTATTATATAGCACCATATACATTGACAGTGCATATAAATAAATAAAAAAAGTAATAAAGCAAACTCTCTGAAATTTTAGGCAGTTTGGAGGTTGGGGTTGTGTGCACATTTGTATGTGGATACAAAGTTTCCACCCACTTCCTATCATTTTAGAAGCGCAATTATTTTTTCCTGTAAAATCTGTCTCACATACAGCAGAACTAGGTATGATGGAGCAAATTGTTCCTTCCATTGCCAATCTAAAGGGATTGTTCCCTTCCCTTCCCCGCTATAGGCCGTTAGTGATTGTGATGCCCAAGGTTCTGCACTTGAACAAAACAGTAGCCTGCCAGCTGAGATCCTGTACTGGACCAAGAGGCTTCATGTTTCCACTATTTTTTTTTCTCAACTGTCCTATTGTTCACTTGTTTCTCACATTCCCAGTCAGCGTCTCCACCAAATCCAGCTGTAAAGTGAGGTAATTCTTACTTGGATTGCTGTGTCCTGTAGACACCTGCTGCGACTCCTAAAATAATAAAGAAAAGCATACCATGTATTATTTTTTTGGGTAATTTTTAGAGACAAAATTGTAAGTTACCTTAATACTACTATACAGCTTTGTTAATCATTCATTCAGTCTAATCGCAGAACATCATTTCCAACTATAAGAAGAAAATCAAATATTTCCTTGAAAATGCATTTACTCTAGGCTTTTTATACTTATCTCTCAACCATGACCCTTTAATAGTATATTTTTTTCTATTGTCACTATCAATCTCCAGCTTATTATTCACTTATTACTCCACCAGAACTCAAGGGGCTATTACTTTCTACCAGGCTAGGTGAGAAGACAGACAGGCAGACAAATGATTATTTCTGAAGTTCTTGCCAATATCATTTCATAGGCCATCAGATTGTTCTGGGAGCAGCACAGCTAATCTTCTCTCCTCACCTCGAGGATCCCAAGTGTTGCGTCCATAATGGATCAGGAAATTGATCCTCACAGCATTAGAGAATGGAAGTTTTGACCCTACTCCTGAGCCTAGTTCTACTAGCTGCTAGACATACTGAAATATTAGGTTAAAATAAAAACCAAACTAAATCAACACCTAGTTTTCAAACATAACCTTGGTACAGTATCTCCGTATTCTCAAGCTAGTCTTCAGTGGCCCAGCAGATACATATGTATCAGAAGTGGTTTTGTAACTGAACTTCACAAAAGCACCTAAAACATTTCTAGTGAAACATTTAGAACATTTTTGAAAAAACACTGATAGTCTGCCTCGCATTAAGTCTTCCACATAGGTTTGTTCAAATTGGTTTTGTTTTAAATAATTCATTGCAATTATGGGCTGTTTTTAGACTTGATATATGAAAAAGATTGTAATGTACCATACGTACTAACATTATATTGGTACTGTAGATGTATTATTTATGGACTCTTGTTCTTTAGATGCCTCCTACAATAGCTAAAGATGGAATCTCAGTTACCATAAACATGGTAAAGCACTTATATCATGAAATTTTCAGTTTAGCAATTTCTCCAAAAATACTTTGAGCACCTTGGACTGCATCAGCAAGGCTTTTTAACAAACATTTAGTCAACTTCATGGTTCAAAATCATTTCAAGTTTTTCCACCCTTGGTTTTTTAAAATAATAAAAGTCAAGTATCTCTGTCACTCAGGCTAGCCATCACTGGGTGGCTAAGCCACAAGAGAAATGGATTATGAACTAGTTCAGGGAGGGCATTCTATACATATCTCCAATTATGTACGGAATAAATAAACTTTATAATACTATACCATTTATTGTGCAGCTGCAATTATGACAATAAAGACAGCAACATTGACAGAATAGGCGTACATACCAATAAATACATTATTTTCAAGGCAGAAAGATTTTCAGCTAAAACCTTGGTCCTAAGGGCAGTATTGAGCCAACGGACGGGCTTAAGGCAATAGAAAACTATTTTTTATTTCCTGGCTAAATATGTCTTTAAGCTGCAGTTATGTCTGTAAACCTTTATTAATTATTTAAGAAAAAAAGCATTTGAGAAGTTTATAGTTTTCCTAAAAAGCAAAAACATGAAGAAGCCTGGACATTTAAATTTAAAGTTACTGAAACAGAATGAAAAATACAGAAATTCAGTTAAAGTAACCCAAATAAACCTAGCTCTTTCCGTATCCCTTGCCACCATGGATCTCTTCTTTCCTTCTCCCCAGCTACTGTAGATTTGGATAGGATTTTTTTTTGATGGCAATCTTAAATCCACTAAGGACCTGATCATGCTTCATTCAAATCAATGAGAGTTTTTCCATTGAGCTGAATGGGAGCATGTCATAAATATAAAGGGAAGGGTAAACCCCTTTGAAATCCCTCCTGGCCAGGGGAAAGCTCCTCTCACCTGTAAAGGGTTAAGAAGCTAAAGGTAACCTCGCTGGCACCTGACCAAAATGACCAATGAGGAGACAAGATACTTTCAAAAGCTGGGAGGAGGGAGAGAAACAAAGGGTCTGGGTCTGTCTGTAGTCGTCTTGGCCAGGAACAGAACAGGAATGGAGTCTTAGAACTTTTAGTAAGTAATCTAGCTAGGTATGTGTTAGATTATGATTTCCTTAAATGGCTGAGAAAAGAATTGTGCTGAATAGAATAACTATTTCTGTCTGTGTATCTTTTTTGTAACTTAAGGTTTTGCCTAGAGGGGTTCTCTATGTTTTTGAATCTAATTACCCTGTAAGATATCTACCATCCTGATTTTACAGGGGGGATTTCTTTATTTCTATTTACTTCTATTTTTTATTAAAAGTCTTCTTGTAAAACACTGAATGCTTTTTCATTGTTCTCAGATCCAAGGGTTTGGGTCTGTGGTCACCTATGCAAATTGGTGAGGCTTTTTATCCAACATTTCCCAGGAAAGGGGGGGTGCAAGTGTTGGGAGGATTGTTCATTGTTCTTAAGATCCAAGGGTCTGGGTCTGTAGTCACCTAGGCAAATTGGTGAGGCTTTTTACCAAACCTTGTCCAGGAAGTGGGGTGCAAGGTTTTGGGAAGTATTTTGGGGGGAAGGACGCGTCCAAACAGCTCTTCCCCAGTAACCAGTATTAGTTTGGTGGTGGTAGCGGCCAGTCCAAGGATAACGGGTGTAATATTTTGTACCTTGGGGAAGTTTTGACCTAAGCTGGTAAAGATAAGCTTAGGAGGTTTTTCATGCAGGTCCCCACATCTGTACCCTAGAGTTCAGAGTGGGGGAGGAACCTTGACAGAGCACCATCAGACTGATAAAGGCTTAATCACATAGCACTTCTCAGCAACTTCAATTTGCAATTAAGCCAGGGTCATTGAATTGGGGGCATTCAGAATCTTGAAGGGTCAGATCTTAAATCCACTCTATCTTTGTAAGTTGCCTGTGGAGTCAGGGATCTCCAGACTGCATGGCTTTGATTTGGAATTTGCATGTCTACAATACGCATCTGTTATTCACTGCCATTCTACATGCCGGAAATGACCTCACCACACATTAAGTGGTGGGGATCTTTGACTGGCTTGTCAGAGAGGAAAGGAGTACTTGTGGCACCTTAGAGACTAACAAATTTATTTGAGCCACAAGTACTCCTTTTCTTTTTGCGAATACAGACTAACATGGCTGCTGCTCTGAAACTTGTCAGAGAGGGTGTGTTGCCCCTTTAAGGGAGACTAGAGAGCCAGAGACTTACCTGCCACATGGAGGCAGCTCCATACCATTCAGGATGCTGACCCATCCCCCCAGGTGACCAGAAGAGAAGGGAACAATTTATTATTTATGCCTATGTCTTTGCAGTAAAAGCCCTCTTTTCACCTGGACCAGGCTGGGCAGATGCTTAATTTTTGTCCTGTTCTAAGAGGTTTATAGAGCCATATATATAAGCTACAATCTATGCTACATCTCACAGTATGGCAACACTTTTTCACACTTTAAACTATTTACTTTGGGGGAATTGCCCCACCTATGATCCCTTCTGATGAAGAGATACAAAAGCCTGCATCCTTTTGTCTTTTTGAGTATAATCTAAAAAAAAAGCAGGAGCAGTTTGTGTAGTGATGTGATGACAGGTACAGTTGAATTTAAATGCTACTCTAGCATACAATCAAACTATCTACCTTTCTAGGCATCATTTTTTTTCAAATCTTAAAAGCAATTATATTTGGTAAAGGTGAGTCATTCACATCTGCAGTTCTTTTCTAATTCACCCATTCTAGCTTTTTAAAATTAACAAGAATAAAAGAATAATTAACTGACCACCATAAAGATGAGATGACACGAACATTTAAAGCTTCTGTTAAGAATGTCCATGCAAAACACTTGTGAAAATGGAATGGTTTTCTGAAAGTGGAGAAAGTGCTGCCCAGACACCACAATGATTGGTGACCTCATACAATCATACATAGCTACATGGAAATGGAGTACCTGCTCTGCTTTTTGAGACATACGAAATCACTGTAAAAATGAAGGAAAAGAGCCATGCAATCACCAGAATTTACTGCATCCTCTTTTCACACAACAGAGTAGAGACTACATGAACATGAAAGCTCTTTCTCACAAGCAACAAGCATGCTCTTATTTATCAGATTTAATTATTCACTTAAACTTTATTAAAATGTTTGTAATAAAATTGCAATACAATAATGTGTGATCAATTGTACCTAACAAAGTCTCACAGAGATAGTAGAGGGAAAAGCATATATATGTACTGTGTCATATATATGCATTGATACAATTATCTTTAAGATTTTAAAAGATTTGAAAAATGAGAAATAAAGGGACTCACACTGCCCCTTTCTAGTAAATTTAGGAGTATAGATTAATCCCACAGAGAATGAAAATTCAAAATAAAGGATAAAATGGACCTTTATACCCCATACTAGGTAAAGGGATGTTTCTGGTCTGCTTTCTTTAAGGAGGATGGAGGATGTCCTTTAATGGAGGATGTCCAGTACAGTCTGCATATTTCAAATTTGACACTGAATTTCCTATCCTTATGGATCTTTAACATTAATGTAGGTTTAATTTTTTTGCTGTATATACTTAATTACAGTATATATATATACTTACTGCCTTCCCGCCGAATCCTCAGTTCATTTCCTTGGACCATTTCCCCATGGCCCCCAGCACCTTCTTTGCCCTTACGTCAGAGCTTCAGCCTGCCAGTCTTAGCAGCTAGCCAGGAGCTCTCTCTAGCTTCCCCAGTCGCTGCTGGCAGCACTGCTCTGCCCAGGGTGCTGGCACTCTTTCCTCCTGCTAGGAACCTAACTTTCCCTCCTCCAGCTCCAGGCAGTTACTGAAGCTGCTCTGCCCTGCAGCCCTTCTTATATGGGCCTGCCAGGCCCTGACTGGCTGTTCCTTGCAGCCCCTCTCCTATTGACTGCTTTCTGCACAGCCTCCCTAGGACTCTATTAACACCTTACAGGACGGTGTGGGGCAAATGCCCCATCAAAGGGTGCCTCTGGTGGACCACAAGGGGGAAATACAGGTGTGATTGCCCTGAACTGTGACACCAACCTTCTTTAGTTACCATGAGCCCACTGTACAGACCTCAGAGGGAAAGAAAATTATAATCATATAGCCAAGAAACCTTTAAGATTTTCCTACAGGGAAATAGCTTTTCAGTGGATAATAATGTTGTAATTTTTAACAATCAGGGATTAAAACAAATTGCAAAGTCCAATTGCAAAAGGAAAAAAAGGCAATATTTATGTGACACGATGCTTTTTTTAAAAATGGCATTTATTTGAAGCTGATCAGAGGTTTGGAACATTAAAATAAGTCCTATGGGAGATGAATTAGAGGCCTGCAGCAGGGGAGGTGGTTAGAGATACAAAAATAATATACACATGGCTCTGCAATTTATCACATTGCTACCACCACCTCGTGTGTGTGTGTGTGTGTGTGTGTGCACAGTATGTGTGTATGTAGGTGAAATAGCTCTTCCTCATGTATAAAGACATAAATTGTTGAGTCATATGTTATATTGCAGAGCCATGTGAATACTGATGTTATCATTCACCTCTGACCTTCTCATTTACCCTCTGCTTCCTAATGCATTTCCCTGGGACTTATTCTAACATTCGAAACACATGAGCAACTTCAAAGAGCCACCATTTATTTTAAAATCAACCTGTCAAGAAATGTTTCTTCCTTCTCCCACCATAGTGGAATTTCACCCACAAAAAGTTATACCTGCCCCAGGCCTAGGATGGGCAAGGTTATTTTGTCCTGGACCAGTGACAAGTTTTCTATATATAAAAAGTCACAACTGTGAAGTCCATTATCTCACAACTCTGCCTGGATAGAAATGGGAGCTTTATACGGTGCATTGGGAACGGGAGATGCCCAGTGAGACCCAATACTGACCTGATTCCTGGAAAGGGCCCAAGATATTGAACTTTAACTCATGACATTTTTAGGTATAGAAAAGATACTTTAAATCATTTTAAGGCATTTCTATGGCGGACTCTGAGCCTCCATAGTTACGTTCTAACTAAGGCATCTGTTTTGCAGGCTCAGAAATAGAGTGGTTTAAATACTTTTTTTAAAGTTTCTAAACTAGTTATTTTTATAACTCTAACATATGTGACATACGCATGATCAGACAATGGTCTTGTGTAGTATAAAGGTTTTATTAGCATTCATTTGGGATAACCTTCATGATTCACTAGAGGCTTCCCCATTCTTGAGCAGTGTGACTATCCCAAATTCATGTTGATAAAACATTTATAACCATACCAGATCACTATGGATTACTCACACACAAGTGCCTGGCAATCTAAAAGTAACACAAGGGCAAGTGAGGGATCTAAATTCAGGATATAATCTTTGTTGCTTACTTCCAGGCAAATATACAGGGACTGGGATGCTGAAGGTAGTTTATTCATTCTCTGTGGGAATCGTGTGAGACCAGCACAGCTCATTTTTAGTGACTCTTCCAGCCAACTCAAGGCACAGTATTGACGGACTCCAGAGGAAGAAGTAACATACCAACCCTCTTCAGCACAGGGAATGTCACTGTGGCCAAGGGTATTTGTGAGTTGGGGAAGGGAAAACGTAGAGGGATCCCCAGCATAGTTGTGGACTTGGAGGACTCCTGCCTTCTTGAAAGGCTACAAAGTATTTTTGCTCATTCTTTCCATAAAAATAGAATATCAGCATAATTAATTCTAACACATACTGAACTACTTTTAACCTATGTCTTAACTAATTAGTGATTTGACAACTTGAGACTTGCAATTTCTTAATTAGGCTATTAAAGTTTCAGGGGTTATCAAAATCGCAGCCAGGCTGGATTTGGAATCATTCTAGAAATTAAAGTTAAATAACTAGATTTTAAATATGATTATTAAATATATATATATTGTGACAGGGTTGGGCCAGATGGCTATAGGAGAGTAATAGAAGGCAGATATATTAGCCCCAGACTAAGTAGGTCCCTTTTCCCTGAGTAAGGTAACAGGGAAGGTTTTTTTTTTTTTTTTTTTTTTTTTTTTTTTAACAGAAAGGAAATTTATTTGTAACAGTTACAAAGAATACAAAAGGATAAAAAAAAAACTTAGCAACAAAACAACGCAATCAAAAGGTATAACACAACAGCTTTCAGGAGGGAGAGGTGTTCAGGTTAGCCCAGGCCCAGAGCGGGGGGGCTTCCTCGACACTCGTGGTCTTCCACCCTCCTGAGTTACCTGGTGGCCTAGAGCGGGGGGGCTTCCTCGACACTCGTGGTCTTCCACCCTCTCGAGTTACCTAGTGCCGCGCCCAGGGTCACCGACCCTCCCTCTCCTGAGAGTGCCCGACAAGATGGGCACGGCTGCGGGGTGGGTGGTTGGGAGGGAGGGGGGTACACCCATGTATTATAGGACCCCTCCTAGAAGACAGTAATGATGGTATTCACAGCAACTAACGGCTGTGACTGGCGGCTCTCGCTCTTTCCCTCAATCAGAGGGTCAGACGGAGGGAACCGGACGGGGTCACCGAGCAGAGAACCCCGGACAGCGCCCACCGCTCCTCGAAGGTGTCAAGGGAGTCGGTGGACGCTGCCCAGAGGAACTCCGCCCGGATACGTGAATGTACTGAGAGTCGGAAAACGGCCTCACAATCGCAGGACGCCTCATGAGCCAACCTCCGCTCTCTGGTCTTATAAATGGCTGTTTTAGCCAAGGCTAGGAGGAGGCTAACCAGGAGATCCCGCGACTTGGTGGGGCCACGGATGGGGAGTGTATAGATAAAGAGGTGGGGAGAAAAATGAAGCCAAAAGCGCAAAAGAATATTTGTGAGGAGCCGAAAAAGAGGCTGCAATCTGGCACACTCTAAATAGACGTGCGCCAGGGTTTCCCTCACGTTGCAAAAAGGGCAAGTCTCCGGAAGGGAGGTAAAACGTGTCAAAAACACGCCCGTGCTCACAGCCCCGTGAAGGAGCCGCCAACTGATGTCCCCGACGGGCCTCGGGACCAAGGTGGAGTACAGGCTGGCCCACCGAGGTTGCTCACCCTCCAAAGGTGGTAAGAGATCTCGCCACTTTGTATCGGGGCGGGACACCAGGGTGCGGGCATGAAGGGTATGGAGCGTGAGTGTATATAGATATTTCCGTGATGCAACTTGAAAACCGACCGGTTGCAGTTCATGCAGCCGGCTCGCAGTGAAAGGATGAGGGGTGTGTTGGGATCGACAGAGTAGGGGCCCGATGGAAAGGTCCGGCGGGCCTGGGGTAAGGGATGGGCGGGGCGCGCCCTCGCACAAGGCTCGGCTAACATAAGCCCGAGCGGCGGGGGTCAGAGCGGCCTCCACCTCCTGAAGCACGCGCCGGGGGGTGCGAAGGCTGGAGAGCCCCATGCGTCGAGCGAGCGTCAGGGGATCCAGCCAGTCCCCCCGGTCGTAGTCCAGGAGGTCCCCGACCCTTGTAACTCCCGCCAGGACCAACCTCTGGCGCACCGTGCGGGACTCCGCCGCCTGCACACAAAGTTGGGGGTTGTGTAGCAGGGGTTCCGTGAGGAGATCTGCCCCCACGATGGCCGCCACGGACCTGGTCGTTGAAAACAGTTTCCAGGCCCGGAGGAGGTCCTGGTAGAAATCCGGCAGCCCGGAGAGGTCTCGCGGAAAACCTCTCGGACAAAGATAAAAGAGCTGTCGGTCATAGCGGAGCCCATGGAAGCGGCGTAAAAAGGCATGCGCCAATATGCTCCACGGCGAACTACCTGCACTATAAAGGAGCCTCTGCAGGGCCTGGAGGCGGAAAACGCGGACCTGAGTGTACAGACACTTCAGGCCCTGCCCTCCTTCCTTCAGGGGCAAGTGGAGAACTCCAACAGGGGCCCAGTGCAATCCTGACCAAAAGAACTCCAGAGTCAATCTCCGGAGGTGGGACAGGAAACCCGGGGCCGGGGCTAGGGTGTTGAGCCGGTACCAGAGCGTGGACAGGACTAGTTGGTTAAGCACCAGTGCTCTCCCCCGAAGGGAGAGACATCGGAGTAGCCTCGTCCATTTCCTGATCCGCTCAATCACACCGCCTTCCAAATTTTGCCAGTTCTCCGGCGGAGAAGGGTGCGTGGCAGAAAGGTAAACGCCGAGATAGAGCAGAGGGCCGGCACTCCACCGGATGGTCTGAAGCGCGGGTGGGAGGGGGCTTACCTGCCGCCAGCCCCCCACCGCCAAGCCAGAGCTCTTGACCCAGTTGACTCGGGCGGAGGAGGCTGCCGAAAAGATGGCTTGGCATGCCTCCACTCGCGCCAAGTCGCCCGGGTCCTGGACCACGAGGAGGACGTCATCGGCGTACGCCGACAGGACCAGCCGCAGCTCCGGCTCCCGCAGCACCAACCCCGTCAACCTCCTGCGGAGGAGACAGAGGAAAGGCTCGATCGCCAGAGCGTACAGCTGGCCTGAGAGGGGACACCCCTGCCGCACCCCTCGCCCGAAGCTGACCGGTTCGGTCAGGGTCCAGTTGAGCCTAACCAGACACTCCGCGGAGGCGTACAGCACCCGGAGAAAACTCACAAACTGAGGTCCGAATCCAAACGCTCGCAGGGTGCTCAGGAGGTACCCATGATCTACCCTATCGAACGCCTTCTCTTGATCGAGAGACAGGAGGGCGAACGACAGACCGTCTCTCCGCCCGAGTTCCAAAAGGTCTCGGACTAAAAAGAGGTTGTCAAAAATGCTGCGACCCGGGACAGTATAGGTCTGGTCTGGGTGAATCACGTCCGCCATCACGGACCCTAGCCGCAGCGAGATTGCTTTCGCTACGATTTTATAATCCGTGCTAAGGAGTGAGAGGGGACGCCAGTTTCGTAAGTCGCGGAGGTCCCCCTTCTTCGGCAGCAAGGCGAGCACCGCTCGTCTGCACGAGAGAGGGAGGACCCCGCCCTGCAAGGACTCAGCCCAGACAGTGACTAGGTCTGGGCCAAGGATGTTCCAGAACGCGCGGTAAAACTCCACGGTCAGCCCGTCCATGCCCGGAGATTTATTGGTGGGCATGCGACGGAGGGCTTCCGAGAACTCGGCCAGGGTGAGAGGCAGCTCTAGCCGGTCTCGGTCGCCCACGCTGACCGTGGGGAGTTCCTCCCAGAGCACCCCGCAAGCGCCAGGATCGGTCGGATCCGGGGAGAAAAGGTTTGCGTAGAAGTCACGGGCCCTCCCACACATCTCCTCCGGATCCGTGAGGGGGGTGCCGTCTTCCGCTAGAAGGCAGGTGACGTGTTTTTTGGCCCCCCTCGTTTTCTCCAGGGCGTAGAAGAAGCGGGAGCCGCGATCCATCTCCTGAAGGAGGCGGATGCGGGACCGGACAAAGGCACCTCGGGCCCGGTGGTCCTCGAGGGCTCGAAGTTCCTCCCGCTTCTCCCGGCACGCTCCGCAGAGGGACGGGTCCCCGGGGCTGGCGGCCAGGCGCCTCTCCATCTCTAAGACCTCCCGTTCCAACTGCTCTATCGCCGCATTTCTCCGTCGGCTGGTGCCCCGAGTGTAGTTGCGGCAGAAGAGCTTGGCGCGCACCTTCCCTAAATCCCACCATCGCCGCACCGAGGGAAAGGCACGCCACTGCTCTCGCCAGGCCAGCCAAAACTCCCGGAAGGACATCACAAAGCTCTCGTCCTCCAACAGGCTGTTATTAAAGTGCCAGTAAGCCGGCCCCGGTCCCTCTGCACGGAGGGAGACCGTGACGGCAACCAAATGATGGTCGGAAAAAGGGGCCGGCCGAATGGTGGAGGAGTGGGCCTGTGAAAGATGGAGACGGGATAGATAAATACGGTCTAACCGAGAGCGGTGCGACCGACGGGCCTCCACCCGAACGAAGGTAAACGTGGAAATATCATCTGGGTGATGGTCACGCCAGACGTCCACTAGGGAGTGATAGTCGACTATGTCTCGAAGAATGGTCGCGGCGGCCGGGCTCGGCTCGGCCCCCGAGCGGTCCCGTTCCTCGAGGGTGGTGTTAAAGTCCCCTCCCAGGATCAGGCACTCGTGTGAATCCAGGGTGTCGAGAAATTCGGACACCTGCTGGTAAAATTGCGGCCGCTGTGAGCTCACTTGCGGGGCATAGACATTAACAAAATTGACCACGAGCCCCTCCAAACGAACTCGGAGGTGCAACAAGTGGCCCGGCACGGCCTCAGTGACTCCGAGCACCTCGGGCCGCAGGGTGGGGGAGAACAGGGTCGCCACTCCAGCTTGCCAAGCCGTGCAGTGGCTAAAGTATACCCCGTCCCCCCATTCCAGCCGCCACCTATCCTCGGCGGTTGGGTCCGTGTGGGTCTCCTGCAGGAAAACCACAGAGTACCTCCCCTCCCGAAGGTAGGAGAGCACCTGGGACCTGCGGAGAGCCATCCTACAGCCCCTGGTGTTCAGGGTTACAATGATGAGAGGTGTCATGCGGAGGGCTGGGGGGGTGGGGAGTTCTCAGGGGTGGGGGTACTCATGGCCCCCGGCGGGTCGCGTAGCAACCCGTGTCCCATCCCGTGAGTAAGTAACTCTTTCCGGAAGCTGCGGGCCCGCTCGTAGGCCGCGGCACCGCCCTTCCCTTGCCCTCTACCCTCCCTCATAAGGGCTCTCGCGGCCCGAAGGAGTCGATCAAAGTCCCCCCATTGCTGGAGAGCCAGCTGTGCCCTATCGCGGGCACCACGGCATCGTTTCAAGAACTCCCGTAATGCATGCTGCAGCTCATGGGGGGGTAGGGTTACAACTCCCAGAGCAGTCCCTGGTGGGGCTTTTGATGCAGCTTCGTGGTCCGCTAAGGCGGGTAGGCAGGGTGCGGACCGCCGACGGGGTGTCTGACAGGCTGGGGTTATTAACTCCATCTCGTGCCTTGGGGCGGACGGGGATGGCAGGGGGAAAGGTGCAACTCCTGGGGAGTCGCAACTAGAAAACATAAAGACTGCTCCCTGGGGGGAATCTGCAAAAGGCGGAAAAGAAATAACCCCAGGGGCGGCGGTAACCTTGCAGGAGGAGGGAGACTGAACCGGAATAGGGGTGGGGGCAGGGGCAGAGGTAAGGCCCTGGGCTTCAGGAGGCGCACAGCGAAAAGAAGGCGCCTCCCGAGCAGGGTCGGGGGTGAAGGGGCAAGGGAGGGGGCTCCGAGGAATGCTAGGTACTGGCTCCGGGGTGGTCGTGGCAGCCATGGCCCCAGGCGGTAAACCACTTTCCGTGGGGTGCTCACCCGGAAAGGCAGTCAGGGGGAAAGGGCATGGGGAGAGGGGGCCTGGGGTGAGATTGCCCAAATCGAGGCCGGCCGGCAGTAAATCATCCCCTCCCTGGGTGACCGGGGTCAAATCCAGGGCTTCAATCTCTGCGTACACAGAGGAGAGGCCAACTCCCACCACCCCAGGGGCCTCTCCGCTAGGGCCCGCCTCGGCGGTCACGTCGGGGTTCGTTGGGAGTTCAGGTGGTATCTGGTTAGAAGGGGCTTCCCCCGGGGCTTCGGAGGGGAGGGTCCCCCGCGGAGGGGGGATTCCACCCTCCAATGCTGGTCTATCTTCACCTCCCGACACCAGCGAATGGATCTCACTCGTGGCCGAGGCGGGAGGCTCAGGGTCGGTACCTCCCTTCCTGGTCTTCCGGGGGGCTTCCGCGTCAGATGAATGCAGCGGAGCTCGAGCCCTCCGCTTGCCTCGCTTCCCCTGGACTACAGTCCAGCCCTCCATGGCATCGTCCGGGGGTTGAGTAGCAGGGGACGGAGCGGGGCGCGGAGGCAGAGGTTCAGGGGTTTGGGGGGGTAGCGGTAAGGCAGCATTAGGGGCGGGGGGTTCTCCTAGGGGCGAGCCCTCTCCTGCACCCGGTAAAAGCTTTGCCACACCCCCCTCCATAGGCTCTGCCGAGGTGGTTACGGCAAGAGTGGGACTCCCGTGGTCGCCCGGGCGTTGTTGGAGGGGTGCCTCTTGGGCCCGGACGGGGGCAGCGGTGGATCGGGTGGGAGGGGGGGTGGTGTCGGGTGCCGGGTGGCCAGGGGTGTCGGCAACAACAGGGCCGATATCCCGCCGGGTCTCGGGGGTCTCAGGTGCCCCTCTCCCCCGGGCCAAAGGGCAGTCCCTGCGGACATGCCCTGCCGAGCGGCAGAGGTAGCACCGGGCCTCTCCGGTGGAATAAAAGACCCTATAGCGGGCTCCCTGGTAGGGAACTAGGAAGGACCCCTCGAGCGCCTCTCCGTCACGCACCCCCGCCGGCAGTAAAATCTGCACTTGCCGGCGGAACGATAGGACGTGACGGAGGGCGGGGTCCTTGCAGCCTAACGGGAGAGGGCTAATAACAGAAACAAGCTTCTCCAGGGCAGAAAGAGCAGGTAACAGGGCAACATTAGGTAAAAAGGGAGGAACGGAGGTGAGGACGAAGCGAACGCCCAGATCTTCTAGCGGTTCTAGGGGGAGAAACACCCCCCCCACCACTAGGCCCTTCTCCACCGCCTCCTGGGCGGCAGTCTCCGAGGCCAGAAAGAGAACGACCTTCCCATACATCTTGGAGGCCGCCACAATGGCCATGGGTCCTACCACTTTCGCCAACGCCTGCACGTATGCCTCCACGTGGGGCGAGGCGGGTACTAGGAGGCAACGGACACCGTGCTTCCTGGTCAGGGCGGGAAGAGGGCCCCGACTACTAGTAATGGCAGCGGAGGCAGTGGGAGGGCGAGATGAGGAGGCGGCAGGTGAGGGGGGGCCTGTCGCCACCCGGGCATACGTCCTGGGGGCCGGGGGAGGGATGATCGCAGAGCTGGTGGAGGGAACAGCTGGGAGGGGTGCCGCGATCGATGACGAGGCCACTGTGGTGGGGGCGGCCTCTGCCACGGAGGGTCCAGCGGCATTAGCGGGGCCCTTCCCTTTTGGCCCGCTTCGATTTTTCCGTCTAACTGGGGGGGGGTTCCTAGAATCTAGTGGGGCAGGAACCAGAGCAGCAGTAGTAATCGCCCCGGTGCCTCCCACTGCCGATGCCCCAGCGGGGGCGGTGGCAGGGGTTCTAACAATGGAGGCGGTGGGGAAATCTTGAGGGGTGGGCAGGAGGGTAGATGGGGAAGGGGCAACCAATTTCGGTGGAGGGGCCTTGCGTCCCTCCTTCTCTGCCATTGTGAGCAGGGAGAGACAGGGAGACACTGGGGGGGGGGGGCAAAAATCGGGGTCCGGTAGTAGGGGTAGGCTGTGGGGTAAACAATCCGGGGGGGGGTGGGGGGAGGACAACCCACCACAAGTGTCCAAAGAGTCTCGCTTGGTTGGTTATTATGCCTGGGCCAAAAGGCAAAGTCCAAAGCAAACAGCTGGATCCGAAGGCAGATGGCAGATTGCCAGCAGGGACGAAGCAGCGGGGGCCGTGATAGTTGTAATAGTGGTGGGGGGGTTGGGGGCACCGATGGATCTGGGGGTAGCTCCCTGCTACACCCCTGTGCCGCCGCAGGCGCAGCTGAAATGCAGTCAACTCCCCCCCCCGAGGGTAGAAATTCAAAAGAAATCCCTCAGTCTTACGGCCTCTCTCCACGATGATTCATAGCTGCCCGGGAGTTCTCCGGCCTCTGGCGTCTGCTACAGCTGTTGGCTCTGTCCCAAGGCTCTCGGAAAAGGTCCAGGCAAAAAACAAAACAGCTGGGTCTGGGGGGGTCCACTCCCCTCCCCGGACAGCAGGTTGGCAGTCCTCCCCCCCTCCTCCGGGGGTTTCAAGTAAGCAAGGAGCAAAGTCCAAAAGCAGGCACCGGGGGGGGGGGTGCTGGCGACTGGCCAGCACACTGACGCAGCTCAAAAAAACGGGAAAAAACGAAACCAAAAAAACAAAGCGTCCGGCCCAAACGCGGGGGGGGAAACTAAGCAAAAGGAAAAGTGTGAAAAATCCGGGCCGGGGGGCTTTAGGAAAGAAAGGAAAGCAAATAGCTCAGGAGCGAGTGAAGAACGATTCCGGCTCCTTAACAGGGAAGGGTCCAGAACAATCAGGAACCTTCTGGAGACAATTAAGACAGGCTGATTAGAACACCTGCAGCCAATCAAGAAGCTGCTAGAATCAATTAAGGCAGGCTAATCAGGGCACCTGGGTTTTAAAAAGGAGCTCACTTCAGTTTGTGGTGTGCGTGTGAGGAGCTGGGAGCAAGAGGCACTAGAAGCTGAGAGTGAGAATGCGGACTGTTGGAGGACTGAGGTGTACAAGCATTATCAGACACCAGGAGGAAGGTCCTATGGTGAGGATAAAGAAGGTGTTGGGAGGAGGCCATGGGGAAGTAGCCCAGGGAGTTGTAGCTGTCACACAGCTGTTCCAGGCGGCACTCTCGACAGTTGCATTCCACAGGGCCCTGGGCTGGAACCCGGAGTAGAGGGCGGGCCCGGGTTCCCCCCGAATCCTCCCAACTCCTGGTCAGACACAGGAGTCATCGATCTGGACTGTGGGTTCAGAAAAACAGCCAAACTGAGGGCTGCCATGAAGCTCCAAGGCGAGCAAATCCGCCAGTAAGTGCAAGACCCACCAAGGTAGAGCAGGAACTTTGTCACAATATATATTGTCGCAACCATCTACAGGGTCCCAGAGTAACGGGTTGCCCCGGGGCCCTTCACCACTGAGGAACTGGCCAGACAATGGGTTGCAGTCACCACTGAGGGAAGTGGCTGGACAGTGGACTGCAGGTCCCCAGTAATGGGGAGCACAGAGTGTGGCACGACCAGAGGGGTGTGTCCTGAAGAGAATGCTGCGGTCCTTAGAGTGATGTGGGTCCTGGAGCAGAAGTGACGGCAGCAAGACATCACCAGAAGAAGGCACCCTGGCTAACAGCTAATCCCTGGGACAGCCAGCAGGAGGTGCTAGTGTTGTGAGTCAAACCCCATCACACACCCTTTTTAGGCTCCCGGCTCCTCAGGTATAACCTCTCCTGGGCAGAGACCCACATCCCCTGATTGGGATTTTTTGAGTCTGCTCAGTTCCCTGCCTATACTGTGATATCTCCAGCAAGCCAGAGTGTGTAAATAGGCTGGTGTCTGTGGTTTGCTTTCCCTCTGAAGGCTCTGAACAGCTGTAATTGCCAGCAGTCACAAGTTACTACACGTATTTATTCTTAAAGTGAAAGCATCAGAGAGAAAACATTAAAACAATAAAAGAACCTACACACATGCTAAAAAGCTTACCAGAGGTCATCCCAATTCCAACCTTGGTCTCTGGTAGTTTTATGTCCTCCAAAACCCACAGCTGGGCTTTTCCTGTGGTTATGAGTTCATAACTATCTCAGATTCAGAACCAGAACCAACATGAATAATGCAGTCTTTACTTTCTACAGCTTGGGCCTGTGATCTTGGCTTCATGTAATAGGTGACAAGCAGACAAAGGTCCACTCCTCAGGGCTTAGCTTGAAAAGGTGATTTTCTTGAATATTTCACAGGAAATCCACTTCACATGTATTGTCCCAAAAGTCCATTCTTGTCTGGCACATTGTTCAACATAATCATTTGATCACCCAGGCCTTCCATCACATTTCCCTCCTACAGAAGTTACACACAATCCTGGCCCACAATAACCCATACACTTTGCATTAAGTACAAAGAACCCCAAAGATACTTAAATTTAATTCAATAGGATTTCAAAGATATTGCAAGAAACTGCCATATCTGTTATAATTGGTTTCACCAGCAGAATGTTACAAACAATACTTAGCACCAATAAACCTTTAAAAGCTTTAACTCAGAACTAAAATAGTTCTGGCATATACTTGTGGCATTTAAACAGTACAGGATGGTGTGATCTAAAAGTTTTATTGGTCTGGGATAACTTACATAAACCACTAGTGACTTCACCACTTGTGAGTAACGTGGCTCTCCCAGACACACGTCAAAAACCTTTGTAACACTCACCCATGTATTCTCTCTATCTTCCGCACATGCACCTAGCAGTCTAGTTAATGGCAGCACAAAGTTATTTGGGGATCAGAGTGGAGGCTGTGGGAGATGAGTTTCTAGACTATACAGAGTTTCTTACCTTGTTTGGAAATGGAAACTTGCTCTGTTCCACTTTTCCAGGTGTGTGAATAGCTGAGAGTGGTGGAGGCCAGGAATGGGTCATCTCCTGGAAAATAATATTGTACAATAAACTATATTTAAAAAGACAATATAATATGAGGCAATGATGATGACATACTAGTAGTAGATTTCTGGATAGTGGCATATATATGGAACTTTCTGCAGATATATTTTCATAATTTCTAGGATACATTTAGTTTATATATAATCTAGTCAATAAACGAGTTACATTATTTATCACAGATTGTTGGGAGCATTTTTTAAAATGAGTGATTTTTTTTTAATGGTTAATGTTTTTTGAGTGCAAGAAGTTTGATTTTCTGACTAACTGCACCCCAAGCTTCAGTCATGCAATGTATTATGTGAATGGCCGAGAACACATACAAGTTGGTGAGAATAAGAGAAACACAAAATGGATTAGTTCCTTACATGTAATAAAAGGAACAGAAATTTCAGTTCATGACCAAGTAATTAAGTATGGAATATGGACTAATCATAACATGGATCCTACTATCAGGGTTTGGATAATAAAGGCTGGAAGCTGAACTTGGTAATAGATTAATAGATTCCAAGGCCAGAAGAGACCATTGTGATCATCTAGTCTGACCTCCTGCATAACACAGGCCATAAAACTTCCCCAAAATAATTCCTACAGTATATCTTTTAGAAATAATATTCAATTTTGATTTAAAAATTGCCAGTGATGGAGAATCCACCATGACCCTTGGTAAATTGTTCCAATGGTGAACTACCCTCACTGTTAAAAATTTTATGTCTTATTTCTAGTCTGAATTTGTCTAGCTTCAACTTCCAGCCATTGGATCATATTATACCTTTTTGCGCTAGACTGAATATATAATATTTGTTTCCCTTGTAGGCACTTGTTGACTGTATTGAAGTCATGCCTTTACTTTCTCTTTGTTAAGCTAAATAGACTCAAGAAGCTCAATCTAACACTATAAGGCATATTTTCTAATCCTTTAATCATTCTCATGGATCTTCTCTGAACCTCTCCTGTGTATCAATGTCTTTCTTGAATTGTTGCACCAGAACTGGGCACTGTATTCCAGCAGTGGTCATAGAAGTGCCAAACACAGAGGTAAAATAACCTCTCTACTCCTACTTGAGATTCCTCTGTTTATGCATCTAAGGATAGTATTGGTCCTTTTGGCCACGACATCGCACTGGGAGCCCATGTTTAGCAGATGATCTACCACTGCCCTGAAAGTGTCTTTCAGAGTCATTGCTTTTCATGAAGAGTCCCCCATCCTGTCAGTGCAGCCTACATTCTTTGTTCTTAGATGTACACATTTACATAGAGCTCTATTAAAACACATTATATCTGCTTGTGCCTCACTTACCAGGTGATCTAGATCACTCTGTATCAGTAACTCTGAAATGTTTGTAACTCTGAACAAAACGTTATGGTTGTTCTTTCAAAAGTTTACAACTGAACATTGACTTAATACAACTTTGAAACTTTACGATGCAGAAGAAATATGCTGCTTTGCCTTTATTTTGTTTTTAGTAGTTTACGTTTAACACAGTACTGTACTGTATTTGTTTTTTTGTTTTTTGGGGGTCGGGGGGTCTCTACTACTGCCTGAATGCATACTTCCAGTTCAAAATGAGGTGTGTGGTTGACCAGTCAGTTCGTAACTCTGGTGTTTGTAACTCTGAGATTCTGCTGTACCTGCAATTACCATTTTACTTCAGTGGGAATTGAATATGCTCATAGTCTCCTGCTGTTCAGTGCCCTATCAGTCCCTTAAACAAGGAGTTCTCCGCTCAGCTTTTTGTCCTCTCCCTGCATTTACCGAATTAGTTATTTGGTTTTAGCAAGGAGATATGTTTACCTTCTCTTGGCTGCATTCAGTATTTTAAGAGCAACTTCAAGGTAAGCAATTCCTTCATAGTCTAAGCCTGAGCAACTTAGCCTTCAAAGGGTGGTTCAAGGCTGCTCTTTTTGGCAAAAAATAATATTTTCACTTGAAAAAGGAAGTGTGAACAACTTGTGCATTCTTGTTCAACAACAATGGAATAGAGCATTGGGCATTTCATGGCCTACCTTAATAATTCTTTCTCAGAACAAAGTCTCTGAGTGTTCTGCCAATGAAGTAATCTATTTGACTAACCATTCCAAGATGGTTTATGAGTTATAAATGTCACCTTCAAAATGTTCTTGATAAACAGTTTATTTTCTAATAAAAAACTGCATTCTTTTGTGTTATTTGAAGCTAAAAATCTTAAGTGATTTATTATACCTGTGTACACTCTGTGGTGCCTCTAATCAGAGCATCATCTGGTTTGAAGTTTCACTATCAGAATTGCTTTGCTTTTCAGTTCTTTCGGGCAGATTGATCATCTTATGACTCTCTTATCAGATAAGTGCCACCAACAGCAATACATAGTAATTTTTATTATACAGTAAATCCTTTAAACACAGACAACCAATCACTGTATAGTTTGCTATACAGAAGAACTATTTCTTATTGCTATGAGTGCCTGACACAGAGAATAATTTTCAAAACATCAATTAATTACATTTTGAAAAAAAAATTCTTACAGTAATGGTTTATTATTATTATATATTTACAGAATGGAGATTTGTAGTATGTTCTCTAGCCCTATGGCTGTGTGACCTAAACACTAAAATTTTTTCCAGGCTATGCCCTGTTGGGACCACTATCTCATGCTGTTGCATCTCATAATTAAATTACTTACATTTTAAAAGTTGGGGTTTTTTGCTTACCACACCCATTTTCATTTATGAATGAAAGATATGTGTGTTTCCTCCAGTGGATGAAGTCCAGACCCCAAAGAAACCATGGGTTTATCTGTTCAGAGGGAGACAGCTCAAAAATATAGCCAGAATCTAACTATGGCGCCTTATTTGTTTAAGGGAGGAATGTTTTACTTCAGCTCTTGTAATTGTGGAACTGGCATGCAGATAGGAAGCACTGCTGGTAACTTTACCCTAAATATACGACATTTCTAGAGATATGCTTCTCCGCCCTTAAGATTTCCGTTTGTCTAAGAGCCAGGTCCCCTGGGTTATATAATTGCTGAATTCTCAGTCTCACCTTGACAGAAACATTTTCTAAGAAGTCTGCTATTCGGTGTACAGAAACCAATCTGTTACAGCAAGATATCTTTGTCCTCCCACCTTGCCTTCTTAGATCTGGCAATGAAACCTCTATCCATAGAAAGCATAAGAGTGCTGATTAAAAGTGAGGATGACCTTTTCTGACATGTTAAAATCTTTCATATTTTTTTCCAGGATTATTTCTCATCCACATTTAGACAAAAAATGGTTTTAATGGTCTTTTTCTACTAGTTACTCTACTACTCACTTTGTGCTTTGGTGTATAATTTTAATTTGATGTAACCCATTGTAACAGACTTCATAGGAGCACTGATGTTTACTGGGGTACTCATCTTTATCATATGCCTCCAAATTTGCCGTTACTGAACTGATATTTTAAATTGGGATTACATGATATATTTTTTGTCTAAATTTGAATGTCAAATTATGGGAAATTAAAAATAATTAATAAAATATAAGTACAAAACTGTTATGAAAAATCAATCCTCTGTATCATAAGCACTATGCCACGAAGTAGTAACACATTCTGAAAGCTGATGGCTCAGAAATGGCTAAAGGAAATTTTGTAAAACCAAAACTTTATGCAATATGCACAGTCTCCTTAATACTGTTGGAGAACACCAAGCAATAAATCTTGAAAACAGGAATAAATATTTAGGTGTACTACAACATTTCAAATGTTGCACGGTCGATGTCAAATAAATATAGAAAATAAACTCTTGTGAATTTTGTCACAGTTTATGGCCACTGCACCTGTATGTCCCTGTCGTTGGGGTCCACAAGGCATTCACTCTAGACTCCCAGCTCCTCAGCTGTCACCTCTCTTGGGTGGAGATGTGTGTCTCTCTCCCTCCTAATCAGGGTTTTTCCAGACTGCACAGCTCCCTACCTACACGGTCAGTTTCTCAGCAAGTCAGACTGCCTGAGCAGGCTTCCTTCACTTTCTCCTCAGAGGCTATAAACAGTGTAATTGCCCATAGTTAAGTTACCACACAACTGTTTCTAAGCAAGCACATTTATTCTTAAGGTGAAAGCACAATAGAAAAAACATATTAAAGGAACAGAAGAACCTACATGTATGTTAGTAAAGTTACCAGAGATCACCCATCAGTGTTATGGGGCCTCAGGATGCCAAAGTCCTTCCAACCTTTGGGGCACCCCTAAGAGAGAAGGTCCTGTCCATTTGCTGGAGCAGAAAGAAGGCCCTAATTCAGTTTAAATTCAGGCTATTTATCCAAAAGTTCTTTCTTTGTCCGTTGGGCTCTGGAGAATTGAGTCTGAACTAATATATGAGCGCCTCCCCAGGTGCTGGTACCGCTCTGGAAGTATACTCAACCTGAATTTGCCTGCCTCCAGCCCCCACTCTTAATTCCTGGAGGGGCTGTGGTTACCCTCCCTCATAGGATTACATTCAATCCTTGGCCCACAGGGACACCAACTTAATACGGTACGATCTCTTGAAGAGATTGCAGAAAATTGCCAGATCTGTCAGCAGTCTGGGACAAGTCTCATGATATTTGGTGTATTTGATAAAACAGCTTCTGTACTAAAGTTAATATGTGAGAATATCACTTTCCTTTAAAAAGAAAAATGAAAGTTTCTAGCCCTGAAAACATGAACCCCCAAAGGCTCAAAAACCAGAAGGCAAATAAAAAGAACCCAACATTTATTTTAAAAAAATTTCAAGTTTATAAGGCGAATCTTATTTTGGGGGAGTGGGAGGACACTTTACTCATGATTTTGAATGCTTGAGGTTGAATGTATAGATATACATAATATGCAGGCCTGAAAGCAATATTTCAAATTTACTGTTTTGAACTGTTAATAAATAATATGTAATTCAGGTGCTATAATATTTAAAGTGCTGTTAAGTGTACTTGTTGCTGTGGAAGACTGTCCACAGAAGGTAGGACAAGAAGTTATCTTAATCTACAGAACAGTAGATTTAGGTTACATATTAGGAAAGACTTTCCAGTTAGAGGTTTCAGAGTAGCAGCCGTGTTAGTCACCGCCCACTGTTCCTCAGACTTCCTGTTAACTGCTGGAAATGGCCCACCTTGATTATCACTACAAAAGGTCCCCCCCCCCCCGCTGGTAATAGCTCATCTTAAGTGATCACTCTCCTTACAATGTGTATAACAACACCCATTTTTTCATGTTCTCTGTGTATATAAATCGCCTCACTGTATTTTCCACTGAATGCATCCGATGAAGTGAGCTGTAGCTCACGAAAGCTTCTGCTCAAATAAATTGATTGGTCTCTCAGGTGCCACTAGTACTCCTTTTATTTTTCCAGTAGAAGAATAGTTAATCACTGGAACAGGCTTCCAAGGAAGGTTGTAGAATATCTGTCACTGAAGGTTTTTAGGAACAGGTTAAAACGAACACCTGTCAGTGATGGTCTAGGTATACTTGATCTTGTCTCAGTGCAGGAAGCTGGATTAGAGGACCTCTCATGATCCCTTCTGCCCTACATGTTTATCATTCTAAGATTTCATATAATTTCTAAATTAGAGAAAAAAAACACCGTAACTCTTACATTTTATATTGAATAATTATTCAGGTACATAATGCACTGGATTACCAGAGAATGGTCTAATTTGAAAGAAATGCAAGATTTCTCCCCCAACATTAGACCACTTTAATGATTTAGGTCTTAAAAAAAATAATTACCAAAAAGAAATCACAAAACCAAGACACCATTTGGGGCTTGGAAGTTGAAAAACAATCTGTCCAAAAGGCTGAATTCTGATTTCTAAATTAGAATTAAATTAATCCCTTCAAATCATGGGACTGTTGAAAAAAAAAGCCTCTGAGCTGTCCAATTTGTTTGAAATGGTGACAATTAGGGCTCTCAAATGATTAAAAAAATTTCTTGCGATTCATCGCACAGTTAAACAATAATAAAAAACCATTTATTTAAATATTTTTGGGTGTTTTCTACATTTTCAAATATTTTTATTTCAATTACAACACAGAATACAAAGTGTACAATGCTCACTTTATATTTATTTTTATTACAAACATTTGCACTGCAAAAAACAAAAGAAATAGTATTTTTCCATTCACCTAATACAAGTACTGTAGTGCAATCTCTTTATCATGAAAGTTGAACTGATGTAAGCAGTGTCAGGATGAGCTCCACCCTGACATCTGGTGGTGAGGTGTGGCAAGTTGTGGAAAAGAACTTCAGGGGCTGATCTCATTTGCATAGGCACACCCACCCCGCCTACAATGAGGCCATAGCTGCCCAAATGGTCACTTTGGCTGCTGTGGGATCCCCAGTGTCTCTGTTATTGGGGCAGGAAGAATAAATTGTTATTACCCTGATTATGGGAACTGTGCTTGGAACTGTACTTGGCCTTTTGTTATGATGGAGGGACTCACAATCAACTAAGTAGCACTCGTTAGGCAAGGGTCATGGGTTCCAAAACTCTGTGAATTGAGAGAGGCTGGGGACAAGTATTAATACTTGGTGGCATGGGCCCCTTGGTGAGGGCCTTACATGCTAATTGCATTTCCTCCTCTCTCCACTGTGGAATATCAGAGCTAATTTTGATTCCATTAGGAGTCTAGTTACAGGCTGCTGAGCTCACTTTGGGCTAATGGTGCACCAGAACTGAGGCTCCCCTACTACAAGCTGAATTCAACAAAGAGCTGAACTGACTAAGAGCTGAAATCACTGAGTGTTGTGTTAAGTAGTGGGGGAGCCTGAAGATATATTGGGGAGCAGTTTGCGGGACGGCTGGAGTGCCTTGGGGACAGGCTGGTGGAGCAGTTCGTGGGACGGTGGGAGCTGCTTGTGGGGAGCCGAGCTGAGCGAAGCAGTTCGTGGGGCGGCTGGCGGAGCAGAGCGAAGGCCTATGGAGCTGTGGGGTGGTCAGCTTCAAATCATGTAAGGTGCCCCTTACCTCTCTCTTCCTCCCCCCCCCCCCCATCTCCACCCAGGTTGGGAGGTAAAGCTCTGCAGATAAACTTTCAAACTCTGGGGCTGCCCTGACCAGGGACAGAGACTTTGGGCGATTTGGGGTTGCTGGACTCAAGAACCAAAAAGAAAGGGCATGCCCCAATTTGCTTGGGGTGGGTTTTTTTTGCTCATGGGTTGTGTTATGAATCCTGTTGGTGGTGTTTGCCCAACATAATGCCACATTGTTTCTCTCTGTTATTAAAAGGCTTTTTGCTACACTCAGACTATGTGCTTGTGAGAGGGGAAGTATTGCCTCTTAGAGGCGCCCAGCGGGGGTGGTATATATTTGTCCCAGGTCACTGGGTGGGGGCTCGAGCCGGTTTGCATTGTATTATTGGAATGGATCCCCTAGATATTGAACCCGGCCCTTGTTGCTGCCAACTCTGATGGGCAGAAGGGTTACACTTACAAATGTAGAATTATGTACAAAAAATAACTGCATTCACAAATAAAACAACGTAAAACTTTAGCGCCTAGAAAGTCCACTCAGTTCTACTTCTTGTACAGCCAATCACTCAGACAAACAAGTTTGTTTACATTTGCAGGAGATAATGGTGCCCACTTCTTGTTTATAATGTCATCTGAAAGTGAGAACAGGCATTCATATGGCACTATTATAGCCGGCGTCGCAAGATATTTACATGCCAGATATGCTAAAGATTCATATGTCCCTTCATGCTTCAATCACCATTCCAGAGGACATGCTGATGATGGGTTCTGCTCGATAACAATCCAAAGCAGTGGGGACCGACACATGTTTATTTTCATTATCTGAGTCAGATGGTTGATTTTCCTTTTTGGTGGTTTGGGTTTTGTAGTTTCCGCATCAGAGTGTTGTGTTTTTAAGACTTCTGAAAGCATGCTCCACACTTCGTCCCTCATATTTTGGAAGGCACTTCAGATTCTTAAACCTTGGTTCAAGTGCTGTAGCTATCTTTAGAAGTTTCACATTGGTACCTTCTTTGCATTTTGTCAAATCTGCAGTGAAAGTATTCTTAAAATGAACAACATATGCTGGGTCATCATCTGAGACTGCTATAACATGAAATATATGGCAGAATGTGGGTAAAACAGCAGGAAACATACAATTCTCCCCCAAGGAGTTCAGTCATAAATTTAATTAATGCATTTTTTTTAATGAGCATCACCAGCATGGAAGCATGTCCTCTGGAATGGTGTCCGAAGCATGAAGAGACAAACAAATGTTTAGCATATCTGGCATGTAAATACCTTGCAATGCCAGCTACAAAAGTGCCATGCAAATGCCTGTTCTCACTTTCAGGTTACATTGTAAATAAGACGGGGGCAGCATTATCTCCCATAAATGTAAACAAAAACATTTCTCTTAGCTATTGGCTGAACAAGAAGTAGGACTGAGTGGACTTTTAGGCTCTAACGTTCTACATTGTTTTATTTTTGAAGGCAGTTTTTTTGGTACATAATTCTACATTTGTAAGTTACACTTTCACAATAAAGAGATTGCACTACAGTACTTATATAAGGTGAACTGAAAAATACTATTTCTTTTATCGTTTTTACAGTGCAAATATTTGTAATAAAATAATATAAAGTGAGCAGTGTATACTTTGTATTCTGTGTTGCAACTGAAATCGATATATTTGAAAATGTAGAAAAACATTCAAAACTATTTAATAAATTTCAATTGGTATTCTATTGTTTAACAGTGCGATTAAAATTGCAATTAATCGCGATTAATTTTTTTGAGTTAATTGCATAACTGCAATTAATCGTCAGCCCTAGTGACAATGTTAAAATTCCTCCCCTAGTGGGGAATATGCCACTGACAGATCATTTAGGTGATACTGGGTGTTGCAATATTATGCATTGATTTTACATTGGCTCAAATTCATTCACTGGTGCACACTGACATATTTATGGACTAAGACACACTGTATTATTTTGCGTGCACACACACACACGTATTATATTATAACTATTTTCCTTTCCACCTATGTGAATCAGATTTCAGTAGTTAAATGCAAATGTTCAGTTTTGCAGACAGAAGCAGGTAATCTTGCATAATATGCAAACTCAGCTTTTACTCAGATTGAAGAAGAAACATTCAGATGAAAAATCCACAATGTATACCCTAAGTGTAAAATTAGTTTCAGAAACACCAATTAAGTAAGAAGACATTTTTTGTGGATTAATGACTGGTTTGCAGTGGTTCGTTTTGGACTTTTAAGCCTAACTTGTAATTAATTTTCAGGAAGAGTACTGTGCAGTGGTAAATAATAGTAATGGTTCCAGACTGAAGGCAATGCTGTCTATTTAGTGCTATCCATCTCTCTGTATGGCATTTGAAATCAGTAATGTTTATCTAGGTGAAAATGTTCAGGAAACTTGCAATTTAATAAAAAGCAGTGAATTCAAGCCTCCATTGGACTTGGGTTTAACGTCTCCTGTTTACTTCTGTATTCGTTTTTTCCCATAGTCAAAAATGAGCATTGGGCCAGTGGTTACCTATCAAACTCCACCTTCTCACTGAAAGTTCAAGAAGAGGTTGGGAGAATGTGTTAAAAGGTCCTGATGCCAATGGCATAAAAAAGGTAAAGGGAAATTCATGGGACAGGGAATAATCAAAGATAAAGAGAAATTCATGAAGGACAGAAGAGAGGAGGCCAAGGCCTATTAAGAGTCAAGAGAAGAAACATAGACTCATAGACAGTAGAGATGGAAGAGACCTATAGGATAATCCAGTCCAGGAGTTCTCAGATTTTCAATAGTAAATGAAACATAGGACTTGTCATACTGGATCACAACTGAGATCCATCTCATTCCCTATCCAGTTTCCAACAGTGAGTAGCACCAGCTGCTTCAGAGGAAGGTGTAAGAACCCTACAGTAGGCAAATATGGAGTAATCTACCCCCCACATTAGGTCTCATCCTAATAGCTAATCATTAGAGATTGGCTTAAGCCCTGAAAGATTATATTTAATATCCCTTCCAAAAATTTGTTATCATTCATTATGTCAGCTCTGGATATCGTTGTTATAATACGCACGTCCAATCTTTTTGAATTGTGTTAAGTCTTGGCTTCACTGACTTCCAATGGCAATGAGCACTGCAGTTTAAATGACGTTATGTCGAAAGTAGTTTTTATCGGTTTTGAATTTCCCAGGTTTTTATTTCATCGAATGTCTCCTCGCTTTTGTGTTATGAAACAGGGAGCACAGAAGTTCCCAATTTACCGTCTCTATATCATTCATCAAATTTTTCAGATGTGGTGACCAGTGCTGTACACAATATTCTGATGAGCCCGTGCAATTGATGTATATAAAGGCATTACAATACTCTATATTATTCACCATCCCATTCTTTGTGCAATCTAACATTTTCTTTGCTTTTTACACTACAGCTGCACATTGAGCAGAGTTATTTATTGTGTGCTCTACAGTGATGCCCTGGTCCCTTTCTTGAGTTGATGAAGTTGATTTAGAACCCTGTAATATGTTATGAATAGCTTAAATTTTGATAAATGTGCATTTAACATCTAGTTTATCCAGGTCTCTCTGAAGTTCTTCACAGTCCTGTCTCATCCTCTGAAGCCAAAATAACTGTGTCATTTTTGCAAATTTTGCCATCTCCTCACATAAGTCCTCTTTCCAGATCAGTAAACAACATGGGACCTAGTTAAATAACATGGGATCTACCACAGGACCTTTAGCACTTCTTTTCCATTATGAAAATGGGTAATTTAATCTTTTTCTTTGCTTTGCCTCCTACCCTGTTCTTAGAGTAACAGCCGTGCTAGTTGTATTTGCAAGAAGAAAAGGAGTACTTGTGGCACCTTAGAGACTAACCAATTTATTTGAGCATAAGCTTTCTTGGGTAAAAACCTCACTTCTTCAGATGCATGGAGTGAAAATTACAGATAACAGGCATAGATACACTGGCACATGAAGAGAAGGGAGTTGCCTTACAAGTAGAGGACTAGTGAAGTGGGCTGTAGCCCATGAAAGCTCATGCTCAAATAAATCTGTTAGTCTCCAAGGTGCCACAAGTACTCCTGTTCTTTTAGTGGTAAAGGAATGGAAGCAAGAATCAGAATGTCTAAAGTCTGCCACTGAGTCGCTGTATGACTGTGGACAAGTCTCTCAAATAAGTGGCGCCTCAGTTTCCCCATCACCAAAATGGTGGTTGATTAGAGCTGGATGGGAATTTTTTTTCCAGATTTCAATTTTCCCCCTATTCTGTATCATGCGTTGTTCTAAGTCAGCCATAAAAATGTTGGCATACTGTGGGGCCATGCGGGTACCCATAGCAGTGCTGCTGATTTGAAGGCATATATTGTCCCCAAATGTAAAATAGTTATGGGTAAGGACAAAGTCACAAAGTTCAGCCACCAGGTTAGCCGTGCCATTATCGGGGATAGTGTTCTTGACGGCTTGTAGTCCATCTTTGTGTGGAATGTTGGTGTAGAGTGCTTCTACATCCATAGTGGCCAGGATGGTGTTATCAAGAAGATCACCGATGGATTGTAGTTTCCTACCTACATGCCTCCAGCTTTCACCCTGACCACACCACACGATCCATTGTCTACAGCCAAAGTCTAAGATACAACCGCATTTGTTCCAACCCCTCAGACAGAGACAAACACCTACAAGATCTCTATCAAGCATTCTTACAACTACAATACCCACCTGCGGAAGTGAAGAAACAGATTGATAGAGCCAGAAGAGTTTCCAGAAGTCACCTACTACAGGACAGGCCTAACAAAGGAAATAACAGAACGCCACTAGCCATCACCTTCAGCCCCCAACTAAAACCCCTCCAATGCATTATTAAGGATCTACAACCTATCCTGAAGGATGACCCAACACTCTCACAAATCTTGGGAGACAGGCCAGTCCTTGCCTACAGACAGCCCCCCAACCTGAAGCAAATACTCACCAGCAACCACATACCACACAACAGAACCACTAACCCAGGAACCTATCCTTGCAACAAAGCCCGTTGCCAATTTTGCCCACATATCTATTCAGGGGACACCATTACAGGGCCTAATAACATCAGCCACACTATCAGAGGCTCGTTCACCTGCACATCCACCAATGTGATATATGCCATCATGTGCCAGCAATGCCCCTCTGCCACGTACATTCGTCAAACTGGACAGTCTCTACGTAAAAGAATAAATGGACACAAATCAGATGTCAAGAATTGTAACATTCATAAACCAGTCGGCGAACACTTCAATCTCTCTGGTCATGCGATTACAGACATGAAAGTTGCGATATTACAACAAAAAAACTTCAAATTCAGACTCCAGCGAGAGACTGTTGAATTGGAATTCATTTGCAAATTGGATACAATTAACTTAGGCTTGAATAGAGACTGGGAGTGGCTAAGTCATTATGCAAGGTAAGCTATTTCCCCTTGTTTTTTCCTACCCCCCCCCCCCGACTTTCTTGTTAAACCCTGGATTTGTGCTGGAAATGGCCCACCTTGATTATCATACAAATTGTAAGGAGAGTGGTCACTTTAGATAAGCTATTACCAGCAGGAGAGTGGGGTGGGGGGAGGTATTTTTTCATGATTTGTGTGTATAAAAAGATCTTCTACACTTTCCACAGTATGCACCCGATGAAGTGAGCTATAGCTCATGAAAGCTTATGCTCAAATGGATTGGTTGGTCTCTGAGGTGCCACAAGTACTCCTTTTCTTTTTGCGAATACAGACTAACACGGCTGTTACTCTGAAAAAAGTTTCAAGGTTGTTTGCTGGATCAGAGCCTAAATTGGGAGCTGTTTAATATTCCAAATTTAGGGGAATGGGGCTGAAATGTCAGCCACAGATTTTATGAAATAAAGTGAGCTGGTGGGCCTGCAACTGCTGCAAAAATGCCTATGAAGCTTCTGGGTACAGGAGATGGACTGAGGGGACCAAAAAAACCAAAACAAGTTTTATTTGGGAAAAAATAAATACATTCAACATATTAAGTAGAAGATATTAATGTATTATTTTTAAAATAATTTATCTATCATTTTCATAGTGGAAGGGTATGATGCATAAAACGTCACACAATTGATTTTTGTTGGTTTATTGTGTTTTTGGCTGTTTTAAGATGAACTAATAGCCCACACACTAATAGTCTCCAATCTTTTCATTAATAAGCTATGGGCATACTTCCCCTGAAAGCACTGGACTTTTGAACTTGTGCGCCAGAACATACCATGGCGTGTACCAATAGTCTTCTAATACACCCCTGGGAGCGGGTTATTGTTATTATCAAACTGTGCTGTGAGTGAGATTGCAGTAATAATATAAGGCACATAGATAGCACTTCTGTGAAAAAAATTGCATAATGCTTTAAAAAACTGGATGTGTGTCATTATTGGAGGTGGTCAGGAATTAATCAGTGAAACATTTTTTGGGGGTTGGAATTCTGGGGTTGGAAAATTGACAGTTTGAGGGAACGTATCTGTGTTGATTAAACTTTCACTGGGAAGCGTTCTCAGGTATAGGATAATTTCTGCTCCAAACAAGAGAAAGATAGGGAGGAAACAAAAAACAAAGGGTGAGTTCTCTGTACTGCAATAGCCTAGTGGTTCAGCTACTCACCCAGGATGTGGGAAACCCAGGTTTCTGTCCTTGGTCTGCCTGATTCAGAGAAGGGACTCCCACATCCCAGGGGAGTGCCCTAATAAACAGGCTTTTGGCTATTTTGGGGAGAGCTCTCCCCCTCTATTTTTTCATCATGATACAGAATAGGGGGAAAAATTGAAATCTGGAAAAAAAATTCCCATCCAGCTCTAATCAACCACCATTTTGGTGATGGGGAAACTGAGGCGCCACTTATTTGAGAGACTTGCCCACAGTCATACAGCGACTCAGTGGCAGACTTTAGATATTCTGATTCTTGCTTCCATTCCTTAACCACCAGACTAACTACCACTAAAAGAACAGGAGTACTTGTGGCACCTTGGAGACTAGCAGATTTATTTGAGCATGAGCTTTCGTGGGCTACAGCCCACTTCACTAGTTCTCTACTTGTAAGGCAACTCCCTTCTCTTCATGTGCCAGTGTATCTATGCCTGTTATCTGTAATTTTTACTCCATACATCTGAAGAAGTGAGGTTTTTACCCACAAAAGCTTATGCTCAAATAAATTGGTTAGTCTCTAAGGTGCCACGAGTACTCCTTTTCTTTTTACCCTGTTCTTGATTCATGACAATACTTTGTCTCACCCCTCAATTATTTAACTTCTTCAGCAGTCTCTTGTGTGGGACCTTTGGAAAGTCTATTTAAATTATGTCAGCCAGTTCTCCTTTATCCACTATTTTATGACATGTTCAAAGAATTCTAAGAGATTAGTGCACATAATTTTCCTTTGCAGAAACTATGCTGGCCAGAGCATAGATCACCTTGCCCCCGTTACATGATTGCACTGACCATTTCCCTTTCCAGTCACAACCACATAACTTCCCTGTGGAAACTATGGTAATTGTTATATAGAGAAACATTAGAGAGGTATTTGATGCATTTGAGCTGACTTTTTAATGCAATCTATCAGCTAGAAATGGGTAGAGAAGCCATCATCAGGTGACCAGCAAGCTCTCCATGAATCACTAGCAAGTACTTCACAGATCAAAGTTTGAGAAACTCTGATCCAGTCCATGTCCTTGTCATTATAAAACTGTTCTCTACAGAAGGGGCCAGACTCTAAGCTGGTGTCAGATGGCCTAGATCTGTTAATTTCAGTGGAGCTACACTGATTGACACCAGCTGAAGAGCTGACTATGCTTTCAATACTTTAACGCTAGTTTCAAACATCCAAAGTAACTAGGCCGACACCATTTCTCCTGGGGGAATATTTCAAAGCCTAAAGCATTTCTCTCTCAGAATGTTTGGTCTGATAATCAGACTAAATTTTCTTTGTATTAATTTTATTCCATTAATCCCAGTTACTTCCCCAGTGTATTACATTAAACAATTCCACCCATGTCTTGATCTTTATACCCTTCAAATATCTACATATGGTTTTGTTCCCACCCCCGAAGTTGTCACTTAGCCAAGCTGTACATACCTACAAACTTTATTCCTTCCTTGCTTGTCACCTCCTCTAATTCCCCAATAATTTTTTGTTGCTTTTCTCTGAGCACCCTCAGATTTGTCATATTATTGGTAATGTGGTTCCCCAAACTGAATGAAATATTCTGGGGGTGGTTGGATCATAGCTATATAGGACTTGGTACCTCGTGGCACTGTGCGCACCCGATAGGGTTTCCAACTTTAGTTGGCTGAATTCCTGGAGATTTCATCACATGACATAATCATTAACTAAAGATTAATCTTTAATTCCTGGAGACTCCAGGACAATCCTGGAAGGCTGGCAACACTAGGACCAGAGTAAGCAAGGTGCTGGGCACCCTCCACTCACACTACAGTCAGTGGCATTGGAAGGCACTTAGTATCTTACGGGATCAATCCCATGAAGGCCTGTTTTACGCAAGGTCTTATAAAGCATATTCCTTCTTCTGGAGGAATCGCACCTGGAGCTGCAGCTAGCCAGAGATGTCAAGAGTAACAAGAAGGGTTTCTTCAGGTATGTTGGCAACAAGAAGAAAGCCAAGGAATGTGTGGACCCCTTACTGAATGAGGGAGGCAACCTAGTGACAGAGGATGTGGAAAAAGCTAATGTACTCAATGCTTTTTTTGCCTCTGTTTTCACTAACAAGGTCAGCTCCCAGACTGCTGCGCTGGGCATCACAAAATGGGGAAGAGATGGCCAGCCCTCTGTGGAGATAGAGGTGGTTAGGGACTATTTAGAAAAGCTGGACGTGCACAAGTCCATGGGGCCGGATGAGTTGCACCCGAGAGTGCTGAAGGAATTGGCGGCTGTGATTGCAGAGCCATTGGCCATTATCTTTGAAAACTCGTGGCGAACCGGGGAAGTCCCAGATGACTGGAAAAAGGCTAATGTAGTGCCAATCTTTAAAAAAGGGAAGAAGGAGGATCCTGGGAACTACAGGCCAGTCAGCCTCACCTCAGTCCCTGGAAAAATCATGGAGCAGGTCCTCAAAGAATCAATCCTGAAGCACTTGCATGAGAGGAAAGTGATCAGGAACAGCCAGCATGGATTCACCAAGGGAAGGTCATGCCTGACTAATCTAATCGCCTTTTATGATGAGATTACTGGTTCTGTGGATGAAGGGAAAGCAGTGGATGTATTGTTTCTTGACTTTAGCAAAGCTTTTGACACGGTCTCCCACAGTATTCTTGTCAGCAAGTTAAAGAAGTATGGGCTGGATGAATGCACTATAAGGTGGGTAGAAAGCTGGCTAGATTGTCGGGCTCAACGGGTAGTGATCAATGGCTCCATGTCTAGTTGGCAGCCGGTATCAAGTGGAGTACCCCAAGGGTCGGTCCTGGGGCCGGTTTTGTTCAATATCTTCATAAATGATCTGGAGGATGGTGTGGATTGCACTCTCAGCAAATTTGCGGATGATACTAAACTGGGAGGAGTGGTAGATACGCTGGAGGGGAGGGATAGGATACAGAAGGACCTAGACAAATTGGAGGATTGGGCCAAAAGAAATCTGATGAGGTTCAACAAGGATAAGTGCAGGGTCCTGCACTTAGGACAGAAGAACCATATGCACAGCTACAGACTAGGGACCGAATGGCTAGGCAGCAGTTCTGCGGAAAAGGACCTAGGGGTGACAGTGGACGAGAAGCTGGATATGAGTCAGCAGTGTGCCCTTGTTGCCAAGAAGGCCAATGGCATTTTGGGATGTATAAGTAGGGGCATAGCGAGCAGATCGAGGGACGTGATCGTTCCCCTCTATTCGACATTGGTGAGGCCTCATCTGGAGTACTGTGTCCAGTTTTGGGCCCCACACTTCAAGAAGGATGTGGATAAATTGGAGAGAGTCCAGCGAAGGGCAACAAAAATGATTAGGGGTCTGGAACACATGAGTTATGAGGAGAGGCTGAGGGAGCTGGGATTGTTTAGCCTGCAGAAGAGAAGAATGAGGGGGGATTTGATAGCTGCTTTCAACTACCTGAAAGGGGGTTCCAAAGAGGATGGCTCTAGACTGTTCTCAATGGTAGCAGATGACAGAACGAGGAGTAATGGTCTCAAGTTGCAGTGGGGGAGGTTTAGATTGGATATTAGGAAAAACTTTTTCACTAAGAGGGTGGTGAAACACTGGAATGTGTTACCTAGGGAGGTGGTAGAATCTCCTTCCTTAGAGGTTTTTAAGGTCAGGCTTGACAAAGCCCTGGCTGGGATGATTTAACTGGGAATTTGTCCTGCTTCGAGCAGGGGGTTGGACTAGATGACCTTCTGGGGTCCCTTCCAACCCTGATATTCTATGATTCTATGATTCTGCAGCCATATTATGTTGCAAACGGATGTCTAATTTGTTGTCCATTATCATTCCTTACAGGGTTACTGCTTCCCAGGTTTCGCTCTCCCCTTGCACGTGTGTGTTTGGATTATTTTTCGACAGCTAGGTTAGTTTGCATTTTTCCAAGATGAATCTCCTTTTATCATTTTCTGCCCCTATTTTTAACCTCTATAGGTCTCTTTGTAGTATTTTGCTGTTTTAACTGCTGCTTGTATCTCTTTGTGATTAGTATCATCTGTGAATTTCATTAGTGTGCTGTTTACTCCCTCTCCCAGATACTTTATAAAGCTGTTAAATAAGGTCCTAATACTGAATCCAATGGTACGCTACTAGTCACCACCAATCAACCTGGTGTATTGAACTTTATCATCACCAGCCATTTATGATCTTTTAGCCAGTTTTTAATTCATCTATGTTAAATTTTAATTAATTTCTCAGTTAACGCTTCACGGTGTCAGATGCTTTACTCAAATCCAACTCTTTTACATCTACTCTATTCCACGCATCTACTGGTGGAGGGGAGAGACAGGGAGCTATTAAGGGGCCACTGAGAGGGATGAGGAAGTATCCTCAAAGAAGCCATTTGGATGAGCATCCAAACTTGAGTGTCAATTCAACACACCTACTGAGGTTCATCCATCACTCACTTTTTTCCCACTAACGGCCACCCTAACTCATGCTGAGTGGTACCTTACTCCATGACTGGTACCACTGAAACAGTGGATTTATCACAGAGTAAGGTACCACCACATGTGAGTAAGGGTGGCAGAATCTGGTCCTAAGTTCTCACGTCTCTCTGAATATGTTCCATATGTCAGCTTCCATGGCTTTTTTTTAGTAGTCTGTTCCACAGCCCAATTGCCTTCTATGTAAAGGAGTTCATCCTAATCATCTGTAGTCACCTGACGATCCTTTAGTTTGTGTAATCTGCACTGTGTATTTTCTAAAGGGCAGAAAAACACCTTTACACCTCACAGTTTCAACTCATCATACCAGTAGGGCTCAAAAACTAAGAGCACTGTGAGAAGTGATATAAATAGAGAGACAGATAGACACCGCTAAATGATTGTTTTTTCTTCATTTAAAACAAACAAACAAACAAACAAAAAACCTCTGTCTATGAACTGATTCCATCTAGTAACACTCTAATGCTGTGCCATCTACTGATATGCTTGAAATATCTGTATGCATATCAATGTCTTTTAAGTAGATCGGAGCAGAGGAAGGGCAGAGACCTGGACCCTGATTCTGATAGCACTTACAATTGTTTTTACACTGTTGTAATTCAACTACTCTGAATGGACTTATTACCAAATTACACCTCCTCCTCCCCCCACACCCCTTCCCTGTCTCACAGAGAGAGAGAGAGAGAGAGAGAGAGAGAGAGATGAAAGCAGAGAGGGATTAAGCCCTTGGAAAGGAGGGAAGGTCACAGATTTTGCTGACTGCAGCATAATTACCTTCAGCATTAAATCTCCAGATGTTTGGTATCTGTGCCGTTGTACAGAATGAAACCATTCCAAATCATGAACATTTGTAACATGATCTGTGCATCAACTCATTCTATGGCAAATCACAAATGCCAGTGAGGTAAACTTTCAATTTGGAATGTGGTTTCACTGTGTTGATGGAACTGTGCAACAAATAACCTATTCTATAATATTTAATCCATACCTCAAAATATATAACTTGATACATACAAAATAGTCCAATGACAATTTATCACACTGATTCATTTAAGTTTTTTCATGATTATATTTTTTTAACCCAAAGGTAGGTAGGTTTGGGTTTTTTGTTTTTTTTAACTAGCTGAGCTCTTAAACCCAGTTGAGGTCAGGAAGATTTAAAAGAGCTAAAGTTTGCAAGTATTCTAGTAAGGATATATACCGTACTAAGATCTCTGGTATCATAATTTAAGTAGCGAAGATTTCCAACCTATAACTGACAATTATAAAAACCAAGCTGTGTCAAGCTAAACCACCAGAGTCTAGAAGCTTGCTCTAAAATAGTTTGCATATTTTTCACATATCAAAAGAGGAAAGAATCACTTACTTATTCCCTGTGTTGAATCTCTGCATCTATTTAGGAAGTTATGTGCTCAAATGAATGCTGTGGGCCATGTGATTTGACAATTGTCTGAAAACAGGCCTTGCCCAGGCAAGCTGCGATGATGTGGTTAATGAAGGTACAAACTTTATTAGTGCATTAACCTCCTGCACCCAAGGACTATGGATTCTAATTCTTGAATTGCCATGCCAGACTGATGCAGCTAGTTTTCTAGCAGAAGTGGATAATGAAGATGAATGGCTGCCTCTCGAGTCTCTTGAGAGCAGGAGGAGGAAAAGTAAGGGGGGAAAAGATCTAGGATAGTTCAAGGTCCAGATCTCTGCATGATTTCAAATAATAATGAAAAAAGTGCACATAGTAGGCATTTTTAGAGACCCGAACAAACGTGCTATTTTTGCACTTTGTTAACAAAGCAACAGCGTCGTAGACTCAGGATTACCTTGGACAAATGTCTAGGAATGAAAACAAAGGGGATAAAAAATAAAGAACAAGCTAAATAGGTTAGGCTGTTTTCCTAGAATTGACAGATTTATATGGACAAAGGAGTGGTAAAAGACTGCCCAAAGTTCCAAATCAGTTTCAGGTTAGCATAAGGTACATGGATAAATATTTACAATGCAGAAACATTTTATACATCCGTGTTGTCATCTGCAACAGAAACATTTTATGTTCTGATGTAAAAGTTTCCTTATTTTAGACAGAGTAATTCAGCTAGGTGTAATAATGGAATCAAAGCATAACTTGTTGTGGAGAAATTATTAATGTTATAGAAAGCTGGCATCCAAAGGAAGTATTCTGATGGGTGCATTAGTGATCACAATCCATCTCATAGTTCAAAGTCTAAACAAAAGATCAAATTAACTTCATTTTCTCACACCTCAGGCCAGCATGAAGAGGGAACATTGTGGACACTACACATTCTCACTTCTGGGGTCTGGCCTTATTTACACTAGAAAAATCAACTGGTGGAGCACCAATTGATTGTTTTAACCTGGCTTGTTTAACCACTGATTGTCCACCAGAGTGACTGATTGGTATATTAACTGTAATAGCAGTGGTAGATTTTGTCATTCTTCTCCCAGACCCTAGTTAGCTAATGTTCTCAAAATGGGATCCCTCAGTTTGTGCTGGTTTCTTCCAATATGGATGATGATAAACACTCTTGATGTGTTTTTAACTTCCCTTATATTGGCAGTCAAAACACAGAACAAACTTTTGTATTTGCTACAAATGTTTTGAAACACATATTATAAAAAGTTCTGTTTACTTAGATACGGCTCAACTATGTTTTAAAGGAGCTGGCACATGCTGGGAGTGACAATTAGCTGCCCCATCCTAGCTAGACAGAATTCCAGGAGGAATTCCTCCAATAACTCCTTCAGGGGGTGTGACTTGAACCAAGAGGCTATTGTAAAGGATGTCACTGCAGTTAGGAAAGAAGATGGCAGGAAACTTATTGCACCCTCTTTGTTTTGTGTACCTGAGGAGGAGCTGAGCAAAATCTATGCCATACGTAATACACATCTCAGCATTTATTTTAGAACTGGCTACAGCTTGTATATAAAGGTTTGTCCAAGCACTTGCTAAGATACATAACTAGACAGCTACCGGACATTATATAAAGAAACAAAATTTCTCTCTCATACTGTTACAATAAACCTCTCGACCAATTTGGCCAACATGAAAAAAAGCAACAAAGGGACAGAAAAGCTCAGAAAGGAAAAGGTCAGAATTAGAATTGAAAATGCAGTTATGCTCTGAAAAGTGGCTCTGTAAAACTAACGTTGTGGGGTTTGCATGTTTATTATCTCTCGGTGTCTTCAGATGAAATATGCTCAATTTACAAGAAAAATATGCCATCCTGGGAACCCAAACCTTGGATCTGACTGTCAAGCTGGGTTCTTTCCTTCTCATGTATCTTCACTAGTATACAAAATTTCTGCATGCTGAATTAGGCTGTAAATTATACTCTGAGAATCCCACTGTCTCCAAATTAATTCCTTAGTGACACCTGAATAACCATATGACATTCAATTGTCTTGCATAGGTGTAATTAATAATTCTGTATATGATGCACAAGAAGGACCAGGACTTATCTTGCTTAGCTATATTGACTCTGCAGTATTAATACAAGTAATACATAGTAAAGCTTTTTATGGACACTAAAACCAGGAGATGTAATCCTGAAACTTGGGGTAGATCTGATGCTAAAGTAGGTGCCTTTTTATGTAAAGACTTTTTAAGAGTAGAAACACTTTTTAAGACTCTGCAGTGAGGTTTTCAAAAGCACCTAAGTGATTTAGTAGCACAAGTCCCATTCACCATTTAGGTGCTTTTAAGAATCTCACCCATAATGTATTGTCAGCCAATGAACGTTGAATTTAGTAAATTTTCAAAAGGCTAAGGCCAAGAATTTAAAAAACAGATGCTTAAAGTTCGGCTTCTAAATCCATCTTTAGGTACCTAAAATAAGTCATTTGACTTTTAAAAGTGGTAAGCATGGGAACTGCTGGGGGCTCAGCACTTTTGCAAATTAGGCCACTTATTTATGAGCCCAAATATGGGCTTTGGTGCCAAATTTTAGGCATTTATTTTTGAAAATCTGGGCCTAAATCTTTAAGCTGCTGCATTTTTAGATTTTTTTTTTTTTTTTTTAACTTTGTGACCACAGGTCTTCTCTGCAGGCTAACATTATTTATCTCAACTTTTTATTCTGTCTTTGTGAAGCCAAGATTTTAATCCTGCTGTGCTTTGTTCCTAGTACAGCATCAAGTGGCAGATTTCTGGATCTTAACTGTATACATAGAAAAGTTCCTCCAGTTTCTGTCCATGAGACCTTACTTGAACATGAGCTTCCAGTGTGATGCTGTGACAAAAAAGGCTAATGCAATCCTTAGATGTATAAACGAGATGTACTGAGCAGAAGTAGGGAGGTGATTTTAGCTCTGTATATGGCATTGGTGATACTTATACTAGAATCCTGAGTCCAGTTCTGGTGTCTATATTTTTACAAGGATAATGAAATATTGGACAGGGTGCAAAGAAGAGCTATAAAAATGATTCAAGGGCTGGAGAAAATGCCTTACAGTGAGACACTTAAAAAGCCCAATCTGTTTAACATATCAAAAAGAAGATTTTGAGGTACTTTATTACAGTGTATAAGTACCGTCGCAAGGAGAAAATACCAGGTATTAAAGGCATCTTTAATCTAGCACAGAAAGGCATAACAAGACCCAATGGCTGGAAGTTTAAACCAGACAAATTCAGTTTCAAAATAAGGCAGACATTGTTAACAGTGAGGGTAATTAGCCATTGGAACAAACTACTAAAGGAAGTGGTGGACTCTCCATTCTTGATGTCTTCCAATCAAGACTGGATGTCGTCCTGGAAGATATGCTTTATCAAACCCACGTTATTGGGCTCAATGCAGGGATAACTGAGTGAAATGATCTGGCCTATGCTGTATAGGAGATCAGAGTAGGGTGATCTATTAGTCCCTTTTGGCCTTAAGCTCTGACTGTGAATGGACTGCTCATTTCCAGTCACTAAAACTGGGATAGACATTCTTCAGAATTTAAGGTTCCTTTAAAAAAAAGTCCATTACAAAATCCTTCATTTTTACAGCATTCAATATTGTTTGTAAAAATAAACAAATAAAACCTGTGATCCATTGGAATCTATATCTGTATGAGGTCCTCATGAGTAAGGGGATGAAATTATCTATTTGTTTAAAACAAAGGCAGAACATTGCTGTTTCCTCATGTTCCCCTTGTCTGTTTACTGTATCCACCTTATGCCTCTTATCTTTTGGGGCAGGGATTGTTTTTTGGTGTATATATACACAGCACCTAGCACAATGGGGCCCCGGTCCATCCTAAAGTTCCTACATGCTATGATAATACAAATAATATATTATTTACTTAGACTGTAAGCTCCTTGGGACAGGGTCTTACATTTTGCTCTGTGTTTGTACAGCACCTAACAAAATGGAATCTTGGTCTGTGACTGGGGTCCCTAGTTACTAGCATAATACAAATTAATAACAACAACAGTGTTTGGCAGAGGGCAGACCTTTCTGATGATGCCACTTACTGCTTTACATCAGCTAGGATTTCCCTTATGCCTTCCTCAGATGGCTTGAATAGCTGGATAGGAAAGGGAGTCCCTCAACCATCAGACTCAGGAGCCTGGTAACCAAGAGCAGCTTCCAGAAATGGAAGCAAGATGAAATTTAAAAAACAGCCAAAGAACTCGGGCAGGCAGCCAGTCAGCCAAGTCAGGAGAAAACACACGCTCAGTGGGGAGGCTGCAGAATGGGGCATACAGCTACAGAAAAAGCAAGAGGTTAAGCAGGTCTGTTCCAAAGTTATCCCCATTGCAGAAGTCTGGCATGATTTTCTACTGTAGCTGTTTACATCAGTGGATAGTCAGTGTGAAATCTGTGTTAATAATATTTCTTTTCTCCCACCCTGTGTCTGTTCTGTCTATCTATCCTGTAACCTCTGTGGGACAGGGATTGTCTCTTACTTTATGTTTATATAGTGCATAGCATAACGGGGATCTGATTTTGGTTGGGTTCTCTAGATACTATTGTAATACAAGTAATTATAAATAATAATTAGATACTATTTTACACTCACTTTGCTCAGGTGGTAAATGATAACACAAGATGTCAAAGCCTTGGAGAATCAGGCCCATCTTCTCCAATGAGGATTATCAGTGTAAGCCCTTGGCTAACAGTGGTATTCACCCGTAGTAGAAAACTAGTTCACTGACAAAACTTACTTGGCAAAAATTCCATATGAAGAAATAAAACACAAACCCACTGCACCACCCAAAATGACTACGGTATTCCATCGTTTCACTGCAGTAAATTTGCACGAGGTAATTTGTATGTGAATTGAAAACAGATACATATTTGAACAAAACCACTTTATGGGTTTTTTGGGGTATGTGTGGATTTTTTTATTTGGTTCTTCTTACAGGATTGATGTCAATGGTTTCATCAGAAAGTATGTTTAGAGAACAAAATGTCAAAGAGGAGAAGATTTTGAAAAGCATATAAGTATTTAGGAGCACAAGTCTCATTAGCTTTCAATAGAATTTATGCTCCTAAATCCCTCAAGAGCAGATAGCAAGTGTAAAAAATCCGGACAGGGAGTGGGGGATAATAGGCACCTATATAAGACAAAACCCCAAATATTGGGACTCTCTCTATAAAATTGGGACATCTACTCACCCTACCCACAGAGACCATGAAGAATGACTAACACAAACTGAGTGTAATTCAACAGGAGATTTCATTGTTCTGTATAGAAGCAGAATGAAAGACTTTGAAACTGATAATACCTACGTCCTGTTGATATGTTTGAGGTGGTTGGGTTTGGTGGTGTTTTTTTGTTTTTTTTGACCAACTGAAATGCAAGCCTGGTTATCATAACCTTTCACATAATTTCAGATGGCTTGGTAAGTATGGGATATGCTGTCCTTATATTATTGTTATGGCTACTGCTATTAGTTTCTCAGGGTCACAGACACAATGAGCAGATACAAATGAACTGCTTTTAATTAATGTACATATTGTTTTCTGTTCTTAGGGCAAAAGATCTGTACCGGTGCCAGTTAGAAGAAGAGTGCGTTCCACCTACTTGCAGACCTGCTCAGGGACCAGGCACAACAACAGTCCTTGTATTTAGGAAGTACAAGAAGGGTATTAGACTAGTGTTGCAGCTGGCAGCTTCTTGAGAGGGGACACTGAACTGGCTAGCAGAGGGGATCAGATGCTGCATTACCTTCAACAGTGTCACAGAGCCCATATTCCTCTTGCCCTTCTATAAAACATTGTGCCTGTCAGAAGCACAATTCCCCCCTAAGTTCCAGCTCGGGCAATGTGCCTCCATAGCACCCCCACCATATTTCCACCTTTTCTCCAACCCATCCAGAAGCAAGATGGAGCAGTCCCAGCAGTCCCCTACTATTTTGTACTTCTCTGCCCCTGTGTGGCTGCACTGGGGCTGCATAAATCTGGCATTTTCTCTAAAAATTCTGGCATTCTGTAACTGTGCAGTTGTTATCTACTGTTTATATTAAGAAGATTCTTCAAAGCTATCATTGCCTCAAGCTCTGTCAGCTTTAAGCCCTGAAACAATAATACTTAGTGCTTACAGCATACACCGCCTTTCATCTGAAGATTTAGAGCAGGGGTCGGCAACCTTTCAGAAGTGGTGTGCCAAGTCTTCATTTAGTCACTCTAATTTAAGGTTTTGCGTGCCAGTAATACATGTTAACGTTTTTAGAAGGTCTCTTTCTATAAGTCTATAATATAGAACTAAACTATTGTTGTATGTAAAATAAATAAGGTTTTTAAAATGTTTAAGTAACTTCATTTAAAATTAAATTAAAATGCAGAGCCCCCTGGACCGGTGGCCAGGACCCGGGGAGTGTGAGTGCCACTGAAAATCAGCTCTTGTGCCGCCTTTGGCACGCGTGCCAAAGTTACAAAACTTTACGGACTCCCACCATCCTTGTAATCTAGGTAAGTACCATACTATTATTACCAGGCAAAAAACCCCCAAAACAAATGAAGAAAAAACTTAAATCTGGAATTACAGTTGAAAGAATCTTCACTCAAAAACTTCTTAAGAGAACACTATAGTTTTCTTATAAAACCACAAATGTTAGAAAACCCAGAAATTCCTAATGAAGGTTCCACTTGACAAAAAAACCCCCGCAAAACTCCAAAATGTTTTAAAGTATGTAAATACATGTTAAGGTCACCCAAACAACCTTTACTCTGCCCCCTGAACCTCAGATTCAGAAAACAACTCAGAAAATCTTACTCATCCATTACCCAGGTTCATTTAATTAGCGACCACAAAAACAACTGTACTCTTACTCTTAATTTAGGGCTTATCCATACAAGAAAGTTGCATGAGTTTAACTAAAAGGTATGATTTTAAACTGATTTAGTTAAACCACTGCTCTTGAACTTAAACTCTTAAACTCTTGAACTGAAATAAGAGTGTCCATTCAGGAGTTTGCACCAGTTTAACCAAATTGGTTTTAAAAATGATTTAATTTAAACTGGTGAACCTATCTGATAGGCTGCCTCAGAGTTTCTAGTTGTTCTCAGGTTGCTGCTTCCCATAGGGACCCTCAGTACAAAGAGAGCTTGGTTTTAGAGGTGGAGAGATATGAAAACACACACTGACAAAAGTTTTTAAAATCCTCTAAAACACTCCTAAAATAATATGCCAGCAAAGGTATGTGTTTGTGAAATAGGATTCTGAGTCACAATGCATACGCGCAAGGAAGTAGACTTAAGGTTGCGAATGCTTGCTTATTTTTCATTTAATTATGGGTGACTAATTTATTCACTTGTGAGTGCTTACTTGTGCAACCTTAACATTCACTTAAAGTAGCTTTTTAGATGGGAATGTATATATAGCACAGCATTGTTTTCTCTTACCTTTTGGAGATTGATTTATTTTAAATAACAAAAGTAATACTTATAAAAGAGGGAAGTTCAGAGCCTAGCATTGCCACTTCTGAATCATACTACCATTATTCTTATAGTAGGAAACCAGAAAGATCAACTTTAACTTTGGAACTTTAAAATATTTTAAAAACTTACAGCTAGCTTTGTGGCAGCAAATGTAATTTATTTTGCTCTCCGTTTAAAAGATCTATCAAATTTGCATTATGTGGCTGACTGATTGTCTAGAGCAAAATTCATCCCTCTACCAAGAGCCCATACAATGGCTACATGCCAAATAAGCTCTACTTAAGACTGTAAGTGGGCTGTCTACATAGGTGTACTTCACCCCTATTGATTAGAGCTAGTCCTGTAGGTTGCTTCTGTTTTATTCTGAACGAGTCTGCTCATCCTCTAGTAAAACAAACCCTGGACGTATAATTCCATACAAATTTTAATCTACGCAGGACCCTATCAGGGAGATCATAAAATAGGGCATTACATTAATGGAGTATCCAGGTGACAAAAGCATAAATCAGACACTCCCTCAGAGTCAGATGGAAACATCTGTAGATTACTTAAATGGGGAACAGCAATGTAATCACAACCATTATATGCTTTTCATATGAGCGACCTGGATCCAGAATTGTGCCAGAATGTTTAAAATAAAATGAAAAGACAATGACCATATTAACAGCTAATATGTTTAGAGAAAGAGCAATACCCCTAAGATTAGGTGACCAATTAATGAAAATTCTGTCTTCAAAATACTGAGTATAAAAAACATGAGTGGTAAATGTTCTGGCCATTAGCCATGCAGGATTATATCAAAAAGGACAATGGTGGCTAAAGTAAGGGAAGGTAAAATGGAGTGCCACCAGTTTTGTAACGGTAATTCAGCAAATGGAAGCCAATACATAATACATATACAGTACATCGTGAAAAGCAGCCTGGAGTTTTAAGCTACAGAGTTATATAGTGAGATAATAAAAGATAAAAACTATATGTTCAAATTAATCTTTTAATGCCAACAGTAAAGCGTTTAATAGAGTCTGGCTGGTTTTATTGATAGACTCAATGTGCCAGGCTGTTGAGTCCTTATCCACATTTAGCCCCACTGTCTGGGTTCACACACTGCCATCAGTTTTTGATGCTCAGTCTCATTAGCCCTGCTATTTATATTGTTATACCGAATAATTCTTCTAATACTATTGTAGCTAAATGTTATTTATTGTATCTATATAGACACACAACAATATTAACACAGTTAAGCGTCAGTATTGGTACTTGAGGGCACCATTAAATTCACTGTTCACTGAGAGATTTAATGATGGATTTAATGATGTTAAATGGAAAAAAACGCCCTTGGCCTTTACAGTCTCATTTAAAAAACATATAAAAGAGTAGTAATTCAGGCAGTTTATACTTCTTTTAAAGATCCTCCTTTCAATCACACTAAGCAATATGAGATCAGCTGTACCATGGCTCTTAGTGTATCCTGGCCAAAGTCAGCAGCACTTGTCATATCATAATTAGCAAACTGACAGTAAATTCAGCTCCTGTACCCATGTAAGAGTGAGTGAATAAACAATGAGGGCAGAAATTGGTTGAGAATTAACACCGTAAGATTACCTGTGGGCTATATTACACAGACTGATGATAGCACCACATTACAATGCAAAAAGTTGTGAAAAAACTGCACATTACATTTGTATAATTAGTTCTTTTATAAAATATACCTTTTTTTGCAGGGGGTAGGGTGTTTGCAGGGGGTAGTCACACCACATGTCCCTTCCTTCCATTTTCCAAGCCTTAGTCACGATGACAACCCTCCCTCTGACTGAAGAAGGCTGGACTGAGCTCTCTTTGGAAACCATAGGTGCTCTCTGACCTTCAGCCAATGGACTTCCACTAAAAAAGGCAGGAGGTTCTCCTTTTACCTCAGGGCTTGGGTGTGCTGGCTCTGCGGCACTCCCAGCCCCTAGAAGTCCAGGTAGCTCAGGACCCTGTCTAAGAAACAAATTCAAATCTCCATGCGATGCTAACAATTGGTCAGTCTCCCTGAACTTAGTTGTGATATCAGTAAGAGGATGACAGAAAAGTACTGAAGTATGAGGATCTTTCTTCAGGGTGAGATTTACCCCTGTGCAGAAGGCCTGCACAACGCTGACTCATCTCTTAATTCCCACTTAAGCCTTCAAAATAAGTGGGATGTAAGTACAGGCTTTGGGTGGCTTCTCTGCTCAGAGCTGAATTTATCCTACCATAAATAAATAACTGTTCCGTTTTAGCCTTTTCTACATATTTTCAGTCCTTGTCATGAAAAGTAAACATTACAGTAATACAAACATTTACTTTAGTAATGCAAACACTGACAACTAAAGATAACTGCAACATGATCTTCTTTGAATTTTGAACCAAAGAAGAAAGTTTCTCAAACAATTTCAGTATTAAAAGGAAGATGGATCAAATCTAAATTACACTTCTATATACATGAGCGATAACACTTAAAACTAGATGTTTGGTAGCAGATAGTGTGAAAAATAAATGGAAAGTGATTGCTCAACAGAAAATATATCCTTTCCCTTCTGAAACCTTCTTGCTTGTGATAAATTCTACTAACAAAACATTTACAGAGACTTGCCATACAAAATATTGCAAGATAATGTATCTTGTCTAAAATGTGTGCATGTGTAGTAGAGAAAGAGATAAGACAACAGTGGAAGTTTCATTCCTTTTAATAGCCACACACCAAATATTAGCAATAACAACATTTTACAGTATATTTATATACGTCTTTGGTCCCAGGGTGCTTTCCACACTAAGGATTAAAAAATATCACTGAAATTCAGCGACCTCTGTGGTGGAAATAGCAAATAGCTATAGAAGGTACATAACACATTGCACAATGGAGGGGGGAGGGAGAGGGAAGAACAAAATTTTGCCAGTAACCTCTATCACATATGAAAACAGCAGCCTACCAAGACAGCTTCATAATGTCCTCTTACAATCTAAAAATCAATAGAGATCATTAAAGCCTCCATCTTCTCTAATATACTCTGTTAAACAAACATATATTTTAGCCTAGGGACAAAAGAGAGAAAATTCCATCTCTAATGAAATGTGCCCTGGGATCTTTGATGCCACCTAGCAGCACTGAATATTTATAGACATATCTAACATCTCCATACTCTAAAACATAAGAAACAGTGGTACTTACCCCTTTTGGGGCCCTAGCAGGAATATTTTGGGCCCCCTAAGCTCTCACCCACCCCCTAAAAATACTAATAGCATTATTTCCACATACCAAAAAATATACCAATATAATACATACTAATACACTTATTAAAAAGTCCATGTTAAATAATGTTGGGGTTAATCCTAAATTGGGGCCCCCTTTAGCTGCCTGGGGCCCTAAGCAATTTCTTAGTCTGCTTATGCCTAGTGCCACCACTGCAGAGGTCACTCAGTGTATCTCAGAGGGTGAGCCAGTTCAACTAACCTGGGTGCCTGTGCCACTAAACTACACCCTTCCAGTTATTTACTCAGCATCAGGCTATGGAAACAGGGACAAATTTAGGCTCTGATCATACAATCTGATTCACAAGCGAGGACTCCCACCCTTCGGTGGAGCCTTGAGGGGCCTGTGCCTGTTCAAGAAGATCTATACATGTGTGTACTTGACAAAAAGAGAGAGATTTTTAAAAATTAAAAAATGTATATAAACGTAAAGTTTACAGAGAAAGTAGCAATAAACCTTCCATGGGACAGACTCCTACTGCCATTGAAGGAAATAGATGTTTTTCCACGCTCTTCACTGGACACACAAGCAGGCCCTCTCTGTTTCTCAACAGTTAGATACTACGGACATACTGATATGAAGAAATTAATTAAATCAGGTTGTAGCACTTTGTGATCTTTGAGTGAAAGTTATTTATCTAGTCCAAGTCTCTTGTGCCAGTATATACTGAGGCCCTATGTTTTCTTTCATGCTCGGGGCAAATTCTATCGTTGGGTGCTCACATATGGCTCCAGTTGAAGTCAGTGGGAGGCAGTTGCACTAGGGCTGCCAGGCGTCCGGTGTTCGACCAGGGCTGACTGGGATGCTAAAAGTCTGGTTGGTGGCCCTGCCTGCTCTGGCTCCTGCTCTGGCTCTGTGCGGCTCCCAGAAGCGGACGGCATGTCCTGCTTTAGGGGTGGTCACAGGGGCACTGCATGCTGCCCCCACCCCAAGCACCAGCTCTGCAGCTCCCATTGGCTGGGAACCTGTGGGCATGGGTAGCGCGTAGAGCCCCTTGGCCCCTCTGCCTAGGAGCCGGACACGCCAGCCGTTTCCAGGAGCCACCTGAGGTAACTGCTGCCTGGCCGGAGCTCGCACCCCAACCCCCTCATCCCCAACCCCCTCCCACACCCAAACTCCCTCCCAGAGCCCACACCTCCTCCTGCACCCCAAACCCCTCATCTCCAGCCCCACCCCAGAGTCCACACCCCTTTCTGCACCCCAACCCCCTTCCCCAACCTGAAGTCCCCCCACACCCTGAACCCCTCGTTTCTGGCCCCACCCCAGAGCTCGCACCAGAAGCCAAAGCTGTCACCAATTCCCACACAAGAACCCCATGCCCCAGCAGGGTGAAAGTGAGTGAGGGTGGGGGAGAGCAAGTGATGGAGGGAGGGGAAATGGAGTGAGTGGGGACGGTACCTCAGAGAAAGGGTAGGGCCTCAGGGACGGGGTGTTCGGTTTTGTGCAATTTGAAAGTTCGCAGCCCTAAGTTGCACACACTTATGAGAAAGAGTAATTTTTTCAGTACCAACAGCAAGGAACAAAGGGATTTAGAAAATGTGTGACTGACCCAAATCCCTTCCTCTGGCCCTCCAGTAAAACCACATCTTTTTAAGAGCCTGAAATGGCTAATATGGAACTTGCTCTGTTTGTTAAAGAATACATATGCCGTTTTTGCATGTCAGTTTTGTATCAATTATTGTATAATTACCTAATCACTATAATTAGATTTAACTACATAATTAGGATGTGTAATTACATAATTAGAACATGTAATTTACTAGTTTAAAAAAGTGAAAATTATTGGAAAAAGTTACATGTATGTGCAGTAGGTAATTGTGAAATTAAATATTTTGGTCTTCACAATTTTCACTTTTTTTCATGACAAAACTAATTAGTCCATATTATAAATTAATTACTTGCAATGTTTCTTTTAAACAACTAAGACTCTCTAGGGTGTTAGAGCATAACCAAGTCTTATAATCTATTTTTTCTCTCTCTTTTACAGTTTAAAATAGCTGACTGGATTACTTTTAAATCTCTCTCCCCTACAATCTGTTCACACATACAACTTTGAAAAAAAAGACTGCTCTGATCTTATATGACAAATTCTGTCTTTTAACACACAGGTTCAACTCCCAGTGATGGACATCTATTGATTTAAAGGGAATTATGTATATATGTATATGGCAAGCCGAATTTGTTTTAAGGGTCTTAACTGTATCAAATTTAATCCAAAATAGTTTAATTAAGAAGAGGTATTATAAAAATACTGCATACCCAAACATAACAATAGGTGTATTAACCATCACCATTAAGTTTGGTTAATGAATGTAATTAAAATCAGTTGGCAATTAAAGGGTTAAGGATAAGTATAATAAAAATCATTTAGTGTATATGAAGGATGCAGGAAGGAAGCTCCTTGTTTCCTGAGCATGGCAATTCCAAATCCTGACTGGGTTCTTTCATTCAGTCCATGTGACCTTGTTTCATGCGAGTCTGAAGAAGCATCTGTAGGACACGTGCTGGAATCACAGTCTGTGTCTAGATAGCACATGGAGCCCAATAAGAAAGCACTCTTACTCAAGGAGATAACCAGGAGCTGTGCTGATGTGAATAAATGCTCCTGCTGTAGACAGTGTTATTTTGTTATGTTGCAGGTACTTATAAGTGCTACCATTTGTTGTTACAAAGTGCTTTTTAAAATACATCTGTGTTCCCAAAGGAAAAAAAGTAACGCTTTGGAGTCAGTATGTTCTCCCAGACACCAAAATCTTACAGAAACTTAGCAAATCCTGAGTAAAAAATGCCCTCAGATTTTACAGTAATACAATAATAAGGGTTTGCAGGAAAACTGAACTGAAGCAGGAGCTGAATATTATTTTAAAGGGGAAAAAAGAATAGGCTATGGGAATTTTAAGTCTTTTGCAGAATGTCCAAGGTGATCACTGTTTTTTTTTAACTGTTGTGTTTCATATATTAAATATATCACCGTACCAATGAGCTTTCTGATTTTGAATCCCAACCCATCAGAAATATACTGTTTCCCTGTATGAAAACAAAAATGGTGATGAACAGGAAAACTAAAGATTAGTACTAACACATATCTCCTAGTTAGAAAACCAAAATCAGTTAATAAAAACATGTTATGTTTCTTCAAAACCTAATGGATGAAACCTCAGTCAACTGATATAGGAGGAAGCAACAAAAGATCAATAACAAGGTTAAATTACCAGAATTAAGGAACAACATGAAGATTTTTAACAAGAAAGCAGACACCTTTGCAATAAGGGCACTATGATATGTTGCCTAGCAACAAGATATAAAAATGATGTACAATGCTGGTAACTTCTTTCACATATGAAAACAGCACCCTTCCAAGACAGCTTCATAATGTACTCCTACAAACTAAAAATCCATAGAGATCATTAAAGCCTCCATCTTCTGTAATGTACTCTGTTAAACAATCATGTGTTTTTGTTAATGCAGTAAAACACTGCATTTATTTAATGATCACCCAATGACACAGCAGCACAACAACAGGAATTTCTCAGTGTTAAGCTCAGAGAGTCCATTCCAAGACAGGTTTCAGAGTAGCAGCCGTGTTAGTCTGTATTCGCAAAAAGAAAAGGAGGACTTGTGGCACCTTAGAGACTAACAAATTTATTTGAGCATAAGCTTTCGTGAGCTACAGCTCACTTCATCGGATGCATTCAGTGGAAAATACAGTGGGAAGATGTATATACATAGAGAACATGAAACAATGGGTGTTACCATACACACTGTAACCAGAAAGAAAAGGAGGACTTGTGGCACCTTAGAGACTAACAAATTTATTTGAGCCAGCTCACTTCATCGGATGCATCCGATGAAGTGAGCTGTAGCTCACGAAAGCTTATGCTCAAATAAATTTGTTAGTCTCTAAGTTGCCACAAGTCCTCCTTTTCTTTTTGCGAATACAGACTAACATGACTGCTACTCTGAAAACTTTAACCAGAGTGATCACTTAAGGTGAGCTATTACCAGCAGGAGAGCGGGGCGGGGGGGGGGGAACCTTTTGTAGTGATAATCAAGGTGGGCCATTTCCAGCAGTTGACAAGAACGTCTGAGGAACAGTGGGGGATGTGGGGAGGGAACAAAAACATGGGGAAATAGTTTTACTTTGTGTAATGACCCATCCACTCCCAGTCTCTATTCAAGCCTAAATTAATTGTATCCAGTTTGCAAATTAATTCCAATTCAGCAGTCTCTCATTGGAGTCTGTTTCTGAAGTTTTTTTGTTGAAGAATTGCCACTTTTAGGTCTGTAATCGAGTGACCAGAGAGATTGAAGTGTTCTCCAACTGGTTTTTGAATGTTATAATTCTTGACATCTGATTTGTGTCCATTTATTCTTTTATGTAGAGACTGTCCAGTTTGACCAATGTACATGGCAGAGGGGCATTGCTGGCACATGATAGAACATCTCTTCTGAGCATAAATGTATCTAACCAAACCAGTGGAAAGCCCAGGGCAGAGGTTGGGGAAATCAAAAACAAAAATATTTTTTTAATAGAGGAAGTTAAAAGTAACCACCATCTGTGACTAAAAGTAATAAAATGCATGTAAATACATTTACACCTTTTACATTTCCTTCTACAATTTGCAAGCAAATTCAGAAGAGTTGCAAGATTATCATGAGCTTCCCAGTTACTAAGAGGCAGACGAGCGGGGTATCACAAAAAGCTATAAAGGAGATGGTAGGAGGTTGCTAAATAAGGGCCACTATGCGTAGCAATGTAAGGAAGTCACAAATGCTGCTCTAGGGAGCAGGTTCTGTTGTGGCTGGGGATGTCACTAACATGACAGGTGGAAGTAAATTAGATGAGAGATGGAACAACTGCTAGGTGTTGGTACGTTCATCTGTGGTAATGTAGTAGGGCAGGAGCAGCTGTCAATTACAGCTTGGGTGGAGAGAGAGAGGCAACTGAAATTTTTGCCAGCCCAATTACAAAAGATGATCAGCAGCCAAAAAATAAGACCTATAGCCAAGAGACAGTGTAGGCTAGGGGCCAAGAAATCATACACCTAATTTCTAGGATAATTCTGGCAGAAACAGTCAGACCTTAAGTAGTTTTTTGAGCTGCAGTGTAGAATACTACAGAGAAGATGGTGTTGTCTGGCAGAACCCTCATCTGCTAGGGATGCCGACCAAGAACCACAGGGCAGGGTGGGAATCCAATGAGTCTCTCTCTCTGACATATTCAAACAACTTGAAATTTTGGACTTGTAGAAAAAATGACTCAGGACAGGAAGGCATGGCAACCAAGCAAGAATGTAAGGCTCAGAAGCTTAAGAATTTCAACACCTGCTGCCGGCTTGGGAAGTCCATTTAGGTCCAGCTGGAATTAACTGGGTGCAGATTAATGGAGAGTATCAGTACAGAACAGTCTAAAATGCAGCATTATGCATAAAAGAAAGGAGGGATTATGTCCAGGTTAGGGGATTTAGACCACATTAGAATTATTAATTCAGGCCTGGAGCAAGCGCGTGCAGTGCCCATTGCAGGCAATGGAAATTGCAGGCAATGGAAATTGCACCTGCTTAATCCAGGGCTGAATTTAGTTCTTAAATTCTAATCCTTGTTCTGCTACTGATTTGCTTTCATTCTTTCGGCAAATCACTCAACTCTCGTTGGCCATCTGTAAAACAGGTATAATTGTATGCACCTACCTGTCTACAGCACTGAGGATTCATTAATGTTTATTTATACGCTAGTAAATTTTTGGATGAAGACACAATGTATTGTTATTATTACACAAATGCAAATTACACTTGTACTGAGCTGTTACATAATTTATAAGGGAAATACAGTAACTCTGAGTGGGACTGAAATCCCATTGATTGGTGAGTAATAAATTAAAACCTTTCATGCACACCACAACTTGTCACTTACCCTCCCCCCACGAAAGAACGCTTACAGATTATCAAACAATTACAACCCATACTTAATGATGACCACATCCTGGAAAAAAAAATCTTTCCTGAGCCCCCTCTTTTGGCCTTCAAGCAATCCCCAACCTTGCCACGCCCATCATCAGAAGCAAGCTCCCCACAGACCAGGACACACCAACTCAAAGCAGCTCCAGACCTTCCAGAACAACAGACACAAAATCTGCAGCCATATCTCCACTGTTGTGACGATCAATACCCCCACAACACACCTTTCATGGGTCCTACGCATGGGTTGTACACGTGCCTATCGCAACATACAGTGTGCCTCATACAGTGCATCAAATGGCACAACAACTACCATGTGGGTAAAATTAGACAATAACTATGCTCTCAAGTGAACTCACACAGAAAAATGATAAAAGACAAAAACATTGTATTACCCATGGGAGAACACTTTTCATGAAGTGATTTCTCTATATTTGACCCCTCAGTCCTCAGACACAAAGGAAACCTGCACAACACCTTCAAAAGATGAGCCTGAGAATTTAAATTCATAGTTCTGCTGGACACTAAAAACCATGGACTGAACAGAGACACTGGTTTTATGACTCATTACAACAGTTTGTAACACTCCCTACTGCCTGCTAACTCTTAATTGCCCATTTCATTTGTCTCCTGCAACATGTGAGAAATCCTTGTGCTTTTAACTCTGTGTTACACCTGTATTTAGCTCAGACACTCTGGTTACTCTCTCCAGACCTGAAGAAGAGTCCTGTGAAGCTCCAAAGCTTGTCCCTTCCCCCAACAGAAATTGGTCCAATAAAAGAGATTAGCTCACCTATCTGGTCTCTCTCATAGCCCTGGTCTACACTAGGACTTTAGGTCGAATTTAGCAGCGTTAAATCAATGTAAACCTGCACCCGTCCACACGATGAAGCCCTTTTGTTTGACTTAAAGGGCTCTTAAAATCGATTTCCGTACTCCACCCGTGACAAGTGGATTAGCGCTTAAATCGGCCTTGCCGGGTCGAATTTGGGGTACTGTGGACACAATTCGACGGTATTGGCCTCCAGGAGCTATCCCAGAGTGCTCCATTGTGACCGCTCTGGACAGCACTCTCAACTCAGATGCACTGGCCAGGTAGACAGGAAAAGAACCGCGAACTTTTGAATCTCATTTCCTGTTTGGCCAGCGTGGCAAGCTGCAGGTGACCATGCAGAACTCATCAGCAGAGGTGACCATGATGGAGTCCCAGAATCGCAAAAGAGTTCCAGCATGGACTGAACGGGAGGTACGGGATCTGATCGCTGTATGGGGAGAGGAATCCGTGCTATCAGAACTCCGTTCCAGTTTTCAAAATGCCAAAACCTTTGTCAAAATCTCCCAGGGCATGAAGGACAGAGGCCATAACAGAGACCCGAAGCAGTGCCACATGAAACTTAAGGAGCTGAGGCAAGCCTATCAGAAAACCAGAGGGGCGAACGGCCGCTCTGGGTCAGAGCCCCAAACATGCCGCTTCTATGATGAGCTGCATGCCATTTTAGGGGGTTCAGCCACCACTACCCCAGCCGTGTTGTTTGACTCCTTCAATGGAGATGGAGGCAACACAGAAGCAGGTTTTGGGGACGAAGAAGATGAAGATGATGATGATGAGGAGGAGGAGGTTGTAGATAGCTCACAGCAAGCAAGTGGAGAAACCGGTTTTCCCGACAGCCAGGAACTGTTTCTCACCCTGGACCTGGAGCCAGTACCCCCCGAACCCACCCAAGGCTGCCTCCTGGACTCGGCAGGCGGAGAAGGGACCTCCGGTGAGTGTACCTTTTAAAATACTATACATGGTTTAAAGCAAGCATGTGAAAGGATTAATTTGCCCTGGCATTCGCGACTCTCCTGGATGTACTCCCAAAGCCTCTGCAAAAGGTTTCTGGGGAGGGCAGCCTTCTTGCGTCCTTCATGGTAGGACACTTTACCACTCCAGGCCAGTAACACGTACTCGGGAATCACTGTACAACAAAGCATTGCAGTGTATGTTTGCTGGCGTTCAAACAACATCCATTCTTTATCTCTCTCTTATCCTCAGGAGAGTGAGATATCATTCATGGTCTCCTGGTTGAAATAGGGTGCTTTTCTTCAGGGGACATTCAGAGGAGCCCGTTCCTGCTGAGCTGTTTGCCTGCGGCTGAACAGAAATGTTCCCCGCTGTTAGCCACGGGGAGGGGGGAGGGTTGAGGGGGTAGCCACGTGGTGAGGAGAGGCAAAATGCGACCTTGTAACGAAAGCACATGTGCTATGTATGTAATGTTAACAGCAAGGTTTACCCTGAAAGACTGTAGCCACTGTTTTATAAAATGTGTCTTTTTAAATACCACTGTCCCTTTTTTTTTCTCCACCAGCTGCATGTGTTTCAATGATCACAGGATCTTCTCCTTCCCAGAGGCTAGTGAAGATTAGAAAGAAAAAAAAACGCACACGTGATGAAATGTTCTCTGAGCTCATGCTGTCCTCCCACACTGACAGAGCACAGACAAATGCGTGGAGGCAAATAATGTCAGAGTGTAGGAAAGCACAAAATGACCGGGAGGAGAGGTGGCGGGCTGAAGAGAGTAAGTGGCGGGCTGAAGAGAGTAAGTGGTGGGCTGAAGACGGGGCTGAAGCTCAAATGTGGTGGCAGCGTGATGAGAGGAGGCAGGATTCAATGCTGAGGCTGTTGGAGGACCAAACCAGTATGCTCCAGTGTATGGTTGAGCTGCAGCAAAGGCAGCTGGAGCACAGACTGCCATTACAGCCCCTGTGTAACCAACTGCCCTCCTCCCCAAGTTCCATAGCCTCCACACCCAGAAGCCCAAGAACGCGGTGGGGGGGCCACCGGCCAACCAGCCACTCCGCCACAGAGGATTGCCCAAAAAAAAGAAGGCTGGCATTCAATAAATTTTAAAGTTGTAAACTTTTAAAGTGCTGTGTGGCATTTTCCTTCCCTCCTCCACCACCCCTCCTGGGCTACCTTGGTAGTCATCCCCCTATTTGTGTGATGAATGAATAAAGAATGCATGAATGTGAAGCAACAATGACTTTATTGCCTCTGCAAGCAATGATTAAAGGGAGGAGGGGAGGGTGGTTAGCTTGCAGGGAAGTAGAGTGAACCAAGGGGCGGGGGCTTTCATCAAGGAGAAACAAAGAAAACTTTCACACCGTAGCCTGGCCAGTCATGAAACTGGTTTTCAAAACTTCTCTGATGCGTACCGCGACCTCCTGTGCTCTTCTAACCGCCCTGGTGTCTGGCTGCGCGTAACCAGCAGCCAGGCAATTTGCCTCAACCTCCCACCCCGCCATAAATGTCTCCCCCTTACTCTCACAGATATTGTGGAGCACACAGCAAGCAGTAATAACAGTGGGAATATTGGTTTCGCTGAGGTCTAACAGAGTCAGTAAAATGCGCCAGCGCGCCTTTAAACATCCAAATGCACATTCTACCACCATTCTGCACCACGATGCATGCATTGGCAGGGCCCATGCTTTCAGAGAAATCTCTGTCCATGTCCCGATCACTCACGTGACCGCGCTGACGTCGCCTCCTCGCCCGGTATCACTCTGCCAGGTTCTGGTGCTGCATATACTGCTGGATAATGCGTGTGGTGTTTAATGTGCTCCTAATTGCCAAAGTGAGCTGAGCGGCTTCCATGCTTGCCTTGGTATGGCGTCCGCACAGAAAAAAGGCGCGGAATGATTGTCTGCCGTTGCTCTGATGGCGGGAGGGGTGACTGACGACATGGCTTACAGGGTTGGCTTCAGGGAGCTAAAATCAACAAAGGGGGCGGCTTTACATCAAGGAGTATTTCAGGCAGGACTTCATGGAGGGTTCCAATAAGAAATGGTGCACCTAAGTTATTGTTCTTATTGGAACAAGGACGTTAGTCTGGCCTCTGATTGATACATGGCTAGATTTACCTTGCTGCACCTTCTCTGTGAGTGACTGCAGTGTGACCTAGAGGAATGAGTCCCCTAGACAGGGGTCGGGGGGGAAGCAAATGAGTACAAAACAAATCTGGTCTATTTCTTGTTTTGATCCACTCCATCTATCTTTTACATCTTTGGCTGGCAGCAGACGGTGCAGAAGGACTGCATGCCATCCACATCTCATGGCTGCTCGGCAGAAGATGGTGCAATATGACTGCTAGCCATCCTCATCTCTTGCCTGCCCAGGAGAAGATGGTACAGTACGACTGCTAGCAATCCGTATCACCTGCCTGCTCACCATAAGACGGTTCAATAGGACTGACTGCAGGGCTAAAGAGAATGACCTGGTCAAGTCACTCCAAATTTAGTCCCTGCGCCCATGTCTGCCCAGGCGCTCCTGGCCGACGTGGCCAGGAGCACCTTGGACATGACGATGATGGCTACCAGTCATATTGCACCGTCTGCTGCCAGAAGGCAATGGGTTGCTTCTACTGTATAGCAATGCAGTACCGCGTCTATCAGCACCCAGGAGACATACGGTGACGGTTATCTGAGCGGGCTCCATGCTTGCCGTGGTATGGCGTCTGCACAGGTAACTCAGGAAAAAAGGCGTGAAACGATTGTCTGCCCTTTCTTTCACGGAGGGGGAGAGGGAACGGGGGCCTGACGATATGTACTCAGAACCGTGACAATGTTTTAGCCCCATCAGGCATTGGGATCTCAACCCAGAATTCCAATGGGCAGCGGAGACTGCAGGAACTGTGGGATAGCTACCCACAGTGCAACACTTCGGAAGTCGACGCTTGCCTCGGTACTGTGGAAGCACTCCGCCGAGTTAATGCACTTAGAGCATTTTCTGTGGGGACACACACACTCGCATATATAAAACCGATTTCTAAAAAACCGACTTCTATAAATTCAACCTAATTCTATAGTGCAGACATACCCATAGCTTGTTAGAGGCATACTATCTATGCTAGACTATTGAATCTGGTGCTGGGAAGCTAGAATAAGGGTAGAATTTAAGGGGGGTTGGCCCTGGGCAGAGAACTACAGCTTTGGTGGAATAGCACTTCGGTGACAAGCATTTGAAGGTGAAGCACTAACAGAAGTTAAAAAGTCATGTACTAGTTGTGATTAGCAGAAGTTCATGTGACCAGCTGGATGAGATCAAATGAAAGCATGTGAAATTTTATTTCATCTAGGCAAAGGACAGCTTTTGAGCTCCAAAGACCATTTTCATTGTGCAGTATGTCAGGATATTATTTTAGATAGTTATTTGGATTAATGGTAACAGAAAAGATGGAGATATTGGCATGATATAGAAAAATATATAAATATGTAAATGCATAAAGAGAAGTCAAGTGTGACTCCCTTTCCTAATTGCCTAACATAATTCCCACTAGATGCATAAATTACAGCTCCTATTAACAGCACTATGAATAATAATCAGTTTACTTTCTGGCTTGTATCTAAATATACTTTCTATATGATTTCATCTTTTATTCAGCTGTTTAAGAGCAGAACATCTAATTACAGTTCCTATTAGTCTACATTATTTTTTTTGCCACACAGGGCATGTGTGAGACTGATTTTCTAAAAACAGACAGAATCCTTTAGCATATGGAAAAATTGTGTTATTATTAATACATTCCCAAATGACTCTACATTTCAATTCCCTTAATTATTTAGTCATTGCTGATTATGTCTTTTCACAATTCATTATCCCATTTCCTGCAACGTGGGCATTTTATTCATTAAGTGTCAAAATGAAGGGCCTGACCCCCAGAAAGATAATCAGGAAATAAGTGGCAGATATAAAAGGTCTGGGTTTTCCTTAAGTGCTCACTTCTGTCAGTAGCTTATGCCTGTTCTTAGTGAGTGACAACAGAAACTAAACATCGCTGGTAATTACAAAAATATACAGAAGTACTAATCTGCATGTACGGTAAGTGTATCTCTCTGTTTTTTTCAAATGTACACACTCTTACATCCGTTTATTGTTACTACTGAAATGTAACAGTAATAGGATGTGTTATGGAGAGACAGGTCCCTCCATAGTTAAAGTTGAAGCAACCTTCCATTTATAAGCCTGATTTTGACTCCTTCCCTCCACTCTAACTTCATCAAAATGAGACTAGCTGAAAGCAACCTGACTGGAATGTAGAGGGGACAAGAACTTGACTTGGAGAGGTGGTGGTGGAGGGAATAGATTGGGACAAGTAGCCTTGGGTTACGGAGACTGGAGCTGTGGGTAGGGGACAAGCAATGGGAAGACTGATATCAAAAAAAGAGAAGGGGTTTACTGAAACTGACTGTGGAAGCAGACTGAGGTAAGGAACCTGTGGTAAAAGACTAAGAGGAGGAGCCTGGAGTGGGAGACTGGGACATGGGAGTGGGTGTAGAGAAGACTGGAACTTGGACTGAGAACCTGTGGGGGAGACTGGGATTGGCTAGGTGATGACACTGTGACTATGAAGAGGAGCTGGGGAAGGGGCAGGGATGGGTGTGGGGACGATACAAGATTGGGACAGGATGGATGGAACGGGGACAGAAATGTCTGTTACCATAAAAGGATACTATCCTCCAAAACATGGAATAGAACCCAAAATTCCAGCGTCTCAACATTCCTCTGCTTTCAGCAAATATCTGTGAAACCCTGGTAAATATCTGGTAAATTGTTTGTGTCATCCACATCTAGTGGCTGGTGAACTTAAGAGGATGACAACCTACTACTGATATGTTACTCAATTCGCTCAAGTGGGAGAGGCCTGTATTCAGGATCTAAAGGTTCTAACCCTGCTGATTAACCATGTGGGAGTCCACATCATGGAATTTCTGTTTTTTTAGTGCACTTTTTAAAAAAATCTATGAAATTACACACAAAAAACTACATGAAAGGAATGTATGTGTTGCAAGATCAAGCACTCAAAAGTTAGGAAATGCCAGAATGAAGGTTGCCTGTGGAACCTTAACATAGCCTCCTTTGCATATACATTATGACCCAGTCTTTAATTATGTGATCACATACTATTGTTCTACATTCCTCATTCAGTGAACAGAATAGACCTGCTGTAGAGATGAATTGGGGTTATATAGTAAAGGAGTCTGTTGTCTGTAGGACCTCTACTTCATTGTCGCAGAATCTGGAAGGTGTGCTGTGAATGGGGAAGGGAATTGCTGGCAGAGAAAGGAGGGTCTCATAGTTAAAGCAGTTAAATGAAATTAATGGGCAGCAGGTTTAAAACAAGTAAAAGGAAGTTCTTCTGCACACAGCGCACAGTCAACCCGTGGAACTCCTTGCCCGAGGAGGTTGTGAAGGCTAGGACTATAACAGGGTTTAAAAGAGAACTAGATAAGTTCATGGACGTTAAATCCATTAATGGCTATTAGCCAGGATGGGTAAGGAATGGTGTCCCTAGCCTCTGTTTGTCAGAGGGTGGAGATGGATGGCAGGAAAGAGATCACTTGATCATTACCTGTTAGGTTCACTCCCTCTGGGGCACCTGGCATTGGCCACTGTTGGCAGACAGGATACTGGGCTGGATGGACCTTTGGTCTGACCCAGCATGGCCATTCTTATGTTCTTATGTTAAATGCTGCCCTATAGAACTGGATTCTATCCCTGCCTCTGCCACTGAATCCCTGTGTGATGCTGAGAAAGTCAGAATCTCTTCACATGTGATCACTAAGTGTGATTTTCATTTTCTGGGTGTCTGACTTGAGATCCTGGTGTCTAATTTGCAAAAGTGATGAGAGCTCACAGCTTCAACTGAATTAACTGGGAGGTGTACTGTGAACATACAAAGAGCTATATAATGGTAAATACTCTGAAAAACCAGGCCCATCGTGTCAACACTCAAAGTTAATGTACACATTTGATCTTCACCTGTGAGTGCCTCAGTTCCCCATTGGTAAAACGGTGATAACATCATTCCCAAGGAAAAACCCACGAGGAAATTTTTATGGCTGACTTAGAACAACGCTTCCTCAGCTCTTGTCCCCTAATGACCCTACTCTACTTGCGCTACATTGATGACATCTTCATCATCTGGACCCATGGAAAAGAAGCCCTTGAGGAATTTCCCCATGATTTCAACAATTTCCATCCCACCATCAACCTCAGCCTGGACCAATCCACACAAGAGCTCCACTTCCTGGACACTACAGTGCTAATAAGTGATGGTCACATAAACACCGCCCTATACTGGAAACCTACTGACTGCTATTCCTACCTACATGCCTCCAGCTTTCATCCAGACCACACCATACGATCCATTGTCTACAGCCAAAGTCTAAGATACAACCGCATTTGCTCCAACCCCTCAGACAGAGACAAACACCTACAAGATCTCTATCAAGCATTCTTACAACTACAATACCCACCTGCTGAAGTGAAGAAACAGATTAACAGAGCCAGAAGAGTACCGAGAAGTCACCTACTACAGGACAGGCCCAACAAAGAAAATAACAGAACACCACTAGCCATCACCTTCAGCCCCCAACTAAAACCTCTCCAACGCATCATCAAGGATCTACAACCTATCCTGAAGGACGACCCATCACTCTCACAGATCTTGGGAGACAGGACAGTCCTTGCTTACAGACAGCCCCGCAACCTGAAGCAAATACATACCAGCAACCACACACCACACAACAGAACCACTAACCCAGGAACCTATCCTTGCAACAAAGCCCGTTGCCAACTGTGTCCACATATCTATTCAGGGGACACCATCATAGGGCCTAATCACATCAGCCACACTATCAGAGGCTCGTTCACTTGCACATCTACCAATGTGATATATGCCATCATGTGCCAGCAATGCCCCTCTGCCATATACATTGGTCAAACTGGACAGTCTCTATGTAAAAGAATAAATGGACACAAATCAGACGTCAAGAATTATAACATGCAAAAACCAGTTGGAGAACACTTCAATCTCTTTGGTCATTCGATTACAGACCTAAAAGTGGCAATTCTTCAACAAAAAAACTTCAGAAACAGACTCCAACAAGAGACTGCTGAATTGGAATTAATTTGCAAACTGGATACAATTAACTTAGGCTTGAATAGAGACTGGGAGTGGACGGGTCATTACACCAAGTAAAACTATTTCCCCTTGTTTATTCTCCCCCACCCCCCACTGTTCCTCAGATGTTCTTGCCAACTGCTGGAAATGGCCCACCTTGATTATCACTACAAAAGGTTTCTACCCCCCCCCCCGCTCTCCTGCTGGTAATAGCTCACCTTAAGCGATCACTCTCCTTACAGTGTGTATGGTAACACCCACTGTTTCATGTTCTCTATGTATATAAATCTCCGCACTGTATTTTCCACTGAATGCATCCGATGAAGTGAGCTGTAGCTCACAAAAGCTTATGCTCAAATAAATTTGTTAGTCTCTAAGGTGCCACATGTACTCCTTTTCTTTTTGAGGAAATTTAAAAGTCTGTTATCAGAGCAGAGTTTGAATAGTGTGCAGTGAATACGGCATAGGGCCACACATTGAACAATAGGAGAAAACAATATTGAATAGCTGCTCATTAACTGAGCAGCATTCATCCTCTGCACTGGATGAGGCAGGAGTCTTGTGGATATATAGTATGTGATTTTCTAATTAAAGTCTGTATCATAATGCCTACGCCCAAGGGGGCTAAATTAAGGTTGCACAGACAAACTTAATTTTGGCATTTCTTAACTTTTGAGTGTTTGACTTTGTAACCTTAACATTCTTTTAACACAATTTTTTGTTGTGCACACATTGAGAGATGTGTCACAGGGGACGGTAGGATGGAGCCTCTCCATCAGAGCTCAGAAGCTCCAGGTGGAGGCAGAGGAATTCTAATTTTAGTCCCACAAGCCTCTAGTTCTCCCCAACATTGCAAAAATTACATCTGTTTATACATTTCAGTGCTTAAAGTTTAAGTGTATTAAGAAATGCCAGCTGAGCTTTTGCTTTGGGCAGCCTGGACCTGGCTTACAGCATGTGAAGAGCAGGGGACTGGTTTAGAGGCCAGTAGACAAAGAGTCTAAAGGTGCCTTTCCAAGCAGATTCCTTGGGTCCGCTGCTCCTCTCCTGTCCAAGCCACCCACAGCAGCACAAAATCCTAGAACTCCATCCTAAGCCTAAATTCAGCAGAAACTTCTTGTGTGCTTAAACTGTAGATTATTACATTTTGATCTTTAGAAAGTGACATTTCAATGAGAAGGCATCTCTAGGTGAAAGCTCCTTTCTCTGGTCCTTATATCACTGCCACCAACCAAGCCTACCAAATGCCATAGAAACCTGAGAAAGCTCAGCCAAGACCTCTCTCTCACTTATATTTTAAGCTGAGGGTGCCATCAATATGGGGGGTGGTGGGGGTGGGGGAGCTATGCGGGGAGAAGTGAAGAATAGGAGTGTTATATTTGTGCATCCCAAAACTTTTTTCAGTTGTAGATACTGTAAGAGCTAAAATCAATGATAACACACCCGAGTAACAACAATACATACACACACCTATGCCATACTTCTCGTTATCAAAGCAGTTTGCAAAGTATAAATTAATAATTTTAAATCTGATTATGTTAAACTGAATATCCACTAATAATGCATTACAAATATTGTGAAGCTCAGATCACTTTTTGGCATATGTATAACATATATACCATGTGTTACATATGGGGTTTTTATCAGCAAAAAATCATCTGAAAAGGGTCTAATAGCCTTCTGTACACTAATGTACAGTTACTTCCTAAATAGCCTTCATATCTAGACAAATATTTTGCCTAATGCCATTTCATCTTCTGCCAGCTGCATGTGATTTGCTTTTGATCTGGCACACACTTTGTTATACATTATTAAACAGCCAATCATCCTGCCCCTGGAGTTAGCACTGTGCCCCCTGCTTATTTTTTAACAAATTTCCTTTCCTTTTCTTTTGTACCCAAGTGATTAATCATTTCAGCTAACGGCACACTGTTGATGATCTGAGTCAGTGACTTCAGACCATCTTAATCTCCTGTTCAGCAGCTTTTAGTATTCTAGGAATTTCTGTACAAGCTTTTATTTATAGCACAGTAGGCTCCCAATTTTATACAACAACAAAACCAAAACCTCTAAAGAGCACTTTATTTCTGCTTTTAATGTTTTTGATGGACTTTTATGAGAAAAAATCCCACGAAATGTAAACTAAAAAAAGGCAGAATGATAAATACTTATTTTTCAGAGCACTCTAGGTTTTTATCCAGTTGTCTGGAGAGAACCTGTTGCCTTCAAATTTCTCTCTGCAGTCACATTTTCTCTGGTCTGGGTTATTTTCTACCCTCTGGTTGTCTGCAACAGTGCTTTCAGATGACACCTCATTAAAGTACACTCCTCTGGGATTCTAGAGTCCTTATTTGCAGCATCCTTATTTGCGACTTGGATGGCAGAGAAGAAGCTTTGATTTTTCTTTTAATATTACAAATATTTTCAGCTAAATTTAAGATCCACTTTCAAACAGCTGAACTCATTTCTGGATTATAATAGCAGTTCAGAAGCATACTGGAGTGGTATAGACTCTTATTAAGCCAAGTGCCTTGCTATTATAGTTTTTTTATTATGGTGTAGTTTTACGTAGTGTGAAGGGAAATGATCTGAGGGAAGAAAGAAAACACCAAATGGATTTAGTTATCGAAAACTTTGATATCTTAGCCACCTCCAGGTCTGCATGGATATTTTAGAGGAAAATGCACACACAGTATAATAGAATTCATTAACTGGTAAATGTCCAGTACCTTCGGCCCAAGATTTAGGTTTTGTTAAATAAATATGGAATGGGGACAGGGTGAGAGTGCTGTAACATCTAATATGAAATGAACAGAAATAAGTTTATGGGATCAGACTGCACCTGGTCCTTTTGCAGGTGTTCTGTGAGAGGGACAGGCAGTAAAGTGCTGTCCCCTGCACCTTGGATGGCCCATATATGGCTCGGGAGAACTGCAGTCTCTGCATTCAGGGGAGCCCTGTCAGTGATCTCCTGAATGTGCACAGAGCCCCAAAAGGGGTGAGGAGGGATGGGTACTGGCCATGGCTCCACCCTCCCTCACATGGTGGCTATCAGAGCTGGCCAGCCACACGGTGAGGAGTAAAAGCTGCACTCCATGAAGTGGCGTGACAGTGTGCATCTGAGTACTGAGAAGTCTGTTTGGATCACTTGAAAAAGGGGAACAGTTTATGCAAATGTAGTCATTAAACTTAGAAACCAGTGTAAGTGTGCCCTGGCTTGCAGAAGTCAGGGATCCGTCTCAGCATCCTACCTGAGTTAGGCTATGTCTACACTGAGCACCTTACAGTAGCACAGCTGCATCTCTATAGCAGTGCCACTGTAAGGTATGTAGTGTAGCTGCTCTTTGTCGGCAGGAGAGAGGTCTCCTGCTGACAAAATAAAGCTATCCCCAAAGAGGGGCGGTAGCTTTGTCAGGTGGAAAGCATCTCCCGCTGACAAAGCGCTGTCCACATCAGCGCTTTTCATCGGCAACACTTTTGTCAGTCATGGGGTGTTTTTTTCACACTCCGGATCGGCAAAAGTTTTACCAACAAAAGTGCAGTGTAGACATAGCCTAACTCATTACATTACATTTAATGCTCAGATATGGTTGTAATGTTTATGAAGTACAGGCAACGTCAGAAACATCACTCATATTGTCACTGAGCATCTGTTCGGCTAACAAAAATGCCCTCTGATTAGCTTGCAGATTAGCAGATACTGCAAATGTAAAGCTCAAAGGAGTTGTGGGGTGTTATAGGACAAAAAGGACCTCCAATGTGTAGTAGCACTCGGCAGGTCATGATTTCTTTCTGTCTGCACACTGCCTTTCTGTTTGTTTGGCCATGACAGATTTAGACAAGTTAACCAGCACTTGTGCAATGGTCACCATCTGGGCCCTAGGGATGGAACTGGGGACCTCCAGAGTGAAAGCATGGGTCTCTACAGGTTGAGTTAAAGAGCTAGACTCTCACGTTAAGATCTATAAGCAGGCCCACATCCTCTGTGGATTGGCCACATGCAGTGATGAGCTGCCAAAATCTTAACAATGGGTTCCCTCCTCACCCCACGAGGGGGTCGTTGCCCATCCCCGCCCCCTGGGACTCCTGCCCCATCCAAACCTCCCGCATTCCTTGACGCCCCCCCCCCCAGGACCCCTGCCCCATCCATCCCCCTCCCCTGCCCCCTGACTACCCCCAGAACTGGGCAGGAGGGTCTCGTGGGCCACCGTAGTGGGTGCCGACCCCTAAGAGCCAGAGGCACCTGCCAGGGGGCAAGGCGGGGAGTCCCGGCGGTGGTTACCTGGGGCGGCTCCCAGGAAGCATCCGGCAGGTCCCTCTGGCTCCTAGGGGCAGGGGAGTGTAGCTGGGGAGGAGCAGGGAGAGTGGCTGCTCCCCACTGATCACATCAAAAGTGGCGCCTTAGGCGCTGACTCCCTGGGTACTCCGGGGCTGGAGCACCCATGGGGAAAATTTGGTGGGTGCAGAGCACCCACCGGCAGCTCCCCGCCCTGCGCCCAGCCCCAGCTCACCTCCGCTCCGCCTCCTCCCCTGAATGCACTGCCCTGCTCTGCTTCTCCACCCCTTCCCCAGGCTTCCTGCGAATCAGCTGTTTGGCTGGAAGCCTGAGAGGGCTGAGAAGCAGGCGGCGGCTTCCTGCTCAGGCCCAGAGAGGTGGAGGTGAGCTGGGGTGGGTAGCGGTTCCCCTGCCCGCCCCCCCCGCCCCAGGTTACCAGCTGCGGCGCGGGCGGCCCTCCTCGCCCCTCCCCCCCCTGCCCCAGCTCATCTCCGCCTCCCTGGTCCTGAGCAGGAAGCTGCGGCCTGCTTCTCAGCCCGCCCTGGCTTCCCGCGTGAACAGCTGATTTGCGGGAAGCCGGGGGGGGGGGGGGGGGAGGGGTGCGGAGAAGCAGGGCGGGGTGGCACGTTCAGGGGAGGAGGTGGAGCGGAGGTGAGCTGGGGCTGGGGAGGGGGAGCTGCCGGTGGGTGCTCTGCACCCACTAAATTTTCCCCTTGGGTGCTCCAGGGCTGGAGCACCCATGGAGTCGGCACCTAAGGCACCACTTTTGGCCGGTTAAATTTAGAAGCCCTTTTAGACCAGGTTGTCCCTCGCAGAACAACCAGTTCTAAAAGGGCTTCTAAATTTAACAACCGGTTCTACTGAACCGGTGCGAACCGGCTCTAGCTCACCACTGGCCACATGGGGATATATGTGTGCTGACCAGAGGATTACATTTGCTTAGAGTGGTTGCCATTAAAATAGTCAATAATTAACAATTGTTGCTACAGTGGCATTTGAATTACTTCACCCTTATTGAAAAGTCCTGATGAATTTGGTAGCAAATAAAAGCCTTTCACTAGTTTATTTTCACTGTTAATTTCAGTAATTATCTTTTACACTGTAATAATGCCCCTGCTACAGAATTCTGTAGGATGGCTCTAAAACTCACTTCCTCAACTTCACTCTCATCCCACCCATCCTTCTCCTCCTTCCTAATTTCTCTCTCTTCTGGTTTGTTCACCTCAAAGTACAAGCATGCTCCAGCAACCCCCATCCTCAAAAAAAAAAAAAAAAAAATCACCTTGCAGCCCACCTGCCTCTCCAGCTATGACCAGATATCACTTTTCTCTTCACATGGACATTAACATGCTTTTGCTACTATTGCTCAGACCTTCCTCAAAACCTTGTCCTCTGATGACTCTTTCAGGGATATTTTCTCCTGATACTTTTTCATTATCACTGATCATTCCTTCCATCTCTCTTACCTTGGTCCTCCTAATCCTGCCCACTACTGTTATTCCTAGAAAGGGTTCCACAGAGCTCGATCTTTGGACTGCTCCTCTTCTATCTCATCCATACATACCTCATCAGCTACAACCTGCACATCCTAAATCTGCTTTACCAGTTGAGGCAAAGTTGCCATTACACCACATCTCCAGGTGGCTGAATGTGGCATTGCTGCAGCTGTGCCTCAGTTTTCCCCCATGCCATCCTTGGCGTATTTCAACTGCTGGCAGGACCTGGCCCTCCGACCACGCCAGGAAACAGAGTCCAACCCTTCTCACGGACTTAAAGCTCTTGAGTTAAGGTCCAACAGCAAAACAACTGCATCTTCAGCTCAGCGGATAGCCTTCTTCTTGGCAGACTAGCCCAAGCTTCAAACCATCCTAAGACCAGCCCCAGTTCTTTGGGTTTCACTTCCTCCACCCAGGGCCCATCACACTCTCCCTCTACTCAAGGTTTCAGATAGGCTGTAGTCCCTGATATTTCCATTCAGGCTTCTGACTCAGGGCTCAGCCTCCCAGGCCTCTCTCAGCCTTCAGACCAAGAACTCTCAGCTGCCTCCCGCCTGGGTCTCCTCCGTAGCCCATCTTCCAGCAAGCCTTTGGTTCCTTCCTTTGTGTAGGCCCAGCCCCTCCCTATCTTGGTTTGATCGCCAATGAGATTTAACACCCCTCCAGGTGCAGTCTGGTAGATTAACTGGCCTCTCAGGTCACTTTAAGCATGTCATCACCTGTGTGTGTGGGATACACCCCATTACATCACTCCTCGCTGGTCTCCTTCCTCTGCCTGTTTTCGAGCAGATATTATCAGTATGGACCGTTTCTTGTCTTTACCTACTCTTTCTCACACATATTCATGGTAAGAATAGCTAGGGGTCAGACATAATCTCATGTTGCTTTTATTAGTGCCTGTTTTCCTAGTCTGCATGCTTTCTCTTTACCCAGTCCCCCATAACAATCAGCTCACTTTTTTCTTGATAACGTCTTTTTAGCAACCACCACCACAGACAGAAATACACTCATTCATTACTTAATATTTCATTACTTAACATTTACAGAGTACAAAACAGAGATTATTACAAACTCTCTTGTTTATGATAATTTGCAGGAAATCTCTATAATTTAACATATTGCAAGTTAGAGCAGAAACAAGGACCATTTTCAGTGATTTTTCAGTGTTATAAATACAATAGAAATCAATCAGTCTTGTGTGAAGCTAGTTAGGTAAATGTGTAATAAATTTTACAAGAACAGCTTTAGGCATTGCATATTAATAACTGTTGTAGGATTGACTTGTAGTGCCTTAGTTCTATGATAAGCAACAAGATAATTAGTAAAATTATCCTGCAAATTCATTATCTTGATTCATTCAATTTTTGCCTTTTATTCATTATATATCAAAATAAGGAGTTCTGCTTCTCGGAAGATAATCAGAATGTAAGTAGAAGATACAAAAGATCTGAACTTTATTTATATATGCTTCAGTAGCTGTGAATAGCCTTAAATAGTCTGAGTGATATTGAAGATTTCACTATCATAATTCCCAACTAAAGGAACCCTACAGCTCTGCAAACAAAACAAAACAAAACAAACAAACAAAAAAGCACTTGTACATTCCCTAGATCTTCTCACATCTTAATTTCATTGAAGGATTAATTATTTGAACATTATAATAATTCTGGAACATGAGTCATATAGACCAACAGCTTTTAGTTCCATTATATTTTAAGTCTGATTGTACAATAAGTTTATAGACACGAAAACTAAACCAGTTGTTAATATTAGTCCTTTATATGTATAAAATCACTCAGAAAGTGATTAAACAAAATATTTCATCCTACGGATTGCTAGGAAGGGATCCACAGACCATTGATTACAAACAGATCAGATTGTGGACCATTGCACTAGTCTTTTGCCCTCTGCAGAGTTTTGCTGAGAACTTATCTTTAGTCACAATAAAATGAATCCGATAGGGGGATGGATGGTTAATTTAGTTATTTTGTGGCACTGTGTGCATAATACAGAAACAATACATAATCTAGTATGACTAGTCATGTGTCAGTCTGCATTTGGAAAAGGGCTGTCACTATAACAGTAGAAGTGCACTGGAAGAGCTGTGTGTATAAGGATGGAATGGCTACAGGCTATGAAGATATACAAGCAGAACTAGCTGCATCACTCATTATCATTTCAATTGACTTACATGGCTTACCCAACCTTAATTCTGCCCCAGAGAATTGGACCTTTATGTATATTTTTTGCAAATTTTAAGGGGAAAAATTAAGATTGGGTGCGCAGTGTAAGGTAAGGAATTTCAATAAAGAAATTTTAGCTGGATTTTACTAAAACTCATTTGCAACCTTAACACTTTTTAAATGAAGGTTTTGTTTAGGAATTTCATTGTCTTATTTTATTTAATTCCCCCCCCCCCAAATATTAAATAGAGTTGGCTTATAAGGTATGACTTTTACCAAACTTCTCAGAATAACACATGCTTAGGGCAAGATGTGCCATGCAAAATTTTAGTAAAGATGGATTTCGGGGGGGGGGGGGGGGGGGGAGGGGGGGAGTTGGGAGGCAATCATGTTAAGCAGACTTATAACGAGAGGTTCAAACTTAATAAGGTATCTGCTACCCTGGCCCATAATTCTGGATGTGTTATGAATTGCTGTACCTTGATATAATCACTGATCTCTCAGGTCAGTCCAAAATACAGTCCACCACAGGCAACTGATAGACAGATCAACATGCTTTCAGCATCCTAAGCATCCTGGAGCAGCTGTGTTTCTAGAGGTTGCATAGAACCTTCCAAAACTGCCATTGACATGGCTCTGTGAAGTGCTATCAGACTTCCCAGACATTTTGTGTCTAGTAAGGCAGAAAAAGTAGACCATTCTCTGGCTGAATTCACAACCCAATATAGATTTGAGCAACCTTGCACCTACTCTAATCTATGCCAGCCAGCGACAGTACCCAAAGGACCATGTGCTAGCTAGCTGGGGATAGCCAAAGCTCAGTGTATGCTAGCCAGGCTCTATCATGACAGCACGCCACCTTCCCATCCCTCATGATAGGGCTGGCACAGGCAGTGACACAGAAACCAGATACTTTGGCTTCTGCAGATGCTGTGAACTCCTCCAACCAACTGGCCAGTTCTGGCTGTTTTCTAGGTTCTGTGCACTGCCAGCTGTGGTGGATTTAGAGTTAGTGGGGCCCTGTGCACAGCTTCATTTTCAGCCCCCTCCCCCCCCCCCCGGGACCCAGTCAAGAAAAAAGAACATTCTCTCTTATCTCCCCCTGGTTTTTCATTCTTTTTTTCTTTATCCCCCTCCTATATTATAAGTAATGGGAAGTAAATGAAAATAAAGTGAGGTACCTTGATTGGGACAGGGAGCTGGGGAGTAGGAGGGGACACAGGGGTCGGGCTCTGGGAGGGAGTTTGATGCTGGGTGCAGGCTCCGGGCTGAGGCAGGGAGCTGGGGTGTAGGAGGGGGTGAGGGGTGCGGGCTCTGGGCTGGGGCAGGGAGTTGGGGTGTGGGAGGGAGTGCGGGAGTCGGCTCTGGGAAGAGGTTTGGGTGCTGGGTGCGGGCTCTGGGCTGGGGCAGAGGGTTGGGGTGTGGGAGGGGGGCAGGGCTTACCTCGGGCAGCGCAGCTTCCAAAGTGACCAGCACACACACCCCTCTGGCAGCAGCTCTTAGGCTGGGGAGCCAGAGGGTTTCTGCATGCCACTGCCCGCAGGCGCCGGCCCCGCAGCTCCCATTGGCCGCAGTTCCCAGCTAATGGGAGCTGCAGAGTCAGTGCTCAGGGCACGGGCAGCGCACGGAGACACACCCCTTCCCCCCACCCCCGGGGATGCAGGGACATGCTGGTTGCTTCCGGGAACGGTGCGGCGCAGAGGGAGAGAGGCAGAGTGGGCAGGGAGCAGCCTTAGCCCTGCTGCTGGCATGTCTCTGCGCGCCCCTTGTGGGGAGGGAGGAAGTGGGTCTTCATTGAATAGAATAGAATCATAGAATAGAACATCAGGGTTGGAAGGGACCTCAGGAGGTCATCTAGTCCAACCCCCTGCTCAAAGCAGGACCAATCCCCAACTAAATCATCCCAGGCAGGGCTTTGTCAAGCCTGACCTTAAAAACTTCTAAGGAAAGAGATTCCACCACCTCCCTGGGTAATGCACTCCAGTGTTTCACCACTCTCCTAGTGAAAAAGTTTTTCCTAATATTCAACATAATCTCCCCCACTGCAACTTGAGACCATTACTCCTTGTTCTGTCATCTGCTATCACTGAGAACAGTCTAGATCCAGCCTCATTGGAACCCCCTTTCAGGTAGTTGAAAGCAGCTATCAAATCCCCCCTCATTCTTCTCTTCCGTAGACTAAACATCCCCAGTTCCCTCAGCCTCTCCTCATAAGTCATGTGTTCCAGTCCCCTAATCATTTTTGTTGCCCTCCGCTGGACTTTTTCCAATTTTTCCACATCCTTCTTGTAGTGTGGGGCCCAAAACTGGACACAGTACCCCAGATGAGGCCTCACCAGTGTCGAATAGAGGGGAACGATCACGTCCCTCGATCTGCTGGCAATGCCCCTATGTATACATCCCAAAATGCCATTGGCCTTCTTGGAAACAAGGACACACTGTTGACTCATATCCAGCTTCTCATCCACTGTAACCCCTACGTCCTTTTCTGCAGAACTGCTGCCGAACCATTCGGTCCCTAGTCTGTAGCGGTGCATTGGATTCTTCCGTCCTAAGTGCAGGACTCTGCACTTGTCCTTGTTGAACCTCATCAGATTTCTTTTGGCCCAATCCTCTAATTTGTTTAGGTCCCTCTGTATCCTATCCCTACCCTCCAGTGTATCTACCTCTCCTCCCAGTTTAGTGTCATCTGCAAACTTGCTGAGGGTGCAATCCACACCATCCTCCAGATCATTTATGAAGATATTGAACAAAACCGGCCCCAGGACCAACCCTTGGGGCGCTCCACTTGATACCGGCTGCCAACTAGACATGGAGACATTGACCACTACCCGTTGAGCCCGACAATCTAGCCAACTTTCTTTCCACCTTATAGTGCATTCATCCAGCCCATACTTCTTTAACTTGCTGACAAGAATACTGTGGGAGACCGTGTCAAAAGCTTTGCTAAAGTCAAGAAACAATACGTCCACTGTTTTCCCTTCATCCACAGAACCAGTTATCTCGTCATAGAAGGCAATTAGATTAGTCAGGTAGACTTGCCCTTGGTGAATCCATGCTGACTGTTCCTGATCACTTTCCTCTCCTCTAAGTGCTCCAGAATTGATTCCTTGAGGACCTGCTCCATGATTTTTCTAGGGACTGAGGTGAGGCTGACTGGCCTGTAGTTCCAGGATCCTCCTTCTTCCCTCTTTTAAAGATTGGCACTACATTAGCCTTTTTCCAGTCGTCCGGGACCTCCCCGATTGCCACGAGTTTTCAAAGATAATGGCCAATGGCTCTGCAATCACAGCCGCCAACTCCTTTAGCACTCTCGGATGCAACGCATCTGGTCCCAGGGACTTGTGCACTTCCAGCTTTTCTAAATAGTCCCGAACCACTTCTTTCTCCACAGAGGGCTGGTCACCTCCTTCCCATGCTGTGATGCCCAGCGCAGCAGTCTGGGAGCTGACCTTGTTCATGAAGACAGAGGCAAAAAAAAGCATTGAGTACATTAGCTTTTTCCACATCCTCTGTGCACTACCCAGGGTGGGGGCAACATGTGGAGCCACCTCCCCCACTGCCAGGGGTGCGCAGAGATGTGCCAAGAGCCGGCCGCTTCCGGGAGCGGTGTGGGGTCACCGGCCACTGCATGCAGGCAGCCAGCGTGCCTGAGCCCTGCTGTGCCGCCGGGTGGGACTCAGGGGCAGGTTGTCAGCTGAGATTTGTTCTGCATTTTGGTGGGGCCCTGTGCCACCAAACCGTTTGTTTCTTGGTAAATCTGCTCCTGACTGCCAGGCAGGACCAAATTAATTCTCCTGTGTGCCCAGGGCTATTAGATTTTGTGGGGCCCCTGGGGGTTTGGAGTGGGGGACTGGGCTCAGGGCTGGGGCAGAGGATTGGGTACAGGAGGAGGTGTGGGGTGCAGGCTCTGGCCGAGAGGCACTTACCTCAGGTGGCTCCTGGTCATCGGCACAGCACAGCTAAGGCAGAATCCCTGCCTGCCCTGGCTCCTCACTGCTCTGCTCCCTGAGGTGGCCGGCATGTCCGGTCCCTGGGCAGAGGGGCCAGGCTGCTTTGCATGGTGCACGCTGCCTGTGCCTGCAGGCACCACCCCTGCAGCTCCCATTGGCTGCGGTACCTGGCCAATGGGAGCTACAGAGCTGGCGCTGGGGAGCATGCAGAGATTCTCTGAACACCCCTTGCCTAGGGGCCGCAGGGGCACATCGGAGAGCTGGCACTCGCAGCTCCAGGCCCAGGGGGGGTGCCAAGGCTTGGGGACTGGTGTCCGGCCCGCAGAGCGGAGACTTGCCACAGGCCGGATGAAAAGAAGCAGCGGGCCGCATCCAGCTCGCGGGCTTGCAGGGCCCCCCTTAGCCCGAGGCCCTGGGCTGCAGCCCCTAAAGCCCCTGATTTAATCTGGCCCTGCTGCCAGACTGGCACAAAGAGACTAAAAGACCAAAACAGAATTTCAGTTTTAGAAAAACTACACCTCTCTGGAATTAAGACAGAAAGAAAAGGAAACAAGAAGAAATCTGTGAAAAACCCAAATGAAGTTGCAGAAAGCTTGAAGCACACAAGCATCTTTTACGGAGGGATATAATTTGGATCATATAATTAGGTGCTTAAGCTATGCTGCCCAGGGGAAGCCTACAATGCTTGTAAAAACAAAACTGAGCTCTTGCCCAATTTCTCATGAACAATTTCTCTGCAGAGCCTTGTCTTTTTTAGGCTATAGGGCTACTAGAGCTTTCAGCTTCCAGACTTGGTGCATGAGAGAGAGGAGAGCTAGCAGCAGCTGCTGCATTTATCAGTCTATTCTGCTATTAATACATACGTACCTGGCTCCCATTGACTGTAATGAAAGTTATACTGACATACCAATTTAGAGTAGAGAATAGACCTCTCAGGATTTAATTCTTACTAACAAAGTGTCTAAGAAACTTTACCCTCTTTTTGTCCCTTCTAAACGATTTCATTTATTCATTAGTACTGATTAAGTTTGTAAGGGGAGGCACTTCTACTAAAAAAACAAGTTTCACTGACACAAAAAAGCCATACGGATAAATTAACAAAATATTTAGCTAATTTAACAGATATAATTTTCTCTTCTGGGACTCAATTCTACATCCATGTCTGAAGTCAATGAAGATGGGACTGGCGATTACAGTCTTTTTAATGTGACACTTTCTTACTTACTCTGGTCTATGCTGAATTCTTGGGGATGTAATGAACCATCATATATGCACACATAAAACGCTATGAAAATTATTAATGTCTTGAATTTGCTTGATATTTGTTCAGTATCCATGAGTAAATAATTCAATAATACTCATGCATAAGGTCTGTGGAAAACTCACACAGCTGGTATGAAGCCCATTTTCTATCCCACCAAGTCATTGTAGCTACGCTGAATAGAGTTTTTTCCCTCAAGGGCAAAGTGCCGGCCTTACAATTTCCTCTATAGTATTACATTGTTTTTAGTTGATGTTGGCATGTCAGCCCTTTTCTTTCTGCATTACTTCAACTGTAGACAATATTAACGTGAATAATGTATCTTTTAAAAAATAAACTCAATCTGGTGACAAAAACACATCCTCAAAACCTGTCAAGCAGTAGGAGTAGTATTTGTGCTGTGCTAATGTCTAGAGGACTCAGTTAGGATCAGGGTCCCATCCAGGGTTCTAGAAAAATCCTTACAGTGGGGGTGCTGGTAATGGAAACCATGGGAACCATGTATTTGGTGTTTATTATTACTCCTTCAAGCCAGGGGGTACTACCGCACCCCAAGGTTCCAGCACCACTGGGTCCCATTGTTCTAGATCGTGTAAATACACACAGGGAAAGATGGTGCCCACTCTGAGTAGCTTACATTCTAAGGACTACAGATCACACACCAACTTACTTCATAAAATGGTGACACAAGACAGAAGAGTCAGTAAGACTGTAAATATAGTACATGGCAACTAACCCTAATGAGATGGGACTGGTCCTGTTGCTTTATTTTTAGTCAACATCTGATCAGTATTTCACTCAGTTCTTTTAAACATGTTTTGCTTAAAGCCCCAGCTTGTCCCCAGCTCCTGGTGACAACTGATTGCATGAAAAATCTCATCTCTCATTTAAAAAATGGTTGCAGAAGAAAAGATCAAAATGTATCCAAAGTGCATGCTAAGGGCTCAGAAATGAGAAGGAAAAAAATCTTATGATTATCAAGCCAATCTCATGACTGTTTGCAGCCTGATTCGTGATTTTTTTAATGTTTATGGTTGGAAAATATATTGTAGAATGTAGCCTGGCAAGTGAGAGAGGACAAGTAGAGTCATCTTTAGAGTAACTTAATTTTCTTTTAACAGGCCAGTCTACTTCCCTACAGTTTCCTCTAGAACATTTCTGGTGAATTAAGTTACATTTTAACTCATCTGTTTCTCCCAAATTCAAATAACAAAAGAATTTTCTTCTCACTTGCAATGATTTCCATGTGCAGAGAGTGACTCCTCTCCAGTTATTTACAATACAAGTGGTCACACCTGCATGTGACAGAGCAGTGATGAGAGTTCCAACTGGACATCTTTAGTCTTAGAAAGACATTTGCCACATGGACATTTTCTACATCTCAGATTCCCTCCACCCAGGAAAATAGGTGGGGTCTGATGAGTTTGGTGAGGCAAGTCCTGAGAGTTTTCAGTCTGAGCTGTGACTAAACTACCACAATGTTTTTTATACTGACACATCAATCTATTGTACGAGGCTGGCTTCAGCAGGAAGTACTGCCCAGCAGAACCAGAAGGGCAGCCTCAGATAGCTCCCTAATAGGCCGATACTAGTATCTAAACCAGGAAGCCATGAATGGGAGCTGTCTGAACAACACCACTGCCAGCATGCCTCTGCTCTAGACCCTGCTCATGAGAACCCTCAACTCCGGCTTCCGTCCCTGCCAGCCTCCTGACGTGTGACTCTTGGTTAGCCCTCTGGCCTATCCTGGACTCTGACCTCCCGGTACCTGACTCTGAACTCCTGCTCTGACTGCCCACGTCCTGGTCATGACACAGATTGTAGTTGCTGAGCAAACATTAACGCCACACTGCATTAATGGATAATGCAACAGAAAGTGCCTAACTATTGCAGCACTGGAACCTTTAAGAATGAAATACAGTGTAACTTAGAATAGTGTCTGTTATGAACATATGTCAGCCATAAGGGCTTCTAGACCCTATCTCCCATTTCCACAGAACTCATCTATAATTTGTCTCTGTTAAATGAATTTTGCAATTGCACAGACTTCTTCGTTTCCAGGATGAAAATATTCTTAATTAGACTATACAAAATATTGCACATTAACATGTACTGTAAAAAACCAAGCTATTCTGAGACAACATCAAGAAAAATACGTCATGGGACAGAAAAGGTGAGTTAAGTGTGGTTTGGTGGGAATCTACTCCGTGTAACCTCTTATGGTTGTATATGTGTCTACGGGGGCCAAGGGGCAAACCATGATCCCTATGAATTATCATGAGTGGAGCACGGAGGAGCTCAGATATCACAGGAGTGAGTGTGGTATAAATTCCTAGTTAAAGTGAATAGATATTGGGCAAGTATTAGGTTGAACACTACAGTTACTGAAATGGTTTTGTTAATGATTCCGTTGTTTGTCAGATGTACTGAGACTGAAGGAAAAACTGAACCAAAGTGATTAATGCACGAATATGATGCTGCTGCCGGTTCAATTCTCAAGAATCATCTTGCTGGAGCATTGTATTTAAAACCTGGTACCACGCTAGTGTATCATTTAGCCTCCTGTGCAAAGGAGGTGTATGACAGAGCAGTAAGGATGGAATGTTAATAGGCTAGAGCAGGGGTGGCCAACCTGAGCCTGAGAAGGAGCCAGAGTTTACCAACGTACATTGCCAAAGAGCCACAGTAATAGGTCAGCAGCCCCCACATCTGCTTCCTCCCACCTGCTCCCAGCGCCTCCCACCCACTGGCAGCCCCGTTGATCAGCGCCTTCCCCTCCCTCCCCACACCTCCCGATCAGCTGTTTCATGGCATGCAGGAGGCTCTGGGAGGGAGGGGGAAGGAGCGAGGGCACTGCAGGCTTAGGGGAAGAGGCAGGAAGGGGTGGGGCGGGGGCAGGGCCTGTGGCAGAGCCAGGGGTTGAGCAGTGAGCACCCCCAGGACATTGGAAAGTTGGCGCCTGTAGCTCCAGCCCCGGAGTCGGTGCCTAAACAAGGAGCCGCATATTAACTTCTGAAGAGCCGCACGTGGCTCCGGAGCCACAGGTTGGCCACCCCTGGGCTAGAGTTATACAGCTCACATGTAATTCTCAAACTACGGCTCTATTGGTTTAGGGCCTTTTCATCATTTTTAGCAGTTTATCAAATGGCCAAAGTGCAAACTTTCAAAGCAATGTGTGAGAATTGAGCCATATGGCTCCTTCTGATATTAATTGGTGTGTTTTCCTAAAAGATATATTGAAGGAAAGGTCCGAGATCAGTGTAGACTGTCAGAATAAAAAATAAGGATGAAAATACCTGTCTACTATGTTATAATCATTTTTGGTACACTTCTGTTTATTTGAGGGGAAGAGATAAAAAGAATACACATGAAAAAGTAGCACGATCAGTATTCATTAGCTATAACAGGTGCTTTAATTGCATTAAAATATACAGGGCAACTAATAAAATATTGTTATGAAACTTCTTTAGAAGGATTATTTGAATTATTAAAATGAATATTTTATGCATCTGGTACATTTTTAAAAATGTTCGGGTTGTTGCACTGTATTTCATGTGATTCAGTGTTCTATTACTTTGGAGAGTAGTGGGCAAGAAATAAATACTTGGCATGTAAAATATCCATACTGTAACTTTTCCTGATTCCCCCCACCCGTCCTTTCCAAAGTTGCCTCACTTTCCCCTTGTTTTTTCCTACCCTCCCCCAAACATTCTTGTTAAACCCTGGATTTGTGTTGGAGATGGCCCACCTTGATTATCATACACATTGTAAGGAGAGTGATCACTTTCGATAAGCTATTACCAACAGGAGAGTGGGTTTGTGTGGGGGGGGAGTTGGGGGGGGCAGAAAACCTGGATTTGTGCTGGAAATGGCCCAACTTGATTATGATACACATTGTAAGGAGAGTGATCACCTTAGATAAGCTAAAAGAAAAGGAGGACTTGTGGCACCTTAGAGACTAACCAATTTATTTGAGCATAAGCTTTCGTGAGCTACAGCTCACTTCATCGAATGCTGTAGCTCACGAAAGCTTATGCTCAAATAAATTGGTTAGTCTCTAAGGTGCCACAAGTACTCCTTTTCTTTTTGCGAATACAGACTAACACGGCTGTTACTCTGAAACCTTTAGATAAGCTATTACCAACAGGAGAGTGGGGTGAGGGGAGAGAAAACCTTTTGTAATGGTAAACACCCATTTTTTTCATGGTTTGTGTGTATAAAATGATCTTCTGTACTTTCCATACTATGCATCTGATGAAGTGAGCTGTAGCTCACGAAAGCTTATGCTCAAATAAATTGGTTAGTCTGTAAGGTGCCACAAGTACTCCTTTTCTTTTTGCGAATACAGACTAACATGGCTGTTACTCAGAAATTTGTCTAGATTGTGCAGCTCCCCACTGGGCAATCTTGATCCCAGGAAGTCAGTCAGAATTTTTCCATTTACTTCAACAGGAATAGCACTGGGGGCTGAATCTGCATCTTCACCCTCCTCCCAAACCACCTCCAGCAATTTCTTTCCAGCAGTGAGACTGCAATAATGTACTCTGGTATTTCAAGGTATCTATTGATCCAATAGCATATGCTAGTTTAGCACCAGTAGAGTGGCCCTCACGTCATCTGCATGTTTCTCCCTCTGCTTTAAAAAGCAAGATGGGTATTTGGAAATACACTGCTGATTACCATATTTGTGAACTGTAAATCTTCACATGTCCAACAACACCAGGTGCTTAACTGAAGCCAGTGGAATCTTATAGTCATTAACATTTATAAAGCAGCAATCCACAGTTTGTTGAACTAACATCCAGCTTCTTAAGAAATTGATTTTTCTCTCTTCTAAGTATCCACACGTTCTCCCTTGTTTAAAATGGTCATTGAGAATGACAGTGTGTTTGGTAGGATCTTGCCTTTTTTGCAGGTTTTTTATCCTGGAGACAGTTTCTAATTTACCTTTCACTTTTGTTTTCAATTCAATCAGCTGACGGTGTGCAGCTGATCTCACTGATGCGTATGACTGCTGGAGATTAAAAAAGCCTGAATATTTGATGACTCACTCAGTGCTTTCAGTGAGAGAATTAGTAAACTTGCTAATAATCTAAGGGATCCAATTTGAAAATGAATCTACATTTTTAGCAGGTTTTTATTATTTATTTATTTTACTTAACCAGGGAATCATATTGTCTTGCATACTTGGATTAGTTTCATAGTGAAAAAGAAATGGTGTTAAATTATTTTCAATGTCACAGCTACTAAGTGCCAGGGTTTTATAAATGGAGGCCCTAGAGCAGGGGTGGGCAAACTACAGCCCATGGGCTGGATCCGGCCCATCAGGGCTTTGGGTCCAGCCCACGGGATTGCCTCTCAGAAGTGGCCGACACCACATCTCTGGGACCCCTGGGGGTCAGGTGGCAGAGGGCTTCGTGAGTTGCCCTTGCCTCCAGGCAACACCCCCCACAGCTCCCATTGGCTGGGAACGGGAAACCGCGGCCAATGGGAGCTTCGGGGGAGGTACCTGGAGGCGTGGCAAGGGCAGTGCATGGAGCCCTGTGGGTCCCCCCCGGGGCTGTGTAGGGATGTGGTGCTGGCCGCTTCCCGGAGCAGTGCCACTTGGGGCCAGGGCAGACAGGCAGGGAGCCTGCCCTGGCTCCGGTGTGCGCCTCTGCCACCCTGGAACCACTTTAGGTAACCGGCGCCAGGCTGGAGCCCGAATCCCTCCTCCACCCCAACCCCTTGCCCTGAGCCCCCTGCCGCACCCCACACCCCTCCTGCACTCCAACCCCCTGCTTAGAATCATAGAAACTCAGGGTTGGAAGGGACCTCAGTAGCTCATCTAGTCCAAACCCCTGCTCAAAGCAGACCAATCCCCAATTAAATTATCCCAGCCAGAGCTTTATCAAGCCTGACCTTAAAAACTTCTAAGGAAGGAGATTCCACCACCTCCCTAGATAACGCATTCCAGTGTTTCACCATTCTCCTAGTGAAAAAGTTTTTCCTAATATCCAACCTAAACCTCCCCCACTGCAACTTGAGACCATTACTCCTTGTCCTGTCATCTTCTACCACTGAGAATAGTCTAGAACCATCCTCTTTGAAACCACCTCTCAGGTAGTTGAAAGCAGCTATCAAATCCCCCCTCATTCTTCTCTTCTGCAGACTAAACAATCCCAGTTCCCTCAGCCTCTCCTCATAAGTCACGTGTCCCAGACCCCTAATCATTTTTGTTGCCCTCCGCTGGACTCTCTCCAATTTATCCACATCCTTCTTGTAGTGTGGGGCCCAAAACTGGACACAGTACTCCAGATGAGGCCTCACCAATGTCGAATAGAGGGGAATGATCACGTCCCTCGATCTGCTGGCAATGCCCCCACGTATACATTCCAAAATGCCATTGGCCTTCTTGGCAACAACGGCACACTGTTGACTGATATCCAGCTTCTCGTCCACTGTAACCCCTACGTCCTTTTCTGCAGAACTGCTGCCGAGCCATTCGGTCCCTAGTCTGTAGCGGTGCATTGGATTCTTCCGTCCTAAGTGCAGGACTCTGCACTTGTCCTTGTTGAACCTCATCAGATTTCTTTTGGCCCAATCCTCTAATTTGTCTTGGTCCCGTTTGTATCCTATCCCTACCCTCCAGCGTATCTACCTGTCCTCCCAGTTTCGTGTCATCTGCAAACTTGCTGAGGGTGCAATCCACACCATCCTCCAGATCATTTATGAAGATATTGAACAAAACCGGCCCGAGGACTGACCCTTGGGGCACTCCACTTGATACTGAGCCCCTGCTGCACCCTGCACCCCTGTGCACCCCAACCCCCTGCCCTGAGCCCCCTGCTGCACCCCTACTGCACCCCAGCTCCCTGCCATGAGCCCCCGTCACACCTCACACCCCTCCTGCACCCCAACCCCCGCCCTGAGCCCGTCCCTCAGTCCGCACCCCTGCCCTGAGCCCCCTCCTGCACCCCAACCCCCTTCCCTGAGCCCCCTCATACAGCCCACATCCCTCCTCTGCCCCAATCCCTTGCCCTGAGCCCCTTCCTGCACACCACACCCCCTCCTACACTCCACACTCCCTCCCGCACCCCAACCCAATGCCCTGGCCCTGCATACAATTTCCCCACCCAGATGTGGCCCTCAGGCCAAAAAGTTTGCCCACCCCTGCCCCAGACCCACATATATTTGCATATTTGTGGAGGTGTCTGATTTGGAGTCTATTGGTATAAAAGAGACAGAGCTGCTGGAAAGATGTGCTCGGCCAGGACCCCAAGCCTTTGGAATTCACTGATCCCTGCTTTCGGTCCTCCCCAGAAGAAACACTTACCCCTGCATCCCATATCCCTTCTACACAGCTTTACTCCTCCCTTCCCCCGCCCTCTGTGTGCCTCTAAACAATGTTTCTCTTCCCATGGAACCCATCCAGATACTGTTTTCACCTACCGCTCTTATAGAATCATAGAATATCAGGGTTGGAAGGGACCTCAGGAGGTCATCTAGTCCAACCCCCTGCTCAAAGCAGGACCAATCCCCAATTAAATCATCCCAGCCAGGGCTTTGTCAAGCCTGACCTTAAAAACTTCTAAGGAAGGAGATTCTACCACCTCCCTAGGTAATACATTCCAGTGTTTCACCACCCTCCTAGTAAAAAGTTTTTCCTAATATCCAACCTAAACCTCCCCCACTGCAACTTGAGACCATTACTCCTTGTCCTGTCATCTTCTACCACTGAGAATAGTCTAGAACCATCCTCTTTGAAACCACCTCTCAGGTAGTTGAAAGCAGCTATCAAATCCCCCCTCATTCTTCTCTTCTGCAGACTAAACAATCCCAGTTCCCTCAGCCTCTCCTCATAAGTCACGTGTCCCAGACCCCTAATCATTTTTGTTGCCCTCCGCTGGACTCTCTCCAATTTATCCACATCCTTCTTGTAGTGTGGGGCCCAAAACTGGACACAGTACTCCAGATGAGGCCTCACCAATGTCGAATAGAGGGGAATGATCACGTCCCTTGATCTGCTGGCAATGCCCCCACGTATACATTCCAAAATGCCATTGGCCTTCTTGGAAACAAGGGCACACTGTTGACTCATATCCAGCTTCTCATCCACTGTCACCCCTAGGTCCTTTTCCGCAGAACTGATGCATAGCTATTTGGTCCCTAGTCTGTAGCGGTGCATTGGATTCTTCCGTCCTAAGTGCAGGACCCTGCACTTATCCTTGTTGAACCTCATCAGATTTTTTTTGGCCCAATCCTCCAATTTGTCTAGGTCCCTCTGTATCCTATCCCTACCTGCCACCGTATCTACCACTCCTCCTAGTTTAGTATCATCCGCAAATTTGCTGAGAGTGCAATCCACACCATCCTCCAGATCATTTATGAAGATATTGAACAAAACCGGTCCCAGGACCAACCCTTGGGGCACTCCACTTGATACCGGCTGCCAACTAGACATGGAGCCATTGATCACTACCCGCTGAGCCCGACAATCTAGCCAACTTTCTACCCACCTTATAGTGCATTCATCCAGCCCATACTTCTTTAACTTGCTGACAAGAATACTGTGGGAGACCGTGTCAAAAGCTTTGCTAAAGTCAAGAAACAATACATCCACTGCTTTCCCTTCATCCACAGAACCAGTAATCTCATCATAGAAGGCGATTAGATTAGTCAGGCATGACCTTCCCTTGGTGAATCCATGCTGACTGTTCCTGATCACTTTCCTCTCGTGTAAGTGCTTCAGGATAGATTGCTTGAGGACCTGCTCTATGATTTTTCCAGGGACTGAGGTGAGGCTGACTGGCCTGTAGTTCCCAGGATCCTCCTTCTTCCCTTTTTTAAAGATGGGCACTATATTAGCCTTTTTCCAGTCGTCCGGGACTTCCCCCGTTCGCCACAAGTTTTCAAAGATAATGGCCAATGGCTCTGCAATCACAGCCGCCAGTTCCTTTAGCACTCTCGGATGCAACGCATCTGGCCCCATGGACTTGTGCACGTCCAGCTTTTCTAAATAGTCCCTAACCACCTCTTTCTCCACAGAGGGCTGGCCACCTACTCCCCATGCTTCGTTGCCCAGCGCAGCAGTCTGGGAGCTGACCTTGTTCGTGAAGACAGAGGCAAAGAAAGCATTAAGTACATTAGCTTTTTCCACATCCTCTGTCACTAGGTTGCCTCCCTCATTCAGTATCCAAAGACTTTCTTATTCCCATCACCCTCTCCTGCCTATCAATCCTCTGCTGTCTCCCTACCTCCTTCATGCCCTGCCAAACATTCCCTACTGCCTCCCATCCTTTTATATGCTCGTGCTCAGCAGTAAGATGGAAGAATCCTTCTGCCGACCTAGCTGCGTCTACAGTGGCAATTAGGTCAACCTAACTATGTCACACAGGGCACAACGCCTTTCACAGCCCTGAGCAAGGCAGTTACATCAACCTAAGTTTTAGGTTTAGACCAAGCTGGAGTCCCAACAATTTTTTTGTTGAGTTAGAGTTAAGATTTCATACATGTTTTTCCTTTCAGCAAAAACACTAAAAATCCAGGAAGTCCCCAGTTAAGTCTACATTAACAGCCAGACCAACCTCATCTCATACATTCTTCAACTCCATAACAAACTCCAGCTTCCAATATATCAGACATGGGTTACAACAGTAAAATTAATGGAGATGTAGGATCTGATTCACTACTATTACTCCAGTTTTAAGCAGATGCTACAGCAAAATATACTTTTACCCAAAATCCCACCACCCATTATGAAATGCACAGTACAACACAGACTAATGAAAGTCATAGCCAATCAAAATCAACCAAAGGGATGCTATGACTCTCACTTGGACAGCCCATGGTTTATGCTGAGAAACCATGCAGGATGGTTGCAGAGAGTTTTGAGGAACAATGAGGTAGCGTGGTTAAGGATACAGGGAGGGACAGAGTTAAGGATATGTGCAGAATCTTAGCTATGATTTTCCAGGCTTTTTCTTGTTTTTTTTAAAATACTTTGCCCTTCACTTAGAATGTATAAACTGGCAAACATTTGCTTTCCATAACTACAATGTTCTAAGAAGGTTTTTCTGTGTTGGTCTATAATTACAACTGTGATTCAATGGAGTTTTTGACTTGAAGATTCCCTAGCTTCTTTCAAATGTTTGTATAACCTCCCTGTGGGTGAAAACTTGATGCTTCTGGATACAGTCGTTATAATTTGATGCAGTTGATGTAAATCGGTGGATGAAGTAAGATCAGGACTAGGATTTCTGCAGATCGTAGATGTCCCTCTCAGCAGGAGTCGTTGCATTACTTTGAACCTCTAAGGGGGTCCCTGTGGCAATTTAAATCCCCATGGGAATCCCTGAAGTTGTGCACCTTTTTTGTGGCCTTCAGGTACAGACTTCCTAAGTGCTGTGCAGTCTGATTTGTGGAATTACAAACTCTATGGAGATCTCATAGGTTTGGATAAAACATATAAAATAATTTCAAACTTAAACCACCACATCCCACCTTGCATATGTATGTTCAAAAATTCAACACAGTACAAGGTTTACTGGTCTTGGGCACTGTCAGTGCAAACTAAAGGCTCAGTTCATGCCTGTAAAGCACTAACCCATCAACTAGGCAGGGTAAGGAATGCTGCCCTAATAGAAGCCCTGGGAGCCACTGTACCTCAGGAAGGAAGAATGACTCCACAACTTCAGGTATAGTAGGGGATTCCTCTTGATGGGGTGCTACATTTCTTAATGGGCTGCAGCTGCAGCACATTCTTCCCGTTACTGCTGGCCTGCACAAGAAGAAGGGAAACCGGACTATGGCTCCACCTCCCAACCACTCCTGTCGGGTCGCTAGCCAGGAGCAGCTGTTATACTCAGGGGAGCACAAGGACTGTCGCTCCTTGAGTTTCTTCCATCACTATTTATCTGCACAGGAGCTGTCCCTATTCTGAAAGAAGGTAAATCTTTGCTGTATTATGTGGGCTCAAAGAAAGTATTGAAACAACATTGCTTAAAAAATACTGTTTCTGAAATCCAAGAAATCAATGCTATATCTGATTTGTCTGTCCGTATAACAAAAGGCTTTGGTGGAAAGTAGCTGATAAAGTTAGGATTCTGGTAAATTACGAAGTGAATATTTATGATCTCTCTCTCTCTCCCTACATCTATGTTTAGAAAGATATTGATATACATACGTATCATTATTGAAAGTGAAGACAACTAGCTTACGTTTGATACGATGGAGAAGGGGAGCCAGTGGAGGAACTCACAGACAGGGCTGACATGGGCAAAGTGAGAGGCTATGAAAATGCCCTTTGTAGCAGTAGCAGCAGCATTCTGAATGGATGTGAGTGGAACAAGACTGTGTTTGTCAACGCCAGAAAAACGGATGTTTCAGTAATCGAGATGCAAGATGATAAGCATTTTAGCTGTGGGGATGGAGAGGAAACACTATGTCTTAGAGAGGTTATGCAGAAAGAATCTGCAAGGTTTAGATATAGCCTGGGTATGAAGACTGAGAGAAAGGTCTGAGCTGAAGATGATGCCTAGGTTATGGGCCTGAGTGACAAGCAGGATAATGATATTGTCCACAGCGGCTGAGAAGGAAGGTGTGAGGCAAGGGCTTGAGGGGAGAGGGAGAGCTCTGTTTTAGCTATATTGAGCTTGTGCTGATGACTAGACATCCATGAAGAGTAGTTGAGAAGTTTGCCTTTTGAGCTGTGCAGCTTTTGTTTATTTTGGTTGTTTCATCTCCTCAACTCAAATCAATTTCAGGTTATTTACTGGATTTTCAGCATGCCTGCTCAGGTTTAAGGACTCTCTATTTATCGCGTAAACACTGTGTTTCAGGGTCCTTAAACCTGAGTAGGTGGGCTGAAAATGGAGCAAATAGGATGAAGAAGCATGACACAGAGATTGCTTGGCAAAGGGTTCTCTGACCTTTGCAAACAACTCTCACCTCAGACCTAACGAACTCATTAAACAAAATAGGTCTTGCAGGATACTTATCCATAAAAAGTAATGTGTAAGGTACCTACAGAAAGCTGATAACTTGTCAACATTCATAACCACTGTGAGATGTATGTGCAGGTAATATTTAAGGAATAATATATTTATATTGAACGTGTGCTTTAGGCATCAGGATGTCTCAGTAATGGCCTGTTTGGGCAAGGGGGAGTTGTCACACTGTCCTGTCTGGCCGGTGATGCAATGCCAGGCTCAACTGTGTAGCCTTGTGCAATACTATGATTTTGAATGGGAAACCATCAGCAGGAACAACAAACAATTGAAACCACTTCAAGGTAGAAAAGAAACTTTACAACAAGACAGGGATTCACCCTATCTATGAATAGAAGAAAAAAAAAAGACTGATTTCAGTGTAACAGAGTGAAGGGAAGGACACTGAGAAAACCCCTTGAGGAGCGGTGGGGCAGGAGGCACATTTATGAATGCTTGGATCCTGGTTTGTCCAAAACCAAGCAGTTCTTCAAAAGATTGACCTTTTGGGGGAAAATCTACTTTATTGCATAAGAAAGGTAACTATTAATAAGTCTGTCACTCAGGTTCGCATTTTATGTTGTTTTTTGCATTGTAACCACTTGTTTCTGTTAGGATATAAAGAAAAGGAGGACTTGTGGCACCTTAGAGACTAACCAATTTATTTGAGCATAAGCTTTCATGAGCTACAGCTCACTTCATCGGATGCATACTGTGGAAAATACAGTGAGGAGATTTATTTATTTATTTATTTATTTTATTTTGAAAGCTTATGCTCAAATAAATTGGTTAGTTTCTAAGGTGCCACAAGTACTCCTTTTCTTTTTAAATAATCATGTTACAATATGTTAGGAGTGGTTAGTTAAATTTCAGTAAAATGATAGGTTAAGGTATAGCTAAGCAGAACTCAAGTTTTACTATATAGTCTGCAGTCAATCAGGAAGTAAGGGGGGGAAATGGGAACAGGGAATGGGAGTGGGGAATTGGAATCATGTTTTTCTAAGGGGGGAAATGGGTTTGGAGGAATTGGAATCATGTTTTGCTAAGGGGGGGAATGGGAACAGGGAATGGGGGTGGGGAAATTGGAATCATGTTTTGCTAAGGGGGCGGAATGGGAACAGGGACACAAGTAAGGCTCTGTGGTGTCAGAGCTGGGAAGGGGGATACTAAGGAAGGAAACTGGAATCATGCTTGCTGAAAGTTCACCCCAATAAACATTGAATTGTTTGCACCTTTGGACTTCGGGTATTGTTGCTCTCTGTTCATGCAAGAAGGACCAGGTAAGTAAGTGGCTAAAGGAATAACCCCCCAACAGTTTCCATCACTCTTTCTTGTTTCTAGTTAAATCTTTATTCTTTCTTAGATAAACCTACTTTAGTTTGATCTTCAGGGCTCACAAGTGCTGTGTGGTTTACAGGAGTGGTGGTTTGAGATAAAAATTGTAAATTGATTTATACAGCACCTTTGGGTGCAGAGGATCTGGAAGTTCTGCGAGTAGCCAGTGTCAGGGACTGGATATCACAAGGAAACAATTCAGTGGGGGTTTGGGGATTGAGGTGCACTGAGTATTAATCTGCAAGGTGAAGGAAGGGTTGGCATAAGCCCAGAGGAAAGTGCTTGAGTGGCTGAAGGACTGGCAGTGTCACGGAGCTGACATCCCACTACCACAAGAAAAACTCCCTCTAGCTGAGGGCAAAGGGGGTAACAAGTTGACTCACGGTCCGGGATACCCTGAGAACTGTCACAAGAAGGTTGAGGATAAGGGGCCCAGTGTAACTTTATTGAAGTCAGTTAGGTTACTGGGGTGATTTTAGTTCAAGGGGTTGAAACTTCAGGAAGAAACAAGAATGATGAAGAAATGAAAGCAAGAGAACCTTTCAATAACCTCTTAATTAGTCAGTATACAAACAAACTCCTCTTTAGCACATATCAATCCCTAACTGTTTGCTGCAGCAGAGTCGTTCTGACAACATCAGCAATGGTCATTTTATAGTCTTTTCATTTTTAATAAAAATTAAAAATTAAAGTTACATTTGGTTTCCATATGTAGATAATCCTATTCAAATGAGGATGGTTATGGAATGTGGTTTTGGGCAGATGAATCCTGCAGCTTAGGAATGTTACAATGTGCAGTAACAGCAGAGAAGCTTAGTTTTTGTGCTCACATGCTAAGAGGCAAATCCAACCTTAGATTCCAAGCTGCAGAAGGTCCCCTGGCAGTAGCATTGGTGTCAAGATTTCAGTGGGCACTGCAGGTAGGGTGAGCAGACAGCAAGTGTGAAAAATCGGGATGGGGGTGGGGGTAATAGGAGCCTATATAAGAAAAAGACCCAAAATCGGCACTGTCCACATAACATTGGGACATCTGGTCACCCTAACTGCAGGTGATGTTCACATTGCTCAGCTTCACAGTGGCTCCCAGCATGCCAATGTGTAAGAGAGGGAGGGGACAGTGTACGGGTGGGTCCAAGATTCTAGTGCTGTGTGGGTGTTTGGGTGGCAGTGGCTTCTATGGAATAGCTCTGCAGACCGGAAAGAGGAAAATTACGCCAGACTGCATCTGTCCAGCTCCTGAGCTCATTACTCTGGCAGGGCACTGAATTTGCCCTTAAGTGTTTTCTTCCCCAAGCCCCCCTTCTTTGGAGGAAGATGAAGTTACATCTAACATCATGACCTGTGGGAGGGAAGCAAAAGATCTTGGGGAAAATTGCTTATAGTGGCTTTTTCCCCTTTTAAATTAAAAATGAAATAATTTGTGAGCAGCACAAGGGGCCTGTTCTTCCTCTGATGTGCTGCATAAATTCCTCCTTAAAATACATGTTACTATGAAGCTTTTCAACACTAATTCTCCAGGGGAATGTGAAATTAAGTGGGGCGGGAGGGAAAGAAGAGGGAGAGAGAAGCTGTCTTTACCATTTTGAGACCGCACCTTCCAATCCCTCATTATCCAGAGTACTTTGTGTCTCAACTCTATTGTCTTATAAGTCTGTGTAGCTCCTTATGGAAGGGACCATGTCTTCCTCTATATTTCTAAACCAATCATACTGTCTACACTCCTCTCCTTAAAAATTAAATAAGAGTGAGACTAAAAACTTCAACTGTTCTCTTTAATTTTCCTGAATAAAAATCTTATGTAAGTGGGTGAATTAGACTGACATCCACCACCCAGTGCATACTGAAAATGTAAAAAAGTGTTTATGATTTATATTATTTGCTACTTAATTTGTAACAAAGCAACAGGGACCAAGGCTATAGAATTATGTAATATGCATTTCATCCTCAGAAAAGCCTACTCTATAAATGGTAGCTAAGTAAAAGCTCTGCCAATACAGTTATAAGAAATCCATCATAATCAATCTTTTAAAAATTGTTTGTCCAGTCTGAGAATTAAAAGATGTATTTAATAAATTATTTGGGAAACGACTGTCTTTAACCATGCACTGTAGAGTTTTAATCCAAATAATGATATGCAATTCTGTAATTCTTAAACAGTTCCAAAAGAAGTGTGTATACAATGTTCAAGAGCTAGAAACACGATAAAATAACGGTGTTTTTACTGAGGTTTTGGCATGCCATCTGGTCTAATTTGTCTTGTGCTTTATTTAGTACAATATCAGCTTTCTAGAGAATGTAAATTACTAGATGACCACTTTAAAAAGAGAACCCATAAAAGAGGAGTTAAATATATATGGAAAAATCACACGCTTTTAAGTTTGCCTACTTAAGAAAATATCCAATATCAAAATATATTGAAGCCTAGATGAGTCCAGAAGTGCATTAATTTACTCCATGAATGCAAACTAGAATTTATTGTGATAAAAGTGATAAAGAAATATAGTGATGGCAAAATATTGAAATAACTTTGCAGATATTGTATGTTGTGATTTTATAATAGGCATAATGACATAACATGTCATTAATAACAAAACCGTACAATGGATTTTAATTAAATCCAAGCGAAAAAAGACCCTTGTGGACATCCTCTGCCCCAAATTAAGTTTTTTGACAATCTTGATTAATGGTAACACACACACTTCATGGTTTGTAAACCTGAAACATACTTATACATTACAGTCCCATTGTCTGCTTCCAGGTGAATGCCTGGTTAGTCAGCAACAGTGAAATCCCGTGCACAAGAGGTTGTTTTTACATGTTTTACATGTTTTCTAGAAAGGTGATATCAAAAAAAGTAAACAGGTACCAAAGTAGGAATTCTAGTATCTAAACTTTCTCTTTCCTTAGGGTAAATTTAATGAAATAATGACAGAACAATTAAAGAGTTCCTACCCGCAAAATTTCTTCAATACAGCTGTTATCTCCTGTTCCACTCTCCTGTAAACAAAGAGGAAAATACTTTTTAAGTAAGAAATAACAAATGGCCGGTTTGAGGATATGTGGCTACATGAGATGTACTCAAGACTTGGGTACATTTTCAAGTCAATGTCAAGTGTTTCTAGCATCAGAATACTGGTGATGTGTTAAACTCAGAAATTATTTCCTACTTTTTCTACAAGAAAATAATTTTTTTTAAAATGTTTATTCTTTAAATGAGTGACCACAATATATTTTTATTTAATCTATAAGATTCTGGTTACATTTACTTTAGGTGTGGTTCATTTCACACATATCATGTGGTTATTATATGTATAGGTAAAATAGTCACTGTATATACACAGACCTAATATATTTACTATAAATTTATTTACAATAAATTAACAAAAACAGACTGGCTCCTTCTTGTAGGTAAAACTCCCATTGGTTGCCCAGGGTAGTTTTGTTTCCATAAGGATTAGGCCCATTATTGACTACAGAAACTTTAATGGAATCAAGCGTTTAAACTCTTGGAGCTGTGTTCAATAGGTAAATCAGAGGTCTAACAGGGCCATTCAGGGTATGTCTACACTGCAATGTTAGCCTAGGGTAGTTCAACTTGAGTTAGCAGACCCTGGGTTTGTAACCTAGGGAACGAGCATCTACCCTCATTTGAAACCCCTGGTTAGGAACTGTTAAACCGTGGGTCCCAATCTGGGATTCTAGTGTCTACGCTGCATTATGCAGACCCGAGTGCAACCATCCATATCCCAGACTGCCTAGCGCCCTCCCAAAAAGTGGTTTTTCTAGCCCTTTGTTCATGGTACAGGGTGAGAAAACTTAACTGTCCACCAAACATGACTGTCCAGAGGACAAAGAAAGTCAGACCATTGTGGGATACTTTTAGAGGACTCCCAGAGTATGAGTTCAGTGGGGCTGAGTCTACACTGCAAAGCAATAGGGCTTGAACCATGGGTCCTGGCTTGACTCAGACCGGAATCCTCCACCCTTGTGGGGTCCTGGGACCCTTGGTCTGAGCCCTGGATTAGCACAATTTGTGTGTAGATGGAAAGGGGGTTTGGCTTGAACCTGAGTTTGAACCATGGGCTTATACTGCAGCATAGACTTAACCACAGTGAACACTGTACACACAATTGTGAGGAGTTACCTATACAGGCAGTGGCGGATTAGTCACTGGGCCAATGGGGCCCCTACCCAGGGGCTCTGGCCAATTTGGGGGGCCTGGAAAAATGGGCACGCCCCAACCCACTCCTGCCAGGGAGCAGGGTCGAGGCACAGGGGCTTGCCCCACTCTGCCTGCCAGCAGAGAGTCAGGGCATGGGGGCTTGTCCTGCTCTGCCCACCCGGCGCTCCTGCTGGGGAGTGGGGGAAGCCCCAGTGCCTGACCCTGCTCCCCAGCAGGAACGCTGGGTGGGGGGAGGAGGGGGGAGACTGCAGGCAGAAGGGTTGGGGAGGGGCCTCCCACTTGCTCTGGCCCCAGGTCCCACAAACCCCTAATCTGCCTCTGTATACAGGTCCTTAAGTCCATCCCCATTCAGCAAAACATTCAAGTACATGTTTAACTTTAAGCATGTGCCTCAGATTCATTGAAACCAGCAGAGAATGAGGTGCAGTGGAATCTCGCTCTGCTATCCCCATCTCCTCCCTTGACCTGACCCCCTGCCTCCCATCTCTGCCCCAACATACCCTCTTCCTTTCTTATGCTGTGCAGTGCAGCTCTGCTAAAGCAGGCAGCAAGGACGAGTGGGGAAGCAGGTGCAGAAGGCGGTCTAGCTGCTTCTGCCAGCTTTACATAACTTAGAAATTCCTGCTAAACAGGGGGAACTCTCCAGCGGGAGTCTCCAAACGTTTAAATTCACTTTACACTGCAGAATCCACCAAGTGAAATGATTTTTGCTTATGCAGAACACAATGAACTTAGCAGATGGGAGAATGTGGCCCTGACTCTTTTGTTTAACAGTGGGAGAAAAAATAAATGTGTACTTATTGTTATTATTAATAATTAACTTTTGAAGTGAGCTAGGAATTTTGGCTCAAATCTTTGAAGGTGATTAGTGATTCCAGATACCTAAATGTTCAGGTGTCCAATCTGAGGAACATGCCTGATCTTCCGAAGTGCTGAGCACCTGCCCTCTGAAAATCAGATACCTCTAAAGTGTCTCAATTTAGGCACCTACAATCACTAACCACTTCTGAAAATTTATGCTTTTCATACTTACATGGTATTGTTAGCCAAATAGTGTTTGCTCTAGTCCTGTATGTTAATACCATGGTTCTCCCGGAAGATCATGCTAAGTGCAGAGAAGTACAATAACCATGATGCTGTGCTTCCTGGCAGAGTTGGAGGGAGGATTTGATTTGGAGAGAGGGTTTAAATTCATATGCTCTGGAAGTCTCAGGGGGGTAGCAAAGTCAGAATTAAGGCAATAATTTATGTTTCATAATTTTTGTGGCTGTTATTTCATGCCAGGTTATGGGAACTCATGAGTCTTTTATTGTCAGCATTCCTGAAAATTTTTGCTGAATATGGCCCTTGGTTATTAAACAAATGAATTGTCTTTAACTCTTTTGCTGTAGTACAGTCTGCCATCTTAAAAGTCAATAAGAGTTATGCCATTGACTTCAGTAAAAGAAGAACTGGGTGCAACATAAAGCGCCTTTCAAGAATTATTCATATTTGACAAATCACTGGTTAAAAGGAACTACAGTCAATTGCAAATAGCCCCATTCTGAACTCATCATTGCAACAGATGAATCAAAGAATGCAATATGCTGCTTTTGCTGTTAGTGGAGTAACAATACAACAGATGCTGCTAATAAAGTTAATACTAACAAGAAAAAAACACACATGAAGAAAAATCACAAAATTCTGTGGACTTTCTATTTTCCTCTCACTAACTGATTTATTTTTCTCCTCTCCATGGATCCCCCCTTCCCCAAAAAGCCTGTTCTATGCTTAGTCATCACACCAACATCATTAACAGTTGAGCACACAAAGCCCTCCTGGCACAGCACATGCCTTGTATGTATGAAAAATTTTACATGGTGGTAAATTCCGCCTGCAATTTGCATCAAGATGCGATCTGTTGGAGGGCTTGCACGGAAAGAGGAACACACTTGCAAATATGGTGGTTGTATCCAGGATTTAGATGGTTTGGGGGAGGAAATTATTAAAGGGATTAATCTTATAACAAAATACCAGCTTTCTAAAGATCCCCTGACCTACTTACTTAATGCTCCCGTAGAGGATCTACATTTTAAAAAGAAAGACAAATCAATTAATTTTTATTGTTAGTATTTAGCCTTTGTATTACATACTAGTTAAAAAATGTAACCCCTCTGACTATAGAATTGTGGCATGGTAAAATATGAACTGTCTTGTAATGGAAAAACTTTCACACCAAGAATGTACACAAGAGAAGCGCCAAAAAGAGGATTGGTACTTAGAAATTTGGTCATCCTTTTTTAGTGTACACAGACGAGGAGGGCTCCCCAGCAAGCAGGCCAGAATCTTTAGACAGGTTCTTTGAATATTAATCTGATCCTGAATAAGTAATATACAATGTAGTATGTTAATGTTTTATTGTAAATTTGCCTTACTGAAAGTTTTTTTTAAATCATCTATTACTTACACGCTGTAAATACTATACACTTTCACCTATTTACATGGCTAGATCTGCCCATTTTAAATTGCATTCTGCTTCTACTATTCTTTCAGTGTATACTACATGACCCTGTGCCTGAATAAATCTATATAAAAAGTGCCCATAATTTGAACGATGTAATTCTTTCTCCCTCTTGATAATGTACATACAGCAAAAGATTTGTGCAATGTACATTTTAATTACTCTGTTTTGGGGGAAAACTCAAAACTAAAAGAAACTATTACTAAAGGAAGTGAGGTTTCTGGGTGTTGTTTCATGCTGAATTGCTGAGCTGTTACTAACTTATTATTTATACCAGCTTTGATGAACTCATTTGCCTATCATTGCTTTTTGAAATCTATCACAACAGACTCATCTCCCCGAACCTCCAATGAACTCTCAGTGAAATTCTGGCAACTCTAGTTCACGTATCAAAGGCAGTGGGCATGATTCTTTTAGTTCTTTGATGCTTTTCCCATTATCTTCATTTCTCAGTCAGGGCAGCCCCCCAAAACACCAAACATTTGTACGCACACGCACACACAGAATCTGACAGGAAGATGTGAGGATCTGCAGTCAAGGATAACAGCAGCTATTACTGAAGAAATAGCCAGGGGCATCACATCATTGATAACACAAGGAGCTAATTACCATGCAAAGCACAGAGTGCTGTAAGAAACGAGGCTGAATAAAGACTACACTGAATTCTTGGGATATGGGATGTAATTGCAAGAAAGCTACATCTGTACATATTTTATTTTATACTTTTCTTTTTTTTTCTTACCAACAGCTTTCACAGAGTGATCTATAAAGGAACTTGTATTAAAAGAATTCCCAATTTATGAGCCTTTTCCTTTCCTCTCAAATCTTTACACTGAAAAAAGGGAGAACAATCTACCATGGCAATCTAGTTTAAATGTAGGCCACATCTACACTTGGAGCTGGGGGTATGATTCCCAGCTGCGCAGACATGCTCATGCTAGCTCTCATCAAGCCAGCATGCCAAAAACAGCAATGTAGCCAGTGTAGCACGGGCAGCGGTGAGTGGCCGCATGGGCTAGTCACCCCAAGTATGTACCCACAGGGGGCAGAAGAAGTAGGTGGAGTACTAGTAAGATGAGAGCTAGTGCAAGTGTGTCTATATGAGCTGGGAATCACACCCCTAACTCCAACTGTAGCGTAGATGTAGCCTTAGTGTAAGAGATTGTTATGGCAAAAGTTTTTTATATCATTATTTGTGTTGCATTAAGTACTTCCACTAACTCTTTGCATTTTGCACTTTTTGCACTTTTTCTTCAGTGTAAGTTAAAAGTTATTGAAATATTTTAAATGTTGAGATATACCCACTGTACCTCCCGGGCCTCTGCCCACTCAGTCTGGGTCTTTCTTGCCATGCTGGCATTAAAAAGCTGGACATCAGCAACCAGTTTGGTGTCAGTTGGTGGTACGTTTGGGGTCCTTTCAAAAGTGGGTTCCTGACTGCAAGGATTCAATACTCTGTTCTGACACCCTCCTGATACATAACTGCCTCTCTGCTCACATCTCCACACCACGCAAACACTATAATAGGCTGGAATAATAGGTGGCGGTTACATTATCAAGCAATGTAAGATTATATTGCTGGAATTCATACATGCAGAGCAAATTAAAGTTCTGTTTGGTAACTGATGAGTGCTTACAACTTGTACTGATTATTTCTTCTAAAAAAAACCCCCCAAAACCAAAAAAACCGAATGCATGGGCATGAACTCTGATCTGCCTATATATCAAAAACAGGTTTCCATAGTCTACAAGAGAGTGAATCTTTATTTCAATGCAGAAAACATCCAAATTTTTAAGAGGAATAAAAGACATCTGGATAGAAAGTACTATCGCACAGGAACTATTGGTGCTTTAAAAAAAACTGCTTCCTCAAAGACAGTTAAGTGCCTAACTACCATTGAAATCAATATAGGGCCTATTTTACTAAAGGAAGGGTACAGAAGCATTGTGGCCCAGGTTGTTAATGAAATAAAAGGCATCAATTCCCATTGAATGAAACTTCAGACTCACCAATATGCCTCATAACAAGTGCTTCCTTCTTCTTGCTCTCATTCATCCTGAGGTGTTGCATTCATGCCTACACTTTTCCCTTACCTCATGTAAAAAAAGCTTTTGCTGCATTCTCATTTAAGGTAGGAGCTACTAGAGATGGCCCTAGTTAAGGATACCTAATATTTTCCATAATAAGCCCTGTTTTCCCTTCTTTATAAGTTGCAGAATTTGTATTGTTTGGGTTGCAATACTGCATGTTTGCTCTGTCTCAATAGTGTTGTTGTTGTTCTGTTTAAAGGGGATAAGGAAAATTCCAGCAACAACAATTAAACTATTTTTGAGGATAAGGCAAGGGAAAAATAGGGAGTTTTTCCAGTGTTAAATTTTCTCCCCCGTAATCATTTCTTTGGAGAGCTTTAATGCCTACAAGGACCAGGAAGATGAAATTTGGCATGTGGATGGTCATGGGGTCAGAGAGGTGACTTTTACCGTTCCCATGAAAATGTGTCTATATTTGGCAGAGTCATCAGACTGAAAAAATCCATTTGTGCATGCTTAATAGGGTTTGTTAGCGGTTTGCTGCTTACATCTCGGAACATTCCATTTATACTGAGCATGTTGCAGCCCCCAAAAACTCCCTAATATGACAACTGCACTGAGCATGTTCCCTGGCAGAGAGTTAGAGCTCAGGCTGAGGGGATAATGTAACAGCAGGAGCAGCAATTGCATCCACCCCTTTGATTTACGGGAAGGCAAGAGTTGTGGTAAGGACCACAACTCGAGATAGCTGAAAGTCACGATTTCTACTTGATGGGAAATTCCAACATTTTGAATTTTGTTTTCTTTCCAAAGAGAACAAAACCAAAAAAATTCAAAATTTCCTGGAAAAACAAATTTTTTGAAAAATTTTGTTTTGTTCAAATTGAAATGTTTTGTTCCAATTTCTACTTTTTAAAAATGTTATAGCATAATTTTAAATATAAAACAGAATTCAACACAAAACACTGAAATGTTTCATTCTGATAAAGTCCAAACATTCACTGACTAAAGTGCTATTTTTTTAAAAATCGACACAAAATTTAAATCAAAACCAACACAGAAAGTTCCCAGGGAAAGTTTCAATTTCAACTAAATAAAATTTTCTCAAGGAAAACATTCTATTGGAAATTTTTTGACTAGCTCTTATATGAGCCAATCCCTTTCCACTGCTCAAAGGGATAGCTCCCCTGTTCCTCCCTGTGTCATAAGAACAGCATTCCCCCACAGCTCCCTTTCCTCCTTGCAGTTGCAGTGACAGCTCCCATTTGAATCTACTTTAGTCACTATGAGAAGATGTGCTGGGTGTCAGGAGGAGATGATGAATTGTAGTCTCTTCTATTGCACTTTAGTGTTGCTAACTCTGGTATTTCACCATCCATATTACTCAGCAAGACTTCATGCCCCTACCTTAGGATGCAGACAAGCAGGGCTTGAACTGGGATAGGTCAGCCAGCCAACTGGGACAGGTTAGCAGCCTGTCACTATTTTCTGGCGACATCTTGTTCTCCAGAATTTCAACTTTCATAAATAAAAAAAAGACAAAGTTGCACAGGAAGCTTTAGTTGGCATTTCCTAACTTTTCAGTGCTTTCCTTTGCAACCTTAGTTCTTTGCGTGTAATTTAAAATACAATTGGTTATAATCTGTAAAAAATAGCTATTCATTCTTAGGCTTTTTATTACTCTGCTTTGGACCTAAGACTCTAATTTTACAAGGGACCTCTGATTGTTTTCCTAGGAAGGCATCTAAATTTAGAAGCTGGGACTTGGGAGTAGAAAAACAACATTTTACTCAAGCTCTGTGATTAAAGTGTTGTACTAATTAAAAGAAAAAAAGTTATTAAAAACATATAATTCACAGTGACTGTTAATAAACTCAATCCTTTTAATTAATATAGTCATTATCTTTCCAAAATGGATTCTTTAATTTATTATGGGGATTATTTTTCATATAATTGAACCTTGCAACAATGCTCTTTCCTCAAAAAGGGAAGAGGAGAAAGGTTTACAAGGATTTTCTTTTAAGAAGGCTTAGAAGTGTGCATTTAAAAAAACATATCTTTGCTCTGTGGAAAGGATCTGGATATCTCAGTCCTGGATCACATATCAATTTGAGTGCTAACATTACCCAGGAACTGTACCAGGAACTGAGAGACTCTCTGGCTAGGAAGCCGATGAATAATAATTAAAAAAAAAATCTACAGGCAAATAGGAACACAAAATGATCAAATAGATATGCACTGACTGCAAGCTGCTTAGAACACGTTAATTGGACAGAGCCTGTTTTGTTCATCATAGATGATATATAGATTCAAAGCAACTCAGCGAGTCATTTGGTACTTTCCAGTTGGATAAGGAAAGTGAGATTTGGTGACAGATGGTGATGAGGAGTCAGCAGAGAAGAAAGGTAATGGTGGAAATTGAAAAGTTGTAGAACACAGTGGTTCCTAAACTTCTCCACAGAATGGATGACAGTAGAACCTCAGCTTTACAAACACCAGTGTTCAACAGACCAGTTATATTAACAATTTTTCTTGCCAGAAAAAAAATCACATAACGAAACTGAAATAGATGAAGTAAAAGTAAACATCCCTTTACATTCTGATGCCTTCAGTGCATTGGAAATTGCTTTGCATTGGTGTGAAGAACAAGAGGAAAACAGTACAGTGCACCACACTTTACCTTATGCATTGTACCTACTATAATTTTGAGGTATTCAATTTTATGAACTCTGCAATCTTCAGTTAGTTTACAAAACAGGGATTCTTCTGTACATGGTAGTAATGAGAGTGTCTGATGGACCACCTCTCCTTCCGTTAATGATTGCATGGACACATCTCCCCTTCCACTGTTGCTCAGAAAACATGCCTGTGACAACTACAACAACTGCTTTCATGGAAAAGAAATATTAAGATAGTAAGTTATATTTTTAGCTGTCTGTCTTTTGACCCACGGACCACAGTTTGGGAACCACTATCATAGACAAATAATGGAGAGGGTGAAGAGGTTGCATTTAGTAATGGAAAAACATTTTCTGCAAACTATAGCTTAAGAAATAGCACATGCCATACAGAAAATGATTTTGGAAATCCACTTTTCTTTGTATTACCCAACTGTCCAGACAATTTAAGGGTCTGATCTAGCAAACTTCCCTTGTAAATGGGAGATTTGGCCGTTTAAGGACTCTGGGTGAGATTTTGTGCTATGCCTGTAAGGATACGTCTACAATGTAACCACAGGGGTGACTGCTGCATGTGTAGACATGACCAAAGCTAGCTTGGGTTAGCTATCTTGAATTACAATAGCAGTGAAGCCTCAGCAGCATGGGCAGCTGCACTGAGCATTCAGGCTTTACTTCAGTGGCTAATCCACGCTGCTGCAGCTTCACTGTTACTGTTATTCAAGCTAGATAGAGCAAAGCAACTCCAGTATGTTTTTAGTGCTGCAGTCACACCTCTGCTTGCAGCGCAGATATATCCTAAGAGGCATAACTCGCAGCCTAAGCTGAGTGGGGGCTTTATGCCACCCTTCTGCACTCCCACTTCTGGGCCACTCTGGAGGCTGGAGTGACCTCTGGCACAATTTAGACAGCCTACAGGCTTAAGTTACAGCAGCCTCTGGTCTGCCCTATGGGTTTCAGCGCTGCCCAAAATCTCTGTAGCACTACATGCTGTGGCCCAAACATCAACACATCTCTTCCTGCCCCAGCATGCCCCATACACCAGAGCTTGTGAAGGGGCCCATGGAGGACAGCTTTATGCCTGTCTTGCATAGTGTCTGTGCTGGGGCAATCCTCTCTCCAGATAGAGGGCTTTTAAAGTCCCTTCACACTGCTCCAGCCCTTTTACCTAGGGCAAAGGAAACAGAATAGAGGGGAGAATCTCACCATCCAGGTAGGACCCGTATCTAACTTAAGTTGTACCTATTGTGCTTTCTATGTTTCAAGACATCCAGGATGTTTCTTTTTTTCATATTGTAGTATGGCTCCACAAGCAGAGTGGGTGAGAACAAAAGAACACCTAGGCTATGTTAGCAGTTCCATCTTTCCACCTCAGTTGAACTCAGAATGTGAGGACACTAATAGCAAAAGAGACATTGTCAGGTAAGTATGTTCACAGATTATGGTGGGTGCTTTAAAATTTTAAATTAAAAGAAAAAAATTCCCTCAAATCCCCCTTCTATCCATTACAAGCAACAATGGAACAATCAATTATCACAGCTACATTGGTAACGTTTCCTATAAAAGTAGCTTGGGGACGTCAAGTGAATGGCACAGGCAGATGGGCTAAGCAATTTAACTGACTTCAACATTTTATTCATAAAAAACACTGCAGCCCAGGAACAATCAAAGGGAGCGTAATGGACAAGAGCTGCATTGTTCTATTAATAAAATATAAAGGTTTTATTGTTATTGGGAAAGAGTGACTATCAAATCAATACTGTGTCATAATATATTAATGTTTTTTCTTCACTAATGAAACAATGGATGCTGATGTGATTACACTCTCTTGCCACATAGCTGAAAAATATAATAAGATAGCGGTAATTAAAATTGCTCCTGGAATATAAGGTGCTTGATCCTGCAAGGTGCTGAGTGAGGGCCCTGAGCTCCCACTGAAGTCAACAGGAGTGGAAGGCACTCTGCACTTATTAGGAAGTACTCAACAGATTGCAGAATTAAGTCCTTATGCCTCCTTCGCCACTAAAAATTATGTCATTCCAAAAGAGTTAATTGGAGTCCTTTCAAAATGCCTTCTGCACAGTACATTTACTACTGTACTGAATTATCTTAGTGCATACTGTAAGTATATTAAATTGATTAGCTGTTTGACATAACAGTCTTTTATTGGAAAGATTCCATAATGAAAACTGGAGTCCTTTGTTTTTGTAATAGGTAAAGCACCGTTAGTGAAAGTGCGAGCTTCTCACGTAGCCCACAAAGGCCCTCAACAGTAACCTAGAAAGACCTTCTATGCGACTCATAGAGTTCAGTCTCCATTCCTGTTCAATTCTTGGCCTCTCTGTTACAGAGAATGCCAGCATTGCCAGTTAGTGTCAACTGGAATGTAGTATTTTTTGTGTGTGATGTGGACACTTGTCCACTAGAAACTGGACTGAGACCACCATATACGTGTAATATATTGAGTGTATTTGTCCAGGAAGAATATACAATAATCCTAATATACATATGTAAAGCAGCAACAGTTAGAAAAAAGAATATTATGGCACTATTAATCTTTCAGTAACTTAATATGTATATACCACCAGCTATGACAATATCCAATTAATTAAATGGATTAATTTGCCAAGAGATCTTTTAAAAAAGATTTTAATTAACAATAAATCAATAAAATTATTCAACATGAAAATCAATTACATCCCTGTTTACATTATTTAACTCCAAATATTTTTGTTTTGTGTGCTTGTAATTAGCAAGCTATAAAAGATGCCATAAATGAGCATAATGAGAGGAACTGTTTATAAATGATAATTGGTATTCATTCCCATTGAGCTAAAGGTTACGTGATTACAGAGTGTAGCAAAGAAAGGGTTAAACCTATTACCGGTGGAAGGCTTTGGAATATGGAATTCTGTGTAATCCTTTCCTGAATAAGACCGCCCCCCTGCTAAAGGGACCCCAAAACAATGTTTGACTGAAACTCTAATGCCTGTGGAGGCGTGGAAGGCTCTCCCTTAAAACGTACTCTAATCCATTCAACAGTGACCAAATTGGAAGCAAAAAACCCTTTCTTGGGATCTGAAGAAGGATACAAAGGGAGCCTGAATTCCTCATCCTAATGGTAAAGCAAGCTTCAGGGCCCTAACACCACCTAGTACAAAAGGAAGGGAGAATAATATTCAGATTCCTACAAAAATCTGAATTAATCTTGGGGGGAAAGCTCAGAGCAGGCAAAGAATTACTCTGTCATTGTGGGAAACAAAATCTAGCTTCATTGACTCTCCGTGTGGACACTAAGGGCCACCAGAAAGGCCACTTTCACTGAGGCCCAAAATAAGGATACTGACGCCATAACTTTCAAGGGAGCAGCACAGAGAATGAAGCAACCACAGTGAAATAGTCTAGATTCCCAGGAGGTAAAATTGATCTAGTCTTCATCTACATCTGCTTCATGGTTCTGAAAAACCAGGATCACACCTCAGAGAGATAGCTAACCCCCAGCATAGACAGCACCCTCCCATTGGCTTAGGTAGCGAACATGAGGAAGAGACCAATTAGGGGAGCTGTATTGCTGATGTCTGCCTTCTCAGTGTTCTGAGACAGAGACTCTTATCTAATCCTAACTGAAAAAACCTCCAAGACCTGGAGAGCCCAGCAAATTTTGGCTTCCAGCCCTATCCATTCACTAGCCCAAGAGAGTGTCCCAGGTTAAACAGGCCCTAGAAGTAGACAGCAGAGTGTCTATCACTATGGAAGACAGACCAAGATATTCCAAGGCTCTTCTCTCTTAAATCAGACTTCTACATACATCTTTTCTAGGGCAGTGGAATGTACTGGTCCTTGAGACTAGAATTGATTGGTGTTTCATTAGAACATGCTGATTCATCAAACCCAGCCTGTTTCACAAAAACACTTTGGGTTCAACCAATATTTGTAGAATTGCACAAAGTTCTGAAAACTGACCATTGATTCCTACCCTGTTCTCTGCTTGTGACACATAACAATCTAGCCTCCTGTGGGCTGTAATACTTTGGTCTAATTCTGGTTGTTGGGTTTGGTGCAGATGCCGGATGGTGTTAGTGGCCTGTGATATACAGGAGGTCAGACTATGTGATCTGGTGGTCCTTTCTGGCCTCAAACTCTATGACTACATAGGCAAAGAGCACTAGAGTATGTTAATTTGAGTTTAGTACCTTTTACATTGCATCAGCAGGGTCTACCCGGGACAATTAAGAACCCAGCACATTAGTGTGCTTTACAAATCACACCCCTCTGGTGCACTTTGCTGTGCCATGCAGACCAGCCCTGAGATAAATGACACCCTGCTGTGAGTGGCTGAAAAAGTTTGACCAGCCTGAGGGTACGCCTGCAATGCAATCAGGAGGTGTGACTGCGGCTCATGTTGTCAGAAGCCCGGGCACTGACAGTCCAGCGCAATGGTTAGAACTGGACTGAAGGGGTCAGGAACCAGAGCCAGAGGCAAAGTCAGGAGCCAAGGAGGAGGACATAGGATGGAGCAGGGCAGGAACAAGGCTGAAACATGAGCGATCACAGTGGCGGACCAAAGACTAGACAGCGACCTGCTTCTGCTGAGCTTAAAAGCAGGCTGCTGGATCTCTTCAGCCAATCGGGTGAGTCAGCCAATCAGACGGTCCTATTGCAAACCAGCTGAGCTCATTAATCTGCCTGGAAGCTGGGTTGGCCAGTCCTCATGCTCAGCTAAAGGTGATAGGGAAGGACACAAGGCCTGACGTCTGAGCGGGTACTCTCAGAGAGATGAGAAAGAGGACAGAAGTGCAGCTAGCACTATAACCATGACTGGGACCCTCTGTTCTATTCCAGCAATATCATGCAAAAGCCTTTTAAAGTAATTATTCTTCCAATCATTAAAAGAGCAACAAACAAACCAGCACCAAATCTAAAAGTTCCAGGAATGTTAAAACCAGAATCAATATTTTCAGCAAGCAGATGATGTTGCAGCATGGACAAAGACCAAACGAACAAAAAAACATGGTGAGAGACTCCCCTTTCTCCAGCAGCCCTTGGTCAGTGCTGTGGCAGTGTACAGTAGGGGCCATAAAAGCCCTTTAGCCAGCCAGGGAGCATTGGACAGGCGCATGCTGACCTATGCAAGCCCCCATGGAGGGGGTGTGCCGGAGGTAAGTTGGAGGGAGGGGTAGAGTATTTGTTGGGGGAGGGAGGAAAGTCCATGTAGTTTGTACAGCTACAGGAATTCTCAGGTGCTACAGACAGCAAAGCAGCCCATAAGCAGCCTGGGAGTGCACCAGAAATTAGAGATTTATGCTGGGGAACACGCTGGTCCCTGAAGCAGTCGGCTCTCCTGGTTTGCACCTTTCCATGCTGCATCTCCTCCAGGTGTAGTACAGAATCTCAGGCCTGTACTTTTGTCTCCTTGGATCTTCAGCTGATGTCATTTGTACATTTCCACATGACAATGTTCCTTTTAAAGGCATATCATCATCTGAAAATCATATTACTGTCTGATAATTACCGTAGTTACTTGTGGTTGTCACAAGTAACACGTATTGAAAGAGATTAGAGAGAGAGAAAAAATCTCTATTTTACCACTTTATTTACTTTGTGCATTTGACAGTACTTTATGTATAGTCAGCTTTTACCATTCTCCCTGTAGAGTTAGGTGGTTAGCCAGTTTCCCCTCCTGTTTGCATGGGTCTTCCATACAGCAACCAGGGAGAAGAAAAACTTTTTTTTAAAAAAATGGGCAAATAAAATGGTAGAACTACAAAAAACTGGCAGGCACACTCAGGGGCAGGTGCAATGACTGAAGCCACTTTTAACATTCAAATTGACATTATCCTTTTAATATGAAAAATTAGTAGGAAAAATAACGAACACAGTGCCATATCTTGGGAATTTCTCACTCAGAAAACCTGGATTTGTGCTGGAAATGGCCCAACTTGATGATCACTTTAGATAAGCTATTACCAGCAGGACAGTGCGGTGGGAGGGGGTATTGTTTCATGGTCTCTGTGTGTATATAAAGTCTTCTGCAGTTTCCACAGTATGCATCCGATGAAGTGAGCTGTAGCTCACGAAAGCTCATGCTCAAATAAATTGGTTAGTTTCTAAGGTGCCACAAGTCCTCCTTTTCTTTTTGCGAATACAGACTAACACGGCTGTTACTCTGAAACCTGAAAAAGGAAAATCGCCCTACTACCACTAGTACAGCTAACAGAAGTTTTAGGCCTGATCTACACTAGGAACTTACACCGAAAAATTCACACCTCAGAGAGCTAGCTAACCCCCACCATAGACAGCACCCTCCCATCAGCTTAGGTAGTGTCTACACAGAAGCAGTAGAGTGGCACAGCTGCATTGCTGTAGCATTTAAGTCTAGACATACTCTTCCTTTAGATCAAGTACATGGGGCATGTATTTTTTTAAGCAGAAGATCCTGATTTCCATTTCCATTGATACCTAGGATGTTCTGTATAGCCCCAGAATCATTACAGGAAGCACAGAAAATAATTTGATATAGAAGGAATTCAGAGTGGCAAAAGAAGTGGAAGTCTTCAGGTTGAGAAACCATGGTGCTTTTGTTATATGTTCTCACTGATTTTATTCATGTTGATATTTCCAGGTTAATAAATGCTATAAACATGTTACTATTTTCTTTATTGTTTCTCTGCTGCTTTTGAGTGTTTTATTTATTTATTTAATCCCCCAGCCTAATTGCAGGTAATTTAGTCCAAGGATATTAGGCTCCATCTCTGATCCTGCAGTGGAAATCAAGAAACAAGTTTTTTGTTCTCAACACATTAAACTTTTTCGTCTAGCTTTAAAAAAAATTCTTTTATGTGACTCTGGTATGGCCCTGGAGTAAGTTGTTATTGGGCACCAAAAGACAGAGGAACAAAAAGACTTCTCAAAATGTCAAGATATACTGATTTCATCTTTCTGTCTCACTTTCAAAAATGGTTCATACAGGCTTGCTTAATCTGAGTAAGATGATTGAAACTGCAAAAGGGATAGTGTTTATAGGCCTTTGAATTTATATTACGAACACTAAAACACTTTTAAAAGAACTTTTAAAAAAGCAAATATTTTAGTTAAGTTCTGGGGATCAAAGCTTCCTCTGAAGTAAGCCTATCATTATTTATATGGAGAGATTTTCAATAGTCAATAGCAAAGTAGCAGGCTTGACTTGTGAAATGAGCCAGTGATAGAAAACAGAGATTTTGATCAATACCTTAACCTGTGAAAATAAAAAGCTATCTGAAATCCATTGATTACATTAATGTCTCGTAATTTGTTTTATAAGCCAGCTATTAGGATATATAAAATATGCACAAATTAAGTGATTAAAAGCCAGGGTATATAATAACTGTTGGTTTTCCCAAATCAGAATTCTGGAATAATAAAAATGAATGTAATACACAGGACTAGGGTTGCCACCCATGGGTTCTGTGTCCAGGTGTCATTTAGGGTTGCCAGGTGCCTGGTTTTCGACTGGAAAGTCTGGTCAAAATGGGGACCTGGCAACCCTAAATGGCATCCGAACCAAGAGTCCGGTTACCATGGTGTGGAGGAGGCAGTGGCTCATTAATCTGCGCCAGCCCCTGCTGAGCTGGGACCTCCTTTTTCCTGCAGGCAAGCTCCTTGAGATGATACAGAGTGTGACAGGAGGACATGGGGAGAGAAGCAAGTGATGGGGGTGTGGTCTTGGGGGAAGAGGCAGGGGGAAAGGGGGTTGGGCCTGGGGAAGAGGCGAAAACAGGGGTGGGCCTCGAGGGAAGAGGTGGAGCAGGGGCAGGGCCTTGGGGGAAGAGGCAGGGCAGGGGCAGTGTCTCTGGGGTCCAGTTACCAGTAATTAGAAAGGTGGCAACCCTACACAGAACACAAAAATGTCTTCACTTGATGTTTGGACATTGCATAAGAAACAGAGAAGTATGCATTGTGTTGAATCTATCTGCATAATATGTATGTGTTATGAACATGGACTACTCCAAAACTATTTGTTTTGGATGAGACAGGATGTATTGAACATATGATATTTAATACCACATTGTCATCAGTTGTCACACTTTGTTTATTGGACCGAATAATTTGTAATCATCCAATGATTATGTTTATTCTGCACTCATTGTTTTCAGAAAATATGAATGATAAAGATCAAATTATTTGTATAGTTTTATTGTACTTGTTTGTTTATTAGAAAGGATGAGTTTCTCATCCCATTGTACACTAACACTTTGGAAGCAGGGGCTGAGGTTTTGGATGTTATAGTTCTCTTTGGATGAGGAACACACAAAGCTTTTGCTGGTCTTTAGTTGCAATTCTATATTAATATTACAAAGTATGAATAAAATATAATACAAGAGAAAGCTGATAAAAATATGGTTTGAAAGAGCTACACTATACAAATCTCATACCTCTCAGGAGGATGCAATAGGCTATTCATATTTGGAATGCTTCCCGGCTCAGTTTCTGTTTCCCTGTTCATAGCTCTGCTAGCATTTGCAAAATGTTTCATTTGTTCATGTGACTTCTTAGTCTTTGCTAGAAAAGAAATCTGTTGGGCCAAGTGACCAAGACTCAAATGTTCCGTGCTATTTTCAATACCAGACATTCAGCCTTGCACTTAGCTAGGGAAAGAATGGAATTAGCACAAGGTGAAACTTTCCTGTCAACGCTTTTTTGTGACCCTGTTTTTGCTGGATAATTACTGTTATCAAACAAGGTACTCTAGCCAGCACGGAATACAGGGACATTTAGTTATTCATGAACATATTTTGTGTGTCAGAGGCCAGGCTTGGCAATTTAGGAGTTGTCAGTTCTATATTGACTCTGCCATAGAGCTGGTGGGAACAATTCTGACGAAACTTTCTTTCGTCAGAATTTGTTGATTCATTGAAATTGAAACAGTCTGGAGATAGTTCAATTTTGATGAAGTTCTTCCAGAAACCAGGCAGGGGTCTGATGGATCCCTGCCAGCCAGGCAGGTTTTGAAACCTGATTGTCTGCCAGCTTGCCTGCCCGGCTCTGCACCAGCCCACCATGCAGGCTGTCTCCAAGTTGGGGACCCCAGGGCTTCCAGGATTCACAGCTTGGGGGCAGCTTGCCAGGTGGACTGCCTCTGAGCCAGGGACCCCTGGGGTTCCAGACAGACTGCCCCTGTACAAGGGCTCCATTCTCTTTCATGAACAATTTAACAATTTGGGGATTTTGCTTTGAATTGGAATGAAACCACAATTCAAAATATCAAAATCATCTACAAAATGGAATTAGCTTTCTTGGAATAGCTCTACACTGCCAATTGAATGGCTCTGAGAGAAGGGTAGTAGTTTGGATCCTGTTAGTTTCATGAGATATGTATATTTCCTGCAGCTGACCTTGGGAAAAGGTAATCTGCCTAGTTCTCTATGGTTATAATAATAATGCCCTACTATGCTTTTTCTTTTGCATTGTCACTATAACCATATTTCACATATTTGTAAAATTATAACAACACTAGTAAATTATTATACAGTGATGCTCATATACTGGATATTAGTCCATCACTATTTAATAATTCTAAAAATGATGACCAAAAACTTCAATGAATGCAAATGCAGACTGATTCTACAATTTCACCATGACCATTTTGAGTTTAAATGAAAACATCAGTGTAATAAAGAAATATTCTAATCACTACTAGTTTGTCTAATTAAATAAAGCAAAAATCATTAAACATATTTCAAGTGTTATCATAAAAAATTAATCATTAATACTCAGACAGAAAACTGCTATCATTCACAGCCACAAGATCAAGAATAGAATGGAAAAAATTTGGTTCCCATTTGAAAGCACTGGAAATCAAAGGAGTAATCCCCCAAGTCAGCAAAGGTCTTAAGTCAATCGAAAAAGTTAAGCATGTGTTTAAGTGCTGTCCTGAAAAGGAATGCTATCATGAATCAGGTGCTAAAATTAACATATTGTACGGATGCAAGTGACTATTACTATGGGAATTTCAAAGCTTCTTGGGCAGAGACTGTGTTCTTTGTTACTTGTCTGTACAGTGCTTTGCACTAATGGGGTTTCTAGAGACTACTGTAATATGAAGAATAATAATGTGATTAGCAACATCACTTGTTAGTGTCATAACAGCTTCTAAAAATATTTTTGCCACATGAAAAACATCCCCATTTCTCCTTCTCATTGCTACAAATGCCTACTCTCCATGATCTTTGGATCATCAGTACTACAGAAGCCAATTTTCCAATAAAGGTAGCACCTTTGATTTTGGGGATATTCATTTGTGTCTGTCTCTCTGATTTATATCCAGCACAGTGGAAGTTTTGTCAACTACATTTATATGCAATTAATTTACAACAAAGGTATTCTTTTCCTTTACCTCCGGCTCTACAACTCTCTGAGAATGTTGCCAGTAGGAACTACCACTTCCACTACCAAGTCTTCTTTATAATATAAGCATTATATATTTTCAGTACACATATACACAGACGGGGAACAGGTGGAAAACCAGGTTCATGACTAAAATATTGCTAACATAGGCCCTGATCCTATGTGGTGGGCTATTGTGCATCAATGAAGGCTACATGGAGTCACTGACATCCACTTGTACAGCTCACTATGCAGGATTGAGGCCACAATTTGGGAAAAGCGATGCAGTTTTCATTACTATGCCATTGCTTTTCGTACTTCACTGATGGTTATTACCTAGTAATATGTTTCAATTCAAGGCACAAGAGAACAATATGAATCTTAAATCCTAGAACATAATTTGAAAACTGAAAACAAAATTGTCTTGCAAAAGCATAATATTTGTTCATTTTGCACTCAGAATACTGACACTAGAGAGACCAAGTTAAAAAAAAGTCATAACGGCTTGATACTTTGCTCTGCCCTTTGCAAGATCTACTGTCACTGGAAAGGAAGTGAGATGAGCTCAGAGCACACCCATTTTTATATCCAGTCCTTCTCATTTCTCATTTCCAATCCAGAGGGTGCATGCACACAACCCAACAGCTTCCTAGAAAGTCCCAACCCTATGCATGTGCCAATTGTGGGGAGCCAATTCCCAAAGGGAAAGTATTTATGATTTCCATTTCACAGAGTGGGAAACTGAGACACCAACAGGTTACGTAACTTGCTATCTGTGTTCAGCTTGCAGTCCGTCATTTGGGAAATGCTTATGACACACTGGATGTACCTTTCACAAAGAATCAATATGGCATTGGTTATGTTCTGCCATTTGACCTGATACAAAGGGATTGAATGTGGATAATTTTAAATAGTCTACAATAATGTAATAATTTCATATATATTCACTTCCTTTCATCACAAAGGATTCCAAAGCACTTTAAAAGCTGTGTATACAGGGGTTATTTCCCACCACTGAAATGCACTGCTTCACAGGTGGAATGAGGCTACCAAAGACCATAGAAAAAGTTGAAGTTAGACTAGATAGCAGACCTCTACTAAGGAAAATCATTTTTCTGCTATACTGCTAGTTGGTTTATTGTCAGCCTGACCCATCATGAAGAATGGGGAATGACTTTAGAAAGAGGAATGAGAGTGAGATCAAGCACGTCTACATCACATCATAGTGAATGAAACAAAGCTGTATGCCATCTAGTTTATGTGGTCCCAAAAAAAGTTAACTGAGCTACTGAAGCATTGCTTCTGTAATACAAATGACATCTTTGACTTAATTTCATTCTTGTGGTCTGATTCCTCTACTGTTAGAATTACAGAACTACTTTTTTGGGGTGTGAGGAGGGTGAAATGATGGCTTCTGCATTAGAAAATTATAACCCTCTAATGTTTATATGGTATAAAAACAGTAGATCCTCTGAGACAAACTCTGAAAATACAATTATGTAACGAAACATAATTGACCAAAACACGCTGTCAATTTTCAAGTCTGTGACTCCAGAATAGGGACATGTATAAGCATTTGTGTGAAAAGACAGTAAATGATTACTGACTGATTACAGAGAGGCTAGAACCTGAAATTTGAAATATTTATCATATTGTGAAAGGAAGGGTGAGGCGAATGAGGCCGAAGTTTTGCAACTACTGTATATTTCTAATATGTAACATAAATGCTGAAAATTCCTCCTCTTTATAGTTCTGATTCAGCAGCAATCGGTTCTCATTTACTTTACTGAGGTGGCAAAGGTTACACAACTCTGAAACACTTCCTATTTCAAAGAGAAATGAAACCAAACTGAGCTAATTTGTGTACAGCTGCAGGCAACATAAACATGGCTATGTAGAATTCTTTATATAGTATAAGCCTTTGTACTCCATACTTCAAGGAAGTTAATAAGTAGGTGTCAAACTCTGAATTAAAATTCCCAGAAGAGGACACAGCACAAAGGACAATAAAAATGATTTTTAAATAATCATAGGGATAAATAGCATCCACTTCTGACAAATGTAAGTACTGGCATAAAATGTTATTAGGCTACAGAGATTTTCTTTTGTTCAGGAAGTATGTTTTATTCTCCAGCAGTGTCATTCATCATCCTAATGAGCCCTCAAAATGTAAATTAAATAGCAAAGACTGATTCATTTAAAAAACATCTTTGTGCTGGCTGTTAAACCATTTTTCTACTTTTATCCTTATATATTGGTTAATTCTTTCCTTGCAAAATAACCCCTGAGCACTTGGACACTTTATAGGCCAGGCTTATACAATGCATATTTTCCATAAACAGTGTTTATTCATTGGTGCTTTTTGTACAGTAATTTTTTTTTAATCTTATTTAGGAATGTTGTGCCCCTTAACTTATATTTGATCCAAAAAAATCTCAGAAACCTGTGTGTGCATGTGGTTTTTGTTTTATTTAGCATCACTTAGTCCTGGGAAACCCTCAATGGAAAAGGATTAGTAGAAATTTCAAGCAGCTCCAATGTACTGAACTGAATGCATTAACAAATAAGCAAACACCATCTCCACTCACAATGGTGAAAGAATAAGGTCATGAGCTCAATTAGTTCAGATTTCTTGTTATCTGTTGATAAGAACATTACACATTCTTACCATGAATACAGAAACCAGGTTTCATACTTGACCTGAATTTATGCATGAGCACGCACACAACAACAGGAGTGACTAGGAAGAGAGCTTCTCTGGAGTCAATCCAGAAAAAATACAACAAAAAAGGAAAACAGCAGCAAAACATGCCTCATTTTAGCATGATTGGTCTTCACTTGCCTTGTTCTCGGTCTCTCTGCCCCTGTCTCTAGTGCTGCTGTAAATCATCCTCAGGCTTATTTTTTGGTGTGTGGAAAATGAAGATACAAATATTAATCGCAAGAGTGAAGTTTGCCTGATGACAAGAGTGTTGTCATTAAACTGCATATGGGAGATTCAAAAGCCACAATCTTCAGAATAAATTATCATAAAATCTAAGTATCCTGTGACGTTATGTTTTTATGAGGTCAAAATGTTGGAGAAATACACAAGTCATTAGGATGAAACCATCCAGCTGTGAAAGAGGTAAGCATGTGTACAGTATCTTACTGCTTGGGATCCCAGAAATGGCCTAAGATCAATGGCTTTCCTTATTATAACCAAACACATAAAGAAGAAGAATTGATTCAATGGTGTAATTGAGTTTGGAGAACCTGAAGACAGGTTCATGTGGACGATCTTTGGCTGGACCGTCTTTTGATGACAGGTGACCCTTTGGATAGTTTACTAGCTACAGTTAATACAATGATTAATTATACTTCCATGAGAACTCTACATATCACATACCCCTTCTCTGGGGGTCACTCCCCTTTGGGAATAATGAACAAATCAAGCCTCATGTCTTTGTTTCTGTACAGCTTGCTTAGCCTTTTGATCCCAGTTCCAGACTCCTTCCCAAACCAGTTACTGACTACCCCTGCAGGCTTGCACTCGCAAGTCCCAATCCATTCCCCAACCATTTCCACATATCAAAGTACTTTGCAAAAAGTGAGTAAGAAAGACTTTGCCTATAGAACAGATTGCTGAAACTGAAGAAATATTTGAAGACAAACATTTATTCATCTGGCTGCATTTTAGAAAAATCTCTTGAGCTTCTCTCCTGCCTATGATGCAGAAGACTTTCTGAGCTTGCATCTTACTTGACTGGACTACAGTTACAAACAGCTACAAGAGGCGATACCTACAGTTCACATTCTTTATTATTTTCTCATTTGTACAGTATCTATATTTTGACTAGTTGTGCTCCTTTACAAGAACATCATTCATTACCTACATTTTACAGATGTAGAAACTGAGGCACAGAGTGAGATGTGTGGGTTCAACTCTGAAAATTAACTAGAGGGTATGTCAATTCAGTTGCCAAAAAATGAAGAACATAAAATGAGTAAATGCTTCTGAAAATTTCTGTTACTGCCGTGCTGTAGGTCACACAAGAAGTCAGAAGAAAATGAACAACAGAACCCTGGTCTCCTGACTCCTAGAGAAGTTTCCTTCTCTAACTGCCCACCATAAAACACTGCCTCAACCTTATTAATGAGATTATACATTTCAATGTATTGTTCAAAGAGGTCTTCATATGAAATGGTATCCAAAGGCTAGTCCAGGAAATGGGTTTTTACTCTGCATTACTGAAAGTTGAATGGATTGTGTTTTTCTTTTAATCAGCTCGTATTTAATTGTTAAAATATAGTAAATGGTCGGGGAGGGGATTGGGACTTGGAGAGCAAGCCTGCAGGGATAGTCAGTAACTGGTTTGGGAAGGAGTCTGGAACTGGGATCAAAAGCCTAAGCAAGCGGTTCAGAAGCAAAGACATGAGGCTTGATTTGTTCATTATGTCCCAATGGGAGTCACCCCCAGGGAAGGGTAGGCAGTATTTGCACAACTCCAGAGGTTCAGTAGTGGAGGATGCCAGGACAAATGGTGGAATATGTTGCTTCAAACTATTGTCCAGGCAGCCTCCTTCCCAGCCACTCCCACTTCTGCACTCCTGGCTCCTCATCGGACTTGTCTTTCTCCATCCCACCTCTTTCCTGGCTGCTTGCTCCACTCTGCTTGCCCAAACAGTCCCGGTCTCCTCTCCCCCATCCAGCTCTTCGTTTCTGTCCCAGTCCCAGTCTCCCCTGCTTCATCCAGCTCTGAGTTCTAGTCTCCTTGCCCAGACAGTCCCAGTCACACCTTCTCTTTCCTTCTCTCCAGTTTCAGTCTTACCTCCTTGTCCCAGTCTTGGAAACAACTGCACTCTTTTGGCTGAAATGTTTTTAAAAAAAAAGCAAAGAAAAAAAAAAGCGAGCCTGAGGCAAACACCCATCATAAAAAATTTCAGCCCAAGCAGTTAAAGTTTGGCAACTGAGAAAAGGATCTTGTAATGGGAACTGTTGGGCAACTTTCATAACAGGTGGTGCTTCCAGACCCACCTGTAATTATTTTAGCTAATTTTATAATACACGATTAGAAAGAACGTCCCAGAACTAGAAAATGTTTCTTTTGTTTCTGAGCTTAACACTGAATCTACCAGTACAGTATTTTTCTTGTCCTTTCACACTGTATTGACATCAGAACAGATATTAATTACCGTTTACTGCTGATTTGACCATCACAGAAGACATACTATTAATCTCTGTTCCATTTCTCCATTTTTCTTGGGAACAGAAGAGTCACCACGTTTCTTTAGGCAAACATGGAGAGGAAAAAATAAAATAATATTTCCTTAATTATTTCCCACTTCAAATCCACTACATTAGGATGTGGATCCTTTTTTCTGAACACTCTCAGACTTAGACGGTTAGTCATCATAGGAAGCCTGAAGAGCTTTCAGATTCCTTTGTTAGTAGGAAGTGATATTTCTGGCTGCACCAAAAAAAAGTATCTGATGGCAAAATTACATAACTCGGGAAAAATAGGAAGGAAAGACTTTTGTTCCTTGGCTGGCTTCATTTGCTTCTTCTTGCTACAATGAGAACTTCTCTTGATTTTCTCACTCTAGAATTTGCTGTGGATTTTCCATTCACCCTGAGGCTCAGATATTCTATATATACATTATAGATCCAAGGTCAGTTAATGCAACTGGTGTTAAAAAAGGAGAGAGAGAGAGAGAAATCACAACTTCTTTATGTAATGCAGTTTTCCATATCTCTACTGTCTTGGAAGATATTTATGTTCTCTTATTTCTAGAGCACAAAAAGGGAGCTGGCTGCAGAACTCTGGAAAGATACCGAAGGTAAGCTATCAATGATAAGGAAGAGAATAAGAGAGGATTTTTGAAAGTGGAGTAGGAGGTGGGATTAAAACTGAAAGTTTCTGACTCTCAGGTCTCCTCCCTGCAGCTGCCTGTGTGAAAACTGAACTTTCTCCTGGAGTTTTAGTTTCAGATATAAAATGAATGTCCTCAAAATTAAAAAAATATGTTCTGCCTGGAACTAATCTGTACCTTGTTATTCAGCATTACATGCTGCTTTGTATAATTTATTCCATAAAATAAGTCTAACATGTTTTTTTTCCATTAATGTAATTTTGGCTGCATCTAATATTTCTGTCAAGTACCTACTGATATTATTGTATAACTTGAGAAATAGTAAGTATGTGATCTTGCTGTTGATATGCTTGGTAATATACATGACTATAAGATACCACAAACATGTATCTGAAGCTTTATATTTAAGACAATTACTACAGTGTATTATTTCAGAAATAGAACATGAGCATATAACAAAACACAAAGGCCAATTGTTAAAGGTATTTAGGCACTGCTGCCCTCAGCATTGGAACACGTAAATGATTTAGGAGCCCACATCTCATTTTCAAAAGTGATTTGGGCATTTAGGAGCCTATATGCCAAGGGAGATTGTCAATGTGATTTTGGTTCCTAAGTGGTGTTGCAAAGCTGAGCACAGCAACCCCTAAATATCTTTCCAAATTTGGGCTTAAATCACAATGCATACACAGTGATGGTGCAGTTAAGATTATCATGTAACCTTAACTTTGCCATTTCCTGACTTTTGAGTGCTTCATTCTGCACTCTTAACAGGTGGAAAGATCAGCTGGAAAGAAGTCCCTTGGAGTTACTAGAGACCCATTCCTTCCCACTCGTGGGAAACCATGCCCAGCCTGTTCCTCTAGGTAACGCTGGGAGGGCAGTGAGAGACGAGTTGTTTCTCGTCCCATCAAGATAATTTAGGGTGAGATAGGGACCCATTTTACAATACCCCTGCCCCTAAGCCAGAGTTACACATCATATCATATTTCTCCAGTGAGACTCCACACAAAATAAGGTTCTATTCACTATGAGTAAGAGTGGAAGAATCTGGCCCTTTGTCACTTAAGCTGACAAAATCAGGGGTATTTCTAATGTTGGCTGCCTCTCAGTCCTTAAATCATCCTCATATGCTTATATACTTTGTCACATATGAGGGTATATAAAATCATCCAGACTACTAGATTCCCTTTGATTCCTTGATAGACAATACAGGATGAATTATGGCTTGTTATCTGTATAAGCAAGATCCATAATGGAATTATAATGTGTTTATTCATTGATTTATTAATTTTTATTGAAGCTAATCATTTACAGAGTTATATAACACTGTCATACATAATCATATTTAGCATTAAAAACATTGAAGGGAATGAACAAAACTGCATGAGAAAGTTAACTGTCAGAAGATTATGAAAGACAATCTTCCATTCAGCATTTTCTTAACGTTTTACATGGAACTATTTGTTACTTCAAGCAAGAACGCATTCTTCTTTTTTAACATATATATATATATGTTCAAGTCTTCTGGAATTCATGACTACTTGAAGCTTTTAATGAAAACTGAACACATAAGTAAGAATATCCTAATCGCTCTTTGAAGATAAACGCAGCCTTTATTGCTCATCCCCACTTATACTGACTGCAGTCCTTTTCTTTGAACACATGGATACTACTAGTGTTGTCATCATCATAAAGACACTTGCTATTAAATCTATTTTTGATACAAAACTGACCGGAGGAATGTTTCAGAAATCTTCCTCTTTTGTCTGCTCTAATCCATCAGGTTTCCTTTGCGAAGACTACAGCATTCATACATCAAAACTTTATTATTTTTTTAAGTGAAGCTGTCACTTTTAAAGCATGCATCTTTTCAGGAAAATGTCAGAGATGTTATACTTGGGTGTCCCTCTGCCCAAGAGGCCAATGAGGCCTGAACAATGAAGCAAACAAGACAGGTAATCAATAGCAGTCACAGCACTATTTTTTATCCCCCAACATCTTCATTTTCAACTCAGTACACATCATTACTGTAGGAAAACAATTCAGTCAATCTCCATTAGGTTCAAATTTGATATGAAATAATTAAATTGACTGCCATAAAAATGAAGATACCACCACATGCCCTTAAACCTTTTAAAAATGTATTCTACGTTTTAAAAAATACAAGAATAGGCACATTGCCTGGAAATGACAGTAGCTGATTTTGTTTCTTCCACATGCACACCATATTACCTACAACAACAACTCCACTAAGTATCAGAAGACATTCAATACAATTTTTCAAAGCTTAGTTGCAAACAATTTCAAAAGCACCTGTGTAGGTAAACGGATTGAATGTTTGTGGTGCCAAGTCCTCAGAAGTCCCTCAGTGACACAGATTGCTCACTCTTAGTTTTTAAAAATATCCTCAAAGGCTGGGATTTTCAAATTAGCCCAAGGAAATTAGGTGCCCAAATCTCATTGAGATTCGATAGGGCTGAGCCCCAACCAACGTTAGGCTCCTTTGAAAATCCCATCCTAAGTAACTACTCATTTTCACATTCGGCTTGACTTCAAAAGAATCAAAGCAACTATTGTCTTCCTGCTCCTCACTCATTGTTCTTAGCATCTGCTGTTGAGCACCTACATTATGTCATATAAATATCTATTATATGCGTGTGTATAGGTCCATCACAGCCTTGCACAGGATAACCCAACATCCTGAACTGCATGGGGAACACGGGAGATAAGGCCAGTATTTCTAAGTGCAAGACCATAATATCTGCCCTAGTTTCATGACCTGACCCTATTTTATCATAGACATTGGTATTAACAGAAGCTGGGGGAAAAAATCATTTCATTTCGGAATGGCTCCTTGTTGCAAATCACCTACTAATTTTGAAGCTTTTTCTAAGTGGACATTTTCCCTGGGGATACCAAGCAATCAAACCAGCTATTTCTTATCTTGATCTGCAGTCTATTATATATAGTGAATAATGAACTCAGAGCAATAGCCTTTAATTAGAAATGGTATGTGGGTAATTTAGTGACAGTAAAAGGTAAAGTCCTGTCAGCTTGTTCAAGTTCAGATATGCAGAGGATTTAGTGCTTTGAGGGCTAAGATTTTATTTAAAAAATTCAGCATGTATTTTATTATCACTTCATTTCTAGTTAGGTGTATGACATTAAACGCACAAAAGCATAGCAAAATTAGAGAATGATTTATCACTCTTTATGGAAGAACCACACACCAGTTAAGCTCCCTGAAAAAAGAGGATGGCTGCACTTGGAAAGCAATGCACCATGGCTTATTAGCCTTTTTGAAACCTAACCACATTATTCTAAATTATTCTAAACTTAACCACATTATTCTAAATCATCCCCCAAAACATCTATGCTAGATGCTTCCTGATTATTGGATCCAATAGGACAGTGCTGACAGGGTAAGCCCATGCTTAATGTAATGATTCTAGACTCAGGTTATTTACAGCAGCAGTCTGTATTCTGCAAAGTTCTAGAAAGTCATCTAGCCAAAAATCCTGCTTCTAGAAGACAGTCTTCCTCTCTACCAGTGTGAATCTAATAATCTAACTCAGTGGTTCCCAGACTTGTTCCGCCGCTTGTTCAGGGAAAGCCCCTGGTGGGCCGGGCCGGTTTGTTTACGTGCCGCATCCGCGGGTTCAGCCGATAGCAGCTCCCACTGGCCATGGTTCGCTGCTCCAGGCCATTGGGAGCTGCTGGAAGCAGCGGCCAATACATCCCTTGGCCCGCACCGCTTCCAGCAGCTCCCATTGGCCTGGAGCAGCAAACTGTGGCCACTGGGAGCCGCGATCGGCTGAAACTGTGGATGCAGCAGGTAAACAAACCAGCCCGGCCCGCCAGGGGCTTTCCTTGCACAAAAGGCGGAACAAGTTTGGCAACCACTGGTCTAACTATTTAATACATTTTCTTTTCAGGGATATGGCTCCAATCCATCAAAGCACTTAAGTATGTGCTTAATTTTAACCATGAGTAGTCTGAATCTCTGAAGTCAGTGGGACTACTACTGATCTTAAAGTTATGCATGTGCTAAAGTGCTTTGCTGGATCAGGACCTGTACTTGCAACTTTTCTATTTCACTCACAAACTCTGCAAAAATATTTTAACTGTACAATCCTTGCAATGAAATTATTCTCTGGTTTACAATGGCTACATGGAGCTATGGAATCCAATGTCTCTGGAGGAGATTAATCTTGAGGAAGCTTGTAGTCAATCACCTGTTGGTAGGTCTTAAGAAATCAGGACATTTTCAGGAAGATATGTCCTTCTTGACAATATTAATAATTACCAAAGGATGCAATGGAGTGAAAAAAGAAACCTTTTGGAAAATACAGTTTTTCACTTTAGATGGACTTGTTGAATTTATCAGCACTGGGAACCAGGAAGTGTAAGAAGTCCTCACAAAGAATAAAATTCACAGCACAAAGCTATGCACTACTTAAGGCTCACATAATACTAACTGACACACAGACCTTGTGCTGGCTGTCTGCACCGGAGTGAATTTATCCTTCGTATATGCAGTTCCTCTCATCTTTTACACTCAGTAGAGGTCTTGAAAAATACTAATCCTCCTCCAAGAAGCAGTGATGATCATAGGTGCTGGAACTAGGGGTAATGGGGGTGCTGTCACGCCCCCTGACCTGAAGTGGTTTCCACCATATACAGAGTTTACAGTTTGGTTCAATGGCTCTCAGCGCCCCCATGATAAAAATTGTTCTGGCACCCCTGATGATGACGTGCCATCAATTCTTGATGCTAGTATCGGGGTCTTCTGTACTCAAGCTGAAAAAGGGATCCAGGAAAGTCTCAGAAATTATAGGGGTTGGATGAAGTGCCAGTTAAAAACTGTGAGGCTATTCCCTCAACGGTTGGTTCAGCACGAATGAACTTTACAAAGCTCCTAGCATGACAACAAAATCGGAGCAGCCGTTAGTGGTTATTTTATTGTACAACTGTGGTGAAACTGAGGAGTGTTTTAGACTTAAACTTCACTGTGGCTTGAACAATAGTAAAAATACAACAGAAGATATAAAAATGTGTAATTCACATTACATTTTTGAAAGATGACTGGGAACAAACAGGTAACATTTCAGGGTTTTAAAGCAGCATACTTGTGTTTGCAAATGTCCATCTCTGAAGGAAAAATTCCATCTCTCAAAAATTCAGGCACTGGAGAACTCAAACTCTGTTATATCTTGACTCTTCCAAAACACAATTGTTCTACAGGGCTTCACTGGTTTATACAAACACACAGAAGTAGGCACATGCTGAAGTATATAAATATGCCCCTCATTTGTTGGGTTTAGCGTACGGTTGCTGGGTGGTATTGGAGGCCTGTGATATGCAGGTGGGTCAGACTAGAAGATTGATGGTGACTTCTGGCCTTAAACGCTATAACTCTATATATCTCTAAATGGCCCTACATCAGCAGTTCCCAACCCGCAGCCCACGGGCTGCATGCGGCCCAATTATCACACAGCTGCGGCCCAGGTCAGCTGTGTGCTAAAGGGCAGCCTGTGGGCTTGGGTCCCGCCAGGTTCCCGGCTGCCCGATGCCCAGGACGGTAGGTGTGGGGATGCCGGCCCACCCTGTGTGGCGGGAGTCTGGGGTTGGGGCTGCCTGCTGGCCCCTGCGGGGTTGGTGATCTGGGGCTCCAGGGCTCCTGCCCAGCCCCACAAGCTCCAGGTCCAGGACAGCCACGTGGCTGTGGTCTGGGGGCAGGACAGCCAGCCAGCCCCGCAGGGTCCAGGGCAGCCATGTGGTGAGGGGTCCCTGCCCTGCTTGGCGCAGGTCTGGGGTTGGGGCAGCCATCCAGTCCCGCGGGACCCGGGGCTGCTGACCGCCCTGTGGGTCCGGGGCAGGCAGCCGGCTGGCCCCGCACAGCAGGGTTCCGTGGTCCAGGGTTGGGGTCCAGGCTGCCTCTGACCTATCACCTGGCCCCTACAGCACAGGTAACACATTGTGGGCCGCATATGCGGCCCACAATGTGTAATAAGTTGAGAACCACTGTCCTACATCCTCTTTTCAATGTACAGTCTGAGTCACATGGACAGTGTTCTGTGCATGAGAGGGGACAAGAATATTCCACAGGCCACCGCAACCTTACTAATGCGGCAGCCCCTTGCCTTCAAAGGGAAATGGCCCCATCCCATCTTCAAAACACATTTCCGGCTAGGGTACAGAAAGGTCCCCAAAGACCACAAACTTCATGGAGCACTACCTGCATGGTCTCTTTGAATCCTGCCATCCCAAAGAAGCCTAACAAAAGCAGTTTTGCTACATTCAGATCCTTCAGGGACAGTGGCCTATGGAGGCAAGATTTGCTCCAATATGTGTGCCTAATTCCCAGTAACATCAAACAGACCTGTGCGTTAAGAGGAGAATCTAACACTTCTTAATATTTCCTGGTTTTGTTTCATATTGCTACCACCTATTCCTTTCTCTTATTTCAAGTCAATACCGATCCAGGTCTCATAAAAATGTTTTAACTGTTATATATCAAGTGGATATCAACAGTATCAGTATAAAAAAAATACTTGTACTATGCAGTTCAAACACAGAGACAATATGAAAAAGAATACACAGCACTGTGCTATGCATCATTTAAAAAAAGACATGCAATCCTGAACGGATCCTTTTCACTGACAGTGTTAGATGTGTGTTTGTAGATTATTATTTTTTTTTTAAACAAAGGTCACTTACTTAGCTACAGATAAATAAAAATTCACAAGCATCCCCAGCAAAATCAATACAGGTACTAAAATATCTAAGTTCATAATATATTTTTGTTCCCCGTGCTCAGGAATGTCAGTATTTACTGGAACCACTGATGGCAGATATTTCAGAACAGTATTGATTTTGCCACTGAAGTGTGACTAAAGGGATAAATAAACTGCTCTTGGGGTCAATTGCTCCATTTATCTTCACTGTTATTTTATAAAAAGTCAAAGCAGCGTAAACTTTGATAAATAAATGTTATGATGAAAGAAATACTGTTGATACAGAGATTTTTGGGACAGTGGAAAAACAGCTTGTCTATCACCAATGCACTGCAAAAAATCAGGATTATGTTTAGGATGCTCTGATATTATACTCCTGGGGGGATTCGGCACCAAAAAATTAAAAATTCTGTGCAAAAAAAATTAAAAGTATGTACCCCCAAAAAAATTATGCACCAAAAAATTAAAAATTATGAGCACAATATTTTAAAATTCTGCTAATTTTATTTGTTAAAATAACACTACATAATCATACCAGTTTCAATTATTTTGGTAATTAATTTCAAAATACCTGTCAGCAAGTATGTCTGTAACAATACACTCCCACACAAAAATTTCCCCAAGAGTAGAGAGTTAAAGAAACCCCTTTGCCCATGGGCACCAACTCCGTGGGTGCTGCGGGGCTGCAGCATCCATGGGGGAAAATTAGCAGCTGCTCCGCACCCACCGGCAGCCAAGCTCCCCCACCCCTGCCTTGCCTCCTCCTCCCCCGAGCGCACCGCATCCCCATTCCTCCCCTCCCATGCTTTTCACCCGCTGCCTAACAGCTGTTTGGCGGCGCTTAGGACTTTCCGGAAGGGAGGGGGAGGAGTGGTGATAAAGAGGCGGGGCAGGGGTGGGGACTTGGGGGAAGGGGGTGGAATTGGGGCAGGGTGAGGGTGGGGCAGGGGTGGGGGCCTGTCGAGCACCCACGGAGCAGAGGGGAACTCGGCACCTATGCCTCCGACAACCCAGGTCCTGCTTCTCTGCCCCCTTGCCTGCCCCGAGCCAAGCCGGGGGGCCAGACACCCACCACCCCTCCCTACAGAGCCCAGTCACAAAGCTCTGTCCAACCCCCTGCTCGAAGCAGGACCAATTCCCAGTTAAATCATCCACAGTCTGAGTCACATGGACAGTGTTCTGTGCATGAGAGGGGGCAAGAATATTCCACAGGCCACCGCAACCTTACTGATGCGGCAGCCCCTTGCCTTCAGGATGATTTAACTGGAAATTGGTCCTGCTTCGAGCAGGGGGTTGGACTAGATGACCTTCTGGGGTCCCTTCCAACCCTGATATTCTATGATTCTATGATTCCCCCAGCCCAGATACCTGTTCCTTCTTTCCCCCACAGCCCAGCCGCAGGGCCCCTGTTACCCAGACACCCACCTCCCAGATCACACCACCCATCCTCCCAGATCGCACCACCCATCCTCCCAGATCGCAGCCGTGCGCTCCCCACCCCAGACACCTGCCTCCCTAACGCTCAGAGCCCAGGGATCCAGAGGGAGAAATAGCCTGATGCTCGGTCCTGGCTTGCAGAGAGTTCCCTGCATGCTGCCGTCTCCTTCCCTCAGGGCGTGCGGAGAATTGCAGCTGCCGGGAACCCTCCTGCTCCTTCCCCCTCCTCCCAGCAGTGTTTTCTATGTGCAAGCTGGCCTCTGCCAGGTCCAGCGGCCCCTAGTGATGGCCAGCAGCACAGCAGTCCATTTCTTCAGGGGAAAGGAAATTCTGCGCAAAAAAAATTAATTTCTGCAAAATTCTACATTGCGTAGTGGCGCAGAATTCCCCCAGGAGCAGATGTTAACAACAAACACAGAAAACATCTATTCACAAGTGAAGCACAGTGAAAAGAGTTCAAAATAATGAATGCTATCCTAGTACTCACGGAATATTTATGATAGGAAAAAAATAATAAAACATTTATTGTAAAAATTGCAAGCAATTTGTACCTCAGTTGCACTCTGTGAAGCCACTTCACTCTAGCTTATTTTGCTATTTTAAAAATAAAACATTTAGAAACAGCTTAGGTATTTAGGATGGTGAGATAAGTAATGGGAATACACTGAGGTTGCTTTATATAGCTTTAAATGTAAACCAAGGTAATAGCCACTTCAAAAAGTCACAATGATCCTATGAAGATTACAGTGCAAAGTCAGGGAGAACCTGTTACAATGTGATTATGATGTGAAATTAAAGTGGTAAGAGAATTTTAATGCAAGGATGTGGTTAGTATAAAACCTGTGAAGACACTATTAATTAGAGTAAGACATTCTAAATCTACAGTATAATGATTTCTGTGTAAATATACAGAGGAATGCCACAATCTCATGCTGAAACAAAATTATGCTGATGAAAAATATATGGAGTTGTTGTCATGAGGTCAAGACAAAATGTCATTGACAAGAGATATACCATATGTTCAAACAAATGGGACAGGGAAAATACACAAGAATGATGCAGGCCATTTCCCATTGTCACCAGTTAAAAACAATAAAAAAACCCTCTACCTGAAAATGAAGATGGTGATTAAACTTTTAGAATGAAAAAAATAATTGTGTTGGGATGAATACACTAACATCAACCATGTGAATCACCCTGACTTGCACGTGTAAGCCCCTATCTTCTAACTGGCCAATGAATTCCTCCTTTCTCCAAGTCTAAGGCCAGGTCTACACTAGAAAATTAGGTCAGTTTAACTGTCGGTGAGGGATATGAAAAATCCACACCCGTGAGTGACATAGTTCAGCTGACCTAAGTCTTGGTGTAGACGGCACTAGGTCGATGGAAGAATTCTTCCATTGACGTAGGTACTGCCTCTCGGGGAGGTGGATTACCGATGCTAATGGGAGAAGCCCTTCTGTCAGTGTCAGAAGTGTCTACACTGAAGTGCTAGATCAGTGCAGCTGTGCTGCTGGACTGCTTTGTGTGTAGACAAAGTAAATTTACTGACTAAGTAAATGACCTTCTGCTCCTGCCCCAGAAAAAACAGGAGTATTGCACAAGAAGTAGGATCTCCATAGATGAGATCAACTACATTTTACCATTAGGATGGTTTTCCATGCCACAGCCTATTAATAAGCAAGGAATTTGTTTTACATTTAAAAATGTATTCAAACCTGAGGAGAAAAATAGCCCAGCTTCCACTGGAGAGTGAGGAGGAGAATTGTTAATTGCTAAAAGTGCTGCAGCTGACGCAGAGTCACTGGCAGATAGGAAGAAAGGGGAAAGAGGGCTGCCTTTGGAGCACATTTATAAGGGGGGCTTCATCATGAACATCTTCAATAAAATGTACAGGTGCTTTCCAAAGAAAGAAAGAAAGAAAGAAAGAAGTCTGTAGCACTATAGAAGTCAGCTAACCACAGATGCAGGATAGCTGAGGGAAAGAGGGTGGGAAAAGCGCACCCTGACAGATGCAAAAGAGCTGCTAAGACTCCAGCTTGATGGGAGAAACTGGAGGTCAGAAAAAAAAATTGGGCTAACAAAAGCTAGCTCATCACTGAATATCTGTATATGATTCATTTTGATAGTGGTGAGTATTCCCTTTTTATGAGGAAAAGTACACTGTCATAGTTCAGGAAACTCCAAAATTCTCTTTAATTTCTAAGACAGAAGCACTCATTAAAGCATCATCAGCATGGAAGCACGTCCTCTGGAATGGTTGCCGAAGCATGAAGGGGCCACTCATTGAGGTGGTTTTATTATGTTGACTGAAGAGCTGTCTCCCACTGGCAGACTGTAGCTATACGAGCAATCTTACAGTAGCACAGCTGCACTGGTACAGCTGTGCCGCTGTAAGTTCACTAGTGTAGACATGTCCAGTATTGTTTCTCAGTCTTCAGTGCTGTTTGCATCTCCTCCCAATTTAGAATCATGTACAAATTTCATCAATGTGCTATCTACTTTCCTCTCCCATTGCTCAATCCTGAACTCACCAAAGTCAGTGGGACTGTTGCTACTGACTTCAGCTGGTGGAATATGAAACCCCGATCATACAGAAAGATATTCCTGAGACTGCAGGTGCCGCACAGATCCCTGTGTACTCCTCCAGATGCCTTCCTGCAACTTCCTACACTGCTGTACTGTAGGAAACTTGAAGAATCCATTGTTGAATGTGTGGTGTATTCAAAATTGCATTAAAATTATACGCTATCACTTTAAATTTCAGGCATTTTCCTGGTTCTCCTTGAAGGCTAGGGGGCTCTGTAAGGAACTCTCCAATCTGCCCTTAGCAGCAATTAGTCTGCAGAAAGCCCGCCTAGAGTAAAGTGGGTTGAGTTGTGCCTCTTTTTTAGGAAGCAGCCTGCTTTGTCTCTCTCTGTTCTTGTGTTCTTGTATGTTATCATTCAGAATTCTAAAAAATTGAGTAGTGCTATGTTGGAATATTCCAGCAAGAGTCCTTTATGTTTTTATCTACCTCCTTTGTGTGTTGCCATTAACATAATGGAAAGGCTTTAAAGAAGCAGCAGCATGTTTTGAGCAGAAAAGTGAACAAGGAACGCAACTGACTCAAATGAAGGCAGGTTGGTATAAATGTGGGAAGGCTGACAGGCTGGGGTCAAGTAGCATAAAATTGCATACAGACTAAGAATGAGGAAAAGGAAGGAAATAAGAGCACAGATATAATGCAGTCAGAACTCCAACCCCAGGTGATATCATTCTAACATTTGGATCCTGCTCCTAATAAAGTTAATGGCAAAAGTGCCATTGACTTCAATAGGAGCAGGCTTTGTGTACACTTTTGTTAGGGTATTGTTCTTAACATACATTATCCCCATCTGTTATATCTTTGACTGCATACTTGCCTGCTGATTGTTTCAAAATCAAATCATTTTACAACTCTGCTGAACTCATTCTTAATTTCAGATCTGCAAACTGAGGTGCTATCTGAGTTTTAGCACATTTTTTACAAGCAGTGAAACAAGGCTCTCTATTTTTCTTTGTAATTTTAACCCTCCCGCAGACTGTCATTATTTTCACTTAGCAGTCTGTTTACTGGCAACTGTGTAAAGATTGCAATAAACCAACTGAACAATTAAGTTGTGCACTTTCTTACACTTAAGCAATACATCATTTTAAGAGTCCAGTCAGTCAGGTCCCAATCCTGCAAATGCTTACCCATAGGAGAGTAGTTATGTTGAACTCAAAGGGACTAGTCACATGTGTGAAGTTAAGCACATACATAAATGTATGCAGGATCAGGGCCTAAAAAACTGTTGTGGTGATGAGCTATAATAATAATTAGCTATAATAATAATTAATTTGGTGTTCGTACAGATGTTATAATGTATCACATACTCCACTTCCATTGGAGTGTAACTGTATTTCAGCATTTTTATTCCCTTCACTTGATAAATTAGTTGATAAGCTTTGCTCTGTATCATGAAAGAATATTAAAGTAGGCCTAGCTAACTTCAGGTTGAAGGCACAACGGAATGTTTATTTTGGAGCTCCCACTCTTACCAGTATCACAGTATTTTGAAATACAAAATAAATACACAATCAGGCCAATTTAAATCCATTCCTAATAAACACCCAGAGTATCAAATGCCCCAGCAACAATAATGTGTGTAAACCAAACAATCACTGTGCTCTCAAACTCACACAGAAAAATGATGAAAGCCCAACACACTATCACCATTGGGCACACACTTTTCATGAAGCCATCACTCCATATCTGACCTATCAACCCTCGTCCTCAAAGGACAACACCTTGGGAACTTAAATTCATAACTCTCTGAGACATTAAAAATCCTGGTCTCAGAGACTCTGGTCTTATGGCTCATATATACCCTTCTAATCCTCCTGTGACCTATTACTGCAGAGGTGTTAATTGCCCATTTCATTTTAAGTGGTTTCTTGCACCGTGTGTTGACCCCTTATGCTTAACAATCTGTTCCACCTTATATTAACTTGTGACACTCCAGCTACCTTTTCCAGACCTAAAGAGCAGCTCTCTGTAACTTGAAAGCTTGTCTCTTCCATCACCAGAAGTTGGTCCAATAAAAGATATTACCTCACCCACCTTGTTATTCTAAACAACAGAAAGGCAATTAGTCAGAACGTGCTGAATAATACATATTATTTTAACAAAATAATACAAATTAGGTTGTCGAAGGCTTGCCCTTGTATACATAATCCTAGAGCATAGTGAAGTGCCAGCAAACCAGCACACAGCTGTGAATACTGCTAATTGTCTAGTCCACATAAACAATTCAAAATCCATGGCAAGTGGTTGAGTCATTAAAGGAGGATGAACTGCACTGAGATTCACTAGACTCAGTCTCCAGAAGTATGATTTATCCAGCTCTGGCTTCTTTTAAATATTTGATGCTGGTGCTCAGAGCCCTTACCACTCACCTCAGGCCTAGTGGCAGGGATAGTCACTCAAGACCACCCCTCTCCCAGAGGCAATCACCCACTAGCCTACAGGTCCCCCAGCCAGAGTCTAGTCTTGTTATGACCTGTCTGCACAGCTCACCTGTTTGCAGTCTGCTCCTGCGCCTATGCTGGCCCCCTTGTCAGTGCCCAGCTACTCCCCAGGTTAGCTCTCAGCTTTTCAGTCTAAACTCCTAAGCTGCCGAGCTTATTCTGTGCAACTATCTCCCAGGCCACTGCCTCTGGCCTACCTGACATCCACCACCACCAAGTCCAGAAACCACTGAGAATCCCCCACCTTCTTCCAGGCTACTTAGAAACTGCCTTTATAATTTTTCTAAAGATGAGCAAACAGGACAAAAAATGGGAGGTGAAGAGCTTGTACATTTCAGCAACTGTGGGGTTGGCAGAGAAAAGGTATGTGTATTAATGGGTTGTACTGGGGCATTGCTGGAAAAGGGCAGAATTAAGGCTAAATGGGCAACCTAAACTATGCATTTCCTGGTTTTCAGAAGTTTGAATTTTGCTCAACTCAGTGTTCTGCAATAGGACGACACACCACCACACAACCTTAAATCTGCGTTAATGTAGTTTTTGCTATAGACTTTCCTAGTTGTTTTTTTAAACAGGAAAGGATATGTTGTGGTAGGAGTTAGTAATTAGTGGTTATTTAGGCAGCTGTACTTATCATTAGGGCCCTACCAAATTCATGGCCATGAAAAACGTGTCATGGACCATGAAATCTGGTCTCCCCCCTGAAATCTGGTCTTTTGGGTGGTTTTACCCTATACTATATAGATTTCACAGGTGAGACCAGCTCTCCAGCTGCCCAGCTCTGAAGGCAGCACTACCGCCTGCAGCAGCGCAGCAGTGAGGGTAGCAGCACCGCAACCCCCCCTACAATAACCTTGTGACACCCCACCCCCAACAACTACTCCTTTTTGTGTCAGGACCCTACAATTACAACACAGTGAAATTTCCGATTTAAATAGCTGAAATCATAAAATTTATGATTTTTTAAATGCTCTGACCGTGAATTTGACCAAAAAGGACTGTGAATTTGGTAGGGCCCTACTTATAAGATCCCACAGTTTGCATATCAAGCCAGTTCCCCATCCCAGCATCAGATGGGCCCCTCTAGCCCTGCTTCAGTACACCTCAACCAGCCTGCCCCTTCCCATTCACTGCATTCCCCCCTCTAGCCTGGCTCCTTCCCCACTGCTGTACACAGCGCCCACCACCACACACAGGGAACACATCTTCCTGAAGTCTTCAATCCGTGATATACAAATGTTCTATTGCCATTACTTCCTCTCACCCCTTCCTAGAACCCGGCTCACATGGGGTGCCTAGAGTGAAGGAGAACTATGTTACAATGCAATGGTGTTCCTGGTCACGTTTCAGAATTGTTGGAGGGTGGAGTTTATGGCAGGAACAGAGAGAGAAATCACAGGTGGGTATCTGTTCCAAATACTGAGTTTTATGTTTGAGAGAAAGATCTGCTGACCCCTATCCAACAGATGTACCCCATCTCCGAGACATGTGAGGTGTCAGAGCTTTTAATGTGTCTATGCCATACAGCACACATCTTCTGGGCAGCCATAAGTCCTTTAATTTCCAGATAAATGTTCTTCCAACACTTATTAATAGCCTTCATATTGTCAGTGTGGCAATTATTCAGACACTCAGCCAAATCCAAGAAAACTATCACAGCTCCTGGACACAAATTTATGCCGTAGTCCAAATCTGCTCTCATACACTGAAAGAGCAGGAGTAAGGCCAAGATCATTTCCACCCGAGTGAACCACCACAATGTCCAGTAGATCACCACCTCTTCAGTCACAGGTTAATTGTGCAGATTGGGCAAAACTTGACGACAGTGCAGGCCACCTCTCTCCAGCCAAATCAGCCATCTCTATGTCATGTTGTATTCTTTGCTCTCCTGCAAACTTCTGTAACCTCGTGATCCAGGAATCGCAAATCCACATATTGGCAACCAGGGCTGTCCCTAGCAGGGTGCGGGGCCCAGGACATAGGCGCTGAGTTTCTAATCTGCCAGGGGGGTTCTCCCTCTGTCTCCACCCAGGCCCCGACCCTACTCCACCCCTTCCACCAAGGCCCCACCCCCGCCCTGCTTCTTCTCACCCTCACTCTGCCCTGCTTCTTCTCGCCCCGCCCCCGCCTTTTCCTGCCCCCCCGCCTCTTTCCCACCCAGTTCTGTCCCTTCCCTTGAGAGCACTGAGCCCTTGCTCCTCTCCCCTCCCCTGCAGCACCTCCTGATGCTGCGAAACAGCTGATCCACAGCAGGCGGTAGGCGCTGAGAGGCAGGGGGAGGTGCTGATCGGTGGGGCCCACCGGCGAGCAGGAGGCACTGGTGGGGAGGGGAAGGGTTTCTGGCAGGGGGACTGCTGGTGGGTGCTCCAGCCCATGAGCGCTTCCCGCGACTTCCATTGGCTGGAAACGGCGAACCGCAGCCACTGGGAGCTGCGGGGGGTGGGAGCTGTGCCTGCGGATGGTCAACGTCAGCAAAACGTCTCACTGCCTGCAATCAGATTACCCTGATGGGCTGCATGCGGGCCGCAGGTTGCCCACCACTGCTCTAAACTTTTACATTGTTTTATTTTTCAATGCAGTTTTTTTGTACATAATTCTATATTTGTAAGTTCAACTTTCATGATAAAGCAATTGCACTACAGTACTCGTATTAGGTGAACTGAAAAATACTATTTCTTTTGTTTATTACAGTGCAAATATTTGTAATAAAAATAAATATAAAGTGAACACTGTACACTTTGTAATCTGTGTTGTAACTAAAATCAATATATTTGAAAATATAGAAAACAGCCAAAAATATTTAAATAAATGGTATTCTCTTATTGTTTAACAGTGTGATTAATCGTGATTAATTTTTTTAATTGTGTGATTAATCGTAATTAATTTTTTAATCGATTGACAGCCCTGGTAAAAATTGACCAGTTGAGACCTTTTGACCCACATCACTGCAATAGTGTGATCTCTAGCAAAAATAAGTAAATAAATTAAAATTAAATAAAAAAGCCCCCTAGAAACTTTTGGAAAAATGGTTTATATTTCCCCAGCCCTCTACCTCAACTGACCTCAAATTGGGTTACTTATCCTATCCTGAGGCCCATCACATTTCAAAGGAATCTGATTAAGCATGTCAATTTTAGAGGACATAGAAAGGTCAACCTGTAAACAGAAACTGTGACACAACCTTAGCTACAGTGGTGCTGCCATGCCACTATAATGTAGCTTGTGTTATGTGGTATTCCCATTTGTTGCAGGGTCTGGAACCACAGCAGCAGAGACATCCAGGAGCAGGTGCATAAGATCTGAAATAGCTCCACAGAAACCTACACATATATGTTGTCCCATGCCTTCTCCCTCTGCTTCATGAAGTTTCTGGTACTGTAAGGTGAGACGTGCAAATGCCTGTATTGAAACCTGGAGGCTGAAACGACCCACCACAAAGCCCTCTGTGAAGTAGGCGGTATGCACCCCTGCAGCATATCAGCCACACTATACTGTCCCCACATTACTGGTAGCGTTTAGCCCTGTAATGGCTACACATTGTCTTGCTCAGATGCCATGATGTATAAGAATGGTTGATAAATTGATTGAAAATGAGCCCCTTAATTTTTGTTTTGTTTAATCATCTTCAGGAGTCTTTTATTAAAGTATATTTTTCTCCTTTGTTATGGAAACATTCTATATTAAATTGCTGACTTTAATACACATTTTTACCATTCCCCAAGAAATTCCCACCTCATCAAAAAGCTGCTGGAATGACCTATGGTTGGAATTAGAAGAAAGAAGTGGAAGGTGCTGGGGCAAACATGCCACATCTTTGAAAGAGAGCGAGCCATTAATTGTTACATCTGTATGTGTCTCTTTCAGAATCAAGTTTTTTCTGGTGGATCTAATATCTGTGTGCAATAGCAGAGATTATAAAATATTACATTGAAATAGATCTGTTCCAGCTGGTCAAAGTGCAGGGCTGCTGTAGCATTATTGATCCAAAATTAACAGTTTTCCCTCACTTATGCTATTCTAATTAGCTATGGAATCTGACTTGCATAACTAAATGATAACCATACAGTCTGCAAGTTCCTATACTTTCATTGGATGACAGATACTGTATTAGCCAAAGAGAGTGAAGGGTTTGCATAATTAGCATATGGTTATTTCTCAGTACCTGGAGTGTGAACATACAACTCTCTCTGACTTGACTGGCTCCCCTACTGAGAATATTACTCTTGGGAGAATTCTGCACCACTGTGCAATACAGAATTTGTGCAGAATTAATGTTCTGCACAGAATTTCCTTTTTCACTGCAGAATTGGTGCTTCAGAGTTGCTGGCCGCCAACAACCCAGCTCTCCAACTTGCAGTCAGAAGACACTGCCCAGGGGAGGGGTTGGAGCTGGAGAGTTCCTGACAGCTGCAGTTCTCCGCATGCCCTGAAGGAAGGAAGCAGCATGTAGGAAACTTCATACAAACCTAGGACCCAGAATCAGGCTGTTTCTCCTTCTTTGATTCCTGGGCTGTGGGGAGGATGAGAGTCTGGGCTGAGGGGCTCCTTGCTGCTGGGCTCTGGAGGGAAGGGGATGCAGATGTCTGGGCTGGGGGGCCCCACGTTTGGGCTCTGGGAGGTGGGGGCAAGTGTCTGGGCCAGGGGGGCCCCACAGCTGGGCTCTGGGGGGAGGGGCAGAGAAATTCTACTCCTGGAAGAATCTTTTTTGTTGTCTGTGTTGTTACAGACATACTTGCTGACAGGCATTTTGAAATAAATTACCAAAATAATTGAAACTGGCATGATTATATAGTGCTATTTTGACAAATAAAATATGCAGAATTCTGCAGAATTTTAAAATAAATTTTGGCACAGAAATTTTAGTTTTTTTGGCACAGAATTCCCACAGGAGTAGAATATTTAAACTGTTTGCCAAAAACTGGAATATAACATCCAGACTTGAGGCTTATTTTTGTTAACATGAGAATAAGCATATCTTTAGTTAATAAAGTCTTTGGTCTTCATGTTTATTCACCCCAGTATTCAGTTATTTCCAAGTAACATTACAGAATTTGGAAATTCTGAAGTCTTAAGTATCAGTGTTAACATCCTGACACAACACTATGGGTCAGAGCTATTTTAGTTTAATTAACTTTGTCATGAATAATATTCACGAATTTCCAAAACTAATGCCAATTAACCAGCAAAGTGCAGGGTTTCCTAATGGCATCATCAATTGATGTATAAGCCCTTTCACTGATCTCTCTTGTGCACGCACGTATATGGCATCTGCAGAGCAACATTCTACAGATGAAGCTGTAGTTCCATAAACCATTTCAAGGCCTCCTCTGTGATGTTGTGGATACTATGCAATTCACCCTTGAATCCAAATTTGGGACACTGTGTTATGATGTGTTCAATGGTTTAGATGTTCTCACCACAGTTGCACAAAGGGGAGTTTTTGGTTTTCCAATTGTGCATCATGGTTTGTTTGGATGCTGTTCAATATGGTCCAAAGTCTGCGTGGTAGGTCAAAACTGGGAGGGCAGCTCATGGGTTCACTAATAATGTGCTTGTCTGGAATGGAAAATGAGGGCCAGACACTTTGCCATTCCCTGGTCAGATCCTGAGGTGGTCCCTAGTGTGGTGTTGGAGTATGTTATCCATAACTTGCCAGATGGGAAGTTTTGGGTAGTCTTTGGCACATTTAAGTTCTCATGCTGTGGCTATATCTCAACAGATAGCTGGAGGTTTGATGTTTGTGGATACAAAAAGCCACAATAGAGGTGTTGACTTTAAAGTTCCTGTGATGATTCGCATGGTCTGATTAGCTGCCTATCTGCAAGTTGTATATGGCAGCTTCTTGTCCATACTGGTGCACAGTACTCTACAAGTGAGAACATAGCACTGGGGCGGTTGTTCCCCAGCTTTTGAATAATGTTGCAAGTCTTCGCTTTAAAGACTACTTTCTTGAGGTGGCCATGAAAGGTCAGTGTGCAGTCAAGAATGACTCTGAACATGCTGGCTTTGGGTCATAACACACAGTTTCACCACAAAACTCGACAGAGTGTTTTGTACGATTCTATTGTCAAGGTGGAAAGTTGAAACTACCGATGTGCTCAGATTTGGTCTCAGCCGCCACTTTTGGCAGTGCTCCTCCATGATCTTAAGTTCAGATGTAAGGGTCCCCTCACATTGCAAGTGCCAAATCATCAGCATATGCACACTTCTGCACTATCGTTTCAGGCATATCACTTGTGCATATGTGCTGAAGAGTGTCGGAGCAAGTACGGAGCCTTGTGGTAGCCCATTATTCAAAGTGTGCGGCTTGCTGGTTTGATCTCTGAGGAATATGCGCATCCTTCAGCCACTAAGCGTGGTGTTCAGCAGCCTGAGAATCTGTCCACAGGGGATCACTTTGGCCAGTTTCAGTAGCAAACCATCCTTACAGACTAAGTCATATGCTGCTGACAGATCAATGAAAGCAGTACCAGTCTTGAGTTTTTGTTGGAATTCAGCCTCAATGTTTGTAGTGAGGGCCAGGATCTGATCACAGCAACTTCTGGGTGATTGAAAATGAGCTTGCTCCTTGTATAGGCAGGCATCCACAGTGGGCCCGATTCAGTTCAGAATCATACGTTCCATCACCTTGTAGGTGGTACTCAAGATGGAAAATGGCCTATAACTAGAAGGGTGATGTGCAGGTTTTCCAGGCTTTAGGAGTTCAATGACCTTGGCTTCTCTCCACACACAGAGGATTTCACTGGTCCCCATGATGTTGGTGAAAAGCTGCACCATTTCTGTGCCAGTGCACCCAAGTTATATAAGAACACAAGATAGATACCATCTTTTCTAGAGGCTTTTCCGAATTTCCTGGCTGCAATGATCTCTCTACTTGTGAATGATCCAGACCATTGGGATAATGGAGCACATGTGGACTTCACCTGCTGAAGTTGATGCTGGACTTGCCAGCAATACTGTTGTCCACTGGCTGTTCTGACGTCCACAAAAGTTTAGTAGCAATGGCATAGGCTTTCACCTGTGGCCTGGTGGCATGTGTGGGATTTGCAGCAGTCTCCAGGCACATCTGCTTGAGTGTGTGAATTCCACTGATAACTTACGGTGACATTATTAATGGGTCCAATGTAACAAGATGGACAGCTCAGAATTGGTTACATATTTTATTTCATTGTTATAAATTATATGTGCAATTTTAAAAAATCTTTTTTTGCCTGAATTGGTGCTTTTTCCTACCCTTCTTCTCAATTTTCTATCAATTAATCTGGATTGATTTTTTTGTCAGGTTTCCTTTCTCTTCTGTATGATGTAGCCTTTTCCCGTCACCTCTCTTCATCCTGTTGCTCCCCCCATCTTCCTCCCTCTATTCTTCTTTTGCTTTCACTTCTCAAACCTTCAAATCAAGTCTTTCAGGTTGCTGTCACTTTCCCCCAAACCTTTATTTAGCACTAAAATTGATGAAATAGAAGTTGTCTAAAATTTTTGATTTAGCTTTTCTGTATGTGATAGATGAAGCAAAAGAATTGGGCACCACTGCAGCTGAAATCTCAAAAGGATGGTATTTCGGGTCTGTGGAAGCTATGATTCTCCAATTCAGATAATGTTATACTGTACATCTATAGTATGGTTTATCTTCAGTAATAACAGTAAGAAAGAATAGATAGCTATGCAGTCTGGAATAATACTAGCTATTTTTAAAAATTATACAAATCTCTTAGCTTTTCATTTGTTATTTCCATGTCTTGTCTGTTAATATAATAATATTTATGTATTTTGAGCATGAAAGGTTCCATTCTGTTATGTGATATGCACTGCCAATAAGTTATCCTCAACAATAGTTGCCAAACATGTTAAATAGCACAAAAATGTCTACATTCATGAACTTCCCATAGCCCCTTATTAAGCAACATTTACTATTACAAAAGAAATAGAAGTACGTGTTGCAGTATTTTTGGTGCATTATATGCATGTTGAAGAAGTAAAAGTCATTACATACCTCCTTATCAGCTAGAGCATGTCACACAGGAGGCTGTAAAACCACAGAATCATAGAAATGTAGGGTTGGAAGGTACCTTGAGAGATAATCTAGTCCATCCCCCAGGCCTGAGACAGATTAAGTATACTTAGACCATCCCTGCCAGGTGTTGGTCCAACCTTTTCTTAAAAACCTCCAGTGAGGGGGATTCCACAACTTCCCTTGGTAATCTATTGCAGTACTTAACTAAATAGCCTTATAATTAGAAATTTGTCCTAATATTTAATCTAAATCTCCCTTGCTGCAGACCAAGCTAAGTATTTCTTGTCCTACCTCCTGTGGACATGGAGAGCAGTTGGTTACTGTCATTTCTGTAATAGCCTTTAACATATTTGAAAACTATTCTTGTGTTGTTCCTCACCCACCCCACCCCACCCCCCGTCTTCTTTTCTCAAGATCAAACATGCCAATTTTTTTTAACCTTTCCTCATACGTCAGGTTTTCTAAACCTTTAATCATTTTTATTGCTTTCTTCTGGGCTCTCTCCAGTTTGTACACATCTTTCCTAAAGTGTGGTGCCCACAACTGGACACTTTACTCCAGGTGAGGCCTCATCAGTGCCCAACACAACATATATTCCTACACCCCAGAATGATATTAGTCTTATTTGCAACAGCATCATATTTTCACTCACGTTCAGTGTCTGATCCACTATAACCCCCAGATCCTTTTCTGCAATACTACTGCCTAGTCAGTTATTCCCCATTTTGTATATTTGATTTTTCCTTCCTAAGTGTAGTACTTTGAACTTGTCTTAACTGAATTTCATCTTGTTGATATCAGAGCAATTCTCGAAAAGCCATTAGAGAAAAATTTTTTAGATTATCAGTTGCAACCCTGGCTTTCTAATAGAAATAAAAAGTTCTTCGGATAATGTAGAACTTTTTCAATTCAACCAGACAGGATGATGTCTTTGCTTTCACACTGACTGGCAGAGATGCAGACCTGGAGGAGCCAGTTTCTTGAAACTCAATCCACATAAAACATTTGCAAGGTGGGTTAGCTTTTGGGAACAGCTGGGATCTGATCCAAAGCCCACTGAACTCAATGGAAAGATTTCCATAGACTTTAATGGAATACAATAGTGTATTTTTTCACACTAATGTAACATGTACTGAGTGCCTGAATTTTATTTTCTCTTTAATGTTAGTTTATTGAAATATATTTGATATCAACAGACTCAGTGTGGAGTGCACAAACCAGAAAAAATCAAAGTATACGATGATTTTCTGGGCATACCATTAAGGCTTAGTATGAAAAAACATAAATGCACAAGTTACCAAAACATAATAAACCAAAACAAAATGCCATAACTGGACAAATATGAATATATAAATATATCTGATACAAATAAATGACAAAAAAATCCCTAGGAAAAAGCCCCCACTTTCATCCACGACATTCTTTTCTCTTGCATAAAGGATTATTATTGTTATCCTCATAGCAGGGACTATGTCTTCTACAGTGCAAAGCACACTGTCTGTGCTTAACAAATAAGTAATAAATAAAACATTGTTAAGTAAATAATAAAAGATCTTCTCTGATGTCCAAGATGAAAATAAGCCTATATTAACTTCAGAAAGCTATGACACTTTGTAAAGTGAATTTTACTAGATATATAAAGTTTTCTTTAGTGCAAGACATAGCAATGTGTTTATATTATTATAGAAGAGTAAATTTTGAGTACTGCAAGTGATTAGTCTATAAAATTTAAACACTCCATTTATTAACTGAACAAACTGGCATTATTAAGGGCTTAGGGCAAAAAACACTCTGACCTGTGGAAAAGTATTTGCCTGTAAAAGTGCAGATCAATACTTCTACATTTAGCTGAAGTTTTATGTCTGATGCCAAATAGAGTTCATAAATGTCACTTTATAATTTGCATTAGTACAAATTATGAGCAAAAAGTTGCACCCTTGGCATGCCTACATCAAAACATTATATTAGTTGTTTCAACATCTCTTTTAATTTATAACTGTACTGTAAGATACCATTAAGAAACAATAAATAACTTTCCTGAACTAGGAGTTGAGAGTTTTTCTTTTTCCAGGCAAACAAAGGTTTATAACAGGTTGTATTTTCAACGTGTTGCGGGCTAAATTTAGTATAGCAATATCTAACAAGAAATAAGCATTTCAGTAGCATGTTTTGTTCAAACTAGAGTTTCCAGAAATATTAGATCACACAATGAACCTGAAACTACCCAGTCCAACCCCATGAATTAACTGAAAACACAATGTTATAGAACCATACAAAATAAAAATTTCAGGCTACATTCATGATATTCTATTTCAATATTTGTTATTTCTTAAGATATAGTATTTTGCAAGAAATACTCTCATTGTGAAGTTTTAAAAGGCATGAATGTGTCTTATTCTGCTATTTTTCCTAATTGCTCTGGAATCTCTCCCTTGTTCAGTCACAATAATTGGCATCACTAACATTTGGCAGCTATGTACTGGAGATAGGTCTGAGATTCAAAATTTGAATTTGGATTCAGATCACCCTTAACAGTATTGATTTAGCCCACAAGTGAAAGAGGAATCAGCTGCGAAATCTGCACGCCAAACACATGGTTGTTCATTTTGTAGATTTTGCGTCAGATCATCTTTAGCTCAGCATCTAATGCCCAAACTGGCCTGATTTTAGGGACAGTACATATCACAACCCCTTCTGAGTGGTCAAGACCACAATGCAGCCTGCTCTCTTTGTTGTATGTTGTCCTCAGTATAGCTTGGACACTGTAATCATAACAGTCTTTGCACAGAATGGGCATGGGAGGGGAGAGTCTTCCTATGCTTTCCACTTCATGCATGCTGAAAGGACCACTCACAATCTGATCCCTGAGCTGGTTGTTACAGGGAAAGAAAATGTGTGGGGAAAACATCAAAAAGATACTTATTATGACAAATAATATGCAAAGGGCCGTAAATGCACTTTCACGGAAACCACAGACAGGAGGGAAGTCAGCAGTTGTTTCTTGGAACACCACATTTCCCATCATTTCGCATCCATAATGTAACACTCTCCACCTAACTCTCCTTATCTTGTTATATTTCTTAAAGGGGATTAACAATCTTTCTTGTTATTCACTACCTAGACTTCTCATGAACTTACAGCCCCACATCAGATACTATATTATCCAATAATAAGATAAATGATGAACAGCATAGTTTTCTACTTGACAAGGGTTGTACATTATCCTACCACACAAAGAGCACAAAGATATTTCTGTTTTGTATTTATTGCTTGGGCTATTACATAAAAATATTACAGAAATAAAAGCTCTGAAAAACTAGTTTGGTATGGTACTGCTCCAGTCATAATGTGCTAGTACACAATCAATTCTTATAAAAGCTTTTCTTTTTCCTCATAGTTTAGTTGTCCAAAGGGAATAAATAATTTACAGATTGATCAACCCAGCACTTCCCTCCTCTTATTTTTAAAAATTTATTCTAATTTGCATTTACCTCATCAAATATCTTTCATATACATTTTGGCAATATTTTTTTCTTTTACTTTCAACTTAGAAAGGATGCCATGTGCCAGGCCAGCCCTATCCTCCTGATGCTGCAGCCTCTGGGAAGATGTATGCTTTTTTTCCCATTATTTCAAAGCCTATAAATGCCAATCAGATATATCTTGATGTAGATTGTTCAGAATAATTTTAATAATGTCTACATTAAAAATGAAAGCCTTGTATAACTTAGGAACACAAAAATTCCTTCTTAATAAACCTGATACTCCTCCACCCCATCCCACCCCACCCCACCCCATAAGCTTCTGTCTTTATTCCTTTCTGGTTTTCTAATATATGAAGATGCTCTGGAAAAAGAGGTAATATCACTGAATGCCTAGTCATTAATGTTTGTTTTGCCTTTTACCTATTTATTAATAATTAGTATTTGTTAAGCACCAATAATGTGCATCGCTGCCTAACAGCCCCTTGTAGCTTGGCACAATGGCATGGAAACTCCCTAGTACCGCAATTACTTAAGTATTGGATCCGTAGTTGACGGTGACAGAGCCATTATTATCTGATCTGATACAATGGCTTAAAATGTGTGAACTTAAGTAAGTGGCCTCAAACCAATTCTTAGTTATTCTTTGGTATCCATATCATAAAAATCAATTTCACAATTGGCAAAAGTGTTGGTAGTCTCTCTGCAGAAAAAAACAGAAGATTGAATGAGCAGGGAACCTTAACTACTCATGTACTCCAATGATGACCCTTCCAAAACAAGGCTGAGGCATACTGGTGGGTAGATATGTGGAAGGTTGCTCTACACTACTGCTTGTGCTGTGCCTTTCCTGTGGTTAAATACAATACCATCATCACCAGGACTGGTCAACCTGGTACCTTTCACAAGCTAACCTGTTGAAGGAGAGGAAAGACAGTCTGCTTTACACCAGTATCTGCGAAGTATGTGGGAAGAGATTAAGCACTTATGTGGATGACCAATACTTACAAGTACTAGTGAAATGATCCACTTTTTTATGATCATAAAGTACTCTAAATTCTTTCAAGGAAAAAAATGTAGCATTTTGGCATGAGACTGGCTCTAGATTATTATCAGTCACCAACATCTTCTTGCCAGAAGAGAAATGAACAACTGTATTGTCCAACTATGCCTCTCCAAATGCTCATATCCATACAGACATCTGAAGAGTACGGTCAGAGTGAAAACTAATAGATGAAATGGAACAGAAGTTACATGTTTCTAAGGACTCTCCAGGAAGGGCTACTACCAACAACTCTATTTTTTACTTTTTACTTATTTTCTAACAGATTTAATTACAAGAGACAGCTACAATATTTACTGAGACAAATATGTAAAATGAACGGTATCTAACAGTTATTTCTTCTTGTCAGGGTTACCGCCTGTTTAAAAAAAAAAAGAAAGTGGGCAGAGATAACATTGATTGTAAAAAGCTTTCAGACTTATTGAAAGCTCCTTCCATTAAAACTTTGTCAATGGCAAAGTTCAAGTAACTCATTGACGTTCCCTGGCAATCACCCTCAGGTTCTGATGGTTCCCATGGCGCAGAAAAGCATTCCAAATGTTTATCACAGGGTGTTTATTACAAGGTTGTCAACTTTGTTAGCAGTTCAAAGGCTATTTTAAAAAATGTTCTTTCTTGTTATGTTATTCATACATATAATCTATATATATTCTCAAGTGTCATTTACTTTATTAAGATGTCAGTTTGTAATGTGTCAAAATGAAACCATTAATTTTGATTAAAAGGGAAATGAGTGAGCACATCACCATGAAGCAGGCTAGTGGAACCATCAAACTCTACACTGAGTTTGTCATTTACAAAGACTCGGCTGTTAGATATAAATATTTCATGTGGGAAACACAAGCTATGTTGGAATTCCATATCTAAGAATAAAATTTTGCAACTGACAAGAGTCGATAGGTGATGGGGCCAGACTGTTTGTCATCCAGCCTACAGTGTCAGCCTCCCACTCCAGATCTGGATCAAATACAGTGTGTAAATACAGTGAGTTTTGGAATGAAAATGAGACTAATTTTGGGGTTCAGATTTCCCCATTGCACTGCAAAGTCCCTGCGAGAAGGGATGAAATTCCTCATCAGGATTTTATGGTCAGTTCAACTGTCCATGGGACTATTCTCAGGTAGACATAGGCATAACTCACACAGTTTACCAAACTCTTGATTTGCTATTTGGGTTGGGTTTGGAGGTTGGTGCGGAGTGTGGAGAATGGAAATTTAAAATACTTCATGATCCAACCATTGCATCCTGAGGACTGAGGCTCACGCTCACCTCCTGTTGTGTATTGACAGGAATGTCATGCTGGTAGCCAGTGTTCTGCCTGCTGGCTTCCAGATGCCATTTAAGGCCTTTTTTTGGCCTATGAAGCATTAATTGGTTTGCTTTCTACTGACTTGAGATCCCTTGCTCTCCCACAGCTGCACTGTTGCATTTGCTATCAGCGAAAGAACTTGAGCTGGAGCCCCCAAACTGTAAACAAGCGGGAGCTGTTGGCAGGGCATTTCCTATGTGGGTTCCTTGAATTCACTGTCTTAATGGCCAACTATAGCCGGAAATTTTTGATGCTTGCTTTCTTGCTTTCAGGAGTAGTTGCATTTAATTCAGTAGGACTACTTGTATGAGTGGGAGTGAGAAGTTCACTTTCTGGGCTTGTGAGTATTAGTTAATATTAGTAACGGGCTATGTATGTGCTAAAATTCACTAGGTTGCACACAAAATCCTCCAGGGGCTGGGAATGCCGTATAGCTCAGATCCTGGTTGTTTTTAGATAATCGGCCCTTTGAAAACCTCCTTTTTGTTTTAATGTGCACAACTGTGGATGGATCCCAGCACATGCAACTGGCTCTCATTCCTTTTGGTGGAAGTGGCTGCTAGTGACTCAAAGATTTACACCCTTCATAAAGTGAGTAAAGTTCTGGGTGTCCAAAAAGAATCGCTTAACTGACCTTCGTCAGAAAACCTAAAGCCAGCTCTGTGAATTGTGATTTGAAGATGGTGGACAGGAGACTGTTATGTCTGGGAGATGACTGAGGTTGAAAAATTGTTTCCTAGATTTACACAAAAATGCTAATGTCAGCAGTGCTTATCATTAATATTAAATTTCTTTTCTTAGGAAATGGAACTGTCTTGTTGCTCATATTACATTGTCCAGGTGCTTAATCTAGTTGCTCTAGGCTTAGCTACACTTTTATATTTAATGTCTGCACAAAAGCATGGCATCTCTGCCACATTTCAGATCTTCAGCAGGGATACAAACCATTGGGTGGAAAATATTATTTAAATGCAAATATCTTGTCCTCTGGTGGGGCAGAAAGACATTTCAAGTGTATATCAAAGTTGCTTATCACAGGTTGACAACTTTATAACAACTTGAAGCCTATTTTTAAAAAGTTCCTATTCATCATGTATACATATTCTTCATCGTCATTTACTTTATCTATTAACTATTGTGACAGGGTCAGGCCAGATGGCTATAGGAGAGTAATAAAAGGCAGATATATTAGCCCCAGGCTAAGTAGGTCCCTTTTCCCTGGATAAGGTAACAGGGAAGGTTCCAGAACAATCAGGAACCTTCTGGAGACAATTAAGACAGACTAATCAGAATACCTGCAGCCAATCAAGAAGCTGCTAGAATCAATAAGGCAGGCTAATCAGGGCACCTGGGTTTTAAAAAAGGAGCTCACTTCAGTTTGTGGTGTGCGTGTGAGGAGCTGGAAGCAAGAGGCACTAGGAGCTGAGAGTGAGAACGTGGACTGTTGGAGGACTGAGGAGTACAAACATCATCAGACACTAGGAGGAAGGTCCTATGGCGAGGATAAAGAAGGTGTTGGGAGGAGGCCATGGGGAAGTAGCCCAGGGAGTTGTAGCTGTCGCATAGCAGTTCCAGGAGACACTCTAGACAGCTGCATTCCACAGGGCCTTGGGCTGGAACCTGGAGTAGAGGGTGGGCCCAGGTTCCCCCCAAACCTCCCAACTCCTGGTCAGACACAGGAGTTGTTGTCCTGGACTGTGGGTTCATGAAAATGGCCAAACTGAGGGCTGCTGTGAAGCTCCAAGGCGAGGAAATCCGCCAGTAAGTGCAAGACGCACCAAGGTAGAGGAGGAACTTTGTCACACTATCTATTTATATATATGGATATAGAGTTCTCTGATAATATTTCTCTTCCTATAACAAGAAACCAAGTAACTTCAACAAACTGTGCAACTGCTGCCCAAAGCTTCTGTTGATATTTCTCCAACCCAGTTATGTTGTCCATGTATCCCAGTTTGCCTCTTTTAATAGTTTATTGGCAATCGTGACAGCTGCTTTTGCTTTGCCATTAGACTGGCTGTGATACCACTGGGACAAATGGTCAGATTTTGCTGATGCTGCAAATTGTGAAAACTCCAAACATGCAAACTGAGGTCCATTATCTGTAATAAGTCTCTAGAATTCCATGCCAAGCAAACTGAGCTTTACAGCATTCAGTGATAGAGGCTGATGTTGTATGTAAGGGATCTATATGCCAACTGTCAAGAAAAGAACTCTGCATCCATTAAGGCAACCAGGGGAAAAAGAAGACAAGACAAGTGCTGGGTTTTGTTAACCTTGTACCTCTGGGAACAAGCCTCCTCAGAGCTGCCATCTCTGGCAGGCCAAATGCTAAGTAGCTCAAAACAAGATGGCTCCCTTAGGGAGGAAATGGATTATTTACATGAAGAGACTGTTGACAGGCAGTCTGCATTAACACAAGTTAAACAGAACTTGAGACACTCACAGGGCACAGGTTGGCAACATAGAGAAGCAGGCTAACAATACTGAAAAATATATATGGACAAGAGGAAAAAAGAAGCAGTAGCCTTGAGAGTACTGCTCCTGCTCAACTACTTCAGCATACAGATAGCTCTCAAGGATCATAATTGAGAGAGAAACTGAACTTTTTCAAAACTGACACTTGCTCACGAACTAGCAAGCTCCTGAGCATTCTTTCTGGGAGAGGATCCAGGTCCATTTGATTCTGGTGTTACTATTACTGAGGAGCTATTTGGGCTGCACATCAGTCGGAAATCCTTTGTGTGCTTCAGAAGATGCTACAGGATTCCACTGGGAATGTTTAATTGGAATAGCACATACTCGAGGCAGAGTATATCACCAGGCTCAGCTTTCAACAGAGATCTTCAGAACCGTCTGCTGGTGCCTTGCTTATTCCCTCTTCCTCAACACTGTGAAGACAATAAGATTGTTAAGGAAGGCCCTGGTGGCAGGATTATGGTGCCTCTTCTAGCACTTAACATTTTCATCTAGAGAGAGAAAGATCATTCTGACTGACATATATCTTAAAGCCTTCTGACCCTACCTTTCTGGTTTTTTTTTTTTAGGATATGATGAACCTTTCTTTCCTCACAGCCACATATTGAATTTAAATAAGATGTTCAGACTACCATGTTTGATTAACATTAGAAGGTACACTACTGCTTTGTGTTATTTTATTCAAACTAATTTTTTTTTTTGGTGGGGAGGGGAGGAAGGAATGAGCTGACAACATTTTATAGACAGTAGAAGAACGCTCCTAGACAAGGTCCTTAAATAAGTCACAATATATAAATAGCTCTGCTGAAAGCATGACAAAAACCCTGTTATACATCACACAGTCTAACCAATAAAGAAGCAGAAACTCTCACTGTGTTTTATCAGTATGAGGAAGATAAAGACAGACCAAAAAAATACAATTTGTTTGAGGGAACATAAGATTTTCCCTTGACTTTGGTTCAGTTTATCTAAGTGAAGAGGAGGGATCAATTTCAAATCAATATTCTTATGATTTGTTGATTACTGAGAGTGTCCTCACATTGAACATAGATGAGACACAGTCCATGGGCCCAGGAAACTTTCAATGTAAATAAACAATGTTGTACAGAAACACACGAACGTATGGCGTTGTTTCCTCTTCCTCTGTTCACTTTGGGATTCTGAAAGGCCGTTCATAAATTTAAGATATTGTTACTACTATGACATCTTCCTTTTGATCAAAGAGAATCCATTTTACCTGTCTTATAACTATTGCAAATAAAACAAATATACATAAATACTGTATGCACTACAATGAACTTTTATTCTGTCATGTACCTATTTTTTATGATTCTTTGTTGGATTGTCATATATCATCTTACAGATCCTGAAATAAAAGATAATCTTGAAAGCTTTACACTTTCCATTTGCTTACTACACTTTAACACTGAAGGGGAAGTTTACAAAAAGCAAAGGGTATGTTGTGCTAATTTACTGATTTATATGTGATAAACAGAGATAAATTATTTGTACCCACACAAAATTGGGAGGCATGATACATCACTTTAATTAATTCAATATCCATTCACTTGTTTAAGGGAATACTATTTAGGATAATGCCACCGAATTGTCGATAGTTTGAGGTGGCATTATTCATAGCTGTACCAGGTTTATTCTATGGTTCACACTGGACGTTGCAGGTGGTAACTAGGGTAAGGTTTGGGCTTGACAGCATCAAAATAATTCTCTGCAAATTCATAGAAATCTAGTGAGATTAGACGGTCTTGCAAGATTTCCATGATATTTGCTAGGGGAAATCACACAAGAACTGCTTTTTTCTGTGATATTTCCAGCATTAAGTACTTCACAAAAAAATAAATCCAGAAGAGAGGCATATTCATACCTCAAACCAAATATGTAAAGGTAATTTCAAATATGGGGATTCAAATCTGAACCCACCAGAAATTTGGGGGTTTTGACATACTTCTTTTCTTTTGTACTCATTAAGCCTTATTCTCTTTCTGGCATTATAGAGGGGCCTTAAAGTGAGCAGAAACAGCCCCCCTGAGATTACCCCCTGCCTGGCTAGTGGAACAGTAATGTAAGTATGGATTCTGCACCAGTCCTGGTCCTAGTCCCTGACATAGAGGTCATTTAGGGTGTGTGGCTAGAGGACACTACACTATGACAATTCCCTGTTTCACAGACCTATATGGGGCCACTGAGAAGCAGAGGATACCTTAGAGCAAACCTAAATCTGCTCTAATTTAGGCTATGGGCCAGACAAAAAAAAAGCAGCAAATACTGTTCAGTACTATGTTAAACAAAAACTACTAAAAAAATAAAGGGAAAGCAGCATTTTTCGTCTGCATAGTAAAGTTTCAAAGCCATATTAAGTCAATGTTCAGTTGTAAATTTTTGAAAGAACCATAATGTTTTGTTCAGCGTTACAAACGTTTCAGAGTTACGAACAACCTCCATTCCCAAGGTGTTCGTAATGCTGAGGTTCTACTACATAATCTTCTCCTGCAATTTATAAATGGGGTTGGGCTAGTCTAGTATCAAAGAAACCAGAACATAATAATAAATGATATTGGTGATTTGAGACTACTTTGAGTAGACTCTTCCACCTGAGTTAGTACAGAACCAGTGTTCCAGAATGAATGATGTTTGGTAGGGCATTCTGTTGTTTTGGAAATATCTTCTTTCAGATGACCAATACAATCTGTGATCATTAAAGATCCCGCCTCTCCTTTTCCAAACAATAGGGATGAGATCTTGGCTCCACTGAAGTTAATGGCAAAACTCCTACCGACTGTGATGGGGCCAATATTCACTCTAGACATGTTAAGTCCCACTCACCTGGCCAAATTCAGACCTGGTGTAACTGGAAACAATACCACTGTTGTCTTTTCTTAACAAGAGTTGGATTTGACCTATGCTATCTACCTAATTTCCCTGGGTAATCTTAAACTGTTATAAGGTAATTTCCCTTATTTCCTGTCAGAAATTGTTATATGAAGCTCAAAAACTAATCTACCTCACCAACAGAAGGTGGTCCAATAAAAGATATTACCTCACCCACCTTGCCTCTCTAATATGATGTATCTGTAAATTAAACAATTGCCACGTTCCACCCCAAAGATAGTTCATTTTAGTGACAGGCAGAGGGGTTCCAGCACGGGTGCATATACAGAGAATAAGCAAATAAACAAAATCTTAGTTATGGTTGGAAATGTGCTTCACTGGAGCCAAGCTACACCTCAAAACAATATAGCACTTTCCTTACAAAAATTCGGGATCTTTTTAAAAATCCCAAATGTCAGTGTGTCTGGAAATGCACAGTTTCCGGTTAAGGACTTTAGCTAGTCCTCCCAATGCCATAATGCTGGCTGAAACTCAATATCCATACCACAGGAAATTCCAACATTTTGAAAACTTTTTCATTTCCATTTGGATGGCGGGGTTGCCTTAAAGCTGCAGATCCTGGATGCTCTGGGGTATCTGGCCCTGCAGCAATTCGAAGTAGACCTCCCTGGAGCCGTGGAGCTCAGGCCACTAGCAGCGCACCAGATAAACTGGCAGGAAAGCTGTTTCTATTTGAACCCTGACTGTGGTTTGTCAAACCTGATACACTTCCACAAAACATTTCAGTTTCAACAAATTGGCATTTCCCAATGAAACTTTGTTTGTCAGAAAATTCCCAACCAGCTCTACAACACCATACAATCCTTCATAACTCACTATTGCCCAGCATGCTACATGTGGCCTGGCAATTGCCAGTTAAACAACGCAGATTTCAATCAATGTTATGTCCTACAGGGCCCATTGTGTTAGTATGTTCAGTTCTGGGCACCCCAAATGCAAAAGAAATAGAAGGGGCTCAGACACACATGATAAAAGTAATAAGCGGAGACATCCACTACAGGGTTTCTAACATCTTCCTTAGAAATTAGGTACTAGTTACTGTCAGAGGTAAAATACTAGAATAGATGGACCACTGATCTGATTCAGAATGGCAATTCTTATGTTCCAATGTTTCCATGTAAAAAATAAAAACTTCTCAGATATAACCAAAACAAACTTGACCTAAATCAATTGATATAGGAAATCCAATCATAAAAAAGAAGGAAAGGGTTTGTCTGGATGTAGTAAACTCTTGAAGGAGAGAAAATAAGTAAAATCAGCTAAAATAACTAGAGCCCAGTAAACAGAACAATATCCAAAGTGTTCAAATATAATTCTCACAAATGGTATCCCTCTTCAACCACTCCATGCTGAAGTATACACAGAGTAATATTTTCCCCAACAGTATTTGTAATTGTTGCAAGAATGTGAGAAAGTTTTCTATTTTTCCAAAAATTTTAAAACTGCAAGCATGGGTTGGGGGAAATAAGCCTATCCTTAATAGGCTGGATCCTCAGCTGGCATAAACTCAACTGATCTTGACAGACCTATGCCAATTTGTACTGGGGAAAGATATCTCCATATTATGAAAAAAATTCAGAAAGAATGGCTATCCTGAAATTTATTGTATTAATGTTTACAATTACGTTTATTCCAAAATCTGATTATAGTTTGTCTGTGAAATGAATCAGTCATATGTAATTTTACAATTACACAAAACCATCTGTTCACAATGTGCTGAACATTGTACTGTATTCATGTACTGAACATTCAATGAGACTGGTTTTACCCTACTCCACAACAACTTCAATCAAATCTGGTAAAGAACAGAACAATATGGCATTATACATCTGCTAGTATGCCAATTTTGTGCTACTTCTTATCCTCTTATAACTCAAAAATATCTTCATTTTTTTTCTATACAAATGAAAATTTGTAGGCCACTAATTTGGGACACGAACTGAGACCCTGGAGGATTTTTATTTATTTTCTCTTACTTTTTATAACTTTTTAAAGCATTAATATTATTTAGTATTTATTATCCTTTTTTAAAAAAAAGATTTAAGACAATTTAAAATGTTGAGGTCTTTTTATTGTCCTGTTTATTTTAAGACAACAGAGGTCATTGGCAGGCAATACATCAACACAGTGGTGCACGAAAAGCAGCACATGGCTAATTAAAGTGACATAACCAAATCAATTAAACCATGGAAGAGAACCCACCAACAAGGTGATGAAAGGATATAACCCTGACTCTCATTAAGTGCTAAAAAGGCAACCTTTTCAAGCTTAATTTTCACCATATTTCCCATATATCCTTTCTGATCGCTATCTGTTGTAACACTGGATCTTACATAGCTCATTAGAAAACAAGGCATCCCTGAACAAAGACCATTCAAAATACTGCAGTGTACCATCTTACAGCAAGCTGCATCTCTAGCTGTTCTTCAGTTCTCACTTTGAGTAAGTACAACCTTAGCTGTGAACAAATTACACTGAAGATTTGTAAATCCTGAAATAAATGTCTGCACACAGCTGAAAGCATGCAATACCAAAATTAAAAAGAAATACATATCAATGATTTAAATGCATAGTACTACACTGCACACAGTTCAGTCTCAGAAACCTGATGTAAATGAAAACAGTTATTTTTAAAAATTAAATTCCAAACTTAATAATGGGGGGAAAGAAGCCTATGTCTCGTAACTCAGATGACTCTCTTTGATATCTGGGTTTCATAAAAAGCACATTTCAATTATTTACACAAACCCATTAGGATGGAAAAGCAACCATTTAGCTACTCCTTAGCTTTGCAAGATTGAGAAAGGTCAGGGGAGCTGACAGGTTGATTTTACACGCTTAATGGATTTTTGTAAGTAAATAAAATACACTTTCCTAAACAGGACTGTCTAGGTAAGTATTTGAGTAATTACCTCCCTGAAGAGTACACTGGTCCTGATTCAGCATTCACTCACACTGGTGTAATTCAATTGACTTCAGTGGAGTTACTCCTGCTTTATACTGATGTAACACAATAGAATGAGGCACTCTGTCTTGCTGTGGCTTTAACATGGAGCAGAGCCAATAACCTTGAGGGAGCCTGTGATATACAAAGTAGCGCCCATAATTGCCTGAAGGGAAACTAAGGAAATATTGTGCCTAAACCATAACCATTGTCCTTTTGGTTACTGTGATTTCAACAGCATTACAGCAACAAAAAACTAATGTAACAGATTATGGATTCAGACCTACTGTTTGAATAAACTAGGGGAAAACTGAATTATTTCCTAGCCCAAGTACTGGTCCCTTGAATATTTCCAGTTGATATCTGGCACAGTGAAACATTTGGCCACTCAACCTTCATATCTGATCAGCGCTCCTTCTACCGTGTAGCCTGACAGCAGGCAGCTCATGAGCCACCTCCACAGACTCAGTTCGCCCCCTCCTAATCACACATGTTGATGGGAAAGGCAGCCCCTTCTCACAATACACCTCTCTCCTTTGCCTTCTCCTTGGGGTAACAGGGAGCAGCTCCCCCCAGTGTTCTTACTTCCCCTAGTATCAGCAGAGAGAGGAGAAAAGATTTCCTCTATTCCCTCCATAGGCCTCAATGCAGTAGGTGGAAGACAGAGACACCCTGCTAGATCTCCTTGCTCTCGGTCTCAGTGAAGTGAGAGGGAAGTGAAGGACATTTCAGTCCCCATAGCACCTGGGAATATCCTCCTCTGGTTCCAGCAGGGATAACGAGCACCTCACTTTCTAGCTCTCAAAGTGGAACAGAAAGGACATTCTCCAATCCCTGCAGAAGACTGTGAAAGGAGACACCTCCCAGTGGCAGTGCCTTGTATCCCACTGAAGTACATGGGACTACATTGTAAGTAGTCCATCAGAACCACTTGCAGTATGTAAAGCTAAGCATGTGTCAGGTTTCAGAGTAGCAGCCGTGTTTGTCTGTATCCGCAAAAAGAAAAGGAGTACTTGTGGCACCTTAGAGACTAACAAATTTATTTGAGCATAAGCTTTCGTGAGCTACAGCTCACTTCATCAGATGCATGTAGTGGAAAATACAGTGGGGAGATTTTATATACACAGAGAACATGAAACAATGGGTGTTACCATACAGACTGTAACAAGAGTGATCAGGTAAGGTGCGCTATTATGCGCAGGAGAGCAGGGCAGGGAGGAACCTTTTGTAGTGATAATCAAGTGATAATCATTTCCAGCAGTTGACAAGAACGTCTGAGGAACACTAGGGTGAGGGTGCGGGGGTGGGAATAAACATGAGGAAATAGTTTTACTTTGTGTAATGACACATCCACTCCCAGTCTTTATTCAAGCCTAAGTTAATTGTATCCAGTTTGCAAATTAATTCCAATTCAGCATTGGAGTCTGTTTTTGAAGTTTTTTTGTTGAAGAATTGCCACTTTTAGCATGTGTGTAAGTCTTTGCAGAATCAGAGTGTGAATGTCTACCCCAAAATTACTACATTACTCTCTGCTCATGATCCTGTTCTTGAGTGTACAATGCAATGTTGTGCAAGTGTGTCAAACATTTCTTTTAGGCATCTGCAGGTAGGATTGGTTATTCAGTCTCTGCTAGACCAATCTGTTGTGGTTTGAACTCAGTTACAGATGATCAAGGACAATCCATTACATTAGTTTAAAAGCTTTGATTAATACTTGTAGCTGCTATGCAGATTCGGTGCAATACAAGACTAGCCTAAGGGCTTTTTGTATTTCTTTAAAGCATCAGCCATTAAAAAGCTAAATTTACCACTGGGAGCCAGGGCACAAGCCCAAAAACACAGACTCAAATGTATTTATATTCCAATTTCTGGTTTTCAAGTACAGTGTATCATTTCTATGAGGCTTTAATGAGAGCCAAGAGGTACACATTATAAAAACCATGCTCTATTTCTAATAGAGTTCAGTGCAGATCAGAGAATGATTTAGTAGCTTTCCTCAGCTTTTACTTGCACTTGGCTACAGACACCAGACATTTAGATTCAGATTTAAAACTCACTCAACAGCATCAACAGATTTTTTTAAGGCAGAATTTTTTTTTTAATCCTACATTTACAAATTATATATTCTGTTTCAGTCTATATAAGGTCAGTCATTCTGAAGAATATTAAGTGTCTGTCTGGGATAAATTGCTAAACTGCCTCAAGGACATGAAGCATTGTACCTTTTAAACAAACATAATTGTGCTTTTGATATGGAATCAGTTTATAGTCTTGTAAAAGTTTCAATAAAAATGGAGGAGGAAGATAAACATGTCAGAATGAACTCTATTGGAGGCACTGATTTTATTATTATTTATATTTCAGTAATGCTTGGAAAGCTAATAAAAGATCAGGAATCCATAGTTCTAGGTGCTGACCAGAAAACTAACAAAGATGGTGGCCTCTGGCCCAGAGAATGTTCAAACTATAGGTGAGGCAGAAGTGCAAACAAGTGAATAAACCAGACAAATGGGCTGAGGGGTGGGTCAGAAGGATGAGGTTACAAAAAACCAAGCAGTGTGTAACAGAGAAGCAGAAATCTTGACTGATTTTTATGACAGACAAGTGACTTTGACAGTATTTTAATGAAAAGTCAGGGATTTTTTTCACTCCCTTTGCAGACTTTCTGAGTTCACTGCCCCAAGACAATTATATTTTGTATTCCAGCTGATCTAAATTTAATTGAACTATAACCTTTACTTTACAGCTAATTTGACCTAGATATTTTACATTCACTGATACATATTACTGTTATTGATCATAATAATAATAATTATGAACAAAGTGCTATAAATATATAGATGGAACAAAGTGGTACATCAGGCCAAACAGATGGCCAGTCCCTGTGCTGAATGCTATGGTATATATTCTGGAGGCAGGAAGGAAAACTGAATAAACAAAACCTACAAAGAGTTGGGTATGGCCTTTAGAGTTTGAACACTTCACAAAATAGTTCTTCGACATGCAAGCAGAGGGAGCTTGGCATATGTAACTGGGAAAGTTATTCTTGGCATACAGGGACAATATAAAAGAAGACCATTAGATCTTCATTTATCATATGATTTTTAAAGCAGTCATCTTGATAATATCAAAGTCTTGGCTCTTTCCTAGTTATTTTATAGACACAAAGGAATTGCCTTACTGAATCAGATCAATGATCTAACCAGTCCAGTAGCCTGTTCCTGGCAATAGCAAGTACCAGATAGTTCATAGGGAGGTACACTAAACTCAGATGTTTAAAGACTACAGCAGTGAGGGATGTACAATAAGGTAAGTGGAACAGAACAGAAATAACCCGGTAGTTGACTATCATGAATTACTATGTGCATAGGGGAAGCTTCTTCCTCATACCATCAGTTAGATGCTGGTTTATGCCCTGGAGTAACTGTAACTGTGGATGTTCTCACAATCCATATAAAAGTCTTCATCCTATTTTGAATCCTACTAAACCCATGGCCTCAGTGATATGTGGCAATAAGTTCCACAGGTTAATTATGATTGCATAGAAAAAGTATTTTCTTTCATCAATCTTAAATGTATTGGATAAGAAACCAAAATCATAAATCAAATAGAGTAATGTAGGTATGGTATGTTCTGGATGAAACAGAAATATTAATGTACCATTCATATACTCTTTTTAAAAAAATATTTAGTCCACTGTTTCAAATAGGAGTTGATTTGTGGTTATGCAGGCTTTTCTGCTGCAATATAATGCAGTTTGATCCATCTGTAATAAATCTGAAAATCTGAGAATAAAAACTAAATAACCCAAGTTTACTGATCAAATGAGTTATTCTGCCTCTAATGAAAAAGACAGACACTGGATCTTCCCTCTCTTTGCATTGATTTATTACATTCAATAATTGTCTATTATTATTACTGTACATTGTAATCTATTTCTAATGAATCCCCCTTGGTTATGGTGAGCCAAGTCCAGATAATAAATTCTAATCTGTTAGGTCATTAACTTTGCTAATATTTTACAATCCACATTTAGTGAGATTGGGAAACAGTTTGTGCAGTCTTCTGGTATTTTCACTATTTTAAGTACTATTGTAATTAATAGCTCTCCTTAAATTTTCCATTGCTTTATTAGATTAGTACCTAACAAATTGGAAACATGTATTTCTATATTCTTTTCAGAATTCTGCTGAAAAAACATCAATTCCAAGATTTCCCTATTTTTTAGGCTTTGGGTTTATTTAGATACAGCATCATTGCCTCACACATTTCACACCCCAAAACTGCAATCAGATATGTGTGGCTAGACCCCTATTGAAGTCAATGTGGCTCCATGCAGGCTTATTGTCTTCAGTAGGGGTTCAATTGTTGTTGGTGGTGATGTTTTTCTCTGTCTAAATCTGGATGACACAGAATTCATCAAAGAATGAGTTATAGTCTCCTAAAATTGTGAGTCTGTTTCCCATCTACTAGCTAGAATAAGGTCATTTTAATGTATCATATATTCCCCTATTTGCAATACCATTTACATATCTTGACTTACAGCTGTCAGCCAGGAAGATGACATCAAGCACCATAACCTCCTTATAAATCTTCCATTGCTGACAATGTTAGTTAGCCAAGGAAGAACCCACAGTGTGTTAGGACACTCAGGGATACAATGTGCATGCTACTATTTCAATAGACGTGTGTTACTTTAATGCAGTGGTGCCCAAACTTTTCCTGACATGCCCTTCCTTACCAGTAATGGAATCTGTCTGTGCACCCTCTCCATTACTGCACTATTGGCTCAGAGTAGCTTGGGCTGAAGGCAGAGCTGGGGGCGGAACTGGGTATGGGAGAGGAGCTGGGGCTTTAAAGGCGGAGCTGGGTTGAGGGCAGAGAAGGAATGAGGGCAGAGCAGGTGTCGGAGTGGAGCTGTGGTTGGAGCCGGAGCTGGTCTGGGGGTGGAACAGCGCTGCGGCTGGGGACAGAGCTGGACTGGGCGGGGCTCCCTTTCTGCCCCCCCAATGGGGACTGGCCGAGGCCCTGCCGTGCGCCTCCCAAACAGTCGTCCATGTTCCCCTAGGGGGGTGGCACACCCCACAGTGTGGGAACCACTGCTTTAATGCTATTCCCATGAGCAATGTTGCAGAAGAGTGACCCCCTAACTGGGAAGGCGCTATTCAGCTGCACAAGGATTAAATGAGAGTTGGGCATCAAATATCAAGGTTGAAGTACCTCCTGTCACTGAAATACTGCATACCCTGGGAGGTCTGTGGAACTTCTGGGAACTGAAGCCACAAGAGCTCCTTTTTCCTGGAAAGGACCCATAATTCCCTTTTCTTTTGTAATTCCTGTTCTTTTATCATAATTCCCTGGCATTTAACTATAAAAGGTCTCAGATCTATGTTCAGTCAAAGGTTTAGATACTGATGAGCAATGCACACTTTAAATGTCCACATTAAATTCTTCTGGCAGGTCTAGCAGTTCAATTAGTAGTGTACATTTTGCATAGAATCTCTTGGGTTCCCATTATGCTCCCTTTGGTATTCACACCATTTTAATATTGTTTCATCAAGACCTGTTATTTAAAGCTGCAATTGTCTGTGGCAGTTTGTTTCAATGCCTTTAACACTGTTAGTACTTCTTTCATATTTACTCTTCTCCTCTCATTCAATTCAATGGCCAAAAAAAAAAAAAAAACAACCCTACACTGACAGAGAATTAAGGTTGCTTAGTGGTGTTTTGTCCCCTTGAAGCATGTTGAGTTGAGCAAAACTCAAAATTCTGAAAGCCAGAAAGTGCACAGTTAAGGCTGCCCATACAACCTTAACGATACACTCTTTCAGCAATCCCCCAATCTAACACACACATCTTTATTCTGCTAACCCCTCAGTTGGTGAAATGCACAAGCTTTTCGCCTCTTTTTACAACCTATTCACTCTTATCCACAGGATTCTAACTAACACTATTAAAGGACAAAAAAGAAAAAAGTGTTGCCCACACCTCTTTCCCTATGTTCCCTTGGAGCTAGCAACAGCCAATGGGAATTATTTGGATCATTCCAGATGCAGTCACCTGATGTGTTAGGTGTCCCTACACTAAATGGTGGAGGAAGTAGTTGGACCTACTTGATAAAAGGTGTGTTTGTCATATAAGGACCTGTGGATTACTTTGAGGTGTGTGACAGAGCAGTGATTATGATATGAGGGGACCTATGTTTTGCACCTTCCTCCAGTTGCACAGTCTGAGGCCTGGTCTACACAACTTAGTTATGTCGACACAAGGCAGCTGACATCGACCTAGTTGTGTATGTGTCTACACCTAAATTTGGCTCCCGCCAACATAAGTACCCTGTTACATTGACCTAATTACACCAACTCCCCAAGCCACGGTCAATGTACTTAGGTTGACCCAGTGTGAGTGTAGACTGTTATTTATGTTGACCCTAACTATTCTCCAGAAGCTATCCCACAATGCCCCAAACGGACCACTCTGGTCACCATTGTGAACTCCGCTTCTGGAGATCGGAAGCCGCCCCTCCCCTTGAAAGCCCTGACAAATTTTGAAATTCCTTTTCCTAACTGCCCAGCTTGGCAAACACACCTAGCTGCTCTTCATTGTTGAGTGCAAATGCTCCTGCCTGGAGTAGACAGGAGATACTGGATCTGTGGGGAGAGGAGGCAGAGATCTGAACAGCCTTTGAAACATTGACATGTACGAGCAGTTTGCTCAGGGGATGCAGGAGAAGAGGTAAGACAGGACCAGCAGCAGTGCTGTGTGAAAGCCAAGGAGCTGTGGCAGGCGTACCAGAAGGCAAGGAAGACCAACAACTGATCCAGTGCTGAGCGGAAGACCTGCTACATTTACAAAGACCTGCAAGCCATCCTTGGCAGAAACCCCAACAACACTGTGAATACCTCCGAGGAGCTGAGTCACAGGCCCCTGCCATGAACAGTGAGGAGGAGGAGATGGTGGACAAGGAAGAGGAGGAGAAGGAATATGTGGGACAGACAACTGGGGGATCCAGTTGCACAGTGAGCCAGGACCTATTTTTGACTCAACCGCAGTCCAGCCAGTCCCACCAGTCGAGCGCACAAGAGCCTGATGCCGGACATGGAGTATGAACACTGCAGCCATCCTGGAGAAAGACAGAGTGGAGAGAAGAAAGGTACAGGAAAAGCAGAGGGACGTGCACCATAATGGACCTTCTCAGACACCAAACACAGATGCTGCAGATTCTAGTGGACCTGCAGGTTTGACAGTCCCAGGCTCACCTCTCTCAGCAGCCAATTGAGAAATCAGTATCAGGACTTCCCTATACCCCACTCAACATTCCATGTGGCATCAAGGGTTACTGTACTACCCTTACCGCTCCTCTCCTGGGGACATTAAAGACAATCACAGCTTCACAAATGTAAGGGGACTGTTGGCCCCTTAATGCAACATAGTGGGGTTTTTTGGTTGGCGCTAGCCCAGTACCAAAAGAAAGGGGAAGAACCAATGGGAAATCAAGACCTTTAGACCAACAGTCCCCAGGGCCGATGGGGAGAGGCCAACGCTCCAGGTAAGCCTGACTGACAAGGCAGGCAGGCCAATGAGGGAGTGAGGTGGAGCTGCCCGAGCCAGAGAGGTAGCCGCAGCAGTCAGGGCCAGAGGAGCACCCCAGGGACCTGTGCTGAGACAGAGTGGAGCTGGGGCTGGAGCAGTCCGGAGCCGGGTGAAGTGAGCAGCTGGGGAGAGCAGGGGTGACCCTGGGCAGAGGAGATGAGCTTACTTGCTTCCTTTTACCTTCCCCATTTTTTCTTTATTCTTTTAATTAGTTGCCATTTAATAAATTGTGTTTGATTTGAACTATATGTAATGATCAGTGGGGACACCCTAGCCCCTGTCCTAAGTGACCATGACAAGACTGGGGATCAAGCGCCCAGGACTCCTGGGCCCAGCTTGTCTGGGTTATGAGGACGCTGCCACACAGGAGAGCAGAAGGGGAGTCCTTAAGGTCAGGCAGGTCTCTGGGTAAAGGAAGTAGAAGTGAGGACTCTGATCCTTTCGCTAGCAAATTCCCCTGGAGTAGTGTATAAGCGAAGAAAGTTCCTCACAATAGTGGGATCATTCCCCTGCTTACACACACTCTGACCTGTGAAAGCCATGGTTGATGTATGTGTACCTGAAATGGACATGAATGTTCTTTCCCCTTCATAAGTTCTGTTCTCTTAATTTATTAAGTTTTATTCATTTTTAATGCATTTGCTTTTAAATTCCCCATTTTCTGTTTTATTTTCGTTTTGTTTTTCACTGACCATGTTACAAAATAAAATTCTATTATTTGGAAAATAATTTATCTTTATTAGTTCATAGCATAAGCTGGCTGGTGCTCATAAGTTCTGAAGGTGACTAATTACCTGTTACTGCACAGTGTCACACAACTTGTAAGATTGTTTACAAACAAAATCAATAGGTACATTGACAATGCTGTATCTCTACATGTACAGCAGTGACCACACAATTCATAACAGGCTGCAAAAGAGCATACCTCCATTGACTTTATAAGAGCTATGCTGATTTTTAACTGCTCAGGATCTGGCCCACTGTGTTTTTTTCTTTTAAGGTAAATTAAACTATATATTATTATAGATTAAAACAAACATATATATATTTATATATATAGCATATATAGTGTATATATAATAAATATACTAATTTATAGTAAATTTGTGTACAGCCAAAAGAGTTGCAGGGTGCAGAGGAGACAAAGTAGCATTTATCAGATAATAGAGAAGAGAATTTGAAGCAAAAACAGTGAGGGAGGGAGTTAGGAACAAAAAACATGTATTGCTTTTTGGGCAAAGAGCAGGAACTTCTCCTTGGTATCAGCTTGCTTTCTGTGCTCACATTCCAGAAAAATGTCACTCAAGCAGATCTACAGACTTTGGCCTCTTTGCACAACTGGTTAGGAAGTCAGGGACAATGCTACAGAGGAGGAGGCAACTGGAAGGGTACAGAAAATACTAAGGGGTAAGAGTGAGTGTAATAATAGGGTATGAGGACTAATTATTGCTGATACTGGAGACATTCTGAAGTGCTCTGGATCACCCTTAGAATCTCTGTTCATTCACCTCATGTTGACCTCCTGATGCCCTGAGCACTTCTTTTGCATATTGCCAAAATGCACCCCCCTCCTCCCCCGGGGCCTGCTCTTCAGTCTTCTTATATTCTAATTACACTGAGAAGTTTCATTCTGGTTTGCATACAAGAAGAGGACATAATGTGGAATTCTTTGGAAAAAATTAAAAACAAATGGCACAGAAAAGAAATTCTTGCTCTTGATTCTACTCCTAACCAGGGAGAAAAGATGCTCGTGAGAGAAAACCCCACCCTCTCTTCTTCCATGGAGAGGAGTTCTAACACCTCTTATGGGGCACTAATGAAATAATTATAGGCAGCAGAAGAGATAGAGAAGAGCAAGAGCAGCTTTATCTAAATCTGTTTCTTTGCAGCAAGAATTTCTGTTTCTTTACAGCAAGGCTTGCAAACCTGTTCCATTCTTCATGGGATAACAGTTTTGAGGAAAAGATCCACTTTCACAAAATTACATTGTGTTATGTTGCAGGACCAATAAAGAATCTGGCAAGATCTGCAGATCTGATGGTGGTGCCATTATATTATGATATACCTTTGGACTGCAATATCATGATGCATTGAGCTTGTCCTACAAGACAAACTGTTAAAGAGAGCAGGGAGCAGTCAGCTGAGATGATGAAGCAATTACATTAACATCTGAAGACTCAGATTACATTAACATTAGAAAACCAGACAAACGCTACGCTCTTGAATGAACTCACACAGGAAAATGATAAAAGACAAAAACACCGTATCACCTGTGGGCGAACATTTTTCACAAAACTATCATTCTATATCTGACCTCTCAGGCCCCATTCTCAAAGGAAATCTGCATAACACCTTCAAAAGACAAGCCTGGGAGTTTAAATTCATAACTTTGCTGGACATCAAAGATCACACTGAATAGACACACCAGATTTGTGGCTCATTACACCCACTACCACCTCCTGCAGCTGCCTTTTTTCTCTTTCCCTTCTTTTCCCATCTATGACTGGAAGGATGTTAATGGGCGTCTTCACCTTGAAATGTGTGTTAACTACTTATGCTAAACAAACCACCTTGTATTTAGCTGTGACACTGAGTACGTTTTCCAGATCTGAAGAAGAGCTCTGTGTAGTTCGAAAGCTTGTGTCTCTCACCAACAGAAGATAGTCTAACGAAAGAAACCACCTCACCCATCTTGTCTCATTAACATTAGAACTCAGGATCAACGCTATGCTCGACTGATGCGACAACTCATGGTGTAGGACGCTATCAGATGGTCGAGGGACATCTACCTAGAACACATCACCAGACATCGGTAATACCAGGAGGGATGAGCTGGAGTGCTTCTGAAAAGCGCAATGAGGAAAGTAACTGAAATACTTCCCTGATGGATTGTATTTTCTAAATGGACAACCTACCCTAAATTCTCGATTACTGAGGGACAATTTTCACCCATTGATACATGTGCTTTCTACAACCAAATCTCTGTATAACATCCAAATACTTGGATGCTAATATCTAAACTGTATTGTTAATTTTATTCACCTAAATTTGGGTTATTGCTGATTTTCCACTATATGTATTTTATGACTTTTAAAACCAACGTTGTATTTGTGGATAATCTGAGCACTATACCCAGATGCAGAGACACTCTTCTCTTAACCTGTGTATTATATAATTTTTTCAACATTAGCTTTAATAAAAATTTTAAATCATGTATCCATTCACCTGCCCTGAATGCACCAACGAGCTTTGCTTTTAGGTTGTTCATTCAGTCAAAGAAAAATGTTTCAAAGTGTCAGCACAATGACTGGCAGAAGAGGCTAGTGGGTAATGTTTTTGCATGCCCTATGTTGGCCTCAGTGCTAAATATAAAGAAACTATATATTTGCATTAGAATGACAAGAAAGTAGAAAGAACATCCTTTTATTTGAAATGTTCTTCTGAAATTCTTTTATGGCATTCCTACACATGCTAGCCATGCGACAGTTTGAGTAACTATGTAAGCTATAAAGGTCTTTTACACAAGTAAAGTAATTACCCAACTGATTACATACAAAGGTTAATTGTTTCTTTGTGGTATAATGTTTTTCATCATGCTTCTTGAGTTTTGGTTTTTTTAAGGGAGGAGACTTCCTGATTTTGCTAGGAGTACCATAAAAAGGTTCAGCTCTTCCCTTCCCCTGCAGGCAGAGTTGTGAAGTGATGCTCACACATCAATCAAGGCTGCTGTGGCAAATCACATTGATCAACAATCCACTCACTCTCATCTTTCACTTCAAAAAGAAATTTTGGTTGTGAAGATAAACACCATAGTATTTGAAGCTATTGTCTTTTTGATTCTCCAAAGACTGAAATGCCACTCCTAACAGTAGTGTAAACATCATTTGGTATATAGCCTACAACCATTTAAATGGCAGCAATGTGCTGTGCTTTATTTTTTAGGGAATTTAGGGCTCAATGCTGCAATGTGTTGAGCGCTCTGGCCTTAACCTAGTGAAGAACTTAGGCATATGTTTAACTTTAAGCATGTGAAATCCTATTGAAGTTAATGGGACTTAAGCATGTGCTTAAAGTTAAGCTTATGGTTAAAGTCAGTGGTTCTCAAACTTTTGTACTGGTGACCCCTTTCACATAGCAAACTTTTGAATGCAACCCCTCCTTATCAATTAAACACTTTTTAAATATATTTAACACCATTATAAATGCTGGAGGCAAAGCCGGGTTTGGGGTGGAGGCTGTCAGCTCGCGGCCCCCCATGTAATAACCTCGTGACCCCCTGACGGGTCCCAACCCCCAGTTTGAGAACCCCTGATGTAAGTGTTTTACTGAATTAGGGTGAAAGTACTGATCATGTTGCAGGACTGAGCTCCCTATGTACATGCAAACTGTTAAACTGGCAAAGTGGTACAGCATGGTCTGCAACAGTGCAAGCTTCAACACAGTACCCAGCCAGTGTTGCTCAGTGCCTACCTGGAATGACTATATTTACAGGAGAGAGAAATTCACGTTTCTTGCCTGCTGCAGTCCTTGGCTACCACCTTAAAAATTATGATAAATGGTATGTTTGCTGGTGTCAGCAAATAAAAAGTGTTGGACTTTAGGGGTGTAGCTTGAGATTTTATTTGTTTTCTATACAACTTGGTCCAGCAACAGTGAAAGCAGTTCAGTTTATGGGGGCTGGGGAAGGGAATGTATACAATATTTTGTCAGGACTCCAAGCAGGTTTTTAAAGTCTCTTTATTCTACTAGAACTAGTGGAACTGTTCTGGGGGGAGTTCCCCCAGAACTGGAGGGAGAGGCAATTCCCACAGAAAATGTGGACTGTCTAGAATACCAAACTTGATAATTTTTGGTCAAAAACAGGGGAGGGAGTTTGGGGGTTTGGGGTCTGTTGATAAAGAAAAATAATTTGAGAAAAAATGATACTTTCCACACAAAAAATTGTTTTAGAAAAAAAATCTTTTTTTGCTGTAAAATTAGGTTAATAGACAATTTTTGACCAGACCTAGTTGCTCCTGTTGGTGGTACTAATCCTAAATTCCCTCTCAGTCTAGAATAATCTCTTTTGAATTAAAATAATTTTTAAAAGCAAGTTTTAAAATAACAAGAGGACATTATAAATATAAATTACATTAAAAAATTGACGCTAAAGTGAACATTAAGATTGCAAAGTCAAGCACCCAAGATAAGGTTGCCTAAGGAGGGGAAGTCAGCCTGAGATGGACACTCAGCATGGAAAATTTCAGCCAGAATGGTGTAAGACTGGCAACAGTTCAAGCAACTGAAAACAAGGTCTCATAAAGGGAGTGTCAGACAAGCATCCTTACGAGCACTGTTACCTGCACTGCCTATGACAACACCAGTTATTGAGTAATGTAGGTATTGAACTTATAAACTATTCAGATCACTTAAAAAAATAGTTTTGACCCTGATTCAACTACTACACCATCTCCCTTCTCTCTAAGTTCACTGAATGTGCTGTTCACAAGCACTGTCTGGAAGAGTTCTCCTCCAGTTCTATCCTAGACCTCCAATCTGGCTTTCGCCCCTTACATTCCACTGAAACTGCTCTCACCAAACTCTCTAATGACCTCTTCCTGGCTAATGTTAAACCAGTATTCTATCCTCATATGCCTAGATCTGTCAATCTGCCTTCAACACTATCAGCCAAATTCTTCCTGAAATCGTGTCCTGTCTTGGCTTCTGTGACCAGGGCCATCCCTAGGGGGGTGCGGGACCCAGGGCAGAAATGACAAATCCGTCACTTCCGGGACCGACCTGCCACTTCCAGGACTGACCACGCCAGCCAATTGCACTGTCCTGCGGGGCCCCTCAAAGCACGGGGCCCGGAGCGGTTGCCCCGATTTGCTGTACCCAAGGGACGTCTGTCTGTGACTCTGAGTTCTACTGGTTCTTCTCCTTCTTCTGTAATTGCTCCATCAGGATCCTCCTCATCTGTCCTCCAACTTTCTGCAGGGATTCTACAAGGCTCTATCCTTTGTCCCCTTCTCATCTCCCTCTACACTTTGTCTTTGGGTAATCTCATTTGCAACACGTAAATTCACCCATCATCTCTACGCTGACAACTCACAGAAGTACCTCTCTATTCCTTCTGTCCAAACTAAAATGTCAGCCTGTCTCTCTGACATCTCCTCGTGAATGTCTAGCCATCAGCTGAAGCTCAACAGGGCTAAAACACAGCTCCTAATCTTCCTCCCCTAACCTTTCCCTGCTACCTTCTGTCTTGATCACTGTGGACAACACTACCATCCTGCCTGTCACTCAGGGCCATAACCTGCGTGTCACCTTTGACTCAGAGCTTCTTCGAGGTCCTCACATACAGGTTGTATCTAAATATTACTGATTCTTTCTTCATAACATCTCCAACATAACAGCCTTTTTTATCCACTGAAACAGCTGCCCACTGATATCCATTCAGAATGCTACTACAAAGATTATTTTCCTATCCTGTCACTTTGACCGTGTGTGACCGAATATGCCCATATTCATACCTTACATACTACTGTAATAATTTTTGTACAGAATATGCCTGGTGAGGTATCATTTGAAAACTCAACATTTATTGCTCATTATTGTCCTGGTAAAATATTTGTGGCAACATTGTATGTGAAGCTATAAGATTCCACTGTTTGGTGTTATTAACACGCGTTCCTGAGGTCTGTCTTAAACAAAGGAATGGGTGCTCTGCTTAATTTGCATTTAAGCAGTAAATAGACTCATCAAGCAGAAAGGGAAACAAAGGAAGATCAAACAGGTGAGAAAAAAGAAGCAGGGAACATCCTTCCACACAGACTTTTTGTCTCCTGGTACCCCGCTGAAAGTGTTTTTTAAGAAGGGGACAAACTATAAAAAGGAGGGACAAACATTTCAAGGGACCCCTCTCTTGCTCTGCCCATTGATTCACTGCACCTGAAGGGATAAAGGAAGCTTTGCTGGACTCTGGGAGAAGAGGTTCTGACTTAAAAAGTTTGGTCAGTAAGACTGCTGAAAACATGTGGTGAGAATGCTTTGCTTTGAATTTAACAATAGTTTGTTAAGTTCGGCACCAGTTGTGTTTTTGCTTTATTTTTCTTGTAACCATTTCTTACTTTTATGCCTCACTACTTGTACTCACTTAAAATCTCTTTGTAGTTAATAAATTTGTTTTATTGTTTTATCTAATCCAGTGTTTTTAAATTGAAGTGTCAGTGCCATACCAGACTAATAAGCAGCTGTGGCATCCTCGCCCTGTATCTTTGGGTGCCTTATGATTAAGGCTACGTTTTAGTGTATATTTTTAAGTATATTTTTTAGAGTATTTTCAGTAAAAGTCATGGACAGGTCACAGGCAGTAAACAAAAATTCACAGCCTGTGACCAGTCCATGACTTGTACTATATAACCCTGAATAAATCTGGGGGGGGGGTGGTTTGGGGGTGCCATGGGTGCTGGGGTTGGGGAAGCCCAGGGGACGCCGCAGGTGTTCAGGGTGGCTCGGGGAGCACCTTGGGTGCTCCTGGGGTGACCAGTCCGGGGAGCCGCGGGTGCTCTGGGGGGAGCATCGCGGGACCTCTGCTGGTGGTGGTGGTGTGGGGGAGTGGCAGTGTGTGGCCCGGGATCCCTCTGGTGCTGCCGGTGGGGTTGGCAGGTTCCCTACCTGGATCCGTGTGCGGCTCTGCAGCTCCCTTTGGCCAGAAACCGTGGCCAGTGGGAGTCACAGGGGCGCTGCCTGCAGGTGGAGGCAGCACGTGGAGTCATCTGCTGGAAGCTGAGGGAGGGGGATGTTGCCACTTCTGGGGAGCCCCCCGAGGTAAGCGCCACCCAGAGCCCCCATTCCTTCCCACGCCCCAACCCCCTGCCCTGAGCCCCCTCCCACACACACCCAAACTCCTGCTGATGCTGGAGGTGCGGTGGCCCAACTGCACCAGCTACTCAGGCGGCCCCTGGGCCAGCCGCACTGGCCTCTGCAGAAGTCCCGGAGGTCCCGGAAAGTCCAGAATCCATAACTTCCGTGACCTCTATGACAAACTTGCAGTGTTACTTATGATGCCTTGCTGAAGGAGCTCACACCTGGGCCACTCACAAACAGCCTTTTAGCATGCAAGCCATATCCTGAGTATCTGTGTGCAACTGCAGCCTGCCAGTCACACTTGGGTTATGCTCTGGCTCTCACCAGCATCAGTTATACCGCAGGGTGGTCCCCAACACACCCCCAGTCTTAGATTTTCCCCAAGAAATGTATGTCCTGTACTATCCAGTCCTCTCCTGGACAATACAAGTTACATAAAACCTGTTATTTCTTTAACAGAAATAATATGCACACAATTGCCACCCCAAATGGAGTTTCCTCAAATGTCTCCTTTCCAATGATGCTACAAAACTTGACGTCATGTAGGCTGCTGGTATGCTGATACCACAGTTTATCATGCTGACCAATATTGTCTCATTGTTTACTTATACTCCCCCATCTGTCCGTATCTATCTCGTCTCTAGTCTTATACTTAGAATGTAAGTTCTTTGGAACAGGGACTGTCTTTTTACTCTGTGTTCGTACAGTGCCTAGCACAATGGGGTCCTCATCCATGAATAAGGCCCCTAGGCACTAATACAAATAATATATAAATAAATTATACACTGCCATTGTGACAGGTTCCCCCCGAGGTGCCACCTGGAACTGGGGTACCACTGAGCCTTTCATGATTCACACTGTGCTGCTGTGACAAACTGTAGATTGCTCCCAGTCCTACATTTTCACCAGCATTTGCACAGGCAGGGATACACCCAGCTGCAGTTGCATGCAGGCTGACCAGCCATTGCATGAAACAACAACAGAGAGGCTACAGCCAAGATAACTCCCAGCTCCCTAGGCAGGCACCCACCACTGGAGTATAAACCCAAAATTATACTGTCTTGCACTGCACAAAGATCTGTACAATGTAAGTTAATAAATAGTTTGCCCCTCCCTCAATGTGGAGAGGAATATGCAACATGTGTATGTTAAACCAAGCTGAGATATTCCCCAGACACTTCAGTCAAAGGCACACTGGTTTAGATAAAGCAAAAAACAAGTTTATTAACTACAAATGATAGATTTTAAGTGATTAAAAGTGATAGCAAACAGATCAAAGCAGATTACCTAGCAAATAAACAAAACTGCAAACTAAGTCTAAAATACTAGATAGATTGGAAGTGAATTAGCAATCTCTCACCCTGGCTGAAGATACAAGCAGTTCACCAGGTTTCCATACATACTTTTTAGCCTGGGACCAGCACTTCCCACAGTTCAGTCTTTGTTTCTCAAATGTTTTCAGGAGTGTCCATGTGTGGGGAGTGAGGCCCCTCGATGATATCATACCCCACCTTAAATAGCTTTACCATAGTGATCAATGGCTCCATGTCTAGTTGGCAGCCGGTATCAAGTGGAGTGCCCCAGGGGTCGGTTTTATTCAATATCTTCATAAATGATCTGGAGGATGGTGTGGATTGCACTCTCAGCAAATTTGCGGATGATACTAAACTGGGAGGAGTGGTAGATACGCTGGAGGGGAGGGATAGGATACAGAAGGACCTAGACAAATTGGAGGATTGGGCCAAAAGGAATCTGATGAGGTTCAATAAGGATAAGTGCAGGGTCCTGCACTTAGGACGGAAGAACCCAATGCACAGCTACAGACTAGGGACCGAATGGCTAGGCAGCAGTTCTGCAGAAAAGGACCTAGGGGTGACAGTGGACGAGAAGCTGGATATGAGTCAGCAGTGTGCCCTTGTTGCCAAGAAGGCCAATGGCATTTTGGGATGTATAAGTAGGGGCATAGCGAGCAGATCGAGGGACGTGATCGTTCCCCTCTATTCGACATTGGTGAGGCCTCATCTGGAGTACTGTGTCCAGTTTTGGGCCCCACACTTCAAGAAGGATGTGGATAAATTGGAGAGAGTCCAGCGAAGGGCAACAAAAATGATTAGGGGACTGGAACACATGAGTTATGAGGAGAGGCTGAGGGAGCTGGGATTGTTTAGCCTGCAGAAGAGAAGAATGAGGGGGGATTTGATAGCTGCTTTCAACTACCTGAAAGGGGGTTCCAAAGAGGATGGCTCTAGACTGTTCTCAATGGTAGCAGATGACAGAACGAGGAGTAATGGTCTCAAGTTGCAGTGGGGGAGGTTTAGATTGGATATTAGGAAAAACTTTTTCACTAAGAGGGTGGTGAAACACTGGAATGCGTTACCTAGGGAGGTGGTAGAATCTCCTTCCTTAGAGGTTTTTAAGGTCAGGCTTGACAAAGCCCTGGCTGGGATGATTTAACTGGGAATTGGTCCTGCTTTGAGCAGGGGGTTGGACTAGATGACCTTCTGGGGTCCCTTCCAACCCTGATATTCTATGATTCTATGATTCTATGATATGGGAGGAATCCTTTGTTCCAAAAATGAAACAGTTCCCAGCCCAGTTTGTGGAAAAATACAGGTACCCAAAATGGCGATCAGTGTCATGTGGTCTGGTCACATGCTCTTGCACACCCTGCTGAGTCATAGCAGCCATTACTTACAGGCTGTCTGGAGTGTTCTCAGAAAAGCTCACCAGATGGGAAAGAAGCTTCTCCTACGGCCTATTGTTTCCCCTAACAACCATTACCTTGAATAGGCCCTTCCCAAACAGCTGTCTAGACTAGAAGCATTTTGCCTAGTGGATGTCACCCAGGTGTAACCACATTTGAAATAGATACATAGTTAATAACTTCAGATCCAAAAAGGATACATACATACAAATAGGATAATCATATTCAGCAAATCGTAACTTCTCCAATGACAACTCACATGACCCATCTTGTACAAAAAGCACCATAATTATATCATAATCATAAAACTATGAAAAATATGGGGTATAGTGTCACAGCCATATCATGCTTTGGCAAACACAACATAAATATATAAACTTAGTCCCATAACAGGACTACTCTTGTGAATAGAGTTATGCACCTATTTAAGTGTTTGCAGAATCTGGTGGTTAAATTATAAAATCAAACCAAAATCAACTTTATCTATGGATAACATCTACTCATTGGTGAATATTCAAGTATATCCAAAACAATATAGCAATTTATATTTTCAAATTGAGTTTGGTTTCCATTTTAAGACATATATAAAGTTCTGAGTAAAGAACTCTTGCCATTAAAATCCTGCATTCAATTCTGGAATGACAGTGAATGTGTTATAGTGATTAATTCAATTAACAAGTCTCAGATTAAGTGAAAGTTCTTTCCTTCCTGAATGTCCAGTTACCATATGCTCTTCGCTCTTTTATTACACCCATTCACCAACAACCAAATGGACAGTATGTCACTACCTTTAGTTATGTGTAAAACTGGATTTAAATATGAACAATAAAATAGCCTGTTATATTGCAAAATTAGAAAAATGCAATGCTTTATGATTATTAGGAATAATAATATTTTTCTTCTTAGAGAGCAATACAATTGCTCTGTCAACCACAGGACAGTGTTTGCAAAGCAGTACCTTACCAAAGATGGTTTGAAGTTTTACAGGATCAAATGGGTCATGTTAGGTTAGAGTATCCTTCATAAAAAGCAAGGCTTGGAAAACACTGGCTGCAAGATTTGTTGAAGATAAAGACTGCACATTATCATTTTCAGGGGAAATCTCTCTCAGGATCTAGGAAGTTCTTGTTGTCTCTGATGTGTTTTCTACATCACATGCAGAGGAGATGAGTCAACCTTTGAAAAAGAGAGCAGTCTGCACAGTGTAGAAGGAGGAAAGCAAAGGTGCATTTTGATAGCCCTGTCAAAACCAGAATTTTCCTGCTAATACAAATCCTATCTGGCAGCCCTGGCATGTATGCCCTCTCATCCTGTCACAACAAACAGAGGATGCATCTCAAAGATTAACGTGCCAGCCTATATGCATTATTGTAATTAATGTTATGGGAAAACCCAACAATCAGAAAGTCTCTGCCATCTCAGTAACTGTTTTTATGCTTTTCATAAATAATTGTGACACAAATATCATTTTCAGCTGTGTAAAACCATCTCAAGGCTGTGAAGGAATTCCACAGAGAGCTAGTGAGATGTTTTAAAAATGCAAATAGGAACAGGCTAAAGCAATAAAGAAGGGGGAGGTTTTTTTGAGGGGGTGGGTAACTGAAACTTATCTTTTCTCCTGTTTAAACCTAATAAATTTATAAAAATTAATTTCTTTGAATAACTTCTCTCTTTGAATGCTCTCTTTTAAAATAGCTATGAATCTTTCTTAGTAGCAATGAGCTATACTGATTGTTATCCTCTCTATACTTATTTAATATAACTGCAATGAAATATATTTTAAAAACATTTTCCATGAAAACACACACACACCCTGCAGTGTTAAAAAGCTCCTGCAAATGACAATCTTGCCAAATTTAAAACCTGCTTAACCCAAGTCGTTGTATTCAAAATGCACACAATTAATGAGGCAGTTCATCTTTAATAGACTTCCACAATTCAATAGAAAATTATTTCATCAATGACAATTTAGATGACATTTCTGCTTCAGTAAAACTAGTGCTGAGACTACTGCATGTTAAATTGTTCCAGTGTAGAAAAAGTAATGTCAAGAAACAAGAAAAAAATACCTTCATCACATTCATTTAATGGATAAAACATGAAGTGAGCAGCAGTGGAGATAAGCACCTGGAGGCTGTTTGGTTTGTCACAACACACACACAGTAATCCCTGACAGTCCTCAGTTAGGAGGGTTTTTTTTCTCTTCTTTTTGCTAATGCAAAGCAAAGCTACAGTGATAACTGCTTAGTAATACAGCAGACTTTAACAGTTTAAACATGAAGGCAATAATTCACAGAACACAACCTGAAAGACACAACAGACATGCAAAGTTAATTTGATATACAGTATACCAGAGACAGAACTCTTTCACCTTAACTTCCAACATAAATGTGAACTTTCATGATCAGATTCTGCACCCAAGCAGCCCCCACTGACTCACAGAAGTGGGTTACATGGGTATAACTGAGAGGAGAATTTGACCCAGAGCTTCATATTTGGGTTTGCTAAGGGCCCTGTTGTACTCCTTGATCTTTATGCAAAACTCCCATGATGCTTCGTGTTTGGAACTAGGAAAGAGATAACAACCTAAGCTATTATGAAAGTTGCTGGCGGAGGGACTCAGCATTTTCTCTACTTGATTAGAGAATAATCATCACGTTTTGACTGTAAGCTCTTTGGCGCCAGTGATCTTGTCTTGTAGTTTATCTATACACATTTATTACTCCTATTTTATTTATTTATTTCTGGTAGTGCCTGCATTATGCTAGGTGCTTCACAAACAAAAAAGAAGACACAGTCCTTGTTCTGAGGTGTTCAAAGCCTAAAGACATACAGACAGCAGGTAGGGGGTAAGGGATACAGAATGTAAATAAGCTGTTTTTATAAATAGGGTATATAACCTATTGCTATTACCAGCCAGTCAGTTTCCCAATGCCCATCATGCTATATAAACAACAAAAAAACTGATGAATGTAATGTGCTTGTGTATACGTTTCAGCCTGTAAAAAAGAATCTTTACCATTCATTAATCAGCTCTTCTTCATTCAGGAAATATTCCTGATGCCTGCCTCAGCATGGACCTTTTCAGCAGGACATACTTCAAATAAGTGAAGGTGAACCAGTATTTCTATATGATGATGATAACGTTTGAAAACACTTTCATCAAGGAAAAGAGAGAGGTGGCCTTGGATTTTCACATAGGAAAGTACAAGGAGAAAAAGACTTTCCCCAACCATGTTTTATGAAAACCAAGCAATTTTAAAGCTATATCAGAGAGATCAAAGTACATAAAAATATTTTGTCATATATAGTTAACAAAAAACATAGTGTTATTTCTTCAAAAGAGATAACTGGAATGAAAAAGCCCCATAAATTTGAATGGGCAAATGGCACAAGCAGTTCAGCCAGAGTATCTGGCAGCCATTTCCTGAAAGTTTTTGTTTATGGAACTCTTCCAAAATTTCTAGCATGTAATAATAATCCTTAGCTATTTCCCAGCACTTTTCAACAGGAGATCTCAAAGTGCTTTACAAGGGAGGTAGGAATCATCATCCCTATTTTACAAAGGAGGAAACTGAAGCACAGAGAGGGGAAGTGACTTGCCCACAGTCACCCAATAGGTCTCTGGCAGTGCTGGCAATAGAGCCCAGGGCTCTTGAGTCCCATTCCAATACTCCAACCCACTAGGCCACCGTAATTTTAGTCAAATTCCCCCTTGGTTCTTCAAACACAACTTCATTAGCATATCTGACAGCTCCCTTTGTGTTGACTTACAGAATTTGCTTATTATGCTTTCCAAGGTGAATAATGTTTTTGGAGGGGGGGATGTGGGAGGTGAGGGGGAATAAACAATTAACATGCATGTACTCGGAGAAATGTATAGGATAGACCACAAACATATTTGGTATGTTTTAACACATCTTTTCAAATATTTCTGAAACATTACATAGAACCAAATGCCTACAATTATACAAACTTGCTGTGGATGACCCACTATGATAATTTTGTGGATAAACTATATCCGTCCTCTTACTGCACATGAAATACATGAAACAGTAGCATCTTTGGACACAGAAGGACTGGATGGAAAGAAAAATGCACTTTCACACATATATCTGCTAATGAAAAAAAGGGTTCCAAAAAAAACAGTTACCATTTGATCTGGTATCTGATGAAGTGAGCTGTAGCTCACAAAAGCTTATGCTCAAATAAATTGGTTAGTCTCTAAGGTGCCACAAGTACTCCTTTTCTTTTTGCGAATACAGACTAACACGGCTGCTACTCTGAAACATGTCATTTGATCTGGAACTCATGCTGGAGGACTTTATAGCACTAACAAAAGTCTGGATGTTTGAGGCTGCTATAGTCCTCCTTTCATGTATTTCAGATTATTTGCAGGGAAACTATACTCACTTTCTGCCCAGTGGAATACTCAAATTTCAAGAGATAAGGACAGGGTTCACTCCAGGGTTTGTGCTAGCTAAAGATGGCACTCACTTCTAGGAAACAAAGCTGTGGAGGACCTGCAGACAGATAACAGCTAATATTTAGATGCCTAACTTTGACAAGGGGAGTTAGGCACTTAAATACATTTGAGGAGCTGGGTTATAGTTCAAAAGGGGACTGTGGCCAGGGGAGGAGCTATTCATTGCATCCTCACTGTAGCCTCTGCTAGTCGGGTCCTACAGAGCCCCTGGGAAAGATTAAGGCTGTACTTCCCTGGCACAGCTCACAGATGCAGCAGAATTAAGTAGCACAGGCAGCTGCCATTTTCTCTCTCTCACTTACACACACACACGCTCTACATCATAGTCTGTTGTATCATAGTCTGTGTCACTGCAGCCCAATAAGCACCTCCCAGCCTGAAGAGAACTTAGAAATACAGTAAAAAAATTAAACCCTTCTTTGGCCTTTAAAAAAACAAAACAAAACAAAAAAAACCAAAAAACCCAAACCAACTTTGGTGGGATTTTCAAAAGCACTCAGCACTGACCTAACTCTGCTCCCATTAAAGTGTTAGTTTTATCATAGGTTTCAATGTCAGCATGTTTAGGCCAATGTTGAACCCTTTTAAAAAGCCTATCCTTTATTTATATTATTTATAATTTATTTATTTTAATTTTCTATTACAGTTTTACATCTACCAATATAAGTTATACAACATATGCTTTCCCCCCACTTTCCCAGCACTCAAGGGCAAAATGTTTGCTTCTTTCTTCATTACATAAGCATTGGTATGTTATTTACTGTTTTTCCACCATTTGTGGGGGAGAAAGGTGGCGAGACTAAGTTGTAGCCTCAATAGAGCAAGCACGGAACATTTTGGAAAAACCAAACAAGAAAAGAAATAGATCATGTCAAGGATGTGATCAGCCCTTTGGCCTTCCTGTAATATGTGACATTTCTGGAAAATGTTATCTGGGATAATACACAGTGGAACATTCATTCAAATTATCTCCTGTGACCTTGGACATCTAATACAAACATAAATGTGTTTCAGATCATGTTAGTTCAGTTAGGAGGATAATGTTACATGTAAATTCATATTAGATAATAACTATGGAGCCAGTCTTGTGTATGGCAGCTGGAACAAGGCATCTTGAATCAACAGTGCACATTTATAGGTGTAACTATGGGGCTAATTGCTAATTGAATACTGTCTATGTTTTTGAGCAGTGCTTCTTGCCCACAACCAGATATGCACTGCAGATAGGAAGTGCCTTCATTGATTTTTGCTGCCCTATTCATGAGTAAAGATCCATGAACCTTCAAGATATCCTGACAGTAGAGTTAAAACATTCTTATTTAAAAGGCTAATCAAATTAAAACAGGTGTGGTAAACAGAATAAGCATTACCATATAAGATATAATGTATATGAATACATTATGCAGAGTACAGCTGTACCTACAATCACTACACTTGGCAGTGTTTTTTCATAAGTAGTTGTTGTGACGAAGTGGGAATGTTCTTAATGTTTTCTCTGAATACTGTGTGGGTGCCTCAGTTTCCCCTATGCAGTTCTTAAGTATCCAGATGGTGGGATAAGGGTGGTTGTGCAGGCCATTTTTGGCCTTTATACTACTATCAGAACATAGCCTTGTAAAATATATTGTGAGAAAACAACAGCAGCTACACAATCTGAACAGCAACTCACCTAAAGAAAGACTTTACAGTGTGTAGACTCCTCAAGTTTCTCTTGATGTACCTTATATACCTTTCAAATACTCTGGATTCTTTTGACCTTTAGAGGTTGTATATTGATAGCTCACTGAAGTTTAAGCTGCTCCTCTCAGGCTTCTCCAGTAGTGCTTATTTCTGACAGAACTTCTGTCATTCCTTGTCATCAGCTATATCAATGAGACTTGAAAGTAGCCCTTTCCTGCCATCGTTTTATAAAATACTTCTATATCAGTGTTAAATATAAATGGATGTAGATGAAATAATATGGTTTAAAGACATTTTTACTGGCTGAAGTTACTATGTTCATTTAAGGAAATGTTTATCAGGGTGTTGATCAGTCTTTGCCTTTTTTTTGTAATATAGAACATTTTTTGGAAGACATCTGGTTAATACACTGGGGAACAAAACATATACATTCTACCGAGTTCTTTTAATTTTAACAAAAGTTTGATTTGGTATTTTGTTGAGGAGGGTTTTTAAAAAAAATTAAAAACAGTATTTTGTTCCATATAACAGCTTTGACAAGATTCTCATGCCTTTATTTTAAACCAGATTCCTCTTTTGCTTTCTATTTATGAATTCTTTTACAGAAAATTACTACTTCACATGTGGATCTTCAGTGGCATTTATGGCTCCCACAGATATTATTTAATTACCGGTAAGTTGCTTGGTCCCATCTAATTTTTAAATGACATTGACATGGACCTCATGTTCTGATCTGCTGAATGGGAGAGAGGATGTGTCCTGAGGATTCTTCCCCTTCTAGAAGTAGTACATTAATAAGATGTTTTCTTTATAAAAGCTTTGCATCAAATCTGTAATCAAAGCACTAGCGACACCCAAGCCAGCACAAACATTAATTAATTCCAGAAGCTGCCATTCCTGATCTGAATTTAAACATTACTCCTCAAGGAATTTAACCTCAGCAGTGATTTGGGGTAAAAAAAGCTGTTTACCTATTACAGTAATAGATTCAGTAAGCCAAACTTATATTGTCATAAAGAAGTTATGTTTCATATCTAGGAGACTAGTCTTACTTTAAAAAAAAAATCTGTGATGCACTGGAATAAGGAAGCAGTTTTGAACATGACTTTAAAATTGCTACCTGATTAGTCTTCACTTTACCCAATCCTAAACTGCAGAATTAATTGGTGCTTGACTTAAAATTAGAACGATTTCAATCTACTGTATACCACCTGTGAGCTCATCATTATGTGTTCCCAAACAAGAGAAGTAAGTGTGCTGTTCAACAATTTTTACACATCAGTGCAGTACAACTACAGGATCTTCCTGAAAACTCTCTGGGAAGAGAAACCTAAAAACAATCATTAAAATAAAGCCCATATATGCACCTACAGTCATCACATCACCTTTGTTAGAAAACAAAATCCATCTGTTCACAGACCTCCACGGAGAGGGAGAGATGCAAGCCATGTCTCATTAATCAAAATTTTTATTTCTATATTCCACTAACTGATTATATTAACATCTGATATATTTCATCTCAAACTAAAATCATGCCCAGGAAGAAACAGCTCAGAAATGTATACTTGCCTTTTTTTACATCTAAATGCCAATGCCTACAATAGATGAGTTGTACAAGAAATGAAAGATGTTTCACTGGTATTAGAGAGAAAGAATATTAATGGGCTGAGTTGAGACATTCATACAAATAATCCTGTTCTTTAGAAACTTTAATTAACTAATTACGTAATAAAGGTAACTCTAGGTACAATGAGAAAGACACTTTTAAAGTAACAATGGAATCCAACGAATTTTCCCATTATGTCATAAATGAGAGAAAATTTTTAACATTTCTTCACTCAGTATTATAGTGGGCACTTTCTAGCCCCAACACAGTTAATGTTGCAAAATAGTTTTTATTATAACCTCCTGTTTTTGCAAGCTCATAAAACTTTCCAAGATACTTACCTTTTGGGCTGAAATGTTTCATGTTTGGTCTCCACCTGAAAGTGAATTTGTTTGAATATTTCAGCTAAAACCCTTCAAACATATTTTAAGTTATGGGGGAGACAGAGGGGACGGGGAGGAATACACATTTCCCATTGTAATAAACACATATGTTTGAACAAGGATATAGCAAAAACAGTTTAACTTTTGACTCAACAGTGCAGTTAGTATAACCACAGGATCTACATATGGTGGATAAAAAGAAAAGGAGGACTTGTGGCACCTTAGAGACTAACCAATTTATTAGAGCATAAGCTTTCGTGAGCTACAGCTCACTTCCTCAGATGCATATCGTGGAAACTGCAGCATATGCATCTGAGGAAGTGAGCTGTAGCTCACGAAAGCTTATGCTCTAATAAATTGGTTAGTCTCTAAGGTGCCACAAGTCCTCCTTTTCTTTTTGCGAATACAGACTAACACGGCTGCTACTCTGAAACCTGTCATATGGTGGATATAGTTCTCATTGTTTTTTCAAACCAGAAGCAGTAGTCCTCAAAGATATGACCATTTTAAAATTGCATATTGAGTAGTCACAGTAGACGATTTCCTTATGTATACAGGTGTGCACATACATGTATGGTCCCTGTGTGCAGGTAGTAAGGGTGGAGCCAGTTAAGTACACAGATAGGTACGTGCAAATTTGCTGATTAAAAGAACTTTGAAGAGCTACAAGCAAAGATGAGCAAGTCAAATAGCTGCAGAGAAAGGAATCACGTTCTGCAAAGCAAACGGAGGATGTGGTAATTTCTGTGTGGTGACTAAGATTCATTGGAACTATCTGATTTGTGCACTGGGCATTATAGTTCAAATCTGTCTGTGGTACAGGGAATCCTTTGTTTTTCCTTACAGAATAAAATAACTATGAAAATTACCTGCCCACTCCCCAAATTTTGAATATGCTTTTGCAAATCGTCTCATGTCCACTAAGGTTCCTTCACACTGTTATGGCAGTGTAAAGTGGCCTTAAAGTGAATGTAATTACATTTACATCGCTGATACATTATTTGGAAATTTTTCTGTTGGTTTCATCCACCTCACTATGTCATGCTGCCCCTACTATAAATCTATTAGGTGCACTGATGGTGGATAGAAGCTTGTGTAAGCAAGACACTAGGACTTGATTTACTGAGTTTATTCCTAATGAAGACACCAGTCCCAAGGATGCTGGTGACTATACATATACAGGTTATATTTTGATTTTGTCTTCACAGTTTTATTTGAAGTTTTCTTGTTAAAAACTGAAATAGTAGGGTTTTTTTTAAAGAACATTAAACAGTGTGGGAGTTAAATAGCTTAACACAGGCAGGCTGAAATGTGATCAGATGTGTGGAGTTCTGCAATGTAGCTTGTGGCCCTCTTCTCTTTAATGTAGAGGCCCAGCCCATGTTGACAATGGGTCCCAAGAAGTGATGTTCCATCTTGAACTGAAAGGAAGACTGCTCCCAAAAAAATGTGGAATGGTATACTCGGACTTGTTTCTAGAGACTGTATCTCCAAATTAAAGAAAATGGCAATTAACATCCACTTCATTCAATGTATATTAGGTTCAGTCCTGAGCCTCCTGGAAAGTTGACAATACGGTTCCCTGGGGCAAAGTTGGAATCCTTTGTATTAACATGTTCATTAAAATAATCAAATAAATTCCATGCTTATTGCAATGCTACTTCTGCAAATGCTCAAGAAATAAACTGCTTTCAAACTTTGTTGTTAATTATTCATTATTTACCATCAAATTTTCTTAGGAAAAATGGATTAATCAAATAAGGGACTGTTTCATCAAATATATGCAATAGTAAATTCAAACACAACAGACTCTTATGAGTCAAAAAGAACACAGATGAGAAATAGTCAAGGAAGAGCTTAACATAGTGGCAATGATATAAAATTAAATTCTATAAAATATTCTAGATTTCTGATGGGAATACTTGACAAATGAAAAACACTTTTCAATTTAAATTAAATTAAATTTCCAATTAATAGAGAGCTGTACTCCAGCAGGAAAACCTACTAAAATCACATATTTCTTGGTCATGAATTAAACATTTAGAGTACCTTAATGTATGATGACCCAACATGTGGAGAACAACACATATCCTCTGCCTTTTTTTAAAATCAGCACTACATATAATAAAGCACTGTCTTATACTTCCAGTACTGATATTCCTGATATCCACTAACTAAAAGCAGGGTTGGACTTTAGCTGGTTACTGAATGCATCCGATGAAGTGAGCTGTAGCTCACGAAAGCTTATGCTCAAATAAATTGGTTAGTCTGAAATAAGCAGAGACAATATTTTGGTGAAGATGACTTTTTTGTATTTTGTCTTTTTAAAGTGTAATAATTTTAGAGTATTTTTACAGTGTGATTTTACAGGGTAATTAGTATCATATGCACTTCCTCTATTAGAGTAATCTTTGTAACAAATACTGAAGTTGTAAGTCACCATTCAGCATAACCCATTTACACTTTATTATGTCAGCAAATGCAGTGACTTGATGCAATGGAGTAACATCTCTGTGTATTTGTCATTGTAATCTTGATATTAAACTAGGATGACACCATGTTAAAACTTACAGCATCTGTCAATGATTTTTCCAGACAGAAAATTATGCAAACAATATTTCACAACTACAAGCATGTTTCAAATGTATAGCAATTATTTACACAATACAACATGCTTGGCGCTCTACAATATATAGATAGAATGCTCAAGACACTTCCTGCCTCAGAGATCTTACAGTCTAGAAAACAGACACAGAAAGAAAAGAAACACTAGTCAATACAAAACAAGTTACATTAAAAATCTATAGTTCTCTAAATTAATGCTGTACATAGATGTATACATAATTGTTAGATGATTTTTTTAATGAATCTCTCTTGCTTTCCTCCCACCTCTTTTTCACATTCATGTTCACACTTTATACAAATTCAATAAAGTGTCTACATTTCAAAAATTTCAGCATTAACTCCTAGGCTTCCTGACATTATTATGAATGAGAAGTTACTTACCTGTACAGTAACTGGAGCTCTTTGAGATGTGTTATACATATTCACATTCCACCAAAGGTATGCATGCACCCATGCACTTGAGTTTGGAGTCTTTTGGCCAGAAGTGTCCATATGGTACACCTGCACTCTGCAAGTCCTCATTCTCCTCATCAAAGGCATAAAAGGGGGGAAGAGCACCAACCACCACTTAGTTTCCTTGCAACCACAGAATCCCAGGAGCGAAGGACTCTGAGGTAGAGAGGGTGGAGGGGGATCATGGAACATGCAACAACACGTTCTCAAAGAACTCAATTATTGTACAGGTAATTTACTTTTCATTCGCCTTTGAGTGATTCTCCATGTGCCCATTGCATTACAGGTGATCCCAAGTAGTAGACCAATGTAGTGAAGGTGCAAGCTTGAGGTCTTAGGAGAAGATTGCAGCAGACTTGACAAGTGTAGCATCTGATCTACAGACTTCAGTAATTGCATAATGCTCGCTACATGTACGAAGAGACACTCAGGTGACCGCCTTACATATATCTAAGATTGACACACTTTTCAACAAAGCTGCTGAAGCTGCCTGAGCTCTGGTCCAATGAGCCCTAAGAGTGATAGGTGCGGTTCTACTCTGGCTATTTCACAGCAAGTTCTCATGCAGTCAAAAATCCACTGTGACAGTCTCTGGGTTGAGATGGCCTTACCTCTCATCCTTTCCTCAATAACCACTAAAAGTTTTGGTGAAGACCTGAATGGTCTTGTTCTTTGAAGAAAGAATGTCATGGCGCATATGATATCTAAGATGCAGAGAGTGACTTCTGTGTTGGAAGCATGGAGTTTAAGGAAGAATATGGGTCGGCGAATTTGCTGATTCAGGTGGAATTCCATGACCACCATCAGCAAAAACTTCAGATGAGTTTTTAAGTAACTTGTCAAGGTAGAAGACTGTATAAAAAATATAAAGGACTGTGTAAGGCGGGTCAGACATCAGCTCTTGAATCTCTCCTACTCTTCTTGCTGAGATCATGCCGCTAAGAATGATATTTTCATTGACAAGTGAAAAAAGTAACATATCATCATTGGTTTGAATGGTGGGCACATAACAGCTGGTACCAAGTTAAGGTCCAACAGTGGGATTGATCCTTAACAGATGAAAACACTTTAATCTGATCCTTCAAAATTTTTACTAGAGTAGGTGTGAAAAAATATTGTTTGGCCTTCTCCTGGTGAATGGTGTGCTGAGATAGCCACCAGATATATTTTGGATGAGCTCAGTGATAAGTTGCTCTATATCTATTCCAGTACCTAGTCTAGGATTACAGATACCAAAGTCTCTTGAGGATTCAGGGACATCTGACAGCACCAAAAAGAGAATCTTATCCATTTGACTTCTAGAGTCTTTTATACTGTTGACCAGGAGAGCCTGGACAGGTGAGGAAGCAGGACCACTCTACACCCATTCAGCAGACAAACCATTAAATGCAAGATATTCCATCACTCTGTGACAAATAGTCCAGAAGCAGAGGCAAGATCTTGGACTGGGAGGTAAAGAAGCTCAGGATGTTTGGAAACCAAAACTGCCTCAAACACTCTGGTGCTATCAAAAACAGTTTGGCTCAGCCCTGTCTGATATTGTGTGGCTCTCTGATATATACTGATCTCAGACAGCCTTGCATATATTGGTGGTGTAGTCTGGAAAGTGGCATTACAAAGGTACACAAAGCCATGTGTCCTAGAAAAGCAAGGCAAGTCCTCACTTTGATGCCTAAATATGAATCCAGCTGCAAGAGATGCACTGTGGGAAGCCCTGGACTTGGAGGAGTCTAGGATTGCTCCAATGAACTCAAGTCTTTAAACAGGAGGGAGGTGGGACTTTTTTTAAATGTTAATTTTCAGATGCAGGCTCTGGAACAAGTTGAGTGTGTGATGAGTGGCTTCTGCAACTTTCTGAGGAGATCTTCCTCATATCAACCAATTTTTCAGGTAAGGGTATAATTAAATGTCCCATTTTCTTGAGTGTGCTAGCCATTTGGTAAATACCCTCACAGCAGCTGATAGTCCAAAGAGTACAACTCAGTACTGATAACGGTTGTGGTCTACCACAAACCTTAGGCACCTCCTGTGTGATGATATTATTAAATATGTGGAAATACATATTCTGAAGGTAGAGAAACGTAAAAGAGTTGTCTGGCTCCAGAGTGAGAATTGTCGCGGCAAGGGTGACCATCCTGAACTTCAACTTATATATGAACACATTCAGATTTCTTAAATCCAAGATGGGTCATCATCCTCTCTTCTTTCGGGGGGGGCGGGGGGAAAGTAAGTGTTTGCTGTAGAACCCCTTCCCTTAATACTGAGGTGGAACCTTTTCTATCGCTCTGAGGGAAAGATGCGAAAGGACTTCTTGTTGTAAAATATCCTGGCGAGAGAGATCCCTGAAGAGGGACAAGGAAAAGGGGGTTGGGGATAGGCACAGTTAGAAACTGGATAGAGTATCCTGTTGTTAACATGTCTGTGACACTCTACAGCCCAGGGGAGCGCCCTGTAATTCCCATATTCATTATTTGTATATAATTGTGATACACAGCATGACTTGTAAGGTATCATGGGAAAGGTTATGATCTGATGAAACCCATTGTTCCATCTAAATATGTATATCTACCAATGCATATGAAGTTATGAGAACTGTGTTGTATGACTGTCATTAAAATATGCTGTCGGTTTGGGAAGCACCCAGACACTAGCTCCCCCAAGACAATAACCAGGAGGATAACCAACGCCTGGGCGAGCGACGAACAATCATCAACAGCCATTGTCCTGCAAGGGAGTTACAATTCAATGACTCATTTGCGCAAGAGGCCACAGCAGGAGAATTGCTCAACCTTGCCTGGTGACTTAGCAATGCCCACCAGACACGCCTGGATTTGTGTTCTCCAAGCACATGGACTAAGGGTATAAAACAGAACACAGTGGCCCCATGCTTGGCCTTTTCTCCTTTTCTGCAAGCAACGAGATGCTGAGAAGATAGAAGATTTCAACAGAGGAGACTGGCCCAGGTTTAACGGAGAAACCTGTACACATTAAGGAGTGTAAGACCCACTGGGGTGAGAACATTGCTTGACGTAAATGCTGCCTCGTGTGATAAGGGTTAAGGTTTAGACTGTGCACTTATATTTTCTTTTCTTTTGGTAACCACTCTGACTTTGTGCCTATCACTTTTAATAATTTAAAATCTATCTTTTGTAGTTAATAAAGTTGTTTTACTGTTTATCTTTACCAGTGAGTTTGAAGTGGTGAAGCAACTAATAAACTAATAAACTAAGGGTCTTGAGCAGTGCAAGATGGTATATTTCTAAAGTAGAAGTCTGGGAGCTGGGGGGATTTGGCTGGTGCCTTTCTATGAGATTCATGAGTGGCCTAGAAGCATTCATGCAATCTAGCTGGGTGTGGGGCTCCACATGTGGTTGTACTGAGTGGTAACAGCACCTGGAAGGGTTTGCTGCTTGCCACTGGTAAGTCATTGTGAGAAACAGCCCAGGCTGGAGAGCTAAGGGGGCACAGCGGTCCCACAATCCCAGGCTGCAGCCCAGGGATCCCAACACAATGTCCATAATCCACTGATCTGTGTTGAGGGAGGAGCATGAGTGCCTAAAGGATATGGATAGGTGATTTCCAAAAGAAAGGGCTGGTTCTGGATCTGTAGGCATGGGTCCATATCTCCCAATAGTTCCATAAAAATAAGTGCTTCTCTGAGGCAAGTTGTGACGTGCGGGTTGCAGAGGAAGGCTGTCACTGTAGAAAGAATGCTGCCTTTCCTTAGAATGCTCCATAGGCCTCTGGTGGGGAAAAAGTGGCAGTGCAGACCTCTGCGAAGCATATGATTGTTGTCTAAAATGCTGTCTTAGGGGCATGTAGCAGGGTTCACTTTGCAGACAGCAGGCCTAGTAGGCAGGCTGCAGCTCAACCATGGCCAAAGTTTTGGGGGGCAACCCGAAGGCCTGACAACCAAGTCATAGTCTGTTTTTCTCCAGGTTCTCCCTGGTTGGAGTATGGGGGAGGGACGAATAGGGGGACCCAGAACCTCACTCTCCACCGGGTCCTGACCTAGGACCCAAGGAAGCAGGGGGTGTTTCCATCCCCTCTAGCTGACACACCACCTCTGCCTCCCACAGGCCATTTCCTACCCCCCATCCCCCATGCACCCCCCTCCCCTGCTGCTCTCTTCAGTTTGGAGTGTGGTCTCAACCCTTTCAGGGACCAGGGCCTGCAGCACACTCAGTCTCCTGGCAACCCAACAAGCATAGCTGGCTTTCAGCAGGCTACCTGATTGACTGCACCACCTTACTGGTCAGGAAGGGCAGCTAGCTGGCTTTTAACCCCAGCAGCAGCAGCTCCTCTCTGGCTACTCAACGTGTATCATGCCTGCAGCGGTGCTTGCCATTGTTCCAGTCTCCTGCTTTGTTTCAGCCGTTGCCCCAGCCTGCTTCCAGTCCCTGCTCTGCTCCAGCTTGGGGTCCCCTTCAGCTCCTGCCTCTCCAATACTGACTCTTGGATCCGCCCCTGGCTTACGATTTTGGTTCACCCTCCAGCTTTGACATTCACTTCCTGTCTCTCTAGTCCAGACCCTCTGCTCGTTCCTGGACTCTGCCCACTCTGCACCCAACTCTAACCGGTAGGCTAAACTTTTGCTTTAGCTAGGGTTGCCAACCCTCCAGGATTGTCCTGTAGTTTCCAGGAATTACGGATTAATCTTTAATTAAAAATTATGTCTGTGACGAAACCTCCAGGAATATGTCCAACCAAAACTGGCAACCCCAGCTTTGGCCACTAAGCCAGCCTGCACATGGCCTGGTCTCAAAGAGGACCTCTGTTTCCCTCCCAGCAGAATGTTGTTCAAGCAATCTCAATGATTCAGATAGTCAGTCAGGACTTCACAGATCCCTTTGCAGTGTCCAGTGAGCCCCCCTTTGTCAGGGAGAACGGAAAAGAAAGAGTGGTCAGGCCCCGGCTGCTCAGTTGGGCCTTACCCACAGTCCAGGTCCTTCCCCTGTGTTTTCCTCTGTCCCAGAAGTTACTAATAAGCTCTATTTCTGTAGACAGCCTCTCCTTCACTCTCCCGCCAGCTTGATAGCCAGAGTCCCATTTTAAGAAAGTCCTTCTTTGAAGCATGCTCTACAGCTGCTGAGGGGCAGGGTCACCTTAGCCTAGTACTACTTCATCGCTCTTTAGTTTTAATGAGAGGTCTGTAAGCCCCACCGCAGGGTGAATGTGTAGATCCCGAGCAATCACAGAGTTGCTCTGGAGTCCTTCAAGGTGTGAAGGGCCTTGCTGGTTTTCACACTGAACAACTTTGCTTCCTCAAAGGCAAATCTTCCATGATAAATTGCATTTCTCAAGGGAAGCCTAAGCCCTGCATTTGTGGCCATCTATCGATAGGCAGCGTCTGCCACTCTCAGTACAGCCTGGAGATTGGTCTTGGCCACTAATTGTTCATCACTGATTAGGGAGACAAACTCCTCTATCATACCTGGAGGGAGCTTGACTGTGAAGGGCGCACACTTCGCCAACATATGGAAATTGTATCTGGCCACTAGAGCTTAATAGTGGTCAACACAAAATTGTAAATTCACAGATGAGTACATCTTGTGGCTGAATAAATCCTCTCTCCTATTCTTTAGGAGCATCTTTTGTTCTGTTGTAACTTCTTGTTAGCAGCTGTCACAATTCATGACAGTGGCATAAGGTGCGTATAGAAAAATCCAGCCCTTTTGGGTGGGACTTAGTATTTTTTGACCACCTTGCAAGAGATGGGGTCTGCCGTGGCTGCCAAACTACCTGTACTGGATCTTGGGTCCATCCATGGCCTCATTCATGTGCAGGGCTATTGTCCCTGAGGAGGTGGACTGTAAGACATCCACCAACTTGGTGGGTTGATTCCTGGATCTTTCCTATCACAATTTATAACACTGCTGAAATCCTCCTGACAGGGACTTGAAACCCTTTGAAGTCATCCATTTGAGGAGTGCAAGGGGGGAACAATGGCCTTGTCAGGGTGGATATCATAGTAGGTCCTACTAAGTCAACAGGAAGGAGAAAGATCTCTGCAGGTCTGTTAAGGCTGAATTACAGAATAATCTTTAATTAAAGATTATGTCTGTGATGAAAGGCTGAACCCGTTAAGGCTGAATTGGTGGTGCTCTGAAGCAGCCTGGCTGGTTGTGGATGGGGTGCCCAAGGGAAATAGGGCCTGTCTGGATAATTGCCCCTTCCTTGAGAGAACCAGGGTCCCCAGTACAACCACATGGGCATCAAGGGACCAGGTGGCCTAGGTGTTGATAACCACTGCCAGGACCTGGTTGCTGGGTGTCCCAGTACATGTCCGAAGAGGAATCCCTGGTCCCTTTATGTAGGAGACTGAGGAAGGTGGGGGGAAGAGTTACGGGGGAGTACATACGCAACTGCTCCAAGTTCCGACCATAGTCCAAAGCCATTGAGGACACTGAGAAGGAGTATGTTAGATCCACAGGTGGCACAGTCGATCTTGGTGTAGTTGGTAAAGTCACTGAGATACCCGGCACTGTGTACGATAAAGCCCAGCACTGCTAGGGAGATGGTGACTGATAATAGCAGTGATTCAGTTTTGTGTAGCACAAGCAGGTCTGTTAGTGCCATAAATCTCACCGATGCCACCAGATGAGTAGATGGACAGTGCTGTGGTTTCTCTGGGAGGCTGTGCCACCCCAAGTGTCGTACCATGGGCAGTACCATGGCCTGGTGCATCAGAGACTGTGGGTCCCCATGTAGTGGCACTGTAAGAGCCCTGGCGGTGCTCAGCAAGAAGTCTAAGCGGCTAAGCCCCTGGTTGAAGAAGGCTTAGTCAGTGCTGTTCTCAATGATTCACCAGTGCACCACTTCTGTTCCGACTCTTAGGCTCATCAGAGACAATAAGAATGTTCAGCAGGATCCACGTGGGGCTGTGAAGCCTCAATTGAAGAATGGTGCAGGATCTTCATAGGACGCCTTCCCCTGTTCCCTGAGACTTTTCCCCTGAAGGTCTTTTATCGAGTTTGGCTGGCTTAAGAGTTGGGGCAGGAGATGAAGCTCCACAAGACAGTGAGCCCATGCTTGCACTCTTTGGTGCCAGTAGACAGAGGCGCTGGCTTTGTAATTTTCCAGGGGGTGCTCAACCCCCACTCCACCCCAGGCCCTACCCCCAATCCACCCCTTCTTCCAAGACCCCACCCCTGCCCCACCTCTTCCTGCCCCTGCTCCACATCTCCCTGCCCCATTCCGCACCCTCCCCGAGTGTATCCCACCCTTGCTTCCCTCTTCCCGCCCCCCAGCACCTCCTGCACACCGCTGAACAGCTGACCGCGGCAAGCAGGAGGTGCTGGGGGTGGGGAAGGGGAGGAGATGATCGCAGGAGCTGGCCGGTGGGTGCTGAGCACCCACTATTTTTTTCCCATGGGTGCTTCAGCCCCAGAGCACCCATCGAGTTGGCGTCTATGCCAATAGATCATGTTTAGAGATCCTGCAATCCAGGTCTGATGCTGGTTTGATAAGAGTTACCCATAAGGTAAATCTGCAGTCTGGTCTACCTATCTTTACGAAGTCTGGAAGCTAAATGACTTACAGATAGCATATTTTCCCAGAACGTGCAACTCCCTTATGCAGTACAGGTACTTGAGCTGTCCATTGTTTGTGGGCATGGCTACCTCATGCAAGGGACAGTATTTCAATCAAGGAGGATATCCCAATACCAGAAATCAAGTTCTAGAAATTTAGATAACTTTAAACAGATAGCTAGTGGGCAGCTAAACTAACTATACGAAAAACTAACTGTACTATATTAGAGCAAAACAGTGACAAATGGTCTTAAGTGGGTTATTTTCTTTTTAGAAGAGAAATGGGTGGACTGTCTAGGGATTTCAGCCATTGGTGACCAGCAGTGTTGTAACTACAATGGCACAAACCACCAGTGTAAGACTGGCAAGAAGCTACAATTTGCATTGCTTTTGTAATTACTCACAATGTTCAGAACCCAAAAGGAGCATAGATGAAGTCTACTTAAGACCAGGACTGACTGAATTCCGAAATAAGGCACATTATACTGTGAAATAAACTATTTGTGAAATAAATCATTGGCCTGTCTGTGTGGGGACCACAAGTGGTTTGTAGATTGGGGACTTGGTACAAAGTTTTACTAATTAAAACGTCTTCTCTTAACTCAGTTTTCATTTCCCAAGTCAATTTCCAGTCTATATTTCATTAAAGTGCAAAAGACAGGTGATACTCTTTTACTGTGTTGATTTGCCACCGCTCTGCATCGTTAAGTAAATTATTTACACAAATGAGAGATCCATCATTTCCAAACAAAAACTTTACTTTCTTATATCACCTTTTGATAACCTTCTACACCTTCTCTCTCTCATATTCACCAGAATACTGAGCAAATGCATTAAATAAAGTGGAGTGTGATTAGGGCTCAGGAACTTCAGAGTTCTAGTAGCTTTGTATATGGAAACAAAATAACTGGAGAAGAAAAAGGTATCAAACTTACAAACTGTTTATCAAAATAATATGTTAATACTATATGTCGCAGATCTAGTGTGTCCAACTTTTCTCTTCGTCAGTAAGACATAGTTGATGTACATGAACTGCTGTCTAAGATGCTTGCCAGAGCACTTACTAGCTCACTCATTTGTTTGGTAGTTTTATAGGCCTCTTGTGCTGGAGCAGAGGTACAACAGCTTGCATTGCAGGAAGGGGAAAGATAAAACTACCCTGCTGTGCAGATTCAGTCAATTTGCACTGGGCTCTCACACAGAAAACAAATTGCAACTGCTCACAAAGAGTTCTCTCTTTGCACTGGCAGCCCTAACAAATGCAGACAAAAACAAGTAAATCAGGCAACTTCACATCAGGAGGAAAAAAATGGCTACTACTCCAACAGCTGCTATCATAATTAAGAACAGATTTCATCACTAAACTCTTGCTGGTTATGTCTGCAGCAAAACAAATACACAGATGTGGCACATTTACATACTGAAAAATGTGCACCATGCTACTGAAACAAATTTGCATTTTCTGCCCTTAAATAGTCACTTTTTAATATGAAACAATGGGGATAGTTTACATGCTAATCCTCAGCTTATGCTCATCAAAATCATTCAGTCAGTGTATGAAATATAATACAATATAAGACCACATTTCAATCCTGCACCAAAATTTACTATCCGATTCTATAAAATGCAATTTTCCGATCACTTTCTGAACTGCAGTGCAGCACTACTGTATGTAAATTACATTTTTTAAAGAAATGTGACAAACCCTCCTTTTAATCAAAAAATGCACTAAATGTATCGCTACTTCATCTACCCACGCATTTTAAAAGGTTTACATGGCATGATCTATTTAAAGGGAAATTATGTGACCCTTTTAAAGCTAGGAATTATATCATTAAACACAGGGAAATAAGATGAGTTTACTAATATAAAATATAAAACCCTACAACTGGTGCATGTGCATAATATGTTCCACCCAAAATTCTGAGAGTGTTTCTGATAACATAAAGGGATGGGCGAATTTTACTCAATATCCTAGTTTCCCTTTTGCTTACTCTAAAGGCTTTAACCCCCAAAGGTAAACCATATTTCATAGCTAAATAGGCTTGTCTTTTCTTTTCTTTTTTTTTTTTTTTACATAAAATCGCGCAATAATACTCGAAGAGTTTCTGTTTCCTCTCTGGAAATCTGTGCTAATTACAGAAATAGGTTGTAAATGTAAAACACATAAGCTGACCAAAGTTATTGGGGGACAATTAAGCAGTTCCGCTGGTAATTTCAAGAAAGGGTTTGTTCTAAAGTGTATGTTAAACCAGTCAGTATGCTATTAGCTTTTTCCTAGTGAATATGTTCATTTAATACATGTTCATGTCCAGAATTAAACAATTTATTTTAGATGGTGAACAGAATTCAACAATTACAGTAGAGTAAACTTTTTAAACATTAAAAGTAAGGCTAAGATTTTGTCATGGTTATGCTGAGTAAAAGTCAGGAACAAGTCATGCACAATAAAGAAAAATTCACAGAAGCTGTGACCTGTCCATGACTTTCATTAGAAATATCTGTGATAAAATGGGGATCTGCAGGTCCCCACACTGCCTACAACGGGGCAACTGCGCGGCGGCTAGGAACTCTGGAGGCCCCCACCGCGGGTTGGCTATCGGAGCTCCAGAGTTCCCTGCCACCCACTGCTTGGAGCTGCAGGGCCCGCCCGCAGCTCCAGGAGCTTCCACCATCCGCCACCGCCAGGAGCTCAGGAGTTCCCCGCTGCCCACAGAGGCCAGGAGTTGCTCGGTATCCACACCACCTGCAGTGGCTTGGAGCTCTGGGGGCCACCAAAGGCAGTGGGGGTACCCTGGAGTTCCCTGACCCTGAGGGTGGTGGGAAATCCTGCAGCTCCCAACCTTCACAGGCTGAAATCACAGAGGTCGAGTCATGGGTCTCTGCGACTAAATCATAGCCTTAATTGTAATATATATAGGCCTTATTTTCAAAGAGGCTCCAAGCTGTCCTCCATTATGTGAACAGATTTGCAAAATCATCTGCTTGTGCATTTTTCTAGCACTAGTAACTCTGCATACACTTGATAAAGTCTAACACCTACATATGCAAGCGATTGAGTTTCACTCTGTAAGTTCTGTTACCACCATGCACAGGTGTTAGTGCTTGGCAGGTATGTGCACAGCCGACTATATGCATAACTTTGCATGCTTGCAAAAGGCAGCTATTGCTTGAAAATCAGTCTCATATTTTATAATATAGTGGGCATCATTGCCATGCAAGTAATTAATGCATCATTAGTGCTATTCTGTAGTAAAGTATAATTACGTGCAAGTGGTAAATGTCAAGTTTCTAATGGGAAGCAATGTGCAAAGAATTGCACTGTGTATATATCCAGTTATCAATTAATCCTAAATTAAATGCAGAAATAAAGTGAGAAAATTAGAGAAGCGGGGTGATACAAACGGCATATCTGGCCCAGAGTGCAGGATGAGCTGAGAAGGAGGTAGTTAATATGGAATGGAGTACTCTGCATGTGCCCCTGGCTAATGTGTGTTGCTGAATGGGTCTAGCCAGAGGCATCCGCACCCCCCACCCAGTACATCAATTCCCCAGCTGAGTTCATGGTCTAACATCCCATATGGTAGCTGATCTTCAGTGTGAGTGGAGCTATGCTGATTTATACCTACGGAGGATCTGACCCATGTATTATTTGAATGCAGGATATATTCATTACATTAATCTATTCGTTAGTTGTTTCATTTCTGACAGAATTGCTAGTTGCAGAGCTGCCAGGGAGTGGTGAGTTCGTTCATGTAAATTCACCTCCCCATGAACTATTCCAGCACTCCACATGGTGGGCAGCGTTCAGAGGGGTTGTTTTCAGTTTTCGCAGCAGGCTGACTCTTCCCCTTTCCACAGCCTTCCAGGACAGGTGCCACACAGGAGACCACACATGATTTTACCATACTGATCCCTTGGTTAACATCTGTACAATGATAACAGATTAATGAATCTCACATATTCCACAGCCAGAAGGCCTGAAAGAGTTTAAGAGTCCTTCAATGAAGGAGAAACAGCTGAGTTACAGACCAGTAGCCTGATTTTCATTTACATGAAGACCACGCATACTTTAAGGCACTTTACACCGCCAGAGTGAGATAAAGGGAAGTCAGCGTACAGATTCAGGCCCCACATCCACACAGCAACTTTTTAACATGCCTCTAATTGGCTACGGGGCATGGCTGACTAAAAGTGCATAGAACACAGTTAATAATTGGTTAACTAGTAATGCTTAACCAGGTGCCTTCCCAGTAGTCTGCCACACAGCTCTAGTCTTTTAACCAGCTAAACCAGGTGGTTCTTGTATGTGCAAAAGAACCTCCTACCCATACTGCTATAACCATAAGAATGCTCCCCTCCCCCTTCACTCAGCGCTGTTAGACATATAACAGTGCACTTTGCCATGAGATGAGAGGGTGTTACTCTATGTGCCTGGTTTCTAAGGACCCTATCTCCCAGCTGTAAGCTATCACAGAAGGCTTCTCTGACTACATCAGCAGGAAGCCTTGGAACAGATTAAAATCCCTGTAACTTGTGTTGCTGGACAAGGCACTCAAACAGACCAGCCACTGAACCTCAACCCTGTGGATAGCAGAGAATTTGAACTGGATGAAGTGGTATTTGAAGGGAAGGAAAGCAGCAATGAGGAAGATATCTGGCAACAAGATAATTCAGTCGTCATACAAAATCTTTATGGTATAGATCAGTGGTTCTCAACCTGTGGGCCGCATATGGCCCAATTAGCACACAGCTGAGGTCCAAGTTGTGTGCTAAAGGCCAGAGGGCCCGTGTGGCAGGGTCTGGGCTGCCCTGCTGCCCGTCGCAGCACGATTCAGGCTGGGCACCCGTCGCAGCACGATTCAGGGACACCCTGCCTTGCCGCGCAGCGGGGTCCACAGCTGCCCTGCCTGGGGAGACCAGATGTCCCAATTTTATAGGGTCAGGCCCGATATTTGGGGCTTTTTCTTATAGAGGTACCAATTACCCGCCACCCCCGTCTCGATTTTTCACACTTGCTCTCTGGTCACCCTAACCCTGCCTTGCTGTGCGGTGGGGTCCGGGATTGAGCTGCCTCGCCACACGGTGGGGTCTGCTCCTGGCCCCACTCTGTAGAGGGGTCTCTGGGCCGGGGCTGGAGTGCTGGGCATAGAGGTCTTGGGGGGAGTGACCGCAGTGGTTCTCAACCTGCAGCCCAGGTAATACATTGTGGGCCGCATGCGGCCCACCATGATAAATAGGTTGAGAATCACTGGGATAGATGGTAGAGGTGGCTGAGGGAACAGCCCTGTGGCTACAAGTGCATGCATGCCGCTTTTGTCATTATACTGGTGTAACTCCTCTCCTGAGGGGGTAGAAACTCTCTTTCCACTGGTTTCACATTGTAGTGTGCCCAGCCTGGAAAACATTTCCCACACCCCTAAAATCTGCTCACTCAATAAATAGTAATTAATAGCAATAATTACTATATTTCAACCTTAAAATTACTAACACCATTACTACTCCTCAGCTTACGTCTCTAGAAAATTTTGACTCAAGTGCTTAAAGAGGTGGTGAAAGCAATGTCTGGTAAAGGTAGAGCTAAGTTGAACATCCTTAAATATTGCAAGTTCATTGTCCTAGCTTCCCCACAATGGCAAGCACAGTTTCCAAATTTCAAAATTTTAAAAACAAAACAAAAAACAAGAAAATATTTTATAGTCAATCCACAAATCCATTTATTTAGGTAAGTAGATTGGGGTGTCACAAGCATTCACAGCCCTTCCCCCATTTATGTTTGGACCTTGGAAATCTAGCCAATGCACAAGTTCACCACAGCTTGTATCTTTCTCTGATCTCAATTAGGTATTGCAGAAATCTTTTCTAACAGCTACCAGTCTAGCTTATGCATCAGAGTCGCAGGCAGTGCATATTTCTCTGCTGAACCTGCATACAACACTCATCATCTCTTAAACATGTCTCACATAATCATTTATCATTACCCTGGATGCTGTGACAGCATAGTAGTCTGGATTCTTCGTGGTTTACTGGTAGATTAGGTCACAGACATCCAAAGGAACGTTTAGTAATGTCACTGTGTGGATTGGATGACCTTGGAATCCAGAGTTGATAGTCTATGAAAAAAACAAAGGATTTGTCTTCCCTTTCCTGGGCCTAACACTGTTACTTTATTTGAAATCAAATGGGTCTGAGAAAAAAATTAAATGATTTACCATAATCCTGAAGCCGCAAGTGAAATAATGCCTGCTGCACAGAGTTTACTAGCTGACTTTAGTGACAGGCAGCAGAATGAACAGCACTCTAAAGAGAAAAATCTTAAAATAAAGTTTATATTACAGAAAACCAAGATTGCACATCTGTCCAGGGGAACATTTCATATAGGAAGTGGCGCGATATATCCATGCTATGGAATTAACATTCTCATAGTGAATAATTCACGATCTCTCTTTGACTTTGCCACAGAAAGGCATATGAAAGGGCTGTCTAATGATGGCAGCATGCCTAGCATGTCCCATCCAGTGGCTGGCTCAAGGAAAAGGCCTGCAAAAGGTTCAGAGCTCATGGCAAATCTAAGACATAAAATAACTCTTGATTTATAGAGTCCCTCATGGATGGAGAAGATCATTGTTGACATCATCATCATCGGGGCATGGCTTCATCAGCCATGGCAACAAAGGATGGTCCCATTCTCCAGGAATCATATTTGGCACAGAAACACTATTAACATCCCTGCTGTGTTGGGAAATAGTATCTCCACTTTCCCTTGCTATACAAGGTCAAATTCTTTAATACTCTGGCATCAGGAACCTTGCATGACCTATGCTGGCATCTACAAAGCATCCTCATAGAATCACTACAGCCTGGATGACCACAGAGTAGTACGCAGTTACTGTAGAACTCTGTTTCACCTGATTTGGGAAGCAAGGAGCTGGAAAGTGGGCTCCATGAATAGGCCCATCACAGTTTGGGAATCCCTAGCACTGCTGAAAGCCTTCTATTATCTCAGGATCATTGGTAACCCTGCTCAGACTGGTCAGTAGCACTTGCTTTATTGCAAAGCACATGTCCATTACAATGTCTCCCACTTTATTCTTCCACCAGCCAAAGCAACTCTGCCAGGAAGCAGTTGCTCATGTTCTTGGCCTGTCTCCAGAGTCCTACAGCAATTCTCTTGTCCACAGGCACAGGAGCTCCCACATAGGCAACTTCTTGCTGTAAGGTTGCCATCAGCTCCACAAACACAAAGTCAAAAGCGGGCTTGGTTACTTAGAGGTGTTTCAACTACTCAATGTCAACCCAGACAGCCATAGTGTTGTCACGCCAGTGGGAAGAGCTTGAGACTGAGGCCAAGAGGTCCGTCCTTTGCGTAGTTTGGTTCAGCAGTGTAGCTAAGCACAAACCTCTTCCTTGGACTTGTTTTCAGATACCACCTCCAGGGGTGAAAGTGAGCAGGTACGGGCCAGTACTGTGTACCGGTAAGAACCCATACCCAGCCCACATTAAAGCGCTGCTGCCCCTTTTTGCCCCTCCACCCCCAGCCACCGAAAGGCGGGGCGGGGGGCAAAGGGAGCAGCTGCCCTGGGGCCGGCGATTTAAAAGCAGCAGCGGCGTCTGGAGCCCCGGGCCCTTTAAATCAACACGGGAGCCCCGGGTGGCGTGGGCCAGGCTGTCTGGAAGGGCTGGCTGGGGGAATGCTGACCTCCAGGCCCACCCCTTCGGCTCGACGCCCCACCCCTTCCGGGGGCCGGAGCTGCCCCAGCCCGGTACCGGTAAGTGTCCTCAGTTACTTTCACCCCTGACCACCTCAGAGCACTCTCTGGGTGGTGTCACCATTTTTGCTTTGCTCTTCTAAACTTCCATAATCCGAAACATAAATTTCACAAAACTGCAAGCTGCAGCAGCATGTGACAGGAAGTAAGGAGAGTAAACTTAACATATCTGTCTGCATGAATTTTGGGGACTATTTAATAGTTTCCTCAATCTTTCCCTTTTAAACCTAAATTTCAATTATGTGTCTCAAAAACATACATGAATCAACATATTCTCATTTCTAATCAAAGCATATCATGGTTTAAATCAACATTTTTGTGTGCCTACTTCTTGTTACTTAATCTGTGAAACACAGTTCAGAAAAAAAATCCAGGCTATAAAACCTGTTGGTGTAAAGATAAGCACTTTATTTAATATCCAATTAAATGTGGTCACTGGAGAAATCACAGCTTATGAAACTTTATCAGGAAAAGATTAATCTATTTCAGGCTTAACCCAAAGTGTCATAAAAGAACTCATGAATTTAGATAGGAATCCACTTATTATCCAAAGACATTTTCATATTGAGTAAGAACAGCCTAAATTGCTGACTATATTTATAGTTGCTTCAGTCCAATTTCTATACACCTTTGCTGTCATTGATTTTTAGGACAATTATCAAACAAAAATTATGAACAAACTGAAGGAACGTTATGGAGTCTTTTTCAATTCCACAGAAATCATGAGAAAATGCACAGTCTGCTCATTGATAATGGTTTAACAGCTTGGAGGGTGACTTCATCAAATTTAAAAGAAAGTTCACACCTGGAAGGCAGAAGGAATTTTTTTTAATAGCTTTACAATTTACCACTTTAAAGGTAATTGTATTGCGCTTTGCATTTCAAACTACACAGGGTACTTTAAAGTCATCCTCTATATTACATGCTTAATGCCCATAACCATGATTTTAAAATAGGGAGAGAGACAGTTGGGTTTATTTATTTTTTTAAATTAAGTGGACTGTCTCATAAAACTAGGGACAAACCCTTTTACATTCTTTAACTGAATTTCCAAAGGAACATGCGGAGGTGGATGTTAGTCCAACAGTGTTTGATTTCTCTATTGATTTATTTAAATAAATATTTCATTTTAAAATTATTGAATGATAATTGTTTGATCTTACATCTTTCTAAATTAAATACCAAGTATTTAATACCAATCACATTTTCACAGATAGTACAAGTGAGTTAAAAACAAAATAGTTCGGTCTGGAAGGCCAGCTGGTTTAAGTGATGAGACCCAGAGGCTTTGAATCTAGATCACCAGGTCAAATATAGCCACAGCATATAATGGCTGTAAATCACTGTCACCTGATGATGTTTAATGGCCTATTTGAAATGAGTTTGGTTGTCCAGTCTCCACACAGTGCAAAAATAACCAAATTATATATCCAATGCATAAAAATGTATTTTTTAAAAGGCTACACAAGTATAATTAATATAAATTACTAAAAACTTTCCTGTACTGCATTTTCTCCTCTGTGTTTTGACTTCTTAATACTGTGCTTTGTAAAATATGTAGCTCTTTTGCAAAATTTGATATGGCTATGTAGTAAAGATTTGGCAAAACTATGCAATATTGTGATCTCTTATGTGGCTATTATAATATCTGTTAGTTAATTACAAACACTGTTGAGAACTGATGTGTTAGACATTCTCACAAGATGACTTGCAAGTCAGTTTGCTAGACTGGCACATGGTTTGAAAGCACAAATTCATGTGAACAAACAAAAAACAAAAACCATTAAAAACAAACAGAAAAAACAGCGGTACTTTGAATGACAAACTAGTAAAGTAGAAGTGGGAAATCTGATCAAATTTCTGAACCCACAAATCAGGACTATCCTGTGAATCTAATTTTTTTTTTAGGGGCAAATCCACAGTCAAGAGCCCAGCATCGGTAGCAGGACCAGTCACTGAACAGATGCGAGGGGGAGGGATCCTCCTACCCCAGGCCATGGAGACATTATACAGAAATAACCACATTTCAACAAGTTGGTGGTAGCCTTTGCAGTTCCTTGTGCACCTCTGCCCACTGCAGGTGGGAAGATTTGTGTAGCAGTGGATTCAATGATCCTTCCCATGCTTCACATGCTCCATGGTGTCATGCAGGGAACTTGCATGGCGTGGAGCTCTGTGCTGGGCAAGGTTTGGCACCTCTGTGCAACCCTTGCATCTAGCCCCATCCCATGTGGAGTGGAACTGCATGAGTTTCATTGCCAAACAGGTCTCTGGGGTTACACAGGAGGCAGCTGGATTTGTTACTTAGGGTATGTCTACACTATGAAATTAGATCGAATTTATAGAAGTCGTTTTTTTAGAAATCGTTTTTATATAGTCGAGAGTGTGTGTGTCCCCACACAAAATGCTCTAAGTGCATTAACTCGGCGGAGTGCTTCCACAGTACCGAGGATAGCGTCGACTTCCGGAGCGTTGCACTGTGGGTAGCTATCCCACAGTTCCCGCAGTCTCTGCCGCCCATTGGAATTCTGGGTTGAGATCCCAATGCCTAATGGGGCAAAAATATTGTCACGGGTGGTTCTGGGTACATGTCGTCAGGCCCTCCCTCCATGAAAGCAATGGCAGACAATCGTTTTGCACCTTTTTTCCTGAGTTACCTGTGCAGACGCCATTACCCGGGCAAGCATGGAGCCCGCTCAGCTCACTGTCACCGTACGTCTCCTGGGTGCTGGCAGACATGGGACTGCATTGCTAGGCCTGATAACCATCATCATCATCATGTCCGAAGTGCTCCTGGCCGCCTCAGTAAGGTTGGTTAGGAGCACCTAGGTAGACATGGGCGTAGGGACTAAAATAGGAGTGATTCAACCAGGTCATTCCCTTTAGTCCTGCCAGCAATCCTATTGTACCATCTTCTGCCGAGCAGGCAGGAGATGAGGATGGTTAGCAGTCCTACTGCACCATCTGCTGCCAGCCAAAGATGTAAAAGATAGATGGAGTAGATCAAAACAAGAAATACATGAGATTTGTTTTGTATTCATTTGCCCCCACCCCCCCGTGAAATCAACTGCTGACAATCATTTCTGTGAGGTCTGTCAGGGGCACCTTGAAAAGTTTAATGGAATTTCAGTCCTGCCTGAAATACCGGGGGGAGGGATAGCTCAGTGGGTCGAGCATTGGGTTGAACACTGGCCTGCTAAACTCAGGGTTTTGAGTTCAATCCTTGAGGGGGCCATTCTGTGTGACAGTTGTTTTTGTTTCTCCTTAATGTAAAGCCACTCCCTTTGTTGATTTTAATTCCCTGTAAGCCATGTCATCAGTCGCTCCTCCCTCCATCAGAGCAACGGCAGACAATCGTTCCACACCTTTTTTCGGTGCAGATGCCATACCACGGCAAGCATGGAGCCTGCTAAGATCACTTTGGCAATTAGGAGCACATTTAACACCACGCGCATTATCCAGCAGTATATGCAGCACCAGAACCTGGCAAAGCGAAACTGGGTGAGTAGGCGAAGTCAGCGCGGTGACGAGAGTGATGAGAACATGGACACAGACTTCTCTCAAAGCATGGGCTCTGGCAATGTGGGCATCATGGTGCGAATGGGGCAGGTTCATGCGGTGGAACGCCTATTCTGGGCTCGGGAAACAAGCACAGACTGGTGGGACCGCATAATGTTGCGGGTCTGGGACGATTCCCAGTGGCTGTGAAACTTTTGCATGCATAAGGACACTTTCATGGAACTTTATGACTTGCCTTCCCCTACCCTATGGCACAAGAATACCAAGATGAGAGCAGCCCTCACAGTTGAGAAGCGAGTGGCAATAGCCCTGTGGAAGCTTGCAACGCCAGACAGCTACCGGTCAGTTGGGAATCAATTTGGAGTGGGCAAAACTACTGTAGGGGCTGCTGTGATGCAAGTAGCCGACCCAATCAAAGATCTGCTGATATCAAGGGTAGTGACCCTGGGAAACGTGCAGGTCATAGTGGATGGCTTTGCTGCAATGGGATTCCCTAACTGTGGTGGGGCCATAGACGGAACCCATCTCCCTATCTTGGCACCGGAGCACCAAGCCGGTGAGTACATAAACCGCAAGGAGTACTTTTCAATAGTGCTGCAAGCACTGGTGGATCACAAGGGACATTTCACCAACATCAACGTGGGATGGCCGGGAAAGGTACATGATGCTCACATCTTCAGGAACTCTGGTCTGTTTCAAAAGCTGCAGGAAACGACTTTATTCCCAGACCAGAAAATAACCGTTGGGGATGTTGAAATGCCTATAGTTATCCTTGGTAACCCAGCCTACCCCTTAATGCCATGGCTCATGAAGCCATACACAGGCAGCCTGGACAGTAGTCAGGAGCTGTTCAACTACAGGCTGAGCAAGTGCAGAATGGTGGTAGAACGTGCATTTGGACATTTAAAAGCACGCTGGTGCAGTTTACTGACTCTGTTAGACCTCAGCGAAACCAATATTCCCACTGTTATTACTGCTTGCTGTGCGCACCACAATATCTGTGAGAGTAAAGGGGAGACTCTTTTGGCGGGGTGGGAGGTTGAGGCAAATCGCCTGGCTGCTGGTTACACGCAGTCAGACATCAGGGCGGTTAGAAGAGCACAGGAGGGCATGGTGCGCATCAGAGAAGCTTTGAAAACCAGTTTCATGAGTGGCCAGGATATGGTATGAAAGTTCTGTTTGTTTCTCCTTGATGAACCCCCGCCCCCCCCTACCCCCCGGTTCACTCTACTTCCCTGTAAGCTAACCACCCTCCCCTCCTCCCTTCGATCACTGCTTGCAGAGGCAATAAAGTCATTGTTGCTTCACATTCATGCAGGCCAATATCATCTAACTGCATCCACAGTACCCCAAATTCGACCCGGCAAGGCCAATTTCAGCGCTCATCCCCCTGTCGGGGGTGAGGTAAGGAAATCGTTTTTAAGAACCGTTAAGTTGAAAAAAAGGGCTTCATCATGTTGACGGGTACAGGGTTAAATCGATTTAACGCTGCTAAATTCGACCTCAACTCCTAGTGTAGACCAGGGCTTAGTGAATCTTCAAAGATTTATAGCACTAGTTTTAGTTGCACTTCCTGAGAGTCAACTCATCTCATGATCTTTACAGAGCAGTCATTAGCATATCTGAGAAATCCCCTTTCAGTGTATTTTACAGTCTCTTCTCTGTGTATTGAGGTAGTTTTATAAGTTATGTGCAGAGATATGCCATAATTCCTAATGTCATGTAAGTGTCATGAAATCACAAATATGGATTTATTTACTCAGGGTCAGTAAGGAAACTGGTTCTGAACAGGAAACCAGAAAACTTTAATTAAGACATACACAAGGTGATCAAGCCTCTAGGATTGGTCAGAAAACTCTTTGATGCTCTAAAAATATAACTTAAAGTTACCAGGTTAATAAAGTACAGCATTTCAAATAGATTTCTGAATTCAACTGCCATTTTCAGCAATTGATCTTGATACTGAGTTACTATTGCAAATATTGAATTTCTCTCAGTAACAACCAGAATTATTATATCTTTTTTTAAAAAATAAAAAAGTTTAAAAAATGAGGTAAGAATATTGTCTTCCCTCAAGCAATATTGACTTGATCAAAAGAAGTTTTCACTATGTATAAAAATAACATTCATACATGTGCCCTGATCTTGCTCTCAGTTAAGTCAATGGCAAAATTCCCATTAATTTAAACAGGATCAGTGAATAACTCACATGGAAGAGGTAAACCATGAGTGACATAACCACATGGGAACTGTCTCTGTCTCACTGACCTAAAGAGCTACTTTTATCAAGAAATATGGCAAGAAATATGGTGATAAAACAGCCATGAAGTCAAAGTGTAACATTATTTCTTTGCTTGTGCTTTTCTGTAATTTTCACTTTCAGGATAAAGGCTAGGAAGAATTTTACATTATAATCTATTATTATGTAAATCTCTGTAACATAGAAGTTGGAGCATGGAACTGGGAGTTAACTCTGCTTGGTTTATTCCTCATTATGACACTTATATATGACCGTGGCAAAGTGACTGCCCCTGATAGTGACTAAGTTTACTTCTCGGTAAGTGGAATTAGTATCACCCATTTTAGAGTTATTCAGCATTAATTAATTCTTACACAGTACTTTGAGAGCCTTGGCTAAATGGTGTTAATAATAATAATACAACTGGTATATTTTATTTTGGTTTGTACAGATATCGGATATTATCATAGCTGGTCAAATAGCTGTAATATCTAATCAGAAAAGAATCGTGTATATTTCAGATAGAAAGCGAATGTGACCAAGTATATTGCACACTCTCTTGCATAGCTATGGAAGCATTAGCAACGCTAATGCAGTCTGCCCAACAACTAAGGGACATAAACCAAGAAAGATAATTGTGTGCACAGCACTAATTTTTAAGGTCTCATGTGATAATATACAATATGTTTTAGAGAAAATCCAAAGATATTTGGCATGTAACTGTATAAACCTGTTTCACACCTGATTTGCTTTCAAGGAGCTTGCATCTACCGCCTATCCCCATTTTTGTTCATGTCATAATATAATTTATTTTGCGTGACTGAATGAGAATATGATTACGCTCCCAATGCATCACAGCTCATATCACACCTTCCTTTTATTCCCTGGCAAGAGGATGATTGTCATAGTCTGACTTTTTTAATAATTGTGAGACTATATGCTATATGGATTCAGTCTACGCCAGTCACTTCTTGATTTATACAACAGCATCAAGTTATATGAAACATATATGGTATTTGCTATACAAAAAGGCTAAGAAATAGGTGACTGGCACATTATCCTTGGAATACAATGTAAACACTGCTATTGTGTTCCAAGTCTGTAGTTTGAAAGGTAAGGAATGTTGTAAAGATTTCACTTAAAGGTAAAAGTACAGCTCCTTTGTTTTTAACCCCTTAAACTTGCCTAATGTCAACCAAAACAGTCTCTTTTTCATACACTTCTCTAGGAGCCATAGCATACTCTCCTGTGGAAAACCTCATGAAAGAGGACACATTTCTTAGAAAAAACTGCAGCTTTGAAGCTCTGGAGTTTTTCAGGTGGGATGCTAGCTGGGGGACTGGGTTATCCTATGGCAGAAGCCAATGAGAAACAGAGGGAAGTAAGAACCTGGGGAGGCTGAGAGCAGCCTTCAGGATTCATTCTTGTGTGAAAGGGGAAAAGTGTGCTTAAAATGTACTTCTGAAGATATCCCCAACACACAGGAGGGTTAAGGGTGGCAGGGAACTCTACAGACCAGCTGCAGAGTGCCTGGAGCATTTTGCACACAGAAATCTGACTACAGCTGTGTGAATAACCGATTTTTCAGTTAGCTATTGAATACAATTTATATATATATATTTATTTTTCTGGGTTGACCCAAAACCAAAATATTTCTGCAAACTGGAAAAGGTGAAAAATTTTCATTGAGTAACCCAAAATGAAATATTTCATTTTCAAGGGTTTTTTTTACGCTTTTAAAAAGAAAATGGAAGTAAATTCAAAATGAGAAGTCATTCTGAATAAAAAAATCAAAATGTTTCATTTTGAAAAATGAAATGTTTTGACTGTTTTCTGAAGTTTTAGTTTTTTTGATATTTTAACGAAACAGGTGATTTTGTCAAAAAAATCACAACGTGTTTTAGTCAACTCAAATGTGTATTTTTTATTTTATTTATTTATTACAATAAAATTTCACCCAGCTCTAATGCTTACACCGTCATCAGTAATTTAGGTGGATTTCTCAGGCATAATTCCATGCTGTTCTCACCATATTATCCCATATACGGTTTCTTCCCTGCTCTACAGGTTAGCCCGGTGGATTAATACTGTTGTCTATCTTGGGCCTGGTTTACACTAGGAAATTAGGTTGGTATAACTATGCCTCTTAGGGGTGTGAAAAATTCATACCCCTGAGCAACACAGCTAAATAGATATAACTCCAGTGTAGACAGTGCTAGGTTGATGAGAGAATTGGTATGGCCCCTAAAGAATTCCCCCATCAACCTAGCTACCACCTCTCGAGGAGATGGATTACCTACACTGACAGGAGCTCCCCTCTCATCGGGGTAGGTAGCATCTTCCCTGAAGTGCTGCAGCTCCACTGCTGCAGTGTTTTAAGTGTAGATAATTCCCTAATATTTATTTATATGGCCCCAATTACCATAGTCTGAGTGCCTCATAATACCCCAGTTAGTAGGGAACTAATATTATTCCCATTTTACAGATGGGGAATTGAGGCACAGAGAGTCTAATTGACTTTCCCATGGTCATACAGGAAGTCTGTCACAGACAGTTAATTGAACCCAGGTCTCCCAGCTCCAGGCTAGCTCCCAAACTAGGGAACTATCCTTCTGCCCTGCTGTGACAGTTGCCTTCTGCTTACAGTGTGTTGGGTTTTTTTTTCACCTCTCACTTTCTTTCTCCCTCCCCCCTCAAATTACTACCAGTTCCATGTCCTTTTTTCAGTGGTATGATTTGATTCTAGACTGGCACTTCTACAAGCTGAGAAATGAACTGGCTAATGTATTTCCTTGAGTCAATTTGTCCTCTAGGATGTAATTCAACCTTCAAGAGAAAAGAATATGAGTGCCAATCCATAGTTATTCTATTTATTTTAGCCAAATCTACTTTTTCTTAATTATAGGTTTTAGTCAGGCACAGTTGCTCAATCAGAAAACCCCTTTCTCTACCTGTTCTCATGATGTACAGTTCTATTTGCACAAACCTGCACCAACTGAATATCTGACTACGTTTGAATATCTAACATGTTGGAATATATAAGTGCAAAAATATATTTTTTTTTTTGGAGAGATGGTATTGTAGCTATTTGAACTGTAATAATAATCTCCAGTATGCACAAGAAAAAAATTCAACTACAACTTTAAAAAAAAATTACAATACAGAGATGCGGTTTTAAATTCTGTCACTTCTTGAACACGTGGTGGGTTACATGTGGATGTAAACAAGATATAATCTTTTCACTGCACCAATCTCCATTACAGCCATTTGCAGAAAATACAGAAGGATATGAATAGCAATTTTCACCAACAGATTGCTTCAGATAGAAAATGCTGGACCTCAACAATCTGGAATCTGTGGTTCTTCTGCACTTCCCTCATAGTTTCTACATTCATTTTCCCTCACAAGTAAACCTTGCTTAAATATTTAAAATCTGCTGTAAGAAATGAGTAACTGTAATAACGTGATCAGCAGGAATGGTGTCATATTTCTCTCACTGATAGAGCAATGTAGTGCAGCAGCATACAACATTGCCTCTTTGTTACTGGGAGGGGGGTTGGGAAAAGAAGCTAGTATGCTATTCCATACAATACCTTGAGCCTACAGCATCCTGCATTCTGTTTTTAACACATGAAATAATATGGTACCATATTTCAGTACATTAAATTGTTACATATATCAAATACAATTAAGAAATTTGGAATTGCATGAATACATCATGTACATACTTCTTTACAGATGCATTTTTCTTCAGACAGGCTGGTGCCTGCTTTAATTTGGAAGCTATCCATTTTCATACAAAGTTAACCAAGAGTGACAGGAAATCAGATGCCTACATTATTTATCTTTTCTGAACTTTTTTTTCAATAAAACCCCCCCACCTGTTAATTGCTTTTCTGGGAAGCTATTTTGTAGCACCATAAGGATAGATCTTCTGTATTTTGAAACACTAAGGAAATGAAACTTTAAGGTGTGCAAGGTGAATATGGTGTGCAAATATTGGGGATGTTTTGTTTTCATTAACAGAAATTGAATGTGTGACCAACAGTAAATGGTCTTTGACTGCTTGATGCACTAACCATGACTATTGGAGATCTGACCTTTTTAACTCCATTTATCAAATGGCACACATTGGTCATTTCTTTGGTTGAAATTATCAGTGCTCTGTCCAGCCCTTCACATTTTCCTTTGGTTCTCCGGCTCTTCAATCATATCTGACCCTAAGTGTCTCATACATTCAGAGACAGCAACTTCATCTCACTCTAATTAATTAAAGACTGAGAAAAGAAACTACAGACCAAGACAGGGACACCTTTTTTGTGGATAATTTAAAAAAATCCTAGGCCATCTTTAGGGCTTGCTCCTGCACAAACGGATGTGCGTATGAGTACAAGGTAAAGTGTATGAGTAGACTGGGATTATTATTATAATTACTGGGACAGAGGAACCCAGTCCTGCATGAATACGAGCACTGCTGTATCTGTCAAGTTATGTGGGCCTAGTATCAGGAGTAAGGCCTTACAGGATAGCATGTATCTAAGCGCTTCATTGACAAGATTAAGTTTGCACCTAAACTTGTCTCCTAAGATCTGGCATGCTCCACACACATCCATCCAACCTCTTTATTAAAATCCATGTTCTTAAGAGTCATAGAGCAGGTACAATGGGCACTTGAGAACTCTGCTCATTGGAGAGAATAATGCCCTATGCTAAATCTTATTTGAGTCCACAAGTAGCCTTCACTTACATTGCACTAAAGAGCAGCAACTTGTGGTTCCTGCTGCGTGCCCTGCAGGATCACAAGATCCAGAACTTTGTGTTAAATTTTAAAACATCCCAGTGCAGTTGCAGTAATTCAAAACAGTAAATGTTAACAGAGCAAATAAAAAGACATTTGAATATACAATTATCCTGTGAGACATATTTCATTAAGAAAGTTTATTAGATTGTATTTGGCAGTCAGGATTTGTTTTACATCCACCCATTATCATATTAAGCACTACAAACTGATTTTAAAAATCTACCAAATTTCTGTTTAATTAAAAAATGTTTTCAGTTCTAGAAATCTTAGTTCTTTTATTCACAATGTTATTATCTTAATATGCAGAGCTAAAGAAGCACTGCAATCCTGTATAACTGAACTCTATTCATGTATATGGTATTACCGCTAGAGATGATTCACAAAGCAAAAACATCCAGGTAATTTGTGGGGGAAAGATGGAATGCACTTTTTCCTAATAAAATACAGAATTCTGACATTCATTAAGCTTTCTTTCTCATCCTAAAAGTGGCAACCTTTCCAACTGAAACCTATAGGAAAGATCAATTTTACTGACACGTGGAGTTGAGTAAAAGAGACCCTTGTTACAATGCTCAAAATATACATCTTTTATTAAATACAAAAAACAAACTTGGGAAAAACTGGCAAGAAGATGCATAAGTTAAGGAAGTCCCTTGAAAATCATAACTTATATATACAGTTATCAGAGATTTTCCTACAGTGATTATTGTACTAGTCAAGATTAATGAGGAATAACAAGTAACTCACCATAGCAACCAATGTAGATTAGACACCATATGGAAAGAGATACATACAAAACATTTAGAATCAAAGCAATATAGTTCTTGATTTTTCAAAGATGTTAAATACGTTTGTGTAGCATTTTCCCCCACACAAGAAAAAATGGTTATTTGATACAAAAGGGAAATGAAACTGTTCTGCTGGGGATGGAAATAGTAAAAAGTAGAGAGCACTAAAATATATATCAAGTAAAAGCTTATAAGACAAGGTCTCGTTCCTGCAAACACTGTCAGATGAGTAACTTTCTGCACTAGTCCCACTACGTTCAATGAGCCTGTGTACAGGTGTAAAGTTACTATATGCATCAGTGTTTGCAGGATCCTAGAAGAAGAATTCATAAAAGCCACCTTAGCTTACTTAATCAAACAACAATTATCCATAAAACAGACTTAGCACATTTGGTTCACCCTATGTTTGTTTGAGACTTTCAGCACTACTCGCCCATTCCTTCTTTGGAACCTGTATTATTGCATTCCCCTAACACAAAACTCTATACACCCCCCACACATGCACTCAAAGAACTTAAATAAACCTATGACTGTTTCAGATCACTGAGCAATGTTTCGTGTATTTGTTGTTAATTCTTATTGAGAGAAAATATCCTTTACTTGTGAAAAGTCATGTTTAATGTTACACAGTCTAATTGCACTCTTGCTCTATTCCTGATGCATGTAGCTTGCTAAACTCCGTCTCATTAATATCTGGGAAAGAAAAGATTTGCAACTAGCTCCTACGACTCATAGGGTTGCCGACCCTCCAGGATAGTCCTGGAGTCTCCAGGAGTTAAAGTTTAATCCTTAATTAAAGATTATGTCATGTGATGAAACTTCCAGGAATATGTCCAACCAAAACTGGCAACACTAACTACTAATAGTATGGTACTCAAGTTCTGTGGTTGTAGAATGGCTTCCCAAACACTGCAGCATTTCTGTTTACTTTATAACAGCACTTTACTGGTGTAAAACTGACAACTGTTACAAGACTCACACCACACTTAATTCCATTACATAACAGAACCAAACTTCCAACCTCTTTTGGCAAATCTTAACTCATCTCAAAAGAATTACTGACTTATCGTTAATGTGTCCACATTAGTTGGATCCAAAAAACACTTTCAACTGCTCATCTGTTTTTTGTTCCTGCCTGTACGAGACATAATTCTACACATCAGGCTTTGGAGGAGAAAAACTTTGGTTCATTTCCCAACCCCGCCAGTTGCCTGGACTCTATAGTGGCACTGAAGAAGAGAGCACTGTCCTACTGTTTCCCTGAAGTTAGCACTGACAAAGAGAATCAGAGCTCCTGAATGAAACTGCAGACCTTTGCGATGATGCAGAGTATCTTCCATTTTCTTGACTGATACGCAGTCTTTATGGTAGGTTTCAGAGTACCAGCCGTGTTAGTCTGTATTCGCAAAAAGAAAAGGAGGACTTGTGGCACCTTAGAGACTAACCAATTTATTTGAGCACGAGCTTTCGTGAGCTACAGCTCACTTCATTGGATGCAGTTTCCACGGTATGCATCCAATGAAGTGAGCTGTAGCTCACGAAAGCTCATGATCAAATAAATTGGTTAGTCTCTAAGTCTTTATGGTGACAGCACAAGTATTGATTATGACAATTTTTCCCATCTACTGTGGAATGGAGTTTCTACTTGTAAGAACCTGCCAGACTAGAAGCTGGGACCATGGCGGTTCTGGACCACTGACACCTCCACATCACCACAGGAGGCTTGGGCTAAGCTCATGTGGGAAGACGCTGTGAGGCTAGGCTCGACAGGAAGTATCACCAAGGAGCACCTGAGTGGCAGCTCTTCACAGCCCACTGATTGGCTGGCGCCAGCACTTAAACCAGGAAGCCATGACAGGGCTGAGCAATAAAACAGACTACCTGCCTGTCTCTGCTTGAGACCCTGCGTGTAAGAGACCCCAGACTACGGCCTCCAACTCTGCCTGTCTTCTGACACCTGACTTTTGGTTTTCCCTCTGGCCTGTCTCAGACTCTGACTTCTTGTACCCAACCCGGCCTGATACCCACTTTGACCACTAGGCCTGAATTGCCTATGTCCCAGTCATGACATTACTGCTAAATGAGATGAAGCCACATTTAGTTTTTCACAAATGAATGTCTACTGCAGCGGTTCTCAAACTTCATTGCACCGTGATCCCCTTCTGACAACAAAAATTACTACACGACCCCACGAGGGGGGACCAAAACCTGAGTCCCACCGCCCTGGGCCAGGGAGGAGGGCAAAGCCAAAACCCAGGGTCTTCAGCCCTAGGAAAGGGGCCTGTAACCTGATACCCGCCACCCAGGGCTGAAGCCAAAGCCTGAGCCCTGCTACATAGGGCTGAAGCCCTCGGGCTTTGGCCCCAGGCAGTAGGGCTCAGGCTTCAGTCCTGGGTGGTGGGGCTCAGGCTTCGGCCCCGGGTCTCCAGCAAGTCTAACACCAGTCCTGGCAACCCCATTAAAATGGGGTTGCGACCCACCTTGGGGTCCTGACCCACAGTTTGAGAACCGCTGGTCTACTGTTTAATTTTTGGTTGTTAAGGGTTTTTGTTATTCCAACATCCTTGAATAAAACTGACTGAGAAAAAATTGTCCCTAATGACATCCGTAACTATCATGCACCATTGAAGAATGGTGGCTAGTGCCTGCTGCCAGACACTGCTGAGACTACAACTGGGAGAATAATGGATGCTTCAGTTCACTGGCAATTCCAAAACAAATCAGAAAAAATATTGGGTTGAACTAAATATTTAGTTTGACATGAAGCTAAACATTTTGTTTCGATTTGGAGCATTTGTTAAAGTTATTAAAAATAAAATGGAAGAAAATTTCAAAACACAAAATGTCATTTTGAACCAAAAAAATCACAGAAACGGCCATACTGGGTCAGTATCGTGTCTTCTGACAGTGGTTAGTGCCAGGTGCTTCAGAGGGAATGAACAGGACAGTTGATCATGAACAGAACAAGTAATCCAACCAAAATCTTTTGTTTCAAAAAAGGTCAAAGGAAACATTTCAATTTTTTCAGAAATTTGTTTTTGGAAACAAATTTAACAAAACTGACACAAATTCATAAAATATTTTGGTGTCGATGCATCTGCATTTTGCCAAAAAAAATTTCCAGCAAAAAAATTTCACACAGCTCTAAATGCAGCAAGTAATTACTTCAATATGGCCAACCACAGTGAGTTTCTTACCCAGGCAAACTCCCATTGATTTCAACAGGAGTTTGCCTGAGTAAGGACTGAGGAAGAATGGAATAAGGAACTCCACATGTAGTGCATTAGGCATAACTTTTGCAGAAATTGTGTAAGCACCTTATAAAGAATAAAAAAGTGTCCCAAATATGCTTTTATCTGAATTTCATATAAATATGTTCACATATTTGACAAAAAACTGCTTTACACCATTAGACTAGTAGTCACTTCTCATTCTCAAATTCCTGGATTTTCTTTCAGAGTAACAGCCATGTTAGTCTGTATTCGCAAAAAGAAAAGGAGTACTTGTGGCACCGTAGAGACTAACCAATTTATTTGAGCATAAGCTTTCATGCGCTACAGCTCACTTCATCCAATGAAGTGAGCTGTAGCTCACGAAAGCTTATGCTCAAATAAATTGGTTAGTCGCTAAAGTGTCACAAGTACTCCTTTTCTTTCTGGATTTTCTTGTTTCACTCTACTAAGCAAAGCAGAATTGGGACATTGCATATTTTAAACTCGTGTGTTTCCAGCAATAATAATAAAAACATATAGACTACAATATTGTATTTAAAAACACAATTCAAATACAAAGGCTTACTTGCCATCTCGGTTTTTATGTTTCTGTTTCTAGCATAAAATTTTTTTTAGAAATAAGAGGCACTTGCTTTCTTGCTCATTTTCCTCTATAATATGGTATCACATTTCTCTGTACTTCTACTCAGTACATTAGGTTTTTATCTACAGTAATATAATTCACAAATAATTTACAGTAAAATTCAAAATGTGAAACAGAAGTACTTGAGATGAGAGACCATTGTTTATGCAGAGCAATATCATAATTTTTGAAAGGACCAAGAGGTCGGGTATGGCTTCTGATTAATACTGATGAACCTGATTCCTAAAGACTAATATCCCGAATGGGAAACGGATACCTTTACGCATGCAGTCTATCCAAGGTATTCTCATTAAAACAATTTTTTAAATGTTATAAGCTTCACTTTGTGTCAAGATATTGAAGGCTTTCCATATCTGATTAAAATATTAAATGAGGTATTGGGCTACATTAAAAATCAACCTTTTTCACATATTGAAAAGTAATGGTCTATCATTTTTATTAAAGTGCTTTTATTTCCAGTTAATGATAATTGTACCACAGCCAACTTTGTGGCCTGTTCAACTGAAAACCTCCAGGGATATCCCAAAGAAGAGATTGTACAACAGAAGAGACACTTCGTATAACATTGCTTCCTATTTTGTATTTTTTACATTTGATCCTAACTTTGACTGTTTTATTTTCTGTTTATTTTTCTAGCTGATGGGTCCTACAAACTGGTAAATGTGCAAGCAAGAGCACAGTTGTTAGATCTACCAGCAGACTTGGGACACAGCAGTACTGCCAAACTTGAGCATTCAAAAAACTATGACTCAGACCTCAAAAATTGAGAAGATTGCTTACACACCATGAGATTTTAAAAAATTAAATAACTCACATTGTTTTTCATCTTTTCTGTTTTTTCACCTTTGGAGGATGCCCATACTCAACTTGTGAACAATCACTTCAAATTCAAAATAAAACCTCAAATGCCCACAAAAAAATGTTGTCCTCACTGTTCTCTCTGAGAAGATGGACTCTATTCAATTTTACCCCCTGGGATGCAGGGAACTACCATTCCATTTCTATTTCCCTCCATAACTGGACAGGCTAGACAGCTGCCCAGTTCACGGTCTGACAGGCTCCCACCTACCTCCCTACATTCACTTGGCTCCCTTATTTCCCTTCCTTTTCCCTCACAGTCTTCTGCCTTTCACGCTCTTCCTACCTGCCACATTTCCCTGTGACCCCTCAATTTCCTCCTGACACCATTTCCCCTGCATGCCCTCTCAGGCCTTATGTAGGCTAGAGTAAAAAGTGTGTTAGAATGGATTACCTAACATGTTTAAACTAACAAGTTTTAAGAATCTAGTATAGACAAAGCAGTGTGTATTCTTTAACATGTTCTAAACTGATCAACTTAAATTCCGTAGGCTTTAAAACTAGATCAGTTTATCACATGTTAAAGAATACACTGCTTTTTCTGCACTACTCTCTTAAAACATCTGGTAAGAATGCATTACTTAACAACCTACAACATCACACCTTTTATGCTAGCCTAGACAAGGCCTTAGTCTGCCTCTTGCTCTCGATACTTCCCTGTGCCAATCCTTCGCCTCTGTTCTGCTCTTCATATACCTCTGCATGCCCTCAGTGTGCCTTCTGCTGCACACATTTCCTTGTCCCCTCATAGTTTCCTGCTCTATTTCTTAAACACATTCCTCTTCCCAGTTTCCCTCACAGCCTCATTTCTGGCCCCTGCCAGGCCCTCTCACATGGTGACTAAGGGATTGCCATCTCCTGAGAACAGCCTGACTTCAGCCCCATTGGAAAGAATTGGAGCCTCATTTTCCTCTGCAAAGGGTAAAGGGACATGATGGTTATTGTGCTGAGGGCACATATAACTTCAGTCCTATTGACAGTAATGGGAGATGGTGGCCATTTTGGGTAGAGGGCAAAACTTTGCAATATTGAAAGCAGAAATAAAAAAATCACTGAGACTCTTAAAACCCCCCAAATATCTTGAGACATTTGATAAAATTGCAAGAGCTTGAAATATTGAAACAGAAAAAAAGAAGGGATTACAGTTTAGATCTGATAAGTAGTATGCATGCAGGATGCATGAGGCAAGACACTACAGACCAGAGCCCCAGGACTCGGAGCTATTTTTGGTTGAATAGCCTATCAGCTTTGGTTAATACGCCTCCCTGCAGTGACACCCAGGTGCAGAGAATTTCTCTGCACTGTTTGTGATGGAAAATTCTAGCATACGATAAAGCAAAACGCACGTGAATAATATTTAAACCCACAGACCCGTAGCTTTAGGTCACATGAAATGGCCATACCAACTTTTCAATACTTTGAGTCCATCTCAAAACCCTAACACAGATCTCTGTAATACCCCACTAGACATTTTCCTCCAGCTCAATATATCAGAATTTTTAAATTTTTTAACAGTGTTTTGGACATTTATCAGACCACCAGTGCCTCTAACCAGCTAATTTGATTTCAACTAAAATTTCATGTGACATGGTATCAAATTACTAAATTTCAAGTATATTACATCTTATCCCGCTCACACACTAATTTTGTAATTCTATACATTGGACAGTTAATTACCAGAATCATTCCAGTAAATTTCCATAATGCCTGCTGGATCACAGACTGCATAATTTAGTATCTGTTCTTTGAACAGAGTGAGGAAAGGATGGACAATATATAATTAGATGTAGCTTCACTGGATACTAGGCAGGTGAAAATGAGAATACAGGTTAAAAATCCCGAAGCCAAAACTGAAATTTGAAACAAGCAAGTGACTCTTTACTGGCACCTCTGTAAATCTATCTTAAGGAGAAAATTTGAAAGAGCCAGACAAGGCATATGCTTCTGTTATTCCTCGAACACCCCCTCATTTGGGTATCCAAGCATGTGTTTGCACCAGAAAATCAGGGAATGACATGACTAAATGGACAGCAGCACATGCCATGACCTGAACTTCTATCCATAAACACGGGAGTTTGTGAGTGCAAAGATATTTCGTGTGGTCGACCCACTCCAGGGGCTCTTGAAAATTTGACTCGAGTCTAAATCGATCACTTTTCAAGGCCAACAAACCACTTCACTTTTGCTTTGAATTGGTGGATAATTCACTTAGAGAAAATAATCATGTGGTTTGGAATGCCTAAGTAGGCTGAGACAATGCCATTGCTTTCATAGAGATTTGGTTTCCTAAAAATTAAAGTGGCATACAGCAGGCATCCCAATTTTTGAAGAATAGGCCTTTTAGAATCCCAGTGAGAAGGCAACAAACCAAGGGAGACCCTAAAAGCATTCATTGTCCAACATGAGAGAGAGAAAAATTAAGACAGCTAAATAAACACCATACCTTTAAATAAGAGTAACAAGGTCACTATCTCTACTCTGATGTAGTCCTAGCCATTCAGGCCAAACAGAGAAAATACGCCAGATTTATAAGTGGTGTATATTGGCATAGCTCCACTGAGTTTCAGATTACACCAGCTGAGGATGTGAAATTAGCAAAAGAGGCCTCTGATTTTACCCTGGCAAACTTAAATACAATATGAAGAAAACCCACACATGGTCTGCCAATTATTTTTTTTTAAACACAAAAGAAAAAAGAAAATCGAGAAAATCACAGGATGTGGTACTGATCAAGCACAGTGTTCTGATGGGGACAATGACAAAATTTGAAATTTCCCCAAAACAAAGGATAAGTCTAACACATAGAACAGATAACAGAAATGTTGCCTGTAAGCTTGTTTGTTTGTTGCAAATGGTCAAGTTTGTATGTTAATTGGTTTTCTATAACAGGATGACTCTGGAGGAAATATATCATGTATTTTTGTCTTAAATCGCTTTATAAATCATTTTGAAACTGAGACAATTGCTATGAAAGCTAAATATATGAATAGCCAGTACCATTATTAATCTCTCATCTGTGTTATAATAATAACATTGATTATATAAGTTATTTACATGGTGTAGCTGTTTTGACATTGCGGAGGCCTTTGGAACTATTCCTCACCATCTGTCATAGCTCAATGAATGTCAAAGGGAGAAATCCATTAAAATATGGCAAAATCTAGAAGTAATATGCAGGATTCTTGAACAAGTAAATGAAATTTTATGTCACTATGGTTTCCTCCAGAACTTAGGCTTAGATAGCCAGAGAAATTTCTAGTGATTAATATGCCTTAATTTATGTTAACTGAACATTTGCATCTGTATAATGTGTTTCAGTTCTGAAGACAACTAAGCCTTTATCTCAGATACCTTTTTGATGCAACTATTCAGTTACTATTTGCAGTGTATGCCATTCCAATTTTAAACAAACAAAAGGCTTTCAGCAAAACAAATATATAAAAAAAAAAGAGGTGCACCTTGCAAAGTTTAAATACCAGTTTATTTGGCAATGTCATGAAATATTTAAAAATGCTTACCTCTTCTTGCTTGGGAGTGCTAAATATTGCCATCTTGGTCTTGGCCATAGCTGGGTCAGGCTTATTAGAAGGTACTCCCCTATATGATGTACAGTGCTTGTTAGCTTCTGCTGATAACTTTAGCTTTGGAGAATCATCAGGAGCCTGATCTTGACCATCCATTGGTCTTACATAAGCCGTTGGTTTCTGTTGAACTATATTAGGCTTTGAAGCTAGTGAAGGAGGGAAGTTCTGAACACAGTGCCCACTGCTGTGTTTTGCTGGCCTTTCTTGAGCCTGAGAGCCTACTTCTACACTGCAATTTAGTTTTGACTGCTGTTGTGCTTTGCTGACACTGTCTCCAAGCACGGATCTTAAAGTACCTTGTTGTGCTGCACTGACAGATGACGATGTGGGACTCGATGCAAAGTGTTTAAGCTTTTCCAGACCAGTTTTTTGGTTAGCCATTTTGAAGTCACTATTGTGTGACTCAAGCAATCTGTGCCCATGCTTGCTTGCCCTCTGCTGGCCATCAGAAGCATTTTGCCCAGCTTTCTGCCAACCCATTGTGGGGCTCTTGCTTTGCTGACCAGATAGAGCTGCTGGTATGGATGATGAAGTGCTGCAGATGGAAGGCTGAGGCTGTGGTCTTGAATCTGCAATGAAATGTTCATCAGTTTTGTTCACAGGTGCCTGTGGAATCCCAGGTTTTGGAACTCCAACAAGATGACTCTGGTTGGATCGATCTGTCAATAAGTCCTTCATTTCATCATAGTTACCTAATGTATTCTGGATACGATTTGAGAGCTCATCTCCCTTGTTAGTCTGCAAAACAAAACAAAACAAAAATCAAACAAACATTCTGTAACAATTAAAGTAAAAGAAAACAATACCATTCATGCTTCACTCCTTACTGAAGCAGCACTGCCTTATATAGTAACACAGTTGAGGAATGAGATCAAAAATCCTTATTGTCTCTGAAGACACTTGTCAACATCTTAAATCTACCCTGAACTGGAAAAGCTGTAAAGGGCCTCAGAGTATATAAAAAAGAAATCTACCACTGGTATCACACTGTCGTTAAAATATATTACCTGGAAACTAGAAAATTTATTATTGCGGCTATGCAGAATGATTTGAATTAAATCTGGTCATAATAAAGACATTTCCTTTGTTGGGAGCCAAGTACTGAATTGAGGCCTACAAGGTGCTTAGGCAGCAGCCTTAGCTACTGCACCACAGCAATGCACTGGTGTGCTGCCTCTGACCAACAGCCTTAGTACTGAAGCCCTACAGGCCTACAGCACCCAGTCCCCTGATTAGATGGACAGGCAGCACTTTCATTGAGTAACTGGACTATATAAATGCCTGAACAGGAAGACAAAGCTGACTGAACCCCAGACCACTCCCCAGTCTACCTTGCCTTGCTGCTTCACCTGACCCTACCTTATTGCCTCATCCAATCTCACCTCCCCAACCCACTAACCTGGCCCCTCGGATTGAGTCTTCCGGCTACTGACCCCTTCAAGAACTCTGACCATGGCCCCAGACAGCCTCTGATATGGACTGACCCACTGGCTGCCTGACCATCTGCACATACATTACTGCTCTGGACTATCCCCTGGCCCATCTGGCCCTAAATCCTTGTAGTCCACAGCAAGCTTCCCCTTTAAGACATGGGTCAGGTTTCAGCCATGAATGAAAATACTACATTCTTGATTTCCTCCAGTATGCATTCTTTACAGAAATGTACACATAGCAGAAAAGGGAGGCAATACAATAGCTTAAGAAAGTACTGAATTCACCAGTCAGCCTACTGCATATTCTGAGCTGACCCTAATATCTACAAGGGTCCCATCAAAGTGAGCTAATGGGACATGGGAAAAATATTACTGACTTGTGATTCTACTTCTCTGAAAAGATCATTTCTGACAGAATTCTCACTCCTGGGTCTTAGCTAGGGTGACCAGACAGCAAATGTGAAAAATCGGGACGGGGGTAGAGTGGTAATAGGAACCTATATAAGACAAAGACCCCAAAATTGAGACTGTCCCTATAAAATCAGGACATCTGGTCACCCTAGTCTTAGCTCTTTTGCAAAAAACCAGGAAGTTCTTAACATTTTTTGGCAGTGGTAGAGAGATGGAATACAAGCAAGTTGCATTTTCCATCCTCCCAAGGGTGGAATGTGCTATCATCTGAGCTTAGCCACTGTCTTCAAGCAGGAGGCAAAAGCTCCCCAAAGAAAGAAGACAATCAATAAAAATAATTGAAAACTATTGTCTCACGAAGTTAATTGTAAACAAAGGTGTAAACATTAACATGACCACCTCACAGATTCTTCCAAACTCTGCAGAGAAGCAGGTGTTTGAGTGAGAATCCTGTCAGGCTACCTTTACAGAAACAGGATTAGAGGTCAGTAATTTTCTGCCTTTCCTCCACCAATGGTGAAATCCTGATCCCACTGAAGTCAATGGCAAAACACCCATTGACTTCACTAGGACCAGGATTTAACCTCAGGATTCATGCTCCTGGAGAGAGAGAAGCAGCTCAAGGGAAGAACATAAAAAGAATGTAAAAAAGAATGTAAATAAATCTGCAACAGGAAACAGTAATCAGGCCAATACCAACCATGGAGAGGCCGGTGGGGCCGGGGGGGGAGAGCGGCAGTTGGCTTACTTTTTATAAACTTCATATATAATTGGTTTAAATTAGTCATATACTGAAAGAACCAAACATGCTAGGGGAAAGGAGAATTGGTACTCCCCTAACTCAGAAACAGTATCTGCATCACAGAAACAGGATTTCCTCCTAGAAGCTGAATCCAAGTAATAATGCCTTAGGGAAGTGTGGCATGAGGGCCATGTAGCTGCCTTGTCAATGTTTGCAAGGGAACCATCCCCCCAGGGCAAGCAGTGCAGACAGCTTTGCCTAAAGCTGAACATGCCTTGCACTAGCCTTCTAGTTTCAGGGCAGCCAGGTGATAGATATGCAAAATGCAATCCAACTACAATTTTTGAAATGGATCACTTAGTCACAATATTGCCCAGTGGAGTAAAATAAAAAAAAGTTGGGAGGCTTTTTTAAAGATTTAATCCACTCCAGTTAAAATGCCAAGAACTTTTTGAGCCTAGGGAGAAGAGTATCATGGGTACACGTGGGTAGAAAGAACATTGGCAAGTTGTGAGGCTGACTATGGTGGAAATTTGTCACCATCTGCAAGAGTAATCTCAGCTGAGTCTGAAGCATCACACTGTAAAACTTGGAATAAGATGCAACAGTCATGAGAGCCTGAAGCTCGCTCTCTCTACAAGCAGAAGTCACTATCACACTGAATTTGAGCTCACAGATATTTGGCAGCTTAAAAGGGAGTTTTCATCAGCTTTGTCAGGACCACACTAACATCCCATAATAAAGAGAGCTATTAACGAGATTTAAAAAATTGAAAGCCCCACATAAATCTGAAGATACAGGTCTACAGAGAATACTTTGACTAGTTCTCAACAGGCCAGATGTTTCTTAACTTAGTTGGGATTTAAATTAGACTCAGGCAGTAAGAAGCTAGTCAAGCATAGGTAGTAAAGGGGTTGTCATGGGCCTGCTTGTATCATGCCACAACCTTCTTCTACCTGGAATTGTAAGTCCACCTGCTCCATGGTTTTTGAAAAGCTAGGAAGACTGGAGCTACCAGTTCAGAAACAGCATAACTAAACATCTCTATCCTGTCAGGAGCAAATCTTCTCAAGGAGGGAGTTCCTGGGTTGGGAAAGAGGAGAGTGCCCTCGGGCCAGACTCCCAGCCTCACGGAATCGGGTATCTGCAACAGAGTTGACAACTATACTTGTCTGGGCCAGTATGGGGTTCGTAAGATCACTCTCTAGACTAAACTTTGCCAAGATCTTAGCTAGCAGAGGTACTAGCAGAAAGGAACAGAGGAGGTAACTTCTTCACTCGATCTCTTCTTCTCCAGCAGATACCTCACTAGTGCAGTCTTTTTCTCTGTGTCTTGGTCAGACGACTACTGAAGAGATCCACCTCTGGTACTCCCCACTGGAGGGAAGAGCTGATACACCATTCCTTGATTCACAGACCATTTGTGAGGATCTGTCACAGACTGATCCAGTCTGCCTATGAGTATGTTCTACTTCCCTGCTACATGTATGGTGTCAAGGAATGTTTAGAGAGACAGGGCCACTTTAACATAAGCAGGTTTTACCAACTCAGGCAGTGTTATAGGATCCCACTACAGAGCAAGCCCCATGTGCACAGAAGCTATTCACCAGCTGGTGCTTCCTTGTGCTGGGTGTGGGGTTGATGGGGCTCCCCCGCTGGTCACCTTCTCCTGTTGTTAGCCTCTGTCTGGGTCTTTTGTGACTTAAAAGTTCAAACCCCATTCTGGGGTATCCAAGTCTAGCTGTAACTGGACAAGCCCCAAGCTGGCTTCTCCCAGCTAACTTCTTCAAAGTCCCTTCTCCCATCTGCTCCGAGTTCAGCAGCAAAGTCCTTCTAAGTCAAACAGAATTGCACTCATCGGTGGGTTTTTTTGGAAGAGTAGCAAGTCCCATGACTTCTGCCTGGGCTCAGGAGAACTCCAAAACGTCTTTCACTCATCTAAGCGCTTGAGCCTCTTGCCCCTCTTGGGTTCCTCTTCAAATCCCAGTTCCTCTTACAGAACATAGCCCCCAGGACTTCCTCCCTGGAGACTGGCCCTTTGTTCCAGGACCTACCACACGAGTTAGCACCACTCTAGTGACTCAGCTCTTCAGCCACAGCTCAACAACTCTCCTCCACAGCCAGCCCCTAAGTGCTGGGTTTCCTCCCTTTTTAAGTCCTACACCCAGATCAGGTGTGGTAGGGCCTGGCTAATTAAACAAGGTTGGCCAGGCCCTGGCCTCCTGGCCCTTAAAGAGGCAGGTCATCCCATGACATGGTGCTTCCCTACTTATTGATGTAAAATGTGGTGGCCTGATTCTCCTCAAACTAGGGCCACCTTTTTGAATACCAGGCCTTAAAGCCTGAGGAACTGTCCATATCCCTATGTGTGAACATTTTTATGCAGCCTTTGTTCCTGGAAAGACCAACTTCCTCCAAGCATTTGGGCCCCTCTCTATGGACTCCCTGTCACAAGCTAGGCACATTTGTGCTCACTGCAATTTGGATGTCCATAGCTCAGGGGTAGGCAACCTGCAGCATCCAAGCTGATGTTCAGTGGCACTCACACTGCTCGGGTCCTGGCCATTGATCCAGGGGGCTCTGCATTTTAATTTAATTTTAAATGAAGCTTCTTAAACATTTTTAAAACCTTATTTATTTTACATACCACAATAGTTTAGTTCTATATTGTAGACGTATAGCGAGAGACCTTCTAAAAATGTTACAATGTATTACTGGCACGTGAAACCTTAAATTAGAGCGAATAAATGAAGACTGGGCACCCCACTTCTGAAAGGTTGCCGACCCCTGCCATAGCTAATTGAAGATGGTCTCTAGATGCCACCAGGCTAGTGGTATTCTCTCATCTGAATGTGATGTGAGAATGTGCGCTCTTGGGGGCCACTGAAGAGATCTCATCTGCAAATGTGCTATGGGAACTACAAGTACAGCTGTAGCCATCAGATCCAACATCCTTAGTATGGTCTAAGCTGTCATATGCTGGCTCTTCCTCATCTTCTCTGCCAGAGTGGTAAGGTCTTGGATCCCATCCTGAGGCAGGAAAGGTTCAAGCTAAGCTGTATCTGTCTGGGCTCTCGGGTATTCTAATTGTCTGCTAGGGACAAGTTGGAATGTCGGGTATTTTAACAGGAACTCTAATGGTACAGACTGATTTTATGACACCCGCAAAAGGGTTGCTGTCCTTGAGTAGCCAGTTATTAGGTAGGAGAACACATGCACTCCCAACCTGGGTAAGTAGACCAAGTATTTAGTGAAAACATATCTCACACCTTCTGATACCTGGGAAGTATCTATATGTATAAACAACTGCAAGATCCAGAGGATATAGCCAATCACATTCTTCTTAAAGAACCTTTAGCAAAATTACTGATTTTGTTGATGAGGCAGTCTCTTCTGTCCAGGAAGTATCTAGAATAAAACCCCTTCTCCCTCTTTCTTGGCCAGAAGGGATTGGACTTCCTGCAGCATCTCTTCATCATCAGAGGGTGCCTGAGAGCATTCTTGAGAGGTATAATGGGGTAAGGAACAGTCTGTAGGGCAGTAATACTCAGACTGAGGTTTGGGAGCTGCAAGTAACTCCTCAGTGTGTCTCCTGCAGCTCTTTGCAGCACATGATATTAAAACACTGAGTAATTTAACTATTAACCAATCTAAGTTATTAACCATTCAGGATGCTTTTACTATGTTATTAACCAGTTGTAGAATACTTGGTCAGTCATTCTGCTGTGAGAATAATATATTTTAAAAAATAGTAAATGAAACAATGAAGTCTCACTAGGCTCTTTTGGGTAATGTTGATCACTTATTTGGCTCCTGAACCAGAGAGGTCTGAGTAGCACTGCTGTAGAGTCTTTCTGAAAATCTGATTTTAGGACACAGAGCACAGACATCTAAGATGACCAGGAGCAAACAAGTATAAAAGGCTCCCAGTCTGCTTTTGACAAGGTCAGCTACTGCTTGCTGAAAGGCAAGAATGAGGCCCTTTGACTTCTGCTGGTGTTATCGAGGCGAAGTGCCCTGTGCAGAGGGGTATTAAACTTCCTTGAAGCCTGGAGTTAATGTAAAAGTTGGGCCTACAAAGAGGAGCGTTTCCGTTCATTCCCTTGTGGAAGGTGTGACCCTAAAGGCCCCTTGATGCCAACTGGTAAAGGGTTCACTGTCATATAACAGCATCTCCTATCAAGTCTGACAAACTCACTACACCTAAGACATTGATATCATCGAATTTTATCCATAAAGAATGTCGTGTGAGGTATCATATGAGAGCTTATATCATACTGGTCATCATAAGCATTGTGAGAGGAATGTTCAGGTGCTATTCCAGAAGTCGCATGTATGTACTAAAAATATGTTTAAACTACGTTACCAAACTAGGTTGATAAACAAGGATTACCCAAACAAAGGAATGTTGATTTACCCATCTGCCTAGATCCCTGATGTAAATTAAGCAGGATATGCCAAACATAATGAGAGTTCAGTTGCATTTGAGGTACACAGGAAGAACAAGTTAACAGGAGGGTGAAAAAGCAGCATGGCACCAGCACACCAGAGCACAAGCATCAGGAAAGAATTAATTTATCTGGGGGTACACTTCAAAAGGATCCGTTTCAAAGGTTTGCTGGACTATAAGAAGGGGGAAAAGAACCCCTGGACAGTTATCTATCACTGTGGGAGCAAAAAGGACAGCACTTTTTTCATCTATGAAAGTTGGATCCTGGTCCTGGGGGCTGGTGCTGCTGAGAAGTTGCTTTAAGTGGACACTTACTTAGACATAGGTCTTGTCTTCACAACAGCACTAAACTATATAACAAAAGTCAATGTTAACTACATCGACTTACTTCAGTGTCTACAGCGTGCTATGTCGACAGGAGATGCTCTCCCATCAACATAGCTTCCATCTCTCGTTGAAGTGGATTACAGAAGTCGATGGGAGAGCACTCTCCCATCAACTTAACATGTCTTATCCAGACTCGCTAAATCAATGCCGCTACACTGATCGCAGCAGCACCAATTTAGCCTGTAGTGAAGACAAGCCCATAGGTTTAAGCATGTTAAAAGTTATGATCGGTCTCTTAGAAATGTGTTCTACTTTTGTTTTATATGTAATCAATGTCACTGTTGCCATTATTCCTACTCAATATTCACTTGAATATGTGAATCTCTGTTCTTTGTTAATAAACTTATTCTCCTTTTACAATAATGTCATCTCAGTACTGTGATATTAAATAGACTGTTCCTTCTCTGTTGAAGTAAGCTGGTGTTTATAGTATTTGGAGACAGTGGACTTAATAATTACTGAGTGTTCAGTGGTGGGCTGCACAATACAGGGGGAACACTTCTGGGGAGTTGGAGAACTGGGATACACCAATTGTTTACTTGGAAGGCAAAGTAAGGGCTGGAAGAATGCTGAACGGTTTGCCTGGGATGGCTAACAGACTGGGGTGTCAGGAAGCTGTCATCCAGCTTACCACCAACAAATCTCTCTCTTGCTAAGGCAAGGGGTAACACGGTGACTTACAGTTATGGACATCCCGAGAAAGTGTCACAAAGGGGCCTGAGCGATGAGATACAGGCCTGAGAATGTTCAGAGGCCTTCATTTTACCTTCTGCAGTGAGAACTCCACTTATTCCCCAGTCAGTTTCTCTCCAATATAGAAACCTAGTACAACCAAGATGCCTTCAGCCAGAGCTACAGGCATCTTCCCCCGAGGCAGTGGCTTTCATCACCAATTCATTAGCATGGAAGGTGGCCCACACCTGCTGCACAGCCAGTCTATGCTTTATGTGCACAAGCTTCCTGGCATTAGTTCTGTGGAAGAGACTCAATCAGAGCAGAAAACGTCTTCCTGGTATTAAGCCATGATAAAGGCCACAAGCAGTGTAAATCTGACATTCACAGAATCTTAAGTGCTGAAGCTTTGGTGTTCAATACTGTGAGAGTGATGGTTTTCCCTGTAGCCATGGTTGGCATCACCAAGACCTCACACTCAAGGTGGGAGACGTAGGTGGTGGTTTCCATGGTGAGGATATATTTTTTTCTTCACAACAAAGCCAGATGTAGAAGTGCCTGTCACATCTTTTTCACTAGCTCATCTAAAATAGGGTGGAAGGCAACAGCACTCTATGGGAGAGGGAAATTCTGGTCCTGTAACATCTCAGTAACTACACGTGCAGATTTATGAGAACACCAGCAGAGCTGTTAACCTGATGTTTCTCCACAGCAGAAATATACTTGGCATCTATAGAATCCTCCAGCTCTTCTGCATCCAAGCTGTAGTCATCACCACCAAACTGATCCTCAGCCCACCCCCCACTCCCCTCCCCAGCTGGGTATAAATGGAAGGAACTGTCTGGTGATGGAGGAGCATGGGGTAGCCTACAGCATCATAAGTGCCTCAGGAAGCCCTGACAGGGACTGCATCAGAATCCATGGTACAAAAGATACAGGGGGTAGGAGACGCTGGTGTTGAAGCCAGAGCTTAGTGACTGAGGGAAATAACTCCTGGGGTACAGGCACTAACCCCAGTGTAAAAAGCACTCCAAGTGTACTGAGAGCTCCCCTCACTTTCTGACACAGGGTGAGAAGGTTGCACTGATGTCAGTATTGAAGACTTTGTGGCAGCCTCTCACAAAACTAAGAGTGATTTGGCCTGAGAACACATTGATAATTCAGAATCACCATTTCCATACCGTGGGACTGAGATGATAAATAGAGATGGTAGGGGGAAAATCTGGAGGCCTCATTACAAAGGTTTCTGAAGGGAGGTTTTAGCAGCAGCTGGTCAGAAAGAATAAGACCCTCTCTCTGAGTGCTTCTGCTCAACCTCTTCTTCAGACCTCTACAGATTATCTTAGTACCACCAACTTCAAGTACATAGCTTTGACTATGCAGGTGAAGGATCCAGTGCTTCTCGGGCAACAGCACAGAACCCATTTGGTGATGAAGCTACCTGACTGGGCTTAGCAGGACGAAAATGCATTGCACTAACCCAGCAGCACCTGCACCAAGTCTCAGCACATAGTGGTATTGAGTAACTTGTGCTCATGGGTTTGCCCTTCAAAACACTCCAGGCTGATCTCATAAGGGACTTGTGGTAGTCTCTCTGCAGTACCTTGAGGAGGACTTGAAGATGTTTCCCATGTTTTCTAAGTGCTTAAGCCAACATTTGCAGCAAATCTAACACCTGTACAACTGGTAGGCCACTCCAAGGCAGATGGAGCAGAGCTATTTTAATAACTTAGATCTGACTGGAAGGCAGAGACATAGTAAAAGGTACCCTACGGTGCTTTGAAGCATCCAAAGAGAAGAGCTGGAGCAGCAATTGGGAGGTACAGCCTCTGCAGGGAGCTCTTTTACTGACCATGCTCAAGAAGGTAACTACCAGTCCTCAAAGGTTAGGCAGTGCTTAAGCTCAAAGGGTAACATGTGACCATTGGTGGTGGGACTGGCTTGTGCTCCATCCCTTAGGGACCAAAACTCTAAATGACATTTGGGAATTCTGTCTGCCCCTTTTGGAAGGTGGGACCACAGGAATGAAAATCCTAGCAGATGGTATTTTCAGACCAATTTTGTTTGTGTCATTCATAGCGAATAGAAAATAAACTATATATACTGTCATGCTAAACAACAGGCACCTAAATTGTACCCATGATACAAACGTATTTAGTGTGTAGCTAAATATGACTGGACAACAAAACTGGCAGATGAAATTACATGTCAGTAAGTGTAAAATAAAGCACACTGGAAAACCATCCCAATTAGACATACAAAATGATAGGGTCCAGAAATCTTGGATTCATTGTGGATAGTCTTTGAAAACATCTGCTCAATGTGCAGCAGCAGTCAAAAAAGCTAACACAATGTTTGGAACCATTAGGAAAGGGATAGGTGACACATAAAATATTATAATGCCACTAGGTAAATCCATGATATCCCCCCACACACACATTGAGTATTGCGTGCCATTCTGATTGCCACATCTCAAAAAAGACATATTAGAATTGGAAGGGCAACAAAAATGTGTAGGGGTATGGAACAGCTTCCAGATAAGGAGAGATTAAAAAGACTGGTACTGTTCAGTTTAGAAAGGAGACAACTAAGGGGGGATATGATGGCAGTCTATGAAACTATGAATGGTGTGGAGAAAGTGAATAAGGAAGTGTTATTTTCCCCTTCACATAACACAAGAACCAGAGGTCACTCAAAAAAATTAACAAACAGCAGACTTAGCACTTCCTTATGTTTATTTTTCTTCACACAACACACAGTCATCCTGTAGCAGGGGATGTTGTGAAGGCCACACGTTTTACTGGGGTTGAAACAAGAACTAGATAAGTTCCTTGAGGATAGGTCCATCAATGGCTATTAACCAAGATGCAACCTCATGCTCTGGGTGTCCCTAAGCCTCTCATTGCCAGATACTGGGACTGGATGACAGGGTATGGATCATGCTTCAGAGGGAATGAACGGAACAGGGCAATTATCGCATCTGGCACTGGCCACTGTTGAGGACAAAATACTGGGCTAGATGAACCATTCGTCTGACCCAGTATGGCCATTCTGATGTTATGTTAGCCTGACCACATTCTATCACAGTTACTTTCCTAAATACTTGAGAAGTAAAGCACCATCACCTTTACTCTCAGATTCAGTGCAACCTCCTAGATTCAATGCAAATCACAAGGTATTAGATTATTTCATCTTAGTTACTACTGAATCTTGTAAGAAACCAATATAAAAGTATCTGATTCTCAATGAACCATAAATGTTTATATGCAAGTTTTGTGAGGCCAACACTTGTAAGAGACTACTGAAGCCAACATCTTGTACAACCTACATTTTATTGTCCAGAAATAAATAAATAAAAAGCAGTACAGTTGGGAAACATCTACCTTGTACGGTTCACTGAAGAGGGAGTAACTGGTATTAAATGAACCATCTTCCTGCTGTGCCTCCTGATTTCTCCTCTCCCATTCTTTCCTCCGCAGAACATTTCTGTCTGGTTCATAGACACTGCGTCAGAGGAAAGAGAGAATTTTAAAAAAATTAAAGGGCAACACATAAACCAATGTTAATCTATTAACTGTGGTTCACAGACAGATGGCAAAGATAACAAAAACATGAATCAGATTAATGCCAATCTAATCAGTCAGTGGAAGCTCAGGTCTCTGGGTATGCCAGTGCTTTCTCACACAGAAAACAGATAATTAAATTCTTAAGGAAGCCAAAAACAAAAAACACATGGGGCAAGCTCTAGCCTGTACTGAGCTTCTCTGCCTGAAATGTGATGCAGAAAAGATCAAAGCAACCTTGACAGAGCACTGAGAGTTCTCTTAAGACACATGGTAATTACAGCTAAGAGTAAATAGAAATTATGAACATATTTCCACTTATGACATATCCTCAGTGTGTTATAAGAGAATGCTCCTTTTTTACACAACTGTGTTTCTGTAGTGATTCTTTCATTAACTAGCTCCCCAAAGAGCAGTTAAAACTACATGCTGTAGTGGTTTTCCTAGTTATGCTCCTTCTTCTTATCTCTGCTAATCAGTCAAGTCATGAAACTACTGCTGAATCAATTCCTTCTTTGAACTGATTTGACACCATCACAACTTCAGAGCATGAAAAAATGAATATTTGAATGATGGGGTCAGGGTGGGGGAAGGGGGCTGGGGATTAAATGGTATCACTGCATGAACCAATTGTGTCCTTTTTGGAAATAAACTAAAGGCCCCAGTATTGAAAGACAAACATCAAAAAAATTTCTAAAATATTATTTTAATATAAGAGGTCCAAGACATGAGGAACACTGTGTCCATATCACTTCCAAACAACATATATAGATTTGCAAACTTCAGTCTCTTAGTTTCATCCTCATCACAAAACAAACCTAAATGCCTAAACAGTTTTACAAGTGTTTACAATTATTAGATTAAAAGGATGACTTAATATTTTGCTTTTTCCAGCTAATGATTTCCTCTTTTTTGTGATGTAGTTTTGTAAAGTGGAAAATACATTAGTGTCATGTAAGTGTATTGGCCATTAATAAAATAAAGCTTGTCTGTCTCACTAGCTGCCCAGTTAAGCAAAATGGACTTTAAATCATTTACCCAAGTGACTTGACTTAACATGCATCAGGGAAGACTGTTAAAATGCCCAAAGCTGTTAATTTTAAGATATGAGTGTACTTAAAACACCCAAGATATGTAGACACTGTCAGTATTTTAAAATAATTTCTTAGTAGTGTCTAAAGGACATTAAAATCCATGGTCCATTTTAAAGTTACTATACCATACGTCTGAGATAACCCAGTGTGGTAAATTGATAAGTGACTTCTAGCAGGAGGAAGGGGTGGAGTGGTGCGAGGGGCAGAGCGGGGGTGTGAAGAGGCATGGTGGGAGCTTGGGGGAAGGGGTGGATTGGGGCCTGAGCCTGGGACTGTGTGGGGATTGAGCAACCCCCGGGAAAGGAGGAAGCTGGTGCCTGTGGTACAGTATTTAATTACGTGATCACATACTATATTTCCCAGCCTGCTCTGGAGATGAATCAAGGTTGTGTACTGAAGACAGATAGTTCGCTGTAGGATCTCTACCTCATTTGTTGCAGAAGTTTAAAGGTGTGCACCTATTGATGGTACTGGTATGGGTGGGCCGAGGTCTTCCCAGAGCTGAACTGTTGACCCAGTTGACCAGAGTGGAGGAGGCTGCCAAACAGATGGCTTGGCAAGTTGCCACCCATACTAGGTCTCCCAGGTCCTGGGCCACGAGGAGCATGTCACTGGTATATGTAGACGGGACCACCCACAAGTCCGGCTCTTGAAGTACCAGCTCCATCATTCTCTTACAGAGGAAGGGGTCAATGGTGGGGGCATACAGTTGTTTGGAGGGCAGGCAGCCCTGATGCACCCCTCGACCGAAGGTGGTAGGTTTGGTCAAAGCCCAGTTGAGCTTCACCAGACACTCTGCAGCAGCTTATAGCTCCCAAAGAAACCCCACAGAGCAGGAACCAAAGCTGAATACCCACAGAGTGCCCAGGAGATAGCATTTGACAGTGTGGATCAAAGGTTTCTCCTGGAAGAGGGACAAGAGACCATGTCGTCCCAACTCCGCCCCCTCCCTGCCCCTATTGGATTCCTTCCCCAAATCCCTACCCCAGCCCCGCCTCTTCCCCAAACACACCATGTTCCCCCTCCGCCCCCCTCCCCTCTCCAGCACTTGCCGCTGCCACGAAACAGTTGTTTTGTGGTGGCAAGCACTGGGAGCTAGGGGGAGAAGCGAGGAAGGCGCACTCAGGGAGGAGGCAGAGGTGAGCTGGGGCGGGGGGGGGAGCTGTCGGTGGGTGCAGAGCACCCACCAATTTTTCCCGGTGGGTGTTCCAGCCCCGGAGCACCCACAGAGTCAGCGCCTATGAGTGGATCACGTCTGCCAGCACGGATTTCAGCCACAGAGAGATGACCTTCGCTATGACTTTATAGTGCATGTTGAGGAGTGACACTGGTGCCAATTCTTCAGGTCATAGAGGTCCCCCTTTTGGGCATGCGGACACAGCTTGCATGCAGAACAAGGGAAGCACTCTGCTCTCTAAGGACTTGGCCCAGATGGTAGCAAGGTCCAGGCCAAGGATGTCCCAGAATGCACAGCAGAACTCCACGATCAGTCTGTATCATAATGCAGACACACCAGGAGACCAAATTAAGATTGCACAGGCAACCTTCATTCTGGCATCTCCTAATTTTTGAGAGCCTGACTTGACAACCTTGAGTGTAGTTTGTTGCATGTAATATAAAGTGGATTCTCTGTGGTCCCTGATAAGGGTTGCTAAGTTAACTTGGAGTAGTAGGAATCTCCTTACATTTTCACCTTGAGGTACCTTTCTTCCCATTTAGAAACTCTGGCCTTGAAATGCTTTATATATGGCATCTAGTCTGTAGACAGATGTTCAGGCAGACATCTCCTTTTGAGGCTGTTATACCCTAACCAGTTTCTAGAAAGTAAATGACGACATGAGTCTTCACTCTGGCACCCACAGATTAAAAAAAATCACCCATATGACATTCACTGCTAAAGCTGAGGGTCTTTTTTTCCTCCCCTTATTTGATGCAAAAAAAGTCAATAAAAATGTATCGTTTCTAGGTCTTTGAATGCCCATCTACACATCCTGAATTAGATATTGACTTAGCAGTGGAATTCATAACTTGCAACAATATAGAATGACTATGCAAATGACAAAGCAACATCATGATGACTAATATGCCATTTATAAACAGTACCTTAGAAACAGCTGCAAGTTGAAAAATATGTTCCTTTGTTAATGGCAGATGGCAAAATCTCTAGTATTTGTAAGACTGCTCTTTATTTTCAAGAACATTGCAAGAATCATATTTCCATGAACGTATGTCACCAAATGTATTTATTTATTTTGTTTCAAAGACAATAGGCCAACTGCTATAATTTTATTTATTGCAAACACTTTAGTTAACGAAAAATGAGTCTAAGAGTTTCCTTTTTTAAAAAAAACAAACTTTCATCATCATCATGTTCCCATTATGCCTCTGGTGTTTAGGGCAGCGACGAAGCTCCTCACTTTGTAATTTTTTTTTTAAATGTACATATACCTATCTAGGCATTTATACTATGTTCATCTCCCTGATATCTGAGCCATATGGCACAGATTCTTAAACATTTCAAGACTTTTCCCATATGCATCCCAAAAATATACTGATGCAGCTTTTTGAGTATAGGCCAAAATGCCTAGGCAGTTAGGCAAAACTGGACAACCAAACAGCAGACAATCCTCAAAACTTTAAAATTGGTTTATTCTACATTATACACTGAAGTCAAACACTAAAAGGATAGGTTTAAATGGTTTTCATAGACAGTAAGTGGTTATTTTTAAAATGTATACATTCTGAATTCATGTGTAAAAGATATTAATTGGCACATGAGTTGCAATCCAAATGTATGCAGTACTGACATCTATATATGAATGAATGAAAGTTGCATTTATATAATGCTTATATTATCCTATGCAGTGTCATTGTAACACTGTCAGTCCCAAGATATTAGAGAGACAAGGTGGGTGAGATATCTTTTACTGGACCAACTTTGAAAGCTTTTCTCTCTCTCTCTCTCACCAACAGAAGTTGGTCCACTAAAAATACTACCTCACCCACTTTATCTCTATATTATCCTAGGTATTTCAATCTGTTTTATAAACACATTTAGATTTATTTCAGCTCTGCCAAAGCACATACTAAAAGAGGAAAATTTACCTGTTAATTATGTAATACCATTTCATGCTCAATGGATTATTAGCACACCATCATTACTATGGCTATAGTGGCTTTACATGGCTTTCTTCCCTTCTCCAGTTCCCCCACCCACCCCAATATATACATTTCCCATGTAACAGTCTAAACCATGGAGTTCCCAGGTACTTTGCTGCTCAGACATCTAGAGAATGCCAAACTTCTCCCTCTAAGAAGGAAAACAGGATCAAAACTAAGAAGGATCATCTCCTGGAATTACATGGAAACTTTTCAGAATAAAGGCTAGCAACCATTTCTGGACAACCCAGTCTTTAAGGAAAATCAGGAATTGAGACTTGTATTAGAGTGGTTAGTTCACTGATTCCTCTAGCTAATACTATGACTATGAAACATTAACTTGATAATTAAAAATAAAAAGATTTACATAAACATCTATGGACATTAGACAACGTACAGTGGACATTATAAGATGCATAGATAGATTGAAACTTCTCTTCAGGATTGTACTATTGAAGCATGTGCCCTAACTGGAAAGAATTAAAGATAGATGCCTGGATTCCCAGGAATTTGAAAGAAAACCCTTTGCAACACCAAGCCTTCCTAAAAAAAACTTCACAATACTGACAGGAGCACTCATGGGCTGTCTTTTGCTTGTCCTGACACCAGAAGGAACATTTTTTCCCCAAGTTCTATAGATACGGACAACTCATGAGAAGGCTTAAATGGGTAGCCATAACCTTATCTGAAAAACCTTGCCCACCAAAAACTGAATTTAATCTCTCACAAATCATCCAAATAGTAACAGGGTCTCAGGCAATGGAGAAGACATCCACCTGAAAAGCCTGAGGTTTTAAGCATTGCAACTTCCCTACCTCAGAAGTTTCTTGTTGTCTTCTGGGGTGAACCATTCCAGAACCAGCGCACCCAGGAGGTTGAACAACTCACATTGAAAGGACTATTCTCTAATTCCAACTTGAGAGGCATCTGAGAACATCTATCAACACATTTCCCTTCCTCATCAGATCACAAGTTCTTAGATCAGGGGTGGCCAACCTGCGCCTGAGAAGGAGCCAGTATTTACCAACGAGCCACAGTAACACGTCAGCAGCCCCGCATCAGCTCCCACTCCCCCCCGCCCCCAGTGTCTCCCACCTGCCAGCAGCACTGCCAATCAGCACCTAACCCTCCATCCCTGCGCCTCCCGCCCGCTGTGATCAGCTGTTTTGTGGTGTGCAGGAGGCTCGGTGGGTGTGAGGAAGAAGGAGGAAGGGTGCAGCAGACTCAGGAAAGGGGCAGGGGCCTCGGGGGGAGAAGTGGAGTGGGGCCAGGGGCAGATCCAAGGGTTGAGCAGTGAGTACCCTGTAGCACATTGGAAAGTTGGAGCCCGTAGCTCCAGCCCTGGAGTTGGCGCCTATGCAAGGAGCCGCATATTAACCTCTGAAGAGCCCCTTGTGGCTCTGGAGCCACAGGTTGGCAATCCCTGTCTTAGATGATCAAGTTGGTATTCACTCCAAAGGAACAGGACTCTTTCTACAAATTAAAGCAACCCCCTTTTCTGAGATACTTCATGCTAATACCAAATATTGTTTGTCATCACCAGCACGACTTCACCTCTTCGAGGCCATAAAAATTGCCAGAGAGTACCAATAAGAGCTCCAAAATAGACATCAGTCTTTTGCTACCAGACCTCCATCCTTACACCATCTGATATTTTGGAGGAATATAAGATGCACATCGAAGTAGACAAATCTCTCTTGCATTCTGGTCCTGACCTTTGTATCAGTCCATCCTTAAGGGACCTTCTCCTGTTGTAAAGGAACTTTGGGAAAGGAGAGACAAAACATTTCCTATCTCAGCCTGACCTACCTGCAAGGTGAGAGAACACACTCAAGTGAATGTAGAATGACCTGACTATGGTTGGCTGAGTTACCAGACCTTTCATAGAATCATAGAATATCAGGGTTGGAAGGTACCTCAGGAGGTCATCTAGTCCAACCCCCTGCTCAAAGCAGGACCAATCCCCAACTAAATCATCCCAGCCAGGGCTTTCAATGTTTGTTTTTATTGATTCTAGAGATTTAGGTTAGTATTTCTTGGATTTCAAGACATTTTAATTTAAAAAAAAACCACATATGTGCTAAAACAGTTCTTAGCAGATCTAATATTGTAACCTTATTTGTATTTTATCTGGAAAGTGTATTTATTTATCAGGAACCATGAGTCTTGAACAGTAGTCTACAGGGCCCCTACAAGCTAGGCAATTCCAACCTGCCACCCAGTGACCTGCTGCCAGAACAGCAGCTGAACTCTGACAGAGAACTCCAGTCCTGGAATCTGATTGGTGGAACATTAGGGGATCCCGATTGGTCCCCAGCTTCTATTTAACCCAAGCACAGGAACAGGAAGTTGTCCATGCAGATTAGGACTGCAGACCCTGCAACCTGCTCCTCCTCATCTCCTAGTAACCTCACCCTGCCTGACATCTGAGTCTGGGTTTTGCCCTCTGGCCTGTCTTGGACTATGACCTCCTGGTATCTGACCCAGTCTGATTCCTGCTCTCACCACGAGGTCAGGCCACCCATGCCCAGTCATGACACTATTATTTGGCTACATTATCTGTTCAGGTTTCTTCTCCTAATAGTTCACAGTCGTACACGATATTATACATATAAAACTTTTACAACCTCAAATCCAAATAGAACAACAAAAGCGTAATCCATTTTTACATTAATATGGAACAGTTTCTTAAGGTGGCAAATACATAGCTAATTTTACATCTCAAACTGGAGCATATAAAGTCCATAGGGACTCCTATTGTACCTTTACTGATGATCATCTAGACACCCTTTTGGGGATTAGATCCTCCTTTCCACTAGTTGTTCAAGTGCACCCAGACTTCCTCTTTTCCTTCTCATGTCAGAATTTATAATCTCCACAGGGAAGCACCATAGACTGCAATGCCTACTTTCAAGATCATGGAAATTACAATGTCTGTGGGTTTACATGTTAAGTTCCTAAATACTGCATGGTAGCATAAAGAACCTATAATGTTCACAGGAAAAAACCCTACAAAAACAAAACTTAAATAACTAAAGATTTATGAATTCCAAACAGTAAAGCTAGACCTACGTACAAGCGACGATAAATATGTAAAAAGTATTTAGCCTAAGCCACTTTTGAATTATGAGCAGTTAAAGTTAGAACTATTTTAAAAATGTGAAAAACAAATAATATTTCAAAGACTCATAACTTACAAATGGTTTATTCAACTATCCTCAAAGTTTCTCCAAAAATTCTCAACAGACCTATGACTTACTACACAAAATTTCAGGCTGAAAAAAGTTTTTCTTAATATTTTATGGTCTAATTCTCCACTGCATTACACCAGTTTTTGCCAGAGTAACTTAATTGAGTAGCTCCTGGGTAAAACTGGTATAATGCAGCGGAGAATCAATCTAGCCCCGATATAGGATAGTGGTTGTAAAAACTGAGGTTAAAATGGAAAATGTTTTATAACTTTAACAATGGTATCCTTACTGTAGTCCCATAGTATTTTAAACCACAGAAAGACTAGCCATCCAGAAACAATGTACAGGAAACAGCACAAGATATTTTTAGAAAACATTTTAATACTGACAATTTAATTATTACAGCACTGTGTACTTTGCTTGTTAAATTGCTATGTAGCATTACAGTGCTACCATTTCATGTTTGTTTTGCTTTCCATTTCATTGGTTATGTCCATATTCTTTGCTGGCCAATTTACTGGTATCAGTTCCATTTTCACCTGCATAAAAATAATAATTTCAAAACCCTGTTGCTAGTAGAAGCTCTTAGAGATGACAGTTCTACATTTCTGAGAGTTACATGCTTTCCCTAATGAAATGTAAACCATTGGTTCAATTAGAACAAAGAGTCAGACATTAATGAACCAGTAACATGATCAATAAAATGCTATACTGGGCTGCAAGTGGTTTTTTTAGACTTTTCATCTGGTTTAAACAGCAGAAGTTAATTTGAAGATTTTTACAGTATATTTTCCATTTACAAATAGAAATGCCGTGGGGTAAAGCAATTACTCTGATTTACTGTTTTCTCTTTGATTGAATATAAAGATATAACAGGGTCTCAAAAAAGCAGTAACTTAGCAAGCTGTGCTCCTATCCACAGACAGATAAAGCACCTACTTTGCTATTTCAAAGAGTTTACCTCCAGGCAGCAGCACAGAGAAAACATCAAATCAATGACATGTGTCTAAGACGAGATTGATGTTTACTCTCACAGCTTTTCATCTTATATCTAATAAATTACTTTTTCTTTACAAAAAATGTCTGATTAAATTTCACTTTTCACTTTGCAGTATCAGTTTTAAAACTTTAGCTCTGAGCAATTTTAAAGACAGGATTCACTGATGCTTCATCTTTTATAGCCTGTTTATGATTTGTATTAACCATGAAACACTACCATACAAACATGAATATGAAGAGTCTTGTAGTACCAGCCATCCATTCAGTGGCAGGTGCCAGCTTGAAGGTGCTTTAATTACCTTCCTGAAAATTCGAGGGCTAAAACTAGGAGCCATGTTTCCAGAGCTACCTAAATTGCATCCACAACTTACATCTGAGTGTACCATATAGGCTTCTGAGCATGCAAACTGCCAAGTATCATTTGTGTGCAATTACTATTTCATGTGTGCAAGACATTTTGTGAGTTTTGTGCATGCAAAGGGTTTATGCTCAGTTGAATTGGTCAATTTTGAAAATCTGGATTTAGAAATAGGTTGAATTAGTCCAACAAACCTGAGAACATAAGAGCATTCAGAGGCTCTAGCTAAGTTGGACATTTACTTATGTAAAAGCACTATTTATGGCTCTGCCACTGGACAAGCCAGCAACTTTTTCTTAGCCAACAATGTCCCGCTAATGAATCCAGCCCTTAACTTTAGCATCATTTTTATTTCAGAAGGAATAACTTCATCGTACTCTAAAACTTCATCGTACTCTAAAACGTGCCATTCCAGATACATAACATTCACACACATACATTCTTCATTTGTGACAAACAAACCTACCATTTATGTATTATCATAACACTGATGATTTTTAACTTTATTCTAATATGATCCTTAAGGTGTTGGTGCTATGATGTTTAAAGTCTCCAAAAAGACCTAAAATTGAAAGAGCCCCCAGTAGGGACTTGAGCCAAAACAGAAAAGAGCTTTACTATTACTACATATAAATACCTAAACTTGATGGGAATTTTGGACTATTGCCCTAATATGTTGTTTTGAAGGTTTATTCTTATGGGCAGCAAATTCACCACCTTCATAAGCTTACACCAGCAGTGAATTTGCCCCTTTTGATTATCAGCAAGGAAAAAACAAACATCACATATGAAACAAAAACAAAGAAGTTTTACCAGGTGCCTTAAATGGAGACGCTGACACTGTAGCTAATGTGTAGGAAACAATCTTCCATTTGTCACCTACTCCCACCCTCATTTTTTTTTTCATTAAGCCAAACCCCAGGAAATCAAACCTGAGTAGCACAAAACACACTAGGGAATGTATTTGATTTGAACCTTTGTATTTTATTTTATTTAAAATTATTTTTCCTTGTAGTTTAAAAAAACAAAACAAAAAACATTAGAAATCAAAAGGGAAGCACTTTCCAAGTTAACACTTATTATTACTTATTATTATTTGTACTCTTGTAGCATCTAAGACCCCCAGACATGTACCAAGACCCCCCAGTGTAGGCACTGTACAAACATGGAACAAAGAGACAGTCTCTGCCCCCAAAGAGCTTACAGTCTAAATATAAGACAAGAGACAACAGATGGATACAGACAGACAGGGGAGTACAAGGAAACAATGAGAATATGGTGAGCGTGAAAGGCCGTTGTCTCAGCATTTCCAGAAGCCTAACCATTGTTAATGCTTTTGTAGGCCTCACAGCAAGGGAGTTATAAGGAGGATTTTTAGGGGGGATAAGGAGTTAGTTTTGCAGATGTGCACAGGGAGTGTCTCCCAGGTATAAGGGGCAGCATGGGAAAAGGCATGAAGATGCTTTGTTTGAAAATTTGAGAAGTGAGCATTAGACGCTAACATCACTGGTTAACTGCACGTGGGCATCAACCTTTCGATATTGAATGAGAACTTGTAAATGCCACTGGCTGTTACACTAGCTATTACCTATCTCTGCTCCTGCCTATATCCAATCTAGTTTCTTATTACACTGGTCCCTGCCAAAGAGGGCACTCACAATACTTCATTTGTCTAATTTTCCCACAACAATTTTAATTTTCTTTGGCACCTTTATGCATGGATTACCATTTCAACTCTAATCTGCCAAACTATGATGATTTCTGCCCTCATTTTTTTCCTTAAACCTTTAAAAAACAGCAACAAAACCCACAAAGGCAATAAGCAGAGTCAATTATAATTACTTCTTTATAAAAAAAATCCAACCTTGTAACAGAACTGTCTAGGAGGTGAACAAGCATAAACTGAATAATTGCATAATCTTGGTGCCTGTCCCAAACAGTTTACAGTCTAAGGCCATGATCCTGCAATAGGCTCTGTGCAGGCCGAGGGGTCCCTAATTTCTAGAGATGGTTGAAACATTTTTTTTACTGTTGTGAAAAATATTGAATTGTTGAAGTTGTTTCCATTTTGCAGGGTCTGAACAGGTGGGGGCTTTTCATTTTTTACTTTTTCAACATTTTTCATGGAAATAATAGAAATAATTTTAATTAGTATTATTTGTATTATCATAGTGCCTAGGAGGACCCCAGTCATGGATCAGGACCCCATTGTAAGAGGCATTGTTCAAACAGAACAAAAAGTGAAAACTTACAGTAAGACCATTAGAGGTATACCATACCAGCAAAACATTCCAAGCATAAACAAAACTGTACCAGCAAAAATGTGCTTATTCCCCACGCCCTTCACCCTCACCCCAAATGAAATAAGCTATACCAGAAAGTGTGAAGTTGTGGTTAAAACTGCATCTACACTAGTGGCTCCTGCTGGCACTGCTGTGTCAGTCAGAGATCACATGTAGCACACCCCTGACCAATTTAGCTATGCTGGCAAAAGTTTAAAGCGTAGGCTTGGCCTAAGCATTTCTAATGCTTTGTCTAAAAAAATCCCTACAGTCTTTTTTCACACTGTCATGTTAAGTCTTCACTTAGATGGTTAGACACAGGAGCGGATTTATCATAGAACAAACCCTGCGGTGGCACGGGACCCCCCAAAACAGGGGGGCCCCTAAATCCAGGACAAATATCTGACAACCTGGCCCTGAGTCCTGGCTGGCAGTGCAGCAGGTCTCAGGCAGGCCGACTGCCTGCATGCCATGGCCGGTGACCCCACGCTTCTCCCGGAAGCGGCCGGCTGTGGGCATGTCTCTGTGTGCCCCTGGCAGGGGGAGGCGGCTACATACACTGCCCCTGTGCCAGGCAGCACACGGAGACCCGCTGGGCTCTCTTCCCCCATGGGGAGCGCAGAGGCATGCCTGCGGCAGGGCTAAGGCAGCTCCCTGCCTGCTCTGCCTCCCTCCGCACTGTGCCGCTCCCAGAGGGGTGGGTGTGCCTGTCACTTTGGGAGCCACACCGCCCGAGGTAAGCACCGCCCCCTTCCTCCTACACCCCAACAACCTGCCCCACCCAGAGCCTGCACCCAGCACCCAAATTTCCTCCCACAGCCTGCCCCCCGCACCCCCTCCTGCACCCCAATCAAGGTACCTCACTTTATTTTCATTTACTTCCCATTACTTATAATATAGGAGGAGGATGAAGAGAAAAAGAATGAAAAACAGGAGAGAGATAAGAGAGAATGTTCTTTTTCTTGGCTGGGTCCCCAGGGAGAGCCCCGAAAATGAAGCTGCGTACAGGGCCCCCCAACTGTAAACCCGCCACTAGTTAGACAACGGGATGATAATGATAAAACCATTGCTTCCTGTCTCCACTGCAACTTCTATGTTGCTTCCACCAGGGGAATTATGCACTCGATTTTCCCTAGTATAGGCAATGTCTAATATTTTTAATCCCTTTTCATCTTAAATCTTAATTTAGATGTGCAAGCTCCTCGGTTCATGCTCTATGAATTTTATGAATATGTAAAGTGACACGTATCACTTATGGTGCTATCAAAATAAATAATAGTAATTAAAATAGGGTAATAAGCTCTCAGAGTAGGTCTACACTGGAATAAAAGACGGCAGCATGGCCCTAGCCAGGCATGGGTGTTTAATTGCTGTGTAGATGTACCCTATGTCTAAAAGAAGGATAGCTGGATTCTACACTTGGGGCTCAATTCTGCAAGGAGATAAGCACTCTGGCCCTGATCCAGTAATGCACTTAAGCATATGCTTAATTGTAAGTATATGCTTAAATACTTTGAGGTCTCAGGATCAGAGCACTCAGCACATTGCAGGATTAAGTCCTAGATGAAACTTCTAAGTGGTCTTTGAGTATCAGGCCATATTGAGCACATTCCAGTAGTTCAGCCTCCAGCTGACAGACCAGTTGGGGGTAATTTTAATTTGTTTGTTAGCCCTAACAATGCCCCTACATAGTTAAGTCGACAAAATGTGAGTGAAAAATGTGCAACAGGTATTTAGCTTTAATGTGTACAAATCTGTAAAAACTCTTGGCTATCACTGTGACTTAATTCTGAAATAAAATTCATGAAGACATCAAAATACAGTACTACCTGCCTCCTGCATGAAACATGGGATGCATAATTGCAGCTATATGTAATATTTTACTTTCAAGGAAAGATAAAGTACAGTTTTCTATTACAAATGTCAGCTGCTAGTAACCATCAATTCTATGACTCATGAAAATGTCTATACATGTTTTATTAACAAAGCAACATTTCCAATTTACTGTTACTATAATGGATAATGACTGAAGGTTCATCAAGGTTAATCAAGAAAATGATATACATTTTGTATTGTATTATGTTTTACTTGGCTTAAAAAGGATCATGTGTGACAGCCTTTCTGAGTGTGTTAAATCATGGTTTACAATGTTATGGAAACGACAATTGCTGGAATGTGAAACAAATAATGAATATATCACAGTGTAAGTCATCACATTTTATATATATATATATATATATATGCAAAAAACACTTCTTCCTTGGGCATTCAATGGACATTCATTGAGTTTGTTTTTGAATTTACAGAATAGATATACATTTTGCAGTATTTGCTTGTGGTTTATTTTTCATTTTTATTTCATAGATAATTATATTATTTTATAAAGAGAGGTTTTTATTACAGAGCAACCATCATGGCTCATAGCTGAGGTTCAGGTGAGTTTGTATCTTAGTACACATACGCACACAGCCACAAAACAAACATGGATGAAAAGAAATGCAAATGAAAAATAAATCAATGCCAAGGTATTGCAAACCTATGCCAGTTCCACATATACGAAAAACAAACTTAGTGAATATCTAAGGAAGAAGTCCAATAAGGTTTTCTCTCATACGAACACATGACGCTGTGGCTTATTATACAAAGAAACACTCTCTCCCTGACCCCAGTGATGGTTCCTATGTTTGTACCAGAAGTCTGCAAGGATTATACATTTACATAAGTAACAATAATGAGATACCATTTTAAACCTGGTATAAGCGAAATATGACTCAGACCAACCACATCCTGCATATAGGAAAGTAAAAATCGCACCTTGTACCTACGTATACAGATACTTTGGTAAAAACAATCATGGTTCCACTCAAAAAAGTCTGGCCTCAAGGAAACAAGAAAGCTGTGCTTTATTATGTATTTTGTTACTCTAAAAGTAAAAGTACTTTATATACAGTATACTGTGTTTCTTTAAGAAGTAAATGTTACCAGCTAAACAGATTGTGTTGCACCATACAACTCACCAGTTTCTATAAAATCAACTGCACACATTAACTGCAGCTAATTAAATGCAATGCTATTCCAAATTGTCACCTTCAAACACTGAAAATGCCAGCAGAAGCTGGAGTTTATGCTTGCCCAATTAACAAGTTAACCACATATCACTTATTCTTAGAATCTAAATGAGAAAAATACAAAACACACAAAAATATAAAATTTCAGTTTCCTGTTCATTAAACACTGCTTGACCTCTGCAACTCCATCATATTTTGACACGTAGCCCCAAGGAGCACAAAATCAAAATAAGAAACAGAAGTTAGACAAAACTGGCATATCCAGCTCTAAACAATAATTTATGTCCATACAGGAATAAAAAATGCACGTCTTCTTTAAATGAGGAACATATTGAAGCTTTTGCACAATGGGACAAGAATAATTAATTTCTGCTTCTTACACAGAATTTTTCATCATGTTATTCACTATTCATTGAGCCTATCAGGTGAGCATTTGTATCAAAATTCATGCTGCCCATCTTTGAAATTGTGTGTAGGAGCACCCATGTATACATACAAGCACTTAATTACTGAAGTGAGACACAATGGGAAACACAGTATTTTACTTTTCATTATATCCAATAAAGATTTCAAATTAACTCATTTTTATTTTTAACGATTTGTGTCTGTCTTATTACTTTGATTTTATTTAAAAAGGATGTCAGGATATGGCCTGCTTACAAACCCAACAATAAAAGACATTTTTCAGAAAGAAAAACAGAGCACTAAACCAACTAATGGTAACATAACTAAGGGGAAAACGGTCATTTAAAACCCTTTAAATATGGTATTACACAGAGGCATTACGTCTAGTGTAAGGAATGCTTCAATTTCGGACAGATTATAATTTCTTTAAATAACTCAGCATTTGACAAAATGACATTAAAATGAAAGGCGGCTATCCAGCAGCTGAACCATGTGACAGATGCAGAAGCCACTCCAAAGACACCAATATAACTGCATGGGGAGCCTGCCAAAGAGCCAGATGCTGCTTATAAAAGAATATCAGCTTGGCTTCAAAGTCCTGTGGTTCCAATCCAAAATGGGTAAGCAAGTGGTCTGATGAAGTATGATACATGGTACCCTATATCCCAAACAGCTGCTTTATTCTCAGGACTTCTTTCAATACATTTTAAAATACCTAGTATTTTTGAGGGGAGAAAATAGCTTCCAAGAAAATAAAAGGGCAATGGGGGAAGCTCTTCATACTTTATTTTTAAAGCAAATTTTCACAAATACACACTTATATCAGAGTACATTGCTCAGGATTTTGCTTAAGCATTATGTAAGGAGAGTGAAACTTTATTATTTCCTAATCAAAGAGCCAGTATGGTCTAGTGGACCAAACATCGGGCTGGGAGCAAGGTATTCCAGAGTTCTAGTTTTGACACTAACACATTGTGTTATCCTTGGGCAAATTACTTACCCTTTCTGTGTCTTGTTTGTACAATGGAATAATACCAACCATCTTTGTACAGCACTGGGGAGTTGTGAAATCAATCTGTACATTGCTTTGAAGGTGTTAAGTTCTATATACATTCTAAGTATGGTAAAAGAGCAGGATAACAAATACCTAAAATGTTGCTGTTTGAATCTTATTTGTGTCAAAATTCCCACTTTATTCCTCTAGACAGTTTAGAGGACTCTAGATCTATTTCCACTACAAATCTTTATTATAGTGTTTCTCTTGGGCTTCATTTTGCCCCCACTTATTTGGGCCAATTGTGTATATCAAAAACTCTTCCCAGTCAGCCTACTGAAATCAGGTTCATTTCAAGACATAGGAGAAGACTTACTGAAATTCTTCCCCGGCTAGGTAGCTATAGATCTAAAATATTTTAAAGTATTTCCCTGGCATTCTATTATGAAGGAGAAAAGGAGCCTTCCTACTGTCAAAAAAAAAAAAAAAAAGGAGGGGGGGTGGGAGGCAATCAGTGATGAAGGAAATCCCCCAGGACTGTCCAGTCCAGAGATGCCCACAAAACAATGGTAATCAGGACAGCAGCCGCCTCCTCCTCCTCCTCCTCTACAATTTACAAAGAAATGTCCTATGCCAGGAACCCATCCTATCTCCCTCCTGCAGCTATTCTCTCTACAGGTCAGCCTATAACAGATCTAGTATCCAGGCTCTTCTGGGTCTGGTGTGGCTCAGAAAGTTGCAAGCATAGAATTATGATGACTCCCCAAGGGAATCTATAACTTCTGTAGGTTGTCCTGGCTGCTTATCATGCTACTTATTGACACGTGCTGCTGGGGCTGCTGAATGGTGGGTGAGGCGTTTTATGAATGAGAGTAAACATTTATAAGAACTATAATCATCTGCTTTGGGATATGATTACACCTACTTTACTTGTTTCAGATTCTGCAATCTCAACGTCTGAACTTAAAAGTGATGACTATCAAGACACAGGACTATTTACCAAATAAATGCACACCAATTTTTTACAAGAACATAACATATGAAACCAGCTGGAAGGTGTGTTAACATTTAAAACACGGGATTGTGCTGGTGTAAGGAATTTGTGCCTCGTTTACATTTATTTCACTTTCAGTTAAAGCAACTGTAAATTCTTTTCATGCTTGGGAGACAGGGAGCTGGAGAGGGAGCCAGAAAAGGGCAGAAAGTCGATGACTGTGCACTCCACAGATATGTCTGAACTGCAGAGTTAGCCCAGACAAGCGTAGCCCAAGTGGAGTCTCTCCACAGCAAAGCCCTACCTATGCCAGACCTGGGTGGCAGCACCCACAGTGATGTTGTACTAGCCTGAGTGCTGGGCTAGATTTCTAGCCGGCTATCCCATGGATCTTAGTACTGCATTAAACTGAGCCACTCAGTGTATTATGGGAGAATCTGTCTGTCCCTCCTGCGCTCAAATGGGTCTTACTGATGTCGCACCACAGCTTTATCAAAAGGCTGGTGTTAGCTTCTGGCCAACTGGCAGCATGGGAGAAGGATTTCTTGGATAGCATCTCCGTTCAAAATGCTGGGGAAGTGCAACAGAAATGGAACAGGCAAACATAGGGTTGAAATGCAGTGCAGAAGAAAGGACGAGTTGGACAAGAAAGTACAGCCGAGGTGGAACGGTGGGATAACATTAGAGAACTTACAGCACCTGTACTTGCATTCTCATTGCAAAGTAGGTGGGCTGTGTGAGCCCAGGCTGACATGAAACCAAGCTCAAGCCTGTACCCTCAGCCATACCTAATAGCTGTGGGCTTAAAGGACCCAGAAGTCTGGGTTGGAGGTTTTTCTATGTGGCTGGAAGGAGAGTTAGGGGCAATGCTCGAATTGTAGCCCAGGTAAACTCTGCAGTGAAGAAACACCACATGAGTGCTGCCTGCTAGCAGAATCTTGATGTAGCACCGAAAAACCAGAGAAGTCTGTCATCTAACCCTCTCCTCCATTCTGGATGGGTTTGCAATGGAAATAACCTGACAAGCATAAGAATAAACCTATAGGCTGGAGGGGAATAAAAGAGTTGTTCCAAAATCAACGCAGTTCAGGGGCCAGCACATTGTTAGTGAATTGGCTCTTGTTTTGGGTCCAAGTGCAACAAGGCAGAATCCACCTGCTGGGATACCCCAATGCAAAAGTGAACAGAAGTAATTAGCCAAAGAGCATTTTGTTAATGATACATACTTTTAAATAGTAAATTGCAACTACAAAGATCCTTCCTGAAAACATCCCAAGATAACCATGCTAACATGGCTTCTAAGTAACAGAGAAAATGGCAGAGTTACTAATTTTTAGAGTGGATGAGGCGAAAGAATCCTGTAAAGCTATTTCAGTCAGTTTTTAGTATATCTGGAGAAAAAAATATTTTAACAAAGAAATTCTGTCCGTTTGGGATTGTTTCTAGGTAAATTTTAAATAATTAGTATTTTATTCTGATCTGAATGAAAAGAAGATTTTATTCACTGGGTGACAAAGATATGTAGAGGGTCTGAGGTTGTATAGGAGACCCTAAGGAGCACTTTGCTGTTCTTGGTGTGGGAATAAAATGGATACCTAATATGATATTAGCAAGGTATAATGAAGGGAGGGAAAGCTGTGTGGAATTTCAGAAGAGAAATTATGTAATAGTGATTTTGAATGCATCCTCTTTGAGCCAAAAGGATTTGACTCATTGGGTAGATATGACAATCAAAGTGTAGATAAAATTATTTGAAACTTTTTTTCCCAAAATTAATTTGTTCAGTGAACATGTTTTATATTTTTACATTTATAAAATGTGTCTTGTCATCTCATCTCATGGCACATATGCAAAATTTAAACAAAAAGCATGCAACTTTTGTCCCTTTCACCAGTACAAAGGATATTCCATAAAAAAAACAGCAATCTCTTCTCCCTTAATGCATCCACTCTCTCAAATGTTTGAGAAAATGTATAAGGTCAAATGGTCAACAGAAACTGTCTGACCAATGGGGAAAGCACTTTCTAGAGCTGCTTGCCTTCCACTTTGAATATTCAGACACCATCCCCATGACATTTATGTAGAGCCTATTACCTTGTGCACCCCACTTTAACCTCAGCTGCCACAATGGCTCATGCAAAGAGGCAGTCTCTCAGAGGTACAGGTACAGTACGCAGGTAGCCAGGTTTAAAGCCACTCAGAACTTTAGAAATTAAGATCAACATATTGAATGGTACCTGAAAGCAATCAAGAAACCAGTTCAATTCTTGAAGAACCAGGGTAATACAATATGTTCCCTGAATCTTATATGGTCTAACAGGTAGGCAGCTGTTTTCTGTATCAGCTGTGGCTTCTGAATGATCTGAAATCATCCCATGCAAAACATATTTCAGCAATTCAGTCCTAAATCACAAAAGTTTCCATACACTCAAGATCCTATTTTCATCCACCTATCATCACCTCTGTCTTTCTGATAGTGATCCTCACCTAAGTCTCATCTTAGCTAGTCACTGAGAAAGCACAGATGCAGCACCACCATCAGAAGATGATGACAATGAGACACACTGATGACCCTGCAGCTGAAACCACTCACTATCTCACCGAGCAATCTCACCAACAGCTTGACTAGGAAGAGACACAAAATGAAGCCTTGCAGATCCCCACACAAGAAGAGCACCTGTCCCAAACCAACTTCTGGGACTCCATCAGAAAGAATGAACAGTACTGTCTACCTCAGCTAAGGACCACAAGCAAATTGACAAAGCTTTGTGGTCATGGCATCCGGTACTAAAGACTCTAGTAGGCTAAAAGAATCAGCACATATAGCTGGCCATTGACCATAGCTAGAGGCAGACAGATAACGCATGATATAGCCAGGCTGTTTCTTTGCCATATCCAGATCTCAATATGGACTGAAAGGGATCAAGGACATCTGAGAACTTTAAATGACACTTCATTTTCCTCATCACAACCTTCTCAATAATCTTCCCCAAAAAGGAAAATTTAGGAAAAGGGTAATAATGGATAAAGTTACCAGTAGTAAGTGATGGGCTTCTTGAGTATGGGCCCTAACCACCACTACCGGAGGGAAGCCCTACTCTTCCATAAGGGGTTATTATCCATCCCAGCTATCAGTGAAACAAACTCTTCCCTCACTTGTTTTTCTACAAACTTCAAGGGTGTAAGAACCTTCCGTATCTTCTGAACCTCAGTGAGCAAAACTGGGTGAAACTCCATATAAACTCTGTGATGCAATCCTTAAGATCTATAATACGCTTTCCATTACCTGCAGTCCTAACTCTACCTTGCATGTTTTAGTTTTTGCCGGTCATTTGTACACACCATGGAGACATGTATGAACACTTAATTGATAGATAACTCATAGAAGACACCATACCAATGGTCAAGGGCACTTTATAATCAACTCCTATCAAGTCTTCAAAAGAGTAGGCCACCAGCTGCAACTTATTTTTCTTTAGAAAATTCTGAAACCTAATTGGTCCACCAAGCTTGATGGTATGCCAATGAAATAGATCCTCTACTCCAAAGATGCATAACCAAAGGTATATTTCCTGCTCTTTACCAAACTCTATGCAAACTCTATAACCAAACGCTATGCAAAAATCAAGAGCCAGATTCTCATCTATGTAAACCTGCATATCTCCATTCAAGTCAATTAAGCTATGCCAATTTACACCAGATGAGGATGTGGCCTCAAGATCCTAAGTGTGCCTAGCTGCATGTGCAGAGCCAAATGCTATCTGAAATCATCCCATGCAGTTCTGAGCCAACCCAAGAGAACTATCATTAGTGTGGACTTTGAAATCACCCAGTACAATAGAACCGGGTGATTTAAGCATCATGTGGGGCAAGAAGTCAACCACATCAGGGGGGAGCTCTGAAGTGTAAGTACATTGTAGACCAGTGGTTCTCAAACTTTTGTACTGGTGGACTCCTTTCACATAGCAAGCCTGAGTGCGACCCCTCACTCCTTATAAATTAAAAACACTTTTAAATATATTTAACTCCATTATAAATGCTGGAGGCAAAGCGGGGTTTGGGATGGAGGCTGACAGCTTGCGACCCCCCATGTAATAACCTCACGAGCCCTGAGGGGTCCCAACCTCCAGTTTGAGAATCCCTGTTGTAGACTATGCACTACACTATAGACCAGAGGTGGGCAAACTACGGCCCATGGGCCACATCCGGCCCGCGGGACCGTCCTTCCCGGCCCCTGAACTCCCAGCCGGGGAGGCTCATCCCCTGACCCGCCCCCACTGTCTCCCCTCCCCCACAGCCCTGGGGGGGGCGGTTTGGGGCAGGAGACCTGGGAGGGGACGGTCAGGGGACAAGGAGCAGGGGCGGTTGGATGGGTCTGGGGTTCTGAGGGGGGCAGTCGGGGGCAGGAGCCACCCTGTTTGTGAGACATAGCCTTCCCTACCCGGCCCTCCATACAGTTGTGCACCTCGATGTGGCCCGTGGGTCAAAAAGTTTGCCCACCCCTGCTATAACTATATACTGTTACCAACTTCAGCTCAAAAATTTTACATGAACACAGTTTGTGAATGCAGTTTTGGACCATAGAGCCATTAATTTAACAAGTAACAATTACCTCTTTAAAATCTACAACCCAGAGAGCTTTTCCGTTACTGTCTTCTGACATGACTGCATACATCCAAGATATTTGGTGGGAGGGAAAGAATGTAGTAAGACTGTTTTACTGATTTTAATTTTTATTTGCTATTTCAATTTGATACACCAAAATACAAACTTTAAAAAACAAACAAAATAACATTGCTAAAATGAAATCAAGACTAAAAAACTGAACACCACTCCCAGTTTTTTAAAATAATAATAATTTAAAAAATAAGTAGTCAAAGATCTGAAAGTATGTTGGTGGTACACTAACTATCTGGTCCTTTATTTTGGATTCTGATTCTCTGTAATGTGAAAAGAATTATATCATTTGATGCAAATTAAAATCTGGACGCTTTTTCTTGTTGGGATATTTTTGTTGCTCTTACCCCTGGCTTTCTATCTTCAATTTGCTGCCATTATAAAAAGAAAGCACTTTTGGCAATATTTATTTGTCGAGGCAAACATCAATGCAAAGCACTTAGTAGTGCAGTATATTCTTTGAGGAGGCACTCAGGGGAATCAAAATATTTTATTGCATCGTGGATATTATTACCTTTGTACCTGCATACTCGATACTTAAACCATTCTCTATATTTTATTTCTAACAATACACAAATAAGAACAGCTACTATGATGATAGTGTTAAGTCCTCAAACAATTCCTGCATATTACTTACAAAAGGAATTGCCTTTGCATAAATTCCACATTTCTCCACCTCTCCCCCATCCCCCCCCCCTTTTTTTTTTTTGGTCAGTGCCTGCACATGGCATATTCCCGAAAAAAGAAAGAGCACACTTGTTTCATTTACAATATAACACAGGTAAAGAAAAAGCAAGAAAAATATCATTGGCTATAAATAAAATCATCTAGTATTTGTACTGCACTAATTTGTCAGGGGTTGAACAATGTATATTTAATTTATACCTGTTATTACAGCCTCCATTATTAAGTTTATACTAGAACGGCTACTTTGGGCAACTGAAATTTGTTTAAAAAGGCAGAAACAATTATTAATTAGAAGGGCATGCTTACTTTAATTATATTTATTTCCTAGTCTAGTTTTATATGCAGCATACTATGGAAGTGTATGATTCAATTAGCCAAACCAATTTACCTTAGGCAATTCCTCAAATGAGAATTGCTTCAAAAAGACAGCAGATTCTATCAATGATACTTTGCTTCATAAATTCCTTAGGTGACATTAAATAAATACATATGCTGACGATACCATTCTCTTTGTGACCTCAGTGCCTTCCCCCGTTTTTGCTTGTAAACGTGTAGTCATTGCAAATTACCAGAATTACAATTTATTTAAATTGTAAGCAGACTGACTTAGTCAAAGATTTTAAACCAATGACATACTGAAGCTGAACTATCTTTAGTATTCATAAACTCAAAAGCAATACATGATAATCATTCAGCTCATTCATCTGCATTATGTGAAAGTAGTACAGATTTTTATTTAGTGCTAACCAGTGCTAGCTTTAGATAGCATTACACACCAGTTTCAAAATTTAAAAAACAGGTTCCACTTAAATTACATATAAACATTTAACTTCTTTATCTTCTATAAATGTGTATTTTAGTAATGCAGAATACTTTTCCAGTGAAAGTTGCATTATTTATCAATACCCTCAGATTACAAAGAATTAGAGCCATAAAAAATGCATTCCCTCTAGAATGACTTTCCTGTAGCCAATTAATATATTTTATGCCTTAAAGTGAGAATTAAAATTTAAACAGATCATGTTTTTAGTTAATATTTGCTGTTTCTAATCTGTATAAATGGTATTGACAGAGACTACTGTATAGTGCTGCTTTCAGCTAACATTATTCATTACTAATAACAAAATACAGTGCTTAATCTTAAAAAAGATTGTATCTTTCAATTTTACCAAGCTAGTGAGAATCCCCATGAATTCTGCATTGTACGTCTATCTGCCTCAGTCACCGTGCAACTACCAAGTTTAATACTTAGTATTTACATCATCATGCTGTTACTGCATATGCATAGCAGTTTGATGGCATTCACTAATTTAAACAGAGCAGTCAATGCTGACAGACTGTCCATGACGGCTGCATGGTTGTAGTTTACTAATATGGATTAACAGCAGGACCAGTGCTCCTCAAGGCAAGATTTACAGGCAGCGCTGTGCAAAAACAGAGCTCTGCAAATCTGCAATGCTATACTTCATGATTAAAATATGTGAAGTTAGATTATTTTCTGATCGTTAGTAAACCAGATTTTAGACTACCTGATTCACATTTTAGAACCTCTGCCAGAAAGAAAATTCTATTTGAGAAAGTGAAAAGACGTGAAAGGACATTTGTGGTTAAATTTCACCTTAAGAAAATTAAAGCTGACAAGAAAGAATCCTGAAAATCTAAACTCTGAATAAGGATTCAATCACAGTTTGTGTGGCTATCAGTTCCACAGAACCATCTTTCGATTATTAACCAAAACAGAGAAAACAGAACAGTCTTCAAATATAAAGCCAGATCTAATTCAGATGTGGTTGTTACTAAAAAGTCAAGATTTTTAAACAGTGAATACACAGTGGTATCTGAGCTTTAGCAATTGTTTCTTATGCTAAAAATAGAAAAATACTTCTGTAACTGAGATTCCACTGTCTGGTGACTGATAGCAAATATTGACTTTTTAATGGAAATCACCATAAGACCGTCTCATTATCAACACTTCATCTCATATTTACAATACCTAAAAAAAAATAAGTACACTAGCAAGTTCCAGTTTCTAACTATCCTCAGTAATGAAGTGTAAGGTAATACTTCAAGTATTGTCATAAATATAAAGGGAAGGTAACCACCTTTCTGTATAAAATCCCTCCTGGCCAGAGGCAAAATCCTTTCACCTGTAAAGGGTTAAGAAGCTAAGGTAACCCCTATGTTCTAGACTTGCACCCATAGATCCTTGTGCTTTGTTGGACCAAGGCCTACATGTATACTACCTTACTTTTCCCTTGTCCTTAGAAAAGAGTATGGTGTTACTGCCCTGTCCAGAACAAGGAATGGCAGTCCCGAAGTCATTCCAAAATGTGAGTCTCCCACTTGGAAATCCACCACACTGCCAGGTAATATACTGCATTGCCCAAGCCATTCTTTTTTAATTACTCCTCGTGCACAGTAGTAATATTTTAAACCAGCTTCCATGACATGCAGCTGTAGAATTTGGGGGGAAAAAGCACTCATGGTGCATTTAGGACAGTATTATACCAGATAGCTTCAAATAATCAAAAGGATAACTTGATGGAATATCTAAAATAATATCTCTCTAATAGTTTGGGGGCAGAGGAGTTCTCGATACTAGTGCATTGTGCTACGTTATGGAAAATATGAGTTAGCAGTGATCTTCGCATTAAAGTACTTCTCCCTGGGTTAGAGAGGGTTGTACGAATAAAGAAACAAAGCCCTTCAGTCTCCAACATGAGTGTTAACTTGTGTCATACGTGGTGCACCTCCCACTTGACCCAGTTCAGCTGTAGGCGTGCACTACTGTAAGGATCTACGGGTGCAAGTCTAGAACATAGGGCTGGGCAGGAAGGAGGGGCTGGATCGCTGACACTCCCTCATTGCCAGCAAGGGAGATGGATGAAGCAGCATCTTGCTAAACCTGGGTGGTCAGGCCCCAGAGGAAGTCCTATCAGAGCACCCAAGGCCTGCAGCCACCTGACTGTTTCACACTTGCTACTTAAACCAGGAAGTAAGCCAGGTGGGCTCTCTGAGCGTCTGCGAAGAATTCCTGATGCTGCTACTGCTGCCGTCACATTGGATCCTTCTCTTGCCTGCCTCCTGCAATCCTTATCCAACCCTGTTCCTGATTTCTGACCTGTTCCTTATTCCTCCCTTGCTCCTGCTCCACGTCTGGTCTTAGCCCCTCTCCAATTCCTGCCCTTTCACCTGGCTCCTGACCATAGGCTCCAACTTCTGACTCTGACTCAGGCTCAACCCTTGGCTTTGGCATTTGATATCTAACACTGGCTCTGATCCTCAGCTTCAATTCCTGGTACTGACTCTGGCTCTACCCCTGGTTCTGGTATTTGGCAGTTGAATCCAGCCTTGACCCCAGCTTCTGTTCCCCAACCTGGATGCCTGCTCTGACCACGAGGCCTACAACCTGGTTCCTAACTACTGATCATATATATTTTAGTGCATATAAATTATATGCACTATCAATTATACTATATACCGTGAATGTATGTTAGCATATTCCATACCCTCACTAATTTTCCAAAGGGATCCCTTCCCTGCCACGTACATACACAATAGCCTGCCACTCTGCATGACCAAGAAGTGATTGGGAATTTAGGGGCATGGAGAGGACCAGAGAGATATTTTTAATAAGGGGGCTGAGGTGGGCAGGAAATCCCAGTATCTTTGCATCAAGCCATCAGCAACACACTACTGCTAACTCAGTTTCTCAAGCATGTTCAGAGGAAAGTTCCCTCCTCTCCCTTCCCTTTCCCATCTCACCATAAGATGGCAGGGGCACTGGCATCAGGGGAACTCTTCAAACATGGACCTTTACTCCCCACACACACACACACACACACACACACAAGCCTCTTCTTCCAAAATTACCACATATCCCTTCTAAAGCCCTTCATTTCCGCCAGAGCCTTCCTCCAAGCTCTCTTCACGCTGCCTGCCACCCACATCCTCGCTTCCCATTTCCCCCCAGAGTTCAGCCTCCTCCCAATACCTTGTTCTGTCCAGACTGTGTCTCAAGCTTCCTATTGTCTCTGTGACCAGGATTGCTGATGAGTAGCTCAATAAAGTAATCTCCTTTGTTAAAGATAATTTAATGTGTTTAATTTTTAAAAGTTCAGAGTGTCCTAAACCTGAGATTTTATCTGTGTGTGTGCACATGTGGCAGAGAGAGAGAGAAGCCAAAGAATGTTTCCACTGCAAAGTAGTAAATATTTTACCAAAACAAAATTACACAGAAAATTCAGTTGTCTTCTGAAGAGTTATTGTGTCAGATTTGGAGTGTAAATCTCAACACATCCTTAGCTATGCAGATAGGCATGTGTCCACATTAGATACTTATGAAAGCACCTCTTTTATCATAAAATCTCAGCTAGCATGACAGATTAGACAAGCACTACGTTCTCAAATAATAATGCAGTAACTACTCAGAATCAAAGTTAAGCCAAGCAAATACGATAACCAGAAGGACAAGACATCTCAAAAAAAAACTTATCAGAGAACTAGTTTTGGATCTAAAGGCAAGGCTGCCAATTGCCTGAGGAGTCTGCCAAGAAGCCAGATGCCATCGCTAGAAGGATATTATCCAGAGTTCTGCATTTTTGTCTCTTGAGTACCTTTGAAAAAGGACAAAGAATGCATGCTGGCATGAACTCTACTGAATCCTAGCAACAAACTGCTGAAATTCTACCCGTGCCCCAAATATTTATTTAAATGTTAAATTAAAACCACTGCAAAAATTAAATGCCAAGATGTGTAAATAAAAGGTAAAATACTTAAAACAACGAACTGGGAGTAGGACTGCAGTGTGGTAGTACTGCAGAGCTCAATGGGGATATGAGTCTGGATCATGAGGTCAACCCCAAGCTCCCGAGTTCAACTGAACCTGGGAAAAAACCACTCAGTTGCTGCGGGGGCTTGTGTTGCTCTATAGTAATACTTCCCTCTAGTCAAAGCATGGGTCATGACTGACAAACTGCTACCAGCACTCCTTGACGAGAGAAAAAGTGATCATGATGTTGGGCCTTTCAGGGTGGGTAAAGGAGGAAAATGGAAGAAGCCTAGAGTAGTGTTTCCAAACCAGTTTGCCATGGCATGCTGATATGCCGTCAGGCCCAAACAGGTGTGCCACATAATTTTTTGAAAAAGTACATGTGAGAACAAGGGAGGAAAGCTGCCTTCTGATCGGCTGTCTGCCTCACTATCCTGGCCTCTTCCAGTGTTGGAGCAACCAATCAGAGTTCAATCGCCCTCTCTTCCCCCCCTCCCTCCTGTCTGAGCAAGAGATCTGCTCCTCTGCCTCTCCCCTCCCTCCTGCAGCCAGGGGTGGGGAGGAAGAACCCCTGGAGCTTGAGGTGTGCCACAGTAGAGAAAAGGTTGGGAACCTAGAGGATGAACCAAAAACAATACATGCAAATATAATGTTTTAATCAATTTAAAATACATAGGCTCCAATCTTGCAAATAATTATGCGCAAAGATTATCTTGTAACTTGTGAATACTCCGATTGAAGTCAATGGATTAGGGTTAAGGTTAAACCCATGCTTAAGTGTCTTCGGGGCTTAGATCCTATATTGTATAAGCAAAGAACATTTTTTTGCAAACAGAGCCATTTGTCTATTTTGCCACTGCTTGGCATTGGTCAAAGACATTCATATAAACTTCTATTGACTAGCACAGGTCATAATATACAACTATATATTACTGGAGTAAAGGGAAGGCAGTTATTCTGAATTCTTCCATAAGACACAACATGAAAATAAACATTTTAAAGTAAACTATGAATTGTAGAATACCAAAAAAAAAACCAACAGTTTTTTGAATACTAGCCTAGTAAACTTTATTATGTGTGACAGTGAATGAAGATTAAGGCCTAATTCTGCAAACACTCTGCACAAATTCCTACTGAAGATAGTGGAAGTTCTGAGCAGAGCGTTTGCAGGATTGGGGCCAAGCTTGTAAAGTGTTGATGTGTCACATCATTAAGCACATCTGCTCTGTTCTCACTATTTTAGTTCTTATGGATTCATTGTGATTAGACTTTCATTTTCTAAATACTAGGCTGCCCAAAAAAGGGATGAGATAATGAATAAGCCCCATGAGAAGGAAAACCGCTTTTTAATCTGGTTTAAAGTCATGTTTATAATGTGCACACACCACTTTGCATTTACCATAAAGCTCCTCAATTAGTTCATAGACAAGTTAACCTTCTACCCCCCAGCAAATATAATTCATGCACATTTTATACAACACAGCATTCTGCTGGCTATTATCCATCATTTACAAGTGTTATTTGTCTATAAAAATGACACTAAAAAGTTGAAAAATGATTCTGCTCTGCCTGCTTCTGGATGTGTTTTAACAAATGGTAACAATGCAAAATACTCTAAATCATGTAAAAAGCAATTAGTCAAAAAAAGCCATAAATATTTTTTTAAAAGGATATAAATGATTGCTTGCCAAATAGTAAAAGCTCTAAAGGCTGCAACACAATAAAGGACTGATCCTACAGACACTTACACACTTGACTAATTTTACTCATATGGGTAATCCTGTTAAGATCAATGGCAGTACTCACATGAGCAAACTTACTCACATGGGAGTTTTCCCTTAAGTAGGGGTTAACATAAAACAGTACACTTGATTATTTATTGTTAGTAAAGTTAATCAAATGCAGTGCTTCTTACTCATGCATGCATTAAATAGAAACTTGAACATGACATGCATATTTATGGAACAGAGATTGAAAGATCATTATCTGTAAGGAACAAAATCCAGCAAAAAAAAAATGCATAAAATGTGTCTGTTATCTTATTACAACATAAACTGTTTTGCTTAAAAACAAAAATATTTATTTTAATTAATTCAATTAACCTAAATAATATTTTCCACAACTGACAACTATAACTAATGCATGAATTTCATTATTTCCCATGAAGATTCAGAGCGAGATCCTTAGCCAGTGCAGATCAGTGTGGTTTCATTTAATTAAATAGAGCTACAATGATTTACACCAGCTGAAAATCTAGCTGATCCCATAGCTCTTAAAATAAGCCAACTAGATGTCTTTTTTACACTTCTCACTGAAACACAGTGAATGCAAACTACCAGAAACCTAGAAGAATAGGAAATAAAATTCCTTATTATGTATTACTTGATTTACAAATATCCCCAGTTCATCCTGTTTCCATTTTTCAATTAATACAGCTATACAATGGATTAGAGATCAGATATATAGCACTGGCAATCACAGAGACAGAAGAAAACACCAAAGTGATTAAGTAATTTGAAACAAGCTTTTATCAAAATCTTCATATCATTGGCTTTCTACACCTCCACTGCAGTTTCTCTCTGTACATTTAGAAACCATAATATGTTTTTAAGGACAGCACCACATTAGTTATCCAATTTTCAAACAGTTAATTATAATTTGCAAACAAAACTGTTGCTGGGCTTGACTGAGGGATGCTAAATGTGTAACAAAATCTAGATCACCATTAACAAAATAAGGAGAGGGAGTATGCTTCAGCCATGAAAACTTCCTCAGGCTCTGAATAAAATAATTTGACCTTCTTTTCAAACCTACTGCATTGTTGAACAATCTGAAGAGGAGCCAAAATGTCACCTCTAATCTTATGTTCAAGTTCTAAGGTGTATTTTATTAACTCCTTTTTATTGCTCAGTTTAAATATACTAATTGGCATATAGTAGACTTACAGCTACTAGATAGCTATTATTCTTTAATGTGTTTGTAATGGTCTATAATATTATGGCACTAGCAGACCTCATCTATTTCTTCATTTATAATGACTCGTGATGATATGAGCTAAGTAGGGCATAAGAACACAATGGTTAATACCAATCAAAGACTAAAAACTACCTCTGTCCATCTTCTTTAAACTGTTCAGAAGTGGACATACTAGAATCTCTTATAAAGAGCTCCTAGTCAAGACATTCAATTTGGGTGTGTTCTCCCCACTGAGAGACACCTACCCCCTTTTGCAACTAATGAAATCTACACAACCACAACCCTACTGCATGCTCAGCCTCTCTGTGTCCTCCCATAAAAACACACTTCTGCTACAGGAACACTCTGAGACATCTATTCCTGGGTGCTCCCAAGCTGCCAAAGACATGTACCCCTTCATGCAGGTTTCCCGGGTATCACATCTGCCCCACCCACACTAATTGTTTTCCTCTTTATGATAAACTTGACCTTTCTATATAAGGCCCAGGAAATGTCTGCCTTCCCTGTGTATTCAGACATAACACAATAAGTACAGAATAAAGAGGAAAAGTCTGAAGAAGGTAGCATAACAACAGATTATAGATGGGGAGGGGACACAGTACTTGGAGATGAACTATGTAGCACCAGCTGAAACTTAAAGTTGTCTTTCCCTGTCCAAAGGCAGTGGCAGTTCTGCTGCTTCTTGCTTGGGACATACCTGGCACATTGGAAGTGGGTGGGGGGCAAGGTTGAAAACTCTGAGGCCCAGGGATGATCCCATTGCTTGCATTACCCACAATAAATATTTGCTCAAAAAACAAAACAAAAAAAAAAACCAACCCACATATGGAGACCCCTATGCCTGGTGCAAAAGAAAAAGTTACCCAGGAGAAACTTTGTGCACGTGGGAGTCTGACTTTTTCAGAAATGTTTTAAGTTATGTTTTTGTGAATTCCTGCAACTTGCTCGTTTGGGACATGATCCTGCTCCCATTCCTGTCAATGAAAAAACTCTCACTGACTTGAATGGTGCAAGATCTAGCTGTTGAGCTACAACCTCCCTCTTCCCTGAACTTGTTGCTTTATTTTTGACTTGGCTATTTTCTAGGCCTAATTTGGATGTGTGGACCAAAACTCCAGAGTGTCCATTTTTGGGGAGGGAGAAAGTAATGGATTATAAAACACAGTTATAAAGTGCCTAAAATGGAAATTTGCATGCTTTCACATTCCTGATGGTGGATGAAAAGGACATTCCAGCTGCACTTCCGTGAAGCAGACATACACAGCAACAACAAACAAGCGTCCAGTCTCCATGTGTGCATGTTTGACTCTTGAAGTTCTATTTATTCCTTTGCCAGTAATCAAAAATACAATAAAATAAGCCTTTTAATTTGAATCAGGTACATGTTCTTGATAGCTAAATAAATGTCATCCAGGAAAAAAAAATCCTGACTTCCACAGGATACTTTTTAATTAAATTCAGTTCCATGCAACAGGTGTAAAACATCACATGTTTTATGACACTTAGGAAAAGCCTAATATAAAACTACAGAAATCTGGAGATCTTTCTACTACTATATAAATATCTTATTCTCCATTCTGAGGAAATGTAAAGGCCACAAGAAGATTCATATTCCCATCCACCCTGTTTCAATGTACTTCACAGAATTCAATTTGAAAGAATCGTGTTCTTCCAGAAGTATCCGTATTAAGTCTGGGTAATTAATTGTACACATTTAGTCATAGAATCCTCCTTTTATAATCCTTAATTACAAACCTGTGTCTCTGGAAATTAAAATAATGTGCTTATAAATATTTTCACACAAAAGGAAAGGAAGGTTATTTGAGTGATTTTTATGAGAAAGGAAGGGAAAAAAAGTCTCTCAGATTTCCATATTCTTAATTACAAGTGATTAGACAATTTCTATTTGGGTGGTTTTACACAATAAATTTTGAAGAGTGGTTGCTTAAGTACATCTAAAGGTTAAACCTCAAGTAGCTAATCTGTATGTAAGAACAAGTAACTGTCAAATACTTAACCTTTTACAGATTAAAACTGTCTGCCTAACAGATGTGAAATTATCCTTATTGTAATTGTTATAAGTAGATATCGGAGCATTTTGTGGAAATATATCTTTTTTTTAGCAGCAATTTTATGCCCCGGGTCACTTGCATGTCCCTGGCTGTGCTAAAAACCATTGCCTTACATGAAAAGTTATATTCCAAGACTTTATAACTGCTACCCTGATTTTCAGCATCCAAGTTATTGGTTGTAACAGGCAGTTTTAAATTATTAGAAAATGACCTTGTGTGACTGGAATGTTTTATTGTTCAGTTGCTATAAGTGGTTACCACAAGTGAGTTTACGGAATAGCATGGCCAGTGTACGAGAGAAAAATGTTTTTACTTCTTATACCCTCCAAATGCAATAATAAAGTATTGTCCTTTGTAGACATTCAATAGAAATATTATCACTTAAAGTACAACTAAAATGCTACTGTTTTACTTCTGGCAGTGAAAATTGTTACGCCTGTAAGACACAATTGTGTCTACTATGATAAGTAGACATGAAAAATGGTACTTTTTCATATTTTACTTGTAGTAAAGAGGGACAAACCAGTTTGAAACACTTCAGGTACTCCTAAGCAGGGGCATACTCAGTGTCCTACAAGTAGACCAGGCATTTGCCCACTGAATCACAACAAAGTGTAATTAGTAGTGTATCAAGTAGATGGGTTAGTTTATTAATCCAATATATTCCAATTAAAATGTATATAGCTCACCAGTACAGGTTTGGGGGTATAAGGTGACAGGAAAAGGGCAATGGAGAAAATGCAGTAAATGACTTGGCCTTTGTAAAAGAGTTGAAATTGCTTTAGGAACCTAAGAATTGCCATAAAAGACCCATTTTCCATTGTTCTTTTCTCTTTTTATTTGTTATTGTTTAATATCCATATCAGAGGTCCAAGTCAGTCTTTTGTGCTAGGTCCTGGACAAAGACAAAGGCATACAGAGCCACTACCTTGCACAGCTAACCATCTAACCTGTCTGCCTATTCCAAAGTGCCTCATTCATTTCAAAAGATTTTTTCCTTCAGATGTTAGTTTCAGGCTGCTTATCAGATACACAACCTGTACTTTATTCCCCATCTTCCCTGTGGGTGTGGTTTCACACAAGTAGCAGGTATTTTTAATCCAGTCTAGTTCTGTAAATATTTTTCTACTTATTTTTTCTATTTTTCTACTTAAATGATTTATACTTTAAAAAAGAATACAGAGTATTGACAATTGATAGTACGGAGAGTATATGAGTACTTCTATTAAACAAATGAAGACTAAAAAACTTGAGGTTTTAACAACCGGGTAAAAGCTCTGGCAACTCCAGTGCACACTCCCACCCAAAATACCCTGCAAATGACTCCTAGTGCCTTGACTGCACTAAAAAAAAAAAAAAAAAAAAAAATGTATACATTCATACATCACCATTATCTGTAAGAGGAAAAGAGGTCATTTCCAGGACATGATGAAGCAGTATGCACTGACCCACACTTTACATTGATGCAGTTTCTGTAGGAGTTTATTCCTGAGCTGAACATGAGCAGAGAATGCCAGCTGTGCCATAATGTAAAGTGGATTGTCATGTGGATTTATCCATACTGTGTCCATTAAGTCACCCATGGGAATGAGCACTATTTAGAAAACTCTGAAAGATCTTTTTTTATAGAGAAAGGCAAGGGGGAAAGAGGGATTGCAGTAATTCTAAGAGACCTGAGAAGAATGAGGTGCTAGTTGGTAATACACTGAGAGGCATCTGAAATATACATTATTTTAAAATATATCGCTGCATATCCTGTTAATTACAGTGTTAATATTATGAAAGCTGACAACTCCCTATAGACAATAGGAATATTGAACCGTTCCCTTTTATGTTAGAAATTTCTCTGTTCCTGTGCAGAATTACCCCGTTAGTCTCTTTCAGTCCAGTAAATTCTAATTAAAATATGACCAGGAGTGACCATCTTAGGAAAGGGGTAACCTCTCTCTCTATCATGTCATTTTAGCCTCTATCTTGAATTGGTACAACACTCTTGTAAGCTATTAGCTCAGTTCCTGTCCTACCTCCAGTGCAGATGGAACAGTATGTCCAATCAATGTACAGTCCTGAAGTACAAAGGAAATGATCAGCAAAACTAAATAAAATCAAATTGTGAATAAGACCATTTTAAATAATACAGTCATCCTCTGGAATGTTTTCACTAAATACCATCTTAGCTTCATAGATGACTGTTTTTCAAAATCTAGCCTCACAGCTGCGTGCTAGTCAAATATTTTATATATAATAGCATTTAGATTCATAGAAAAATGATAGATCCTCTTTAATACAATGAAATGCAATTTAGAACCAAGTCAATAAGACACTAACCTCTTATTCTCAAATGAGGGCCAAGTTATAAATCATAGGTTAGAAGTTAAAAATGAAAAGAAATGTTCTTGCGGCCCATAATTCAAATGCTGTTGTCAAACAGATTCTGTCCATGGAAATTATATTGCTTTTATTTAGTTGGAGAAAGCAACACAGGTAGAAGTAATTCAGGTAGATAGCTTTTTTAGTTATACAGTACAGAGCCAAATGTTCCAGAGCAGCATAAGGACCTGATTTTATCACCTTACTCATGGTAAATAGTACCCTACTCTTCAAGCAGGATGAGATCGGGAGAGGACAAATGCTAAGGGTTATGTTTTTCAGTTTGCCAAGGCCATTTTGCACCTAAATCAACCAGAGATTGTCACTGAAGAATTTCTCCTGCACAAGTGAGCACTCCACCAGTATAAAGCTGGAGAAGACAGCTCTGCTGCCATGTAACCACTGCTAGGAGACTAAGAGAAAGATAGTACATGTTGGGGGATGGAACTGGAGGGAGCATCACAGAGTAAAGCAACACTAGACCAGATTCTCCCATGAGCTAGAGCTGCACCTCTAATCTGTGCCAGGGCTGAGTAGCTGAGGATCATGGAACCACAACCAGCTCCTTGCAGTTCCACCTTCTCCACTGCAACTGAGTGGAAATTGGGCAGGGAGGAGAATCTGCCCCCAGTTTTCTCCAGTTGAGTACACTAGTTATGCTGGCTCAGGTACTCCAGGTGTTAGGAGCCTTTTTGTTACACAATCTGCCTTCTGGACCCATGTCTTTCTTGATCGGTGAAGGGCAGTAAAGAAGAACTGGGCTCAGCCATTGGAGACAGTCAGCTCCGCCCTTAAGGAGGGAATGTTGCTGGCTTTCTTAACTAAGCTGTTGCGTGGTCTGTGCTCAAAGAACCATCACGTGACACTGATTACCTGGCCCGATATCATCCACCCAAAACCCTGACTAGGTCTAAATTACAGTGTGGCTGGCCCATGCCAGATGATTCAGGCTCGTGGGGTTCTGGCTAAGGGGCTCTTTAATTGTGGTGTAGGTGTTCGGGCTAGGGCTGCAGCCCGGGCTCTAGGACCCTGCAAGTTAGGGGTGTGTCTAAACTGCAAAGCAATAGTGCTTGGACCCCAAAGCAATCTCAGACCTTATAGCCATGCAGGATCCTGGTTCCCTGGATCCAAGTCCTGGCTTAGTGCAATTGCAGTATAGAGGCAAAGTGGGTTCGGCTTGAGACCAGGCTTAAGCTCAGGTTTAGGTTGCAGTGTAGACATACCCACAGTGTACTTGGACTTTCAGAAAGTCTTTGCTAAGGTCCCACACCAAAGGCTCTTAAGCAAAGTAAGCAGTCTTGGGATAAGAGGGAAGGTCCTCTCATGGATCAGTAACTGGTTAAAAGATAGGAAATAAAGGGTAGGAATAAATGGTCAGTTTTTATATTGGAAAGAGGTAAACAGCAGGATCCCGCAACAATACATTGGGGACTTGTGCTGTTCAACATATTCATGAATGATCTGGAAAGGGGGTAAACAGTGAAGTGGCAAAATTTGCAGATGATACAAAATTATTCAAAATAGTTAAGGCCAAAGCTGACTGTGAAGAGTTACACAGAGGTCTCACTAAACTGGGTAACTTGAAAACAAAATAGCAGATGAAATTCAGTGCAGATAAGTGCAAAGTAATGTATATTGGAAAAAATAATCCCAACTATACATACAAAATGATGGATTCTAAATTAGCTATTACCACTCAAGAAAGAAATCTTGGATCCCTCATGAATAGTTCTCTGTAAACATCTGCCAAATGTGCAGTGGCAATCAAAAGAGCTAACAGAATGTTAGGAACCATTAGGAAAGGGATAGATAATAAGACAGAAAATATCATAATGCTACTATATAAATCCATGGTACCCCACACCTTGAATACTGCGTGCATCTCAAAAAAGATATATTAGAATTGGAACAGGTACAGAGAAGGGCAACAAAATTCTTAGGAGTGTGGAACAGCTTCCATATGAGGAGAGATTAAAAAGGACTGTTCTGCTTAGAAAACAGACCATTAAGGAGATGATATGATAGAGGTCTATAAAATTATGAATGCTATGGAGAATGTGAACAGGGAAGTGTTATTTACCCTTTCACATAATACAAGAACCAAGGATCAGGAAATGAAATTAATAGACAGCTGGTTTTAAACAAATTTAGAGAAATATTTCTTTGCACTGTCAACACATGAAACTTGTTGCCAGGGGATGTTGTGAAGGTCACAAATATAACTGGGTTCAAAAAAGAATTAGATAAATTCATGGAGAACAAGTCCATTCAATGGCTATTAGCCAACATGGTCAGAGATGCCACCCCATGCTCTGGGTGTCCCTAAGCCTCTGACTGCCACCTTTGGACTGGATGATAGGGGATGGATCACTCAATAGTTGCCCTGTTCTGTTCATTCCCTCTGAAGCATCTGGCATTGGCCACGGTCAGAAAACAGGATACTGGGCTATTTGGGCCATTGGTCTGACCTGTATGGCTGTTCTTATGTTCTTTCCCAAAAGGTTCCTCAGTTCCTAGGTACCTAAGCTTCTGCTTTTGAAGGCTCCGAAGCTCCTAAATTCCTGCTGGGGGGCATATGCAAAGCCACTGAAGTCTTGATACGGTCACGCTGCTCAGCACCGAGGTCACATCTAAGCCCTCAAAATGAGTGTTCCCCACCTATCTCACCTGCCAGGCCTGATCTGGGGTAAGGTTCTCAGAGGAGTCATAACACACACAAAAGACAATAATGATGGTGTCCATTATACCAAATGTCTCAGTGATTAGGGCAATCACCTGGGATGTGGGAGACCCAGATCCTCACTCTGCCTAATTTGGAGCAGAGACTTGAACCCAGTTCATCCAGGAACTGCCCTGACCATCAGGCCACAAGGTATTCTAGGGTACAGCACTCTCCAAGTCTCTCCTGTTGACACTGTTCTGCTTTGTATAAACTTGTATAAAACACTTACATTCTCATGGGTGGAGGGTCTGGAACCTGGGTCTCTCATGTGCCCTAACCACTAAAGTAGAGTCTTTCTCTCTGGTCAAATGAATACGTAAGTATTTTGTGGAACAGCTTCAACAGGAGAGACTGAGAGAGACCCACCCTAGAATATCACACAGCCTGGTTGTTAGGGCCCTCATATGGGAGGTAGGAGACCTTGATTCAAGCCTGTGCTTCAAATCAGGCACAGGAGATGAATGTCTAGCCACTGGGCTATTGGTGCTGCCCATTATACTCAACTCCTATTCCTCCTCCATTTTTTGGAGAGAAAGGACTGACCCGATTTCAGTGCCTAACTCCTATAGAATTCATGGCTGTGAATCCTGAGTGCAGACAAATGCCTAACTCCTCTCCTTATCATTTTCTAGTGAGTGGGTTAGGAACTCAGTTTTCTGGCTTTTGTGAATCTCATTCTTAGGCACCTAACTCTTCCCATGCATTGTATGTATAGAGAGATTGGGCAACTAAAAATTAGGCATTGAGACATCTACATATCTTTGTGCATCTGTGGCAAGCTGAATTGACTTTTAGCATGAACTCAAACTAGTTGGTTCAACAAAATCAACATCAGTCTTCTACAAACAATCCAGAGATACTTCTGACTGATGTAGTGGTGCTTAGAAATACTAGATGATAAATATAATGAAAATATTTTTAGTGGTTCAAATTATATAGTTGATTAAGTCTTAGTAGTAGTCTCAGTATCCAATCTGGGTATCAATTCAGTCTACTAATGAGCACCCTTTTGTGGATTATTGTGTGAGATATTTAGGCCTTCAAGAGCTGTTTGCTCTTTTTTTTATATCTGTGGCCAAAGTACTTCCAAGATTCTTAAGTGTTCTGTTAATTTGTACTCCTGCTGTGCAATAACATTGGCTGAGTATTACCGCACCTGAATCGATTTTTTTCTTTTCAGTGCTCCCTCCCTTTCAATAACCAGACTATTAAGATAACAGAGTTTAGGTTTAGATGGACGACTCTACCTTGTTGTAAAAAGTCCTTTGAGAATGGTAGTCTGATGACATTTCCATCAAGCTCAGGAGGCACTGTCTCCCAGATCAATACTGTGCTATCCTTTTCCCTTCTAAACTAGTCAGTTGCCCTGGCCAGCAAGAAAAGGAGTGGAAGTGCATACAAGGGGTTCTGAGATCATCTCTGCTTTAGAGTATCCACTGCATTTCATTTTTTAATACTAGACCTTCAAAGCAAAGAGGTCAACATGCTTTTGCTGCTTCCCCCATTGCCTGTTAAACTAGTGTATGTCTCATGATTTAAGCTCCACTCCATTGTATATGACTTCTGCTTAACCAGTCTATAGTTATATTCAAAGAATTTCTAACATATCCTGCCATTATCAAGAGCAAGATGGTTACTGTCCACTTGAGAAAAAATATTGATACTGTTGACATTTTGCTGACCATAAATCATAAGTTAAGAAAAGTTCTATGTATACTCCCCAAAACGTTGAGTTTACATGTATTGAAACCCATATCAGTTTGGTTTCACTTTGTTCCTTTTGTGTGACCATTTACAGATTAATCTTTGGAAGTTCATCATATACAGTGTGTCCTGTAAGAGCACTTCAGTGCATGACAATATCGTGCCACAGACTTATTAAAGATCTTCTCAAAGCTTCCTTCCTAATTTCTATTTCTGTTAGGAGCTGCTGCAACTTCAAAAAACTCTCTTTTAAGAAGAGCTCTCCTTTGTTTGGAATCTATAAGGATTTCTAGATTTGTAATCGATTAATGTGGTATTAATTAAGTTTTCCATATTCATCACAAACCCTCTACATAACTGTGAGAAGTCTGTTGGCAGTTTCCTGTATCAGACTGAAGGCAGTTTATTTGATCAAAATATCTTCCAGAGAAAGAAAGGTACGAATTCTCTCCAACTTGAATGTTGCTATTACTATAACCAATATCCTGGTAAAAACTCTCGGCATTGCTCATAGACCTAAAGGCCGTGTCCTGAACTGACAATGAAAACCATGGTAAAGTCATCATAGAGATCTCCTTATTATGAAGTGTGACTATAACTCCATGAGACCTAGTAATATCTTAAAACACTTTCTGTTCATTGAAGGCAGTATGAACGCCAGCACCTTCACTCTTGAATATGATACTTTTCAAACACCTTGTGATAATATAGTCCTTGTTCCATTTCAGTTCATCCCATATCAGGATGATAAAGGTGGCTGCCTTCCCGAAGAAAATAAAAATAAAAAAGAAAATGTTTTTCTTATTAAAAATCATATTCCTGTTCTTGCAATTTTGAGACCCTTTTCACCTTTCACTCGAAGAAACGTGCGGGGCGGAGGGCAGGGAAAAGGAGCCTGTTCCAGTCTAGAGTCTGAAAACTGCTATCACCTTCCTCGATAGGGACTTGATCCTGTTCCCATTCAAGTCGATGGAAAAGCTCCCATCAATTTCAGTAGATTAAATTCTGAATTTTAATTTCAGTTTAAATTCAGTAATTCAGCAGATCAAGCCCTAGATGAGAGGAAGCACAAGGAGGCCTTGCTTTGCACTTGTTACATTTCTCTTTGCGCTGCTTTGACTTTTTCCCCCTCTTCTTTATTCTTAATAGAGCGATGCAGTGATAAGGAAGACTAGCCCCTTTCCTTGTTGTACAGTATTTTGACCACCTAAGAGTTTTTTTAACACAAAAAAAATTGACTTGAGTAGGACTCTGGATCCTATACACTATACTGAAATTATTTATTCTTCCTTATGAATTCACTATTGATATTCTGAGAGGCAAAATACCTTCCCTACTTTCCCACTGCTCTGAAAACCTAACTAAAAACTTTAGGTAACACATCCCTAACTTAGCTGTGACTAGATATAGTGACACATGTATTCTGAACTGGAGTACTTACGAGGTTGACAGCTGCTTCATTGTATTTAAATTACATTTCCTTTTCTGTATACAGCTAGCATTTCACTGACCTGGAAATAGATTGCCCTCCATCCCTCTAAGGTTCACTGCCCACTTTATAGTGTCTCTTGCATGGAAGGACTTTGGATAAAATTTTCAAAATCATCTAAGTGACAAAGAGTAAGACTTCACTGTGGGATTGTCTCAACTTACCTGCACTTGAGTTACTCCTCTCATATTACCCTAGCTCAAGAGCAAGTGGCCACACTGCAAAATAACGCTTGAGTTGCTGTGTCCACACCGGCACTGCACTCACTTGATATTGGCGTTAAGACTTCTGGGGGCACATCCCCTGGTTCTCAGCACTGCAGTAAACTGAGCTGCTCTATGAATTCTTTACCAGTATATTCTGGGAGTACTTATGTGTCCTTTCTGGGCACATGAGGGAAACTGTGGGAAGGCACTGGAGGACTAGCAGCACTCAAGAGTAGTTATGTTACCAGCTGACACGTTGTGCTCACTTGAGCTGTAACCTATCCCCCCTCTCGGACCAGCCAAATTTAATTAAAAGCACTACCACACTTGATCACAGGTGTATGTGGACTCCCGAGTGCCCAAGTCATTTTTGAAAATCAGACTTCAGACTCAGAAAATCACTCGTGTGATCGCCACTGGGGTCTGAGCGGCTTGTTAGCCTAGCTTGGATGTGAGCAGCCATGCTACAAATCTATACCCAAGTGTGTCCACTCAACTGCAGCCTACACTGCTGCTGTATTCACCTGTGTGTGACACTAGGACTATTGGGGGAATATTCTTTGGTTCTTAGCACTGCAGTAACCTGAGCCATTCTATCATTCTGTCTCAATGAATTGTGGGAGAACTTCTTGGCACATGGGGAATTGTGTGAAAGCACTACAGGACTCCCAGCACTCAAGTGGTTTAGCCAGCATCATCACTGCAAAGTGGGTGGGTTACTAGTACTTGAGCTTTAGCATACAACCCAGGATGGGTCAGCTAGCTCATATGTAAAGAACTACCTCACTCAGGTGACAGGAATTTTGTCATTGACTTCAGTAGGGTCAGTATTTCACCCTTTGAGCTTCATCCTAACGGCTGTCTTTATGCCAGTACAATTTAATATCATTTAGCTCTCAGATTTAATTGTAACTATTCATCCAGTTATTTCCTTCTCCTGCCTTTCTTCAACACACAATCATTTTTTATTCTGATTTTTTTTGCCCAGTGGTTTCATTGCTCTGCATATTAGTATATTGCAGAACTCAGTTTTCTAGTTACTTTGACAAACTACACATCTTGCAGCCATTACACATCTTGTTCCACTTATGTTTCCAGATGAAAAATATTCTAAAAACTTGACAGCTACAGATGACTTCCAAGTGAGGGGTTCATAGATTCATAAATTCTAAGCCAGAAGGGCCCACTGTGATCATCTAGTCTGACCTCCTGTGTAAAAGGCCACCGAACTTCCCCAAAATAAATCTTAGAGCAGAGCTTTTAGAAAAAAATCCAATCTTTACTTTAAAATTGTCAGTGATGGAGAATCCAACACAACCCTGGGTAAATTGTGCCAAAGGCTAATTACTCTCACTGTTAAAAAGTATGCCTTATTTCCAGTTTGAATTTGTTTACCTTCATCTTCCAGCAATTGGATCGTGTTATACCTTTCTCTGCTAGATTAAGGAGCCCATTATTAAGTATTTGGTCCCCATGTAGATACTTGTGGACTGTAATCAAGTCACCCCTTAACTTTGACTTTGTTGAGCTAAATAGATGGAGCTCCTTGAGTGCATCACCATAAAGCATGTTTTCTAATCCTTTAATTATTCTCGTAGCTCTTCTTTGAACCCTCTTCAATTTATCAACATCCTTCTTGAACTGTGGGCACACGAACCAGACACAGTATTCCAGCAGTGACAGAACCAGTGCCAAATACAGAGGTAAAATAACATCTCAACTCCTACTTGAGATTCCCGTTTATGCACCCCAGGGTCACATTAGCTCTTTTGAACACAACGTCTCATTCAGAGCTCATGACCTGCTGATTATCCATCCACCTGCCGCCCCAAATATTTTTTAGAGTCACTGCTTCCCAGGATAGAGTCCCCCATCCTGTAAGTATGGTCTACATTCTCTGTTTCCACATTTATATTTAGCCATATTAAAACACATAGTTTGCTTGCACCACTTTACCAAGTGATCTAGATTGCTCTATCAGTGACCTGACTACTTCATTATTTACCACCACCCCAATTTTTGCATTATCTGAAAACTTTATCAGTGATGATTTTTATGTTTTCTTCCAGGTCATTGATAAAGATGGTAAATAGCATAGGGCCAAGAACAGATCCTTGTGGGATCCCACTGGCAACACATCTGCTCAGTGAAGATTCCCCATTTACAATTATATTGACACCTATCAGTTAGCCAATTTTAAATCCATTTAATGTGTGCCATGTTAATTTTATATCGTTCGAGTTTTTTAATCAAAATGTCACGGAGTACGAAGTCAAATGTCTTATTGCAATGCCTTTATCAACCGAACTTGTAACCTCATCTAAAAAGGATATCAAGTTAGTTTGACGGGATCAATTTTCCATAAGCCCATGTTGATTTGCATTTAATTACATTACTCTCATTTGCTTCTTTATCATATCAGTCACTCCACTATCTTGCCTGGGATTGACATCAGGCCAACAGGCCTATAATTACCTCGGTCATCCCATTTACCCGTTTTAATAATTGGCACATTAGCTTTCTTCAAATCTTCTGGAACTTCCCCAGTGCTCCAAGACTTTTTCAAAATCAACATTAATGATCCAGTGAGCTCCTCAGCCAGATCTTAAAACTCTTCAATACAAGTTATCTGGACCTGCTGTCAGGACTGAGGGCCTGCAGTGGCACCTGCCCAGTTGCCAGGCAGCCAATGAGTGGAGTTGGGCCACAGAAGAACCACCTGATAGGCTAAGGCAATCAGATGGCTTGCTCTCAAGCCAGCAGCTGCAGAGGATCGATAGCTGCTCAATGCACGTTCCCATGAATTCTCTGCCTCCCTGCACTCACCTCACTCCAAGCCTGCTCCAGCTTAGACCTTGCCCTGCACCCAATATCACTCCAGCCTAGAACCTGCCCTGCCCCTGGCCTTGCCCCAGACTTGGAACCAACCCTGCTCCTGCCTTCCTTGACTCCAATTAATACAGTTCTGAGCCGGGCTATGGCATTTGGATTCTGACTATGGTTCTGCCTCTTTGCCCTGGTTCCAATTCTGTCTTGATCCTGGTCTCTAGCATTTGGACTCCGATTCCAGTTCTGACCCTCGCTCTGACCACCAGGCATGACTCCTGCTCAGACCACTAGGTCAGACTGCCTACAACCCTGCTCTCCTGACACCTGATTTAAAAATGTCTAACATTAGTAGTTTCTCTTCAACATCCTCTAGAGATACTAGTGGAATGGAAAGAGTGTTATCACCATATATGATATGATATCATTGTTTTTTCCCCAAACACAGAACAGATATGTATTGAACACTTCTGTGTTTTCTTCATTATTATTGATAATTCTACCATTTTCATCTAGTAATGGACCAATACCATTGTCACCAATATATTTTTAAAACTGCTTATTGTCCTTAATTGTGCTCACCATGCATTTCTCCTTGGTTGAGGTCAGATTCAGAGTTGTGAGGGCCCCAGTGATGTTATTTTTGGGTCACCTTTCCCTCAGTCTCTTCCCCCAATCTCCCTCCTTGTTAAATTTCAGCCTCTCCCATCATTTTACCCTATCCCCAAACCCCTTCACTCTGTTTTCTCTCTTCATGATCAGAAGGATAAGGAGGCAGACCTTCTCTTCCCATCGCTCCCCAACACAAGGGGATCTAAAAGAAGGTAAAGGCCTAGCAACTGTGTCTGAGGACGACATAGCGTAGATGCTACTTAAAACAAGGCACAGCTATGAGAATGTTAATCAGTACACATTAACTCTGGCAGACCTCCCCCCACTGATTTCTGCTAAATTCAGGACAGTCTTGCAAATTTGGGGACCTCTCAAAAATTGAGGTGCCCTCAATCTCTCAGACTGTCCATGCCCAACAGGGTGCCCTAAAATATTTCACTCTGCTTAATGGCTACAGGAGAGATTGATCACCATAGTCTTGATGTCTATCCAAAAAAAAGAGGAAAAAAATGATTATGTGATCCTCATAAAGCAGCAAAAGTCTAACCATTGGTTACATTAAGGTGGTTGTTATTAATCTGAATACTGCATAGGGAGGAAAGAACGGAAGTACAATATAACGAGATCTATTAAGATTACAAAAGAAGCAATTGAAGCCCTTGTATCATGAATCATGATTTTATTGTTTAGCAGTCAACTTCTGATGTAACTCAGATTACAATGAATTGGCTAATTCATGGAGTCTTTATTCAGGAAAAACTTCCATTGACTTTGTAAAGGTTCCTTCCTCACTCTGAACTCTAGGGTACAGATGTGGGGACCTGCATGAAAAACCCCCTAAGCTTATTTTTACCAGCTTAGGTTAAAACTTCCCCTAGGTACAAACTATTTTACCTTTTGTCCCTGGACCTTATTGCTGCCACCACCAAGCATCTAACAAAAACAAAGAGCCCACTTGGAAATGTCTTTTCCCCCAAAATCCCCCCAAGCCCTACACCCCTTTCCTGGGGAAGGCCTGATAAAAATGCTCACCAATTTGCATAGGTGAACACAGACCCAAACCCTTAGATCTTAAGAACAATGAAAAAGCAATCAGGTTCTTAAAAGAAAAGAATTTTAATTAAAGAAAATGTAACAGAATCACCTCTGTAAAATCAGGATGGTAAATACCTTACAGGGTAATCAGATTCAAAACATAGAGAATCCCTCTAGGCAAAACCTTAAGTTACAAAAAGACACAAAAACAGGAATAGACATTCCATTCAGCACAACTTGTTTTATCAGCCATTTAAACAAAACAGAATCTAACGCATATATAACTAGATTGCTTATTAACTCTTTACAGGAGTTCTGACCTGCATTCCTGCTCTGGTCCCGGCAAAAGCAACACACAGACAGAGAGAACCTTTTGTTCCCGCCCCCTCCAGCTTTGAAAGTATCTTATCTCCTCATTGGTCATTTTGGTCAGGTTGCAGTGAGGTTGTCTTAGATTCTTAACCCTTTACAGGTGAAAGGTTTTTTCCTCTGGCCAGGAGGGATTTAAAGGTATTTACCCTTTCCTTTATATTTATGACAGACTTCAAAGACAATTTCGCTTGAGTAAGGACTACAGGCTGTACAGCAGTGGTGGGCATCCTGCAGCCCATCAGGGTAATCCGCTGGCGGGCTGCAAGACAGTTTGTTTACATTGACTGTTCGCAGGCACACCTGCCCACAGCTCCCAGTGGCCATGGTTTGCCATTCCCAGCCAATGGGAACTGCGGGAAGTGGCACGGGCAGCAGGGATGTGCTGGCTGCCGCTTCCCGCAGCTCCCATTGGCCGGGAATGGCAAACTACAGCCACTGGGAGCTGCGGGTGGCCATGCCCGTGGATGGTCAGTGTAAACAAACGGTCTTGCAGCCCACCAGCGGTTTACCCTGATGGGCTGCATGCTGCCCACGGGTTGCCCACCACTGCTGTACAGATTTGGCCCATTATTTGGAAATGCCCTCGTAAACATAAAAGGTTTCTTTGTAATGTACAAGAGAACCTCAGAGTTACAAACCCCTTGGGAATGGAGGTTGTTCGTAACTGTGAAATGTTTGTAACTCTGAACAAAATGTTATGGTTGTTCTTTCAAAAGTTTACAACTGGACATTGACCTACAGCTCTGAAACTTTACTGTACAGAAGAAAAATGCTGCTTATAACCATTTAAATAAAACAAGCACAGAAAGTTTCCTTACCTTGTCAAATCTTTTTTTTTTTAATTTTCCTTAATTTTTTTTAGTAGTTTACGTTTAACACAAAAACAACAAGGAGTTGGGTGGCACCTTAAAGATTAACAGATTTATTTGGGCATACGCTTTCATGGGTAAAAAACCACTTCTACTCAAGAAAGCTTATGCCCAAATAAATCTGTTAGTCTTTAAGGTGCCACCCAACTCCTTGTTGTTTTTGTGGATACAGACTAACATGGCTACCCCCTGATACTTGACTACATTTAACACAGTACTGTACTATTCATTATTTGCCTTTTTTTTTTTTTTTGGTCTCTGCTGCCTGATTGCTTACTTGCGGTTCCAAATGAGATGTGTGGTTGACCGGTCAGTTCGTAACTCTGGTGTTTGTAACTCCGAGATTCTACTGTATTACCTTCTATAAAAGTATTTACTTATTTTTTAAAGTAAAATTAAAACATTATTTGATTTAATATAAAAGACTTAAATTCTTCCCCGAAGGGATCTGTAAAAAGTTAATATATGAACTTTAACACTTGCTTAATAGGATTTCTACATGTACCTCAATGGACCGTTATGATAATATTTTCCTCTGCTCAATATTTTTTCTATTTGCTTTATCAAACTTTTCTGAGTAGAGCATATTATATATTGATTTATAATTAAAGAGATGATTTATCATAGCAAATCTTTTCTTTTAGATCCTACAGTGCCAGAAAGAGGGGAAAATATGCAATAGTCATTAAACCATGTTACATTTTAACAGATGTAAATAATATTCAATGAGCCAACTGAATAAATACTCCTATGTTACTGTTTCCCTAGCTCTACAGTTCATTAAAAATGATTAGTTATTATGCTGCTTCAAACTGGTGCTTTTAAATAATTCTTAAGACAATGGTTCAAAACTTGGATAATGTACTTATGCATTTTCTTTCCATAGAGATTCTATGGTACAGTTTGATTCATTTAAGATTTTTACTTTATTTCACTCTATGCTTTCTTTCACATATAGTGCCACTCCCCCGTCAGTACAACCTACTCACAGTAGCACTTAACTTCAGAAAGGGGAACTATACAAAAATGAGGAAGCTAGTTGAACGGAAATCAAAAGGTACAGTTACAAAAGTGAATTGCCTGCAAACTGCAAGGAAGCTTTTTAAAACCATCAAAATAGAGGCTCAAATTAAATGTATCCCCCAAAATTTAAAAAAAAAAAAGTAGTAAGAGGACAAAAAAGTGCCACAATTGCTAAACAAAGTAAAAGAAGTGATTAGAGGGAAAAAGGCATCCTTTAAAAATGTGAAGTCAAACCCTACTGAGGAAAACAGAGAGAAGCATAAACTGTGGCAAGTCAAGTATAAAAGCATAATTAGGCAAGCCAAAAAAGAATTTGAAGATCAACTATCAAAAGACTCAAAAACGAACAGTAAAAAAATGTTATGTGCATCAGAAGCAGGAAACCTACCAAACAATCAACTGGGCCACTGAACGATCAAGGAGCTAAAGGAGCATTTAAGGAAGATAAGGCCATTGAGGAGAAGCTAAGTGAATTCTTTGCATTGGCTTTCATTACAGAGGATGTGAAGGAGTTTGCCACTTTAGTCATTCTTTTTAACTGGCAAAACTGAGGAACTGTCCCAGATTTAGTTGTCAGTAGAGGTAGTTTTGGAACAGATTGATAAATTAAACAGTAATAAGTCACCAGGACCAGATGGTATTCACCCAAGAGTTCTGAAGGAACTCAAATGTGAAATTGCAGGACTACTAACTGTGTCGTGTAACCTATAATTTAAATAAGCTTCTGTACTGGATGACTGAAGGATAGCTAATGTGACACCATTTTTTAAAAAAGGCTCCAGACACAATCCTGGCCATTACAAGCCAGTAAGCCTAACTTCAGTACCAGGCAAACTGGTTGAAACTGTAGTAAAGAACAGAATTATCAGACTCATAGATGAAGGCAATTTGTTGGGGAAGAGTCAACATGGCTTTTGTAAAGGGAAATCATGCCTCACCAATCTATTAGAATTCTTTGAGGGAAGTCATGTAGACAAGGGTGATCCAGTGGATATAGTGCACTTAGATTTTCAGAAAGCCTTTGACAAGGTCCCTCACCAAAGGCTCTTAAGCAAAGTAAGCAGTCCTGGGATAAGAGGATAGGTCCTCTCATGGATCAGTAACTGGATAAAAGACAGGAATCAAAGGGTAGGAATAAATGGTCAGTTTTCAGAATGGACAGAGGTAAATAGTGGTGTTCCCCAGGGATCTGTACTGTGACCAGTGCTGTTCAACACATTCACAAATGATCTGGGAAAAGGAATAAACAGTGAAGTGGCAAAATTTGCAGATGCTTCAGAATTACTCAGGATAAAAGTCCAAAGCAGACTGCAAGGAGTTCCAAAGGGATTTCATTTCACAAGACTGGGTGACTAGGAATGAGTTAATTGCATGAGTTAACTGTGATTAATTGACAGCCCTAATAAAAAGGACCAATTAAGAAAGGGATAGATAATAAGACAGTATATATCATAATGCCACCATATAAATCCATGGTACGCCCACACTTTGAATACTGTGTGCAGTTATGGTTGCCCCATCTCAAAAGATATATTAGAATTGGAAAAGGTACAGAGAAGGACAACAGAAATCATTAGGGGTATGGAACAGCCTTCATAAGAGGAGAGATTAAAAGGACTGGGACTTTTCAGCTTGAAAAAGAGATGACTAAGGGAGAATATTAGAGGTCTATAAAATCATGACTGGTGTGGAGAAAGGAAATAAGGAAGTGTTATTTACTCCTTCATATAACACAAGAACCAGGGGTCACCCAATGAAATTAATAGGCAGCAGGTTTAAAACAAATCAAAGGTAATACTTCATCACACAATATACGGTCAATATGGAACTCGTTACTAGGGGATGTTGTGAAGGCCAAAACTACAAATGTGATCAAAAAGAATAGGTCCATCAATGGATATTAGCCAAGATGGTCAAGATGCAACCCCAGGATCTAGGTGTCCTTAGCCTCTGACTGCCACAAGGATTACACAATAATTTCCCTGTTCTGTTTACTCCCTCTGTAGCACCAGGCACTGGCAACTGTCAGAAGAGAGGATACTGGGCTAGATGGGCCATTATGGACCACACCAGTATGGTCATTCTTATGTTCTCATAGGACTTCACATTTTTATCAGTGCAGGATTTTTTAGGCCTTGTACAAACTATATTTCTTTTCTGATCATAAAGCATGTGCTCCCATCTGGATCATATTTTGATACTGTTAAACTTAATCTTTTGCAGAGGTACTCAGCAATGGAATGGGCACTATTTGTTAGATATTGAAATAAATTGTGAAACAGCTGCGATAGCTCATGTTACTTATTTCCCTTCTCAGTGATAAAGAGCTTAAATGCTTGCATAGCACACAAAAATAGAGAGAGACTAAAAAGAAGGATGACTGAGAAAACAAGTAATGTAGAAATGTCTATGATCAGTATTTCAAGAAAGTAAATAATTAGTATCTACATGGAAGTCTATTACACTGCTCTTCCTATGAGTACTCAAGTAATTCCTTAAATCTCACGAGCAATTATAGAATATAGCAGAGTTTTCATTTTAAAAACATTATCATTGTATCAGACTGAAAATAATGTTTTTGACATTATCACCACACTGTAAAACTAGAAATAGCTTCTCAGTCATTTAGTCAAGACAACTGAGCAACGGGAGGTAGAAAAAGCTTCCAAAGCATCAAAAGATCTACAATCAAAGCCATTAAAGAACAGCTAATCTGTTCCAGTTCTAATTCTCTTCTAATGGGTTTCCTTAAATGTACTTTACATCAGTTGTAATTAGTTCAAAATATGGTTACTTATATCCTTGTAAGAACTAGAATGTGTGACTGCATTTTCATCTGTCTGGTTTATACTGTTACTTAAGTCCAATATCACATAGATTTTTAAATCATGTTAAGTATCGCTTATAGTTACTTAGTTGGATTCTTCAATATGATTTGAATTAACCAAGGAATGCTTTCATGTTTCTACTTTGAATATAGCAGCACCACACCAATTTGTTTGAAGACAACAAAGGGTTGATAAGCTTGAAAAGTTATAGTTCTTATCTAAGACATCTCCACTTATGTTTTATTTTGACTGATTTATTAAATTTAGAAACGTGCTTACCAAAATCTCTAAGCACATGGGTAATAATTTTTAAAATGCAAAATTGACAGTTAACTAAATTGACTCAATATTAAAAGACCTGAAGTCCCCACCTCAATTAAAAACAAACCTTGAACCTGTCCCAACCTCACTCTCACAGACAGAAGCACATGTAAACAGATGAGCCTTACACTATGCCCAGAAGTGCAACAAACTTGTGCTTCGTCAAACTATGGCAGGTGAGTTCCAGAGCTGAATGCCTGTCATTGAAAATACACTGTCTGGAGCCCCAACCCATTTAAATCTGGGACTGACTAGCCTGAATGCCTTGGATGACTTCAGCTGGTGGAACAAAAACACAAGACAAGATGCAATCTCTAAGGTTTTAGAACGTCAAAACTAACATGCTGAATTGTATCAAAAAATGAACAGAAAACCAATGCAGACTACAGAGCCTGGATGCCATATGCTCCCTGCCTATACACTATGAGGTACATGTTTGCAGTGTTGTTATAGCAGTGTTGGTCCTAAGATATGAGACAGACAAGCATGAGTGAGGAAATATCTTCCACTGGATGATTTTCTGTTGGTGAAAGAGAAACTTTTGAGCGCTACAGAGCTGTTCTTCAGGTTTGGAGCTCAAAAGCTTGTCTCCTTCACCAACAGAGGTTGAGCCAATAAAAGATATTACCTTACCCAATTTGTCTCTAACTGAGTAAATGGGCAGACACATTTTGCACTAGTTGAAATTCTTGAATGATCATCAGGCCTAGCCACAAACAGCACACACCATAACATAGTAATCCAGTCTAGGAGGTGGTAAAGGCATGGATATCTCAAGATCCTCATCTTAGAGGAAAGGGTTGCACTCTCCTTGCCAAACACCAATGAAAAAAGCACTCTTGGTTATTACTTGATTGTTTAAAAGCAGATGATCGAACAAGACCCTGCCTGGATTACATACTTCAGTTACAAATGATGGGAAATGACCGATCAAAGAGGCACATATTAACATTGCTGTCTCCTCCAGGTATTTTTCCTTGCCAACAAGCATTACTTATCTTCTCTGGATTGAGCTTCAACCAACTAGCTCTCATCCAGGTCCAGATCTCAGTTTCTCTGCTCTCTGTCTAGCTTTCCCATCAAGACCTGATGGAAGTAGGACAGAGCTGAGTATCACCCACATGTTGAGGACACCACAGTCCATATTGCCATACTCCCTCCTCCTTCTCCCCAACTTCACCTCACACCTCACATTGTGGCACCTCACACGAGCATGGGACAGAAAAGCAGTCAGGGTCTCTCAGACAAACAAAAAGAGTGCCATTCAAGCAGTATCACTTCCTGCTAGGGTCCACAGCTGTGTCAGGTAAACCTCATGGTCAACAGTATCAAAGGCTGTTGACAAAGTTCAGAGACTAAATGTTATACCAATAAAATAAAAACCAGCAGGATCTTATTAAAGGGGAAAAGGCAAAATGCCACATTTATTGTGAATACAGAAAGAATCATAGTAAGCAGTTAGCTATAGCTATAACATTCCATTCAATTTCATATTTATTCACACATTCATTCATACACATACACACACACAGAGGTTCTGCAAGGTTGTTATCATAGTTACCAGCCTTAGAGTTGCTCATGCCAAGCCACTGGCCAGGTGGCCTGGACATGAGGAGGGAGCAGGGCCTTGTCAGATGCTCCTGGAAGTTGGTTTGCAGAATCAGACCCCAAAGTTCTCACTTTCTAGAGTCCATTTTTATAGGAATTTCTTCCTATGCCAGTCTATGGGAATTGCTTCATCATACTGTTGCTGAATCAATCAGCAGATGTCACATTCCTGACAGCTCCGTGCTGTCAGATGTTATCTTGTTCTTTGGTTCTCCCATTCTTGAGGCTGTTGGGTGGATTCCAGTCTGCCCTCTGGGGGTCCTCTGGTTATTTCCACTTGACGCCTTTTTCAGCCGAAGGACACTGCATTCTTAGGCTGGCACCTCCCTGAACATTCAGTTATTATCCACACCAAGCATCCATCCACAGACATCCTCTATCTCTATTTTAATCACAATTGTTAACAAAGCTAGATGAATATAACAAAAGGGCGGGGAGTCTCTGGGTGCTGTTTCTATTGTTACAGAGTATTGCTTTGAGTCTTTCTCTGTGCGAGTAGTTGTTGTAACGAAGAATTGCTTTGAGAACAGACTCTTAGAATGTACTAACACAATTAGCAGCTTGCAAGTTTCACAAACAGTACCAAAAACCAAGAGACCTCTTAATTAGTAATACCCTGGAATTTAAACTATGGGGAATCAAACTAATTTGTGATTTTAATACAGAACTTCTTTAGTATGATCCAACATCAGCATTGTCTTTTTTCATGACCAGGAGATGGCCACTGTCTAATCAAACCAAAGTACCCTAGCCACATCTAAATCTACATTAAAAGGGCGCAGGAAATTTGTCAAATCCAGGTGGCTTTTTCACCAAAACCTTCTCCATAACCTCTCCCAAAAACGAAAGGAGAGAAACAGGGCAATAGCTGATGAGATTAAGATTGCTGAGATGACTTCTTGATCTGAAGTTTAGCAAATGCAATTTTAAGAAATGCTAGCACTTTGTTCTCCCTTATCTATTCATCAGTAGTATATCCAGTACACATACAACAGATGATTTAAATACCAAGTGATAGAAATTATTATACAGGCAATGCATTGCCTGTCATGTCCACCAGTTTCTCCCTGGTAGATTTAATTAGCCATTAATAGTATGGATCCAAAATGGCAGGTCACAGCTGAAAGTGATCAAAACTGAAACTCAATGTCAGAAGACATCACCCTTATCCTCTCCTTACCAAGCACAGCCAGTATTGATTTAGCCAGTTTAGGATGAATCTAATTTTATCCATTAGTTTCCCTGTCAACCACTAGGGACAGTTTTGTTGACCAGGACCTGGTGGATGCCATAATAAAAGAGGATTTGTTTATTAAAAAGGTTTAGTGGCTTTCCCAGATCCAACCTTGTTTTTAATTTTTAAAAGCATTTACTGTTTTGGGGAAGCTCAGCCTCCTTTGGTGCTTGCTGTTATTTATTTATATTTTTTTTTAAACCTTCTCAGCAAAGGTGCCTCATCCCTCATACTGTAGTTGTAAATTCTTCCTGACTTTTGTCACCTGGAGACTAATTTATTAAGAAAATAGAAAAAATATAAAGGATCTCCTAGGATAACTTTAAATTGCATTCCTACAGTCCTATTTCTCAAGATACAACTATGTATGAGTTTCTAGCCCTTTGGTATCATGTGTGTAGTTTACAATTTTCCTAAGAAAATAAAATGCAATCAACTTTTCTTGCTAGCAAGTATTACTTTTTCACTGCCATTATCTGGAAAGATGAGTAATAAAGGGGGCAAGTAAGAAACTTAAGAAACAAACATATCCTGCATTTTTCTCTTTGAAAACACGTATAAAATATTTTACCTAGCATAATAATTATCACCATGCTCATTTAATACTAGTAACCATAATGCATCTCTTCCTAAAATAAAATCTTATGTGTAGATAAACATGAACTCTCCAATTTTTTAAGAAAATGTGTGGATCATCAAACAACTATTAAGCTAGAAATGTCAGTCTGTCTTTTCATAGCACCTGATTCTGCACCATTAATATCAACAGGTGTTCTTCCATTCACTTCAATCGAGAGAAGATTGGATTCTTAGCCCTCTTTGTAACAATACGAAAACAGTGTTCCAAACAGGACTGACTGAAACTTATGTTTCAACAGAAAATTGGGTATTTGACAAAACAAAATGTTTGTAAAAACGATTTTATACATGGACTTTCGGCTTTCAACTTTTTGTTGAAAAGCCAAATCCCAAAATATTTTTAGCAAAAATTTTCTGTTCAGATAGGCTGCCACAGTGCCTCATGGGAGCTGCAGTTTGGATGTCTCATGCCCCTGTTCTTCTTTGTTCCCCAACCAGACTACACCTTCCATGAATACACAAGGGCTAAGGATTCTCATGATGCACTACAATGGATTTGTAAAGGGTAGACTGTGGTGCATCCTAGGAAATTTAGTCCAGCTAGGAATCCCTGCCCACAGAGAAGAATGGAGACATGAGGCACCCATACTACAACTACCAGGAGGCACTATGGTGGCATAGAGATTTTCTGTTTAAAAGTGAACGTTTTCTGTTGACATTTTTCAGCTTTCAATTTTTCACCAAAAAGTTTAAATTTTCCACTGGGGAGTAAGGAGTGGGGGAAGAATCATGCCATGTAGTTAAGTGATCCTTAAGATAGAGGAACCATGGAATCACAGGGTTATCACAGAATTTCAGGGTTGGAAGGGACCTCAGGAGGTCATCTAGTGCAACCCGTGCTCAAATCAGGACCAATCCCCAACTAAATCATCCCAGCCAGGGCTTTGTCAAGCCTGACCTTAAAACCCTTTAACGAAGGATATTCCACCACCCCCTAGGTAACCCATTCCAGTGCTTCACCACCCTCCTAGTGAAAAAGTTTTTCCTAATATCCAACCTAAACCTCCCCCACTGCAACTTGAGACCATTACTCCTTGTTCTGTCATCTGGTACCACTGAGAACAGTCTAGATCCATCCTCTTTGGAACCCCCCTTTCAGGTAGTTGAAAGCAGCTATCAAATCCCCCCTCACTCTTCTCTTCTGCAGACTAAATAATCCAGTTCAGCCTCATACGAAACTCCTATGTTCTATAATCTTGAAATTTTGAAAGCAAAAGTTTCCTCTTTGAAATCAGAGTTGTGTGTAGATATACCCCCAAAGAATTACACTTATCATAGAGAGTTCAAGGCCAGGTGGGACCACCTGATCATCTAGTCCAGTGGTGGGCAACCTGCAGCCCATCAGGATAATCAGTTTGTTTACATCGACCATCTGCAGGCATGGCCGCCCGCAGCTCCCAGTGACTGCGGTTTGCCGTTCCCGGCAAATGGGAGCTGTGGTCCACAGGGACATTCTGGCCATCACTTCCCTCAGCTCCCATTGGCCAGGAACAGTGAACCACGGCCACTGGGAGCTACAGGCAGCCATGCCTGCAGACAGTCAATGTAAACAAACTTTCTCACGGCCCACCAGTGGATTACCCTGACGGGCCGTGTGCGACCCACAGGCCACCCACTACTGATCTAGTCTGACCTCTTGTACATCACAGGCCTCGAAACACCACCCAGCCACCTTTACACCAACCCCACCAATCAGAGTTAGACCAAAGTATTGCAGCCCTCAGGGATGTATAGTATTCTTCCCTGTACTTTCAATACCAAGTTCAAACCCCTTGGTTCAAAACCAAGTTCAAATACCAAGAAAACCCAAGTTTTTCTACTCTTTATGGAAATCAGATTTTCTTCATTCCTGTTGTTACTATTTTTATTAGCCATAATGTTAATGAAGTTATGATGTGGTGTTTAGCTATATTGAAGCACATATGGTAAATAGTTATCACTCTCTTTGTTCATATTTTGCAGTACACTGAAAGTGATCAGAGATAATGTTTTCTAAGCAGAAAAATAATACAACAAAATAATTTATGATATTAACTTTTCCAGATTTTAAATGCTTTAAAATGAAACATTCGCTTTCCCATATGAAAATCCCATGGCATTGATTATAATGTCATTTCTTACATTTCTTATGGATGATAAGAAGTATATGGATATGGTGGTGTAAGCTTCCTTTCTGTCTGTTTTTCTCTTTAATGGCCCATTCTCTTCTTCTACAAGTTTTTCCAGATTTGATACTTTCCTCAGAATGATCATAATTTATTGAGTGAGCCTGGCAACTTAGCACACCCTCCCCTCAGTTCTTTCTCCATAGTCTATTGAGCTTTCTGCCTATCATCCTCAGAGTCCTCAAAGAAAACATATCCACAGTTACATAAATCTAGAGGTTTGACGGCTAGCAGGAAGGCCTGAAGAGTTTTTATCATTATATATCAAACTGCTGGTCTTGGACCATCAACTTGTCTACAGTGGGGGAGCAGAGGGAAAACACACTGTACCACTGTCTTCCCCAAATATTCTTCAGACTAAAAAACAATGTGGGGATGGAAAATATATTATTCCTTACAGATTTTAATTTCCTGACACACAAATTAGAGAAAATAAGCCAGATCCTCCGCTTGTGTAAATTGTCATAATGCATCGAAGTCAATGGAGCTATGCTGATTTAAACCAGCTGAGAAACTGACGCCGTACATCTAGCAAATAAGTACTCGCATGGACATACTTTTAAGGCATTATTATTTAGTTGATACAGCATTTTGAACATGAAAAGCTCTACCTTCTTATTGTCTGTATTATATGTAGCAAATACAATTTGTCCAGTGCTGTAAAAGAACAAATAAGGCAATTCCCGACCCATAGAGCTTACAGTCTAAAAGACAGACAGAAGAAAGAATACACTGTGAAATCCATAGACAGGAATAACTTACGACTATCATCATTGTTATTGTCTACTCACACTTACAATCAACCCAGAAGGAGTGAATTTTTAGATGGGGTTTTAATGAGGAGAAGGTGGTGGCTTTGTTAATCAGGATTGGGAAGCGAGCAGAATGGAAAGAGGCACAAAGATGGAACCAAGAGAAAAATAAGAAGGGCATCAAGCATGGCATTGCTGGTAGAAAGCGGCAGGGGATGAAGGGAAAGGAATAAGAGACAGTCCAAGACACACTGGAACACAGTTCTGTAGGACCTCGAAGATTAAGATCATCAGAGCCTGTTGCTCCAAAACTGCAGCTAATACCATGGTGCTGTCACCTATCTCGAACATTACAGAGTGTTGACAGGGACATTGCATTAAGCGTTTGTCTAGACTCTCCATGTTCCTTGGTTTCCATTTGATCATATTGTCACCAGTCTTTAGCACCCCAACTCTTGCTCAATTTAGAGTACACCACTATTTCCATTTGAGGTCAATGACTAGAGGAAGTTGTCCTGACAGAACCATGTTCTCCAGGATCATCAGCATTTCCCACCATTTTGTTACCTCAAAATACCACAGTGGAAGGTGACAGAGTAAGGGATTTCAGAGGCAAAACTATTTCTGAACTTCAGCTTTTTGGGTGGAGGAATGTGTCCATGCAGCGGGTATCTTGGATCATGCATCTGTTTTTGTCTCTCCTTTCTACTGAAAGCATTCTGCCCCACTGATGGTGGTGCAGTCCCCATGACGCAGTACAGCGACACCATAGGAGTCGGTTTCAAAGCCCCTCTTATGACCCTACAGGCATGAATAAGTATCAATTTTGTACGCATTGCTTGAGCATGACCGTGGAAGTGGAAAAAGGATAAAGGGAAGTTGAATGCAGACATCTTAGTTTTCTTAGGAATAGAGCAAGAGTCAGGCTAACTCTGATAACGCGAGACTTTAAGGCAGGGCCTGGGCAAGTGGGAAGCGAGTAGGAAAACTGTAAGAGATGCTGTTTTGACTTTGTGTTAGATAAGAACGGAATGCAGACTGTAGCAGGAACTGCTGAGAAAAGTAAGATATCAAGAAGGAATATGTATAAACAAGACGCAGCTGTTGATCATTATTGTATGCAACAAAAGGTATAAATGCTTGCCCTAACTGTTTATGTGGTGGAGACCTGCCTAGGAAGGGGGAATCCCCTGTCCGTGCACACTCTCCCCCTTGCAATTGCTTGAGAATAAACTGTCTCTGACTTATTGCAAACAACCTAAGAGTGAAGACTGTGTTTTTCTTCCACATGACCATACTGGGACACAGTACTCCGCAAATGAGTAACACGAGGTGAGACTGGTTGCTCAGAGTGTTTTACAATCAGCTCCCCATTTTGTATTGGACAGTTTCTGGCGTATATAGTTCCTGGAGCTCACTTTCTTTTTCAGCTTCTTCGTGTATTCTTTGTATGTCAGTGTTCAGTCTAATGTGACCCCAAGATACACCAGATGTTCACAGAGATCAAGATTAAGATGAGAAACTTAACACTTAAATAAAACTAAATATTATTACTCTTGTGAATGTATTAGTGTATCTGTAATGATAAACTATGGTTCCTGTCCTAAAGAAGGAAAGATATCCATGGGTTAGTGACCACAAAGGAAAAAATCAGTCCAATATTAACTGAAAATAAACATTTTAATACTTTATGGTGTCTAGGTAACAATTTGTAAAATTAGCTTTCCAGAGTCTTCTCTAGTGAACAGTCTGTACAAAATGAAAATGATCTCAACTTGCACAAATATAAAACTTAGTGACTAAAAACTGGACGAGCCTGGGATCAAAAAGTTACAAAAGGTTCTTTTATAAGACTGCTGGATGTCTACCCACTTTTTGTTAAGAGCAGCTTCCAAACAAAACTCTCATTGACTTCAAATGGAGCAGGAACAGACCCAAAGATAGCAAATGAGCTAGTAATTCAATACATAGTCTGTATAAAACAGTGGGCCACCTCACACTGTGGCATTTGACATTGACCTCTACTTGGAAACTACACAGTTACATGTGTATTTATTTACAATACTAGGCCACCTCTACAAAACTGATGATAATTCAAAATATCCAAAAGCATCAGATCAGCAACATATTCATTGATTATGCACTTTGCTACTTGTGCCTAAACCACCACCATTTTATTCAGGACTAACATGCCTCATGCTTAAATATGTGTACAATTTACTTTTTGTATGCTATAACATGGTGAGTAAATGCATTAGTAAGCCTGATAATTTTATTTAACTGATTTAACCCTTACAAATTTTGTAAATATTTACCCAGATTCAGCAATGTACTTAATTATGTGCCTTACTTTAAGCACGAGTAGTTCCTTTACAAAATTGCTTTCAAAAGGATTCCTCACATGTTTAAAGTTGGGCACATGCTTAAGTACCTTGCTGAATATGGGCCTAAGTTTGACCAATACAACACAGAACAGCTGCACGATTTTTATTTTTATTTTTTAACTATAAAACCGTGCCTGGCACTTCCATTTAATGCATTTGACCTGATTCTCTACTACCCTGCACCTTGTGTAATTTGTTTTAACTAGACCAAAACAGATGTAAAACACTACCAAATCAGAATAAGACCATTTTGCACTGTGTAAAAGAACATACAAGTTGCTAGGCAGTGGAAAATTTGGCTCCTTGCATTTGTACAAATAAACTAGATATTATATACAAATGAATTGATACAGAAAGAAAATATATGAGGTGGTGTTGTGGTATGAAGTTGTTATTGCTGTGAAGCTGGGATAATTGTATTACTCACCAGTAATGGAGGCATGAGTGAATTATGCAGATCTCCCCAAAAAGTGCCAACAAAAGTGTTATACAAAACACATGATCATGTTTTGTTTATGCCACAAATTTGTGTGGTTCTGCTGGATTTTCTATTTGAGTCTCACTCAGCTTTTGTCATTTGAAACATGTTACTGGGGGCGGAGGGGTGGGAGATGCCATTGGTGTGGATGCAACTTGACAGAAACTACAATTCAATATAAAAATCAACTTATATAACCTTCTGCAGTTTACAATATACTAATGAATATCCTCTCTTATGATGGTTTCTGGACCATGTATAGGATACAAATATTATATTACATTTTGTATGCTACAGCATGAACAGCAAAGTAAAAATGTAATGGGTATTAATTGGAGGGCAAATTCAACAAAACTGATGCATTCAATGCAATATTTACACTGTCCTCAATGAGAGCTGAGTATCATGCTACTGTTGATATGGACATCCTTTTAAAACCATTTCGATTTTCCAATAACAAAAATTTAAAAAAGAAAACTTTAGAGAAGCGTGTTAATATTTATTGATTTCACTTTTAAGCAAAACAGTCATCAAGTACTGCAAAAAACAGCTTTTCTGTCATTAGTTAAGTACACAAATTGTCAATATGACTACCTTCAAAAAAATGAGGGATAATATTTATACTTGCTGCATGGAAAATTAAATCCTCTAAGTGTTGCCCTTTACCATGAAAGTATTTTCCACCTCTGTGGTACAAAATCTTTTTTTCTTTTTGATGATAACTGTGCTCCTTTAGAAGGATGCTGTCAAGTCTTTTAGGTCTAAAGTTAGATCTACAAGGTTTATTTTGGTTAGTGAGTATGTCCTACAAAGTAGGATTCTTTGTAAATTTCAATAACAGGTCTGTTCACAAGAAAGAACCTGGCAGTATAGAGGAAAGACTGCGTGACATGCACACATTGCCCACAATCATAAACAAGCCTAGGGCCCTGTGCCTGTTGTTGCTGGGTCACCCAGTGGTAAAGCTGTCATTTTACTAATATTCATGCTATAAGCTTACAGTATGTGACATCAGTACTTCTGCTATGACTCTAACTTGATTATTCTGAGTTTTTTATTCTGAAACATTTGGTAAAACAGCTGCTTTGTGATAAACTTCCAGCAAACAACCTCAGATTCACCAATCCATTCAGCAGAACACAGCTACACTTTCTTCCTGAAAAAATGCAAGCAGAAAATGATAACACTTATGAAACTCTTGTTCTATAGAGAAGTTATGATTAAATGTATGTGATTCACTTTTAGATGGCTTGATGTTTAATTTTTTTGTGCACCCAACCCTGCAACGACTTCAGGGGAAGGTTTAGGTGAGCAAGGAATGCAGGATCAGGCTCACTATTACCCAACTGTCTACGTTTCATTTGAAACATTTGTGGTGTACTTGGTAAATACATACTTAAGACTATTTTTTAAAAAAATACTTGTTACACAAATGCATAGACTTTTTAAAAAGTGTGTTATCTGGGATTCTAGAAATGTCCCTTGAATCAATATTATCAATTAAATCAGTAGAACCTCTCATACTATGTTCAGAGTGACTCAATAACACTCAAAGCATGCTAAAAAGGTTAGGAAAAGCAGCGATTGCTGGACATAGTACTAGCTGGGCTTCCAACATTATAGTTTCAACTTTTTCCATTTTTTAAATATTAAATATAAGCGCTAAGCTACAAACTGGACTAATGGCCACCACATTCCCATTAAAAAAAATGAGGTGGGGGTTCCCAAAGCAGACCAACGTACTATTTCCTCCCCCCCCCCCCACTTGTTAAATAGAAAGTTTGTGGAATTTAATTTTATAAGCATTTTGTGGGCTGAAAATTTAAAATCGATCCAGAGATAAGTGTTATGGTTTGGATATAAACTGAAAATTGGTATTTATTACTGAAATTCAGACACAACCTTAACTAGTATTCCAGGCAGCAAAGCTGTCATTAACAACTTGTATAGAATAGTAACAAATTGCTCTATTATATTTGATCTTTAAAATTCCCATAGCAATATAAAAGTTTATTATATTGCATGTCATCAATGTATGCATTTATAAGAGCCAGCATTATGCATTGCATAAATCCGGAGATCTTTTGTAAGAGGAAGCTGACTAATGGATTTGCTTGTCCAGCTTATTTTGTTAAGCCTGTCATGGAAAAGATAAGCTGTAGTTGCTGAATGCATCCTCTACTGATACAGATCACATAAAATGTTAAAGAAATGCAACACTTTTAACTGACTTAAGGCAAAAATAATCTCAACTCCCAAATATACCATTCGAGCTAATAGGACATAAACTGCAGTTACTGTCCGTCTTCCAGCAAATGCTCACCTAAAATGATTAACATAACACAAGTTCCTGTAGTAATAAGAATACACTGGCGCTGAAATAATTATACCACTTGGATAGGTGGGGCGGGGGAGGTAGAACGGGCGGAGGAAGCAGGGGGGGTTATTCAAAGGCACCTGCCGCTGGAATTAAACTGCTCCAGATAAAGATTTCGTACAATACACGCACTTCGGGACATGGGGAGCTTGAGTACAATTCCATTTCACCCATCGCTTTTTCGTGCACAAAGGGGTTAATCTATGGGGGTTACAAACAACAGTGACACACCGTGGAGTCGCACACACCAGTACCACAAAGTACCTGCGATTGACAAGCAAAAAGCCCCAGCCTGCTCTGGGTGGACTGGCACTTTCTCCTCCCCGCCGCTGCTGTTACCCAGTTTGCTTGGCTGGGAGCAAGGGTGGCAAAGCCCTCCGGCGAGGGTGCCCATGTGCTGCGCCTCCAGCAACAGCGACCGAAATACCAGCCCCTGGGCTGGGCTAGGGGGAGGCTATGCCCAGGGAGAGTCGACAATGGCATTTCTAGGAATGGGTTCCCTGCGCGCAGCCCGTTCAACCTGGCAGACACTAGACCTTCCTCCCCGCTCCAAAGCGCCGGCCACTCACAAGGGCTGGCTTGGGGCGCAGAAGGGTGCGACGAGGAGTCCAAGGGCATGTCCTGTAGGGCACAGTCGGGGGGGGGGGGCGTGAGCGGGGCGCAATCGGACTGGGAGGAAGAGAGAGGTGCAGAGGAGGCAGGAGCGGGGAGCAGTGGGAGGCAGGAAGGGACATAGGGGTGCAGTGGAAGGCAGAAGGGGGATGCAGTAAGAGGTAGGGAGGGTGTAGGGATGCAATGGGAGGTAGGAGCGGGCACAGGGGTGCAGAGGAGGCAGGAGCGGGGTGCAGTGGGAGGGACGTAGGGGTGCAGAGGAGGCAGAAACAGGGTGCAGTGGGAGGGACTAGGGGTGCAGAGGAGGCAGGAGCGGGGTGCAGTGGGAGGCAAGGAGGGACTAGGGGTGCAGTGGGAGGGACTAGGGGTGCAGAGGAGGCAGGAGCGGGGTGCAGTGGGAGGCAAGGAGGGACTAGGGGTGCAGTGGGAGGGACTAGGGGTGCAGAGGAGGCAGGAGCGGGGTGCAGTGGGAGGCAGGGAGGGACTAGGGGTGCAGTGGGAGGACAAGGAGCATGGGAGCAGAGGGACGGCGGGCTGGGGGTCCATGAAGGGGACCAGGCAGCCGGGGGGAGGGGGGGCAGGCACACGCCGCGAGCCGGGGAGCGGGGCTGGAGCCCGGGGTGCTTGCGGCTAGGGGGCAGGGGAAGTCCGTCCTCCGCGGACCCCCAGCTGAAGCGCCACATTCCCCCGCCGCCGGGACCCAGCCCAGCAGGCAGGGACGCGCCCCCCGGCTCAGGTGCGGCGCGGCGCGGCGGGAGGGGGCCCGGCCCGGCAGCACTCACCAGAGGGAGTCCAGGTCCCATTCCTGGAGCAGGGCGAAGTCGAAGCTGTCCATGGTGAGGAGGAGACGCGTCAGCGCGGCTGAGCTGCACCAGCGGAGCGCGCCCGGGGCATCGCCCCCGCACCGAGCCCGCCCCTGCGCCTCCGGGGGCCGGGGCTGCCCGGGGCAACACGCAGCCAGCCAGCCGCGGGCCCCCCCTGCAGCCGCCGCCGCCGCCGCCAGCCGCCCACGGGCTGCTCCGCTTCTCTGCTCGCCGCCGCCGCGCTCCCCTCGCCTCCCTCCCCTCAGCGCCGCGTGTGTGTGTGACTCACTCCGGCGGGCGGGCGGGCGCCCTCCCCGGGCTCGCCGCGCAGCCCCGGGCTCTGCCTGTGCCTGGCAGGTAGCGCTCGCTGCCGCCAGGGCCCGCTTGTAGCCTGCGCCGCCCCCCGCCCAGCCCCCTTTGTTTTCTGGGCACTGGCTCCGTTCCCTGCTGCCTGGGGGGACGGGGAGGAGGAGAGGACGAGGGCAGAGGGGGATTGTGTGTGTTACTTCGCCCCCCCCCCCGACCCCGCGTCATCTCTAGCTGCAACTTGCTTTTCCATATACTTCCCTCCCCCCCCCACCCCCGAGTTCAGGTCCCCTCTGCTCCCCTCCCCCAACGCCTGCCACACCTTTACAAACCAGCCTTCTGCCTCTCTTGGGCTGCAATAGCCCTGGGAAATGATGGGCAAAATCCCAGAGCCACTGATCCTGGCAAATGGCCAGGGGAAGTATCATAGAAGTGCAGGAGTGGCAGGGACCGCAGTCGAGCATCTAGTCCTGTCCCCTGCACTCACGCAGGCAATAGCCCTGTGCTAGGGCCTCCCCCTGGGGGGCCGGATTTCAGGCAGCCTTGTGCACTCATGCTCCAGCTGACACTAATGCCAAGTGCAGAGTCTCAGCACCTCTGAAAATGGATTTTTTTTTATGTCCATCACCTGTAGACTTGAAGAAATATATAGAATAAAAAAGTACCACACAAATAAGTACCACCCAGATAAGATATTGGGAACATGTAGTATCCAAAATATTGAAAAATTTTCAACCAGTTTTGTTGTGCAAGGACACTGCTATTTCAACTTTGGTGCTAACGGTATCTGAGTTAAAGTCAAGGTTACCTAAGAGGAACAGGCATTTGCTTTGTCTTAGGCCTTGTCTACCTTTGTGGGTTTCAGGCATTGGTGGCCAGCCACCACTAGCACCAACCCTGAATGTAGACAAGGTAATTCAATACAAACTGCAATGTCACACTGAAACAGGTTATCCCTGCTTAAAACTGGGGTAAACTGCACCAGTGTAAGTCACTGCCTATAGAGGCTGGGCACTGATGGCTGAAAATCCCCAGCATAGACAAGTCCATAAAATCCACTGGAAACACATTTTTTTAAAAAACCAACATACTTTCCCCTGTAATGTTTGCTTCTCAGATAAACCAATAACCTTAGCCATGATTCCTTAAACTGTGGTTGTGAGAGCTGGCTGGTCACATGATACTGGGTCTTCTGCCTTCTAGTTGCTAAATCACATTAAAAGAAGCTAACACCAAACACTTTCTGAATATTATTTTTCCATCTAAGCAATTGCTACAGTTGCACCAGAGATGTTATATAACCACAGATGAGAAGGGTGGACTGCAAGATCGTGAGTGAAAAGGGAAGTAGTCCATGAGAATCTTTCTGCTCAGATGTGGTCCACTCTGTGAAAAAGTTGGAAAACCATACAACTGTGGTTTATAAGCCTGTCACAAGAGGTTTAGAAATTATGGACCAGATTCTCAGTTCCACTTAGATTATTTTTGCATAGCCAAAGAGGTGTAAAATCAGTGGCAGCTAAAAATCCCCCATTAAGCATGGCCAGCTTTATGCCCAGGGTGCACATGCGACTGCATAGGGCACCCAAAAATTTAGGGCATCCCTGGGTCTTAGTGCCCCTCTCTCCTTTTCCTCTCCCTGTTCTGACCCTTCCTGCAGGATCCCACCACAGCTGGCTGCTGCAGCCTGGTGAGTCTTCCTACAGAGGGGATCTAGTATTTAAAAGTGAAAAAGGCTTCCAGCCTGCCAGACCTATTAGCACAACACTGAAACTCTTAAAGAGCCATTCAAGTGGTAATGAAGCCATTTAACAGGCATTTGCCAACACCCAGGTATATACTGTCAGTTTCTGAATTTACTGACAAAAACAGTTGTGCATTACTGTAATGTTTACTTGGAACATGTTAGTCTACAGGATCTTAGTTTAAAATTTGCTTTAAAAATATTTCATTAGTGTGTTGCTGAAGATTATATAAATCAAATCTCTAAAAAATCCTTGCATAGATTTTTAGATGCACAATCTGAGTATTAATCTTTAGCCTTAAATGGTTGGATCTTCAGATATATAGTTTTTTAACTAAATCCTTTAAAAGATCACCCTTATCTAATATACACATGCGAGCCCAGGCTGCCATCGGGCATTCAGGCACCAGTTTAATAATACTGCATAGGGCCCCATAAATCCTAAGGATGGCCCTGTTTATGCCAGCCCTGCATCCTCACTCTCCCATCCTAGAACAGGAACACGACATGACTCATGGGGAGGCAGAGTTGGAGCATTCCAGAATGGGAAGGCCTGGGCCATAATCTAGCCAGAACAAGTTACAGTAGGCTTGTGAGTGCTCTAATTTGTGCTTGGGGCTGACCAGCCCCTTGCTTACTCCTGAATCAAGGAAGGCGAAAAGGTAGCTTGCGGCCATCTTTGTGTCCATCCCACTAGCTGTGCTGAAGTGTGAGGTTGGTACAACTGAAGATTGAGCCTTATAAATGAAAAAGGTTAAAAATACCTACGTAATTTTTGTGACAAATATTTTACTCTAGATGACAGAATGACTGTACTGTTTTCATGCTCATCTTCCCTGTCTTTGACCACTGCCTGTGCCATCAATTCCTGCTGCTGTTCTTGATTTAACCTAGATTTTAAACCCAGAGAGGAGACTCTGGACCTGATTCTTTACTGCCTGCCACCATGTGCAGTCATTTACACCTGTGCAAAGAGGGTTTGAAATGCTACCAAAATCAGACTGCAAGGCACTGGAGAATTAGGTTGCCTCTATGAGCCCCATTGGAGCTAAACCACCTTACACCTGACCCTATATGTTTCTGTGAAGTGCTATGTACATTTTGGTACTAACAAACAATAATACATATTTCAGCAAGATGCTAATGCATGAGAACCTAAAAGTGAAATTGACTAGACTGTTTCCATCACTCAGGCTGACAGGAATACAAAAAGTAAACAAACAGCATAACCAGTATAAAATGAATTAGATTTCCAAAATCCTTTTGTAACCCTTCTGCCCGTCAGAGTTGGCAGCAACAAGGGCCGGGTTCAATATCTAGGGGTTCCATTCCAATAACACAATGACAGTGACAGTGACCTGGGACCAATATATACCACCCCCGCTGGGCGCCTCCAAGAGGCAATACTTCCCCTCTCGCAAGCACATAGTCTGAGTGTAGCAAAAGTCTTTTAATAACAGAGAGAAACAATGTGGCATTATGTTGGGGAAACACCACCAACAGGATTCATAACACAACCCATGAGCAAAAAAAACCCACCCCAGGCAAATTGGGGCATGCCCTTTTCCCTTTGGTTCTTGAGTCCAGCAACCCCAAATCACCCAAAGTCCCAAAAGTCCAATGCCCCAAAAGTCTCTGTCCCTGGTCAGGGCAGCCCCACAGTTCGAAAGTTTATCTGCGGAGCTTTACCTCCCAACCTGGGTGGAAATGGGACGGGGGTAAGAGGCACCTTACGTGATCTGAAGCTGACCGCCCCATAGCTCCATAGCAGCGCTCCGCTCCGCCAGCCGCCCCACGAACTCCTTCGCTCAGCTGCGCTCCGCCAGCCGCCCCACGAACTCCTTCGCTCAGCTGCGCTCCGCTCCGCCCAGCCAGCCGCCCCACAAACTCCTTCGCTCAGCTGCGCTCCGCTCCGCCCCGCCAGCCGCCCCACGAACTCCTTCGCTCAGCTCCACGGCCCACAAGCAGCTCCTGCCATCCACACACTGCGCTGCGTCGAACTGCTTCACCAGCCGTCCCGCAAACTGCTCCACAATATATCTTCAGGCTCCCCCACTACTTAACACAACACTCAGTGATTTCAGCTCTTAGGTGAATTCAGCTTATAATAGGGGAGCCCCAGTGCTGGTGCACTGTCAGCCCAAAGTGAGCTCAGCAGCCTATAACTAGACTTCTAATGAAATCAAAATTAGCTCTGATATTCCACAGTGGAGAGAGGAGGAAGTGCAATTAGCATGTAAGGCCCTCACTAAGGGGCCCATGCCACCAAGTATTAATACTTGTCCCCAGCCTCTCTCCATTCACACAGTTTTGGAACCCATGACCCTTGCCTAGCGAGTGCTACTTAGTTGATGGTGAATCCCTCCATCATAACAAAAGGCCACGTACAGTTCCAAGCACAGTTCCCATAATCAGGGTAATAACAATTTATTCTTCCTGCCCCAATAACAGAGACACTGGGGATCCCACAGCAGCCAAAGTGACCATTTGGGCAGCTATGGTCTCATTCTAGGCGTGGTGGGTGTGCCTATGCAAATGAGATTGGCCCCTGAAGTTCTTTTCCACAACTTGCCACACCTCACCACCAGATGTCAGGGTGGAGCTCATCCTGACACTGCTTACACTTTTACTTTTGATAACGCAAGATGTTAGCAACATAGATAAAGAAATTTGTTTTAGCTTTTTAAAATTTATTTTAACCCATGAGTCACTCTTTAAAATTTCTTACATATCTATTATTACTCTTGTGTTCTCCACCATTATGGCCAAGATTCTCCTCCCACTTACAGCAGTATACATCAGGAGTAATTCCACTGAAGTCAGAGGAGATTTTCAAACCCCTTAGATGGCTCTGAGAAATCTCAGCTGTTGTGCTTAGGCTTTTAGAGGTGGAGAGTGATGACATCTTCCCCTTTCTGAGTCCCAGCAAAAAGAAAAGGAGTACTTGTGGCACCTTAGAGACTAACAAATTTATTTGAGCATAAGCTTTCGTAAGCTACAGCTCACTTCATTGGATGCACTCATAAGACCCTGATGTTACATTTCCAAAGAACAAAAAGGATGAGGAGCCTTGAATAAACTGGAAGGTTTTTAAACAATATTTTTTGTGTGTACAGGGCATAGGGTAAGTCCAAAGGTGTCAGTACAGTGTGTTTTAAGACTCTGGGCCTGATTCTCCACTCCATTATACCATTTTTATTACACCAGCATAAAGATGGTATAATTGAGTGGATGGAGAATAGGGTTCTTTTTCTTTTCTTTTTTTTTCTTTTTTTTTGTAGGTAGTACTCATAAAAAGTCTGGTATTGCCTTCAGTTTCCCACAAAATAAGTTTATATGAAGGACCCACTGCATGAGAACAAACAGACCTGTGTTTACTGTTCTGGTAAAGCCAATGTATTAAGTAGTGATGCAGAAGATATGTTTTATTGAAAAGTATACCAATGAGACTGAATAATCACCAGGGTTCCTAGAAATCCATTTGCCAAGGTAAAAAGGATGGGGGAGAGGGGTGCTCCAACTGTCAGCTCTGGCCAGCTGGGCTCCAGCTCTCAGATTTCATATTAATCACAGAAAAACATGTATTTTTATTTTTTATTATGGAATACTAGGATCCCTGATGATCAAAGGACTCAACTGTATAGAATGAAGCTACATTGTCCATATTGGGGGTACTGGGAGGATCACACCTGCTGTTACAACCCTTTGCGGGTCCAGCATATGCTCAGCCAACTCTGCAAGCCATTGTGAAAAGTGCAGTCCCTGCAATGGTGGCCAGTGGTTGGATGGGATGTACACTTCCCCCAGAACAGCTGCATGGGGGCCAGCCTCAATCTATTCCAAAGAATGAAAGAGAAAAACACTCTAGTTATGGTCTTGATTCCGAAACTGTTACTCACATTGGGTAACGCTTATGCACACAGCTTGTTCCAACTGAGTTCAGTGGTCTACATAAGTGAGTAATTCAGAATAGCAGCCGTGTTAGTCTATATTCGCAAAAAGAAAAGGAGAACTTGTGGCACCCTAGAGACTAACCAATTTATTTGAGCATAAGCTTTCGTGAGCTACAGATTTCAGAGGACACCATCATAGGGCCTAATCACATCAGCCACACTATCAGAGGCTCATTCACCTACACATCTACCAATGTGATATATGCCATCATGTGCCAGCAATGCCCCTCTGCCATGTACATTGGTCAAACAGGACAGTCTCTACATAAAAGAATAAATGGACACAAATCAGATGTCAAGAATTATAACATTCATAAACCAGTCAGAGAACACTTCAATCTCTCTGGTCACCCAATTACAGACCTAAAGGTCGCAATATTACAACAAAAAGACTTCAAAAACAGATTCCAAAGAGAGACTGCTGAATTGGAATTAATTTGCAAACTGGATACAATTAACTTAGGCTTGAATAGAGACTGGGAGTGAATGGGTCATTACACAAAGTAAAACTATTTCCCCATGTTTATTCCCCCCCCCAGCCCCCCACCCCCCGCTCCTCAGATGTTCCTGTTAACTGCTGGCAATGGCCCACCTTGATTATCACTACTAAAGGTTTTCTCCCCCCCCCCCCGCCCCCACTGGTAATAGCTCATCTTAAGTGATCACTCTCCTTACAATGTGTATGATAACACCCATTTTTTCATGTTCTGTGTGTATATAAATCTCCTCACTGTATTTTCCACTGAATGCATCTGATGAAGTGAGCTGTAGCTCACGAAAGCTTATGCTCAAATAAATTGGTTAGTCTCTAAGGTGCCACTAGTACTCCTTTTCTTTTTATAAGTGAGTAAGTGTTTCCATTAGGGCTAGCAAGCAATTAAAAAAATTAATCGCATTGTAGAACACCATTTAAATATTTTTGGATGTTTTCTACTTTTTCAAATATATTGATTTCAATTACAACACAGAATACAAAGTGTACAATGCTCACTTTATATTTATTTTTATTACAAGTATTTGCACTGTAAAAAAACAAAAGAAATAGTATTTTTCAATTCACCTGACACAAGTACTGTAGTGCAATCTCTTTATCATGAAAGTTGAATTTACAAATGTAGAATTATGTACAAAAACAACTGCATTCAAAAATAAAACAATGTAAAATTTTAGAGCCTGCAAGTCCACTCAGTCCTACTTCTTGTTCAGCCAATCACTCAGACAAACAAGTTTGTTTACATTTGCAGGAGATAATGCTGCCCGCTTCTTGTTTACAATGTCACCTGAAAGTGAGAACAGGCATTCTCATGGCACTGTTGTAGCCAGTGTCACAAGATATTTACGTGCCAGATGCACTAAAGATTCATATGTCCCTTCATGCTTCGACCACCATTCCAGAGGATGTGTCCATGCTGATGACGGGTTCTGCTCGATAACAATCCAAAGTAGTGTGGCCCAAAGTATGTTCATTTTCATGATCTGAGTCTGTAGTTTCCCTGTCGGAGTGTTACTCTTGTAAAACTTCTTAAAGCATGCTCCACACCTTGTCCCTCTCAGATTTTGGAAGGCACTTCAGATTCTTAAACCTTGGGTCAAGTGCTGTAGCTATCCTTAGAAGTCTCACATTGGTACCTTCTTTGCGTTTTGTCAAATCTGCAGTGAAAGTGTTCTTAAAATGAACAACATGTGTTGGGTCATCATCCGAGAATGTTATAACATGAAATATATGGCAGAATGCGGGTAAAACAGAGCAGGGGACATACAATTCTCCCCCAAGGAGTTCAGTCACAAATTTAGTTAATGCATTATTTTTTTAATGAGCGTCATCAGCATGGAAGCATGTCCTCTGGAACGGTGGCCAAAGTATGAAGGGGCATACAAATGTTTAGCATAACTGGCATGTAAATACCTTGCAATGCCGGCTACAAAAGTGCCATGCAAATGCCTGTTCTCACTTTCTGGTGACACTATAAATAAGAAGAGGGAAGCATTATCTCTTGTAAATGTAAACAAACTTGTTTGTCTGAGCAATTGGCTGAACAAGAAGTAGGACTGAATGGACTTGTAGGCTCTGAAGTTTTACATTGTTTTGTTTTTGACTACAGTTATGTAACAAAAAAATCTACAACTGTAAGTTTCACTTTCACAACAAAGAGATTTCACTACAGTACTTGTATGAGGTGAATTGAAAAATACTATTTAGTTTATCATTTTTACAGTACAAATCTTTGTAATAAAAAATAATATACAGTTTGATTTCAATTACAACACAGAATACAATCTATATGAAAATGTAGAAAAACATCCAAAATATTTAATACATTTCAAACGGTATTCTATTGTTTAACAGAACTATTAAAACTGTGATTAATCACGATTAATATTTTAATCACACTTAATTTTTTTGAGTTAATCATGTGAGTTAACTGCGATTAATCGACAGCCCGAGTTCCTGTGTTTTAAAAGCTGTGGCAGCAAGTGTCAGAGCTCAGGTCTACAGACTTGGGCTCATGGTACAGCACTAAAAACAGCAATGTAGACATTGCCGTTTGGGCTGGGGCTCTAAAACCCACCCTGCTCCCCGGGATTTACAGTCCAACCTCCAGCCTGAGCCCCAACATTACACTGCTTTTCTTAGCATAGTAACAAGCCCAAATCTGTAGATCCAGGTTCTGCGACTTACTGCCACAGGTTTTAAAACATAGCGTAAACAAACTCTAAATTGTATTTCACTTCTAAAAGGGACTCTGAAGTACACTGAATATATAATAGGTGGATTTGCATTTGAATTTAAATATAGTTTCACTTTAATTTGGCACATGCGAGTTTGAGCTTAAAGTTGTTTTAGATGTAGATGGTGAACCAGAAGGGACCATTAGATCGAGTCTGACCTCCTGTATACCACAGGCTACTAAATTTCACCCAGTTACCCCCGTGTTGAGCCCAGTAACTTGTGTTGGACTAAATTTTTAGACTGTTTTGTTTGGAATGCTTGCATTGTCTGTAATTTAGTGCTCTTAACATAGTAGAAATGCATAATAAATAAATAATAATAAATATCTTCACTTACCAACCCATCTTTCATGCCAGATATATTATTTTAACCTTATAGTATTCCTTTAAATAACTGCCATGTTCCAACACAATGGCAGCTGTTAATCCAGCGGCCAGTGAAATTATCACTGTGTATAATTTCTATATTTCTTTAAATTTATGAGATTTGGAATCCTTTAGGATGAAAGCTGCTGCAAGCAGGTCTAGCAAACAGTATATAGAACCTTAACTCTGCCTCCTTGTGTATATGCATTCTTATACAGCCTTGTTATTGGATTACAGTATTCCTTTTTTTTTTCCTACATGGGATTCGTCTCATTCGCTGCAAAAGATCTTTGTGTTGTGCATGAGTTCTCTCATGCAAATACTAATACAGCCTAATCCTGTATTGTAGCTTGTGAAATTTGACAGGATCACAGCACAAGATGGTATAGCTGCAGATGCTACTAAAGTTAACACAGCATATTTCATTTCACTCCCCACCTTTCCATATAATACCTATAAGCGGAAAGTGGTTAAAAACTAACTTTTTGCACAAACAAATTATACAGATTTAATTTTCATTGGTTAATTGTGGTAATAACTTCAAATTGTTAGTTAACAATTACTAACGTAGAGGAACAGCGTTGATTTTGTGGATACTGAACATTTATTATTTTAATATATGTTGCAAGCCTGGAGATATAAGTCAAGACCCAATCTACTCGTCACATAGTGCTTCTGATTCACACGTAGTATTCCCACTGAGGTAAGTGGACATTGTGTGCATGAACGAAGGACAGCGTACAGCTCTAAGTACTGATGACAATATGTATCATGTCTTGTCAACTGTAGAACAAATTGAGCTGTTCTAAATCTGAGCCGTGGCAGAAGGAATGGACGCCAATTAGAGACAAATATAAAACTTTTCTCTGTGATTTTTTCTTCAATTTAAAAATTTTCAAACAAAAGATTATGAACAAAATGGAAATGTGTAGTCTGGGACCCAAAAGATCACTTCCAGAGAACATTTTTGCAAGAGAAGCTAAACAGAAGTGCTTTTAATAGTTGTTTGAGAATTGGGGTAGGGAAAGATAAAATTTTTAATCTGGAAACAAAAGAATTGAACAATTACAATTGACCATTCCATGTGGTTTGAGCTGAACAAGCCATTGCTGGATTATAGAATTCCAAGCAACAGGGAAGAGTACAGCTTCGGATGAATTTATGTGAATGTTGTTTGGAAAGGTAGGTGCTCTCATATATAGATAACTTGGTGAAGAGTTTTAAGCAAACCTATGGGATGGTTGGTCTAGGGTTCAGACACAGACAGTCTACTCGAGAGATAGAGGAATGAGGAACAAAAGGTAGTGCACAATCAAATCATTCTGACACTGACTGCCTCATGCCTGTGAGAGGAGACAAATTTCACCTGATAATTACATAAACACCTTCTGCATTAGGAAAATGGATAGTTGCTGACACTGATTGTCAGTAATGGGTCATCCCTTGTGTTGAATCAACCACATTTTCTGAAAAGGTGCCAAAGACAGTTTTGTCCCTCTGTACTAATAGATAGGCAATTTTCAACACCAGTCAAAGGAGGGCCAGGAGATGACCTATTGCTCACAGCCACTGTCAGCAGTGCATCATTTTTCTAGTGTAGATGGACACTACAAGAGGTGTTTAAGTTATCTGTGATCTTTTCCTACAAAAATATTTTCAAATACCTGAACAATGCCAGATTTAGTAAGGTGGTTGCTATATATTCTTTTAGCTCATGCTTTCTGGGCTATATGTCTTCTGCTTGGTAAATAGCCTTAGTAAATGCTATAATTATAATTCTCTTTGACTACATCATTTTTAAGGTTGTATCCACTGAGAGCATCTCTTGGAGTAATGGATCCCTAAAGAAAATAGGTGTGTTAAAGAGATAGCTGTCTGATCATATTAGCTGAGTAGACAGAAGAGTACTGGAAACAAGACCCTGGTGCAAAGTGAAATCTTTGTCTCATTCCAAGACAAGCCAGGGAGAGACTGTAGAACCACAGCTCAAATGTAGATTCCCACTGGGCTTAAGGCTGCACTGTCTGGGCAAGCACTGGCAGGAGCAAATGCTGAAACATCTAGGGAAAATTTTTATGATGCATTTTTGGATAACAACTACAAACCCATCCACAAGTAGAGTCAGGTGGTCCTTGCTGAAGTATGAACAACATTCTGTAATCTTTCTGGGACTCTAAGCTTGACTGTGGGCAATCTGTCATCACCGGGACCTCAGGATCTACTGTAAGGCATGCCATGATGATAGCAATACCACCCTTTATGTCCCTGGGATAGTACATTCTAAGTGAGAAAAGGGCCATCATTCCAGTCCATTCCCACAGATAGTCAGCCCATACCCTACAAATGTTACTGTCATAATGCATGGAATCACAGTCCATCTTATATACATATAATTACAGCTACTCTTCTCCATGCTTTAAATGTTTATGTGATGTGTACTATCCACTTCTAGCTCCCTCATTTTCCCGATCATTTGTCAATGACATCTGACACCCGCTTGGGATGTGAAAGGTGATGATTCATCTTGAATTTTTGGGAAGTTTTCTTCAGAACTACTGTCAAGGGAGAGACCTGACAGTATGAAATAAGGTAAAGAAGGGTGTGACAATATCTACATAACAACGGCCATATTGAGTCTGACCAATGGTCCATCTATAACTGCATCCTGTCTTCCAACAGTGGCCAGTGCCAGCAGCTTTAGAGGGAATGACCAGAACAGGCAATCATTGGGTCATCCCTTGTGTTGAATCAAACACATTTTCTGAAAAGCCATACACCCAGCTTCTGGCAATCAGAGATTGAGGGACACCAGGAGCATACCGTTGCATCCCTGACTATCCTGGCTAATAGCTGTTGCGAATTATACCTGATAGGTCACGCGCAGTTCGAGTCTAGGCTGAGGCACATGAACAAAGTCCACAACTGCAGAGTTCCCAAAGATATTAAGCTTATTATGCTCAAGTGTGGTGCCCCCCTGCTAGTCAGAAGGGGACCCCAAATGCAGGTTATGCAAAGATTATATACCTTTTAGCAAAGCATGTTGCCCTCGTGCATTGGAAACCTTATCCAATAGACAAACCCTTTCCTTATCTACCACCTATCCCTGCTAGGTACATTCCCCGTGCTAAACTATTACTTCAACCACACAACATGGTCCTAAAGCAATACATCAGTAACCTTTCTTATCAGGATGGGAGGCCCACATCACAAGGCCAGGAGGCAGGGAGGTAGGAACAGACAAAGAACAGAAACCAGGAGTCGAGACAGGCTGGAAACAAGGGGGAGCGTTTTCACAGAAATGCAGTATCTAAGGAACACTCCTCCTGGTGCATGATGTGCTTGCTTTTAGACAATAGTGGGCCCCAAACCAAAATGGGGTCACATATACTAACTTTTCCTTAACATAGCTATTGATAGACCTATCCTCCATAAATTTATTAAGTTCTTTTCTGAATTCTGTTATAGTTTTGGCCTTCACAATATTCCCTGGCAAGAGTTCCACAGGTTGACTATGTGTTCTGTGAAGAAATACTTTCTTTTGTTTGTTTTAAGCCTGCTGTCTATTAATTTCATTGACTGACCCCTGGTTCATGTGTTATGTGAAGGAATAAATAACACTTCCTTATTCACTTTCTCCACACCAGTCACGATTTTATAGACCTCTATCATATCCTCTCTTAGACTTCTCTTTTCCAAACTGAAAAGTCTCAGTCTTCTTAGTCTCTCCTCACATGGAAGCCTTTCCATATCCTTAACCATTTTTGTTGCCCTTCCCTGTACCTTTTCCAACTGTAATATATTTTTTAGATGGGATGACCAGAACTGCACCCAGTATTCAAGGTGTGGGCATACCATGGAATTATATAGTGACATTATTGTACTTTCTGTCTTATCTCTCCCTTTCCTAACATTCTGTTAGCTTTTTGGCTGCCGTTGCACATTGAGCAGATGTTTTCAGAGCATGATCCACAAGTGACTCCAAGCCCTGGTCTACACGAGGACTTTAGGTCGAATTTAGCAGCGTTAAATCAATGTAAACCTGCACCCGTCCACACGATGAAGCCCTTTTTTTCGACTTAAAGGGCTCTTAAAATTGATTTCCTTACTCCACCCCTGACAAGTGGATTAGCGCTTATATCGGCCTTGCCGGGTTGAATTTGGGGTACTGTGGACACACTTCGACAGTATTGGCCTCCGGGAGCTATCCCAGAGTGCTCCACTGTGACCGCTCTGGACAGCACTCTCAACTCAGATGCACTGGCCAGGTAGACAGGAAAAGAACCGCAAACTTTTGAATCTCATTTCCTGTTTGGCCAGCGTGGCAAGCTGCAGGTGACCATACAGAGCTCATCAGCAGAGGTGACCATGATGGAGTCCCAGAATCGCAAAAGAGCTCCAGCATGGACCGAACGGGAGGTACGGGATCTGATCGCTGTTTGGGGAGAGGAATCCGTGCTATCAGAACTCCGTTCCAGTTTTCAAAATGCCAAAACCTTTGTCAAAATCTGCCAGGGCATGAAGGACAGAAGCCATAACAGGGACCTGAAGCAGTGCCGCGTGAAACTGAAGGAGCTGAGGCAAGCCTACCAGAAAACCAGAGAGGCGAACGGCCGCTCCGGGTCAGAGCCCCAAACATGCTACTTCTATGATGAGCTGCATGCCATTTTAGGGGGTTCAGCCACCACTACCCCAGCCGTGTTGTTTGACTCCTTCAATGGAGATGGAGGCAACACGGAAGCAGGTTTTGGGGAGGAAGAAGATGATGATGATGATGATGAGGTTGTAGATAGCTCACAGCAAGCAAGCGGGGAAACCGGTCTTCCCGACAGCCAGGAACTGTTTCTCACCCTGGACCTGGAGCTAGTACCCCCCGAACCCACCCAACGCTGCCTCCTGGACCCGGCAGGTGGAGATGGGACCTCCGGTGAGTGTACCTTTTAAAATACTATACATGGTTTAAAAGCAAGCATGTGAAAGGATTAATTTGCCCTGGCATTTGCGGCTCTCCTAGATGTACTCCCAAAGCCTTTGCAAAAGGTTTCTGGGGAGGGCAGCCTTATTGCGTCCTCCATGGTAGGACACTTTACCACTCCAGGCCAGTAACACGTACTTGGGAATCATTGTACAACAAAGCATTGCAACCCCCCCTGCTCCCCGTCCCCTGACTGCCCCCCCCAAGAACCTCCGCCCCATCCAGCCACTCCATGGTCCCTGTCCCCTGATTGCCCCATGGGATCCCCTGCCCCTTACCCAACCCCCCCTCCACTTCCTGCCCCTTTACCATGCTGCTCAGAGCAGCAGGAGCTTGCAGTCCCACCGGAGCCAGCCACGCCGCTCACGCTGCCCAGGAGGAGCGGCGGGCCAGAGCGCCGGTGGCATGGCACGGCAGCAGCGCTGTGGGGAAGGGGCCAGGGGCTAGCCTCCATGGCCGGGAGCTCAGGGGCCAGGCAGGACAGTTGGCTGTAGTTTGCCCACCTCTGGCCTAGTAGGTATAAACAGTGTTCTCTAGTCACTTACCAGTGGTAGCATTTTACTTCCTCTTCACACAGGCATAAATGACTACCATAAGCGCAAAGCAGTGAACAATCAGGCCCACAGAATGCAAAAAGAAAGCCTTTAAAAGATCTTCCTATGTGTATATCCTGGAAGGGTAATTGGATGGGAACTCAACCAATCTGGCAATTTTACTGATGCTGGGTCTCTACCCTTTGAAAGGCAGTAGTCCCAGGAAGTTCTCTGGTGGAATCATCCTTGGCTCACCAACCATTGAAATCATATTGTAAGGTATCTATGAACTTGTTGATGGCCCCAGAAACATTTAGTAGTCCCAAAATAACTACCTTCATTGAAGCACCTTTGCAAAAGCTGATCAACCACTCTTAACTCAGCCCACTATGAATTAATCATTTGCAGTTTGCAACCACATAAACTGGCTGTGCTGAAACAATATGCTCTGAGCCAAACAAAACTATGCTCCATCTCATTTCAAGAGAATGAAAGGATAGGTGACCATATTAACCAAAAAAATCATTGTTGTAGTGTAGAGGAGTTAGGAATCCCCTCATGACCATTACTCACAATACACATTCTATCCATATCAGAAACAGAACACTCTAAAGAATGTTATCTGATATTCACATTTCTGTAAGTGACATACACAGGCAACCAGTCTTCGATGGCGGGCACGTACGTCACTGGAAATATTAGGTTCCTCCTGCATGACCTTAAAAGCAGTCTGGAAATTCCCCTCAAGAGGGTTGCATTTTCATCACATAGCAACATGTCCATTTTATGCCTACTATAATGATAGCAACAGATTCTCCTAGGGGCTTACACTGCTGCTCATAATGTAGTGTCTGAGCACCTTCCTCATAAAAATCAATAGCTTAAAAGATATTACCTCACCCACCTTGTCTCTGCTTCACATATGCATTTTGGTTTGGGGGTTTGTTTTAAGGTTGATTTGATTCTGGGTAATTTTCTTTTAGTTGAGTATTTTCTGGACAGAAGGGGGAGTCAAGCAGAAGGATGGCAAATGAAAGTCAGCCATGGTCTATGCTAAAGAGTTAGGTTGATGCAAGGCAGCTTATGTCAACCTAACTATGTAAGTGTCTTTGCTAAAATTTCACTCCCACTGATGTAACTTGCCCACTACGCTGACTTAATTCCACCTCCACGAGAGGCGCAAAGTCAATGTCCATGTAGTTAGGTTGATGCAGTGTCAGTGTAAACACTGTGTTGCTTACATCAACTGTTGCTGGCTTTCAGAAGCTGTCCCACAATGCCCCACACTGACAGTTTAATCGGTGCTAGTGCTCCTGGTGAGAATGCGCATCACTGACAAAAGGAGCAAAGTGTAAACACACACAAGTGATGCAATTACGGCTGCAGCAGTTTGCGGACATCGGTTTGATGGACTTAATTTTGTGGTGAAGACATGCCCTCCACGTTGACAATGCAAAGTAGTGCACATCAGAGGGAGTAGTGTAAACTACTCAGACATCTTACAGGGTTCTAAATTAACTGTATCTAGTCAGAAAAAATGATAGGTATCATTGCGGACTACTCAGCAAAGACTTCTGCTCAATGTGCAGCATTAGCAAAAAAATTTTAAAAATAGCATGCATAAAGATGGAGAATTATACTGAAAGTATAATGCTATTATATGAATGACCTCATCTGGAAAACTTCATTTTTTATAACTCCTTCTCAAAAGGACAGAGGAGTATGTGAGATGGTCAATATGAAGGATTAGGGGTTGGGAAAACTCGCATATGAAGTGAGACTGAAGAAATTGGGCCTGTTTACCTTCGACAGGAGATCAAATAAGGAATGGTAGAGAGAAGATGACTGGGAACTTCTATTCACTTTTTTCATAATATAAGAGCGAGGGAGATATTCAGTGTAATTGAATGGACAGAAATTTAACACACATAAAAGAAAACCCTTTTTTCACAAAATACATAATTATCCCATGGTACTCACTGCAACAAAATTTCATCGCAAGTAAAAAAATTTGCAGTATTCAACAAAGGATTAGATATTTATATGGATAATAAGAATATTCAGTTGGAATAAATAATTAAAAAAAAAAAGAGAGAGTTTTGGAAAGGACCCTTTACCAGGCCTAATGCTTCAGGGTTTAAGCCAACCTTTTACTATTGGAGACTATGGAAATAAATTTTCAAAATTGACTGCTTCAAGGGTTTCTTGTAGCTTCCTCTGTAACAGCTGGCACTGGCCACAGTTAGAGATAGGATTCCGGATTAGACGGACCACTGGTCTGAGCCAGTACAGCAATTCTTATGTTCTTTTATTGGTATCTTACTGCATGATAGTGGTCTATTTGGATGCCATAAAAATGTAGAAGCAATACTAGCATGTGAGCCAATAACCCAGGACCTATTCTGTGATGTCATTAATAGAGATATGAAAATAACTCCTTATGAAGCCTCAAACAAAAGTCTTGCTTCGAAATTGATGGTTCAAATCCAGCTCAGAACAAGACATTACTGTCAAATGGCCCATCAGTGAGCTATGTTAAAATGAGCTGGAGATCATAGCTAAATGCCTAGAGAACAGGTCTTCACAATACAATTTCTAACAACTGGTTCTCTTGCTGGTTGTTTTAGCATGAACGCCAAGTACTGAATGGATGTGGGAGTTATATTACCCTCAGACCAGATACTGCGCAGTTCCCAGTGCTGAGAGTGCAATAACCTTTAATAAGCACAACATTATAACTTCCTCAGCCTTTGGATTTGGCCCACAATGTCAGCTTTAACTTGGAATTTTCTAAATTTTCTAAATCCAATATTGTTTACTCCTTGTGTCTGTTTATTCCTCACTTTATTTACCCTTTTAAAGAGAACTTCCACTTGGTTAGGACTTGAACAAGTATAAGACAAATTTTCCTTTATACTCTAATAACTCTATATTGTTGCCTAGAGGGTGACAGAAAGTAATATAAGATTCATAAAAATATAACTGTCTGAACCAAGTAGACAGAATTATGGTAAGCATTAACAAAACTGTATTTCCCTATACTATAGGGTGAAATCAGAATCTCTTAATGTTTTCTTTCCTGGGTCACATAATTCTGCAAAAGCACACCAAGAGAGAAAAGGGATGCTCCTATTTGCTAGATGTTTACTGTCTCAAGCTTTTGAGTAGGTTGAATTGTAATTACTTTATTCCATTATCACTCAGTTTGCATTTTACCCATACATCATCTCCTAAATACCATTTGGTTTAAGACTTTTAAAAGCCATAAACAACTTGAATATTTATAGTCATTTAAGCTGTAATTCAGGGTATTTCTAGTAGTCTTCCTCTAGTTCATCCATTAAATCAGTACATCCTTAGAAAAACAAGACATTCCTTATCATGCACAATAATTCCCATTCTTTACCTGAAAAGTATTTTTTCTTTAAAAGCACCTGTGGATACATTTTAGCCTTTTTGGAGATGGCATAATGGCTCATGTACCGTGTTGTAATCTGATTCTAGAATGCTTTTGTTTTTTAAGCCCGGATAGGGGAGAATTTAGAAGTGCTAACTTTGTTTCGGAGAAGTGTGGGAAATAGTTCAGAGTTCTCACTGTCCTAAATAAGAAGCAGAGTCATAAATATCTTGAAACAGTTCAACAGAAGTGTAGTTGATCATCCTTGCTGTCCACAGTGACTGGCTGTCAATACAGGAAAAATACCCATTATGGGAATGAGCCAGGAGGAAGGCTGCAGGGGTAAGAATAAGAAGCCTCAACAAACTCCGTAACACTGTGCCCCAAAAATGTAGGGTACCATTTTTGGTCTGAAGCCCAGAAAAGCCATATATTTTTATGTAGCAGCTACATTTAAGTGTATTAGCATTGCTTCTGAATTGCATTCTACAGAAAAGCTAGCCACGTGCAGCAGTTGTTTCCAGTCAAGAGGAATCTAAATAATAGCTATAACAGGGTATATCTCATAGGCAAAGTTAGAAGGGTAGTTTTTTGTTAACAGTTATCAAGGGAAGAAAACCTTGTACAAGAAAGACTGTGGAGGAATAAAGGAAGAGATAATGTGTTATAATATTTTGGTTGAACAGCATTTCAATGGTTAGTTTTAACAATCTTTAAATAAGATGTCTAAAACCAATGGAAACTAGATACACTTCTGCTAAACAGGCAACATGAATTTGAAAAATGTGCTTTTGGGGGAGGGGGTTAGCCACAGACTTGAGAATGGATATTTTCTTATTTCTGGATGTATGGTAATTTAATATTTCTATATTTACTTTAATTCTTAAAAAGCCAAGAGGTGGAGATATGTTGACAGACTGGAAAGGGGAGGTATTATTAATTAAAGCTAATTTAAGTCTAAGATTAAAATTGTGTTCTTGCATATAAATTTGTTTCAATGAGCTGTACCCACTGTAATGTTAAGTGACTGCACAAATAAGGAAATGTAACAGACATACTGGTTGAGGACTAGATGGTCCCATTGTTTTATACACCTCTGGACAGCTCAGATTCAATTTCTCTTATGCTTCCTGTGTAGGGATTTTGGTTTTTCTCATCTTAGGTGATAAGCTCCCCCACATCCCCTGCACACCTCCCTCCCCCACACCCTCTGCCCTCCTCCCTCCCCCACCTCCTGGCCTGATCCAAAGCCCACTAAAAAAAAATCAAATCAATGGAAAGATTCCCACCAGTGTAAAATGGTGTATGAGAGATCAGAATCAGGGCCTCAATATGTGGAGTAAAGACCAGTTTTCTTACTAAGGCCTTGAAAGTGCATTGTGCTATTTCAGAGCAATCTCCTATATAGGGTGACCAGATGTCCTGATTTTATAGGGACAGTCTCAATTTTTGGGTCTTTTTCTTATATAGGATCATATTATCCCCCCACCCCATCCCGATTTTTCACATTTGCTGTCTGGTCACCCTACTCCTATATTAATAAAGTGGGGAGGAATTGGAGAAGGGAAACCAAGTTAGGAACATATGATTTGCCACACTGGATCAGATCTCTTGTCTAGCAACAAAGAGATCTTGTTTCCACAAGTAATAAAAAATGATCCTTAAGAGAAGAGCCAAAAACAAACCCCAAAACCGAACCATGATGAAGTCAAATCATGGTGGCAAAATTCTTACTGGTTTCTCCAGGATTTCTCTCATACTGCATCTCCTCAATTGTGCAGTGCTGTTGCAGAGGTGAGGCAGCAGAAGAGATAGTTGGAAAGGGATTCCTTCCTGACTCCTCCAGCATGAGATAATTAAATGTAGAACCAGTAACAGTTACATTTTTCCACTGTGAAAAAACTGTTTGTCTTTTTCCTCTAGTTATTCATTGCTCCCTAGTTAACTGGCCAGCCCTTAGAATTATGCTGCAAAGTATTTTATTGGTTCTCTGACTGTCATCCCATTTAACACATTCTGGGGTTTGCTAGCTGATGATAGCTTAAGCAGAATTTAATTGCTAACATATTGTCAGTTGAATTAAGGGCCATATGATACCAATTTAAACCTTGCTAATTTTTGCATACAGGTCAATCTGTCATAAGATTGCAGCAGAAAAATAGTCATAAATCAAATTGTCAGGTTTATTAGTAATTGCAGAAGTTTTGTTGTCTTGAATTCACTATATTCTCTCTTTAGTACCTATTGCAAGGTATTGTTTTGCTATATATTAATTTTGTATGTGTGTGATTTTCTCTCATACATGTACAATGACATACATCACTCCCCCCAATATTTATACACACACACACATTATAGGAATGCAGAGCTATTACACATATTCTAAAATGACTTGTGCAACTCCAATGACTAGCCTATTTTATTTGTCATTACACGTTTCCTGAGATAGCAAAACTATTTTTTCCACTTTAAAATGCCACCAGTGAGAAGCTGCAACATTTATATATCTTTCTCGTTACACTTTTTGAAATCCTGTAGTTGAACATTTTCTGAACTAGTGACTAGGGTGCTTCTATTTTTACATATTGCTTTGCAAAGAGTCGACCTGTTTTTACGCACTAAAACATGCAACATTAGCCTTATACAGATGACAAGGGGCCACTCAGCACAGGCTGCCAAAAACCCATGCCCATCTCAGGAGTACAGGGAAGGTACTCTTTTCCCATCTTGGATCTTTCTAAAACCTGCAGAGAGGCCACTCCATGGGAGAGATGCTGCAGATGAGTGTTAGGAACAGGCCCTATCAATCAGCTGGCATGATCTATATATTTGTGCGTGTACACACCCTAACCCAGCAATGAACCTTACAAAGTACACACACAAAAATGATTTATGCTCCTGGCAGGAATAATCTGCACTCGAAGGCTGCGCCTGGGTTTCTTATGGCCAGACTACAGGCACACGTTAATGCTGCTTTTGTAGCACATATATGTGCCGTTTCAAGGACAATTGCACATTAATACAGAATTGCCCCCACCTTTAAATGACACAGGCTTGTGTTTGCAGTTTGCCTATGACTACTAAATGAAAGCGGTAATCTAAGGAAGATTTTCAGCAGATTCTCATTTTCTGTTTGTGCATAATGGAATTCATTTTTGGCAATGGTCAAGGATATACAAACTGAAAAATGAGAAGAAGGCTGAAGAAATGGCTATGCAGTGGACATTATTATGGAAGAGATGAGCAATCAAAAAGAAAGAACCCATGAATATTGTATAATACCTTATAAATTGCTCTTACCCTTAGTGACAGTAACTAATAGAACATTCATGATAAAAATTGCAGGATGATTTGCATCACTATTCATGAACATGATAAAAGATACTGTGTTTGTTAATGTTCATATACAGTAACAAATATAGCACACACAGACATGGTACATAATTAAAGCCAGGCTTGTTGGTACGCTAGTACCATTTGCCAAAGAATACGTTGCGTACAAGTGGATTTGCATACAAATGAGAAACTGACAGAATAATAATGGTACTTTGATAAGACCACTTACCCATGTGGTTAAGTCACTTCAATAGCAAAGAAACATTAGGATTAAATGAGTTTAAAAGGTGATCACTACCAAAAAAAAATTATAATAATAAAAAAAAAATTAAGCAAGAGGTAGAAACATACATACAGCAATTCAAAAATATTAAGCATTTCAAAATAAAAAAGATACCACTGTTAAGTCCATCTTTTAAAGATGAGTGATTGTAATTTTAAGTTTGAAATTACACTTTTTAAATTGAAACAGAAATTGATTTACTGTTGAATACTGTCATCAAGCCACACCAGAGCACGTGCGTGAATCATGTGTGGCATTATGTATGGCTTTAAAGAATTAGGCTCTAGAGAATAAAGCATTTAAGCACGTGCTTAACTTGAAGTTCATATTTAAGTCCCACTGATGTCAATGGAAGTTAAATTGACTGCCAGTGTCACAGTATCACCATTTTAAAACCCGGGAAGCCATCCAGTTAAGTGTTTTGAAGAAACGGGGCCTTAAAACTTTTAGTTCACACATTAGCTGGGAGACCTCTGAATTTAAGGCTTAAATCGAGCTCCTATTGAAATTCAATGAAAGAGTTTTTTCCCCACTAACTTCAATGAAAGCTGGATTAGGTTCTTTGTGAACAATCTAAACCCAGATGTACAGATCTCCTTTGCTGACAGGAAAGCTTCCTGAAGACCATCTTATCACAACCTCAAGGTTTGTACATCATGTATATATTAGAAGTAAGCAGACTCAAGGTCAATGTGAAATGTTATGGTTGCAAATCACTGAAGTGGAAATTCACTGAAGTGAAAATGAACAAGTTTTAAAGTAAGCCAGTTTTCTAAAAAGGACTCAAAAATTAAAGTTAAAAAAAATCACACAGTGGCAGTACAGCTGTTTACTCTATTATAGAAAGGTTTCAGAGTAGCAGCTGTGTTAGTCTGTAAAAAGAAAAGGAGGACTTGTGGCACCTTAGAGACTAACAAATTTACTGTAGCTCACAAAAGCTTATGCGCAAATAAATGTGTTAGTCTCTAAGGTGCCACAAGTTCTCCTTTCCTATTATAGAAAAAAATCCCTAAAATTTATTGACCTTTAACACTTTTTCTTTGGTATGGATATAACATTTACAAGTTGATAGACCGACTTGAAATCCATTTGAGGACTTCAGGAGATGCAGAGTGCTTTGCTATACTTCCTGGAAATAAAGATGAGACACTTTTTCCACAATGCATTTGATGGTCTGGAGGTCTCCACATTCACACTGTGGCAAATCCTTCATTCTCCATTTGTTTGTGTGTGCTTGCTCCATGTAACAGCCTAATACAGTTGATGGCTGTCCACTGTCTTTGGCAGAGCAAGAAACCAGGCAGTTTGACACTGGGATCATTTATGAGGTGCTTGTTTACACCAGAGCGCCCATTGCATCCATCAGGTATCTTCTGGGTTGAAGCTGGATTATAGAAGAGCTTCTCCAGCCAGCCAGAAAGCTTGGCAGGACTACAGGTAAGTGTGAGAACAAGGTTGTCATGAAGTGGGAGCTTTCGGTTAGTGGGAGCTTTCTTCTACTCACGCAACATAGCCCTCTCTCACCGGGTGGCTGGAGGAAGGATGTCTGTGAGGACTGGAAGCCAAGGCAGCAGAGTGGACTTCAGGGTGTTTGTTACAATTCTCACAGCATCATTTAGCTGGATATCAACTAGGTTCATGTGCAAGTTACTTCCCCAAACAGGGTTACAGTACTCAGCCATGAAATAAACTAAAAAGCCAGTGTTGCCATTCATAGCATTTGAGCATTACAACCCTTGCTAGAACGTGCTTGCTTTTGGAGGATATTGATGCAATGCCTCATTTTGTGGCTCACCTGCTTCAGATGTTGATAGGTAAGGCTGCGATCGAGAGTGACTCTAGGTAGCAGGGGTTAGGATCGTGGGCAATTGCCTTGCCACAGAATTTTACAGTCAACATCATCTTAGTTTCAGGATTGCAGAGATGGCAGCTGACTACAGCACTTTTGCTGGATTGGTTTGAGCTGCACGTATCTAAAGTAGTTTTCTATCCTCTTCAGATCAGTGTTAAGGGGGATCTTCTGCTTCCTTGAATGTTGCGGTTGCATTGTTAGTGCCAGGAGTTCATGCCACAAGTCCATTTATGCTACGTCAGGCACAAAAAGGGATGGTGCCAGTACTGAGTCCTGTGGGATGCCAATGTGCAGAGCCCGTTTTTTGCTAACCTGATTTCCAAGATGGATACAGAATGTTCTTCTGAAAACATTGATCTAATGAGTGAAAATGTCTGGTCTCCTTGAAGCAGATTGGATAACTTCAGCAATAGGCCCTTCTGACAGACCGTGTCATTGGCTGACAGCAAGTTGGTGAATGCTGAAGCTCGCCTGAATACATGTGCGCTTGGACACAGCAGCTTCACCCTGCCCTGAAATCTGTCTATTCCAGTCTCCAGGCTGGGGGGGGAGGGAGTGGGGGGGGGGGTGAGGTCAGCCTCACCAGGATTGCTTGCTGCAGTAATTTGTATGTTGAACAGAGGAGAGATATGGAGGTGGTAGCTTTGGGGATCAGATGGCTTTCCAGGTTTTAAAATGGTGATACTGTGACACTGGGAGACTGGGTGCCAGCTCTTGCCAAGACTGCAGGCATTAGCTAAGAACTGACAAACTCATAGCTGGAGACCAGACCAGTTCACCTGTGTTAGTTTTGCTCAAAATAATATTAGTTTTATGAGAATGTATTTAGTGTTTAGAGTGTATGAAACGCTTGTAAGTTGCTGAATGCATTAATCTCACTTGTAATGGCTGTATTCCATGCTACAATATGTAAGTTTTGCTTTATAACTTTGAAAATGTTTGTTCTGAACCAGTGAATCCAGGCATGGGAATAGTCATGTCTCGCTCCTCTCCCCATCCCATCCAGAAGAACTATCAGATAGGTAATCAAGGAATGTCGCAATACATGGCTCTATCGCACCCAGGGAGAAACACGTGCAGAAGGCCTTGAGCCATCGCTCTGAATGCGAGAAGAGGGAAATAAAAATAGTTGATGAAGATTTTTCATCTCTGCTCTTTGATCTCTCACAGGGACAGAGAAACCAAACTGAAGCCAGAGATCCCCAAGGGTTACATCCTGGGTCTGCCCTGAAAGACACTTTGAATTGACAAATTGTTACAACTCTGTCACTCTTACTATTTAGACCGCAACTCATTTCTTTGTGAAGCATTTGCTTGCTTTAACCTATAAATAACTCATTTTTCCCCCTAATTAATAAACCTTTAGATAATTTATTACAAGATTGGCTATAGGCATGGTCTTTGGTGTATGATCTAGGATACGAAGTGATTTGAGGTAATGGACTGGTCTCTTGGGACTGGAAGCAACTTGAATATTGTGTGATTTTGGTGTAAGTGACCATTTATCACTAAGTCCAGTTTGTCTGGATGGCAAGATAGTCCAAAAAGTCTAAGGGGACTGTCTGTGACTCTGTGGTAAGACTAACAAATGTGAACTCCTGGGTCACTGTTACTGACTTGACAAAGTCTAATTATAGATCATACCACCAGTTTGGGGTGTCAGCCCTGTTTTTGACAGTCTGCCCTGAGGTAGGCACTCATGGTTGTCAGCCACTCCAGCCAGTGTGACAGATATCTTTGATTATCTCCAAGCTGTTGGGAGTTTGCTGGTGGCAATGACTTCCATGAATAGTGCTGCCATCCAATCACATCCTCTCAGCTGAGATATTTATGGAAGTCCAGAAGAATGCTGTCAATGCCAGATGCTTTTCCTGCTTTGGCAGCAGAGAGGGCAGTATTGATCACAGCTTTTGTGAAGGACTGACAGACTTGAGGGAGGAGCACACAATGTGCAGGATTCCTTGAAAGCTATTTTCACCTCTGTGTGTGAAAGTCGTCTTATTGTCATCTTTGAATTTCTTAGGAGGAGGCTGGCAATACCATTAGCAGTGACTTGTGGAGAGAGTGTGTGTGTGTGTGTGTGCACGCACACCGATACAACTGCTCCACTTAGGAACTGCGGAAGGCTTTAGGGCTTGAGTGTGTGAAGTCTGTGGCGTCCACTGACTATCCATCGTTGTCACCTTGTAAAGACCAATGATTCTAGAAGAGCAGTGGCTAAGTCTGGTTATCAGTAGCTTCATATTCCCTTAGGAGCATTTCATTCTCTGGGCCTCAGCATGGCATAAAGCAGTTCCTGTAAATATGGGCAATATTCTTCTTCGCAGCTTTAATAATAAGCTTTGTGAAGCAGCCAAAGTTTTCAGGCTTTGGTGGTGTGCTACTGATGGGTCTCTTCACTAGTGGCAGACAAACCCAGCCAATCCTCCTCTCTCAGGTTCCAGTGTGAAGCTGGTAATGACGGGGAGTTCGATGCTGATGTGTACTACTGCCAGCTTGTGTGGGAAGGGGTCCAGGATTCAAGAGGCCTTGAGCGGTGATCTGCTGGAGTCTGCAGACAAAAACCATATGTCAGGTGTGTATTCTTTTTTTCCAGTCAGGCTGAGCAGAAGGTACCCTTTTGTTTTCAAAAAAACAGGTACTGATCCTGTGCTAGGTTTCAGAGTAGCAGCCGTGTTAGTCTGTATTCGCAAAAAGAAAAGGAGTACTTGTGGCACCTTAGTGACCAATCAGCGAGCTGTTTGCTCGCAGTGTTGTTCGTTGAATAGCCCCATGCGGTATGGGGGCTGTCAAAATCACCAAGGTACTCAGACAGCTGTTGTGATTTGTGTAGGGCTGGGAAGGGCTACTTCCATTTGGGTGGCTTATGACAATATATAACCTTGTGTTTCACTGAATTGGGTACTGATCGTGAAACCATTGTCCATTGCTGGCAGTGCTTGGGCTAATGTCTTAGTACAGTAGGTGGCCATTCCGTGTTTTGGACGTATTGGTTCATTGATCATTTTGGTTGGAGAGAATGATGTATCCCGGTATCTTGAGGTGCACTGAGTCTTCCTCTGCAATGTATGTGTCTTGCAGTGCAAGAACATTAGTGTTATTGTCCATCAGCAGCCTTGCAATGCCATCAGCCTTCAAACCAGAGAGGTCTTCCACATTAAGTTAGCACAGACAAAATCGACAGGCCTATTAAAGGACCTTTTCTGTGACTTAAAAAAAATGATTCAAGAGTTGCTTAGGAGAGGGTTTAAAAATTAATATTGGGGGGAGGGATAGCTCAGTGGTTTGAGCATTGGCCTGCTAAACCCAGGGTTGTGAGTTCAATCCTTGAGGGGGCCATTTGGGATCGGGGGCAAAAATTGGGGATTGGTCCCGCTTTGAGCAGGGGGTTAGACTAGATGACCTCCTGAGGTCCCTTCCAACCCTGGTATTCTATGATTACATTCCCTCATTTTTATAGAAAAGACTTAATACCATGTCAATTTCCAATATTTTCCAGAACTGAATTTTAACTGTGGAAAAATCCCTTTCTTACTGGTTGAAACGATGGTAATTCTGTATTTAAAAAAACCTTTATGTTATAAGATTTTTTGCCTTAGTTACGGATGCTAGACAGTTGACAGGGTGCTAAAAATTGCACTAAGCTCCTCAGTAACATGTTCTGAGAGGTCTGAAAAAAAATCAAAATTGAATCCAGCTGTCCGATTCTTTTATTGTACTGTATTAATATTTTCATTACAAAACAACTAAAACATATAGGGGCCGGAGATATAGTGTCTATATTATTCTGTAGACATTCTTTTAAAGAAAACTACAACTCTTATAATAATCACCACTATTGCTTTGTAATTCTTACAGTGATGGTCTAGAAAATGTACCTCCAGACATATTTAAGACTATTAGCTCTTCTTCTCATCATGAAATAGTTAACCCAGTTGCTATAAGGCTCCATGTTATACATTCACGTTGAGAGGAGTTTGTCTGTTTAATCTACAGCAGGTATGGGAGTGCTTGTCCAGTTTTGGTGTGTGGTGATGTTATTTTGTATAACCACAACACCTCGGAGCCCTAGTCATGGGCCAGGACACCATTGTGCTAGGCACTGTACAAATATAGAACACAGAATGATCAGAAGAACCCATCAATGTGTATGCACAGTTCAAATTATTCATACCAGAGAACAATATCATTATTTTGTTGACAGTGAAATTTCATTTGTTTATATTTGTCCCCACTGTATGTAGTTGGGTGTTGTATGGTTCTACAGACCTGACTGTTAAGTGGGGCTGGCCAGAAAACAATTCTATTTCAAGAAAAAAAATTGAGATTTCAAAATTTGTTTTCATTCTGCATTGAAACAAAACCAAGACCTTTCTCTCCCACCTCACCAAACATAAAAAGATACCCAAGAACAGCCAATATCTCCCTCTGGCCCATTGAGTATTTAATTATTTGTACAACAGGAGAGACTAAGAGAGAAACTGACTCTATAACCTGGTAGTTATAGGAGACCCAGTTTCAGGTCCCTTATCCAAAATACGGAGAGCAGGGTCTTAAACTTGGATCTTACATATCACAGGTGAAAGCCCTAACCATCAGGCTATTAGCCATTGAGGAGCACACACTTTAATCTGCATCCTGGGCCTGAGAAGTCTTTCCAATTAAATTTTCATCAAGATGGATAGATCTCTGTTAAACAGTTCTTTTTTAATGGGCAAAAAGTTGCCAAATTTTCCACCAACTCTATGATCAAGTGTATTCCTCAAGGTGAGACAGTGCAAGAAATTTGTTGTGCTTCCTTATCTTGTTCAGAGCAGGTAAACTTTGCAAGCTTAAAAGGAACACTGTCAACCTCAATAATTTTAAAAAATAATTTTCCGATGGGGCATCCATTAAACCGCGTGGCCGTACATTAAAAAGTATTCCTTAAAAGAAACAATATAAGGGTTCTTTTGCCCCTCCTGCTACTTTCAAAAGGACTTTTGGAAGGCCCACCAGCAACACCAAATATGCTTGAGCTCATTTCTTTCGGTTTTGACTATTGCCCGTTGCCTCTTCACTGTCAGCTTTGTAATGTCCCCTCGCAAAACCTGGGGCAGACAGTGCAAGCAAGCTCCTCCCAGAGCAGTACAGGAGCAACATAACTGACAATTAACAAAACAATGCAATTGACGCCACACCAAGTGCTGTCAAATTCACAAAGTAAACGGACTGAAAAAAAAGATTGTCTTTATTTTCTTTCCATTCTAATAATCTTAGAGGCCATTTGTAACAATAGTAGGTACAACTCTGTCAAATGGAAATGTGATTTCCAAGTTGGTGTTCTTTTAAGGTGATTGATTAGTTCAATTTTCCAGATGTCAGACAGGTGTAGTTAGGTACATGAGGAATTCAATTTCGGTAATTAAACACTCTAATGATTATTTGGCTATAACAGTCATATCCTTATTTCCAAAACCTAGTATTCATTGTTCTGGTACATTTGCCTCACTTATAACCATCAGCTAGTTTCCAGTTTTAAGGATCAGGCTAGAAGGAAATTAACTGCTACTAGAGCCAATCTCCTGTGTATGTGTTTGTATTGCATTCATCACCACTGGTAGAAAGGGACTGTAGGAAATGAAGAGGAAATAGTTATTATGCCAACAAGGAAAGAAATGAAGAAGTGCCAATCAATTCTACATTGTGTTATGGAAATTGGGAGAGAGCTGACAGAGGATGCTTTCTGGAATGCATTTTTTCCACTTGCATATCCCAGCTCTCCATTCTGTGTTATACCAATAAAATAAAAACCAGCAGGATCTTATTAAAGGGGAAAAGGCAAAATGCCACATTTATTGTGAATACAGAAAGAATCATAGTAAGCAGTTAGTTATAGCTATAACATTCCATTCAATGTCATATTTATTCACACATTCATTCATACAAACACACACACACACACAGGTTCTGCAAGGTTGTTATCATAGTTACCAGCCTTAGAGTTGCTCATGCCAAGCCACTGGCCAGGTGGCCTGGACATGAGGAGGGAGCAGGGCCTTGTCAGATGCTCATCTGATGCTCCTGGAAGTTGGTTTGCAGAATCAGACCCCAAAGTTCTCACTTTCTGGAGTCCATTTTTATAGGAATTTCTTCCTGTGCCAGTCTATGGGAATTGCTTCATCATGCTGTTGCTGAATCAATCAGCAGATGTCACATTCCTGACGGCTCTGTGCTGCCAGATGTTATCTTGTTCGTTGGTTCTCCCATTCTTGAGGCTGTTGGGTGGATTCCAGTCTGCCCTCTGGGGGTCCTCTGGTTATTTCCACTTGAAGCCTTCTTCAGCTGATGGACAATGGATTCTTAGGCTGGCACCTCCCTGAACATTCAGTTATTATCCACACCAAGCATCCATCCACAGACATCCTCTATCTCTATTTTAATCACAATTGTTAACAAAGCGAGATGAATACAACAAAAGGGCGGGGAGTCTCTGGTGCTGTTTCTGTTGTTACAGAGTATTGCTTTGAGTCTTTCTCTGTGTGAGTAGTTGTTGTTACAAAGAATTGCTTTGAGAGCAGACTCTGTCTTAGAATGTACTAACGCAATTAGCAGCTTGCAAGTTTCACACATAGAGGGAGAGAAACAGTACCAAAACCCAAGAGACCTCTTAATTAGTAATACCCTGGAATTTAAACTGTGGGGAATCAAACGCATTTGTGATTTTAATACAGAACTTCTTTAGTATGATCCAACATAATCCCCCTTTTGACACTAAGATTTATAATCGTCAGTGTCACTTTCTATGTAGCCTATTCAAGAGAAGGTACTGTGAGGCAATTTGAGTTTGTGATTCCAATTCATGCCACATACATGATCCTAGTGAAGTATCTTTATTACAAGGTTCTGGGGCAACAGGCAAGGTGAGGCACACCCACTTTTGAGGAGTCCATTCGGTACAACCTCTAGTGTCCAATAGCTTCCCGCCCTCCCCAGCCCACTGGCTCGAGGTCCAGGGTAGCCAGAAGGATTCCATGTGTAATATGGGGAGTGGGCTAACCTTCAGTACCTTTGCCTCCAGGGACTGTTGGTGTGCAATTTTGACAATTTCTCCCATTAACAAGTTTGGTTTTACAATACCGGAAACGTATTGCATCCATTCATATTGATAAGTGTCAAACAATGATCTCTTTCTTTGTTTTAACAAATGCATCAAACCCTTAATATTTCCCAGTATGACCCAGAACATTTCATGTTCCAAAGTAGCTAGGGCAAGTATCTGCATTTCAGTGCATCCTATAGCTATGGCTGTGTAGTTTCTTATTTCTAAATTTTTTTTCTTATGCATAAGCAATGTGGTAGTACGCCATCCCCGGTACTGACAGCCAGTTGCAACCTGACGTGGTAGTCACTGACGAGACCCAGAAAAAGATCATCCTCGTCGACATCACGGTCTCCTTCGAGAATAGGACCCCGGCCTTCCGCGAAGCCTGAGCTCGTAAGCTGGAAAAATACGCCCCCCCCGGCCGACACCCTGAGAGCGAAGGGCTACGAGGTGCAGATGGACGCCCTGATCATCGGAGCCCTGGGTGCTTGGGACCCCTGCAACGAGCATGTGCTGCGGACCTGTGGGATCGGTCGATGCTACGCACGGCTCATGCGGCACCTCATGATCTCGGACACCATCCGATGGTCCAGAGACATCTACATCGAACACATCACCGGCCACCGACAGTACCAGGAGGTGTGAGCCGGTACGACATCGTGCATCAACTATGGGAAAGGGACTGAGAGACTTTTTCCATTGGACCATATGAACTGGAACCATAAACTCACTGAACATTAAATCCCACCAAATGAGGGTAGATCCATCCCCATCATCGTATCCGCTCATTATAGTCCACACCTGAACATAGCCATTATATGGATAACATACCCCCAGAGCTCAATGTCTGTACTTTGACCCATTAAACTTTTACCACCAATCGGGGAGATTGCCGATTATGTAATCCTTACTCCACCAGCTCCTAAACCGAATTTCGCACCTCTTGATAATCTGTACCTTATTCCCTGATAACCAGAAACTTCTATGCCTAAACTCTGTACCGTTTTCTTTTTATTTCAACATTATCTTAATAAAATTATTAAATCTGTTAAGCCATTGCCAAAGATTCCATCGGGCTTTTAGGTTACCCAGACCAATTTGGACCAAGTCTACATTGGCATGTACTTGATTACTTTTTTAACTTATGCTTCCAAAACACACAGCAATCTGAAAAAGAAAACCCAACCTATTGTGGCTCCCTTTGGAGCCCTAATAGCATTTTAATTAAATAGCATGGTATGTTTGCATTTCTTTTGCCCTTTCTACAATATACCCTGCACAGGTTCTGGGGCAAATGGACATTTCTTCCATAGTTTAACTTCTATAACATTATCCATTTCAATTTTTACATAAGGTGTAACTATTTCTTTTTTTGCTTACAGAGTTTTCATGTACCTTTATCAAAGTGACAGTCTGATTACTCAGAGCCATTTTAAGACTCAGTGTTTCTAACATTGCTTCTTTTTGTTTTGTGCACCTCACCCCTGCTGTTGCTTCAGAGGGGCACTGTCTTTTTTAATTTCTTATTTTTTTGCTACAACTCTCATCTGCTATTTTGTTACAAAACCAACCAACCAAACAAAAATAATCCAGAATTTTTTTTTCTATTCTCCTGATTTTGACTGCCCTGCTGCAGCCACCACTTAAAAGGTAACTCAATGCTTTACAAAATTTAAAATGTTTTTAAGGGTTAAATGCCAAATCCCAAAGCCAAACAACACTAATTACCTGTGTCTAGCAAAAAGGTCGGTCAGTTTTGCAACTTTGAATTAAAGAGTCAAATGGATATTTAGTGGCATTATTTAAAACAAAAACAAAACCAATTGGTCCTTAGAACTTTACATATTTACACACATGCAGATAGATACATACACATTTTCTTTTCCTTAACATCCCTTCCACACTGTTTCAGTGATGGATAGAATTTGTATAATACCCCTACATAGCTCCTCAGTATTTCTCAGATACTGGCTGTTTTGAAATAAAAACTATTTGGTCTCAGTAAAACAACTGATATAGAAACATTTTTATTGCCTTTATCCATACTGGGCCTAGCTGTGCAATACTTACTCATGCCAAATTGCATATATTAACAGGAGCTTGTCCCATTGAGGTCAGCGGAACTAATTGCATGAGTAAGTGCAATTCGCCACGAGGAAATTTTGCAGAATGAGGCAAAACTTTTGTAACCTGCATTACTATATCTGAATACTATTGGTAATCAACAGGATATTAACGATCAGATGGAAGGCTGCCCAAATCAATTCTTATAACTGAATCCCACTGTATTGTGGTCTTGCACTGGATTGAACATACTTGTTTAAAATTTTGAGATGCATTTATGTTTAAACATCCCGGTTAGGTGAGACTCTTATGGAATCTTCATTAAGAAATAGAGAGGTTTCTGTTCTGTTAAGTAGTGGTCTTGGCAAGCACATTTGTAATGTGTTGAAAATGGGCAGATAAATTATGGATCAGGACCAAACATAAAGGCAGCTTGTCATTGTATTAATATTTATCTTCCAGCTGCGGTTCCCTGTATACCTTTAGACTTGGCATGATATTGGATCAAAGGTACTACAATGCCTGGAAGCTTTAAGGTAAAGGCTTCCAAACTTTTTTTTGCTGTGCCGTGAAACCCCCTCCCCATGGAAGTCACACAACAGCTTCCTTCTCCGAGATCCTTCCCAGCTGTGGCAGAAAGTGGCAGGGGAGCAGGCGGCTCACACCCACAGCATCAGCAGAACCCATCTGGCTCCATCCCCAAAGGTGCCCACAGAACCATGGTGCAGAGCAAACCAGGGCTCCTTGCCCTCCAGCGCACCTGCCCAGAGCCTTTCACTCCTGCAAACTCCAGAAGGCTTAAAAATACACGGGGCTGTGGCTGGCCAGGGCAGGGCAGCAGGGAGAGTGCAGAGGCAGGCAGTCCCCAGTATTTAGCAAATATCTTGGAGAAAAGATGTGCTGTATGTACTATGGCTTTGTTTCAGCAGGATCAGTACTTTACTTCAGTGGGACTACTTGCTAAGTTATGTACATGAGGCAGCTAAATCTCCCACACTCACATCTCAACATGACCCCTCCCTCCCTCACATTCCCTTACAACATCTCAGGATTCAACAGCCTTGTCTGGGCCCTGGTGATGCTGTCACAAGTAGCCTCATTTGACTCAATTCTTGGGTAAACTCAGCTAAACTGACTCCACTGATTTGTCACTGGGAGTTTTGCAAAAAGAGTGGGAAAGGATTTCAGGGTGTTGCCCATGTATTAGATTATTCCACCTTTTTGTGGAGTGGATGTTCAAGTTTGGGATCAGAATTAAGATTTAAAACTTGAAAGGGTATCAGTAGAGGACATTCGTTATGAACCGTGGGACCATACATTAGAACTTAGTTTCTCCTTAGTTGACCCATCAGGTAGTTCCTTAGTTGACCCATCAGGTAGTTCCTTAGTTGACCCATCAGGTAGTCCAGTTCCTCTACCGGTTACAGTCACTCACTAGGTGTGGTACGTCTTCTGAGGCAATGCCAACAAATTTAATATCCTCCGTTACTGTCTTCTGTCAGTTCTTCTTGGCCTCCCTCCCTTTCTGTTTCCTACCTTAGGTAGCCAATTCAATACTTGTTTAGCAAGTCTCCCATCTTCTGTACAATGTACATGTCCCAGCCACCTGAAAGGTCTTTCTTTGATGTTAGAAAATATCATGTCCTGCTCAGTCAGCTCCCTTACACTCACATTTGTTATTTTGTCTTTCCAGTAAATGTCTAACTCCTTCCTCAGCCATCTGGGATGGGCAGCCACCAATCCTACTTGTTCGCCCCTGCCATCGACCAAGTCTCTGCTCTGTACCAGGAGCACACTCAGTACAATCACACGGTATAATCTGAGTTTTACTTTGGTGTGAAGACCTCTGTTTGACCCGGTGTTGTTCATCCTTCCAAAAACGGTGCTCGCTTTTTCTAATCTCTCATGAATATGTATTGCAGCCACTTTCAAACATCATCTCACAACCCAGATAGAAGAACTCTACCTGTTCCATTTCTTTGCCATCCACGTACAGTTTTGTATCTGCTGTCTAGTTTCCAACTGTCATAATATTGGTTTTCCCTGCATTTACCTTCAATCCAATTGTAGCTGCTTCCTATTGGACTTCTGATGTAAGGGCAATCATTCTATTCCATATAATACCTAGGAAAGCTATACTTAGTAACTCTGCCACTGTTTGCAACAGTGTTGGTCCCAAGCCTGGATAAAAAAAGTAAGATTCTGCTGTCGGGTTTGCAACCCTCTCAGGTAAAACCTTATTGCAACAGAAACAGTTCAGTTAAACCAAAAATTGAGGATGGTAGGTGCAGGTAGAGCTTAACCCAAGAATGACAGATCTCAGCTTCCTTTTGCCTTTCATAGAGATCTTGAGACACTGAATCCTGAAGACCCAATCTGTAATGAAAGTAGGCACATGAAATGTACACAATTTGTGTAGTACGGGAAAGCTGGCACAGGTTTCAGGGGAAACAAAAAACAGATACCAACTTCCTGACAAATGTGCTGGTTTTTGTGGATCCCGTTCTTAGGCAACTCTCCCTTTCCTCATTCATTGTATATGGAGCCTATGCACCTAAGTCAGGGTCCCCCCCCCCCCCAGAAAAAGTCATGAGAACTTTAAAAAATAATACATTTTAGGCTTTTTATATTTGCCTTCTGGTTTTAGAGCCTTTAGGGTTCACACTTGCAGTCACAGTTGAGACTCACATAACTCCAGGAGCTGGGATTTTAAGACTAACACCAAATATCACGAAACTCAGATTGTGAGAATTTATGATACTGGAAAGGAATCCAATCTAGCTCAAATTAGAGTCACTTTGTAGGTAGTCTATTGCTACATTTCCAGGATAACTTAAGGCAGCCATCTTAGAATCTCCATGAGTAAAATATAAAACCTCATGAACTAAAGCAAAGCAGTCTCAGCACTTGCATTTTATTTCTCTGATCAAATGTTCCAAAAGGCTTTTGAACAAACTTGATCAGCCTTGTCAAATGTATTTCCAAATGTATAAGTGACTTTCTTTCCTTCTTTAACTTTTTTCTGTGCTGATAAATTGGGGACATCAAAGTTTTGTTTTGTAGATCAAAGATTAGTAAATAAGAAAGCCAGTGTTAAAGCTAAATCCTGATTCATCTTGAAGTCTTGGGTTGACTTTAAGGGAACCAGGAATTGGCCCTCATTGAAGCAGCAAATGTACAAAAAGAAAAGGAGTACTTGTGGCACCTTAGAGACTAACAAATTTATTTGAGCATGAGCTTTCGTGAGCTACAGCTCACTTCATCGGATGAAGGTGCCTCAAGTACTCCTTTTCTTTTTGCGGATACAGACTAACACGGCTGCTACTCTGAAGCAAATGTAGAGTACTGTATAGTATAACTTCGTACCAGAATAAATATCATTTAACTTGTTACAGTGAATATAATCAATCATACAGAGAAAATGCAATAATGTATTCTAGAAACAATACAAATGTCCTATTTTATGGGAACTCAAAAACAAGAGTACATAGACAGCATCATGGCTTTTGAAGGTGGCGAAGTTGGAGTTTTCATTTTAAGGTTTAACGGAAGTGACTTCAACAACACGTAATGTGGATAGATGCTGTTCAAGTTTTTCCTATACTGCAGTGTGTTCCAAAAAGTCCTAAAGGTACAACTTCTGTTCAACAGTGCCTTGGACTAGGAAGTAGTTTGCCCTATCAAATAAACAATGATGAATATTTACCTCTCAACCTTGTGAGCAGACACCCAAATTGCCCAACCCTAAACAGCAACCCTTTTGGTAGAACCAAAGGTCAGGCAGAAAGGTTACCCCATTCTTTTCTTTTTTTTTTTTTTTTAAATTCCACTGTTTTTAAACAAAGCCAACATAGCCTGCCAGTGGGCCATAGTCACTCTCTTGAGTAGTTACTCACACAGTTAATGCCAGTGACTTGATAGGTTACCTGAATTCAGACTTTTCAGTGTTTGACTTTTCAACCTTAACATTCTTTTAATGTAATTTTCTTTGTACTGAATTTCCTATGTTTTTTAAAAAGCAAACTGTAACAGATGGAAATTCCATTCTGTGGAACCATATTGACTTCTACATGGATTATCAATGGGGCTGGAGCAAGAACCTGTACATCCACATCATAGACCTCTATTGATTGACCTAAAGGAGTAACTGGTAGCAGAGGTAGGCATTTTACTCTAAGTAACCCTGCCACAAGAGGTGGTTGGGGGTTGGCACATACTTTGCCAGTGTCATGCACAACTATTTGCTAGCTAGCAGAGGAATGTTTGGGTTCTATGGCTGTGTTTTAGTGGTTACAGACAGCAGAAATTTCACACATTTGTTTTCAAAGATAATGTGGCTACAGTGGATGAGACTTGAGTCTGCACTACTGGAGACCTGAGGGCAGATTAGTACAGTCCTAGGAATAAGTTAAATTAAACCACAAAAACAACAAGGAGTCCGGTGGCACCTTAAAGACTAACAGATTTATTTGGGCATAAGCTTTCGTGGGTAAAAAGCCCACTTCTTCAGATGCATGGAGTGAAAATTACAGATACAGGCATAGATATAGTGGCACATGTTAACACTCGTTCTCCACTTGTAAGGTAACTCCCTTCTCTTCGTGTGCCACTATATCTATGCCTATATCTGTAATTTTCACTCCATGCATCTGAAGAAGTGGGCTTTTTACCCACGAAAGCTTATGCCCAAATAAATCTGTTAGTCTTTAAGGTGCCACCGGACTCCTTGTTGTTTTTGTGGTTTAATTTAACTTATTCCTAGGACTGTACTAGCTCTCAGAACAGCCCATAATCTGGGACATGCAAACTTGGCTTTAAATCACTGCTGACTTTGTCCCCACAACCCAGACTGTGCCTCCCAAGAGATGAATCACAGAACCTGGCTCATAAATTCTATGTCCAGCTCTGCCAGAAGTGACTTCGTACAGCCTCTCAGTTACCCCATTTGTCAGCGGAGAAGGAAAAGATACTTCTGACTCCTAAAGTAGCAGAAGCCTTGCTCAATAAGAAGTGCTGTGAAATGCACAAAGTCATTAATACTATTCAGTGGAGGAGCTGAGACTAGAGCTCCTGGTGGCCTCCTAGTACCCATCATTCCTTCTTCCCACTGCTGTTGCATCATCCCCTGAGCCAGAATGTTAACTGTGGTCCTAGAAACCTACTTGGTACAGTTGACATGCTAGGGAACTCTGCTTTGGAACATGCTCAGTGCAGCTGGCATGTTAGGGAACTCTGTGTGGCTGAAGCATGCTCAGAGGAGCTGAACATTCAGAGACTTTTAGCAAAAGCCTCTCACAAACTCTGCTGAGTATGTACAAATGGTGATTTTTAGAGACTTATAACTTGGTCAGAACTTAGTGGATTTTCATAGGGACAGCTGAAGGCACCTGCCTGACCCCAGGATCACCCTGCCACCAAATGTCAAGTTCTTGTTCTCAACCCTGGATGTGCTAGAGTATTTCAAAGAGATTTATTTTTTAACGTTTAACTTTTTTTTAAACAGGTAGCAAAAAACCCATCATTTCCCCCCTATAGTTGTTCTCATAAAGGGCTAACCATTTCCACTGATAAAACAAACAAACCAGTCTAAGGCAAGGACAAAAATCCAGCATGGGAAATTTTAGCCTGAATATTTAAAGTCTGGCATATTTATAAGCAACTGAAAACAGGGGCTTATAATCAATATTGTTAGGCAACTGTTTGTATAAGCTCTACCAGCACGGCATATATTTATGAATCAGAGTAATTTGACATCTTATAAATGGACCAGATTCTCAGCTGCAGCAAATCAACACCTCTACCTTGACTTGAAGTCGAAGAGCTACACTGATTTACACCAAATGAGGCTCTGACTCAGAGAATTTGAAAGATGCATAATCAAGTCATCTCATCCCCAGGTAGATGAACTCTACTACTACATAATAAGCTATTTTGGCACTTTTGTTTTATCTGTCAGGGATTATTTGGCCTAATACTTGCAAATGTAATGCATTAAGTCTGACAAGAATTAACTTACATTTTAGCAAATATTGGGAGCTTCTTCATGGTCCTCCCCCTCTCCCCCAGGTTAAAGGTATTTTTACTTTGATATTGCTTAAAGTCGTCATAGTCTTTGTTCTTTATAAATGATAAAGCATTGGTAATTCTGGGTTTTATAACACCACAACGTGGAGAGATTTTATCTTAACATCTCTATTAAGATAAAGACACAGAAACATGACAGGGGAGAGAACAATCCAGTTTTATCTCCAAGTCTCCATCACATTAGGAGAAACCGCGTGTGAGAATGATAGGTTAAAAACTTCCTCTGCTGCTGTTTGGAAACACACACATTTACACCAAAGCAATCAGGGTTGTTAAGAGCCCTTTCTATGGTTATTCTCTGTAATATTTCATAGGCAAAACTGATACTTTAATTACAGTGTAATAAGATTCTGATTTTATTCCAGTCTGCCTCCCAAGACATTTCTGTAAGCAAGATGCCGCACATTAAGAGTTGTTTCTTGTACGATTTCAAAGACTGCAGAACCTCTACCCCTCATGGCTATTTCATGACAACTACACAGTTGTGAGCTCCAAGTGCAAGTGGCAATGAAACAGTATGAACCAAACAAGAATTCTATTTCCAGAAAAAAAGTAATAATTCGGGGGAAGCAACAGTCTCCCTGAGCTATTATTCTCCCCACAGAGAGAACCTGTCATTTCTTCCATATAGTGTAAATAGTACACGCAATGCTCTGTGTCTTTCCAACTGCTAGGCCACGAGAGAGTAGAAAATGAACATGTACCTGTGAGCCATGCTTTTATACACAGATGTGTACACACACGTGCACACTTTCATTCTAGAATGTTTTCATTATGATCCTCATTCTGCCTACCTTGCTCAGATTGAGAAGGATCTTACTCTGTAAGTAGTCCCACTGAAGTCAAGCAGATTAAGGTGGTGTTCAAAGCGAGTTAGGGTGGCAGAGTCAGGCTATATCTACAAGTCTACATTTATCTCAGTCTTCAAGCGGTTAATTTAGCTCTGTATCACTGAATTAAATATAAATTATCTGCTAACTCAAAAGCATCCTGGGAGCAATTTCACCTCCCCTTCCCCCCCGCCCTCTGCCGATATGTTAACAAAAGTCTGTCTGACATGCAAATCTTAATTTTTTAGACTAATCCAGTTGAATTCTTAAAGAAGAAAATCATAGCTTAACATAAACCAGTAGATGTAATAAATAATGAACTGCACTAACAGCTTAACATCATAAGGAAACAGATGGAAAACTTCCCTCCAGAGATCATTGCATCTAGTATTAGAGAATGAGTTTCTGGACGTGCACAGGGTGAACAGTTCAAGTCTGAATTACAATGAGGTTTGTAACACTTTTTTATTATAAATATAAGGATTTCATGTCTTCCTTTTGGGAAGTACTGCTATTATAGCATTCATCTGTTTCACCAAAGACATGAAAAGCAAATGCAAAACCTCAAGCTGCTAAAGCATGCAGAGATCAAACCAAATAGAGATTTCATTCTGGGAGTACCTCCATTGGTTTTACAGTATCTAGTAGTGCTACAATGCCATCATCTGTCCAGGAAAAGAAAGAGAATGAAAGTTGTAAGCTCACTCTTTGCGGGAAACATTTCTCTAAAAAAGTAACTGAGACCTCATTAGAACAATGACTATCGTATGTTTAGATAGTTATAAAGTAGTGTACCCAATCAGCTTCTCTAATTACATTTCACTTAGCATATTTATCACGTAATCAAAAGTTCCTTACCATCAGAAGAAGTTGAGGCATCCATAGTATCTGAGCTACATTTGTCAACATTTAGTTTGAATAAAACTGTTTTTGGAAAAGTGACCCACATTCACCTTGCAACCATTTTGTTTGCATTTGTTTTGCACTGTGTATGCAAAAACACAAACACTCACAGCAGTTCATGGGAAGCAGCCCCTATAGTAACAACATACACGGTAATTCTGAGATCAGGCCCACATTGATGAACACCTGAACTCACTCAGAGCTCCTTCTTCAATGTGTGTGTGTGTGTGGGTGTGTATATCTGTGTGGGTGGGTGCAAGAGTCCACAGTGCACATCTAATTGCACTATCAGAGCCATACTTCACCACTCCCTCACCCTGTCACCCAGGGATTTCAAAACATTTTGCAAATATCAGTCTGCTATAGATAGAATCCTTAAAATGCCCATCATGGCAATTACTAGTTGCCATTTAGGTAATCAAGTATTACAAGGAATTCTGTCCAAATATTAGTGAAATTCCGCCCGGGAACACCCCTATAAAGATAGGTATTGCTTTCCCCATTTTACTGACAAGTACAGAAGTTAAGTGTTTTGCTCCAGGTCTCCCAGCTAAATTTTAGCAGAGCACAGCCCAGACTGACTGACTTCCAATCCTGTGTATCGATCATTAGACAATGTTGCCTACACTATAAGGCTAGTGAGGAGACCATAGCTTTCGTTTCTCACACTAAATGTGCAGACAGACACCATTAGTGACATATTGATATGACAGTTTCAGAGTAGCAGCCGTGTTAGTCTGTATTCGCAAAAAGAACAGGAGGACTTGTGGCACCGTAGAGACTAACCAATTTATTTGAGCATGAGCTTTAGTGAGCTACAGCTCACTTCATCGGATGCATTCCAATGATTGATATGATATTCCATATTGATATGAGTAAATCTCTGGGGCTACTTTGGGGTCAGCCAGGGCACCTTTGATTAATATGTGTGGAGGGGAATGATCCTTGTGAAAAACTTGTTAGGCTTAGAAACATTTAGCCTCCGTTACACTATACACAGCAACAAACTACTGGCTTCCAAACTCAATAGTTTATTAAATTAAAGTGAAGATGTCCAGTTTGGGACTGTAGGAGGCATTGCAGAGTTATTTCAATAGCTGGAAAGCTTAATAATTTTACACACTTCAGACTGACAATGAATCATACAACTCTGCTGTACAGGATAGCGATTTAAACATATTGAACTGATTTAAAGGATTGCGTCCAAATTGTAATTACAGTACATTAAAAACTAAGAGCAAGGAGTGCTACAGCAAGATAGTGTCTTCAGAAACTGAAAAAAATTTCAAAAAAATGAAAAGACAAATTAACCTCCCAAAAGGGAAGTATTGTCCCTCTCTCCCCCACACACAATCAAATTTATTCAGAAACGTGAGGCTATGATGTTATGGACAGTGAACGGTGCTCCTATAGCCAGGTAAGTGGATATACTACTTCTCTTCCTACTTGTCCGGAAGAGCTGCCAGTTGCTCTCCGTTGAAGGTCTGAGGCCTGAAGACAATGGATGTTCTGCACCAAAAGCTTAAGCTAAAAACTCCCAGTGATTTCAATGTGTTTTGGGTTCATCCCCATGGACAGTTTCCAGGATCAGGCTCAAGATTCCTGCCTAGTAAGTTTCAGAGTAGCAACCGTGTTAGTCTGTATCCACAAAAAGAAAAGGAGGACTTGTGGCACCTTAGAGACTAACCAATTTATTTGAGCAGCTGTAGCTCACAAAAGCTGCTGCTCAAATAAATTTGTTAGTCTCTAAGGTGCCACAACTCCTCCTTTTCTTTTTGCCTAGTAGGATCACTGGTGGGCATATTTGCGCCCTCCTGGGGCTCCGTCCTGCCACTAATATGTAAAGAACACACCCTGTAACTGATTTTCCATTGTGTATAATTTTGTGCATAAACTAGAATCTTTTATTTTTTCCTACTAGCTTCCTTATGCTCATCAGCAAGGTTTTTTACAGGTAGTTCTAGTTTATAATGCTGACATTTTAAATAATCGATGAGCTAGCTTTGGAACTCACAGATATATATTTGCTACTTTTACTGAGATGATCAATAATGAGACAGAATGGAACAGAATGTATAGAATATGTAACGACCCTTCAACCACCCCTCTACAGCCCATCATAAGAATTAAAAAAAATGGAAACTTACTTTTGGGGAAGATGTTTTTTTTCTTCCCTCTTTTCTGTGTTGGCCAGCAAACCTGTCTGGTCAATTTTTTTTTCTTTCATTTCTACTGAGGACAGTCACCTACTTTCGATACATTTATAATTCTGGATTCCTGGGTTTTCCAGGAGAAGTGAAAGAAGCAACACTAGGGAATTTTTTCATAAGTCCTAGCTGGGCATTGATTTTTTTTCCCCAGTAGGTTTGAGGTTTTGTAAGGAACCCACAGAACAGAGCTCCACTTCGTTTTGTTCATTTCCTCTTACCCTCTCTCTGAGGATAGCGTGCCCCTGAGTTGCTGATCTGTTGTGCATTAGAATTAAATGCCTTTCAAAGTGGAGGGCTTGTGTTTGTAACTTTGCTAAACATCCTGAGGGCTAAAAAAGAGAACGCCAATAAAAGGGTTCTGAGAAAGCAAGGAAAACCTTTGAAGGCTGGACCAAACCCTTAGATCAGAGGAAGGGATATTGGAAAGAACATCTTTCAACAGATCTTTGTATAATCTTAAATGTAACCCTTCTGCCTGTCAGAGTTGGCAGCAACAAGGGCTGGGTTCAGTATCTAGGCGTTCCATTCCAATAATACAATGCAAAACCGGCTCAAGCCCCCACCCAGTGACCTGGGACAAATATATACCACCCCCGCTGGGTGTCTCTAAGAGGCAATACTTCCCCTCTCACAAGCACATAGTCTGAGTGTAGCAAAAAGCCTTTTAATAACAGAGAGAAACAATGTGGCATTATGTTGGGGAAACACCACCAACAGGATTCATAACACAACCCATGAGCAAAAAATCCCACCCCAAGCAAACTGGGGCATGTCCTTTCCCCTTGGTTCTTGAGTCCAGCAACCCCAAATCACCCAAAGTCCCAAAAGTCCAACGACCCAAAAGTCTCTGTCCCTGGTCAGGGCAGCCCCAGGGTTCGAAAGTTTATCTGCAGAGTTTTACCTCCCAACCTGGGTGGAGATGGGAGGGAGGTGTTTAAGGGGCACCTTACGTGGTCCAAAGCTGATAGCCCCACCTCTCCATGGGGCTCCGCTCTGCCAGCCGCCCCATGAGCTGCTCTAGGCATTCAACAAACTGCTCTGCTCCACCAGCTGCTCTGCTTGCTGTCCCGCAAACCGCAATGCTCTGCCAGCCATCCCGCAAACTGCTCTGCCCCACGAGCCGCTCTGCTTACCATCCCGCAAACTGCGCCACCATATATCTTCAGGCTCCCCCACTACTTAACACAACACTCAGTGATTCCAGCTCTTAATAAGTTTAGCTCTTCTGTGATTTCAGCTTGTAGTAGGGGAGCCTCAGTGCTGGTGCACCATTGGCCCAAAGTGAATTCAGCTCAGCAGCCTGTAACTAAACTCCTAATAGAATCAAAATTAGCTCTGATATTCTACAGCAGAGAGAAGAGGAAGTGCAATTAGCATGTAAGGCCCTCACCAGAGGGCCCATACCACCAAGTATTAATATCTGTCCCCAGCTTCACTTAATCCACAGAGTTTTGGAATCCATGTCCCTTGCCTAGCGAGTGCTACTTAGTTGATGGCGAGTCCCTCCATCATAACAAAAGGCCAAGTACAGTTCCACTGTCCTTTATTCCCATAATCAGGGTAATAACAATTTATTCTTCCTGCCCCAATAACAGAGACACTGGGGATCCCACAGCAGCCAAAGTGACCATTTGGGCAGCTATGGCCTCATTCTAGGCGGGGTGAGTGTGCCTATGCAAATGAGATCAGCCCCTGAAGTTCTTTTCCACAACTTGCCACACCTCACCACCAGATGTCAGGGTGGAGCTCATCCTGACTCTGCTTACATCTATATTGATAAAACAGTGTCTAAGTACCTGTTTATAGGGGGGTATGTACTGCATATTTTGCAGAAAAATTAAGTCAAACAAGAAAAATTTAGAATTTAAGAAAAATGTATTGTCAAACATCATATTATATATAGGTTAAGTGGGATGGAAGAATGGGAGGGGGAAGGTGAAAGTTGCTGTCAGGTGACCAGTTTTCTCTCTGGTTTAAAGCATAGGGCCGGATTCTCCATTGTCCTACATAAAGCTACAAGAGGGGTAGAAAATAAGGATCTGGTCCCCTCCCTCTTGGAAGAGGGAAAAGCCACAAAAAAGTTAGAAGGGGGAACCCATAAGGGATGGAGGGTTCACGTTTTTCTTTAAAGTAAGGAAAAGCCAGATAAATTAAATTCAACACTGAGATTCTGTATTTTAACAAGTCAGGAAATGGAAGAGCTAAGGGTTCCGTAGTATCACTGACTCACTCACATTATTCATCTATAACATTTCTGATCACTACTTTATAAGTCCATGTGTACCTTGATATACACTGTGGGCAATGGGAATTAATATTGCTATGAGAACTTGAACTTTCACACTTCCTGCCTTTTTCCCCATTTCAATTCATAACCTTCAAGTTGCATTAACATAGTCTTTTGCATTTCATTTATTTAAAGACTTCCATTGTATTTGATTTGTCAAACAACTCATTTAATATTGACTATTTCAATTTCAAGTTAAAGCATTTGGGCAAGCACTGACCTACATAATGCTTAATACACAGTAGCGGATGTTTATCCTAGAAAAATAGTCTGACCCACTTTCAAACTGTAATAATACAGATATGATTTGTTGAATATGTGCTTGTGTTGGCTTTGTAGATAAGTCATTAGCCTTTTACTGAGTCCTTTGGACTTGAGTCAAGCAAAACTGTTTAGCAACCCTTAAGTCACAAATATCCCATATGTCTATTAATAAAAACACTAATCTTTAGTGCTTATACAGTTTTCCATTTTGAAAGCTCTTTTATAGGGCTAGCTGCTGTACAAACACACATGCTCAAAACATTAATTAAACCACTCAATGCCCTGTTCTTATTTAGTGAGGCCCAGGTTAGGAACAGGACCCCATTTTAAAAATGAAATTCTACAAACATAAAGTGCTGTATTCAGTGTCCAAATCCTGCAAGGATGGTAAGATTTCCATATATTTTTCTGGTGCAGCCCAAGTCTGATACAAACTGCCATCTCCCTGCTCCTGCCACAAACAAATACAACATTTTTCTATCTTCTTGGTGTTTCAGAATAAATCCATGATGGAAATCCATATTGCAAGCAATGACTGGCATTGCAGGGTGTGCAATGCTGCTGTATTGGGGTGCATGTAACCCACACACCTCCTGGGTGTGGTGTTGTGTCCCATCTAGTGGCACCAAGACCACTTAGAGAGAGAGATTAATGAGTCTGCTCCACAGCCTTACTAACGACCAGTTGGCTTTTAGCTCATGCTCTAAGCTCCAGAGGTCCCAGGTTTGACCCTGCCCACTGACGACCGGGGTCTGTCAGCGTTACACAGGTGCGCTATGCACCACAGTGCTGTGTTGCACTGCAGAGACACAGGGGTTGGGATGGGTGGGGAAGAAGTAGGGGGGTAGCAGATGCTCATCTATCTATGCAGATCCACCTCCAGGTCCTATTGCAGCACATGGGGTGTAGTAACAGCAGCAAAGTGGATGTCCGGTGTCCCACGGCTATGTGCAATCTGGAATGGGTGTGTGTGCAAGGGGGAGGACAGGCAGGCCCTTTGAATTTTCTCAGAAGCTGTCAGAGGCAGATGATTGCTCTGCAGGCAGCAGTGTTGATGGACCCTTCCACCAGAGGAGGTTCAGCAAACACCACATCAAGGCACACAGCCAGAGAGGTTAGGAATTTCAATCCCCTAATCCACTCAATCAGCAGCTTCAGCCTCACAAACCTCTTTTGGTTCTGTCACAACCCAAAACGCCAGCTCTTCTCTTCTTTTCTCCAAGAATTTCAGAATGTCACTGCTGTCCAGTCATGTGCCTGCCGTGACATTCTGCATTGCTCCCACACTCACTGCGTTGCCAGAGGCTCTGGAACCATGTGTCATGAGTGCTTTATTAATTCAGATTTCCCCAGGGAGTGTCTCACACCCACATGATGTCCCTATAGGCTACATTTTGCACAGGAATCTCTGAGTCACAGGTAGCTGAGCAGCGCGTGTGTGTGTGTAGGGGGGAAAGCACATGTTCTATAAGCAGAGATCTTCCTATTGAGCATGTAGTTTAAGTTGCTTAGGTGCACCACTTATCCCACTATTCTTATAGAATAAATTATACGCAAAAATTTGCTCTCAATGCCCTCTTTCAGATAGTAGCAACAAGTAGGATAAAACCCCAAATTGTGTGTCAAGACACATTCCTTGAGTTACCGATTTAGTAATAGTAATACCTAGCTCTTATGGAGCACTTTTCATTTTCCAGTTGCTGCACGGAGATCAGTCAGTTAGATATAGATAAATCAGCCCTAAAAAACTTTCTGAAGCAAGGATTGGCAAATGCCAGCACTTCAACAAAAGCACAAAGGCTACCACCTGACCTAGAATGTCACACAGAGGTGTATTTCTTTGGGTCAAATTCACTCCCATGCAAATGCCACCACAAGTTCTCTGTATGTAAATGGGCCTTCAGGGGTGCATAAACCTTGTGCTGGTCCTCTGCTTCCCAGCACAGAGGTCATTTTCACCTTTTGTTGAATGCATATAGATTTGAGGACAAACAGCAAGCCCTGAGACACTAAGGGTATGTCTTCACTACCCGCCGGATTAGCGGGCAGTGATTAATCCAGCGGGGATCAATTTATTGCGTTTAGTCTAGACATGATCAATTGATCTGCAAGCGCTCTCCCGTCGACTCCTGTACTCCAGCTCCACTAGAAGTGCAAGCGGAGTCGACAGGGGAGCGGCAGCAGTCGACTCCCCGTGGTAAAGATACCACGGTAAGTCGATCTAAGTACGTCCACTTCAGCTACGTTATTCACGTAGCTGAAGTTGCGTAACTTAGATCGATCCCCCTCCCACAGCCCAAGTGTAGACCAGGGCTAAGAGTATGTCTACACTACTGAAAAACACCCATGGCTGCCCTGGGTTAGCTGACTCGGGCTGAGGAGCTATCAAATTGCAGTGTAGATGTTCGGTCTCAGCTGGAGCCCAGGCTCTGGGACCCTCCCTTCTCTCAGGAAGTTATATGAGAAACAACCACTCTTTTACTGGGTAGGCAGCAATCTAGAAATTCCATTCTAATGACTGTTATACCCGGGGCAGAAAAGGATTTAAACCTCAGCCTTTTCCCTTCTGTGATTACTCTAACCCACTTGGCCATGATATCCAGTTCTCTTTTCATCTTTAAACAATGCTCGTACCAAGTATTTCTTGCATATTATTGAAAACATTCCACCTAAATATAAAATAAAGCTAAACCAGAAAAAGATCACTTCCACCCCAGAGAGATGGGACACCTGTCAAAAGCAGCCACATTACAAAAGGATTAGTCATTCAAGGCCTAATTTTCAGGCCTTAAAAATCATAGGAACTCTTCAGTGATGCAGTGGCCATAATTTTTATGAAGTATGTATGTGACAGGGTGCACCACTCACCACTGGTCTGGCACCTCCTTCTGGTCGCTATATGGATTAGTTCTTGAAGTCAGTGCTCCCCTTCTGCGATTTGCACACTGTCACTCTGTCCCTCCCTCTGGTCTTCAGCCCTTCTCTCACTCCAGAAACCACACTGTCCTATTCATGACTCAACTCTCCGGCTGGGTCACTCGGTGAGCAAAGTCCCATCTCCCTAGCAGTCTTAGGAAGTCTTCCCTCTCACTGGCCCATGGTGCCACTCCCTCAGTATCTGGTAGGGGAACCCAGGCCTGCCCTCTATTCTGGGCTCCAGTCCAGGAATCCTCAGCTCAGCAGTTCTGGGCTTTCGTCTCTCAGCCCTCACTGCTCCTTCCCTGGACTGCTTCCTATCACACCTGGTTCCCCTTCTATACCTGGGTGTACCAACTCCAAAACCCTCCTCCTTCTTCCCTGGGCGTGACTGAAAGCCCACTAGGGGAAGCTGAGGCAGAGATGTAACTGCAGTTCCATGGTGGGCTTCTGGGGGTGAGTGCCTGTCACTGTACTCACATAATCATGTGTCTAGGAGCTGAGGCTTTAAGAAAAAAATCAATTGCCACGAGATCCATGGAAAAGTCACAAGAGTTGCCAACACTTTTATGAGATGTTAACTTTGACATTTCTTGTTTAAATTTGTAACTGTAATGTTGTAGTGATGTGGAGGAGGGGAATTTAATTATCGCAGGCACTTACAATGTCCAAAGGCTCCTTCCTTAGCACTAATGATCACTGCAAGATCTCCTCTAATGGAGCTAATGGACCTTGTGGACTATGCAAGCCTAATAGTTCTGGGTCAAGGAGCTTGCAAGTGCCCTAACCCTGGTAGGCCTGAATTCTTCCTTTACCCCATCATTTCAATGGGAAAGGAAATGGGGAAATTAAAATACATAACATATGTGAATACAATCGTAAAGTTATGAATTTAAATGCTCAAAGGCCAAGCAATGGAATAAAGATAACTGTTGATTGTAATGTTGTCACCCATGTTATACAGGCAGGATATTTTATGCTATATACATAATAATACCAGGATGTCTTACATTAAATTACACATTTAAAAAAGACTAGACAATCCAATGTGTGTCATGTGAATGAGTTAAGTGATCTGCGAGCACCTCAGCATCTTCATTATCTGGCCTTGAGTGGGGAGCGCCACACGGGTGGACTACTGTGCCTGTGAGGAGCCCCATTGACTTCAAAGGAAGGCCGTGGTAGAGATTATATCTGACTTCGTTTGAGCCCCATGCAGCCACAAAAGTCAGGCCCAGATCGGTAACGATATTTAAGTATTTTTACCTTTGTGGATCTGGGCCTAAGAGCTCATTGCTGAAGACTTATGCACTCACTTATCTATACAAACATGAGCAGTCGCCCAGAAACACTGGGGTTACTCACATGCATATGTTTTTGCAGGATCTGTGCCTAATTGACCTCCTCAAAAGAGGAAACAGTGACGCTTCCTACGCCCAAAAACCCTGCTCCCAAACTCATGGAAGTCAGTAGGATGTGGATCAGGTCTATAGTACTATCAAATCCACAAAATAAAATGAGACAATTTTTCTCTAATTTCTTTCATTTATAGTAATCTTAACTGGTGTTATTTGTAAGTAGCTAAACTAATTTCAGAAAGGTGTGATTTTTAAAAAAGAAGTTAAAGGAGTCCTTTTAATGTTACTTTTTGCAGTTTTGCTATATAACCACTTCCTTTAATTAGTTATCAGTGTTTTATAACAGCTGAATTCTCTTTGCTTAATTTAATTTGCATAGGAGAGGTAATCAATTTTCCTGAGCTGTTTTTTTAGCATGAATGGCATCGTGGGCTAACAGTTAAAATGTGGATGTTTGTGACATGGTATTTTCCATGCTCCATAACTATAAATCAAAACCCCTTAGGCCATTTTCAAAGATGACTTTTGTGGCTGGACTTTCATATAAAGCAAACTTGGGTCATCTTTTAGAAATATGAATGTCATTAAATCATAACTGGCAGAATCATGTGTTTGTTCCTTTTTTGTAAGAACAAAGAAATCCCCACAAGAGTGTCATTTAAATTTTGTAAAGGCCTTATTACCGCACTTCACTACATAGCAGGATGAATGAAGAGAGCTGTGCAAACATTGCAGCTCTTTTCTTTATTACAGCTGTAGCCGCTCCCCTGAGACATTATTAATGTCTCTGGTTCTTGTAAAGAGACAGCGTACACTGGAATCTCATTACTATTCAGATCAGCAGCCTTGCTCAGGCTCTGTGAATCAACACATTAGTAGATACATAAAGGGCTCTTGCTGTGGGCTGAACAAGTTCCTAGGGCCTCAGTCATGAAAAGATAATGGTGACATCGTTGTCAGAATTTTGTGGAAATTGTGCCAAGTCAAATAAATAAATAAAAGCAGGGGATGTGTTTTTCCTGCGTAATTGATTATTTATCACTATTCAGCAAACCCCTTTGTTCTTGTATATGGTATTTACCCATCATTTATAGCGCACTGGACTGTGTAATGTGAAAAGAAAATAGAAGACGCTAAAATATATGCCTGTTGAGTAAGCATTTGGGGTAAATCTTGTTCCCTGTGCCAAACCCCAGTGTGGTGCTGTGTGGCTTCATGCGAAGTGGGGAGAAAAGGAAACCTGTGTGGAATGGCCCATGGTCCTTCATCATTTCCTTCTCAGGGGGTGTGAGAGGAGAAACAGGGTGGGCGGAGTCAGCTCTTGCAGGTATTTGGAAGTCAAAAAAGGCAGCTGGCCAGCATAAGTGAAAGCAGCCGCAAGGCACCTTTAAATAAAACCGAAAGTTCTGCAAGAATGGAGTGACAACATCAAAAAATAGGACAGCATGAGAATGGAAGTTTTTCATATCCATAAAATTACTCGATTTTCAGAGGAGCTGAGCGACGGCACCTTCATTGAACCAATGGAAGCTGCAGAAGCTCGGCATTTCTGTAAATCAGCACTGAAATGCTATTCCAACAGCCAGCTCATAGTCACTGTGTGTGGGAAACAGCAGCATGGCCATAAAGGGCCCATCTGGCCACACAAACTGGAAGACCAGGAAATATTTGCTGTCTGGTGCAGCCACATACAGATACGTGTCATCATAAGATAAGTCAATTAAGTCCCTTGGCAGCAAAAGAGGAAAAGGATGGTTAGAGGTGAAGATCTGGACAAAGAAACCCGGGCAAGATACGAAAATCAGTGTCCACATAGGAAGATTAATAGCAGACAGCTATATAGAGAAACACCAGGAGCATGTAAAATACCTCACAGCCACTGCAGACTTAAAGTCCACTCAGCTCCCAAATAGGCAGTAACATCACAGTCAGTCACTGGTCACGTATAAGAACAGTTCTCCAAAAATAAACTATGCCATACAGACATGGCAACAAAAATGTAGCACACAGCTCCACGGAACCAAGCCATAGGCTATCAGGAGCTGTTACTTTTGCACGAAGAGTAAACATGTGTTGGGAAATCACATAGGCCTCAGAGGACAACCGCAAAAACTGCAATCACCCACAGTCATCAGAAGTTTCTCTGCAGATATGATATATACAGAATTGCAACACACATGAGCAAAGAGTCACAGTTCCCCCCAACATATGTGAGCGGGCAATTCAAAAAATAAAATACCATAAGCTGAAATCAGGGCTGCATGAGCTTACAGGGGCACATATTGTATCCCCCAGTATTGGCCTACCTCAGGCTTTCTCCATTCTGCATGCCATTCTGCCCAGCACTAAATTAATTATCGTGACTATCTATACGATGTCAGTGGTGTGCCTTTAATTCCTGGCATCCACAGTCATCAGCGAAAGGTTAGAATGGTTTGTATATGTTGCAAACAGCTGATCTGACACATGGCACCTGATTTCCAGACAATGTCAGATGTAGGGTCACAATCAGTCATGTGGCTTCCATAGAGAATGAGATATGTGACAGTAGTTCTCTTTCTTATGGTTAGCATGGATGGGCTCTGACTATGAATCCCAGCATGGACAGCAAGTCTGGATTCCCTAACTTCTATGGGAGGAGGGCTAAGCTATGGTCTTCGAGGGCACCATAGCCAACAATATTTCTGTGTGGCTTTATATATGGCATTCATGGACCCTCGCACAATCCAAAGAGTAACACAGCTTAATGCATACACTTGCCTTACCACAGTTGCCTGGCTCCATAACACTGAAATAATGCCTACTGACCTGCTAATGGAGGTCGCCCAACTTGCCCCTGAGGCACCCCTACCTGTGGCCCTCATTTGTCGATGCCCAGGACTTCTGTCCCCTACTCATTCTGGATTGAGAGCCATCAAACCCAGTACATGCAATCGCTTCACCAGGCCTTGGGCTAGGAATACACTGCACTCCCCCTTTGCCTTGCACTCTGTCTTCAGTAGAACGCAGAGGCACATTTCTGCATGGATTCGAGGTGTATCTCAGTAATGTACACCTTTTTCTCCACCTAAAATGAAAATGGAAAGTTTAGTGAGCATTTTTAACTCATGGAATAAGTTAATCAACCAGCTAGGCTTGACTGTCCACAATAGTCCCTCTCACCAACAGAAGCTGGTCCAAGAAAAGATATTACCTCACCCACCTTGTTCCACAATAGTGAGGTCTGTCTGGGAAGGGATTTCTACGGTGCTCTTGCAGCTCCAGAGGAGCGACTCTTGGCTGATGTAGAAGAGCCAAGACGTGAATGGAGTTGTCAGTAAATAACATTTTAAAACACACAAATTCCACAGTTTTCCATAAAAATGTATACCCCCACCAGTTAATCTAGCCGTTTTCCTTGATTATCATAGAACAAATTTAGAAAACCCTCTAGGTGAATTCTGGGAGACAGAAATTTGCACAATACCTAAAAAAAAATAATCAATTTTTCTTGCCTTGTGGCAAACATGCATTCTACAAGAGATTTGATTGCATCTGGATGTAACTAAAAAGAAACTACAAATATGTGACAGTACATAGTTTCATTTATGTATCCTAAGCATGAAATACAATTACAAGTTGGTCTTTTATGTTTTGGGGATCTTATTACCTACCCACGAGAAACATGGATATCAAAGAACATTAGATCTGAAGGGAAAAGGACTCTACAGAACTCCTGTTGTTATCTCTCAGGAGTTACCCATTTTTCCAAAGACCAATAAGCAGTAAACAGATTCAGGGGCTATATGTCCTTAATATAAATAGCAAAATCACTGAGCCCTCACTCAAAGTGGGTTTGTGTGGACAACACTGCAACGCTACTGAAAAGTTGCATTTGTTAAGCCTTTTAAGATATATTTATTTGACCGTGTGCAGTCTGACTGAGTTGCACTGAAAATTGATGCTTTTCAAACAGGTTTCCTGTTAGCAGGGATTCATTTGAGGGGTACTGCTGCAATAATTAGTGTTTTATGGGTCCACTGCTCTAACTGTTTAACTGGTCCACTTCTTTAACAGAGATTTATTTCAATGGGTTCCTTTCCTCAACAGTAGTGTAAATAAATAAATGCTAATGGAACACAGCAACAATGCGTCTCTTGACAAGGTTCTGTTTCTTACCATAAAGCAGCTGACAAACAAAATCTGCATACACAAATCCATAATGGTTAGGGGCCGGCATGTGTTTTTGCAGAAGTCATTTTGATGGACTACACGAAAAAGATGCAATTTTCTCTTCTCTGGCAATTTTTAACTCCTAAGCATGCTTCAAACCCCCAATTTTTTACATAGCTATTTGGAGAGTAGGGTTCGGGTCGGTCTGTTGATGGCCTGTTGTTATTAAGGCTTTTTTCCCAACTTTACAGGCACTCTATTAAGTGTGCTATATGCTTTGTACAGTGGTCTAAAGGCCTAATTCAGTATGTGCAGCAGGGGCACAGGAACAATGTGTATGGGGGGGTGCTGAGAGCCATTGAATCAAACTGTAAACCCCGAATATGATGGAAACCACTTCAAGCCAGGGGGAGCGGCAGCACCCCTAGTTCCAGCAGCTATGGATTCAGGCTCAAAGCCTTAGGGAGCACTAGTCTGAGGCCGGCAAGTGTTCTGCAGGTGTCAATGGGAATTCCATACAGAAGGATTTAAACCAGTGGTCCCCAAACTGTGTGGTGCGGGCACAACAGGCCCAGCCCAGTCCTGTGGAGGATGGGGAGAGAGCGTCACCCAGCCCCTTTCTGCCCCCCAATTCTGTTCCAGCCCCAGCCCCAGCCGCCCGGACACTAAAAGTCCAGTTACCTGCCGGAACCTGCAGGAGCACTCAGGGAAGGCTCCAGCAAAAGAGGTACCGGTGCCCCCCCCTCCTGCCCCAAGCACAGCTCCCCCTCCTCCACCCTGCTCCAATCACCCCCTTATCCAGAGGCACCGACTTCCCCAGTTCCCGTGGGCGGGGGTGCTTGACCCCTGCTCTGCCCCATGCCTCAACCTCACTCCACCCCTCTCCCCAAGCTCTCACCCCACCTCTTTTGGCCCCGTCCCACCCCCACTCCTCTTCCTTCCCGCCAGCGCTTCCTGCACGCCGCTGAACAGCTGATCATGGTGGGCAGAAGGCAATGGAAGGGAGTGGGAGGAGGTGGTTGGCGGGGCCCGCCGGTGGATGGGTGGGCTGGAGGGGGAGGAGAAGGAGCCCTGGAGCACCCACAGAGTTGGCACTTATGCCCCCAACTCCACCTTGGCTCTAGGACCTGGTAAGGGGGGACGATTGAAAAAGTTTGGGGACCACTGGCTTAAAGGATTGGGTCTAGTGTGTGAACATGACAGGGTTCTTTAAGTTTGCTGTTACTCGGATCACTGAGCAGAAATAGAAGCAGTAGTTCATCAGTAATCTTTATTCAACAGTGCTGGAGGAGGTGTAAATGGAAAGAAATAGAAATCAGAAAAATGACAGAGAAAGAATGATAAGAAAGTCACAGTTCTCGCAATGGGAAAAATATACTCCAGGTTCAATCTCACAGTTTATATTATCACCAAGTATCAGAGGGGTAGCCATGTTAGTCTGTATCCCAAAAACAATGAGGAGTCCAATGGCACCTTAAAGACATAAGCTTTCATGGGTAAAAAACCCCAATTCTTCAGAAGCTTATGCCCAAATAAATCTGTTAGTCTTTAGGGTGCCACCAGACTCCTTGTTATTTTTATATTATTACTAGAAACTCTTAATGAATGTACAGACTTACTGGGTGAAATCCTAGTGCTACTGAAGTCAATGGCAAAACTCCCGTAATGAACAGAGCTTTTACATTTAATATTTTGACTATGTATAGATATATTATGAAATATGTGCATGTATTTAGAAAAAGGAAACCGGGGAAGAAATGATATTTACTAATAGAGTACATAACATAACAGTTTACATCTGCTAGTATAGTTCCAGGGAATTAGACCAGCTGTTGTTGAAATAGTCTGTCATCTTTTATTTTGAAAGATATCCTTTCAGTGTATATAAATCTGGCGTGTCAATTAAAGTATGTTCAAGAGTAAATTTCTTCTTCAGCATTATAAACTTACTGTGACATACAGGCTGAGTCATGCTTGTCTGAGTCACTTCAGATTTTTACATGACAGTAGTCAGACTTAATTTCCCACAGGCATAAAGAAGACCAGTTCCAGTTCCATGCTGGTCTGAAGGGCACGAGATGACATTCAGAAGTTGACAGATAGAGTGGGATGTTCTTCCCCTTAGCTTGTCATATTCCTATGTTCTCCCCAGGGATAGAAGACTGTTTCTTCTCTAAGGAAAAATACTAATGGGATCTTCTCATTTAGTGGTCCAACGGAGAATATTTACATTTATATCCAAGTTAGACATGACATGGCTTCATCTAGCCATCAATTAACGTCTCTCCCAGATTAAATTTCCTGACATTATAACACATCTCCTATCATATTTGCAGCAACATTACCAAAATATGGTAACAGTACCACTTTCACAGTAGTTCTTCACATGCTCATCAGACTAACCTTTTCATATGTGGGAACTGAAAGATAAAGATAATTCTATTACTAATGAATTTGGAAATGCCATGATCAAACCCTTTGGCTACGGTTACTGTGATACACCAGAGGTATCTTCAGAGGTCACAGTGGTAATCCTTCACATGGGTTGGTTCTAGAATATTGTGTAGATTAGGGACAGAATTAACTACAGAGGTTAGATGGAGGTGGATTTGAGCTGAGAAAAGTCAAGTTTTGTCTTCAGCTCAGGGGGTGGGCTCTCCAGAAAGGAACCCGGAGGTCTGTTTTTCACACTGTCCTTGCAGCCTTGTTGAGGATGAAATAATGTTCCCCTTTGGCCCAAGCGGTTGGCCAATATTTGGGGTCTTGCTGAGTTGTTTCTGTTAGCAGAAGAAATTCCTGTGGTGAAATCCTATTTGTTTACAGAGAACGTACACCAAGTCCTGTCTCCCTAAACACAGTTGGAACAATCAACAGGAGGCAGTCCCTGCTCAGTTTCCAAGCCTGCCTTTCCAGCTAGTTCTCTGCCCCAAAAAACCCCTCCCCCTTTTGGGTTCTTCCCAGGACCACACTCACACTGCATCTGTCACTGGCTTCTTGCTTTCTGGTTCCTTTCACACCCACTCACAACACAGCTGCAAACCAATCAATTCTCTAGGCCCTGTGTTTGGCTCAGTCCTCAGGGAAGTGCTCAGCCCACATGCCCAGCCTGTGCCCAAGTAGTCTAGTGGCTTCTATTGTTTCAGCTATTACTAAACAAAGAGGAATTTATTTGCTCACTCATTTTGTTTGAATGAAATGTGGCAAGTGTGCCCATCAGTTTCAGTGAGGTCTGCAATTGTCGATTTGTAACAGCTCTAGTGGAGCATCCTCTCTTCTTGGCTACTCACCAGTGTGCTGCGAGGGAATCCAGCCATTGAATCCCTGGGTGTCATAAGCCTCCAGTGTCTGAATAGAGCCCAGGCACTGTCCCTGTCTGGAAAACACTTTGGGGGAGCAGATCCTCTACCTGGCACCCACTCTTGAGAGTTGTGACCATGCGGCCCACACCTGCCCTAGAACTCTGAAACTCCTCCCATAGCTTACACACACCATCTCCAAGACCTTCACACAGAGATGAAGTTTTACCTGACCATGGGGACACATGGTAGATGTAACTTGTGAAACGCACTATCACTTTGCATGGGATTCTAACACACTATTGTTCTTTCTTTACTAGTATGAGAAATATACAGATGTACACAAAAATAATATTTCCCTAGCTCAATGGCCTCATCACTCCAGAACATTCTTTGGGCTGGTATCAGGGTTGCCTAGGGCCATTCAGAGTCCTTACGATGCTGTGTAGGGCCTGGATTCTGAAACTTGGACCCTCCTCCCCCCAGCTCACCTATTCTGGTGTTGGCTTATCCATTCCCTTGCTTCTTCCTGCCCAAAACATCTTCCATGACTCTCTGAGTCATCCCTTAGTGAATCCTTTTATCACCTTCTACTTTGTCTCCTGTGTCTCTTTGTCCAGCTTATAGCAGTTCCACTCTCTTCAGGTCCATTTCCCTTCAGACAAAAACAGGGGTATCTTCTCCCAGCTCAAGCAAGCCTATTGTTCCAAGAATCTTGTTGAGTCTCGTACTGAGGACCTACCATTATCTCAGGTCTGCAAGGTACATACTTAAAAGCTTATCAGCAAAGATGGATATACAGAGACAGAGGGACATTCAGGATACAGCTATTTTCATAGCAAAAACTCAAGAATTCAGACATACATAGATTCCCCAAATCACCGCAACATAGATCAAAGACAGGCTTGCTGAGAGCCACCTACATCCTATTTCTTCATTAAATAAATCTCTTTTTTATGTTACCTCATGAGAACTTTGCTTTCAAGAAAGTGTACATGAAAGGACGCAGATTTGGTCTGCCTTTGGACACACTGTGTTAAGAAAGCACCTTGGGAAGAATATCTGGGGACGGATAGCCACCTGTTACAGCAAACATCTATGACAAGTTCCCTGCAACCCCCAACAGAGAAAAGTGGCTTTCTCATATAAGGGAATCAGTGAAACTGACTATACACAACATTCTGTCGGGTACACAAACTATTTTCTCTGATTCGTTCAGTATGTTTATTTTTTTCTGCCTTATCTTTTTCATTGATAATTATGGATGATGCTGTAAAAGCTAAATAATATAAAAATAAATCAGGTAACTTAGTGACACCTACATCCTGCAATCTCATTAATGTTTTATGTGAGAGCTAAACCTTCTTGTTATATCAAATAAACCCTGTAACTGCATTAATTAAGTAGCATCTTATTAATTACCTACATGGGCCTTGTTTTCTTATCTGTGTCAGTCCTATCAAGAGATGAGAAGGATAGCTGTTTCCTGCTGACTTTCCTATGTATCTGTGTAAAACTATTGTGGTAATTAGAAACACTTTCCTAACATTGCACAGATTTACAGGGGATGAATGAAATAGAGTTTTCTTTCTTGTTGCTACAGTGTCCTTCAATAGCTCTCACTTGTTTGTACATGTGGGTGCATGCACTTAGTCCTAGTCTCTATTTGTGACCAGCTGCAGCTTGAATTTGAACACAGTTCTGTTTAACGTATTCAAAAGCCATGTGCGGAAGCCCTGAATTGCAATGATTTTTCCAATAAAATATGTCCCCATGTCTCAAGCAGGTAGCATCTATGTCTCTGTGATGTCCAATAGACAAACCTGCTAACTCTCATTGCCTTACTCCTCAATACTTTTTTAAAGAAATGCACAAACTGCAGGTTTCTGAAGCAAATCTCACACTAGACTTCCTACCTAATTACTTGAACCATCATCATTAAACGTAACCCAGCCAGTGATCAATACTGTATATGTGCTCTTCCTACTCTGTGATCGTGAATTGAACCGTATAGCAAGTGCACTGTAATGGAAGACGTATCTAAGTGTATCCTACTGACTTAAGGTCCCCTCCGAATTTCTTTTTCAATAACTATATTTGAAATAAAAATAATTCACTAAAGTTTCCCTCCACCTTTTAGGTCTATCTAATCCAATCTAAGGTGTTTGCAACATGCACAGTATGGGCACATTTAGGCACCTGGGCCCAAATCCTCAAATATATTTAGGCACCTAAATCACTTATTTCAGTGGGAAATAGGCATCTAAATACCTTTGAAAATCTGGGCCCTAGTTTTGGAGGAGATTTTCGTATCAGATTGGAGGAACCTCTCAAAAGTGTGAAAGGTGAACTGTGCAGTTTTTTTTAGATTAGTTCACAGCAGTGTAAGAGACTCATGGTCCAGGAAGATCCACTTTTGCTCCATTTCCTTTTGTCACAATGCCTCTTTTCAATTTTTTTTTTTTTTTTAAAACAGTGGCTTTGGATCATCTCCCCCACTTGTCACAGAAAAGCCTGAGTTAGTGGCATTAAGCTCCACCCCCATATTGACATTTATGCAAATAGAATTCCCCTGTCTCTCTCACACTCTTTGCTTGTCTATTCCTAGATTGTTCTCGTTAAAGTTGTTACATTACTATCTACTAGTAGCGAGTATGTGGAAGAGGAAAAAAGTTGTAGACTAACAAAAGCTCAGTTTACAGCTCAATAATTAATGTGTCCATGGGATCAGGGTATCACTGTTTCACAAAAAATAAATGGACACAAATTGTCGAGAGAAAAGGGGTGTATCCAAAAGATAAAGAACATAAAAGGCTAAGAATGGCCAAACTGGGTCAAACCAATGGTCCACCTAGCCCAGTATCCTGTCTTCTGACAGTTGCCAAGGCCAGGTGCATCTGAGGGAATGAACAGAACAGGCAATCATCGAGTGATCCATCCCCTGTCATCCATTCCCAGCTCCTGGCAACAGTGGCTAGGGACACCAAGAGCACAATGTTGCATTCCTGACCATCTTGGCTAATAACCATTGATGGACCTATCCTCCATTAACTTATCTAGTTATTTTTGGAACCCCATTATAGTTTGGGCCTTCATAACATCCCTGGCAATGAGTTCCACAGGTTGACTATATGATATGTGAAGAAATACTTCCTTTTGATTGTTTTAAACCTGCTGCCTATTAATTTCATTAGGTGACCCCTGGTTCTTGTGTTATGTGAAGGAGTAAATAACACTTCCTTATTCACTTTCTCCACACCAGTCACGATTTTATAGATTTCTATCAGATCCCCCCTTAGTTGTCTTTTTTCCAAGCTGAAAAGTCTCAGTCTTATTAATTTCTCCTCATATGGAAACTGTTCCATACCCTTAATCATTTTTGTTGCCATTTTCTGTAGCTTTTCCAATTTAAATATATATATATATTTAATGGGGCAATTAGAACTGCAAAGAGGAATAAAAGAGGAGACAAGTTTGTTTAAAAATGTATTAGGACTTCAGAATAGACACGCTCATAGATAAGAGCTGTTAGAAAATTTCAAAAAAGCATTGCGACTTGATAACCTAGGACAGTAGTCCCCAACCTTTCTTGTGGGAATAGCATATTGCTATTCCCAGAAGACTGTGGCGGGCGCCACACACCTCACCACCGAAATACCGCTGCCGGTTAAGAAGCACCACCGCCGAAATGCCACCGAGAAACAGCAATGCTTCTCGGCGGCTTATTGGAGGGGCAGTTCTTCGGCGGCAGCATGTCGGCGGCGCGGTGTCCTGAGGGCGCACAAAAATGCCCCACTGGGTGCCACGGCACCCGTGGGCACCGCGTTGGGGACCCCTGACCTAGGATTAAAACCTGCTTGTCAGACACATTCAAGTAGTCCCATTGATTTCAACGGGCCTCTCTGTGTGAGTCAGATGAATAGGATTTGTGCAAAAGATATTTTGGCCAGATCCTCCCTGCTGGTAGAATTCCATTGACTTTAATGCTTGACACCAGTTGAGGCTCTGATCCATTGGCTCTCCTCTCTCACAATTAGAATCACATTCTAGATCCAGAGTGCCATACTCATTCTGTGGCAAAGGCTAAATTACATTTTTAATCAGGATGTGTGAGCTGAATCTACAAGTTAGGGCATAGTCCACCCTTAATCCACAGTAGATCTTTCGTTGGTAACTATGGGAGGTTTGCATTTGCCTTTTCAAGCTCCTCCACATGCAACTATTTGATCTGCCCATGCAATTGATGTAACTGAACAAAATAGCTGCATAATTGCACACCTAAACTAAATTGAGATTGGCGTGAATGTTGGATTAACTGGTGATTCCCTGGATTTTTAGAGCTTGTCTACATGGGGAATTTCTCTGAAATAGCTGTTACAAAACAAGCTGTACTGCCACAGGTATTCCAGGATAGCTCCCTACCTGGACATTCTATTCTGAAATAAAAGTCTCCATTTGAGAATAATTACTGTGTTTTGTGAGTAAAGTGACTCTTAATGTGGAAAAGCGTCTACTATTCTGGAGCTATTCTGGGATTGCTAGCATGGTCAATTTGCCTCTGTAGATGAGCCCTATTAGTGACCGTGTTGATTAGCAATGCACATGAACAAACTTACCCCCTCGTATTTCTGTGGTGGGATAAAAGACTTCACCTTAAGCACTTTCCATGAACATTAAATTGACTTTAAAGAAAAGCAGACTCTCTTTATGTCTGTCTTTTAGCTTACAGTATGTACCAAAACTGTGTTGTAGGATTACTTTTGCCCAGCTACAATCCGCCCCTAGAAAGAGGCTATATTCATCCTAACTGCAGGATTTCCATTAACACAGCTGTTACACTGTCACTTGGGCAGAAAGCCAAAGTCAAAACACTGCTTCATTTGCTCTGCCAGGTCCTGAAGTCACATCCCTGACCTTTATAGGTTCTGCACACACTCAGATGAAGCAGCCAGTTGTTGAATGGAGGCAGCCACTCTCCACAAAAACAAGAGATATGAACAATGAATGAAAGAGCAACATGAAAGCTGGGTTTGTGTTAATTTGGGAGTCAAGGGTTGGGATTAACTTCAAGCAGACAGCATTGCTAATATTGATTGCTGTCTGCAAGGCCTTAGAAAGACTGTCCTCCCCTTTTCCACTTTAAATTAATGTTTAAAAGTGGGAAACCTGGGTGAGAAGATGATCTTTTAGATATTAATTTCTTGAGAATTTGTTTAGCAGGTGGAAAGTGAAGAGCCCTCAAACATTAGAGCATGAAGTAGGCCTCATTTTTGATAATGTAGAGTTTACAGCGGAGTGTCTCTAAGGAGGCAGAGGGTTTGTCATTCTTGGACTCCATTAACCTCTAGTTTAAGCCTCTACTTTCTTCTCCCCTTGTGTAGTATCGGAAGGAGTAGTATAATATCTGATATATCCTCTGTCAGCAGACTTGATTTTCCAGTGAGATGAACTTGATATCCTAATAGGTGTTCTTTTCATTTCTCATCTAATTATGATCCTGTACATTGTCTCTCTTTTGATATTACTGACCCATGCACTTAGATGTATGCAGTGTTGGTGTAGCTGTGTCAGTTCCAGGATATTAGAGACAAGGTGGGTAAGGTAATATCTTTTACCAACTTCTATTGGTGAAAGAGACAAGCATTTGATCTTACACAGAACTCTTCTTCAGATCTGGGAAACTAACTCAGGCCAGGTCTACATTACAGACCTATAATCGGTATAACTATGTTGCTCAGCGGTGTGAAAAATGCACACCCCTGAGTGATGTAGTTATACTGACCTAATCCCCCATTTAGACAGTGCCATGTCGATGGGAGAGCTTCTCCCCTTGACATAGCTACCGCTGGTGGGGAGGTGGATTAACTACGCCAACGGGAGAAGCTCTCCCAATGGCATAGTAGTGTCTTCACTAAAGTGCTACATAAAGACAAGCCATCAGAGCATCATGGCTAACTACAAGGTAGAACAGATTGTTTAGCATAAGTAGTTAAAACATATTTCAAGGGACCATTCTAAGTGAAGTGCCCCATTAACACCTCTCCAGTCATAGGTAGGAAAGGAATGCACTTAGAGTAACACACATCATCTTTCCTACCACAGGCAAACAGTGCCACCTTTGTGAGGCTGTTACTTTCTATCAAATCAGAGAACAGAAAATCCTCAAGTGGCTCATTCATTTCCATTGGCTCTGTGGTAGCCTGATGAACAACCAGCAGAGATAAACACCTCCTCTTGTAAATCCTTATAATTAAAATGTCTTAGGCCTTGTCTACACTAGAATTTTGTCTACAACAGGAAGATTTTCTTGACAAAACAGTGGAAGTGTACACACTACAATGCAACTTTTGGCAATAAAACTCTCCTGTTTTGGCAACAAAATAAAACCACTTTGACAAGAGGCATAGAGCCTTTAATGAGAAAGTGTCAGTGTAGACACTGTGCTTGGTTTTGTTGCCGTAACTGACCTCCAGGTTTCATCCCACGATATCCATCCTGATCGCTCTGGTCAGCAGTTCAAACTCCGCTGCCCTGCAGCCAGGTAAACAAGCATCTGCCCCTCCCCCTTTAAAGGCCCAGGAATTTTTGAATTCCACTTCCTGTTTGCTTGGTGTGGAGAACTCACATCACATCTTCTGAGTTAGTTGATTATGGTGGCTTCATGCAGCGAACACTGTCCCACTTGGAGTATACCTGAATTGTTGGATCTGCTGGCATTATGGGGAGAGAAGGCTGTGCAGTCCCAGCTCTGCTCCAGCCATAAGAACTTAGATACCTATGGTCAGATTTCTCTTGGTTTGTGTGGTAAGGGCTATGAATGGGACACGGTGCAGTGCAGAGCAAAGATAAAGGAGCTGAGTCAGGTATGCCAGAAGGTAAAGGAGGTAAACTGTCACTCTAGTGCAGATCCAGAGACCTGCCACTTCTGTAAGGAGCTGGACCCCATCCTCGGCAGCAACCCCACTTCCACCGCCAAGAGCCCCGTGGATACCTTGGTGAGGTAGGAGGTGGCAGAAAGTGAACCTAACCCAGAGGACAAAGTCGTGGGCAAGGAAGTGGAGTTGGAGGATGATGTGGAGCCCACGGCAGGGTTATCCAGTGGTACAGCAAGCCAGGAATTCTTCTCCACTCTGGAGGTGTCTAGCCAGTCCCAGCAGTCTCTCTCTGGCACGCAAGAAGCAGGAGAGGAGGGCCCTGGCAGGTGATCTTTTTGAGTTGATGCTGCTCAATTATATGACATACAGCTGTCCTTTGCTTTGTATACTGTAGGACTGGGTGAAGGGATAGAAATGGGGAAGACTAGCTGGGTTTGGCTATGTTCTACATTCCCCTGTGTATCTAAGCAGTGCAGTTGAACAATGTGTTAATGCACCCCGAGATTTCATGGGAATCCTAGAGAGAGAGCTCTAGGAAACTTTCCTGGAGGTACTTGCCAATCCTCTGCTGAAGGTTCCTTGGCAGAGCAGTTGTGTTCCTTCCCCCATTGTAGAAAACTTTCCCATGCCACTCGGCAATCACTTGTACAGGGATCAAAGCAGCACACAGGCAAGCAGCATAGGGACCAGGTCTGAAGCCGGATGCATGCAATACATGCACCTTTGCATCCCTTCTTATCCTCACTGCTTCAAGGACCCCTGCCTGTGGGAAATGGTGGCAGTTTACAATATTGTCCTTAGTTTCCTGCACCGCTAACCTTGAATCACCACAGTCTCTCTTTACCCCAGCTTCAACAACCCCTGCCCACCTGGGCAGAATTCGCCATGTTTAGGGTGTTAGCTGAGAGGCATGCTTGCCAAGAGTCAGTGAGAAAGTGCTTGGTATATTACAAGAGGTAATGATTCAGTGCTGTGCATGTACTAACAATCACGCTTCTGTGTATTGTTTCTTGTGCTTATGCAGATGTGGCCTTGAGGGGAACCTCCTACACACTGGCAGAGTGTCTCTGCCAGATAAGGAAGTGACCAAGGAGGACATATTCCAGGAGGTGCTGCAATCCTCTGAGCAGAAAAAAGAGAACGCAGAGAGTGGAGAGAAACGGAAACGCAGGACAGAAAGGAGACTGAGGAGAACATTCAAAAGGCCCATGAGCAGATGATAAAAGTCATGGAGGCGCAAACAGAGAAGCTTAAGTCCCTAAGCACACTATAGTCAGAACACATGCATGCTTGCCCCCCATTGCAGCCAAAACAGAACTGCTTTCCAAGCCCTCCCCAAACTCCTCCCACACATTCCTTGCAACTTCTCAGAATAACCATAACCCATTCATTCCACCTCTTCAGACAGCTTCCAAATTGATAGCTGGACTTATGCACAGCTATGAGAGCCTCCAATGTCCTGCACCGCTACCTCCCTTCCCACCAAGCTTTTCTGTGTGTTAACTGATGTTTAATAAATCTCTGAAAGATAATCTCTGAAAGATAACCCATTTTTATTTGTGTCCTACAGATAGTGATTGCATCTGGTAGTAAAACATGGACATGCAGTTTAATCATTTGCTTACTGCAAATCTCACTCAGGAATCATCACAAGTGTTAAGCAAACAAAACTCAAATTAATGAAGAATGGTAGATTGCTGTATAGAAATACACATTACTGGTTCTCACTATCAAAACATTGCCTCAAAGCCTCTCTGATCCAAATTGCCCCCCATAGTGCCCGTCGAATAGCCCTTGTATCAGGCTGCTCAAAATCAGCAGTCAGGTGACCTGCCTCTGCGCTGCACCCATGGGCAAACTTCTCACCCTTAGCATCACAAAGATTATGAAGCATGCAGCAGGCAGCTATGATCATTGGAATGTTTTCTTCACTTAGATCTAACCTGCCATAAAGACATCACCAGCGCCTTTTTAATCTTCCAAATACACATTCCATGGCATTCTGCACCTACTCAGCCTATTGTTGAAGCACTCCTTGCTGCTATCCAGGTTTCCCATGTAAGGCATCATGAGCCATAGGAGTAAGGGATACATGGGGTCTCCCAGGATCACTATGGGCATTTCAACATCCCCCACTGGAATCTTCTGGTTTGGAAAGAAAGTTCCTTTTTGCAGCTTTCTGTACAGGCCATAGTGTTCTTGAAGATACGTGCATCATGCACCTCCCTGGACCACCCCCGGTGATCAACAAGTGCCTGCAATTCCATGGAGGAGTACCCCTTTCTATTGATGTATTCCGTTGCAATATGGTCCCAGGCCAAAATTGGAATATGCGTTCCACCTATTGCCCCTCCAAAGTGAGGAAATCCAACTTCTGCGAAGTCACCCACTATTTCATGCACATTTCCAAGAGTCATGGGCCTTCATAGCAGGATGCGATTAATGGCCCACACACTTGCATTAACATTGCCCTAAAGGTCAGCTTTCCAACTTCAAACTGATTCATGACCAACTGCTCCAGAAAGCAGTCTGGAGTCACCAGCTTCCACACTGCAATCGCCATGCGCTTGTCCACCAGAAGGCAACTCTCATTTTGGTGTCCTTGCACCGTAGGGCTGGGGTGAATTCTGCAAACAGTACCAGGAAGGCGGCTTTCTGCATTTGAAAGTTCTGTAGCCACTGCTCGTCATCCCAGACCTGCATAATGATGTGATTCCACTACTCAGGGTTTGTTTCCCAAGCCCACCGTGTGTAGCTGCTCCATGAATGCCCAAAGTAATCTGGTGTTGTTTCTCTCCATGGCACAGAGCAGGTCAGGCACTTCTGATTCCTGCTCAGATTGGGAGCTCATGATATACAGCATGACCATCCATGAAGTGTTAATGGCAGTTTCCACAACAGTAGAGAGCAGTGTGGGATTTATCCTGTCAAACAGAGAAGGTGGGCACACAGTAAAAAAGAGCCATTGAAAAATGCTGTGAAATGCAGTCGGAAACCCATAGAATGTTGGGACAGAAAGAACTGCATCATGGGACGTTAAGCCCGCACCTATGATGCACTGCAATTCACTCCATCTTCCCACAAGTCCTAGTAGCAGAAGGTGGTGAGTAGCACAGTGGGATAACTACCCACAGTGCACTGCTCTTACTGTCGATGCTAGAGCATCAAGTGTGCAGGGGCTCTGCCGACCAAGGGAGTGTAGTGTGAACATGCAATAGCGATGTTATTATAGCACATTCTGATCCTCAACATAACTTTTGTCAACAAAACTCTGTAGTGTAGACAAGGCCTGACTTTGTAAAGGTCGTTCCTTGGGGAGAAAAAGTACCTACCTTTTATAGGTAGGATTCATATGGTGAATTTTAATGAAAGAATGCTACATCCATATGGTCACCTTATAAGCAGATGGTGTGTGTATAGCATGTGGGAAATAAGTCATTGAGTATGGCCTTAGTTTCTACTCTGTCAACATATTGTCAAGGAAGGAATCATCCTTATATATGATATGGGCGTTTGAAACCCTGGTATAAGACATTTATCCATTGCTAATGGTTATAGTGACCTCTTGTGGCAGATTCTAAATGTTTTAGAATGATCTGAATTATTTTAGAGACTAACAAATTTATTTGAGCATAAGCTTTCGTGAGCTACAGCTCACATCATCAGATGCATTCCTCCATACGGCTACATTCAGTTCCTTGTATAATGACAGCTTTCAGAGTAGCAGCCGTGTTAGTCTGTATCTGCAAAAAGAACAGGAGGACTTGTGGCACCTTAGAGACTAACCAATTTATTTGAGCATAAGCTTTTGTGAGCTACAGCTCACTTCATTGGATGCATTGAAGTGATGAAGTGAGCTGTAGCTCACAAAAGCTTATGCTCAAATAAATTGGTTAGTCTCTAAGGTGCCACAAGTCCTCCTTTTCTTTTTGCGGATACAGACTAACACGGCCGCTACTCTGAAACCTGAATTATTTTGTGCCTGTTTGTACCTCTGTATCTTTCTTAGGCATTTCTAAAACGCCCATCACTGTTCATAAGAGAACCAGCAAACTCATAAATTAAGCTGGTCTACCTGCTTGCCACTTAAAGTTTATGCTTAGGTCCCTCATTTAGATATTCAGAGATGTTAGAAGCGGAAAGAAAGATGTAATAGTGGAAGGCACTTAGGGCTAGATTCACAAGGGGGACTTGGGCATTGCAGTGCCTAACATTTTAATGCCCTGCCACCTGGTGGAATTCACAACCCCAGGTTAGGTGCTCAGGCTCCTGCTACAGATCAACCTGGAGGCAGATCAACCTGAAATTTTCAATGAAGTCACACAAATGAGGATCATTCTTGTCAGTTGCCAGCTTGTGCAGATCAAGGAGTGACTGGTTCACATTCTTTTCCAGGTGCAAGGGACACTCCATTGCTGTCAACCCATTCTCCCAATCATCACAATCTGGTTTCTTGATGTCCTGCAAAAAGATGCGACTGATCCTCTGGTTCTGCAGCTTCATGAGTTTTTCAGCATGCTCACGCTCCTCGTGGGACTAGTGCAGGAATTACTTGACAAAGTTCTTTAGAGCCACATCATCCTGGTCAAAATAGAAAGACATGCTGAGGTACACGTAGGAGGTGTAGAGCTCCAGGTTGATCTGGCAGGCACCTGAAAAAATGAGAGCTCTTGCCTAGAATGCGGGACACAAAGGTTCAGAACTCCACACTGCCTGATTTGGAGCAGGGACTTCAACCCAGCTCTCTTGCATGTCCCAAACACCAGTCTATAGAGTCAGTCATTTGCATGTGCTCTCTGGCCTGACATTTATTTATAAAAGGTGGCTCAGCTTCCACAGAAGAGAGCCCCCACCCCAGAATACCCCAGAGGCCGGTGGCTGGGGTACTCTCCTGGGAGGTGGGAGAGCTGAGTTTAAGTATCTGATCCAAATCAGACCAAGTGGAGATTTGCACCTGCCTCCCACCTCCCAAGTGAGTGCTGTAACCGTGGGGGTAATGGGTTTAAGGTGGGGGCAGCAGCATGACAATGTGCTCGGAGGAACACCTAGTTTGTGAATCCCGCCCAGCCTTAGGAGCGAGTAGGCACCAGGTAGCTCACTGGTGCCAAGACTTAGTCAGCTTTGCACATGTCCTGCAGCAGTTGAGCAGTCCGTTTTGCCTACATGCTGGATTTAAGCACCTAAAAGGGCAGGTAGGTGCCTACGTCCCCCTTGTGAATCCAGCCCTTAGAGACCCTCATGGCACCCTGAAGTAATGCAGACTTTGCTGCACAGTTATTTCTGTTCAAGAACTTACATCTAGTGCAAGCACAGGTATAGGTGTGCTCCTTAGTCCAGCCTACACACACAACTTGGGTGGTTCATTCATTCCTTTGTTCAGCGCTTCAGTTTGTAGAAAAGTTACTCCAGAGGTAACCAGCAGGAATGAAGACAAAATGGAGAAGAGGCAGCTGCATTTTCATATCCGTTGCCATGTGGCCTGTACTTCCTGTGTCCCAAACACAAGCTCACAGCACATAGCATGGAAAAGCCCTGAAGTCCGCTATCCATGGGCATGCCCCAACATGTCTTGCTGACTCTCAAAGTGTGTCCCTGGCTTTTTCAATGGGTTCATTGTACAGCTGATGACCCTTGATGGGCCATTGAACAGGATAGGCGGTGTTGATGCCAGTCTGTCCAGGGGTGCCACCCAGAAACACAGCACAAGTTTGACAGGTTTCAGAGTAGCAGCCGTGTTAGTCTGTATTCGCAAAAAGAAAAGGAGTACTCGTGGCACCTTAGAGACTAACCAATTTATTTGAGCACAAGTTTGAAAATACATATATACCATACATATCTATAACTCACAATACAAAGGTGATACAAACATATAAACAAGACGATCACACTTGGCAAATCATAACATTTCCACAGATACTTTACCCAGCATATCTGGTCAGATTCCTTGCAATGTTGCAATATTGGTGTTACCAAGATCATAAAGTGTCTCCCATATTCCATACAGCGTCACAGTCAGTAATAAGCGTAGCTGAGCTAAGAAATTCCTGGGCCTTTGACTTCAACGTTTCTTCAGACCAGGAGATGTTTATTACTCCAGATAACCTTAAATTATCATCGATAGGCTTGGCAGGATTTGGTTTAAATTGCTAGGTGTGGGTAAACGTCAATTTCACCTGACACAGAAATCAATGGGAAAAAATCCATCTGTAAGAGACAGCAAGTGCAGCCTACCTCAAACGTAGTGCCTGCAGGGAGCCGGTGTAATGGGGCACATGGCCATGCAGGGAGCCCTCGGCAGCTCCACTGTCATGGCCCCACTCCCTCCCTCCCACATGTGGAGTGCAGGAGATGTCCCCAGGCAGGAGCTGCTCAGCAATGTGGTGGACTTCCCTGCAGATGGGGATTTGTCGTTCTCCTCCTCATGGCCCTGGCCAGGAGTCTCTGATCCATCCTGCCAGGACTGCAACCTCCCCCTCACCTCATGACTGCAGGGATCCATGCAGAGAGCCCTCAAGCTCTGCTGCCACAGCCCCACTCAGCGGCTGAAAGCATAGGGGCCATCCCCGGGCAGGAGTCATTCAGCAGTGAGGGTGGCCTTCCTCTAGACTGCAGGGTCGTGGGTTTGTTTGTGGCTCTGGCTGGCGTGGTGGGTGTCTGCTCCACTGGGCTAGAATCACAGCCTCCCCCTCACCTTGCCCCCAGGTGTCTTGGACCCCTTGGCCATGCTAGGCTCTAACCCCAACCCCAATTAATTTCCTGCAACTGTGATAAAGTAAAAGATCAAAGAAAATACTTAAAAATAAAAATTGATATGAATCCTCAAACTTAGACAAAAACGGAATTTTACAAAGCCTAAATCTAATACTATTTTTGACATATCCCTGTTTGTGATGATCAGTGTCCCTTTTGACAGCAAAGATGCACATATTAAGGTATATTAGGGTGTAAACTCTAAGCAGAACTATGAGAACACTGGAAGAAATGGCAATGCTCAGCAGATTTGTTACAGAAAATAAGCTGTGGTCACTGACTTTTAACATCAATATTTATTTCATGAGTAAATGTCAGAAGGCCAGAATGTTTTGCCATGGTTCTCTCCGACCTGAAGCATGAACGCTATTTTCTCAAATAAAAGAGTGAAAACCTTGTCATTTGGGCAACAAATTATCATCTTAAGGCTTCTTTTTTCCAACAGAGCTCTAAAATAAGCATCACCCATATAATACGTGTTAAATTCCTTGTTAGCCTGGGATGGTCTTTCCAAGTGCTTTCACATGAACAGCTATGGACACAGTAGTGTGTATTTTGTTTCTTTTGACTAATGTACAGCCAAGCTGCCACATGTGAACAGGTCCATTCAGAACAAAACTATTGTACATTTTCTTTTACTACTAAGAATTTAAGTTAATTATTTTCTGTATCAGAAGTAGACATATCACAGTCCATGATTGTTCTCCATCTATAGCTGATAAAAAATACCCACCTGTTTCTTATTAGTACAGGCAACCAAATTATTAATTTCAAATCAATTTGAGGAAATCTAGCTTCTTTTCTGTTTGTGACCTGTTCTGGTTTCTGCAAGTATATTAGTCATAATTATATTTACTGAATAGTACAGCCACATAATTAAACCCTCAGGTTGTTTGCAAACTCTACTTTAAATAGGTGGTGTTTGTGGTATGCAGTTGGTCACCAAAGTCATGGAATAATGTTAGTGGTCCCTGATTTAAAAACAACAAAAAACCTAAAAAAAGCCCCCCAAAACAAAACCAGAACACCCCCTCACACACCTTTTTCATATACAAATATGAGTAGCCATAAGAAAAACAGATAGTTGTGTGAACAGCAACCTGCTTATGACTAAGGCTACAATTTAGTCATGGGTATTTTTAATAAAAGGTCATGGGCAATAAACAAAAATTCATGGCCTGTGACCTACCCATGACTTGTACTATAAATACCCCTGACTAAATCTTAGAGTGGGGGCCCTGCTCTGGGGCACGCTGGGGGGGAGGAGGGGCAGAGGGCCGCTGCTTGGGAGGGGTGGGGGCCACTGTTGGGGGCGGGGCAGGGCTAGCAGCACCAGCTTCTGGGAGCCGCCAATCAGCGACTGCTCCTGCCAACCCCAGGACCGCTGCTTGGGTGCTCCCTGGGATCAGTCGCATCGGCCGCTGCTTGGGCAGACGCTGGGGCCAGCTGCTTGGGGCCGCCCGAGTGGCAGCCGGTGCGGCTTGCACTGGGGCAGCTCCAGCAGCAACCAGTGCAACTGTCTGTGCGGCCACCTGAGCAGCTGGCTTCAGAATGGCTCCAGCAGTAGCCGGTTTGGCTAGTCCCAGGGCCACCTGAGCAGCTGCCCTGGAGCCAGCTGCTTGGGCAGCCCTGGAGTCAGCCACACTGGCTGCTGCAGAAGTCACGGAGGTTGTGAAAAGTCATGGAATCTGTGACTTCCGCAACCTCCATGACAGACCCAGAGCCATACTTATGGCTATTCCTGAATGGCAAATAAAAAGGAGCGTACCCTGGGCTGAACTAAACAGTCATTTGGAATTTGAATCTGTGTTCATGAGCACTCTTTTGGCAGTATTCCACCAACTCTAGTTAGTAGCTGGAGGTGAACAATGTGAGATCTGTACCACAATTCAACAACCTGTAGGGCTTGGACTAGTGCATATTAGACACAAGGAGCTGGAACTTGTGGCACTGTACTCTTCTTTTTGATATTCAGTTCTGTGCTTTTCCATTAAGACTAATAACTTTACAAAATGAAGCAGAGTGATGCCACCCTCATTTAAAAAAACAAAGAGAAACAACTAATGCAATATATTAACCCAGTGATGTTGACTATTTGCTGTGGCTTACTCCAATACTTCATGGAATTGAATTGACTGGTAATAGATTTTTCACTGCTGAGTAACTTTGCAGTGAGAACAGCACGTATATATAAATGCATATTCAGTAACAGCAGATAAACTGTTTCTGATCAAGAGAAACAGCATAATTAACCAACAGCTTGCTTGTACTTGTTTTTGTGAGCACTGTACTGCAGATTGTAGAATTGGAGCATTATACTACATGTAAGAGAGCATATTACATTACTGTTTCACGTGGCTAAACACTGTTCATTTTGCTTGGTTTTCCATCACAGTGATTACCTTTTTACATTCAACACTTAATATAATTTCAAAACCTTCAGGGGTTTCAAATCTCCCAGGTATCAAAGTACAGCATTATGGCATCAAGTGTCCTGGTAAAGCCTCTTTTGCAGCTGCGGGTTTCAGGCATTGTCAAAGGTAGCATCTCTAGCTTCGCAGCCTCCGATTGTGTCTTCTTGGCACTCCTGAAATACAAAATTATTAATAATAGTAAGGCCATTACTAATTTCCCTGAGCCATTCAAGCCCCTGGCCTTCAGATATTTAAATACTTTTTTTTAAAGAAAAGGTGATTGTGACATTGGCAAAGCAAGTACCAGGTCTTGTCAAGGCTTTAGACCTCAACCCAGGACTGACAAAGGAAACCAGTCCAGCTCACCTGTGTGGTAGTAGGGTTAAGATGGGTATTGGGCTTATCGCACTGTGTTTAGACTTTATGAAATGCTTGTAAGACACTACATGTGTTAATCCTACTTATAAGATATGTATCCCATGTTATAAGGTACTAAGTTTTTGCTTTAAAATGGTGAAAAAATGTTCACCCTGTAACTGTCAACCTGTCAAAAGGGCTTGAATTCTGGAAGAAGGAAAAAGATAGTGAACAAGAAAATTTCTCATCTCTTTTGCTGTTTGGACTCTCAGAGGGCAGGAGCAATGAAACAGAAGAAGAGATTCCCCAGGGTCATAGAATGGAATCATAGGACTGGTAGGGACCTCGAGAGGTCATCTAGTCCAGTCTCCTGCAATCATGGCAAGACTATGTATTTTTGAGATCATCCCTGACAGGTGTTTGTCTAATCTGCTTCTAAAAATCTCCAATGATGGAGATTCCACAACCTTCCTAGGCAATTTATTCCAGTGCTTAACCACCCTGACAGTTAGGAAGTTTTTCCTAATGTCCAACCTAAACCATCCTTGCTGCAATTTAAGCCCATTGCTTCTTGTCCTATCCTCAGAAGTTAAGGAGAACAATTTTTCTCCCTCCGCCTTGTAACAATCTTTTATGTCCCCTCTCAGTCTTCTCTTTTCCAGACTAAACAAACCCATTTTTTTCAATCTTCCCTCACAGGTCATGTTTTCTAGACCTTTAATAATTTCTGTTACTCTTCTCTGGACTTTCTCCAATTTGTCCACATCTTCCCTGAAATGTGGCACCCAGAACTGGACACAATACTCCAGTTGAGGCCTAATCAGCGCAGAGTAGAGAGGAAGAATTACTTCTCGTGTCTTGCTTAAAACACTCCTGCTAATATCCAGAGTAACGTTTGCCTTTTTTTGCAACAGAGTTACATGGTTCACTCTTATTTAGCTTGTGATCCACTACGGCCCCAGATTCCTTTTTGCCATACCTCTTCCTAGGAAGTCATTTCAGATTTTGTATGTGTGAAACTGATTGTTCCTTCCAAAGTGAAGTACTTCACATTTGTCCTTATTGAATTTCATCTTATTTACTTTAGACCATTTCTCCAGTTTGTCCAAATCATTTTGAATTTTAATCCTATCCTCCAAAGCTACTTGCAACCTCTCCCAGCTTGGTATTGTCCACAAACTTTATAAGTGTACTCTCTATGCCATTATCTAAACGATTGATGAAGATATTGAATAGAACCAAACCAAGGACTGATTCCTTCAGGACCCCACTCATTATGCCCTTGCAGCATGACTGTGAACCACTGATAACTACTCTGTAGGAATGGTTTTCCAACCATTTATGCACCCACCTTATAGTAGCTCCAGCTAGGTTGTATTTCCCTAGTTTGTTTAGGAGAAAGTCATGCGAGGCAGTATCAAAAGCCTTACTCAAGTCAAGATATACCACACCTACCACTTCCTCTCTATCCACAAGGCTTGTTACCCAGTCAAAGAAAGCAATTAGGTTGGTTTGACATGATTTGTTCTTGACAAATCCATGCTGCCTTTTACTTATTACCTTATTATCTTCTAGGTGTTTGCAAATTGATTGTTTAATTATTTGCTCCACTATCTTTCCAGGTACTGAAGTTAAGCTGACGGGTCTGCAATTCGCCAGGTTGCCCTTACTTCCTTTTTTATAGATTGGCACTATATTTGCCCTTTTCCAGTCCTCTGGAATCTCTCCCATCTTCCGTGACTTCTCTAAGATAATCATTAATGGCTCAGATAGCTCCTCAGTCAGCTCCTTGAGTATTCTAGGATGTATTTTATCAGGCCCTGGTAACTTGAATACACCTAAAATTTGTCTAAGTAATTTTTAACTTATTCTTTCCCTTTTTTAGCCTCTGATCCTACCTCATTTTCACTAGCATTCATGAAGTTAGACACCAAATCACTACTAACCTTTTTGGTAAAAACCGAAACAAAAAAATCATTTAGCACTTCTGCTGTTTCCACATTTTCTGTTATTGTTTTTCCCCTCCTCATTGAATACTGGGCCTACCCTTACCTTGGTCTTCCTCTTGCTTCTAATGTATTTGTAGAATGTTTCCTTGTTACCCTTTATGTTTCTAGTTAATTTAATCTCATTTTGTGCCTTGGCCTTCCTAATTTTGTCCCTACATACTTGTGGTATTTGTTTATATTCATCCTTTGTAATTTTACCTACTTTCCACTTTTTGTATGACTATTTTTTGAGTTTCAGATCATTGAAGATCTCCTGGTTAGGACAGGGTGGTCTCTTACCATACTTCCTATCTTTCCTATCCAATGGGATAGTGTGATGTTATCTGATTAAAATATGACCATGTAAATCCTTGTTGCAACCACTGTTATATATTTGAAACAAATCTTGCATAAAATGTGGCATGTCAGATGTCTAGGAAAAGGTTATAATGCACTCATTGGTGGCGGTATCATAGGAAAGGGGGAAGCTGCACCTCCCTAAACAGCCTACTGTGGATCTGCCCCCAGGCCAGCGTGCCTCCTGCAGGCCTCGGGGCTGCTGAGGCAGTTGGTCCTCAGTGAGATGTCCTTCCCTTGTGTGACTCACACAAGCTTATTTAGAAAAAAAATGAAGAGCACAGTGCAGCCAAACTTACACCAGTTAACCCTTTGAAAAGTCTCCCCTCATAGTTAACGCATGCCGAAGCACCAGCAGTGCTGACGCTGGGAGTGCTAGCAGAGACCAGCATCCAGAGAATCATTTTACACACGGTGTAGATTAGAGCTGCTCTGAGCAGGGTTAGATGACCTGGTGCTAAGACCCCTGGTGGACAATCTAGCCCTGGTCTTTATCTTCACTGCTAAAAAAAAAATGGTGTGTTTAACATGCATTAGCGAAGCTGCTATAAAAGCCAAATGGAGACAAGATACTGTAGTTTTACTGCAAGGAAAACTAGGTGAGGTCAGCCATGTTGACCTCACGTAGGCACCTCAAGGTAAAAATTATAGTGCCCCATCTGTATTATGATTTTGCACTCAGATAACTATAAATTTATTATCTTGCTATACCCCCCTCCCTCCGAACCTTTGGCAGCAAAGACAGAGCAGTACAGCTCACTCTTGCCAGCACTGCTCAGCTAACCAGTAGTCACAATGGTTAGAATCCGATAGACGTTGAGAGGAATACATTGTTTCACAGGCTGATGACTCAAACCTATTATATTTTCTCCGCAGGCAAGGTATCTTATCCACCCAAAAAATAAGGCACAGGAATAAGTTTAACTGAGTGTGGCTAGCTAGAAGTACTCAGAGACCACACTCTTCTATTTACTGCAAAGTGTTTGGATATGGGTTGAGGCACACTGCAGTTTTCAGTCAAATTCTAAAGAATTCACTTTAGGCGACACAGAACTAAAATCCCTGAGGATCAGAGAAGAATGTGTACAAAAAACAAAACAAAAGCCCCTCTAAATTGATGTAGGTGTTATTTACAGACAGTAAAGAGAATCCTCTAAATAAACCAGCGTAGGATAGACACTGGCTTCCTTTCTGCCTACAGGCTTTTGCTCACAAAGTTATTTGGGTCTTTTAAACACTATTTAAAATGCTTGGTTTGTATTAAATATACTTTTTTGTCTACAAAGCAATTGTGTGGTTCATTTTGATAACGATTGGGAGCCTTTTAAATCTAAATCCAGAGTTAGGCCTGGGTTTGGCTTGGTGTAGTGCTTTCTCAGATGATTGAAACCTGGCCAGCACTTTAGTTAAAAGCTGAGGTGAAGGAAGGGGAGTATTAGCAGCTGTACACAGATTGTCCTGATCTTCTGGTTAGACAGGCACATTGATGTGTTAAATAACATTCAGCAAGAGGTGATAGGTGACCCACAGTAACCCAAACAAAGGCTTAGTAGAGTGAATAAATGTTAGTACTCCTGTTTATATACAAATGAATGACTGATGTACAGAATTTTGACATTACCTACAAGATAGCAAAACCGGAGTTTTGGCTCTGGAGCTAATTACTAAGGTGGTTTTGTACATAACCCTTCTGCCCGGTGGAATCAGCAGAAACAAGGGCAGAGTTCAATATCTAGGGGTTCTTCTTAACACCACAAAACAGAACCAGCTCAATACCCAACCAGTACTTTGGGAAAATTAACCACCACCCCGGACATCTCTAAGAGGCAATACTTCCTCTTTTCCAAGCACTGAGTCTGTGTATAGCAAAGGAAAGATTTAACAAAAAGGGTGAAGGACCCCAGAATTAATTGGGGAAAACACCACAGCCAAAAATCAAAAGCATATGACCGTGAGCAAAACACCCACCCCATAGTATGCTAGGCAGCCACCTTTGCCTCACTCTTTCAGTCTGTGGTGTGTAAAGCAACAAATGTTCCTCTAACACGCCACTCCCCCTCTCCCTCCACTGCACCCCACTCCCAGTTGCTGTTCTTGGTCAGTGAAGACCCAGAGTTCAGAGGTGTGTTCATGTGAATTCACCTCCTACGCGGGGGTGGAGGGGGACGAAGGGAGCGTTGATCAACACCTCAACTACTGCACCATCGCAACTGGCTCACACATGCTGTGTTCACTCTGCTACCACCGGCGCCATTGGCTGCGGCTGCTGCCACCATCCCCCACTGTCTCTCTGCTGCGACCTCAGGTTCTGAGGTTCCACCACTTAACCAGCTCTCAGCAATTTCAGCAAGTAGTGGGGAACCTCGCTGTTAATACAGGTTGTGCAGCATCTTTCACTGCAACACTGTCCCACACCATGTCTAAGGCTCAGCACTTGGTTATCAGTGATTTCAGCTTCAACAAAACAAGAACTCTCACTTGAGTCTAATCAGCTCTGTCTTTAAACAGTGGAGGGAGGGTCAAATGGTGTTTAGGATTTCTTAGGCAGAGTCCGCACCATCCGGGAGGAACATCTCTCCCCAGTCTCTCTCTCCTTCACTGGGATTTGGTATCCCCACTCCTGCTTAGTGAGTGCAGTTCAGTTTAGGGTGACCCCTTCAATAAGGGCAAACTAAAGGGCAGCAGAACTATGCTTACTCATATAATAAGGAGAACATTTCATTAGCTTTAATAAAATTGAATGCAGGGGTAATGTTAAAAGATTATATAATACACAGGTTAAGAAGAGAGTTGTCTGTACATCTGGGTATAGTATTTAGATGATTTACAAATACAAAGTTTGTTTTAAAAGTCATAAGATACATATGCATAATCAGCAATAATTTAGATAAATTTAACGATACAGTTTAGATATTAGAATCTGGATACTTAGGTACATCACTCATGCAAAGTTACACAGAGTTGGTAGCAGAAAGCAAATATAGGAATGAGTGTAGATTTCCCCTCAGTATTTGAGAAATTAGGGTAGGTTGCCCATTAGAAAATACAATCCATCAGGGAACAGAGTAGCAGCTGTGTTACTCTGTATTCACAAAAAGAAAAGGAGTACTTGTGGCACCTTAGAGACTAACAAATTTATTTGAGCATAAGCTTTCATGAGCTACAGCTCACTTCATTCCACTGAATGCATCCGATGAAGTGAGCTGTAGCTCACGAAAGCTTACGCTCAAATAAATTTGTTAGTCTCTAGGGTGCCACAAGTACTCCTTTTCTTTTTGCGAATCCATCAGGGAAGTATTTCAGTTACTTTCCTGACTGCGCTTCACATCGACACTCCAGCTCATTTCTCCTGGTATTGCCGATGTCCTCTAGATAGTGATTTGTAACCCAATACCAGCCAAAAGTGATCATTTCGGAAAAACAACTCCACTATACTATCCACCTAGGCAGAGTAGCACGTCTATGCAAACATGGTCTATTCCTGAGGTCTTCTCCTGCAGCTCATCACTAGATGTCAGGGGAGAGCTCATTCAGACACTGCTTACATGTATAAGGTGGTTAAGTTTGAATAAAATTAGATGCATGTCATTGAGACAATACAGAAGCTTCACTGATTCCCCTCAAAACACTTCACACCACTGTGAATCCAAAGATTTTAATTCTTTCATCTCTGCCCCTTCCTTCTCTTGAAAGGAGTGAAAGTGACCCCATTCCAGCAGAACAGCTGTTAATTTGGTTTTGAGCTGGTAGGAAAAATGTTTTTGCTAAAACATTTGGGGAAAAAATTGTTTCCCTCCCCCGTCTCTCCTTTTCCATCTTTTACCTACAGAAGAGAAGAGGGGGTGGGGAGGAGGAGGTGGGAGAGAAGGATAAAGGAGAACCCCAAAAACCCACCCACAATATTTTCATGAAAAATTCTGTGGAAATTCTCATTTCCATAAAACACTATTCTTCTCTGAAAAATGTTATCAAACAGAATAGTGTGATCAGCTGTAGTTATGACAAGCTTTCTATCTAGGTTTTTCTAGTGCACTCATGACTGTGGTATCAGAATGGACTCCAAAAAAGTCAGATAAATACTAAGTGTCTCTGTTAGTTCTCTCTCCCATGTCCACAAACATCTTTCTCACTGGCACACACCAACAGTACAGTATCTGTAGGACCAGTTGGGAATTTGACTCCAAGAAGGAGGTAATTGGCAAGAATCTGGAGCTGGCAGCAGTAAAGATTTTGAAGCCATGGGGAAAGAGAGTGAAGGAGTGGGTAAGTGGGAATGGGCATGGAGCCAAGCTTGAACTAGGGAGGTTGTGATGAAGGGGGATTGGGTGTGTTTGAGACACCTTTCCAAAGTTTCTTTGGACAAAATGGCACATAATACTTATGCATCACTGTAGTGACTGAGGGAAAGGCTACTATTGATCACTACAGTAAATAGTTCTCTACTTGTGTAAATGCATTTCCTACCTCCAGAGGTTGAGAGCTGATAATTCTCAGCTACCACCTTTCTATTATGATCTAAAAGAGTAAAGGAACTAAGAACAGCTATAATGAGTCAGACCAAATGTCCATCTAGCCCAGTATCCTGTCTTCCAACAGTGGCCAATGCCAGCTGCCTCAGAGGGAATGACCAGAACAGGTAATGATCAAGTGACCCATCCCCCCTCGCCCATTCCCATCTTCTGGCAAACAGAGGCTAGGGACACCATCTCTGCCCATCCTGGCTATTAGCCATTGATGGAGCTATCCTCCATGAATTTATCTAGTTCTTTTTTGAACCCTATTACAGAGTTGGCCTTCACAACATCCTTTGGCAAGGAGTTCCACAGGTTGACTGTGCGTTGTGTGAAAAAATACTTCCTTTTGTTTTAAACCTGCTGCCTATTAAAAAACCTGCTGCCTATTAACTCAGGTTTGGTCTGAGCAGTGTCTGTACTGCAGCCACCTCCCTAGCAGGGACTAGAAATAGATCATTTCCCACCACTTATTCTGCTCTATTCCCCATATGGTTCTGTTTTTAAAGACACCTCACAGTTCACACGGGGAGATCAAACTAGGACGAATGTAAAACCTTGCACATTGACTTGTATAGGGACTGCCTGCTCCTCCTCCTCTCTCCTTTTCTATATTGCTTGTCAATATAGTACCTAAGCATACCTGACCTTTAACACTCATAGGTACAATGTACCTAGAACTTCACCTCCACCCTTCAAAAAAGTGCAAGGGAACAAGCTGTCCTGAGATAATCCTGAATGAGTAAGCCTGTGTCCCTGTTTCTTTTTTGCAAGCAAAGGGCCCCTATGTGTTTTTATTTGCAGTAGCTGTTTCTTCATTTCTCCCTGAGCTGTGCATGTCAGACGTGAGCAGGGAGCTCCTATTCCAGGAACCACTCCAATCTAATACGTGAGGGCAAGCAGACTGACTCCCAAAGCAGGGACAAATGATTCATGCTAGAATTAAGAAATATTTAACTCCTTGGCACCAGTAGTCAGGCTTTCCAACACTAAGCAGAATGTCAGAGACAGGATAGTAGACTAGACAGACCTCTATGGCAATTCATACGGATATTGTTCAGAATCACGCCTCATCACAGACGACTCATGTCTCCCGACACTGCGGATGGGGAGGAGGAGGAAACGTGACCCCCCCACATCTCTTCTGCCCAGTGAACCCCACGCCCATCCCAGGGCCACCACACTCTCTCCACCCCATCAGAATTACATGTGAGGGGGAGGGGCTCTGTCCTTCTCCTGCTGCGTCCCCCACACAGTGGGCCTCTGTCCCTGGCAGGCGGCCATGGGCAGGACCAGGAGAGAGCTGCTTCTCACACCAGCTGAAGCTGCCTGCTCCAGGTCACTGCTCTGTGCAGTGCAAGAGCTGCCCAAGAGACAGAGCCCGGCCAGGGAGATAGTGGCAGCAGGCCATCCCCCTGCTTGGGCCCGGCTGCCAGGGACAGGGGCCCAGTGAACCAGAAATGTGGAGAGTGGACTCCGGCTCGCTCGGCCCCTGTCCCCAGCAACCGGGCCCAGGCCGGGAGCGGCCTCCCAGCGTCACCTCCCCAGTTGGGTTCTCTTTCAAGCAGACGCCACGCTGCACAGAACAGCAAGCTGGAGGGGCCTGTGAGAGAAGTGGCTGGTCCCTCCCCGTCCGCTCTCTGCCCAGGCCTGGCTGCCAGGGGGCAGGTGTAGCAGCACGATGGAGACCCTCCCCTCCCCCCAGCAGGCCAAGCAGAAATCTGGAGGGCATGTGACCTCACATATACCCCATGCGTCATCTATACACCTCACTGCCTGGTCTTGTATATGCTTAATGTGAACTTTAATATTAAGCTTTTAAAAAAAATGTTTAGGTGTCCTTAATGGTAGTGTAACTAAAAAACAAACAAAAAAGCTCTGGCAGCCAGTTGGCAATTTTTTTTTTTTGTAAATTGCACTCCCCAATATGCCTGTTCCTTGAACTATTCCACCTCACGGATTGCATGAAGAGACACTCCTACAGTTCACTGACATGGTATAAACCAATGGCTTGCCTGCTTGTGGCAGTTCTTAAAGCACCATTAATCTGCAAATGTGGATTAATGCTAAATACTAAAAAGCCGGAGTAGAATTTAGATGAAAAGCTGGGTACTTTGTGTGCGTGCTAGCCACTTTTAGCTAATTTAGACTTTTCAGAAACCTCAGATGCATCAGGTAAATAGTAAACGGCATTTCTTCCCCTGGAAATAGGCTGCATAGTCCCATGGAAAACTCCTAGAGAGAAGGTGGTCTGAGATTCTCTTGCCTTTATTGGTTTCCGGCAACTCATTCTACGGTGGTGATACGTTGCTCCTCTCTGGAATGAAGACACAGTTTGCCTCCAAAACCCAAAGCTCTCTCAGGACACATCTCCACTGCATTGGAACTTGGGCCCCAGCCTCTCAGCCAACGTAGCTCTAATAGGAAGATGTTGCTATGCATCTGAACAAATGAAGAATGAGTCACATTTAAATGTGAAGTTATTTCCCTTCTACAATGTATTCAAGTTTTATCAAGCTCATTCAGAGAGCAAAATGCCAGACCATGCTGTCAGAGAGTGAATTTTGATTTAGAGGTAACACAATCCACAGCACACAGAATAGGTCTAATAAAAAAGCCACACCCAAGCTGTTAATACTGTACAAAAAAATTGTTCCATGAATATAAAAGTGCTGCCATTGAGAGAAGTTATTCACAACTAATCTACTCAAATCGCTTTTTACTGTGCATAGATTGTAATCTTCTCTCATTTGTTATTCTAGTTTACTCACTTGTTTTTTACTCGATGGGTTCATAGTGAGCAGCAGTGAGTATTCAGCACTTCTGTTCAAAAGTGTAAGCTGTGCTGGACAGACGCAATTGCCCACTGGTAAGACATCATCATTGCTGTTCCTGACTGAGTGACGGCAACAAGCCACCACTGCAGTTTTCAGTCCAAGGGAGGTATCATGGAAGATTGACAGAATTGGAGAAGACTCCTAGCTTTTCCTTTCTAGGCCACACAACAGCCTTAGCAGAGAAAAGACTGCAAGAAAAACCTCTTGCTACGGTGCGAGATTTACTGGTTGTATACAGCTTTTTCCCCACTGCCATTAAACTCACACTAAGTAATTTTGTGTATGGTCTTAGCTGTGAAAGGTGCAGTCACAGATCCTTGTCTGGCTCAATTATTTGCCTCTGTGCCGGGACAGTAGAGAGATTTTGGAAATCTTCTTTAGTGTGTTAAAGTAGCATTGTTTTAATATACTTACATATAGATGGAATTACTTGAATAAGTGATCTTTACTTTCACTCTACATGAGTACTACCACAACTGAAGCTCAATTGCTCAAGTACTCACAGAAAACCTATATAAAGGGAGCACAAACCAGGCTGAAATCAGCCCATTTTATTAAAAAAAAAATATTATTTTCAGAATACATATTTCCATTATTAGGTCAACTATCATGCCAGACATTACCCTCCATGGCAAGAGCTACAGATATATTCTACAATCAATATCCTCCTCTAAGCCTCAAAATTGCATTTATATAATTTAACATAGCTCCTAGTCAGAAAAACAAAAGCCAGTCTGAGCAGAGAATACATTTTTGTAAGGTATATCTACTGATTATTTCAAACTAAAGAATAGGTGTGGGTAGCTATGAATGTTAAGAGCCAATAAACCAGTTCAATATTTGAGGGGGGAAAACTAGTTCGGAAATGTATTTAATTATAAACCAGTCAGGTTAGGTTTAAAAATCAGTAATCCAAGCTCCCAGTGCTGGAACTTCTGAAAAAGAGACGGTAACTATGTAGTCTCCTTCCTTATACCTACTCCATTGCTTCCCACTTTTTATTTTATGTATCCATCTCTAACTCCCCATTTCCTTCTGGTCTCATGTTCTTTACTATCCTCCCACCTCATCAGCGCAGCCTCTTCCCATTCACAAATCTCTCACTGCTAATTCCTTCTCCATAGTTGGCTACATATCTGAACCTCATCCTCTCCCAGATGCCACAACTCTTGCCCTCTCCCTGAGGCTCTGTATCAGTTATCTTTTGGCTCAATCCCATTGTAGTAAACAGCAAAACCCATTGACTTCATGGCACAGGATCTTGCCTTCTGTTCCCATTCACTACCTGCTCTCTGCAGTGAGCTCCCCCTTGCTCTCTGCAGTGAGCTCCCTACACACTGGCAACACAGTTAATGGTGGGTGGGCTGGCAGCAGAAGGCCCGAGTTTATTCTTGGCTCTGCCACGAACCTGCTGAGACCCCTTGCCACTGGACTCCTCGTTTTTGTGGATGCAGACTAATGCGGCTACCCCTCTGATACTTAGTAGATAGTCCTGCATCTTAGAAAGCTTCTGGGTTAGCCTCTCTTTAGTAAAGAGACAGCTTCACAGTGGGCATAGTTAAGGATGCGAGTCTGTCACGGAGGTCACGGATTCCGTGACTTTCCGGGACCTCCGTGATTTCTGCAGCAGCTGGTGCGGCTGGCCTGAGCTGCTCGGGCAGCCCCTGGGCCAGCTACTACTGGGGCAGTCTTGGGCCACCATGCCCCCCAAGCAGCAGCAGGAGTGAGTGTGGGAGGGGGCTCCGGGCTGAGAAAGGGGGTTGGAGTGAAGGAGGGGCTGAGGGCTCCAGGCAGTGCTTGCCTTGGGGGGGAGGGGAGCTCCCTGGAAGCGGCAACATGTTCCTTAGCTCCTAGGTGGATGCGTGGTCAGGTAGCTCTGCACACTACTTCTGCCTGCAAGTGCCGCCCCCGCAGCTCCTATTGGCCACGGTTCCTGGCCACTGGGAACTGAGGAGCCAGCGCTTGGGGTGTGGGAAGCACGCGGAGCAGCCTGGCCATGCCTCCGCCTAGGAGCAGAGGGACATGTTGCTTCTTCCAGGTAGCCATGCAGGGAGCCTGCCAGCCACCCTCCCCAACAGAAGCAGGAGTCCCCCACCTCTCCTTCCCGACAATCCGTGGGACCCCTGAGCCGGCCCCTTCCCCAGACCACCCAACTTTTAGTTAGGGCTATATAGTACAAGTCATGCACAGGTCACGGGTCATGAGTTTTTGTTTACTGCCTGTGACTTTTACTAAAAATACCCATGACTAAAACGTAGCCTTAGTCATAGCTACTGAAGAGTGTGATAGACTCCTACAGCTGTAAAGCAGATCTCATGAGGGATCAACTGGGAAAAGAGGTGCTTAAGTGCCAGAAAAGACTGCAAAGAGGAAGAGAAAAAGGAAACCTGAGTGTACCTTTTGATACAGGAACTGTAATACATTCTCCCACCATCCTCTTTCACTTGTGATCTGTAATCACCAGGACCTCTTATAAAGAGCTTTAGCCTTTAACAGTAGAGTTTGTTGACCCCAATTAATAAAAATTCCAACCCCTACTCCACATCATGTTAAAGCAGCATTCTTGGGAAAACACACGCATGTTGTCTGAGTGGTCTGCCCCAAAACAGATTTACAGAAATTAAGGCATTTAAAATTACAAGACGTGCTAACAGAAACGAATTACAAGGGCCTACAGCCCTAAATCCAAACCAACAGCAATAGATATACACATGCACACTTAAATTTAAGTTCTAATTAAGAAAACGTCCAAGTAACCTTAACATTTCACATATGATGGGTTTTTGTTAAGAGACAGACACTGCTAAATGTGATCTGTTTATTCAAAATGTCACATAAATTAAGTACATTTCCCATGAATATTGCAAATATACATGAAATGAACATTGCTATTTTTAAAAAAGTTTGGCTTTGCTTATGCAACAAGTACCAAATGTGGCTAGAACATGGACTTGTCCTGAATTTACTAAATACAAAATGGCGCAGTTTAATTTATATTTATACATATGTACATACAGTTTCATAACTAGCTTTAAAACAGTAAAAAATTGTTTCAAGTTTATCTACATTACACATACTTGTTTTAATCTGGTCACAAGCCCCAGATGAGATTTTGTTATTGATACAATCATTTCACAACTGTAAATGTAAGGCGCTACCAAATACCAATTCCACCAGTGTGAAAGGTAATATGAACCAAGTGTTTTTGAACAGTAGCTTTATATTTCAGTTTCAAAATGGACTGGAGCATGAGAAAGGGAGCAGTAAGAAACTGATCATCAGCATGTTAGAAGTCCAAAGCAATCGATGAAATGAAACACAGACTGGACATGTTAAAATACAGTCGATAACAAAGGCCTTGATGGCAAACAATTTACAGGCTTCTTGAAAGGTGACGTTAAATATTTTTTTTTAAGTCTTACAGGTGACCCATAAGGGAAAAAAAAATTCGATCTGGACATTTTTGTTTCTTTACGACGTATAAAGGATCTCACCAAAGTGGAGACTTTCCTATCACATTGCCCAGGCTAGGAAGTAAGTACGAAAAATGTAATGTGTTAAAGGGCAGCAAAACACCTGTCTTTTCCAGCTGCTTAGCTCATGGTTTCAATACCGTACCATGGGGACAAGAACGAAGTAAAGATGTAAGATAGCTGCAATATGGACATTTGCCTCTAATCCAGAGGAGAGGCAACTAGTTTCTCCATCTATTTACTATTTGCTGCTGTACAAACCAGGACAGGAGAACTTGGTAGGAATAAAGTCTCTACCCCTAGAGACTCTGTACGTGCCTATGAATAGCATTTCTCTTTAGCTTTGCTGTATGATCCAGTATTTCATGTTTTGGAAGAAACAGTGAGTTTGGGTTGTTAGTTTAACATTTGCATACAGATACTGATTATTTCATATTATGTATCCAAAATGTCAGTCACTTAAGTGTTTAAAAACAAATATTAATTATTTGTATTAATGTAACACCCAGGAGCCCCAGTCATGGACCACGACCCCATTGTACTAGAAACAGTTTAAAAACTTACCAAAAATTCTGTCACTCAGCTTTCACCCAAGCGAGGACATTTCATTAGTTATCCTGGCATCCTTAGACAGTAATGTAATTTAATGCAAAAAAGCTAATTAAAAAAAAAAAAGACACTCTTACATCTTCATTATTGCTTTCCTATGATGTATTAAAGGGAACACTTTGTTTTGTAGTGTCACTTTTAAAAGTACTTAAAGGACAGACATCTTAAATCACTGGCTTTTGCAAAGAGGAGAAATTCACATTGTCGTCAGTAATTAGAATCAAGGAAACAGCAACTAACATTTCAATTCTAAAAGGATATATATCTGTGTAAGGTTAAGCACATATGTAACATTCTGCAGGTGCAAGGCCTAGGACTGTATGATTCTGTCAATGTCCCTTTGCCGCCAAAACATTAAAACTCAATGCATGGACATGGAAAGAGTCATGGAAGAGGGGAAGGGTAAAACAAAGAGAGCAAGGACAATGATGGCAAGAGTGGCATACAGAACAAAAAACAAACAATGTGAAAGTTCACAAAGAGAATTCACAAAAAGAAAAGGAGTACTTGTGGCACCTTAGAGACTAACCAATTTATTTTAGTCTAAGGTGCCACAAGTACTCCTTTTCTTTTTGCGAATACAGACTAACACGGCTGCTACTCTGAAAAGAGAATTTATTTTCCCAACTGAAAATGAGTTGGGTTGCCAAACTGAAGCTGAACTACCTAAAGTGCTGGTAGTCTAAAATGGATTAACTGGAAAAAACACTGGGATGAAGTATGAGAGTTACTAATGCATGGATGGAGGGGGAAGTGCTCCAAAAGACTTCAAGCGGTTTTGTTTGCAGCTTTGGGGCTCTGATGCCTTCTCCACCCTCTCAGAATCTCATATAGCTTTTACTTTTAGTACTCTTATGACAGTAGCAGAACTTCCAGCAAGGCTACTGTGGAGATTACGAAATCATTCGTTGTAAGTTATGCACTTCACAATTCAAAGGATAAATTACAAATCACTATTTAACTAGAAAAGGCGTGTTCAAGGTAGAGGCAATTACAGTACATTCAGAGCAGGTTACAGAAACCACTTCTGGTAACGATTTGCTGAAAGAAAAGTTAACTAGATCACGGGTTTTCAACCTGTGGTACGTGGACCCCTGCAGGTCCACAGACTATGTCTAAGATTTCCAAAGGGGTACGCACCTCCATTTGAAGTTTTATAAATGAAAAAAGAAAAAGTTTGAAAACCACTGCACTAGATACTTTAGCTTCCCAGACCACAAAGGTTGTAATTACAGTATCCAAGAAAGCAGTCAATATGTGTTAATTCATTTGTTTATGCAGTTTTCTTCCAGGACTCATGTGCAAATTTTTAATATATATCTTCATGGACACACAAAAAAATAATAATTCAAAGCAAACTAAAAACTAGGCACTTTAAACATTTAGATAAGACACCATTTTCATCATGCCAGAGTGTTGCACATGAACAAGTGTCTCTAAAAGCATCTTGCTATACTTTGAGAGCACAGATTGTGGCTAACTTTTCAAGTTGGTAAAATTACTTCTTTTAGGAAGCTACACAATTAAATTAATTTTCTAAATAGCCACTAAAATAGTTTGACTAACCAGCAACATATTCAATAGCTATCAAAGTAAGATATTAACAAAACCAATATATTAAAAACCAAGACAAACAAATGAAGAGGACGCTTGACTTAAGCTTGCATTGAGACTTGCCTTGTTAGTGTTCAGTTTAGACCTCCTTTCATGATGTCATCACAGACCAAGGTTCCAACCACGTGCAGCACTTATGATATAAAACATAACACTAACTTTTAAACCCAAAGTTCTAACAAATATTGTTCCAATGTAACATCAGCTTGGCACATCATTTGAAGGTGAGAAGGGAAATGGAATCTTCCCCAATGCTTATCCTAGCCAAGTTTACTTTAAGAACACTCATCGGCCGAGTACCACAGCATGCTTTCCCGGAATTTGGAGTGAAATAGCTATTTCACAACAGCCTTTCATGTTTTAGGGAATATGTTTGATTTGTGTGTAGTGACATCTGACCAACTGGGATTACTTTGATTTTCTAAAAATAAATGCACACCTTTGACATTTGATATATTCATTCCATTACAACATGCAAATCACAACACAAGGGGTTACTTACGGCTACCAAATTGCTGTTCAGTAGCTACTACTCTTCCCGACACACAGCTTTGACCATGTAAATACTACGCTCCTGGACAACCTCCAAAACCTTAATCTTGAAAATTGTTTTATAGACCAATATTTCTTGAACAAGTAGATGAAAGTGCAGAGAGACTCTACCAACTCATTAAGAGAATATCCTGTCAGCTATGTACTTTGTGCATTCTTTATCTGCAGGATAGTTTGGTTTCCCTTCTGCTGACCATCTCAGGAAAATTCTAATAAATCTATCTGCAGTCTGTGATCCATTGCAGAGAACTCTTTTCCTTTCTAAGTGTAAATCCAAACTGCACATAGGCCATTTGTGGTGTTCTAATACTTTAAACTCAGTCTCTCACAGGCTAGAAACATCAACTCTTGATTATGAATAGTACTTCAAAGTAGTTATCCACAACTACCAACGACATTGTAATTGTAGCACAACTTCATAAGGGCTCAGATTTCACCAGGACAACAGGCACAGAGTGCTTATTAATTACAGAGTAGAGTGCAAAGTTTGGTGAACATCCAGAATAGCAAACGTCAGACAACCAGAAAGAACTGTTCATCTCTGCATGATGCTTTTAAAAAAACATATCTACTAACATACAGTCAGTGCCTGTTCACGAGTAAGTCCATGTCATCTGGGTCTCTTGCGTGTTACAAATATTAATACACGTCTGATGGCAATAAGACGATCTTTAAAAGAAGTCATAGCAAGTATAGCCAGCTGAGCCCTGTTTTCTAATGGTAACACTGCCAATAGCCACCAGTACCAGGCTGGACCACTGGGGTTACTCTGCAAGAGAAATAAAAGGATACATGCTTACAGATTACAGGTTAGTGTTAGCAATCTTCCCTCCCACTTTCCCTCTATTTTAGGAGTACATACAACTAATGCCCATCTATATAGTGGGGGTTTCTTGAGCGCTACACCAACTTCAAATGTTTCCTCTTTGTGCAATTAAGTAGCAATGACATCTTCAGGAGTCAAAACCACAGGGAGTAGTTGGCAATGTTTTTCCAACCTTGATTCTAGTGAACCAGAACTGGGTAATCATTAATAAGCTTGATATGTATGAGACACGAGAGACCTTTCTATCAGAGATTTGTCTAGGAGATCCATAGATCTAGGATGGTAGTGCAGGTTTAGGAAATATTTACCTGTGGCTCCGATTCCTTTCCTGGCATTGATCCAAAATGATTGAGAATTTGTGCTTTCATGTTGTCTTTAAGGGAAGTAAACCAGGCAACAGCTTGATCATAAACTGAATCATGAAGACGGACAAGTTCTTCATACTCTGCTCCCTCCACCTTATCAAGAAAAAGGAGGATACAAAAATCAGATTTATTCCATATTCTATACTATTTAAATGCCTCACAGAGAGCCAATTTCAACCCAATTATGCTTAACAGCAATGACTACTCCTTACTAAGGGATGGTTATGCCACTTAATGTGGATGTCTCCAGCTAACGAAGTGGTGCATAAGTCTGATACATCCCAAACTCGTGCCAGTTCCATTTTTTGGTCTCTCCTACAGAAGTTTTAGGTCCTTTCAGCAACCAAGTCAGAAGTATTGCTATTGGAGTCTTCAGTTGATTAGGATTTCCTCTTAATAAGGACGAGGAGCCCTCCTGCCAGGGCTTCTGCATTAAGGGAATTCTACAAAGTAGTGCTGTTTTCAAATACAGTAGAAGTGGTACTCAGGTCAAGGGAGCAGTGGAAAGATGACAGGGAGAAACAGAACAAGTAGATAAGTGAGACTGACTTCCCAGTACCAGGGATGGTATTAAAAAGGTTTCTGCCAATATACACAAATGTTTGATCTGACGATATACTTCACCTACACACAGTGAGGACCTTGAGCAATAACATGGGATATTAGACCACTTTAACCTTGAAGAGGCATTTTATCCCCATTGTCTCTTTTTCTGTGTGTTTGTTGGCAATTGACCTGCACAGCACAAATGGGGAGAACCCTCCTAGTTAACTGCAGTTAACTGTGAAAGTCTGTTTGAGAACCATGTGACCTGTCTGGACTTTTCTAATGCTATCCACTGGCCTGAACTCTGCAGTGAGTGCACTGTGAAGTGGTATCAGAGTTTTACTAAAAAGAAAAGGAGGACTTGTGGCACCTTAGAGACTAACCAATTTATTTGAGCATAAGCTTTCGTGAGCTACGGCTCACTCTGGCACTCATTTGAGATATCCAGCATAACACTAGACCATTATGCAGGCCATTCTTGTTTTGGCCAGTAAATTCCACCACAAATTCACTAAATGAGGTGTTCGCCAGATTTTAGAAAAGAAAGTTATTTTAATTGGTAGATTTCCTTAGATGCCATGCATACACAAGCATTTGAGTATTAGTACCAAGTTCTCTTCTTTAAAATGAGTTATACCTTTTTAAAAACAAAAACAAAACAGCTTTTCTATTCAGTGTGTGGTGAGGTCAGAGATCACCTCTGGGAGCTACGAACAGATACTGTGTATCAATGCAAAGCATGGAATCCTAAGCACTTGAATAAAACTTAGACGTGTGTCTTTAGAAGGGTCTTGAACCAGTGTCATTTTCACCTGCTACTTTAGCCCCGATCTAAACATGACATGGTAGGTTATATCTTTTCAAGTATCAAAGGTTTGAAAGCTACCCTGAGATTTGATGACAACAGAAGTACCACTGGTAGAGAGAGGATTAAACTGCAGAGAGCGCTAGTGAGGTAGTCAGAAGGGCAAAATCATTTATTCCATGGTTTCCGAAGTAAAGAAAATGTGCACTATGACCATGTAAATAAATAACTTCAACTTGAGATGCGACAAGGACGGAACATTTAAGCGAACCCAAAGAAACATGAATGCCCAAGAGATCACCTTTTTATCTTCAAGATATTCAATGTTCGCGGTGTTATACCCATCTCGTTGACCATGGTTCAAGACCTTAAATCGACGAACACCAACCGTATCAACAACTGAACGCCCATCAGGAAAAAACTTTACATCCCTGATCTCTAGCATGCAGCCATAATCGGCAAACCTGAAATAATAAAAGGGCACAGAAAACTAGGAAGTCACTAACAGGTATTTATAGAAGTTCAGACATTTATAAACTTACTGGACCTGATTCACCACTGCGTTACATTGGTGAAAAACGAAAGTAACTGCATAATTTTCCAACACAACGATGTTTCTGGTAACAGTCACACACACACACTTCATGATTAAAGCAACAGCTTTTTAAAATTAGAATTGTGTGTGGGGAAGGAGGGAGGGGCAGGTTTTTAAATAAACTGAGCAGATTTCATGCTCCTGGTCATCAACACCAGTTCCTGAGTGCTGGTGGCAACTTATGCAGGGTTTTGCAACTATTTATAAAGAGATAGCTCTGTTACACTGCTGAGGAAGGCAGAGAAGTACCTAGAGCAGTGGTTCCCAAACTTGTTCCGCCGCTTGTGTAGGGAAAGCCCCTGGCGGGCTGGGACGGTTTGTTTACCTGCTGCTTCCGTAGGTTCGGCCGATCGCGGCTCCCAGTGGCTGCGGTTTGCTGCTCCAGGCCAATGGGAGCTGCTGAAAGTGGCATGGGCCAAGGGACGTACTGGCCGCTGCTTCCAGCGGCTCCCATTGGCCAGGAGCAGTGAACCGCAGCCACTGGGAGCCGCGATTGGCTGAACCTGCGGATGCAACCTGCGGCGTGCCAGGGGCTTTCCCTGCACAAGTGGCGGAACAAGTTTGGGAACCACTGGCCTAGAGAATATGCTGAAGCTGTGCAAGTGAAGTGAATGTCTTTTACTGCTTTTACTCCATTTAGGCCTCTGATAAATTTTCCCATTGCTGCTACCACTGGTTCAGCTCCAATAGTGGAGACAATGGTGGGACATTTCAGCAAAAACAACCTTGGCACAAGACGTTGAAGTTAATTAACACACCACTGTAAGCAAGTTCTAATGCACTCTAAAATGATTAGTAGTAAGTTATCAACCACCATGTAGATAGTAAGTGATGCACTCTGAGGGGATTACTACTCCTCTCCCTCTCTCCTTATTTCTGATTGGGTGTGGAGGAGGAGGAGGAGGAGAGGGGAAAGAAGTTGCCTTACAGGGAACTTACAGGGGAAAGCAGAGAGAGAACAGGGGAGAGGAATCCTTAGCTGCTGATATTACTACAGCTGGTCTCTGCTGCGAGAGAGACACCAACCAGAGACTCCCCACCCACCAACTGCCAGGGCCACCTGCAACTGGAAGAGCAACCAGGAAGAGGTATTTTGTCAGGAAAGTCCTCTCCTGTTCTAAAGAAACTCCATGTAACTGGGTTACACACTGCACCCTTTTAGAAGAAGGCAACTGGAGCTAAAATCCTGCATTAAAATTCAGGGTAATTACTGCTGAGTCATGACGGAAGGTGCGTCCAGTAGCTCCAGTGTGAATACATTATTTGTAGTACGAGGGACACTGACCAAGATCAAGACCACGTTGTGCCAGGCACTGCACAAGTCAGGAGGTAAGTGCTTCAGTAAGCTTCCTAATATCAAGGTGATGGGAGTGTCTGTGCCAGAAAAAATTAAGCCAGAGGTGGTCTTACAGAGAAACCTTAAGAACAGCTACACTTGAGAAGCAGCTTAAGTTGAGGTTTACACTGTTATTTCCGAATTACTAATAAAGCCAAGCCCCCAAAAGGTGGAGGGTTTTGGAAACTAACTCTGTTCTGCATGCTCTAAGGGCAGAGCAGAGAATCCAGTTATTCTCCACTTCCTCCCTCTTTCAAAGGGATCAGCACTTCACTGTAAGATTCCACTGTACATGTTTGCAGCTACACCATGCCATCAAGGGAATTAGGACATCCATGACCTCTTTAGGATTCTTCAGTTCCTACAAATGAAAGCTCAGATCCAGCATCCTCATCCACCAAGCATGTAATTCTCATTCAAAAAGCCTAATTTTCCACTTCAAACACCTACTGTATGGTCCAGCTTTATTAACCCAGGGTATTCATAACAGTCTGATCTGAACCCAAAGCTTAGGAGACAGGAAGATGTTTCAGGGTAAATCTACACAGGGATAAAAGACCGATGGCACGGCTGTGGCTGGTCTAGGTCAGCTGACTCAGGCTCATGGGCTAAAAATTGCTGTGTAGACTTCAGGCTGGGGCTGGAGCCTGAGCTCTGGGACCCCACTCTCTGATGGTCCCAGTCCTGAACATCTACAGAGCGATTTTTCAGCCCCAGAGCCCACTCCCCACAGCCTGAGTCAGCTGACCCAGGCCAGCCATGGGTTTATCATCCCTGTGTAGACATACCCTTACAGAGCAGACAGACAGAAGAGCAACCCTCACCTTGACTTAGTCAACAGCCTATACTGGGAACCAAACCGTGGATCAGAAACTGTCATAATAGGCTCTCTGTGGTACGACTGACCCCAAACCGTTCATACATAACGTAATAGGAAATAGATGTCATATGCACTCCAGTCTTTTGACATGTTACTATTTTCTAGTTAAATGTAACATAACTATTCCAAAGCATATCCACAATGAAACACTTTCCAGGAATACGTAAAGGAGGTTGGATGGATAACTAGAGCATAAGTCAACTTTCTGGGTCTAACATTGAGATATCAGAAACTTCAGTAAAAACGGGATGTTTACAGATTATATAAAAACCTGGCAACAAAACACTTAGTAACATTTGTATCTGCTAGCATGAAACCTAAAAAGGATCCAACTGGTTGTGCAAGACCAAGAGTACTATGGTTTTCCACTGGCTTCCAAAAGTCTTACGACAGGGATTTTCTCAGCAAGATTCCATACCCTTTTAGTTCATCAGCTAAGCACATGCCGAATTGTTTGGTACCAGTTTCCATGCATCTTCTTATCATTAGCCGATACCGAGGTTCAAAGACATGAAGTGGGCAAGGGATGGTAGGGAAGGCCATGGTACACACGAAGATGGGAACATCTTCATTCAAACTGCAAAAATGCAAATATGAGAACAGTCAGTCTCCTCACGCATACTGTATTTATTCAGCACAAAACCTCATAGTTGTGGTTTGACTAGAACGGTTTCTCAGACTTGTTTCTCGTAAAATAAGGTCTTGGTCAACAAAAATTTGTTGCTTTCACAGGCACCAGAGCACCAAGGGCTCTCCCTGCTATTAATGCACTCTAGGTACTAATACCTCCATTCTTCGGTTTTAATAGAAAAAGTTTGGAAAATGCAATCGCATTCTCACGCATGTGCATGGAAAAAAGCATCTAATTTGCACATCACTGAGTCTTTTACAGCTTTTATCTGTAATTTTAAAAAAAGATATATTACTGCATACTACATATACTTTAAACATAGCTGGAAAGCAATCCTTATATTCCAAAGTGACGTGGAGTGTTTGTAGGAATTCAGTGGAAATGGGGACTCAAGGACAGAGTTAACTTTCAGCCTCTAGTTTTGTAACACACTTTCATTTTTCTGTTGTGATTTTTTAAATTCAGCTATATGGCAAGTACAAGTAATCATGGATAAAGCAGCCAATACATCTACTTATAAGGATGTGTAGAAGCATACCTGCTTACATTTTACGCTTCTTTTACTCCCAATCCCCCACTTCCTACTGTTGGGGAAGATGTTTTAATTAGTTTTAAATTATGGGTTTTTTATTCACAGAAATAAATCCACTAAAATTTATTGCCAAATAAAATTAATATTTTCCTCTGATGTTGTGCACCTCTCACATCCAAGCCTACTTTTCCTTGATTACTATCGACTACAAACATGCCAACACTGGAATAGATTAAGTGAGCCTTTGAAACCTACTTTCATAAATAAATTAAAGGTTTCTTCAGTAATCTACATCAAAATAAAAGTTTACAACATTTAGATACAACAGAAAAACAACTTACTTTGATAATTCCTTCATTTCTTCTTCATAAATTTTCTTTCTTTCTGATAACTCTTCTGGCAAGTAACGAACTATTAGTTCTTCTGTAAGGACTGTCTTTTTATAAGTTCTGCTTGCCAAAAACTATAGAGAAGAGAGTTAAAGCTTAAGTACCAATATTTAATCAGTTATGTCCAGCCTCCATTCCAAGAGCAAGATAGCTCAAGATGGTTCGCAAATAGTGACAAAACAATTAATGCAGCAGCTTCCTGATGTAAAGTTGTTCTAACCCCCCTTCTTTTCTCACTCTTTCAAAAAATTGAGATTATCTCTGATACAAGAGTGGACACACTATTCACTTCAGTGCCCATAAACTTCCAGAAGGACAAATTTATCATAGGATCTACAACATAACAATAAAAAAAAGGGTACTCTTCAGAGCTGTGAGAATAACTGACTTGCAATTCGCTGGTAGTTCCAAAGTGTTGAAAACAATTCAGTTTGACTCGAAAATTCCAGAATATTTCAGGTTTGGTTCAGCATATCAAAAGAGTTGGGAAAAACTTGTATCAGGTCATCTAAAGAAAAAACATTTTGGATAGTGATAGTCCCTTATTACCTAGCTGTTAAAGAAAGCACTGACCCAGGATGTGGAAAACCCAGGTTCAAATCCCCACTCTAGAACAGGGACTTGAAGCCGGGGTCTCCACCACTCCCAGGTGAGTGTCCCAACCACCAGGGTTAGAGAGTATTCTCAGTCTCTCCTGTTGAAGCTATTCCACTCTGTGTAAAGTGTTTAAGTATTCAGCGGACCAGAGAGAGAGTGAGCGAATGAGAATGACTATTGCCTGGTGGTTAAGGCCTCACCTGGGAGGGCAGGCAACATTCAGGTTCCAGTCCCTGCTCCAATGAATATTTAATCATGTATCCAAAGTGTTACAGCTTCAGCAGGAGAGAAGGGGGAGGGGTGTGTGCTTTAACTGGGCTAAAGGGTGTAAGTGGTTCACCACCACTTCCAGTTTTGTGAATCTAACAAACAAAAACAAAATGTTTAGCTTTCAGAAGTGGTGAAACAAAGCTGATTTGACATGTCTGAATTTCTTTTGACCCTTAACCCTCCTGCCCTCCCCAATTTTGACTGAAACAACTAACTGAAACACACAGGAGTTTGTGAAATGTTTTGATCAATGCAAATCAGCATTTTTCTGCAAACTATTTTCTGTTCCCGTTCCCACCCCCTCCCCGCCCGCATCAAAAAAACAAACACAAAACATTTTTGCCCACCTCTAGTCCTCTTTACTTAGTGTAAAGGAGATAATACCTTTTGACTCAAGCTACCAAGTTATTGCCACCTGAGGAGTCTAAATATTTGGGAATCAGATTTCCCGCAGCTGAGCATACATTCTCTACACCAGAATGGCCAGAAGCGTGCTTTGTTCACCAACCCAGTATCAGTAGAGATACTGACTGCAATGACAGTACGGCCTCTTCAGCATTTTCACAGTCTTTGTTAGAGACTGTTCACGCAAAAACTAAAACGCCTCATTTCAATGTGAGAAAGTAATACTGTACGAACAATTTTGGTCAGTACTTCCCTTCCCTCCGGCCTGCTCCAGATTATTAATACAGCTTAATAAATACTAGTGTTAGTATTCAGACTATGTCTGTGCAGAGCACAACAAGACTACTATGTTGGCCCTATAGTGTTCAGCTGTATGTATGCAAAGAGATTTTGCACAATATGCTAAGATCTTAATAAAAGCTTCTAAAAAACCCCCTCACAAATACAAACTTACTTCAGAGAGCTTTTCTTTGCAGAGCGGGCAATATGGGTTATGGTCAAGGCAACGCTCAAGGCATTTGAGACAAAATGTATGTCCACAGGGAGTGGTAACAGGCTCATAGAATAACCTAAACCAGACAGTTGGGACAAAATAAAATTGGTTCTTTAGAATTTCCATCCCACACACAAACAATACAGATAGCAATGTGTCACTAAGCTTATCATTTGAAAAGCTATTTCCTGCCCTGCATGTCAATCTTGTGAGACATTTTTATTATTTAGTCTCTATCCTAGGACGTAAAAGGGATTTCATTTTTAAAGTAAATCCATTACATTGACATGTTGCAAAAATAATTTCAGCATCTCCACTGATGTTAACATTTATTACATTTTTGCAAAGATGAAACAAAACCTTTAGTTCATGTTAGAATAGCTTCCAGTACAACCCTTTCCTCAAAACCAAATATATTTGGTCTAAAGTTTAGGAAGACTCTCAGCTCTACGCAGTCATACCTCATGCAGAGGGAACACTCGAAGTCAGATGCATCCACAAGGACTGCTGATATCTCACGTAATGCAGGGGTGTCTGAGTTTTCAAGTACAGTATCTCCATCTAAGCGAGAAGGACAGCTCTATGTCAAACATTCAGGTAAAGCAGGCACTATGTATGTACACATATTATGGAATCAGAGTAGTGACCCCATGCTAGTTTCCTATGATGAACCCAGTTTTTATATCTGTTCTCTATGAACACAAACTCCCCCCCCAAAAAACTCCTCTCCACCTAAAATATTACACATGGACCTCCTGCCAGAGCGTAACTTTTCTGAGAGGGTAAAAGCTTTTTCTGTTGGAGAGCCAAAGTTTGAGACAAGACAAAAAACCCTTCAGACTTTGAAATAGATTTTAATTTTTCAAGAGTTTTTCATGTTTCAAACAAACAAAAAACCCACCACAAAAAAGCCACAAAAACCCAACCCAAACCACCCCACCCCCAAAACAAGCTAAATTTAAGAACTCCAGGTTTGTTTTTTTAACACCCCCTTCTCCCTCTGAAATCAGGACTATTGCATTTAAAGTTTTTTTTTGGGAAGGCTGGAGATTAATTTGCTAACACATTTGAATCGGAGAACTTTGCTGTTGCAGTAATGTTTAGCGTTCTCAAGGGCAGGCACTGTTTATAAAAGAGTGAAGAGCGTTAACGAACTTCTAGCATAGCCTGCTTTGTTGGCAAGTTCTGTATAGCCGAATTCCTGATTTTCAAGAATTTTAAACTTAAAGCACAGCCCAGAGCATTAAGCTCTGACTAAACCAAGCAGGCTGAGCCTTTAAGTGCTGAAGCCAGAACAGCTGGACTAAGAGACCTTACTAAATTCACAGGTTCAGCCTAAGTCCCCCAAATCTGCAGACTCCTAAATTCTTGGGTCTTGAGAAACTTACAAATAACTCAAAACCGCGTGGACAAGTCTTGTCTCCCTGTAGACAAGATTTCTACCAGTTTGGACCTAGAAGCTCTGTAGCAGTATAAGTTCCATAATGGTTACTGGCACTTACAAGGTCTGACCCTGCAATAAGATCTCTGCAGGCAGATTCCTTCATCTGTGCACAACTCACTGCAGGATCAGCATCTTTGTCTGAGGATTTTAACACTGTAGTTCAAAAAGCCTAAGCAGCAGAAAGTCTAGAAATACTAAGCAAAAGTTCTCATACCATTGGCATCTCTGCCTCCTAACCCTCTGGTGGAGGAGTCTAACTAGATGTCACATGAAAAATTAAGTTTGTCCCCTTGCATGCAAATTACAACACTACAATTTGTTATAGGACAACCTGTACACAACCTTCTGGCATGTATCAAGTACAGGGGAAGGGTGGAGGGCGTTGAGGTCTTGTGGATGATACATTAGTGGTTTTCATAGAAAATGTTTAATCTTTAACCTATATCTTGAGTGTGGGGTCCCTGACCAATAGCAGGACCCTAAACGGGCTATTCAGCAGACAATAACATGGCATCACATCTTGTGTAAACCTTAAACTGACAGTTAAAAGTGTGAAATGGCTCTAAATCCCTTACTGTGAAGATAGGGGAAGGTTAGATTTCCCACCCCAGTGATTGGGTGGGTTTGCAGTTCACAGGCCACTCTGTAGGAGTTTTCCTATCACAGCAGGGAGGTGGACCATTTCTATTACCTGGAAGAAATGGGTTTTGAGCAGAGAGGTGGAAAACAGACAGTGGTACGTTGTGTGTAAATTTCAAGGCAGAAGTCAGATTTCTAACCCTCAAAATTTGGTGAAACAATGAATGGTAATACAGTGGAGATTTAAAAAAAACATTAATTAATTATTTCATTATACAGTACATTACTGCCTTCTAGCATTCCTTCACACTGCTAAACCCGAGATCTTTGTTAAAAAAGTTTGAAATATCTATGTAAGCAGATGTATTAAATGGCAGAATGGATAGGGGTACTTCTCTTTTAAATGGATTCTTTGTTTTCTGGGAAAAATAGATATTAACATATGACTGATTTTGATGCAAATTAGCTTCCTCCATTGGGCTTACTGTGCCTCTATTTCATGTAAAGAGACGCTGAAGTTTAGCTATACCTCAGAGGCCTAACTACTACAGCACTCCTTTCACCAGCAGTACAATAGATAAGCTATTAATGGATGAAGCATCAGAAAGGCAGCATTTGGAGAAGAGAAGTATGTATTCCTTAGACGAATCAGAGTAACAGCCGTGTTAGTCTGTATTCACAAAAAGAAAAGGAGTACTTGTGGCACCTTAGAGACTAACCAATTTATTTGAGCATAAGCTTTCGTGAGCTACAGCTCACTTCATCGGATGCATACTGTGGAAAATACAGAAGATGTTTTTATACACACAAACCATGAAAAAATGGGTGTTTATCACTACAGAAGGTTTTCTCTCCCCCCACCCCACTGTCCTGCTGGTAATAGCTTATGTAAAGTGATCACTCTCCTTACAATGTGTATGATAACCTGGATTTGTGCTGGAAATGGCACACCTTGATTATCATACACATTGTAAGGAGAGTGATCACTTTACATAAGCTATTACCAGCAGGACAGTGGGGTGGGGGGAGAGAAAACCTTCTGTAGTGATAAACACCCATTTTTTCATGGTTTGTGTGTATAAAAACATCTTCTGTATTTTCCACAGTATGCATCCGATGAAGTGAGCTGTAGCTCACGAAAGCTTATGCTCAAATAAATTGGTTAGTCTCTAAGGTGCCACAAGTACTCCTTTTCTTTTCAGATGAATCAAGACTTCTCTGGAACAATATTATTGATGTTTAGACAAGGCTTTCAACTCTGCTCATAGCAACAAACAAGAATGACGAGTTGTCTGAAGTCGTGTTGTAGCCATGTAGCCCTCTGACCACACACGCCTACTTGTCACTTACCACCCCACACTAGAACCCACATGGGGTATCAAACAATTGCAACCCATAGCCAATGAGAACCACATCCTGAAAGAAATCTTTCCTGAACTCCCCCACCTCACCACGCTCATCACCAGAAGCAAGCTCTCCACTATGATCTTGAGTGAACTCTCACAAAAAAAAAAAAAAAAAAAAAGACAAAAGGAAAAAAACAACTCAAAAATCCCCACCATATCACCTCTGGGTGAACACTTTTCACAAAGCAATCACTCTATATCTGACCTATCAGCACTCATCCTCAAAAGAAACCTGCACAACACCCTCCAAAGATGAACCTGGGAGCTTAAATTCATAACTTTGCTAGGCACTAAAAATTATGGTCTTAATAAAGAGACAGGATTTCTAGTTTATTACAACGATTTGTAACCCACTATCTCCCCATTTTTGTCCTATGACTGCAGGGGTGTTAATGGGCCACTTCAAATTGAATGGTCTCTTAGAATGTGTGTTAGCTACTTGTACTAAGGTCTGGTCTAGACTACAGACCTATAATCGGTAAAACTACGTTGCTCAGGGGTGTGAAAAATCCATCGCCCTGAATGACCAAGTTATACTGACTTAACGCCCTGTGTAGACAACGCTGTATCAGCGGGAGCGCTTCTCCTGCCGACATAGCTATGGCCTCTCGAGAAGGTGGATTAACTACACAGATGAGAGAGCTGTGCCGATGCAGCGTTTTAAGTGAAGACTTGCCCTAAACCATCTATTCTAGCTTGTATTTAGCTGTGACACTGAGGGTATGTCTACACTTAAAATGCAACAGCAACACAGCTGCACCGCTTCAGTGTAGACCCTACCTACATTGACAGGAGGGATTCTTCTGTCCGCATAGGTAATCCACCTGCCTGAGAGGCGGTGGCTAGGTTGAATTCTTCCATCAACCTAGCACAGTCTACGCTGGGGGCTAGGTCATTATTGCTATGTCTCTCAGGGTGTGGATTTTTCACACCCCAAGAGACATAACTATACTGAAGTAAATTCCTAGTGTAGACCAGGTCTGAGTACCCCCCTCCCCCCTCTGAGTTTTACCTACAAACAGTAACAAAGAACTGTTATTTTCTCATCTATTTTAAAATATAGTGCCATAACCCAACACCCTCCCGGCACCTCCCCAAACAAACAAACAAAAAACCCCACAACAGGACAGACCTTTTTTAGGAATCTTATTTAGGACATCCAAGCTTTGTAAATCCCTCAAGTCACTGGATAGCTTTCTTTTTAAACGTGCAACAGGTAAGCTGGAGAGGATTGTTCCCAATGACTTATGGTCTTCAAAATGCAAATCCAGTACATTGTGAGAGAGAGAAGAACTAGTGCTTCGAAGAACATCGGACTCTTGGGACAGGGCTTTTGTTAATTTGAATACAGTATCCTGAAAAGAGAAAAACTGCATGAAAGTCAGGCAGATTCTGTTTCCTCATTTTCTGCACTAATTCTATCCATAGAAATGATAAGATAGTAATGTTATGGGGGCAACCTGGTAACTGATCTGAGCCAATACTAATAAGAGATACTTGCTCCAATTGCTTCAGAAATAGAGGGCTATTTCTCTCATTACAATTCTCATTCTTTTCTAACCACCTCTCCTGACATATTGTAATTGTGCATTCTCAAAGCGCACACAGACTAACAAAAATAAAATGTTATTTAAAACATCACACCATACAAAAACCGCTATTTGGCTCTCTTAGAAAGTGGTACCCCAATCTAATTATATTAGGTAGTCTCAGAGTATGTCTACATAGACAAGAAAAACTCACGGCTGGCCTGTGCCATTCGACTCAGGCTCGGACTGTAGGACTATTTCCAGGTTTGGACCCGAGCTCGGAAGTCTACACAGCAATGAAACAGCCCCACAGCCCATGTCCCGCAAGCCTGAGTCAGCTGGCCTGGGCCAGCCACGGATTTTTCTTTATTATGTACACATACCCTCAGAAATGAGAGATCTAAATACAATTCACACTTCCTTCCACCTTTTTATAATATTGCACTAAAGCCAGATTCCCTCCCTAAAATCTGAGAGGGGAAAAGATGCATTAGTAATAACTAAGCTTGTATAGAAACATATGCAACAATTCAAGTCAGGTAGATCAGATATTACAAGATGCTTCAAAATTACTTTTGGTGTTAATACATTTTGAATATTTTATTCTTTACCTCAGAGCACCCAGCAGCAGAACCATCTTCAACAGCATTTAAGTTGCTTAAAAATGCAGGTTTCAACCTTGTCCGACTAGAGAAAGGTGCAGTGAGGCTGTCATGCACGTTTTCGAAGGCTGGGAAAAACATCTCACACATTATCTAGTAAATGAGAAAAAAAAATTTTTTTGAGCTGGTGTTACAGAAACAAACATATGTATAGTCTAAATGAAGGTTACTTACATGTAACCAGCGTTCTTCAAGATGTACTCTGCATAGTCACAGATGTAGCCTGCACGGTTAGAACGCTAGCTAGCAGTAGCTCTTGGAGCACTCACATGCCTTCCCCAAACCACCCCTCAGTGAACACTGAATGTTCCAGGGAGAGGGTGAAAAAGGGACATGGCAATCCAGCTGCCTCAGTTCCTTCCCCATGTGCCAAGCCCTTTGTAAGGCGGACTCCGAGGCAGTGGGGAAAAACAGGCAGGGAGTGTGACTATGCTGGTTACAGGTAAATAACTTTCATTTCTTCTTCAGGTGCCCTCAGCATATTCCCACACACAAGACGGTAGTACTCTGATGAAGGATGGTGGGGACCATGGAATCCTAATTGAATAAGGACTACAGAACAGCCATACCAAATTTGCATCAAATCTAGATTCTACTTATGCATTTGAGTAGTTGACCTGCTCAGGTGATCTACATGGGTATTTTGTTCCCCCCGATACATGAATTGTTATTGGGTGATCATCTTATTCTAGACCAATCCCAGACACCTTGCCTGTATGCACAATTGTAGGGAATGAGCCTCCCTTCATTTCTTCAGATAATACAAACACTGTCCTATTGTCTGTCATGATCTGGCATACCCTGTGTTTGACCTGAGACAGAAATGACTTGAGAGCCAACCTGACTGCTCTCAGTTTTAAGATACTGATATGTAGATTCTTTTCCATTGGTGACCAGTGAACTCTGAACAGTAGATTTTTGTTTAAATGGGCACCACCCAATCCACCATAGATGCATCAGAGGTAGGTATTACTGACGGCAAGACAGACTGAAAGGTATAACCTTCATTACATTTAGAACACATCCACCACATTAGTAATTCTACCATAGAAGTTAACGCTGATGTACAATAAACATTGTGTAAGACAAGTTTGTAATTTTTCCTAGCCAGTGCTGCAGGTCTCATCTGAAGACGAGAGTATGGGTAACTGACATGATTGATGCTAAGAGACCCAGTAACTGGGGGAAGAGAATAGCATTGACCATTGTGGGGACTGCAGAAGATGTATAGACAACATTATTTTAATAAACCTTTCTTCTGGAAGAAAGACTTTGTTACACTTGAGTCTAATATGGCCCCTATGAAAGGCATCTTTTGGGTTGTTGGATTTAGGAATAGCTTTTCCCAATTTATGCATAATCCTAGATTTACTTTTTGCCGAACATTTGATCCACATGTAACAGGATTTCTTCCCTCAATGGACACTAACTATCCAGCTGTCTAGGTAAGGATATACATAAATCCCATTTTCTCAGTTATGCTGCCATTACCGATAGGCATTTCATAAACAGCCTTGGACCTCTAGATGAGCCAAAGATGATGACTATGTACTGAAACATAGTAGGTCCTCTCCTACCATGAAATGAAGAAATTTCCAGTGATATGGTCTTACTGAAATATGAAAATGTGTCTTAAATACAGAGCTTTAAATCAATCCTGAAGGGAAAGAGGAGGAATTATAGAAATTAGAGATAACATACAGAAACTAAAACTTTTTGATGTCTCACATGCAATCCACCAATTCACAGAGCACCACCTCGCCCTCTGATGGTGATGATGCTAAAGTGTCTGACATTCTCCTCTGGAGAAGGTATCCTTTCAGAGTCTGGATCCTATTCTTGTATCTTCACTAATTCTTCCTCTTCTGGTAACAAATCTCTTACCTCTGTAGGACACCTATCAGGACTTAGACCCACCCTCGGATCTGTTCTTTTCGGATCTGATAATAGAATGTTTCCTTGGTACCAAACTGGCAAAGGTCTATTTTTATACATAGAAACATCTTGATAAGGTTAAGAAGATGGCCAGTAAGAGCACAGAACCCCAGGAGGAATTTGCCAGTCAGGCCAAAGGCCCACATTCGGTTCTGGTGGGAAAAACTTGTCTCTAGATCGGCCATCCAATTCATATCTTCTCTTAGCCAAGCCCTTTCTCATTTCAGATGCAACTGAAGACAGCACTCTCCTTGGCTGAATAAAGGAGAGCATGAGAGGATGGGGGAGTGCACGCGCACACACACAAACCAACCAACCCCTTCTTAGAGGCCTAGAAGAGGGTCTTAAACGGTGGGAGCAGAGGAGAGATCTGGTCTTCAACTCTTCCCCAGACAAGTATTTAATTGCATCTGTTACAACAAAGTGTCTGATAACTCAATTAAGCAGGTAATGGAACCAGAGCAGGATTTCATAGATGAATCTGTGCCATAACTACTAGTTGTTGAGGTGCCATGTCAGTACAGGTTATTGCATCATCCTAGTCTACCCCCCTCATTGGTTCCCGAGCTCTTGTACCCAGGATCGGTTCCTGGAAGACCCTCTGGCCAAATGGTCTCTCTCTCGAGGATTGGCTCTTTGCATAGAGACTGACAACAGTGAGAACCCAGAGCTCATGCTCACCATGACACAGCTGTGTTCTTTTGTCATGGATTGGCTCTAGAAACAGAGGCCAACACCACAGTAGTTTTAACTCGTTGGCTCCTTTAGTACCAGGTACTGAGGTGGAGGTTTTGTCCTTTCCCCCAGACTTGCTTAGAGTGGACACTAGTCTAGGAGACTTGTTCAAATCTTGTACTCTCTTGGTTCTGGACGGTTAGGCTTCCTTATCCATAAATTATCTTAAGTCTGTTCTGTCTCTCCTTTTCAGCTCATTTGTAAAATTCAAGCAAGTCGAGCATTCTGAAGGTGAATGTGCCTCACCTAAGCATGCCAGGCATGTGCACTGAATGCTAGATACACTGCCGGGCATGACATCTTTTAAAACTGGGCTTTTTATTTTTTTGTTTGGCAAAGAATCCTGAAACCAAAAGATTTACAACATAAACTAATGCTAAAATTAACTAATTCTAACTATAAAATTATTAACTAGCTAGCAAGGTGCAAATCCAGGAGCACTTCCTGATCCATTCAGCAGGCCACAGTTGGAAAGAACTGAGATGGCTGGAGTGCCACACCCCTTTTATATCTGCACTCCAATTCCATGTTCACAGAGGTTTGAGGGACAGCAGGAGAGGCAAATGAGTGCTCCAATCCGCTAGTTAGAGTTCTGCCATTCAGGAGACACCAGTTGGGGCATTCCCACGAGTGGGAAATGCAGAGGACACTTGAAGAGCTGGGATGGTGGGTGGGAGGGGGATCACACAATCTGCAGATGAACTCACTGAACACACCAGGGCCGTTGCATCCACTCATTCTCCCTGGCTCTGCCACCCACACAATGCCCTCTCTTTTAGGAACTCCCTGAAACACCCCCACCTCTCCTTCATGGCAGAGGCTGTGTCCCTCTGTCCCACACAGGTCCCTCCATATGACTATCCCCATTTCCCCATGCCAGGGTCTGTGCCCCTCCTCCTCACTCAACTCAACTCCCTCCCCCTCAGGTTCCTGCTACCCCCTATAATATACTGTATAAAACTCTCTTATAAGAGTCCAGGCTACAGACTCTCTCCCCACACAGCAAGTTATGCTGCCGCTTCTGATTTCTCTGCCTGCGGCATGGGTGACTCTGGGAGCCCTGATTTTCCTGTGTATCCTGCTTTTCCGGTGTTCTGATTTGCACCAACAAAAATTAGGCCTGTGCCCACTGATAACCTAGACTGTTTCCTGAAATTCTGGAAGTAATTATTCTATTAGACGGACACCATTAAGTTGAGGTTAGACCTCACTTCACTCAGCCTATGAGGTTAGACCTCACTTCACTCAGCCTCACTTCTGCAGCTTGCTTCCACAGGACAGTGGTAAGGCACACAGTTTAGTAAAACTCACCTACAAGCAGGACAAGAAGGTGATCAAGAAGGCAGAAGTCTCTCCCATGGCAGATGCACTAAGGTTTTATTTGATATTGTGCCAAAATGTGTGGGGTTTTTTATTAACATGGAATGTATCTGAATCCAAAGATTTTCCTTGGCTGTAGGGCACAACAGACCTGCATACAAAAAAAAGAGTGCCATGATGTAGTTACTGTACCTTTTGGGCTTCTTTCTTCATTAAGCTCCATTCAGGATTTAAGGCAACACAATAAAGAAACTCCTTCAGTGCTTCCTCAGTCCTTCCCAATCCAGAAAGAACTTGTGCTTTCACATAATGACCCTGCATGCAAACAAAAGGTATGTGAAACTGACATTTCCAAAGTGACTGACTGTAACACAAGACCAATGAACACTGCTTTTATTTTCTCAAGACATACTGCATTCTTTCAAATGGAGCAGAAGTTAGAAATAGGATGGGGAGTGGGTTGCAATGCTCTGATCTAAAAGAACAAAATGGATGCTTCCATTCCTGTTGTGGCCTTTCCATGGGTTGTAGAGACCAGGAATGGAACACAGCTGTTCCTGAAATTCTTGCACAGCTCCACAGACCCTCTGGATAATGTCAAGTGATTGCATTTGAGCAAACCAATAATCCTTTTAATTGTAATCCTTTTACTTCTGGACAGAGAGTCTGGCACCAGTCAGGGGGTTCAACTCCAGAAAGGGATAGTTGGGAGACCTGCAGATAGATCTGAGCCAAGAGTGGGTGGCTTCTGATGCTGCACTTGTTCTACCTATCACTTGCAAAGAGGCATTAGTTTTTCCCCTGATGTACTTCATGGACTGCTTCAAATTTACCATATAACTTGTATTTCTTTCCACAGTGTGTAACCGCCTTCTCCCTCCTCCCAAAAAAGTGCAGCCCTGGGTCACGTCTGAAAATTAGATACATTGTTGAACCAAATTTTAGTTTTAAAAAATTTGAAATAAACCCAGCATTTTCCTCAGAAAAGCACTGCAGCGTGGAGGGCTGATTGAGCCACTGGAGGGAATTTCAGGAGGCGGAGCATTCCCCTACTGCCAGTGACTGACAGGTCTGGTTCTGTCCCCAAGCATGCCAACGTACCCATTTTAACAGATCAGTGGACCTTAGCATGAAGGACCAATGGACGTACATGCCAAAGCAATTCCATGCACTAGCACAGATTTAAGTTTCCACCACAGACCTCGTTGTTTTATGTAGAATTTAAGCTTTCATTCAAGTTTCTAGCCCTATTGGTTGCCAAAATAGCCTTCCAAAAGCGACCTGAAAAAGTTCTGTCCTCACCACACAGAGAGACCCTGATACATATTTCTGTCTTTGAAACTTGAGTGTACCGTACCTTGGGCCAGAGGGGTTTGTTTTGGCAGAGTGCCTCTGCATCATGGAGAGCCTGTTGATAGTTTTTCATGGTTATCCACAGTTCTGCTCGTTGTGCTATTAACGAACATTTGCAGGGAGCTGGAAAACAAAAAAAGAGAAGGTTAAGAACTCCACGAAGTGAAGAATAATCATGTGCAAAACATAATATCCTAGCCTGAACTTGAGTTATCCCCAAAAAATGCTATTGCAATGAAGCATTTTATTTGTATGCTTACCTATTAGAAACAGAAAATTCCTTCTTTTCTTCCTGTAAGCTATGTATATTCCTTTCTCAGCGTGTCACTAATCAATTATTCTCACATATATAAAGTTCACGGCCAGACTCTTAAGAGAGCTTATGAATAGGGCTGGCAGAATTTGATTTTTTTTTTTCTAATTATGACAATCAATACTGATTCTTATTTAAGATATTTTCTCCTATTTTTAATTATTTGTATTTTTCACAGGTGCTGGGGGGGTCAGGTTGGGGCTGTGGGGGGGTTCCCAGCACCAACAGTGGGGCCCATTGACATCAGGGAGGCTGAGGTCTTGGCCCAGAGGAGCAGAGACCTTCTCTTCCCCCCCACCCAGGATGAGTCCTGGCCCTGGAGGCCACCACCCCGCTGCCAAATGGCTCTGTTCCTAGCCAACAGCCATTCTGCAGTGGGGTGGCCTCCTCCAGGGCCTGGGACGACTCCTCCTCGCAGTCCTGGCTGGGGAAGGTAAGGGGTTGTGATGCCAGGCCAGGACTGCAAGTCTTCCCTGCATCTTGTGCCTACAGGGATCCGGTGTCACCAAGCCTGCGGCAGCAGACGGAACCCTCTGCAACCCCACTGTCATGAACCTGCTTGCTCCTGTGACAGCAGAGCTGGAGAGGGCTCCCTGTGCTGCCCCAGGGCTGGTGCCACCCGAACCCCACAGGCTTCCCACTGATTCCGCCGCCCCCCAATCAATTTCAGTGGCTCAGCTGAAATCCACGTTTACCAACATTTATTGACTGAAAGTGAATCCTGCCAAGCCGAATTATGAATACGTAGCAAACAACATCCTCTGACTTTTCACAATTCTGTTGTATGCTTTGATTACCTGTTCCCTGGGGAAAGAGACCTAACATCAGAAGTGCCAAGCACACTTCTGGGGCAATATGTGGAAAAACTTAAATCTAAATAAACACTGCACACATTCACTGGAAAGTATAAAATGCATAGAGTAAAGGCACCCCAAACTTTATGATCCTGTTTACCACCAGGCTATGTCCCTCCCATCCTCTGTAACCTCCACGTAAAGTAGATACGAGTCTATGATAAAAGTCTTTTAGCTCGCTGACATCTTAAGCCTTGTATACTCTGGTGGCAATTCATTCATGAACCTGATGCACTATAGATTGTAAGCCACTTCAACATCATGGCTTCCCCTCCCCCGCCCCCAAGTTCCCTAAAGACTTGGGTATATAGGGTTTAAGATGCTTAGTCCTACAGCTCTGAGCTAGCACATACCTGTATCTTCCACAGAATGTTTGAACTCTTCACCCTCACACTAAAGCTCTGCACAGCACTTTCCTTACTCAACCTCAAATTTTAAAAACCACTCCATTTCATACCCATTCACAATATGGCTTGTATTTGTTTTAGCCCTTATCCCACTTCCTTACCCTTTTTTTTAATCTTATCTTTATTTTATACATGTTTCCTGGCTCCCCATTTAAAGTTCCATAGCCATTTAAGACTGTAGGTAATTAGCCAGGCACATTTCAATTTCTGTGATCATCTAAACACACAGATTGTAAGGAGGTTCGTGTCCATGGCTGCCCAACTTCAAATGCCTTGTAGAAAAATGGGGTGTGAAGAAACAGGGAAGACAACTTATGTAGCTCCTATAACTCTGCAGTGCACTTGAACCCAAGCATGGAGACTGTTCAGTGCTCATGTTTCATTTCTTTGAGAGCATCCTTAATGCATAGTTACGTAGAAATTATCTATGTTTAGCAGAAACAAAGGGCATGTTCTTGATAGAGATATTGCCCTGTACAACAAAAGTAGCATATAGGTGTGCAGTTGATAAACTTTTACAACTCACATAATATACCAGATATGAACTTTCAAAATGCCTGTACACCTCCTTCCATGACAAACTGGACTTAAGTTCTACAGCAAATTTCTACAATTCTGTCACACGCTATACCAGTACACTAGAAACTGAGGATTAAGTATAAAAATACAATCGGAACAGCTGCTGTCGTATTTTGATATTAAATCAGTGCTCATATACAGCGGATTTCCATATTAGCAGTGTAATCATGCGGCAGAAGCGGTCAGCGGTGAAGCTAGAGGTTCTGGTGATAGAACAAGCAGTTGGGGTTTGGGGAGGTGTGGAAAGCAGTTTGGGATTGTGGGTTAGGCAAGTTGGCTTGATGTTTCTGCTAATGTCATAAATTATCTCTAAGTTTCAGTATCAGTCAAGAATTCAGAGCTATTGTTTCAAACCCTCTATAGGTTCAGGTAGACTACACTGCATCACAGTTCAGTTATAAGCTTGTCTGCAGAATCACAAGAGCATTTTTCCCCTTTTAATTAAAGGAAAGCAGTAATTCTGGAACACAGCAGTTCAGGGAAGGTTGAATTCAACAGCAAATTCCCAAACAGCCAAGAACACGAGGACATGAAAATATATGAAAGGAGAAAGGGCTGGTCTTTTTCCTCCAGAAGTAGTACAAAAGTCGAGAGTTAGATCAAGGAAGACCGTGACAAGTATGACAAGCTACTTCAGGATTCCTACCTTCCTGTTACTCTAAAATGGGAGGCATGGCCAATCTTATGAGTAATGGTCTATAAATGTTAGGTCGATCAGAAATAAGACTTTCCAAAACTACTAAAGCAAAATTTACCAAGAATATAGATTGAAGAAAAACAATTTTCTCCAGAAAGATTAGTCAAGCAGCAAGACCCAAGACTAAGCAATTGGAGTTGTGTATGCACAACTCCAAATGAGCTCACCTGTGCACAAATCTTAGACTGAACTACTTAAATTTGTAATCTGTTATCATTCTCGCACAGCATACTGCATTGAGAGTTTAAATTTACTAACTATACAATTCAAGAATAATAGACAGGTTAAAGTAATTCATGCTGGATCATATCCAGATCTAACTGTCACCAGGAAGATATATTATCATAGAATAATAGGGTTGGAAGGGACCCCAGGAGGTCATCTAGTCCAACCCCCTGCTCAAAGCAGGACCAATCCCCAACTAAATCATCCTTAAAAGCTTCAAAGGAAGGAGATTCCACCACCTCCCTAGGTAATGCATTCCAGTGCTTCACCACCCTTCTAGCGAAAAAGTTTTTCCTAATATCGAACCTAAACCTCCCCCACTGCAACTTGAGATCATTACTCCTTGTTCTGTCATCTGCTACCACCGAGAACAGTCTAGATCCATCCTCTTTGGAACCCCCTTTCAGGTAGTTGAAAGCAGCTATCAAATCCCCCCTCATTCTTCTCTTCTGCAGACTAAACAATCCCAGTTCCCTCAGCCTCTCCTCATAACTCATGTGTTCCAGTCCCCTAATCATTTTTGTTGCCCTCCGCTGGACTCTTTCCAATTTTTCCACATCCTTCTTGTGGTGTGGGGCCCAAAACTGGACACAGTACTCCAGATGAGGCCTCACCAATGTCGAATAGAGGGGAATGATCACGTCCCTCGATCTGCTGGCAATGCCCCTACTTATACATCCCAAAACGCCATTGGCCTTCTTGGCAACAAGGGCACACTGTTGACTCATATCCAGCTTCTCGTCCACTGTAACCCCTAGGTCCTTTTCTGCAGAACTGCTGCCTAGCCATTCGGTCCCTAGTCTGTAGCGGTGCATGGGATTCTTCCGTCCGAAGTGCAGGACTCTGCACTTGTCCTTGTTGAACCTCATCAGATTTCTTTTGGCCCAATCCTCTAATTTGTCTAGGTCCCTCTGTATCCTATCCCTACCCTCCAGTGTATCTACCTCTCCTCCCAGTTTAGTGTCATTATGGTATACACTGCTACTGAACTCACTTTATCCGCTTTAATTTAGTGTTGTAGAATAACAGTTCTGGGTAGGGGAGGGAGGAGGGAAACAAAAACAAGAGAGTCACTCCTCAGAGCTAGAGTTTAAACTCAAATTTAGAGAATCCAGGTGGATTATTACATATCTATAAAGTACCTTAACTCCAAGTGATTGCAACCTCCTCGTACACTCATTTATAAGGGAAAATTAGACACAAAGTTACACACTCGGCTCAACAAATGTGGAATTAATGGGTTCCAAGATGCTGAACAGTAAATGATTCAATCTAAGTTTAAAAAAACAAAACTAAAAACCACACCACACTCACACTTTAACACAAGCAAACATAAGAGTCTTTCTTTCAAAGCTCTCAACTATCCAGCCCCGCTTTCTACAGTTGGCCAAATGGCCATATTTAAACTTAAACATTTGATATTTCTCTGGTTTATTTTTAAACTGACTTTTACACCGTTTCTGAGATCACTAAAATTTCTACCCCAAGGGTCTGATGGCATCCTGTTCACGCTTGAACAATAGTATCAAGTTGTTCAGTTAAAGTATTCCATGAGAGCGCCCACCTGAGTTTATTAATGAATTAGCTTCAGCTCTGCTCACATCCCCTTTGAGTTCAATTTGCAGGCATTCATCAGAATGATTTTTACGCACATAAAAAGTGAGTAAAAAGCAAGTTTTGAGTACACGTGTGCCAGCATTCACACCAAAAAGTGTTACACTGTACGTGGGTTAGAACATTGACACAGCATGCAGAATTCCTCAGAGTGCCCTGGCATAGAGACAGCTGACTGCAAATACTAAAGATAGGACCTGTACACACATTGTGTACATTCAGGATGATTAAACTTATTCTGCCAAGAATGCTTGCAGTAAATAGTTTTTCCAGGTATGTCATAAATATAAAGGGAAGGGTAAACCCCTTTAAAATCTTTCCTGCCCAGAGGAAAAATCCTCTCACCTGTAAAGGGTTTAGAAGCTAAAGGTAACCTCGCTGGCACCTGACCAAAATGACCAATGAGGAGACAAGATACTTTCAAAAGCTGGGAGGAGGGAGAAAAACAAAGGGTCTGTGTCTGTCTGTGTGATACTTTTGCTGGAGACAGAACAGGAATGGAGTCTTAGAACTTAGTAAGTAATCTAGCTAGGTATGTGTTAGATTATGATTTCTTTAAATGGCTGAAAAAATAGCTGTGCTGAATAGAATGAATATTCCTGTCTGTGTGTCTCTTTTTGTAACTTAAGGTTTTGCCTAGAGGGATTCTTTATGTTTTGAATCTGATTACCCTGTAAGGTATTCACCATCCTGATTTTACAGAGGTGATTCTTTTCTTTTTACTTCTATTAAAAAATCTTCTTGTAAGGAAACTGGATACTTTTTCATTGTTCTAAGATCCAAGGGTTTGGGTCTGTGGTTACCTATGCAAACTGGTGAGGATTTTTACCAAACCTTCCCCAGGAAGTGGGGTGCAAGGGTTGGGAGGATTTTTGGGGGAAAGACGTGTCCAAACTCAGTTTTTTCAGGAACCCAGATAAAGTTTGGTGGTGGCAGTGGAAATCCAAGGGCAAAGGGTAAAATTAATTTGTAACTTGAGGAAGTTTTAACCTAAGCTGGTAAAAGTAAGCTTAGGAGGTTTTCATGCAGGTCCCCACATCTGTACCCTAGAGTTCGGAGTGGGGAAGGAACCTTGACATGTATTAGGTGTCAGCCAAGCCATGTGTTGCTCGGAAAGGAAAAATATTTAAAGTTTCTAAAATTCTCAATCCTGCTTAGCTACCATTTCTCCCTGATATATTAGAAGCAGTTTCTTCAAGCCCTCCTCCCAATGCTAAATGGAGTTACACATCCAATCAAAACAACATAATTAACCCACATGTTCAAAATTTCAGCTTAGGAAACAGGTCTATTTCAAAGTCTCCATAATTGCCTACTGTTTGCCTGAGGACTCCAAGCTGTCAAAGACAACCTGGAACTGTATAAGAATGTCTGGGGTCCTGATCCTTTTTATCTCAGATCTGCTTGACACTTCATGCAGGCTTGATGGCACAAATGAACAGATTTGGCAGAAAGAATTACTACTGATCAAAAGATGGTGATCTCTAGTGCATGGGACTCACACACACTAGAATTGGAACACAGACACACACTTGAAGAACTGATACATTACACATACCTGGTTCAGCATACTTAGCAGTTGGTTGGCAAAAGGCAACAATATACAAAACATTTTATCCATGAGCCAGTGGAGTGGTTTTTATTTTAAAAATCTCTCCTCAAAAGATAAATGCATGTTGCATCACCATTCTCATCACAGTTTAGAATTCCAACTAGAACTTCACAGAAAAGTAAGTAAAACAATACAACTCAGACTTACAACCTACATTAAAAATACCTCCTAATCAATATAATTTGGACACTCAGCGTGCTTTTTCTACGTCAATTAATAGAAAATTAATCTGCTTCCAGGTAGCAGATGATGTATATTTAAAACTGCACTGCCATCACCACTAAATCTTGCTAATCACTGAGATAATTAGCCAAGAAACAGTATAAGAGATTCTAAATTCTGCCCAGAAGAAAATCTGACATATCAAGAGGGATTGACTAGTTTCCTCCCCTTACTTTGAGATTACACCTATAAATCTAATGAGGATGGAAGTAGTCCTGCGTTAGCTCAGCTACATAGTTTACACATAATGTCTGCAGTCTTACCCTCAAAGATTCTAGAATGAACTTTGAACAGTGTTTCTCCCCCCACCCCTTTAAATAAAAAGAAAGCCAGCATCAGAGAGATTCAAAAGCATTCTGGGGTAGACTTAGATTTGCTTAGATTTCCCCCTCCCCTATCAAATTCCTAATCACCCAGCACTTCTATTGGAAGTATATTGCTCACTCTAGGAATTGTGCGTGTGGAAACCCAGTTTCCCCCTATGTTTTCAGTTCTCAATTTACACTTCTGGACAGGGAGGGTGGTTTCTTTGTACATTTGTACAGTGCCTACCATGATGGGACCCTGATTCCCATTGTGGCCTCTAGGTACTACTAGGTTTCAGAGTAGCAGCCGTGTTAGTCTGTATCCTCAAAGAAAAGGAGTACTTGTGGCACCTTTGAGACTAACAAATTTATTGGAGCATAAACTTTCATGAGCTACAGCTCACTTCATCGGATGCATCTAGGTACTATTAGAATATTAACTATCTCTCTATGGAGAACAGTGTTTGTACAGAGCTTTGTATACTTGAGTGCTCAGCATAATTTTCAGAGTTCTGCGGATCTGTCAGTGTTACACTTTGGTTTAGGGACGCTTCAGTAGTATACCTCCATTTGTATCAATGGATACAAACACAGACTGGGGAATCAGATAGCCTTGGGCCAATTATAAGTCAGTGAAAAATTAAGAAGAAAAAAACCCCCAACAAGCTACTAAAGAACATCTTTTATTGCTAATACATGATCACACTATTTTGGCTATGTAGCCAATAGAGGGAGCAAGTTAGCAAACCCTGTTATGTAAATGTTGACAATCACTGATGCTTATGGGGGAGGGATAGCTCAGTGGTTTGAGCATTGGCCTGCTAAACCCAGGGTTGTGAGCTCAAGGGGGCCATTTAGGGCTCTGGGGCAATACTGGGGATTGGTCCTGCTTTGAGCAGGGGGTTGGACTAGATGACCTCCTGAGGTCCCTTCCAACTCTGATATTCTATGAAAGCAAATGAGGCAAACAAGAACCACCATGTTTTCCTGCTCTCATGAAACAGGGCAAGGGAATTTTAATGTTGCTAAACAAAAAAAGGACAAAGCATGCCATGACTGAAGAGTAGAGAAGTTTCCAAGATCATACTTTATCTCAAAAGAGTACAATACAAGCAGGCTTGGCAGTATCTTTCAAGGGAAGCTACTTATTCATTGACTTCCACAAACAGAACACCTGGCATCTCTTGCATAAGGAAGGTGGTTGTTTACGAGGCAATTTCAGTGGTAGAGCTGCATTCCTCAGAGAAAGGTAGCAGTGATGTCTCGAAAGGAAGTGGATGTTTTAATACCATTTCTGTCCACCTCTTCCCCCATTTGAAGTTTACTTAATGGATCCCCTATTTGTAACATCCTGAGGCCTTAATCCAGACTGGGGGCTTAATCATGCTGAGCACTGTAAAGAAATAGCAGCTATCCCTGCCCCAAAAGAGCTCTCAGTCTAGTTGTAAGACTAGACATAAGTGATTTAAAAATCAATTAAAAAGAGGCAGGGAACGTGTGTGTGGGGGGGGGGGGGGGAAGCGGGTGCCCCACAAAGGTAACAGCAGTCAAGTCAAAATTATATTAGCTAGCTAGCACTTAACTTGATTAGTCCAATACAAATCTTTAAAAATCAAAATGTTATCATTACACATATCTTTAGGCTATCGTTTTAAAGCTTTGCTTTCTTTGTTCTAAGATTATTCCCCCTTTCCTCCCGGGGGTGTGGGGGGTGTGTGGAGATACTTCTAAAAACCTCTCCCTTTTTCTGCAGCTGACTGAACATGTTCTCCAGAAATAATGCCGTACTGCTTTATTCTCTTTTGTATTAAGAGTACTTTATGCATCTGTAAAAAGCCATACCAATAAAATATTAAGTAATGCACACAGATAATGGTGAAATATGCTATTTTCATTTTTATAATTTGAATTCATCTGTATTTTTATAGCATTAGAGTCTTGTTTTCTGTGAAAACTCAAAACATTTGAACACGGAAGTGAAAAAATAGGTGTGTCCCCTGAAACGAACTTTGTACCAAAACTAAACAAAAATATAAGATAATTACAAAGTTAGAATTAGTTCAAAACTTTGCACTCCCACTCTACTTTGTCCCTTTTCCCATTATAGCAAGAGAGATTGCAGTTAACATACTAAAAATTAAAAGGTCTTAACCAATGACGTTCTTGTATTATTAGTACATCATGCATCATTTAATTGTACATATTACTCTCACATGTGCCTAGTTTAAAAAAAACAAATCAAAAACATTTAGTGTACTGCACAACCAATTCTGTATTTATTCCTCCTCAGCCTTCATCTTCCTTGGACGTTATCTGTTTTGCCACCCACTCCTGTATCTGACCAAGATTCATTTAGGTCCTGATCCTGCAATCTAATCTATACAGACTCCTACAACCAGGTGTAACACTATGGGCTTCAGAGGGACTCTGCAACCATACAGATCTGCTTGCACATGCCCAAACACAGGATCAGGTCCTTAAACTAAACGCTTTAGAGCAAATTCTCATCTGTTATTTTCAGTAAAGTACCTAGTATATTTTAGACCAACACCTGAAATAGTATTAATGCTATTCTGCAACCAAACAGATTCAATTGTTAAAACAGCAACAGAAGTCTGCAAGATTAAAAAAAAAAATAATCCAGATGTAAAGAATCCCTACCTCATAAGAATGAGTGGATGAGATCATCTCTAGGTAAGCATAACTCCCACTTTCATTTTTCTGTGCAATGCAACAGCTAAAAAGGATCAGGTTTCCGAGTCATGTTTTAAGCAAATTTGATATAGGGCACTTAAGGAGGGACATGAGATTTCCTTTTTAGCTCAAACCCTTTCCAGAAAGGGTATCATTCATTTGAAACATGTGCTAGAGAGAGACACGCACTTCATTTGTGTTTTGTTTTTTTTTAAAAAAAACAAAAACAAATCCCACATAATTTACAGTCATAAGAGTGTTTTCTTCTGTGAGAAATCTCACAAAAGGTCTAAAAATGTGTAATTGACAACGGTTATATTGTGTTCTGCAAATTAAACATTACCTTGATTAATTCTTTAAATGGCTGTAAAACATCCTCTTCCCCAACAATCAAGTTAGTTTTATTTTTTTGCTAAAGACCATTCCATTTTCAGAAATATTTTCCAACTGGAGCAAAGACAAATCAGACACTTTCTGCACAGAAACCAGGAAGCGCTTCAGAGCTAGTCAAATAAATAATAGCCATGTCCTCTTCTCTATCATAGGGAAATGAGGGCAACCTGACCTCCTTCCCCTATTACCTCCAAAAGGGAGAAGACTACCATAACCCTTGTGAACAGCTCAGGAAGTCCAACTTATTAGAGTCCCTCCTCGTTCTTCTGGGCTAGAGAAGGTTGTTGAAATGCATGGCCTTTCAGAAAGGTGGGCAGAAGGGGCAGCCATTATTATTTGCTATTATGTAAGTCAGTACTTAGACTGGAAGCTCTTTATGACAGGAATAATCTTTTCTGCCTTTGTACAGCCCCTAACCCAAGGGGGTCCTGATCTGTGTGTGATGCTATAAAACACTTATGTCATAGTCTTCCCTTAACTAGTAATGAGTTCTGGTAAATTATGTAGAAGCCCCCACTTTTGAACAGGAATTCAGTTGTTTCTTCACTTTTTAGAACCGGCTTTCTGGCTTTAGCCAACATGGATCCTTTCTCTAACCCCCTGCAGCCCTCTACTGCAGGGTGGGATGCGGACAGCTTCAAAACAGATAACTGTAGTGCCTCATATTCAGAGTTTACGTACACTTTTTCTGAAGCAGGGAGGGGAGCAGACTCCAAGGAAGAAAGATGAGTGCAATTATGATGTGAAACTTTGGACATGGCATACAATACTGCTAACATAACTGTCAGTGGAAGTAAGGATTGCCCAATTCTAGGACTGCTCTGCTGAACAATTTACCTTTGTCATACTCATCTAGAGTCAGTTTCCCAACCTGGGACTCTCATGGTAAAATCCAGGACTACATTAGCTGTGAATGTGTTCCCTGTTCATACTCCATCTCTATAAAAGTTGCTTCAAATTTGAGAAGAAAGATATGTGAACTCAAAGAAAAAGCACCTAAATATCTCACAAATAGAACCATAATTTCTTGTTTGTAAAAAACCCTGCAACTTTTATGACTTCAAGTCTCAGCCTTTCCAGTTAATTGTTTCTGATATGAAACTTGCTGGTTCTGTTCTAGGTCAGGTTTTGACAGTGAGCTATAAAACCTGGTTGAGTCCAGACCAGCTCCAATAACTGAACTCTACTGTAAAAGTTTACTTTGAAGTTAATGGGAACTCTCAAGTGCTCCACTCCTGACTCCACTCTGTGGAGGGTTCTCTGGGAAGGGGATTTGTGGTTCTTAACCTGTGGCCCAAAATGATAAAGAGGTTGAGAACCTGCTATAGCACATATGAGCTCTCATCATAGGCCAGGACCCCATTGTGGTAGGCACTGTACAAACACAGAATAAAGAAACATGCCCACGCCAAAGACCTCAAGTAGATTATAAGTTGCAGGTCCCCTGCTTCACACTTTAGTTGAATGCATCCAAAGAAGTGAGCTGTAGCTCACGAAAGCTTATGCTCTAAAAAATTTGTTAGTCTCTTAAGGTGCCAGAAGTACGCCTTTTCTTTTTACTTTAGTTGAGAAAATTCTTATGCAGGGCTCCCACCAATACCATTCCACCAAACAGATGGCTCTTGAGAGTGACCACCCCTCCTGCTGCTCCCAGACAACTAGGGGCACCGCATCACCCTCCTGCAAATTCCACACCTGGAGTCAGAGTAGAGCATCGCTGCCACCATCCTTGGAGTAGTCCGAGCGGACTTTCCCCTCCTGCCCCCAAGCTCTGTGAACGCTCCCTCATCAATTCAAAAAATTTAGGGAATGTTGCCAGCATCAACGGGCACAAGCCTAGTGAATTTGGTGCAGAATGGAATACTAGAAAAGCTTGAGTTAGTGGAAAAATGGGGGCAGCCGGGTCTAGACTTCCTAGTGCTGCATGCCCAGTAATCTCTCTGGGGGCCCACTGCTGCTACCTAATCATATCAGAAACAGCAGTTTAATTTGCTGCATGGGGCAACTGTCTGTAGCCTGGACTCTTACAGAAATGGGAGCCTTCCAGGAGGGTTTTATCAGGGGAGAAGCAGGGACCCAGAGGGCAGTGGAAGGGTGGAGCAAGAAGGCACGAGGGAATGAAGGGACAACATGGTGGAGATGAGGAAGACAATAGCTGGGGGTGGGAGAAGAGATGGTGAGGGGAAAGCAAGGACCTGGGTGGGGAGAGGAGAAAGCAAAAGCCCTGCTGTGAGGAAAGGAGGGAGAATGAGGGCAGAGACCCTGGCATAGGAGACCAAGGGTATAATGGAGAGGAACAGAGAATCTGACTTGAGGGAGAGGCATGCGATTTGCAGGGAGTGTCTGCAATAGAGAGGGATGGGAAGGTGGCACACAGGGAGCTTGTGGGGGTAATGGAGGGATGCAAAGAGCTCCTGGTATGTGCAGGGAGCTCAGTCTACACAAGCTATAGTGTGTGCAACCACCTAGAAGAATCATCCAATTTGGGATAACAGGAATGGTTCCTGTGAATGCTCACCTCACTGAAAGGACAGGTGCACTGCATCTTTTACAAACATACCCTTTATTTAAAAGGTCAGCCGGTCAAGTGTATTAAACGGGTGGATTTGATTTAAATCACTAGTCAGGAAGACTCAATTTAATCACCGATTTCTACATAAAAGTGTATTCTTGTTGGTTGTTATAACCTTAATACATATTCTTCAAAATTCAGAGTTAGATGTAGGTTTCATTTTTAGAAGGTACATGCTATACATTTTTAAACAGGGATTTATTTTGAAAACTTTTCAGATTAGTTTTACAGCTATATCAGAAAATGAATGATTGCTTGGTTATTTCATTTACCAAAAGTAATCTAAGCAGGTATTTATGGAGTCACTGAGAGGTGAACTATCTCCAATTCAACAGGTTAATCATTAATATTTGGAGGATTTTCTTGCCATGCTGTATTAGGAGATCACCACCAGACAGACACTTAAATTGTTTTATTTAACTAAAACAACCTTAAGTATTCTCGATTTTTTCTTCTGCAGCAAACATAATATTTTAACAAAACAAGCATATGTCCCTTGCTTCTCACATTTATCTCCAGACTTCTTCTCCTTGTCCAGATCTATTCTGCCCCAACAATCTTCTATTCATTGAACTTCTTGAAACTTTACACTTTTAGAGAGAGGTAAGGGATTGACTCGGTGTACACAAAGTTGCAGAGGGACAACAGAGCTGAGGTCTGTTATTTCTCACCTCTCTAGATTTATTTAAAAACATTTTTGCTGTTAACAAGCATGTTACTTCTGGAGACACAAATCCAGTCTGAGAACTGAAAAACTAAGTATTTCTGATGGTATCTCCTAGACTGAGCACTGAGTCCTATTGGGGAGACAGAAAGATTGATCTATACAGAAGCCCCTAGAACTTCATAAGATTGGGTCCCTAATCCATGAACTATTGGAACTCATTTACAAAACTTTTCTGAAACATTACATGAATATATTGTCTCATATTACAGAATTATAATCCCTATTCCATGATGAGATAGCTTTGAGCTATAATGTATCTTAATTAAAAAACTAATCTTTAGATAGGTTTTATTTGTTTTTTTAATAATTGTTTATCCACCCTGGTATTGAAAATGTGAACAGGGACTACATTTCCTTTTTCTTTGGCAAGCCTCCTTTTAAAATTAGAGACCATTCAATACAAACATTTTTTTTATTGTTTTCTGCTTCCACATGGTGCTGTACAATGAAGAGTCAGAAGGCTGGGGAAAACAAGAGGATGAAAGAAATAAGAAAAACATATTAGCAGTATCTCAGATGTGGCTGCATAATGTGACAATTCATAAGCTACAACATCTATTACAGACAATTTGTAGCATTAAGGGCTAGCAGGTAGGAAAGCACCAGACAATTTACAGAATCGCTTTTGGCCAGCTTTGTCACCTGCAACTGTGGAAGTGAGAGAAATGTCACGTACACTACCCTGACAGTGTTTAACAGGGTCCACAAACAGGATTTTAAAATTGGTTTTCTTTTTGAGAGAAAAATGCTGCTTAATTAAATTTAAGTGTCCTTTATTGTTAAAGCTCTTACTAGAAATGGTTGCTATTACATCCTCAAGTCACTGCACTTTAGACGCAGATAGCATCTAGCTCTGTTGGCCTCGTGTTAGGTAAGGTTCATGCTCATGTTCAGATATAAAGCAATTGTACAGTCTGGGTTCCAGAATGTCAATTATTGTACAAAGTCTAAGGGCCATATGCTGTCTCCAGGTAAACAAAAAGGTCTCATTAACTTCAACAGGAGCTTTGCCACACTTACCCGTGAGCAGAATTTTGCAGTGTTATTTTACAAGACGGGCAATCTGTTCAGAGTTGTATGTGCAACAGGATGAATATGCTGACAATCCTAGTGAGAGGAGGTCTGAACAGCAGTATTGTACACAAGCTCCATCCTGGGAGACCATTAAAAAACTGCAGTTGCCCAGTTGAGCATGGAGAAGGAGATCATATGACTACTGCCACAAACTACTGCTGTCTTGTTACCTTTGAGAAGAGTCTATTAGCCTTACTTAGGAGGTGCTCAGAGGCATGATAATTTGTTCTTTTGGCTTGATAGCTTAATGTTTGCTATCAAAAAAGGTTCAGAGGAACTTCTGGCAGTGGAAGGCACCAATTCCCTTTACAGTTTCCCTCCCCTGCCCTCTCCCCAGCCAGTGACTAGTCTGCTCTCACCCTAGAGTTGATCACAGCCCAGATTCCATTAGCTACAAACGAAACTTAAAGCCAACAGTGTGGTGTGGAACAAAGTACATTACCTCTCAGCCCCCACAAGAACAATGACAATATGAAACAAGAAATAACCAAGATAAGGTTATAATCTCTAAAACAGAGCATATTTCAGATACATACATGCAACTCAAACATTTCTAGTTTGTTGGCCATCATATATACATTTAAGAAGGCTACACATATACCTGGAAAACAAGCAAAAACATTTAACTGCTGGACTATATTGCCAATAATTTTTTAATGTACCTGCATACAAAGAAAGCTTATATGCCATATTTAATTCTTATTTTTTTTATAATAAGATTCTTTAATATAATTCTTCTAATTTTTATTCTCTGCAAGGAAGTTGGATGCAATCTAAGATCACAACTGGGTTTTGTACCTTTCAGTTGCACACCCCTATTCAGTCAACTTCCTTGCTGAGTAACTGCCACCTACTTCATCCAGTAATTGCACAGTTTCTTAAAAATACACAGTAGCTCAGCTTCAAAATAAATTTTTATTTCATTACAGGAGAAGAGTTTCCTGTGTTCAGAGGACACTTCCAAGTCTCTGGAAGATATACAGAAATACTGCATTATTCCTAAATCTAGTCTATCAACAGAGCACTTTCACCTCAGACTCTGGGAAGAGGAGGATGGATTTGTATGGATGCCATGGCAGGGGCCTTGGGCATTGCAGTATCTTGGTCTCCCTCACTCTCTGCCTGTGACTCATAATAGTGGAGCTAGTGGAAAAGCGGATATCCCAGATCACATTTTCTTCTTAACTTGTAGTAGTCCATGCTAACTTTTGACAGTTTTCTGGTCATGTTACTCAATACATCTGCCATTCCATTCCTCTATTCTTTGTTTATGCTATCGTCTCACTATTGCTTCAAATGAAACAAATCAGAATGAAGTAGCAGATCAGTATGAGGCAAAGTTAAATTGAACATCGGCTCTTCAATCAGCTTGAATTCTGAGAAATACATATCAGACAATCATCAACAGGGTTATTTGCCACTTCAGCCACTGGAGTTTAGATCTGCTGCTGTGAAACTCACTGAAGATCCATAACATTCCAGCCTATGGTTCTATAGTTCAACAGTAGAATACATGCAACTAAAAACTCTTGTAACAGTTTGGGTATACATCACTTTTTAAAAAATAGTTAGGAAAGTCCAAGATAACTATTAAGTAATCCAGCTACACTCGTGCAGTGAGGCAACTGCCTCCAAATCAGAACACATCAGTTACAATACTGATTGTTTTAACAGGGATAGCAACCTTATTTAAGTCCCAATATATATACACACCACCTGATTAATTTTGGTAGGTAATAGGTCCCAAGAGTGGTCTAAATATTTTATTAATGATGGAATTAGTGGATCAAAGCAAGATTTCACAACAGAGGATCAAAGTTTTTCTACACATAAAAATCCACTTCCGATACTACCCTACATCAAGTCTGTTATTTGTCCTGCTCCACTCCAGCTGTCTGGTTCTTCCCTCCTCTACATTACCATAGATTATTTTGTTGAGCTGTATGTTTGCTTTAAGATGAGACTTTAAAGCGGGAAGAACGGCCTGTCACTTCTCCACAGTTAAGAGGGGGAAGGAGACTAACAGCCAGCTTCTCTGGCCCGATCCATATTGGCCACTAACAGCATCACCTGGAAGAAGTACAAATAGTGACCTCCCCTGTCTTAATGCTTTGTCCATCACTTTGAAAAGAGGAGAAGAAAGGGAACATGTTTTCCATAGACAAGTGTCCTCCCTAGATCAAAGACACAGTGGAGGGGGAAGCAATCTTACTCAAGATAGATCAGATTCTCCATTGGTGATGAAGTATCACTGTTTTACTTTATTTTTTTTTTTGTACAGTAGGAGATACATTCACTGGCATACTGTCAGTTGGTGTGGTGCAACAGATTTAATTTACCTTCCTTTTGCCTGCTAATCGAGATTGTTTGGTCCCATCCCTTCTCCTCCCCCCCCTTATACCTCATCTAAACATTTCATTTTTGCATCTCCAGCTCCACTCCCTTTGAGTTTTTGGTCCTCATTTCACTAACTCATTTTAAAAGAAATTATACTATGCTGCCACAACAAAGTGAGCAGAGTCCACATACTGCCCATTAGAGAGATTGAAATCAATTATTTTGTTCTGAGAGACAATTCAAGATTGTCCTACAAAGTGATTGTAAAGGTGGAGCAGAAAGAAAAATGCAGGATACCCACAATTTTTGTTTAATTTCCCTGTGGAAGATGTTCCACAGAGAATGCCTTGCACGTATACTTTTTGCCTAAATAAAATTATGCACCTGTCTGGATGGAATGGTATGCAGACTCAGATAACCAACAATAGATACATAGCTCCTCTTTATGGATCAAAACCTGGTTTCATATTTAACAGTGCAAGACATGGAGCTCTTTGCTTTATTTACAGCCATGTCAACTTTTCCTAAGACAATAATGTAAACATTAAGTTATTTCTAGCAATTAATTCTTGTTGAAAGTGTAACTGCGTATGGCCAAAGGCTCACAAATCTGACCACAAACAAGTTTCTCCCATGCAACTATGAAAGAGTGAAGCAGGAGTTCCAGTATATACTTTACATGATGGACCTTTTCACCACCAGTCTGAAAGGATTTTCTAGACATGCTGCATACTGAGTCATCAACCACAGGCAGATAAGCGTTTCATTTTGAAGTCTGATGCACTGGGTACAAAATCAATAGTGAGACTAAAAATAAGAACTACCAATTTTTATTGCATTTACCAGCATTCATTCTCTAGCTTTCACACTGTGAATCATAACGGTCTCTCTCAAAACACTTTTCATACTATTAGGAATCAAAGACTGCCTCTTCTATTTGCATGAGCCCTCTATAGTAACTACAGCAATTGTAATGGGCTTCAGTGCAATAAGTCACGGATGCAGAACTGAGCACATACCAGGATTTATTCCCACACTAGCAGCCGAACACAAAAAATACCCACAAATGTTCCAAAGAGATCCTCTCAGAAGATACTATCACGGCAGGGACAGCCCTGACTAACAAGCTTCTAGAAGAAAGGCAACAGAAATGGAAGAATTGACTGAAGGAATAGACATGACCCACAGTAACAGGAAAGCATCATTGACCTTTCACAAGCTGAATAATAACCCGAAGAAAGTAGAGCACCACCACAAAAATCACAGTTAATCAGGTGGCACACCAGCTTCTGCTCAACTGGAAAGCTCTGAACAAGCAGCTTACAGTACTAATTGTAGTATTTGTACTAACTGCAAACTAATCTGGAAGAAAATCATTTCAGCCAGCTGTACACAATAAATGAACTCAATGCCGGAACAAGTCACTTGAAGAATGGAAAAGCAGCTGGACTTGACGACATATGCATGGAGCAAATTAAGCACTTTGGCCGTGCAACCATGTATGGGTATTATGCCTTTTTAACAATTGCTCATCAACCTTTAGATTACCCAAATTATGGCGACAAGCCTGTGTAACAGCTCTATTGAATCCAGGAAAGAATGCCTCCGACCCAAAGAATTTCAGGCCAATACCACTTCTATACCACCTTTATAATTGCCTCTCACTTCATATTTAACAAGATCTAATACTTCCAAATTTCGGTAAGACCTGCACTGGCCAAATACTAAACATCCCCCAGCATGCAGAAGAGGGAATCAAGAGAGGGATGATGACAGACGTGGTGTTCTTAGACCTTTCAGTTGCATATGATACAGTCAGCCAACAAAACCTGCTTGCCAAAGTCTAAGATATGATGCACGACCCCCACCTAGTGCAGCTCATCCGATCTCTTCCGGAGAAGAGACATTTTTACATAGAACTTTGTAAGAAGTGGAGCCGCTTGAGACAACAAAATTGTCTCCCACAGGACAGTGTGCTAGCATCAACTCTCTTCAACATTTTATTTTTATACTTATATATTTTGTGACAAAGATCCCCCTCTGCCTTAGTGGGTCCTGCACTTATTGGCAGATTTGCTTGCCTCAGAGATTCATGGCAGCCCTCAGTCTGGCCACTTTTGCTAGTGGCTCAAAGCTGCCGTTCACTCAGCTAACTGCATCACTGGCCAGCATGGGGAAAGGGAGGAGAACAATCCCCGCAGTCTCTGCTGACCAACCTAGTGGGTCGGGAGATAGGCCAGGGACCTTCCTCTCTGGTGGAACCCACAATCCAGGTCAACTCCTCCGGTATCAAATAGGGAGTTGAGGAGTATGGGGGGAACCTGGGCCTGCCCTCTACTCTGGGTTCCAGCCCACGGCCCTGTGGATTGCAATGGTCTGCAGTGTCTCTTGTAACAGTGCGACAGCTACAACTCCCTGGACTACTTCCCCATGGCCTCCTCCCAACACCTTCTTTACCCTCACCACAGGATCTTCCTCCTGAAGCCTGATCATGCTTGTACTCTTAAGTCCTCCTTTCTTACTCCCTGCTCCTTGCACACCCTCCCCTAACTTATGGGAGGTCCTTTTTTATGATTAAGTAGGGGTTGGGTCCCTGGGTTTTCCCTTCCACAGGGACCCCACCTTCTTCCTAATGTTGTTGTACCTTGGATCTTCGGCTTGGTCCCGTTCGAAATTTTCCCTCACGGGGCTGGTCTGCCCAAGTTCTAGAGGACGAGTCTCTATTGCTTCTGCTGGTTCAGAGGCATTAAGGTTGGGGTCTGGCTCAGGTGCTTCTCCCTCCTGGACGGCCTCCTTTCCAGCTGCCCAGGTCCACCTACCTACGAGAGAGACCCTCTGGCTTTGGGTCAGTATTCGGGTTCCCAAGGCCTTAGCTGCCCTTCTTTCCTTTTTCTGCCCTGCCTTGAGTGGAGAAAACATCTGGGGAAATTTCAGAGAAAATTGGGGGTTGATAGTTTACCATGGATGCCTCACTAGCTTCAGGGTCCTCCCCTTTCTCCAGTCCCCCTACTGGGAGTAAGTCATCAAATCCTGGGAAGTCGCTCCCTATGAGTGCCGGGTAAGGGAGTTTAGGCACTATACCTGCTGCTTCCTCTGGATTTCAATTTTTACCGGGATGGTGGGGTAATAGCTAACCGTCCCATGGATGCATGTCACCCCTGTGCGTTTCACCTGTAGATGACTATGTTTCACGAGCTTTCCTGAGATGAGCGTGATGGCGCTCCCTGAATCTATCAGTGCTGTGGTCTCTACTCCATTTAACCTCAGTGGCCTGGTATATTTGTGTGGGGTTAGTGCAACCCCCACAATGTAAATTAGGGAGTTTTGCCAGTTGCCTAGGCTACGTTGCATAGACTCCTGGGCATTGGGACACTGTGCAACTATGTTTCCTCACTCCCCGCAGGCGTAACATCTGTATGGGGCCCTAGGCATTCCCCAGTCTCTTGGTTTAGGCAGTCTAACATCACGATCCTCTTCACCCTCAGTGCTCTGACTTTTAATGGCCTCTGGTGGGCCTTCAGCCCCTCTGTTTTTCCACCTGGGCCTTCTTGGGGGCTCAGCTGCCTGAGCTCTGGGGGTTGGTGCCACTAGTTTAACTCAGGGCGCCTCTTGCTTAGCTGGTTGGGTCAGTTCCCTTGTCCTCCTACGCCTCTCTACCAGGGCACAACCTCGTTGTAGGTGGAGGGGTCGTTCTGGCTTACCCAGGCGCGAAGGTCTGGCGGATGTCCTTGCATGTACTGGTCAATGACCAGAACCTCTAGTATCTCTTCTGGACTCCAAGACTCGGTTCGTAACCACTTTTGTGCAAGATGGAGGAGGTCATATAATTGGGACCATGGGCTTTTGTTTTCCTGGTACCTCCACTCACAATACCACTGGGCCCACACTGCGATCGTTACCCCAGATCTGGCCAGGATCTCTGCTTTCAGCCAGGGGTAGTGTGCTGCAGCCTCTTCAGACAGATCATAATATGCCTTCTGGACACAGGAATGGAGTGAGGATGCCAGACCAGTGTTCTTGAGGCCAAGCCTCCCGTAGGGCTGTCCTCTCAAAGGCCAGGAGGTATGCCTCTATGTCATCCTCCCGCGTCATACTCTGCAGACAATTGCTGGGCCGTATGATCTGCGTCCCATCATGGCTGCTATTCAGCTCTGTAAGGGCCTTCACCTGGTTTACCAGTTCCCGCAACATAGCATGGTCTTGAGCAGCCTGATCTATCAACGGGTGATTGGTCTCTTGATGCAGCAGTACTGCCTCCTGTTGGGCGGCTGCCTGAACACAGATAGCCTCCTGCTGGGCAGCTGTGGCTTGTATAAGTGCCCACACTACATCCTCCATTGTGGTGCGGGGGGTTGGGGGGAACAAACCAACAAAAAAAACCCCACACCCCTCTCCCTCTTTTTTTTTTTTTTTTTAAAAACACCCTATTTCTGCTCCGCTGTGCGCCTGATCCCACTCCTGACACCAGTGTGACAAAGTTCCTCCTCTGCCTTGGTGGGTCCTGCGCTTATTGGTGGATTTGCTTGCCTCAGAGATTCACGGCAGCCCTCAGTTTGGCCACTTTTGGTAGTGGCTCAAACCTGCCATTCACTCAGTTAGCCTCATCACTGGCCAGCATAGGGAAAGGAAGACGAACAATCCCTGAAGTCTCTGCTGATCCACCTAGTGGATCGGGGAACAGGCCAGAGACCTTCCCCTCTGGTGGAACCCACAGTCCAAGTCAACTCCTCCAATATCAAGTAGGGAGTTGAGGGGTATGGGGGGAACCCGGGCCCACCCTCTACTCCAGGTTCCAGCCCAGGGCCCTGTGGATTGCAACTGTCTGCAGAGTCTCTTGTAACAGCTGCATGACAGCTACAACTCCCTGGGCTACTTCCCCATGGCCTCCTCCCAACACCTTCTTTACCCTCACCGCAGGATCTTCCTCCTGAAGCCTGATCACGCTTGTACTCCTCAGTCCTCCAGCAGCACATCCTCTCACTCCCTGCTCCTTGCACATCCGCCCGTAACTGATGGGAGGTCCTTTTTAAACCAGGTGTCCTGATTAGTCTGCATGCCATAACTGATTCTAGAATGTTCTTAATTGGCTCCAGGTGTCTTAATTAGCTTGCCTGTCTTAACTGGTTCTAGCAGGTTCTTGATTGCTCTAGTACAGCCCCTGCTCTGGGAACTCAGGGAACAGAAAACTGTTCATCCAGTGGCAAGTATATCCGCTTTCTACCAGACTCCTGTACCCATAGGCAGATGATCTATGCATCGCATCACAGGAGAAGGACTTTGCAACCGTCTAGAACAGACTATGAGCAACATCTCAACTTACTACATCAAGAATCGCTTCAAACCAAGATACAGGTGATGGTTCTTCACTTATGCCATCAAGAATCAAAGTGGAAACTAATCACCAACTAGAATGGAATACCACTGACTAATCACCTGAACGCGATCTACCTGGAGATGACCTTGGACCAAATGCTTTCCTTCAAAGCACATGAAGAGAAGGTGAAAGGGAAAGTTAGCATCTGCAACAACATTCTTCGAAAGTTGGTCACCTCAGAGTGGGGAGATAATCCAGCTACTTTGCAAACCACTGCTATTGCTGTGTGCTACTCCATAGCAGAGTATGTATGTCCAGTGTGGGAACGATCAATCCACGCTAAAAAACTAAATCCTGTCCTAAATGACAGCTGTCATGTAAAAACAGGATGTCTAAAGCCAAGATCAAAGAATAGCCTGTACTTATTGGCTGGCGTTGCACTATGTGGGATAGCTCAGTGGTTTGAGCATTGGCCTGCTAAACCCAGGGTTGTGAGTTCAATCCTTGAGGGGGCCATTTAGGGATCTGGGGCAAAAATTGGGGATTGGTCCTGCTTTGAGCAGGGGGTTGGGCTAGATGACCTCCTGAGGTCCCTTCCAACCCTGATATTCTATGATTCTAAGAGGAAGGTAGCAAGCCAAAGAGAAAGATCACAGCAGATGGCATATATTATATGGTCACTCAGGAGTAACCAAATGCCTTAAATCACAAAAGTTTTATGACCAGTGTTTTGCTTTTCGATACGACAGCTGGCAAAGCACTACTGAGGTTATGGAATGAAAGACTGCATGCAGTTGGATGCACTGAAATAGATTTGGAACCCAGGAGGGCCTTCCTGGAGGGGCTAAAGTCTGTTTAATGTGGCGAGGTCTGAACTGCCCACGTACACCAACTGGTAGATCAAAAACTAGCATGATGAAATGGGGCTACTCTAAACACTAATACATGCAAGTGTGCTGAAGTGCAGACCAGGGATCACCTGCTTGTTTGCAGACTCCTTGGGGAGACCTGTACAAAGGAGGACCTCGCTGCAGTGACGGAAACAGCCATTGCTTGTGTACAGTTCTGGAAAAACATCTAGTCTGCCACAAGGATACAAGAAGCAGTATTTTGTCCTTTTAAAAAAAAGGGGGGGGGGATCATTCTATCTCTACCTCCCACCTATTCGCCTCTTCTCTCCATTGCACATTACTACTGTACTGCTTGGTCCTCCATTCCCCCGGTCCTTTTCTCCTACCTCCACATGCTACCCTACCAATTGATTCCCTTCTCCCCTAGGGATTTCTCTACCACTGGCAGCTCCAGCCACAGAAGATAAGAACCTAAGAATGGCCCTACTGGGTCAGACCAAGGATCCATCTAGCTCAGTAGCCCGTCTTCCCACAATGGCCAGTGCCAGGTGCCCCAGAGGGTATGAACAGAACAGTTAATCATCAAGTGATCCATCCCGTCGCTCATTCTCAGCTTCTGGCAAACAGAGGTCAGGGATACCATTCCTGCCCATCCCATTAATAGCCATTGATGGATCATTCTTTTTAGGAAACAGATCTGAGGAACTGTCCCAAATTGAGGTATCATTAGAGGTGGTTTTGGAACATATTGCTAAGTTAAACAGCAATACATCACCAGGATCATATGGTATTCACCCAAGAGTTCTGAAGAAACTCAAATGTGAACCTGCAGAACTACTAACTGTAGTCATTTAAATCAGCTTTTGTACCAGATGACTAGAGAATAGCTAACATGATGCCAATTTTTAAAAAGGGCTCCAGAGGTGGTCCCAGCAATTACAGGCCTGTAAGCCTGACTTCAGTACCGGGCAAACTGGTTGAAATTATATTGAAGAACAATATTGTCAGACATATAGATGAACATAATTTGTTGAAGAAGAGTCAACATGGTTTTAGTAAAGGGAAATCATGCCTCACCAATCTACTAGAATTCTTTGAGGGGGTCAACAAGCATGTGGACCAAGGGGATCCAGTGGATATAGTATATTTAGATTTTCAGAAAGCCTTTGACATGATCCCTCACCAAAGGCTCTTATGCAAAGTAAGCTGCCACGGGATAAGAGGGAAGGTGCGCTCATGGATTGGTAACTGGTTAAAAGATAGGAAACAAAGGGTAGGTATAAACGGTCAGTTTTCAGAACTGACAGAGAGGAAAATAGTGGAGTCCCCTAGGGGTCTGTTCTGGGACCAGTTTTATTCAACATACTAATAAATGATCTGGAAATAGGAGTAAACAGTGAGGTGGCAAAATTTGCAGATACTACAAAATTACTAAAGATAGTTAAGACCCAGGCAGACTGCGAAGAGCTACAAAAGGATCTCTCAAAACTGGGTGACTGGGCAACAAAATGGCAGATGAAATTTAATGTTGATCAATGCAAAGTAATGCACACTGGAAAGCATAATCCCAACTATACATATAAAATGATGGAGTGTAAATTAGCTGTTACCACTCAAGAAAGATCAAGATGGCTCCTGTTTCCTTTCCTCTTCCTGTGAAACACTGGCTCTTTCAAAGGCAGTTTTTGGTTTGTTTTTTAAAAGCACATGCATCTATAAAAAAAGTGCTCTTAGGACAGTGTGACCTGCCAACTCTCCACAAATCATCAAGGAGTGGTCTGCAGTAAGTAAGCTATTTGCACAATTTTACAAGGCCAGAATTAATCCTTCATTTGAAATTTGTCATACTAGTGACAGTGTTACCTGGCAGTGCATTTCCAAATACAGTGCCAGGTTTGTGTTTATATCCCTGCAAATTCCAAATACCAGCCCCTTCTTTGAACAAAATTTTTTTTTAAGATATTGGGTATATTTTACTATAACTTTTGAGGCATAAAGGCTCACAAAACCATTTCAGAGAGAGAATGAAGAAGTACTCTAGGGGCTTGTCTACACAAAGTTGCACCAAAATAATTAAACTGGTAATTCACACTTTTTGATATTTCAGTGCAAGTCTGTGTGTGGACACTTATTTTGATTCAAGAGTGCCCTGTTTCAATTTTGCTTATGCAAATTAGAATCATAGAATCATAGAATATCAGGGTTGGAAGGGACCCCAGAAGGTCATCTAGTCCAACCCCCTGCTCAAAGCAGGACCAATTCCCAGTTAAATCATCCCAGCCAGGGCTTTGTCAAGCCTGACCTTAAAAACCTCTAAGGAAGGAGATTCTACCACCTCCCTAGGTAACGCATTCCAGTGTTTCACCACCCTCTTAGTGAAAAAGTTTTTCCTAATATCCAATCTAAACCTCCCCCACTGCAACTTGAGACCATTACTCCTCGTTCTGTCATCTGCTACCATTGAGAACAGTCTAGAGCCATCCTCTTTGGAACCCCCTTTCAGGTAGTTGAAAGCAGCTATCAAATCCCCCCTCATTCTTCTCTTCTGCAGGCTAAACAATCCCAGCTCCCTCAGCCTCTCCTCATAACTCATGTGTTCCAGTCCCCTAATCATTTTTGTTGCCCTTCGCTGGACTGTCTCCAATTTATCCACATCCTTCTTGAAGTGTGGGGCCCAAAACTGGACACAGTACTCCAGATGAGGCCTCACCAATGTCGAATAGAGGGGAACGATCACGTCCCTCGATCTGCTCGCTATGCCCCTACTTATACATCCCAAAATGCCATTGGCCTTCTTGGCAACAAGGGCACACTGCTGACTCATATCCAGCTTCTCGTCCACTGTAACCCCTAGGTCCTTTTCTGCAGAACTGCTGCCTAGCCATTCGGTCCCTAGTCTGTAGCTGTGCATTGGGTTCTTTCGTCCTAAGTGCAGGACCCTGCACTTATCCTTATTGAACCTCATCAGATTCCTTTTGGCCCAATCTTCCAATTGGTCTAGGTCCTTCTGTATCCTATCCCTCCCCTCCAGCGTATCTACCACTCCTCCCAGTTTAGTATCATCCGCAAATTTGCTGAGAGTGCAATCCACACCATCCTCCAGATCATTTATGAAGATATTGAATAAAATTAAACTACTTAAGCTATATCAAATAGGGCATTTTTCCGACACAGGTTTTCAAAATAAAGTTTTCACAAGTCAAGGCCAGCAGAAATATTCCATTACTACTACATTTCAATAACAGGACAGTACTGGATATATTTCCATCTCTGTTTTGCTATTCCACTATTTACCCCAAAGAACAAAACAGTCCCCCTCTATGTTTACAAGTCAATCAACTGCAGTGTTGAGCAAGCAATGAGAACCAGGGTTAACTGGACACAAATTGCAAACCTGACTACTCTGTCTCTATTGTCCCATGTAAAAAAAATGTAACAAATAGTACAAATACCCAATGAATTATATTGCTTCACTTTCGCTATTAGTTACTACAAAGGGGCGAGAATCCCCCCCCCCCCAACACACACACACGCTATTAAGGAACACAGTCAATTTTAAGAGGTGAATAATCACAATATTAAAGTAGACTAGACTGTATCTAGACTAACTAAAAAGAAGTTAGTCTCTTATTTCACGTCATTTGACAGCACCTTGAGTTTCCCCATATATACTGTTTGCATGGATCTTTTACACACCAACAGGAGAAAGTTTTTGTTGTTGTTGTTTTATTTTTAAAGAAAAATGTGATGGTAAAGCCATAGAAACCGGCAGGACAACTCAAGGCCAGATGTAGCATCCAAAATTGTGTAACTCATTTACCATGACTAGGATTTCAGATTGGTTTGCTCTATATATTTACAGTGTGGCAGAATTTGGCAAAGCAGAAAGCACCCACCTCCTTCTTTGGCTGCTGTCTAGGTGCCCCCCAAAATATACCGTGACAACAGCAGCATGTGGTGTTACAAAGGTGCTAAATAATTTAACAGTCAAAGAACCATTCTAGCCCCTTAACACATACCCCTTGTGTCCACATAAAGAACCTGTTCCAACAGGTTTGCGTGCATGCGGGTCTATAAGGGGTCATTGCACCCCCTTTTATTGACAGAGTGCACCTAGGCTAGCTAAAGCGGCTCAACCACGCCTCTCCCTGGAGTACACGGGTGGTCTTCACTAATCTCCCAGAATCCACGGCTTCGTGCCCGGCCGGTGGAAAGGGAGCCAGAGGGCACTACAAGGGAAATGGTTTAGGACAGCGGCAGTACGAACTAGAGGCTAAACTTAGAACCAGTCAGCAGCACGCGGCGCCCGAACACACTGACCCACGTGGACTCAGCACAGGGCAGTGCGGGAGGCAGCGCCCGGAGACAAAGGACACGCTGGGGGAGGCCGGGCCGGGGGCGGCGGCGGCTGCTGCTGCAGCCTAGCCGAGGGCAGGGAGCGGGGCAGGGCTCGGCCGCAGGGCCCAGCCGGACACTCACCGGTCTCCAGGGCCTGGTTGTATTTCTCCAGCGCGGCCGGCAGCTCCTGCCTGTCCCGCAGCTCGTCCCCCTCGGCGCGGAGCCGCCGCGCCCGGCTCTCCCCCTCCAGCCACTTCTCCAGCAGGTTGCCCAGCACCACGTTGACCCGGGCGCTGGCGGGGCCGTCGGCGGCGCGGCGGGGCCGGTGGCAGCAGTCGCCGGGCTCGGCGCAGCGCCGGCAGCGGGTGTGGCCGCAGTGCAGGGTCACCGGCTCGCAGAGCAGCCGCCGGCACAGGGGGCAGCCGAGCAGCTCGGGCGGGCGGCAGCAGGCGGGGTCGCCCAGCGCCTCGCCCGCCCCCTCGGGGCCGCCGCCGCCGCCGGGCCAGGGCGGCAGGCGCAGCGCCTTCTCGCGGAGGCTGAGGGCCAGGCTCTCCGCCAGCTCCCGCAGCTCCTCGGGCCGCAGGCGGCCCAGCCGGGCGGCGGCGCTGTAGGCCTCCAGGGCCTCGGCCATGCGGCCGGCGCGGGCCAGCGCGTCCCCCCGGCGCAGGCAGAGGCCCCGCTCGGGCTGCGGCAGCTCGGCCAGCTGCGAGCCGTAGATCTCGGCCGCCAGCTCGAAGTTGCCGCCGCGAAAGGCCTCCTCGGCCACCTGCAGCATCTCGGCGCAGGGCCCCGGGCTCGGGCTCGGCTCCATGCCGCCCGCTCCGCTCGCCGGCGCCTACTCCATGCCGCCGGCCCGCGCCTCCTTCCTGGCAGGCTCCGGCCCGGGGGGTGGCCCTGCCTGCTTGCCTGCCTCGCTCGCTGCCTCCCCCTGTCGCGGGCGCCTGCCCCCGCCCCTCCACCGGCTCATTTATTATGTAATGGCTGTGTAACGCGCCGCCGCCTCCCGCCCAGCCGCCGCGGTGGGGAGCGGCGGCCCGGAGATCGCACCGCCACCGCCCCCTCCCCCTCCCCCTCCACCGGCCGGCTGAGCGAGGGGAGCTCCCTGCGGGCTGGGAGCCTGCTCGGTGCCGGGCAAAGGACCGTGCTCAGCGCGGGGTGGGGGGCGCTGTCCTGCAGAGATCGCCCTGCCGCTGCAAGCCCCTCTGCGTGGATGGAAAGGGCTCGGTCCTGGCTCCTCCACGCCTTCGTAACTGGAGGGACGTCAGCCCCCTGACTTGCTCTGGTGCCTAAGGAGGCAGGCGCTAGTACACTCTTACACACGCAATTTGGGAAAGGAGCAGCTTGAAGTTCCTGGGCTGTTGCTTTTCACTCATTCCTCTTCACATTCGCTCAGCTTATATGTAAAACGATGCTTTTTCTTCACCTACCAGCCCCTGCCAACTCAGTTTGGGATCTGAAAGTCAGGCTGCTGGGTTCTTCATGGGTGGTGCAGCAGCAGCAGTAAAAGATAATGCACTCGGAGCTTAGTTAAAAGCAGTTGATGCGTGAGTCTCAATGGAAACCAGCTATTTCTGCAGGGCTAACAGGAGTAAAATGGTTTCAGAGTAGCAGCTGTGTTAGTCTGTATTCACAAAAAGAAAAGGAGGACTTGTGGCACCTTAGAGACTAACCGAAAGGAGACAAGATTTATTTTAGTCTATTGTGCATGCAGAAATTATTCTAAGGAACAAGAGCAGATAAATAAGAAAGTGCCATTTTTCATAGGTTTCAGAGTAACAGCCGTGTTAGTCTGTATTCGCAAAAAGAAAAAGAGGACTTGTGGCACCTTGGAGACTAACCAATTTATTTGAGCATAAGCTTTCATGAGCTACAGCTCACTTCATTGGATGCATACTGTGGAAAGTGTAGAAGATCTTTTATACGCACAAATACTCACCAGCAACCACATACCACACAACAGAACCACTAACCCAGGAACCTATCCTTGCAACAAAGCCCGTTGCCAACTGTGTCCACATATCTATTCAGGGGACACCATCACAGGGCCTAATAACATCAGCCACACTATCAGAGGCTCGTTCACCTGCACATCCACCAATGTGATATGTGCCAGCAATGCCCCTCTGCCATGTACATTGGTCAAACTGGACAGTCTCTACGTAAAAGAATAAATGGACACAAATCAGATGTCAAGAATTATAACATTCATAAACCAGTCGGAGAACACTTCAATCTGTCTGGTCACGCGATTACAGACATGAAAGTTGCAATTCTTCAACAAAAAAACTTCAAATCCAGACTCCAGTGAGAAACTGTTGAATTGGAATTAATTTGCAAATTGCATACAATTAACTTAGGCTTGAATAGAGACTGGGAGTGGCTAAGTCATTATGCAAGGTAACCTATTTCCCCTTGTTTTTTCCTAAACCCCCCCCCCCCACGTTCTTGTTAAACCCTGGATTTGTGCTGGAAATGGCCCACCTTGATTATCATACACATTGTAAGGAGAGTGGTCACTTTAGATAAGCTATTACCAGCAGGAGAGTGGGTTTGTGGGCGGGGGGGGGGAGAAAACCTGGATTTGTGCTGGAAATGGCCCAACTTGATTATCATACACTTTGTAAGGAGAGTGATCACTTTAGATAAGCTATTGCCAGCAGGAGAGTGGGGTGGGGGGAGGTATTTTTTCATGCTTTGTGTGTATAAAAGATCTTGTACACTTTCCACAGTATGCATCCGATGAAGTGAGCTGTAGCTCAGGAAAGCTTATGCTCAAATAAATTGGTTAGTCTCTAAGGTGCCACAAGTACTCCTTTTCCATTTTTCATAGTGACTTTTCCAAGTACAACTGCACCATAGAAGGTGTATTTGCCAATTTCCCTAAGACAAATTCCCAACCAACAGCCTTTTTGCTTGTGGCCCCACCTCTTTACTGGCCAGTAGTTATAGGGCTGATCTGTCTTCAGCTCTGTCAATTTCCTGCATTCCTGCAACTCTTGCACCATTAACATTGTCAGCAAAGTCATCCTGACCTACTAGCACTGCTCATTATCCACACCCTCACTGGCTCTAGGCTACTAGTGTCTAAAAGCTTATCTTAGTATCCTTTGAAAGTTTCATCAATCCCTTTCCTGGGATCTTTACTTGTTCTACTATGATAGGGCGTTACTTTACTTGCTCTACTGTGATAGGATGTTAATACAGGATTGAACACCATTGCGCCCATTTTGTTGAAGAGAGCAGGCTGGGCACACTCTAGTCACATTCTCCACTTCCTACGTCTTCTAGGCAGAAGGTGACGGAGCATTTTGTTCCACTATATTGTGGTGCATCTTGGCAAGGACCAGTCAGGAGATCTTGGGAGGCTGATGACGATGGGATCAACCACAAGCATCACGGTTGAGCCGTTTCTCAGAGTTATCCTCTGGCTCCTGGGATTCTGAGCTGGAGTGGCAGCACTTTTGCTGATTCTGCCTCCTGCTCCCATCCTTGGTTCCTAGCAAAGGGACCCTTTCTGACAACTCTCTTTACTATTCTGGAAAGGGGGAGGCAGGCACATCACTGATTTATCTAAATGTCTTCTAATTGCTCTGGGATGGCTATACACCTCAGCTGCAAGGCTGGTCTGTCTTGCTACAAGGTTTTTGCTACCAATACTGACCCACGTGACATTAATGAACAATAACTGTTTTACTAATTTAGATGGAAAGGTATTAACATGACCCTGTCACTCCAATTTTAAACAAGGTTCGGTATACAGAGACCTCAGCCTGCTTAGTACCATGGCAAACACATCATTACAATGTTTGACCTTTTATTAAAAGATACAAAAAAGAAGGGAACAGTTAAAGCATTTGAAATGTTAATTATTTAAATAAGGCTTTCATTTTAACAGTATACCTTGTTCTCTTTCCCTTTACCTGGAGAGAGATTTTAGAAGACACTTCCCTCTTCCCCCATCTGAAAGCGTTTTAGATGGTAATTAATAACTGTCTTTTGGGGGGAAAGAGATCAAGTTATTTGATGTGGACTGGAGCTCTTGTTGAAGTCTTCTTGTTGTTGTCTTTCCTAAAAGACAAACTAAGAGAGAAATGAACAGCAGAGATAGCTATTGCAGCTTCTGTGTCTGGTGTTGAACTCTCATTTGCAACTTAACTGCTGGAGAAACACAGGCACAGTTTATGCTCTAATCCAGTGGTTCTCAAACTTCTTTTTTCGTGGACCACTTGAAAATTGCTGAGGGTCCCGGCGGACCTCTTAATGATCTTTCCAAATGTTGTTTGTTCTGTTAGCTAACTATTGTAAATCGCTTTGGATAAAAGCAGTATATTAAAAAAAAGTAATAATAATTAACGTTTTGAGATTCTACAAATAAAGGCACACAACTCATATTTTAATATCAGTAGTCTTACCTTTCTAATGCAATGGATGTGCGCTCCCTCCCCCGCCACGGCAGCCCCTGAGGTGGGGCTGGGAAGGAGGAGGGTCTCTCTCTTTCTTCCTCAACTGCAGCAGGCACAGAGCTGAGGCTGGGACAAGGGCCATCTCTCCCCGGCAGCCACAGCCCTGGAACTGGGGAAAGTCGCCTCTTTCTCTGGCCACCACAGCCCTGCACATCCCAAATTCCCCCCACCCCCTCTTCTCATCACACTCCCTCCTCCCACCTACCCCCTATTCCTCCCAAAGCCAGCACCTCACCTTACATGTGCATCTTCTCCAGGGTCCAGGCACCTAATTAGTGAAGCCCCGCCTGCGCGGCTCCACTAATTAGGTGGGTTGCCCTTCATTCTCTTGTGTGCCGCCACCCGGCGTGCACCTTAGAGGGAGCTGTCCATGGAACACCTGAATGGAGCTCGCGGACCACTGGTGGTCAGCGGATCACAGTTTGAGAACTTCTGCTCTAATCAGCTACTCTGAGACCGGGCAAAGTTGTACCTGTGTCAAGCTGTTAAGGGCATTGCTTTTAGCTGCCTGTCTAGTCACTGGCTTACAACAGTGTTGCAAAATATACAGTCTTGACTGATTAAGATAGACTCTTATTAGACAGAAGGAGGAAAAAGAAGAGAGATAGGAAAGAGAAGAAATAAGGTGGGGAAGAAGAAGGACACACAAGGGGTGTGTGTATGAGAAAGAAAGTCTCACATCCCAAGAGGTAGTTGGGATTTAGCCAGCACAGATGGAGGTGGCATCTGGGTCCCTTGGTCTGGTCAGAGTAGCAGGATCAACGATGAAGGCCTAATGGTGTTACGGTAGATCCCAGAGTCCTAGAAGACTGTGTGGGTGGCAGTCATGATGCTAAAGCTTACTGCTGCAATTTTTGGTGGACAGCTTCTTCTGCTACTTTCCCCCCAAAAGCATTTTCTTTTTAAGAACCCCAAAACGAGTGATGAGTGGAATAATCTATTCCTTCATTATTTTGGCCACCAATAGGTTTAATTTCCAAACACGCCAATTTTGGTTCATTGATTTCAAGTCCCACACTTCTCTTGTTTACCAGACATGATCTTAACACATTCCTTGAGTTATATCAGTATGCTTTTTTGTTTGGACTATTCAGTATTTCTGTCTCCCTTTTGTACCTTTTCCCATCAACATTTATTGTTATATGTTATTGGAATATTTTGTAACTTTTTATCCACTCTCCCACATTTAGGCTTACAAGTGGGGTGAATTCCAGTCATTGAATTTGCTGCTGTTTTATGTGATGACTAACTGGAATGGCTGCAATTCTTTTCTCATCCTTACTTGCTGAGTACTCGCCAGGAGTGCCTTTCACTAAGTCCATCTTCCAAAGTCCTTTAATTAGTAACATAATCAACATTCTCCTAATTTATTCTCCTGGCATGTAACGTCTATTTTATTAAGACAGTCTCTTGCTACTTGTCAGAGAACAAAATTGTCTTTCTACGATCTAAGTGACTGCCTTATTCCTCCCTGTTTTTCCTGTACCGAGCTGAACCATTATTAACGTCGGAACACACTTGCCTTTTTCTCTCACTTTTGATACTCTGTTCTTCTCTGTTGTGGGGAAGAAATATCTTATTCTTAAATATATCTTGATGTCTAGATTCACAAACGAGATTAACGCCAGTCTTTGGTGCCTTGCCATCCAGTGGCATTCACAGATGAGAGCTAGGTCCTTAGGCCCCTCCCACCTCCCATTCATTGCATGGGGAGAGTTAGGCACCCAAGAAAGGGATCAGCAGTGACATGCTGAAGACAGGGACAGGGCTTAGGGCTCAGATCCACAGACAGCTAAATGCTTAAGTGACAGACAAGCCTCTAGAAGGAAACTATCTCCAATCAGGATTCACAGTCATAAACCCTCTCCTGGAGATGGGTGTCTAAGCCAGGGCAGCCTTTGTGAAAAAACAGAGGGAGAGAGATCTCCATCCACACACCCATTTATAGCTCAGTGGTTAGGGCACCCACTTGGGTTATGGGAGACCTGCTTTCAAATCCTTACTCTATCTGATTTAAAACAGGGACTTGAACTGAGGTCTCCCACTTCCCACCAAGGTGCTTTGGTATGGGTCTTACTTTTTCCCATTGAAGCTGTTCCACTTTGTATAAACAACTAAATATTCATTGAGAAGGAAAGAGAAAATGAGAGCTTGACTCTATAGCCCGGGAGAGTCGGGTTCAAACCCCTATTCCAGCAAATGCTGAATTATTTATACAAAGGAGAACAGCTTCAACAGGAGAGGTTGAGAAAGACCTCCCACCCCTCACTCACCTGGGATATATGAGATCAGGGTTCAAGTGTCTCTGCCAAATTAGGCAGGGTAAGGATCCCAGCTGAGTGCCCTAATCACTCTGGGTCCAATAACACACTAGCCAGCCCCCCAAATTCTCACCCCCAGATGTCAATTGTGTGGGTTATTAGCCGTGCACATAGCATGCCTACTGGATCAGGCTCTGCATTTCAGAGAGGGAGGGAAATGCCTTGTTTGTGAATCCTGCAGCAACTTAGGTGTGAGGGCGCTGAGCGGCTTGGTGGCATCAGGACTTAAGTGGTTTTGCCCATGCCCACCAGTGAAAACTTGGCATTTAGGCACCTTACAAGGTTAGGTGGCAGCTGAGCAGGGGGTCCGAGAATGATATTGGCACCTAATTTTCATATTTAGGCACCTAAAGAGACAGTTAAGTGCCCAAGTCCCTTTGCGAATCAAGTCCTGTGGACCTAGTGATGGCAGAGGCTATTTTCCTGCATTGTGTTCTACTCCTCAACTGCTGTTTCCCAATTGCCACCCCTGTCTTTGACTTGGTGCCCCTGTGCTATGCCAGTAAGAATTAGCTCACCCCAAGAGCTCAGCTTAAAGGGGCATATGTAAACCCTGTATACTGGGTGTTCTTTGAACACTTCTCACTTCTGTTTCAGCTTTTGAGTAAAATCCTTTCCCTGAAAAATCTTCCTGGAGAGCAGGTCATAGCAGACAGGCGTAGTGTGAATAAAAAGTGTGTCAGAGAGGAAAGCTGATGGTCTGATGGGAATGTGGTGAACTGGAGGAGGGGTAACAGCAGAAGGAAGGGAGAAGAGAGCTGCCGCTAGTGGAGGAGCTAACCAGGAGATAGATCTGGAGACAATGGTGCTAGAGCAGGGGTGGGCAAACTACGGCCCGCGGGCTGGATCCGGCCCCTCAGGGCTTTGGATCTGGCCCACGGGATTGCCCCCCATGGTGCCATGGGCCCCATGCCGCTCTCAGAAGTGGCTGACACCACGTCCCTGGGGTCCCGGGCGGGGGGGGGAGGCAGACAGATGGCTCCATGCGTTGCCATTGCCTCCAGGCACCGCCCCCCGCAGCTCCCATTGGCCGGGAACGGGGAGCGCGGCCAATGGGCGCTTCAGGGGAGGTACCTGGAGGCGTGGCAATGGCAGCACACGGAGCCCTGTGCCCTCCCCTCCCCCAGGGGCCACGCAGGGACGTGGTGAGCGGCACGGCGTGTGACCAGGGCAGGCATGCAGGGAGCCTGCCCTGGCCCCGGTGCGCGCTGCTGCCACCCCGGAGGCCGAACCCCTCCTGCAGCCCAACTCCCTGCTCTAAGCCCCCTGCCACACCCCTCCTGCACCCCAACCCCTTGCCCTGAGCCCCCTGCCGCACACACCTGGAGGAGTCCCGAGCACCCCACCACCACACCTGTCTGGAGGAGCCCTGGGTCAGCTGAAGCCCTGAGCCTCCCCCCATCTATAATTTACAGGGTCTGCCATCTTTACTCATCAGAGATGCATGCTACAATAAAAGTGCCCTGAGCCTCCCCCCCTCATCTGCCTGGAGCAGCCCTGAGCCTCCCCCCCGCCAGAGGAGCCCAGGGCCAGGCGCAGCCACACTGCGCCTCCCTTCCCCAGGCCCCAAGCCACTGCAGGGGAAATCCTCTCCCAGAAGCTTTTCATATGCCCCATGCAGGTTCTGGGGTGGCTGAGGAGGCAGTGTTTGCAACTCAGCTTCCTGGGTTCATCAGTAATCTCCCTGGAGTCCGGGGAGATTACTGATGAACACAGGAAGCTGAATAGCACATACTGCCTCCTCAGCCACCCCAGAACCTGCATGGGGCATAATAAATCAAAAACTTCCCCCCGAAACCCCCCAACTGGGGGTCAGGCAGCAGCAGCAGCACCAGGGGAAGGCAGAGCCTCCACTGGCCTATCATACCCACCTCCCATGGTAGAGAGGTAGATTTATGAGCCATCAGCATCAAGATGGTAATCAAAGCCATGTTTGTGATAAGGTCACCCAAAGGAGAGAAAGAAAAAAAGAAAGAAAGGTTGTAGTGGGAGGCTAAGAACAGAGCCCTGAAGGACCCCTGCCAAAAGTGGGAGTGGGGAAGAAGAAGACCCGGTGAAGGAGTGATCTGAAAGGAGGAGGAGAAGCATTTAAGACTCCACAGCCAGTATGAGTTTAGAGATGAAGCGGGACAGGGAGATAGGGCAATAATTGAAGGGACAGGTAAGGTCAAGGCTGAAACCAATGCCGTTTGAAGAGGGAGAGGCTGAGATGAAGAATGAGAGCAGGAGTGAGAAAGAGGTCAGGAGATGAGAGTATGGAGTGATTGAGGGTGGTGGAATGGTTAGATGTGGAAGCAGCCTTACATATCTGTGACAGGAGAACATCATGGAGGAAAGGAGTGTGGAGGTGGAGAGATGTCACCTCGGACTGTCCGTTTTTTTCTTTGAAGAAATTGCCAAGATTCTGTGGGGTTGGGAGGGTCTTAAGAAGGAGTAAAAAATAGTGAAGACACAGGTGCGATTGCAAGAACAGGAAGCAGAGAGAGTAGGTAATTACAACTGCTTGACCAGAAAGATGGCAGAGCTGAAAGGTGTTTTAAAATCTTGCTCCTCTACAAGCACACATTTGTAAATAAAAGCAAAATCACCACAAGAAATTGGCAGCTATATGCAACCAATTGCATGTGTCTAGGTTAGCTCAAATACAAAGAAGATCATCTTTTATGCCCTTTTATTTAGTGTTTTCAACCAGATTAATTTATTACCTATCCAAGAATTGATAAATTCTAGGCCTGAGCCTGCTCATAATAGGGCCAAAATTAGTTCCAGTCATGAAATAACTAGCAGCAGGAGCCCTGCTTATTCTGTTCTTTCTACAAAATTCAGGTATCAGCTCCTTCACAGAGCATTCAATGAAATTTTTCATGCACACTAGTCATTGGTTAGAAGTAGGGGAAGGATACATAAGGGAATGCATTACCATGAGATCTGTTTCCCCTCAGCTGAAGATCTATTTGCAGTTATTGAGCCAACACGCAGTGCTGAGCCCAGGCAGACGAGGCACCCCCTTCGAACTTGAGGTAACGGTAGTTGACCACGTGGCCTTGTGGCGGCTGTGGCAGCAAGCTACATCTTGAAAGGAGCCCATAGGGTACTGGTCGCAATCCCTGCGAGGCTCGGCTGAGCGTTATACATCCCTTGAACAGCAGCTGCTTGCAGTATGTGGGCCCTGCAGCAAACTGAGCCCATAACGGGCGCAGAGCCTGTGAAGGTGCATACCCCGCTACCGATTATGGGTTGGGTCCAGGACGAAAGCCCACTCACACGGAGTGGGGTAGCCCAGACTCAGACCATATGGAAGTGGAAACACTATCTGTAGCTGCATATGCAAATGACCCAGGCAAGCATTACCGATGTGCATGCATGGCTTTTGGGTGCTGTCACCTTCGAGGAACTGCCCTCTGAGTGTCCTCCTTTCGTTGGTATCTCTCCCCCCAGCCCTTGTGGGCACACCAGGGGTGGGCAAACTTTTTGGCCTGAGGCAAGGGCCACCTTGGGGTTCCAAAACTGTATGGAGGGCTGGACACTGAAGGCTGTGCCTCCGCAAACATCCTGGCTCCCACCCCCTATCCACCTCCTCCCACTTCCTGCCCCCTGACCACTGTTCCCTCAAAGGCCATGTCTACCTGCGCTACCTGCTGGATCGGCGGGTAGTGATCGATCTATCAGGGATCGATTTATCATGTCTAGTGTAGACCGATAAATAGATCCCCGATTGCTCTGCCGTCGACTCCGGAACTCCACCATGGTGAGAGGCAGAAGCGGAGTCCACGGGGGAGCGGTGGCCGTCGATCCCGCACCGCGAGGAAAGTGATTCTAAGGCAATCTAAGATACGTCGACTTCAGCTACGCTATTCCCATAGCTGAAGTTGTGTATCTTAGATCGACCCCCCCCCCCGGAGTGTAGACCAGGCCTAAGCTGTGCGCATGTGTTCTCGCACACAGATCCTAAACCCTGCGCACACAGCAAAACACCGCGTGCACAAAAATTTGCCCAGAAGAAATTTTTTGCACACACTGCCTGTCAAAAATTAGAGGGAACATTGCCCCTGACTGCCCCACTCAGAGCCTCCGACCCATCCTACCCCCCCTGCCTTCTTGCCTGTTTCTGGTTCCTGCCTCCCAGCCTATTCTTGGTTCCTATCTTTCTTATTCAAGACTCCCCTCTATTGCTGGTTCTTGCTTTCTTGTCTTGTTCCAAGTCCCTGTTTCTATACCTTACCCCAGATGCTGACCTCCAGCATCAACCCCTGGCTTGACTCCTGTCAGGGTTCCCTCCCCACTCTGAATTCTAGGGTACAGATGTGGGGACCCGCATGAAAGACCCCCTAAGCTTATTTTTACCAGCTTAGGTTAAAAACTTCCCCAAGGTACAAACTTTGCCTTCTCCCTTGAACAGTATGCTGCCACCACCAAGTGATTTAGACAAAGAACAGGGAAAGGACCACTTGGAGTCCTATTCCCCCAAAATATTCCCCCAAGCCTGACACCCCCTTTCCTGGGGAAGGCTTGATAATAATATCCTCACCAATTGGTATAGGTGAACACAGACCCAAACCCTTGGATCTTAAGAACAATGAAAAATCAATCAGGTTCTTAAAAGAAGAATTTTATTTAAAGAAAAGGTACAAGAATCACTTCTGTAAAATCAGGATGGTAAATACTTTCCAGGGTAATCAGATTCAAAACATAGAGAATCCCTCTAGGCAAAACCTTAAGTTACAAAAAGACACAAAAACAGGAATACACATTTCCTCCAGCACAGCGAATTTACAAGCCAAAACAAAGAAAACCTAATGCATTTTCTAGCTAGATTACTTCCTAACTTTACAGACCTTGAAGGGCTTGCATCCTTGATCTATTCCCGGCAAAGGTATCATACAGACAGACAAAAGCCTTTTCCCGCCCCCTCCAGATTTGAAAGTGTCTTGTCCCCTCATTGGTCACTTTGGGTCAGGTGCCAGTGAGGTTACCTTAGCTTCTTAACTCTTTACAGGTGAAAGGGTGTTGCGTCTGGCCAGGAGGGATTTCATAGCACTGTATACAGAAAGGTGGTTACCCTTCCCTTGATATTTATGACAACTCCTGACTGTGGCTCCAGCTCTGACCTTTGGCTTTGTACCTGACTCTCACCCTGGCTCCGGTCCCAGCCGCCTGACTCTAACCATTAGGCACGACTGTCCATCCAGTCCCTATACCCAGTAGGGAAGCTGGAAGGGAATCCCAGGGTTGTGGGATGAGACTATTGCCATGGGGGCAGCACTCCCCATTCTGTGGGAGATAGGGAGAGTTGCACAGGAGTAGAGCTCTTTCTGTGGTGAGCTGGCCTGTTTTGAAGAATAATGCGAGTATGCAACAAATCTTTTTAAAAATCTTTGTTCATACTCTGTCCTCACCAGCTATGACGAGGTCTGTGACTTTATATGGCAGCATCCCATTTCCATTTTAGGCTGCAGACTTGCATTCTGGGATGAACAATGCGAAATGGCTGAAAGCTAAAGAGGCATGTGGAACCTTAGTCTCCCTGGGCCTATAGCACATGGCCTCCCAGACACAATCCCTCAGAGATAAAAAGCTGTCAGTGAGTCAACAGAATGAGCTGATGCATCTGAGGAATTTCCTTGACAGGTGAAATTGCTGCTCATGTTCTGCCCAGTGTGTCACGCCCAGATGACATGCTGCAAACGTTGAAAGCAGTGTGTGTGAGTGAGAGATCACGTTTTTAGGTTAAGGATTTGAAAGAAACTCTAGATGACAGGGTCATCCTAGCAAGGCACTCCTGTGTACTGTATTTACTCCCTCTTGAGCTAAATTGGGTCACACTTGAAGTAGGAAAAGGTAAATAGCTAAAACCTAATCTTGTCTATAGTGAAAAGAGGATAAAATGATTTTAACATGTATAGTTTAACAAGGTAGCGATATGTTTGTGTATGGAAGAGACAGAGGGGCAAATTCTGAGGTGATGGGTTAGTTTTATGCCTTGGTTGCCTGGTGGAAGGAGGTCTAAGTGAATGTAAGAATTCCAGGTCGGTGTAACTTAAATGCCATGGGGCTGGCAGAAGGTATACATTAAAGGAAAGAGCAGACATTAACTATGTGGAGAAAAAGTATGATATATTTGAGAAAAAATATGATCACATAAGTAAAGACTATTTTGTAATGTAAACAGACAGGGGGGTGGAGTCAGCATACTCAGCCTTAACTTTTGTATTTATTATTTTGTAATGCCTGTGTGTGTGCCAGGCATTTCACCTACATAAAAAGACTCATTCCCTGCTCCAAAAGAGTTTACAATTTACATGTAGAGAAGACAGGGAGGAAGGGTAAAATAAAAAGGGGAGGAGAGGTGCAGGAAGAAGATCATGCTCTTGACCCTCACCCCAACACTGACCCCTCTCCCTCGTAGCCCTGTCCTTGCTAAAGCTCCCTGTTTCCACAAAACTCTGCCCTGCTCAATCTCTCACACCCTCCCACTAATAACAGCTACACCTCCATTCCCCCTCAGTTGCCCTAATGCTACCCACCCCTTGAGCTCAATCCCGTCCCCCAGAGCCCAACCTGCCTCCCTACTAGAGAGACAAGGTGAGTGAGGTAACATCTTTTATTGGACCAAATTCTATTGGTGAGAGAGACAAATGTTGAGCTCACACAGAGCTCTTCTTCAGGATTCCCAGACCGGAAGAAGAGCTCCTCTCACCAACAAAAGTTGGTGCAATACAAGATATTACCTCACCCACTTTGTCTCTCTAATGTCCTGGGACCAACATGGCTACAACATCCCTATTCAAGTCAGGGATAGGGCGGATTGGAAAACTTTGATGAAAACAAAATTCAGATAAAAAATAAATTTTAAATGTTCATTTTGTGCCTGCAGTCAGGGAAGCAGGCTGGCAACATCAAAAAAACAAAAGTAATTGATGGAGCTGAGTACTGCTATTGGCTAATCTTGGCAAATCTCCATTTCTTTATGACTAATTAAGGGAATAGATATGTTTGAGCTAGACTGCGCCTTTAAGGTGAGTGTGTAGCTGCACCATGCCAGGAACATCTCCGGAAAGGAACCATGCCTCAGACACCCCTCTGGAACTCCTCTCACAAGTGTGTCACATCCACCCAGGCAGGGAGCTGTGGTTAACCCTACTCCCCATCCTCTCCCTGTCCACTTGCTTGCAATAGGAAGTATGGGAACCACAATTCAAAGCTCTCCTTCCTGCATCTAAAGCCGAGTTTGAAGACTAAATTCAATTATTAAACTGTGAAACAGATGGCTTAGTCCTGCTTTAAGTGCAAATATCAATGCACTCTTACCTATGGAGTTGCTACTGTCACCACCATTTGACTTATGCACACACACACAGTGATTCCCATAAAAACCAGTGTTATCCAGCTGGAGTTAAATTTATTGTGATATTTCCCATTATAGAATCATAGGACTGGAAGGGACCTTGAGAGGTCATCTAGTCCAGTCCCCTGCACTCTGGCAGGACTAAATATTATAAGTGCAGTAGACACACAAATCCCATGCACCAAATAAGCAAAATGAATAGAGGCCAATTTTATGTCATGTACATTGTATATACACTGTGTGTGTGTATGTGTGTGTGTGTGTGTGTCTGGGCAGGAGTGGAAACACATGGAGTGTTAGTTCTAGAATTCATATGAATCTGTGTTGACAAAAGTAAATGGATCTGTATGCTCAGTATTTGTCACATATTGATGCTATTCATATTTTGGTCGCTAGAGGGTACCCATGTGACTTTTCCAAAGGAACTTATTCAGTGTATATACAAAATTTCACACATTCTTTTAGTGTAGCTTTTTACAGGTGCAAAGTCAAAGTCAGGAAATACCAGCATTAAGGGTGCCTGTGCAACCCCTGTGTCTATGCACTGAGATAATCTTTACCTACGGGGTCAAGTACTATTTTTTCCCACAGGATTCCTGCCTCATTCAGTGCATAGGATGGATGCTGCTCACTGAATGACCAGCTATTCAATGTTGTATTTTATCCTCACTTTTCAATGTATGGCCCTAGATCTCATTTACTTCACACTATTCAAACCCTGCTGTGAAGACAGAAGTATTAATTTCATCATGGGTTCTTCCACAGTGCTCACGGCTGCAGTGTGGGTGCCTTGCAAACATTTACTTCATAAGAATCCTGTGAGATGAGGGGGTATTATTATTCTACAGCTGGGGAAGAGACAGATGAAGGTCAAAAGTGTCCACTAATTTTAGGTGCCCATTTTGAGACACCTAGGACCTGTATAATGCTGTGCTTAGCATCATATAGCACTTAATATGTTCAAAGCACAATTCCCATTGACTTCAGTTGCAGGTGTGAGTGCTAAGCACTTCTGCAAATCAGACCTCAGATTTGACACTCAGAAAATGAAGGCCGCACAATTAGTGACCACCTGTGAAAAGTTTAGTTTCAATTACCTGCCTACCATCACGCAGGAACTCTGACAGAGGCAGAGAGAGGCTCTGATTCTCCAGGGTAGCATTCAACTGCCTTAACATGAGACTATCCTTACTTCCTGAAATTCCTGCCTTATTCACAACACACCCTCCAACTTCTTTAACAAATTGTTATTTATTATTTATATTATCGTAGTGCCTAGAAGCCCTAGTCATAGACTAGGAGCCCATTGTGGTAGGCTCCGCACTAACACAACACAACAGTTCCCTGCACCAAGGATCCTACAATCTAAATATGAGACAAGAGATGGCTAGAGACAGTCAAGAGAGTCCAACTAAACAATGGGACAATACTGATCAGTATGGTAGGCAGTGCTATCAGCCAACCCTAGCCTAACTCTTGTCAAGTTTTATGTAGGAAGAGGAGAGTTTTAAGGAGGGAATTGAAGAGTGAAGTAGCTTTGCAGGTGCTTACGTGGAGCACCTCCCAGGCATAAAGGGCACCAGAGGAGAAAGCACAAAGATGCTCATTAGCAAATTTTATGAGTGGGTGATGGGGGCTGTCATTATGGGCCTATTGAAGGCAGGCACTGACCTTTTGCTACGGACTGAGGCAGGGAACCTACAGGCGACAGCCTCCTTTGCTAAACAACTTTGATTTGCCCTGAGCGCACCATCCATCCTGTGTACTGTATCATGTAAACAAACTGGTATGTGATGCAATTAAAGACTTATCATAATTCATAGGCACAAGGGGGCTGAGCTAAGGCTGCATGCACAACCTTCACTAGCTTCTCTCAACCCCCCCAGTTCCCAGGCCCAGGCCCAATCTCCTCCCAGCACTACTGCTACACGCACCCCTCCCCACCCAGGTCTGGCTCTCGTCCTCCCTGCATTCCAGCCAGGCGGACTCCTCCTCCAGGCTTCCTGGGCACCCGGGGTGGGAGCAGTCAGAGCACCAGAAAGACAAGCTCCCTGCTGTCAGATGCGGTGTCCAGTGTCACAATAGGCCCTACCAGTGAGGAGCAACAATTGCAAGAGGCATCCTGCCCAGCTCCTGCAGCCCCAGTCTGCAGCATGCCCAGTTATGTTCTCTTTGGAAAATTTAGCTGCCAAACTCTGTCTCTGCTGAGGATGTGCAAATTGAAATTTTTCAATGGCTTATAACTGGGCCAAAGGTGGGGTGTGACCCTCCCCTCTCCCAGAACAGCAAAAGGCACATCTCTGACACCAGGGTGGCTGCCCCCTCCAAATTTCAAGTCCCTGTTTTAAAGCATGGGGCACTAGAGAGTCTCAATGAAATGTCTGTAAGCATGGGCGGTGGGTATAATAGGCTGGGGGAGGCAAAGCTTCCCCTGGCGCAGCCCCCGCCACCCTGCCGCCGGACACCTGGGCCGTGGTGGTTTCGCCTGTGCGCCGCCTCTTCCCCTCCCTAATCTGCCCCTGCCCTCAAGGTCCCCACTGCTCGCCACTTCCTGGTGAGTCCCTCCTCGCTCCTCTCCTCCACTCCACTCCACTCCACCACCCTGCTCCAGAGGCCCCCGCCACTATCCACATCCCTCTTCTCCTCCACTCCCCTCCCCGTGAGACCCCCCCCCCCAGCCCCCTGCATCCCTCCTCACCCCCCCCCACAGGGGAGGGGGATGGAGGAGAGGAGGGACACAACGGGTGATGGGAGAGGAGGAGGGATGTGGTGAGCTGCAGCGAGGGGGCCAAGCAGGGAGGGAGCTGAGCAGGGAGGGGGTGGAGCGGGGGTGGGGCCTGGAGCAGAGGGGGGGAGTGTGGGTGGTGCCACTGGCAGAAGAGGCAGGACATGGAACTAGCCTCTTCCAGCTTTACCCGCTGACCATGTCTGTCAGATATTTTTTTTAACACAGGCAAAACATCATCACCAACTCAGGCCCTCAGGTTGTCCAGCCGGGCACTCTCGGTCAGAGATGACCTTCCTGTTGTGCACTCAGGTTTCAATCTCAATGTCCTGAAATTGACTGTGGCCCCTACTAGGTCTGTTGCTATAAGAAGATGGGAGGATGTGCCACCTCCTCCTCCATCTTCAGGGCCTTGTCTGCGGCCACCTCTATGGGAGCAGGGAGTGCACCGAGCAGATGCTCTCTTTCTCCTGCTGTAGGTGCTCTGTGGCATCCAGCTGTCCACATGGCAGAGAACACAGGGAGGACGAGATGCAGCCACATACCCAGGCTATGTCAGGGTGAACCAAAGGAAGTGGGGCCGGTGATCACTAAGTCACACAATACGCTCCCAGCTACAAATACTGTCAGCTGGTCATACTCTGGGAAAGGGGTCAAAAAACTTTTTAAAAAGATTATTAGTATTAGGCAGGTAATGTGTTGGTGGATCCAGGCCCACTAGAGTTCTAAGCTGCCCTGCCTCCACAGAGGTCATCATGTGTGAGGTGAGTACTCTAAAGGCTGGCTAGCTGCTGAGAGTGAATTAGGGAAAGACTTTTTTCACGACTTACGCACACAGCAAGATTTCACATGCTCTACATCCAGAATGCAAGTTAGGATTATTTGTGACAAAGAAAGCTCTTAACTAAATTTTAAGGTGGCTAACGAACCTATTACTCATAGCTTTGAATGTTAAATGGCGGCTCTGAAGTCAACATATCCCTAGTGTCATTTATATGGAGCTGCAAAATTAAAACAAAGCCAGCATTCAGAGTAACCCATACCAAAGAAGAGCAGTAAGCATTAGCTGCCTGAACTGTGTGCATGCTTTTTCGATTGGTGTTCTAATGTGGTTTGCAGAAGATACCACGTTTTCAAAAGTCTCCAGTGAACTAAAGTTCTCACTATGATACCACAGTCATCAATATTTTGTCTGCTCCGACTTTATAACAACTTTACTCTGCACTTGACACATTACAAATATCTTTAATACATCCTGCGCTTATGCAGAAAGCCTCATTTACAAGGTGTAATGTTCGGTAAAGCTTATTTGACATACGGTCCCACCAGCAACCAGGTTTTTTGAAGGAGGTAACTAATATATTTGATAGGGGCAATTCCCAGGGCTGGGAAGAAGCTATTTGTTTTCCCCTTAAAATAAGAGACAAGCCGGGTGGGAATTCATGTTCAGAAGAATGTGTGTGGTGGATTGGGAAAAAGGCAGCTTTCCATGGGGGTATAGCTTCCTTGCAAACCTCTGTTCTGACAGTGGTTCTGTGGGGGGTTTTATTGGGCCTCAGTGACATCATGTTCATTGGGCTTCCGTGACACCATATCCACTGTGCTAGGTCAGCATTGAATCTAGATCTGAATCTTGGAGAAGACTCTATCACTGCCTCATACCCCTTTGGTAAGGAAGGGAAAATAAAATGGACTCCCAGGGACAGGAGGGGGAGATGGGAGTGGTAAAGGGTGTTGCTACCCAGGAAACACCTTCCAAAGAAGAAATTAACTCATAAAGCTTTTATCTGAGGGAAGCTGAAAGCCTGTTGATTAAAGGGAATAAAGAACAATTAAAACCAACTTTGAGAGAGCTATTGAGAAAAAAAGATTCCACGTTGGCACAGACTTATGAAGGTGTGAATGCAGCCAGAAATGGGTGACATTACAGCAAAGAAAGCTGCTGCCTCACATATTTGCTTAAGATGTTTGAGGCTTGGTGGGGAAAAAGGTTACCAAAGCAAAGGCTAATGGGAGAAAAAATCAGTGGCTTTGGAAAGCTTGATACAAGATTGGCAGATTCAATCTTTTGGCACTTCAGCTAGCCACCTGTGTATACCCTCCCATCCGGACCAAAGCTCCCTTGTCTTAATGCTTGTTTTTCTTTTGCCTCTTTTGTTAACGAACTGTTCAAGACTAGCATGACAGGCTCCTGAGTTCCCTGAAAGTGCATCAGAAGTCATCAAATAAAGGAATGAAATATTGAAGAAACATACCTGCACAGTTGGCTTTGTAGAAAATACGATTTTCTTTCATTGTGCAGAGAGGATCCGGCTGAAATAGGATTAGTTTGGAATAAAGAGGAACTCAGAGATGACATTCTCTACCCATTGAGGTCCATTGTCCTTCCATTGTGCTCTGGGTCTCTCTTTAGTGTGTAAAGCCTCTTCTTTTGATGACTTAAGAACTCAAACAAAACATTTAATCATCAAAGCCACTTCCAACTAGAAGCTATAGAAAATATACCCCAAAATAGAGTATTAAACTGTATAAATAAACTTATCTTGGAACAATTGGCATGTAGAGTGCAAGTCTTCCGTACTGTACTTTATGCTAGCGATACACTGTTAAGAGGATTACAATTTAAAAATCAATATCTCATTAAAAGAATTTCTTTTGGCTAGCAAGAAATTAGATGACTGCTCTTTATATGGAGGTAATGGCAAATCCTTTATCCCTCTAACTTTAAGCCTATAACAAATTATTAAAACTTTCTGCAGATTCTTGCTCTACACAGAGATGTATTTCAGCAATATATGAAATTCAGACTTGCTTAAATCAAAATTTGTGACCCAGGGACCTTGTGATGCCAGGTAGCACATTGGTCCATAGGGTTTTACAGGGATCCCCTCGGTCAGATATATGCAAAATAGTTCACCAAAGGGTGGTATGTCAGGTTTCTACAGAGAGCCAGGAGCCCTCTAGTCATTATAAACATTGTGCAATGTATATGGGGATAATATTTAAGAAGTTATGTATCTATTACTGAAAATTATGTTCTTAAGGTCTTGGTGGTAAGGCCAGTCACCGTGACATCCTCGGACATGTTCCTTCCAGGCAGGTGGTAATAGATGCTTATCTCCCTGTCTAGTCATTTGTGCATTATATATTGTCTGCCTCACAATAGAGGCCTATTTGCATACTGAACCAGGTACCAATCAAAAGGTTGCAAAATCTAGAAGACAGAAAATCTACAGGAAGGAACAAAACAGGAGGTGGATGTTCTATTTATGAATGAAGATAAAGGATGAGACTTGTATATCTTGGGAGGCAAAGGAACACAGAGGGTCCTTCTCTTAGGAGACAAGCTGGTAGCATATCTATCTCGTGAAAAGAGGATCACAGCCAAACCTGGCTGTAACATGCTGCAAGGACTTTGGGTGACCTATACTCTACAAGACATGAGTGTATCTAGTTAATTACGTCTAGGTTCTAGAATGCATGTTATGCTTTTATTCTATATGTAACCATTTGTTTCCAGTACTTCTACCTGCTATTACGTGAATCTCTGGACTTTGTTAAATAAACTTATACTTGCTTTCACTCTAAACATATCTGAGTGGTGTGTGTTCAGGAGAGCGATGATCAGAGATGGAACTGGTGGGCTGGGGTGTACTGTTCTTTGGAAATAGCAAATCTGTGAATACTGTGTGTCCAGTGGAACAGGGGCTGGACACTCCAGGGAGACATTTGGAGGCCTCAAGGGCTGGAGTATGCCTATCACTTACCCGTGGAGAGCCAGTGGGGCCTGCGAGGCCTAGGGGGGAGTGCTGGTGTTGCCCCTGGCTGGTGGAGTTTGGGAGCTGACGCAGACAAGGGCAGGTAGTGAGGTGCCTCACAACGCTCAGGAAGTGTCACTGTGGCATAGGCGGCAGGGTGTAGACTCCATCTGCTGGTTAGCCAAGGGTCATACTCCAGCCACTCATATACCAGCCAATATAAATACTGAGCGATTCAACAGTGAGAAAGTCGGAAACAGGTGAAGAAGAAGGGGTACAGTTTGTTACTTTCTGTTTGGTTATTTCAGGTAAGGGAGATAGAACAAAGGAAAGGACAGGATGAATAAGCTGGAGACACATGCTAAACATACCAAATTGTAGTTGGAAAAAGGGTTAGGTGCACAACACGCTAGAGGCAAATAGAACGACAAGGCCCAACTTCCTGGGTGGCAGGAGCATATGTGGGTGTAACTTATCTACCAAGTGGACAGAAGGGTGGGGTTGTGGCAGGAGAACAACCAACAGGAGAATATAAAATAACATGCATAGGGAAGAGATGGTGTGGAATTATTTAATCTTATAACCCCAGCCCTCAATCCCCTTACTGCTCATGACCAACATGGAATTTCTACCACCATATCTCACTGCTGAATTTGATCCCAAAATCCTGTCTGGAGGGGCTTTACAAATGAAAGTTAGACTGACAATATACTAATGAAGTATGTTAGTGAAGAAGACAGAAGTATACAAAAAGGAGCAAGAGCACCCTTTTGGGGCCCTGGCTTTCCCACCGAGCTGTCTCAGCAGACTGTGTGGTAGCTGCCTTTTTATACTGTACTTTGTACGTAATTCTGTGTCTTTTAAAAAAAGAACAGTGGCATTCATTGGTTGAGTAACACTATAAAGATGGAAATTCAGTGCAAAGGATACTGCAAAGCCCCTTGAGAATAGATTGAGAGCAAAACAAGTGGATCCAGATAGAGACTTTACAGCATGTCAGATTTCAAATGTAACTTGCTGAGAAATGTTATCAGAAACCACCTAAGTAGTAAGAACAGAAGTACAGGATAAACAGAGACACACAAAAAATATGCAATAATTATGCAGTTAGCAAGATTTATAGCATTAAAGGCGGATGAAATATCTAAAAGCAGTAAATGTCACATCACCAAGATCCCCACACACATAGTAAGTCATTTGTAATCCATAGCAATTCTGTCTCCATATGCTAAACTCTGAACTGTGGTGTGATCACACTATAAAGATAGGCATTCAGGGAAGTGGCTACCTACAATCTTCTTCTATCTTTGCAAGGAAGGAGAGGTGAGTGTATGTCACAGCATATTATCTTATGCTGCTAAGGAGGGAGAGTGAGAATTGAGAAACATAAAAAGGCTACAGATTGAAGAAACAGAAAGATCTACAAGAATATCCCTATTTATTAAATCACGGTAGGTGTGTAACTTGCAGTTGTTTCAAAGGAATGTTAGTTACTCCATAAGGGGTGTTAAGAGTGACTAGCAGGAGCGGTTTTCAGTGCTGTCTGGAATTTTTGTCAAGGTCATTGCTTGTTATGACTCCAGGCAAAAGTACTTTCCTTTGCCCCTGCACTCCCTGCCTTCCTTAATAAGGGGAAATTATGATTCAGTGTTACTTAGCACTAAGCAGCATCATTTGTCAGCTGTTGTATTTCCTCTGGGTAATGTCAGCCTGTTGCCATCAGCTGTTCAACTGGAAGTGTATTGCTGCTTGTCTTGCAGGGGCACTTCTCTTATTACAAGGCAAGCCACACTACAGTGCATTCAGAGCTGTATAGCCTTCTGGTGGCAATGGGCTTATGGCACCTCAAGCAATTGCAACAGATGACAAAGGGAAAGCAATGGAGCATCCTAAAGTTAAACACAAGTCTATTAAAAACACCCCAATGAAGTTCTGTACAAGGCAGCACCAAAGTAGGGTGAAAACTTGAGGAAGACAGACTCAATTCTCTTCCAGAGGGGAGGCATCAGCCTGCAATACATTCTGGACAATCACACTGTGGATTTGATTACTAATAGAAGAATATAATTCTGCAACTGTCCCCATGGCAGTGCCACAGAACACACACACTCTGCTGCAAATTAATCAGCACATTTCTCTGTCCCCCTGCTCTTGCAGTTGCACGCCATCTGTAAATCTGGTGACCTATGGGGATGACATGCAGGGAGCAGTTATCTAGGTGCCTTAGCCATTCAGCTAAATTAAGCCTTTAGGCCCCAACTCTCATCTATCCTAAGGCCCCTTTACACCACTCTGGCAATGTAAAGGGGCCTTATAGTGAATGTAAATTAATTTTATGCCTATTTTAAGACCACTTTGTACTTACAGGGTGGTGTAAAGGGGCATTAGCTTACGTGATAATTGGTCCTTAACCGGATATACAATTTCCTCCCTCCACCTACAGTTAACTGATTCCTGTCAACTATGTTCATTATGAGTGCAGGCCTGGCCTTATTATTTTGAGGAGGGTCAGCAAGAAGATTCTTTGAGCCCCTGTAATGTACTTGACTCATTTTATATAAAGGGAATTTGGTAGAGGAGAGAGCCACACCACCAGCAGTTTTCTCTGGTGTAAGAGAAGAGGAGCTCAGTATTTTACAGCCACCAATACAGACACTATTTCAATGACAAACTGTCATGGAGCAAGAAGGAAGGTCCTTTCGGGGACCAGTAACTGGTTAAAAGATAGGAAACAAAGGGTAGGTATAAATGGTCAGTTTTCAGAACGGAGAAAGGTAAATAGTGGTGTCACGCAGGGGTCTGTACTGGGACAAGTACTGTTCAACATATTCATAAATGATCTGGAAAAAAGGAGTGAACAGTGAGGTGGCAAAATTTGCAGATGACACAAAACCACTCAAGATAGTTAAGACCAAAGCAGACTGTGAAGAGTTACAAAGGGATCTCACAAAACTGCGTGACTGGGCAACAAAATGACAGATGAAATTCAATGTTGATAAATTCTAAGTAATGCACATTGGAAAACACAATTCCAGCTATACATATAAAATGATGGGGTCCAAATTAGCTGTTACCACTCAAGCAAGAGATCTTGGAGTCATTGTGGATAGTTCTCTGAAAACATCCCCTCAATGTGCAGTGGCAGTCAAAAATGCTAACAATGTTGGGAATTATTAGGAAGGGGATAGATAACAAGACAGAAAATATCATAATGCCTCTAAATCTATGGTATGCCCACATCTTAAGCACTGTGTGCAGAACGGCTTCCATATGAGGAGAGATTAATAAGACTGGAACTTTTTAGAGTGGAAAAGAGATGACTAAGGGGGATATGACAGAGGTCTATAAAATCATGACTGGTGTGGAGAATAAGGAAATGTTACTTACTCCTTCTCATAACACAAAAACTAAAGGTCACCCAATAAAATTAATAGGCAGCAAGTTTAAAAGAAACAAAAGGAAGTATTTCTTCACACAATGCACAGTCAACCTGTGGAACTCTTTGTCAGAGGATGCTGTGAAGGCCAAGACTATAACAGGGTTCAAAAAAGAACTAGATAAATTCATGGAGGACAGATCCATCAGTGGCTATTAGCCAGGATGGGCAGGAATGCAAAACCATGCTCTGAAGTATCCCTAGCCTCTGTTTGCCAGAAGCTTGGAATGACAGGGGATGGATCACCTGTTCTCTTCATCCCCTCTGAAGCACCTGGCATAGGCCACTGTCGGAAGACAGGATACTGGGCTAGATGTGTATTGGGCTGGATAGACCATTGGTCTGACCCAGTATGGCAGTTCTTATGACAAGTCTCAAAGGAGCTGGGGTGGAAGGCCCGCACCTTGCCTCATGGGTTCTGTGTGCACCCTATGTTGGCCACTGCTCCCCATATTGCGGGCTTTCTTGCTCCACTCTTCCATTCGTCCGTCTCTCCTCTCTTCCTCCTGTGTGGTTTTCACCATTTTAGCCTAGTCCTCCTTCTTAAGCCTGGTCCTCTCATTTTAGCCTGGTCCTCCTCCTCTCTTATACCAATGAATTGTCCTAAGAGATCTCAATGAAACTTTCATTATACTCTCTGAGGTGACTTTACGCCAACATACCTTGTGTTGACCTAACTTTCTAGCATAGACATGACCTGAGTGTTAAGTAGTTTCTATAATATTCATCCACAATTATTCCTGAAATGCTATTAACCACAAAAGAATGAAGATTTCCACATAGAAAAAGTAGCTCAGAGGAATATTGTTTTAGTATATTTCACTTACAAATTGAGAAAAAGATAATGAGCATTCCAATTCCAGACTGTAAAGTGTAGGAGCACAGAGCTAGTCGTATGGAACCATTAGAAAAAGGGCACAGAATACAAATTTAATTGAACTTAGTAGGTCACTGCATCTAGTACCAAACACTGTGCTAAGAAGAATAAAACCAGACACAGTTATGTGATCAGTATCTTTTGCTTGAGAGAGAAAAATTCTACTTCACCTTTATTAGGACTAAACTTTAAGGCCTTAATTCACTATACATTATTCACGTTGTTACATTTTAATTCAATAGAGAGGTAATCAATCAGCTCATTAGCTCTGAAATGCATTTAACAATATACTTTTCTATGACTTCATATAAAAATAACTGAGCTGTTACATCCTTTAATTATCAGTTAAGAAGTAACAAATCTAAGACATTGTAACTGCTGCTTTTTCAAGAAAAACAAGAGCACTTCAAGCTTTGCCACTTTAGACTGTTCTTTTGTGAACAATGCCCAGTAACAATTCTCCCTTAGACCAGTCTGTCAATATGCTTCTGGAATCACATCCAGCTACTAAAGGACTTCCTTTTTTGAGGACAGCAGCCCATGTCCAATTTGGCACTGGTTTTCCTTTTTTAAGTTCACAGGTGTAAGATACTTCCTTTGCCCTGCCACAGGAGGCTATCCAGACAAATACTGTGGCTGGATTTAGAACGAAAGACTCCATAACTTTATGGCCATCATTAATGATTCTAGCCATGGAAGTTGAGACACTATTATATTCAAAATTCATCCTTTAGGAGAGAGATGCCAAAAATGCTGCTTGGCAGCCAAATATGACTTTGCGAATCCTAAAATGCAGCTGTGGTCTTCCCTCTGCCACTTACTGCAGGGTGGGGGCAAAGCTGATCAACCACCGGTTTTTATTGCTGGTGAACTAAAAAACAAAAAGACTTCTCGTAATCAAACAGGAACAGTGCACGCACAGGCAAATACTATGGTTGTGTTAATTTAATTTTCATTGAAAAATGTATACACAAGTGTAGCTCTTGAACTCCTGGCAAGTTGCCAAAGCTGATGGCCTAAAGTTTGGGCAGCTTTGATTTAGGGCATTATGCCAACTGACCACCGGGAAGAGTCAAGAATGAATCTACCCATTTAGAATTGGGGAGGTACATTTTGGGAGGGGATTTGTTTTTCTCTGAAGCATCAGGTACTGATCACTGCTGGAAGCAGGATACTGGAGTGGCTGGACTATTGGTCCAAATAATTACGGCAACTTTTATGTTCATATGCTTTCTTGTTCTCATGGCTTATTTAATATTTGTAACAGCCTGAAACATTAGAAAATAAACAACGTTAAAATGCACACTATTTAGAAAGCGGGTCTTGGCTTCTATATTTGCTCTTGCAAATACAATTCATCTTTACTTTTTAATTAGTTTTCCTCAAAGTCTCCCCAACAGTCCTTCCGAGTTTCTTGTTGGGATCTATGCTCCACCTCAAGTTTTCAGACAACATACAAACTTGGAAGTTAACAATTAAAAAATGAACCATTATGTGGCCTGATAGACCAGTAGTAAGTACAGATAACACCATGACACAAAATAAAAACAAACGGCCTCTGGAATCCGCCCTTTTTGGATAGGACTGAAGCTTCTGTCAAGTTAGACTCATTTTATGTGTATCACAAAAAACAGCATTAGCTCAGCACAACGATTATAGAAGCCACAGAGCAGACTCTGGATGTCTTTTGCTTGTCTAGCGCATCATCGGTTTTTGGTCCTATGTCCGCCTCTTGTTTTCATACCCCGTGAGAAACTCCACATTTCTTTTTATAAGCATCAGGTCCCCTTGCATTTCACAAAACTGGTATCTTTACGAAATGCTTTACAACATTTTACATTGCATTCTATTTGATGTTCTTTTATAGTCTAGTGGTTTCTTCCTCTTTTTCCTTGGGAAGAGGGGATAAATACAGTATATATGTTGGATGAGACAGATTTAATTCACAATAGAAGATTGCAATGTCATATGTTGAAAACATGGTCAGTGGCTAACAGTTAGGAACCCCTAATTGTTCGTGTGACAAATATTCCACTGAAAAATGGAGCAACATCAAAAAACTAGAAAACAGTGGTACACTACTGTCAATCCCAGTTCTGTCAGTGCTTCAGCTGGTATTCATATGCTTTAGTTTAATCTGATAGACATGTCTTCACAGTTTCTAGACATCAGTTTAGCAAAAAATCTGGTTCCCGATATCCAAAGAGTTTAAAGTCTCCTTCAAAGCGAGTATATAGGCGTCTTATATCTCTCTTGCTAATTCCTGAGAAATAACGCTCTACCTTTGTTTTGTTGTATACCGTTATTCCTGGTGGAATTGTGGGATATGATACCAGATGGTCTATTCCTGCTTCTTTCAAGATATATGGAGCATCATCCTCCAGGGTTTCATGGTGTCCAATCACACTATAAGTTATTTCACATGGGGCACAAAGTTCCACGTATGTTACCCAATGAATTATGTGATCACCGAACTGAACATCTAGCCATCGGTGGTTAGGGTCCCCCAGATAGCGCACAAAGTCCTCAAACTGCAGCCCCTTTGTCTCTGTGCGATTCTTCCTGTATTTCCGAATAATGCCAGGAGCAATTTCATGCCTGTACCAAGGTTCAAATCGAGGATTGTGGACAAACTTGTCCTTAAATGCAGAAATAAGTCTTTCAAATGGATCTCTTACAATAAAAAACTTGAAGTATAAATTCAGTCTAAAGGCAAACAGAAATGGAAGGGATTAAACAGATAGAAAAAGTGAACTACGTACCGAAAAGCTACAAAACTGAGATAAAATACGACCTCTGAAACACCAAGAATATGACTTTTAAGGAGGAGCCCACTTTTTATCTCTCTCTCAGACACTGGCTCAAATGAGCTTTGGACCTGGCCTCAAATGAGATGTCACCTTTCTGTTATGGAACTATCCCTTCTCAAAACCAGTTCTTCAGGGTGGCTTATAAAAACCTTGAGTATAAGACTAAACAAAAAACTGTATTTTCATAACCATCTGGGCACAAGTCTCCTAAGTGACCACAATCATTTTGTTCCTATCCTCCCACTTCCTCAACCCTTCTCAGGGCCCAATTGATTTCAGTAGCATTACTTACGAAGTAAGGCACTTGTTGATGTGAATAAAGGTGGCACAATCTGACCTTAGATTGTAAGTTTTTCTAAGAAAGGAATCTTCTTCTATCTTTTATTTAAAACACCCTGAGCACTTACCGTGTTATATAGGTAACAGATGAACCAGAGAAATCCTAAGCACATCTAAGCACAGCCTGGGTTTGATTCTCCACTCCATTTCATCAGTAATGTTGGTTTTACGCCTCTGAAGTCAACATGAGATGGTAACACCAACATCAACGGAATCAGCAGAGTTACACCAGTGGTAACACCTCCTAATTTTCCTCTTTGGTTCAGAAACCTATTTATCTCCTTGGGAAATCACATCTTACCGTTTTTGAATTTCAGAGTCACTGAAGGAGGATAAGCGTGGAAGTCCGTTCTTCTCATGGTCATGTACAATGTTCTCTGGAATCTCTTCTATGGAAGAAAATGCTCCTAGATAAAGAAGACAGACAGAAAAGGTTACCTTTAAAAGAGGTGGGGAAGGGTATTTGTGTCTCAGTGGTGTTTTTATTTATTTTTTCTCTCTTCTGTGGCATTAGTATCTATGGTTACTAGGTACAAAAGCTGTTAAATAAGGGAAGATTCAGACTGTAACACTAACGGCTGTTCAACACTCAAAAGAATACAGATTTGGAGATTTGTAACATAACTCCTGTCTAAACCAAACAAGCATTCAAGTTTCTTAATAATGCATGTTAAACAAGCATTATCTATCTGTCAGCCCTCCCCTCCCCTCCCTTCCCACAACTTTCCTCCCACATAACCCAGCTGAAAAGCTTAGCATTACAGGAGGGATTGGCTTTTTTGGTTTAGTTTCCAGCAAACAGGGAACACTGTAAAGCGTCTACTTGAACCATGTTAACTCAAAAACACTTCACTGTCAAGCTCCTGGCAAGCTTTCTTTGCTTGGGTCCTTTTTTAATTAAACGAAAAACTATGCTGAAAACTACCAAACTTCAGATCCTTCTGTGTTGCATAAGAGAATAAAATACATAACACATTTAGAATGGTGAGAGTCCAGGTGTTAGTTTATCAGTCTTTCTGTAGGCACGTGAAGGTGCAGGAAAGAGTAACAGCTAGTTTAGGACCCCAGTCCTGCAGTGACGTGCCAATATAGAGCGCCATGGAACTCAGTGGGATTCCATGTGGGCGGAAGGACAAGCGCAGTGTCATCAGACTAGCAAGTCTCCATGAAAGTCACCAGTGCCCATCTATACACAAGTGCTCCCACTGCTGGAGTCGCACTGGTGCCAGGAAACATGTTTCAGAAAAAAGCCTAGTGTCGATAAGGCTGCAGTGACTAATTCACACAGCTTGGAATCTTAATGTCCTCAGTCTTTCCTGTTTTATAATTAATGCTTTTTGTCCTCCCCTTTTCTTGTGTGAATTGAATGCTGGCAAAAGCCAGACTTGACAGCCTAGGACTTTCGGTCTTTGCTTACGTGTTGGTTGAGCAGTCACTCAGAAGAGCTATGTCGTTAACACTATCTAGATCTTCTGTTGTACGTTGTCAAGCCATGTGAGGCCTGTGTTGTATCCATCTACATTTTTTCTCAAAATGAACTCAGTGGCAATACCAAATAGGAGAGATGAGAGAATGCATCCTTGTTTGACATCAGTGATTACATTAAACCATTCACCCAAGTTTGCATTTACTTCTACTGTGCAAACTGCACCTTGAGATATAGCCTTGAAGAGGTTAATTATTTTTGTTCACAGACCATAACACTTCAGAGAGAGAGAGAGAGAGAGAGAGAACATGCACCTGTCAGAAATTTATTTTAACACAAATCACAACATTGTTCCTTTTCTCCTGTTTTAAGTCATTCTACAATTTATTTTCACTGACCAGGCTACAATTCTACACCCTTAAGTGTATGATTGATTCTTCATAACTCATGCCATGGCCCATTAATAATGTATATACAAAATCCCAGTGTTACAGATCTGCAGCAGCTGCCAAGCTGAAAATTGAGAACTGCTGTCAAGACAGAAATTCCAGCTTCATGCCACGGAAATCTTACAGTACTGCTGAAAAACTGAACTTTTTCTTATGGCTAGACACTTGAAATCACAACTGTTCCTTTTGTTGTTGGTTCAAGTCATAGGTTTTAAATTACCCTGGCTTAGGGGATTGTGATCCTTTATGATTCACTTGCTTAAAAATTCTACTCACAGGGTGTTCGGCCTGCAGTGAAAATAAATCCACCAAATAAATCCTCAATGGCTCAGATAAATCACTTTTAGGTAAGTTAAAAGATATTTATTCTAGCAGAAAGAAGGTAATTTTTAATTTTTCAGATGGAGACATTTAAAAAGGACTAAAAGGAACTGCAAGGAATGAATGAGTGGAATTAAGTATCTGTTTGTAAAGAAGAATGTTAAGAAATTAGTTTTAATGCTTCCCTCATTCTAGTGACTCAGCCCTTTCCCCCTCAAACAAAAACCTTACACTCATTAGAGTAAGTAGGTACCATTTAAAACAATCAAGACTTTTTTCCATTGAGTGTTGCCCACTTTTGGAGTCTGACAGAATAGGATCTTGTGCTTGTCACAAACAAATATTCGGTCCAAGACAAACTTGGAAACAGTAGTATGAGAGAGATTTCTCAACGCTGCATCTCTGCACACATTCCTGAGAAGCTCAATCCTTTTCACATGGACCAGGGGTTGGTGCATCGGATCTTCAGAAAAAACTCTTCCAGTCGGCTTATTAAAAAAAAAACAAAAACAAGCAAAAGTTTAACTTCTAGATCAAATTTTAGAGAGTAAGAGACCAACCAGTCAAATTCAGTATCATAGTAAAGTATATATTATGTTCCGCCCTTGTCTGTATAAAAAATACTGTTAAATTCACATCATCCCAGTTGGTTTATGTTGGCTTCCTCAGTGTTGCTACTACAGAGGCTGGTGATTTTCAATCATTATCTAGGAGGGTAAGAACCTTTCTATACAGCAATTTTTATCAAGTTTGGCCTTGTCTGTATAGAAAGGAACAAACCATGCTTTTACCAGAACTTAAAATTCCTTGTCTAAGTGCAGTGGCAAGTAGGAACTTTTCCAGGTGGTGGGAAGGCAGAGCTAAGCAATCAGTTTCAGCAGAAATGAAGTTTTCATTTGAAACATAAAAGATTTTTAGCCCTTATGGACAGGAAGATAACCTTCCAGATGCAAAGTGATGCTGTGCTGACTTCCCGTATCTGCACATGCATACAGCCCTAATGCATCCGTTTCTCCAAGCTGCAGCAAAGTAAGGTTGACCAAATTCTGCTCAGTTTCACAAGTGCTCTTCAGAGCCCAACGGGCAGCAATGAAGCAAACATTAATGGTCCTTTCACTCTGCAGTTGCTTGGGAAAGTTTTGCACAGAGGCAGGCCGTAGCACAATTCTGGATGAGGAGGAGGAACTACTTAATCAAATAGCAACCCAATAATCAGAAAGAGAAGCAAAGATGATAGAGGAGCAGTAATATCTCAAGAACACATCACGGTAAACAGCTCAAGCTCTGTTTAATGGAAATGGTCATTGTGATGTTGCACCCCACAATGCTTTATGAGAAGATGCTTATGAATGTACATATGACATAACTGGAATATGTTTTATGCTACATATGCCACGTAACAATCTTTGTAAAGGTTATGATCTACTGAATATATTCATCCTATTTGTATGCATGTGTCATTGTTGTATTCGAAGTTATGAATATTGGCTGTGTACTTGTTTGATTTTAAGTAGCCTTAGTAAGGCATTTGGTCAGCTTCTTTAGAAAGGAATGTGCAACTTAAGTGCCCAATCAAGAAACGCTTAACAGACAATGGATCTTGGAAAGCTCCAATCCACATAAGAAGTCTATCTGAGGACGTTCAAGGTAGCATGTGAACAATGGCTGCTACCTGTAAGGACATGTGACTTGCCCATGTGACTCCAAAACTCCATCTTGTAGCTGGGATTCTACACAGGGGGAGGGAGGGGTGTCCACCCACAAGAGAAAGTCTATTTAAACCCCTGGGAGACCCCTCCATTTTGTCTTCAGCTGGCTCAAGAGATGGCCTCTCCACCCCCAAAGGATACCTGAAAGAAACTGGAACAAAGGACAATAACCACGGGGGTGTGAGTGATTGCTGGACCCAGACTAGAAGGAGGCTAGTCCATAAAAGAGGCTTATTGGAACATCTCTGAGGGTGAGATTTTATCAGTATTCAGCTTCTTACTGTATTAGGTTTAGACTTGCGTGTTTTATTTTATTTTGCTTGGTAATTGACTTTGTTCTGTCTGCTATTACTTGGAACCACATAAATCCTACTTTTTGTATTTAATAAAATCACTTTTTACTTATTAATTAACCCAGAGTATATACTAATATCTGGGGGGGCAAACAGCTGTGCATCTCTCTCTATCAATGTTATAGATGGCAAACAATTTATGAGTTTACCCTGCATAAGCTTTATACAGGGTAAAACGGATTTATTTGGGGTTTGGACCCCATTGGGAGCTGGGCATCTGGGTGTTAGAGACAGGAACACTTCTTAGGCCACTTTCAGTTAAGCCTGCAGATTTTGGGGAACATGGTTCAGACATGGGTCTGGGTTTGCAGCCGGCTAGCATGTCTGGCTCAAACCAGGCAGGCTCAAACCTGAAGTCCCAAGCTGCCAGGGACAACAGACTTAGAAGTAGTCTCAGCACATCAGCTGGCAGTTCCCAAGGGGTTTTCTGTGATCCAACCTGTCACAGTCATGTCTACATTTATTTCATTCAGTGTTAGGTGTTGGCTTTCCAGAAAGCATACAGAGCATTCTGATTCTGTTAAAGTGAGACATTGGAATGCTTAGGGAAATTCCCTGAAAAAAGACCCACAGATTAACAGTTTAAAGTAAAGCAGCTTGGGTTTATGAGGCTGAAAGCTGCTACAGCCTTAAAGATCTTGCAGGGTAATAAAGCTTATGGCCTTTCTGCATTAGCCTCAGAACAAGGGTTACTCCATATAGAGACTTAAAGTCAGGCATGTGACAGACGATCTAAACTTAGATGATTTGATCCTCTGAAGGAGGGCGTCTGCACAAGCACCTTAAATCTTTCAGAGAGTGGGTGACATCTTAGTGAACAACCTACAGCTTACAGGGAAGGGGAAAGAAGAAACCTAAGGCTTGAAATACATTCTGGCCCCTTCTTCAGTGCTTCTTATGCTTTCCTTCTGCACTTCTGTTCTGCTACCCAACCTCCAGTTTTCCCCTGAGGGATACAACCTCCTCTCTCTGCTACCCCTCTCCATGACCCACTTCCCCACTGCACCTCCACGCTCCATGCTCTCCTTACCCCACACATCTCCACTGGGCCTCTTAAATCCACAGGAAGTGAACACCTTAGGAGGTCTACTGAAGGGAGTACTGGGGTTAGCAGGGACTTGGCAGGGGCAGGAGGAAGAGGATCAACAGCAGAAGGTGGCAACATTCACCCGCCCCTTGAATAGATGAATTAGGATCCTTCCATTTTAATTGCCTCCCACTTTCTGGTCTCAAGCAAGGATCTGGCAGAACTGTGGTGACCACCAATCTTAAAAAGGGAGCTCTTTAGGTATAAACAGCTTGCTGGATTAACTTCAATTCTGGTGGGGGAAAAATCTATTTTTTCTACTAACAGGCTTCCCCAGTAATTGGTTTACACGGTGAGGCCGGATTCTTCACGGAAAAGGGCTAGAAGCTTTCATTTAAAAATGGGGAGGAGGGATTAAAAGAAAAAAGAAAAAGTGTGCTGACACCTCCAGCAGTCATTTTAAGGGAGTCTAAGGCAATGAGCTATCTTGATACTGCTATTTAAAATAACCTTTGAAGTTAGTGTTCAATCAAGTAATATTTGGTCCTATGCACTAGATCTCAACTAGATGAGTCCAGCGAACTAAATTTTATATAGAGTGGTTAGATCATGAAGAAAAACACACATTTTCACAAACTAATTTTCACTCAAATTTTCCTCTCGTTTTTCCTCCCTTTTCATATTGCCTCTTGGTGCAAAGTAGTAAAAAGTTGGAAAGCTTTGTCAACTCTGCTAAACACCTCCATTTCTAGGCCATCAGGCACCATTTATTTCAAATGAGGGAGAAAAATTTACCTTTTCCCCAGGCCTGACTACCAGCTTTTGGATTTTAGTAGAGGGATGGGCCAAAATCTGATTTATAAGGAAAATTCAGTTACAACCTTAACTATGGTGTGGCTACCGACAGCCCCGATCCCCCATGTTATTGGTTCCAGCTGCATTCTGTCCTTATAGATTTCTTATTGTCACTGCCGATCTCAGCACAAATGTTAGAAACATATTGTGAAAGAAGAAAAGGAGTACTTGTGGCACCTGTTACTCTGAAACCTGTCATTGGGAAAGAAGAGACCCTACTTATTTTATTTTCTTGAATAAAGTCCGTTATTCACTTTGACCTCTCTATAACTCACTGTTACAAAGGTAAAGTTCAGAAGGATTTGATTAAGGGAGCTTGGAAACCCAAGCACTGTCATCCATGCATTCAAAATGTCAAAAGCTTCAAGCATGTGTCTGTGAAACATACGTAAGGAGGCTAATTAAAAGCCTTCTTGTTTTCCACCCCAATTCTCCATGGGAAAACAGTATCTTGCTTTCTACTGCTACTCCTCTCCAATCTCTCTTGGCCATAATGAAATCTGAAAAACCTAGCAGATTGCTTGTCTGACTATAAACATCACCTTTGCATGTATTCTGGATTAACAGCTCTCCTCAGCACTTCAAGCTGTCATAAAGTCATGGGGGAGATAGTACTGTATTCTGGCATTTCATTATTCTTTCCCTGATATGCAAGGGCAGATTTTATACACTTACAATATTGCCAGCCTTACATCAAAGTACTGTCCAAAACCCGGGGCTTTCTCAGTTTGAGCATTCTGGTAATGACTTCAATTTCAACCTCTACATGCAAAAAATCAGCCATAAAATGACTTGAGACAATGGGAAAAAGAGCTTCCCTCAGAACATCACCAAAACAGCCTCCCTCATCAATTCTTTATTCCATGACATGGGGTTATTGGCTTGTCTCTGTAAATTAGAGAGTAGCAGACTTGTTTTGCCTAATTTCCAGTCACTCAAAATTGCATGCTAGAAAGTTCAACTTGTAATGAAGTCTATTGGGTTCATGTTCTGCTTAGGTGAAACCTTAAGATGTGGAGCAGAGAGTACACGATACATGCAGAAGGGGAGTGCGGGGGGATACGGAATGGAACAGGCAGAGCAAAAGACAAAAACAGAGACTGCACAGAGGACTAAAGGAACCAAAAGTGGGGAGACACAGTCTAATTACAAAAATAAATATAGTGGGCTGGAACCGGGAGTAGTGGCTGGGCCTGAGTTGCCCTACCGGCTACTGGGAAAGTGGCACAGACTTGGCAGTGGATCAGAAGACTGCCTGAAACAGCTTGTCCAGTGGGACTTTGATACTGTGGAAGATGAGAACTAAATAGTGACTGGCCGGAAGGCTGAGACATGAAGAGGGAGCATCCTGACTCCAGAAAGAGACCACCGGGCAAGTCACAAAGAGGAAGTAACTTGAGCGGAGAGAGAGAAAGAGAGAAACCAGGGGCAAGCAACTTAAGAAGGGTATGTCAGACCAGTTCAGAACTAATTCCCAGGTGCAGCCACAAGGAGGCGCCCCAGCAGTGATTGAACCCCATGACAACTCCAAGAAGAACAGTATGATGTTCACCTAATTTATTCTAAATAAAAGGGCCAAGTACATATTTCTTGCCCAGCAATTCCTGATGCCCTAAAACAAGAGCTTTCTTTCATTAACTCCACATTTTCACACATTTTTCAGCGAACTGAACAGTTATCTCAAAAGCAGGCACCTGGAATTCTTCAGGCAAACATTTCTCCTCTGGCACTTGTATCTTTTCAACTTTTGTCATAGCTGTCAGCATTAATGGCTCTTGCTTGACACCATATACTAGATAAGAATGAGAGAGGAGAAAATTATAGAAAAATGGACAATTATTTCTGCATTACAGCCAACTACTGGTATCAATTCTTGAATCAACACACACGTTAGGGCTTGCTTCAAAATGGAAGGTTACTGAAACAAACATGGCACAATATGGCTCACTAATATTTTAGAGGATGTCCCCTTCTGGGATGTTGGTTGCTAAAGGCGTAATTCACCCCGGTATAATTTCAGTAGGATTACACCAGGGATTAATATTGTGCTATGTCTTTATTAGGCTTTTATTAACAGAAGAGCAGAGAAACATAAGAATTCATAAATCCAGCCTGTAAAAAAGATTCATCTAGTCATTTCACATATTGTTCGAGACATTAATGTATGATATTTAAATTATATTCAGTAGACAAATGAGCATAACTATATGGGTTTGACAGCAGGAGATTTTTACTTTCTGTAAGCTCAGCTAAGTATAGCCAAAAAGAAAATTAATCCATCAGTGTTTGCGCATCTTAGTATGCAGGTTTGTCCTGTTGTAAATGTCACCGTTCAGGGCAACCGCGCCTGTATTCCTCCTTATGGTTCATAAGGGCACCCATTCCAAGCTCCCAGCTCCTCAGCCATCACCTCTCTTGGGCTGACATCCACTTCTCTCTTCTTCCTGAACAGGGTTTTTCCAGGCTGCACAGTTCCCTGTCTACACCGTGATATTCCCAGCAAGCTAGACTGCCCAAAAGGCCAGTATCTGCACTTTGCTTTCTCTCCAGAGGCTAGAACCAGTGTATTATCTGTAGTTATAAGTTAACAACACAACTCTTTTTAAGCAAGCACATACTATTTTTAAGGTGAAAGCATTACATAGAAAACATATTAAAAATTAAAAAAAAAAAAAACCTACACACATGCTAAAAATCTTCTCAGAGGTCACCCTAACTTCAACAAGGTGTCAATCCTTCAGAACTCAGAAATGCTTTTTCCCCGTGGCAACAAATTTGTGACAGTCTCACATTCAGACTCAGAACCACCATAAGCATTTCAGTCTTTCCTTTATACAGCTTCGGATTTTGCTCTTGGCCTTATGTAAAAGGTGATCAGCTCACAATGGCCCACTCCTCAGGGTGTACCTTCAAAAAGCTTTTGCATAACCAAGGGTGGGGAATTTGCATTTACCTTCCCCTAGACCCTGTGTACTCAGAGGAATATTTGGTCCAGGGCAGAAGGGAAAAAATGCCATACTAATAAAATATGGAAAACAAATAATTGATTTAAAGAACAATTGCTAAACAAAATAAAGTAAAATAAACAAGCCCCTTGTCAACTGAGTACAATATTTTTGAGGATAATCCTCACTATGAGTATTAATCGTAAAGGGTTGGGTCATACTGGTCCCCCCCGCCGCAGTTTAGCACTCTATATTTTTTTTCTTCTGTGAAGGTAGTTACTTGTCTCCATATGTCCTAGTACAAAGAGAAGCACCCACCAGCACTTGTTGCTTCATTCATGTGCCTGTACTGCAAAGTGAAATTTAGAAGATCTTTTCACTTTAACTTTACTATTTGCACAGGGAGCAAAGTAGCAATCTGAAATTGGAGTAAAGAGGAAGTAATCAGATTTTGCCATTTCCCTTCACGGCAACAGCAAAATGAAATTTAGGGAAACCCCTCAATTTCCTGTCAATTCAACTCTGTTCATACATAGAACAAAGTAGCACAGGAGGGAGAGAGAAGGGGAAGTGAGCAGTTAGACAAACGGGGAAAAAAGGAAGACTGTTCCCTTGTGTTCCCCATCTGCTGGCTGTCTTCACCTGGTCTCTCGTCTTATACTGCAGTAGCCTTTACTCCAAAGACCTTACAGCCTTTTTGTTCTATGTTTGTCGTGCTATCGTGTCCTGATCCATGACTGGAGCTACTAGGCACAATCCACAGTACAAATGATAAATAAATGACAGTTGCAAAGATGCTTCTGGGACACACACACACGCCACACACGCAAAGCCTTCCCTCAAAAATAAAATTCTATTGTAGCTTTCAAACAAACAAAGATTCCCAACCCTCTGCCCTACGGCTTAAGATGTCTCCTACAATAATAATTAATCAAGACAGTATATGGCACTTCATTACATTACTCTCACATTTTTACAGATACATAAAAAATACTTGAAAGAGCAAGCCACCCGCAATTTAAGGACAATCATGAATCTTGGTGAGAATTTATTATTGCTGAAACTAGAACAGAAGTGTCTCAAATTGCAAGCTAAGCCATCTTCCCTGCCAAGTAGGTTTATTCTTCTTCAAATTAGTTCAGGAGTAGTAATAGGAAAATTAAGTAGTGGTAGTGAAAAAAAGTTACGTAACTTAAGCATACTGAGGTGCAGGAGGATAATCAATGCTTGCTAAAAGCTTGTATATCATAGCAGGAGGAGATTAAACAAAATGGAAACTACCACTTCTATAAAGACAAGGGGAAGGAAGTCAGTTATTTATTTTTGAGGATACACGCAGATAAGACAGAAAAATCAAAGAGAAGGCAAAGCAAATCATGTCTCACTGGAGACCAGATTAGAACCCAAAGAATCAGTTCATCTCTAAGGCCCCAATCCTGCAATGAGCTCCTGTAAGCAGGAGCCAAACTGCAAAGGTGAGCCAAACTTCTGAGCCAAACTGCCAAGGTGAAGCAGTCTGTCCAAGCACAAATCATTGCAGGACCCGGACCCAAGTTGCAAAAACATGAGTAAAAATAAGCCAGGGAGTTGCCTACTTAATCACAGGAGCAAATAAAGACCTAAAAAGCTATCCATCAAAAGCAATTTGGACAAAACATACACCTTATGAAAACTGGTTGAGTTAACTCAAACAAATAGTATTTTCTACCTTTAAATTGTCTCACAAGAGTTGACAGCATGTCATTTAGGAGGGTCAGAATATTTTTTTATAAGTAATCAGTAATTAGACAGTTTTTCTATCACTATTAAATATTTCTGGGTCAAAACAGTTCAGGGCCAAAATTACTCTCACTCTTCCCCCTCAGCCATCATTTTGATAAGTCATACACAAAACTAATGTTCATGATCCCTTTCCAGAAATCTTTAGCTAACAAACACTGTTCTTACAGCTGTCTACATTCTACACAATATCACTGGATGGCAGTTACTTAGCACAACAAATAAGGCTCTGATTCTGCAGAGGTATGTACATAATCTATGTGAATACTCCCAATAAAATCAATAGGGCTACTCGCAGTGTGTAAAGTTAACTATTCGCTTAAGGCTTTGCAGGATCAGAGCCTAAGGAATTACATTGTCTTTTGTTCCAGTAGCAATTCTGGGAGGAAAGGAATCAGCTTCGACCCAAAAAACTGGCAGGTACAAAAAAGAAAAGGGGTGAGTGGGTATTCCAACTAAAAAGTTAAAAATAAATAATTACATCTGAATTCTCTTGACATTTCCTGATGGAAAGCTGTGGCATGCAGCCTCATGTATAAGATGCTTATAGCAATACATTGTTATTGTGGAAATCAGTGGTCACTTTTATTTCATTTACTGCTTCAAGAATAAGCATAGTACAAAATAATAAAAGTTATCTAACTAAAGTCAGATCAGCTCATCTGCAGCCATAACAGAGCACAGAAATAGCCTGCAGTGCCAACAGCTACAAAGAGTTCACATCTGTAAGCCTTGCTGAATAAGACTGCAGACACTACCAAGCATGCCATTTAAGTGAACTTAACTGTGCCATTTATCCATTGACAAGTCATTGAAAAGAACTGAACTGATGACCTTACTCTTTAAGTGTCTTTAAAAGATACAAGAATAGAGGTATCTTCTAACATCTCACACTCACACTCTCTCTCAAAAACACTATCTGCATGTCATGTCAGTGCTTTCATCATACGCTCCCTGCAGGTCTGCTTGTTAACAGCAACATATCAGTATATAGAGAATGCGCCATGTTGTGTAGTGTCATCAAGTGGCTTTAAACTCCTTATCAGTCTAATACCATCTGGGCTACTTAGGCTAAGCAAAAGCTATAAGCTATTTGTCAATCAAGCAGCAGAGGATAAAATTGAAAGTAAGGAGCAAGGCAGGGGAGGTTAGGGTACGTGCACTGCTAATCAAACTTTATACAATGTCTCTTGAATGATGTAACTGGATGGCAAGTATTTAAAATGGTGCAGAAAATAAAGACTATGTAGTTACTATTTAGTTACTGTGAAATCTTCCTTCTCTCTAATAAGGAACGAAACAATTCAGGGGATTGTTCTGCACTGCTTCAAACACGCACCATTTGTTTACTGACTAAGATGTTGAATTTGAATTGGTTCAAGAACTTGTTTATTAAAAGGCAGACTTTCAAAATGTAACCCCCCCTCTGTTCCCAAATGTATGAATCTGCTAGCAATGCAATTTTTTCAGATCGTTATAAACAAGAATGTAAACTGTAGACGTATTAGCATTGTCACTTGCTAGCAATTTATAAAATGCACTGCTCCAATCTCTAATCCTCTAAAATACACAAAGAGATAACAATGTGTTGGGATCTCCTTTGGGCACAATGATTACACTGTCACTTTTGGACAGAACATTGTTCAAAACTCTGTATTATATCAAATTTAATTAAAGGTGAACTTACCATCTGGGTCTTTAAAAGTCAGTGTGATGAACTTGCTAGCAACCATGAACATGAATATCACCCAAAAGCATGCAGCTAACAGCAGCCACTGATGGTGCATGTTGTCAGATGTGAGCCATATAAAACTTTTGTATCTTCCTGCTTAAAAAAAAAAAGTAAAAATTACAACATACGAAATATATTTTCTTCTATTTTATAAAACCAGTACTTTGTACAGCCGACATTAAAATACACATATTATATTTTTGCCTGAAATCAAATACACCTCGAGGAGTAAACTTTATAACAATATCGCCTTTAATAAATATAATACTTCTACAGTTATGATACCATTTTATTACTGGTGTTCTAGTAACTGCTAGAGACTCTAGCCTGGCCAAGGCTGCCACCATGCTCGGGTGCTGTATGAAAGGGTAGTAAAAGAATATTCCTGCCCCAAAGACATGACTATTTTGGGCCCCCACCCTGCAATCAGATCCACAGGGCAAGCCCTTTTTCTCTTACAGAGCCCCATCAAAGGCAACAGGGCTTCAGGAAGGTTAAAAGTTTCACCTGGAAAGATTGCAGGATCAAGTTATTGGTTTAAAAGCAAAGCACAACAGGTGGTGAACCAAAGAGGAATGGTAGAGAGGATGGAGTAACAGTGGTAGGCTACTTAGGCATGCAGTTGGCAGATATGCTGGGGTAGGAAGGCTGCATGTCGGTTTTGTTTAGTTTTGATCAGCAGCTGACATCTTAGCAATTGACTTCCATGGGAGCAGCTAGGCCAATGTTGAGTGCTTTTGCAAATCCCACCCGTAAAGGTTAAGTCTATACAACTTTTTAAAATTCTAGTTCAATCTCCATTTACCTGCTAAGACCTGAGATCCCTCAGGTGTTGATGTTTCATTGCAAGAATGAAGCAGAAGCTGTATTCCTAACCCTGCTTTCAATATCAGTACTGCTTCAACTGGTGCTGGATAAACACAAGATACCCAAGGGCCTGAATTTGGGTATTTGCACTTCACCTCTAAGAGAACTCTTCTCCGTGAAGATAAATAGGATAATGAAACTTTGATAGCTCTTAACGAGGATCTAACATACAAATGTCAAACATTAATATTACTTCACAATAACGTAGTGAGGCTTAGCTAAATTATTAGCTCCCCCACCCCTTCAATGTATCATTTTTAATTTGGCTGTTGAAAGACAGTTTCCTTCATTATCATACTATGGGTATGTCTACACTACGGAATAAGGACGAATTTATAGAAGTCGGTTTTTTAGAAATCGGTTTTATATATTCGACTGTGTGTGTCCCCACAGAAAATGCTCTAAGTGCATTAAGTGCATTAACTCGGCAGAGCGCTTCCACAGTACCGAGGCTAGAGTCGACTTCCAGAGCGTTGCACTGTGGGTAGCTATCCCACAGTTCCCGCAGTCTCCGCTGCCCATTGGAATTCTGGGTTGAGATCCCAATGCCTGATGGGGCTAAAACATTGTCGCGGGTGGTTCTGGGTACATATCGTCAGGCCCCCATTCCCTCCCTCCCTCCCTCCGTGAAAGCAAGGGCAGACAATCGTTTCGCGCCTTTTTTCCTGAGTTACCTGTGCAGACGCCATACCACGGCAAGCATGGAGCCCGCTCAGGTAACCGTCACCCTATGACTCCTGGGTGCTGGCAGACGCGGTACGGCATTGCTACACAGTAGCAGCAACCCCTTGCCTTCTGGTAGCAGACAGTACAGTACGACTGGTAGCCGTCATCGTCATGTCCGAGGTGCTCCTGGCCACGTCGGCTGGGAGCGCCTGGACAGACATGGGCGCAGGGACTAAATTTGGAGTGACTTGACCAGGTCATTCTCTTTAGTCCTGCAGTCAGTCCTATTGAACCGTCTTATGGTGAGCGGGCAGGCGATACGGACTACTAGCAGTCGTACTGTACCATCTTCTGCCAGGCAGGCAGGATATGAGGATTGCTAGCAGTCGTACTGTACCATCTTCTGCCGAGCAGCCATGAGATGTGGATGGCATGCAGTCCTTCTGCACCGTCTGCTGCCAGCCAAAGATGTAAAAGATAGATGGAGTGGGTCAAAACAAGAAATAGACCAGATTTGTTTTGTACTCATTTGCCTCCCCCCCTCCCCTGTCTAGGGGACTCATTCCTCTAGGTCACACTGCAGTCACTCACAGAGAAGGTGCAGCGAGGTAAATCTAGCCATGTATCAATCAGAGGCCAGGCTAACCTCCTTGTTCCAATAAGAACGATAACTTAGGTGCACCATTTCTTATTGGAACCCTCCGTGAAGTCCTGCCTAAAATACTCCTTGATGTAAAGACACCCCCTTTGTTGATTTTAGCTCCCTGAAGCCAACCCTGTAAGCCGTGTCGTCAGTCGCCCCTCCCTCTGTCAGAGCAACGGCAGACAGTCATTCCGCGCCTTTTTTCTGTGCGGACGCCATACCAAGGCAAGCATGGAGGCCGCTCAGCTCATTTTGGCAATTAGGAGCACATTAAACACCACACGCATTATCCAGCAGTATATGCAGCACCGGAACATGGCAAAGCGATACCGGGCGAGGAGGCAACGTCAGCGCGGTCACGTGAGTGATCAGGACATGGACACAGATTTCTCTGAAAGCCTGGGCCCTGCCAATGCATGCATCATGGTGCTAATGGGGCAGGTTCATGCTGTGGAACGCCGATTCTGGGCTCGGGAAACAAGCACAGACTGGTGGGACCGCATAGTGTTGCAGGTCTGGGACGATTCCCAGTGGCTGCGAAACTTTCGCATGCGTAAGGGCACTTTCATGGAACTTTGTGACTTGCTTTTCCCTGCCCTGAGGCGCATGAATACCAAGATGAGAGCAGCCCTCACAGTTGAGAAGCGAGTGGCGATAGCCCTGTGGAAGCTTGCAACGCCAGACAGCGACCGGTCAGTTGGGAATCAATTTGGAGTGGGCAAATCTACTTTGGGGGCTGCTGTGATGCAAGTAGCCCACGCAATCAAAGATCTGCTGTTATCAAGGGTAGTGACCCTGGGAAATGTGCAGGTCATAATGGATGGCTTTGCTGCAATGGGATTCCCTAACTGTGGTGGGGCTATAGACGGAACCCATATCCCTATCTTGGCACCGGAACACCAAGCCGCCGAGTACATAAACCGCAAGGGGTACTTTTCGATAGTGCTGCAAGCTCTGGTGGATCACAAGGGACGTTTCACCAACATCAACGTGAGATGGGCGGGAAAGGTGCATGATGCTCGCATCTTCAGGAACTCTGGTCTGTTTCAAAAGCTGCAGGAAGGGACTTTCTTCCCAGACCAGAAAATAACTGTTGGGGATGTTGAAATGCCTATATGTATCCTTGGGGACCCAGCCTACCCCTTAATGCCATGGCTCATGAAGCCGTACACAGGCAGCCTGGACAGTAGAATCATAGAATCATAGAATATCAGGGTTGGAAGGGACCTCAGGAGGTCATCTAGTCCAACCCCCTGCTCAAAGCAGGATCAATCCCCAATTTTTGCCCCAGATCCCTAAATGGCACCCTCAAGGATTGAACTCACAACCCTGGGTTTAGCAGGCCAATGCTCAAACCACTGAGCTATCCCTCCCCACCAAAATTGAAACACAGCATTTAATGCTGGAAGGGACCCCCAGATCATAGAATATCAGGGTTAGAAGGGACCTCAGGAGATCATCTAAAGCAGGGCCAATCCTCAATTTTTACCCCAGATCCCTAAATGGCCCCCTCAAGGATTAGAACTTACAGCCCTGGGTTTAGCAGACCAGTGCTCAAACCACTGAGCTATCCCTAGTCAGGAGCTGTTCAACTACAGGCTGAGCAAGTGCAGAATGGTGGTAGAATGTGCATTTGGACGTTTAAAGGCGCGCTGGCGCAGTTTACTGACTCGCTTAGACCTCAGCGAAACCAATATTCCCACTGTTATTACTGCTTGCTGTGTGCTCCACAATATCTGTGAGAGTAAGGGGGAGACGTTTATGGCGGGGTGGGAGGTTGAGGCAAATCGCCTGGCTGCTGGTTATGCGCAGCCAGATACCAGGGCGGTTAGAAGAGCACAGGAGGGCGCGGTACGCATCAGAGAAGCTTTGAAAACCAGTTTCATGACTGGCCAGGCTACGGTGTGAAAGTTCTGTTTGTTTCTCCTTGATGAAACCCCCCGCCCCTTGGTTCACTCTACTTCCCTGTAAGCTAACCACCCGCCCCTCCTCCCTTCAATCACCGCTTGCAGAGGCAATAAAGTCATTGTTGCTTCACATTCATGCATTCTTTATTCATTCATCACACAAATAGGGGGATGACTACCAAGGTAGCCCAGGAGGGGTGGTGGAGGAGGGAAGGAAAATGCCACACAGCACTTTAAGCACAGCACTTTAAAAGTTTACAACTTTAAAATTTATTGAATGACAGCCTTCTTTTTTTGGGGCAATCCTCTGTGGTGGAGTGGCTGGTTGGCCGGAGGCCCCCGCACCGCGTTCTTGGGCGTCTGGGTGTGGAGGCTATGGAACTTGGGGAGGAGGGCGGTTGGTTACAGAGGGGCTGCAGTGGCAGTCTGTACTCCAGCTGCCTTTGCTGCAGCTCAACCATACACTGGAGCATACTGGTTTGGTCCTGCAGCAGCCTCAGCATTGAATCCTGCCTCCTCTCATCACACTGCCGCCACATTTGAGCTTCAGCCCTGTCTTCAGCCCGCCACTTACTCTCTTCAGCCCGCCACCTCTCCTCCCGGTCATTTTGTGCTTTCCTGCACTCTGACATTATTTGCCTCCACGCATTCGTCTGTACTCTGTCAGTGTGGGAGGACAGCATGAGCTCGGAGAACATTTCATTGCGAGTGCGTTTTTTTTTCTTTCTAAGCTTCACTAGCCTCTGGGAAGGAGAAGATCCTGTGATCATTGAAACACATGCAGCTGTTGGAGAAAAAAAAAAGGGACAGCGGTATTTAAAAAGACATTTTATAAAACAGTGGCTACACTCTTTCAGGGTAAACCTTGCTGTTAACATTACATACATAGCACATGTGCTTTCGTTACAAGGTCACATTTTGCCTCCTCCCACCACGTGACTACCCCCTCAACCTTCCCCCCTCCCTGTGGCTAACAGCGGGGAACATTTCTGTTTAGCCACAGGCAAACAGCCCAGCAGGAATGGGCTCCTCTGAGTGTCCCCTGAAGAAAAGCACTCTATTTCAACCAGGTGACCATGAATTATATCTCACTCTCCTGAGGATAACACAGAGAGATAAAGAATGGATGTTGTTTGAATGCGAGCAAACATACACTGCAATGCTTTGTTCTACAATGATTCCCGAGTACGTGTTACTGGCCTGGAGTGGTAAAGTGTCCTACCATGAAGGACGCAATAAGGCTGCCCTCCCCAGAAACCTTTTGCAAAGGCTTTAGGACTACATCTAGGAGAACCGCAAATGCCAGGGCAAAGTAATCCTTTCACATGCTTGCTTTTAAGGATATATATTGCTCCATGTATAGTATTTTAAAAGGTACACTCACCAGAGGTCCCTTCTGCGCCTGCTGGGTCCAGGAGGCAGCCTTGGGTGGGTTCGGGGGGTACTGGCTCCAGGTCCAGGGTGAGAAACAGTTCCTGGCTGTCGGGAAAACCGGTTTCTCCGCTTGCTTGCTGTGAGCTATCTACAACCTCCTCCTCATCATCATCTTCTTCGTCTCCAAAACCTGCTTCCGTATTGCCTCCATCTCCATTGAAGGAGTCAAACAACACGGCTGGGGTAGTGGTGGCTGAACCCCCTAAAATGGCATGCAGCTCATCATAGAAGCGGCATGTTTGGGGCTCTGACCCGGAGCGGCTGTTCGCCTCTCTGGTTTTCTGGTAGGCTTGCCTCAGCTCCTTCAGTTTCACGCGGCACTGCTTCAGGTCCCTGTTATGGCCTCTGTCCTTCATGCCCTGGGAGATTTTCACAAAGGTTTTGGCATTTCAAAAACTGGAACGGAGTTCTGATAGCACGGACTCCTCTCCCCAAACAGCGATCAGATCCCGTACCTCCCGTTCGGTCCATGCTGGAGCTCTTTTGCGATTCTGGGACTCCATCATGGTCACCTGCAGCTTGCCACGCTGGCCAAACAGGAAATGAGATTCAAAAGTTCGCGGTTCTTTTCCTGTCTACCTGGCCAGTGCATCTGAGTTGAGAGTGCAGTCCAGAGCAGTCATAATGGAGCACTCTGGAATAGCTCCCGGAGGCCAATACCATCGAATTGTGTCCACAGTACCCCAAATTCAAGCCGGCAACGTCGATTTAAGCGCTAATCCACTTGTCAGGGGTGGAGTAAGGAAATCGATTTTAAGAGCCCTTTAAGTCGAAATAAAGGGCTTCATTGTGTGGACCGGTGCAGGTTTACATCGATTTAACGCTGCTAAATTCGACCTAAAGTCCTAGTGTAGACCAGGGCTTTAAGAGTTTTCTTCTTAAAAACCATGCTCAGTCGCATTCAAGTCAACTATCCTTTGGATTTTTATAGACACTGTAGAATATTCAACTCCACTACCGTCACAGGAGGACAAATACCTTGTCTTCCATTTCTAGGTCAATTCCGATCTCCTAAGCACAACATTTCTGAATCAGGCTTTACTCCATTATCGAAAACTGGAGTCCAGAAAGGGCAAGTACTATGATTGGAATTCTAGAGCAAGTTCCCACTGATTTCTTTCCAGACTCAAATCAGCAATACTTCAAAATAGGTTTCATTCTAGCACAATGTGTTACAGCCCTTTCCCTAAGATTCGTGCTAGAGTCTCAAGTCTCAGAGGTGACCTTTTCCAGTTTATCACTACACCCACGACAGCGAAATCTTCTAGCAATTGAGCCAAAACTTTTACTCTTGTTTACAGACATCCTAGTACTTCCACCAGCACTTGAAAAATTTATTAGACTCTTACTGATCAGAAGTAGATACAAAATATGAGCCAGGAGGCCCTTCACCAATTTAGCACCATTTTTTGGAATTCTTACTCATGTTTAATGGTACCTCATTCCTTGAGTAGCTCTTCAGAAAATAACAGGATTACTCAGAGTAAGGTCTACTAAACACAAATAAGGGAGGCAGAATTCATCCTTTAATATTCATAACATATCTGCTAGGAAGACAAGTTTTGTTATTGTGATGAATATGTGGGTGCTCAGTAAGGATTATTAACCTGTATCCCCAAATGTGATTTATGTATTCGATTTCTAAGATGGTGTGTTAGACTATTAGAGAGGAGCAGACAGTTTCAATGTACTGTACTCAGATCTGCAGGGTAGTAGCAGTTGGTATATATAGGAAACCACAGCCAGATCCTGTCTAAGGGTGGAAGAATGATTCCACCCCAAGATAGGAAAACACAAGAGGCCTATCACCTGAGGGGGTGCACTCAGAGACTAGAAAGGGGACAGAGATACAGCCAGCCCCGTAGCCATGACTATTATCATTCTCATTTTACACATGGAGAAGCTGTGGCAGAGAAGTTATGCGATTTTTATCTAATCTTTTGGTAGTCACATTATCTACTTTCTGCAACCACAGATGTATATTGATCATATAGCTTTCACACAGGATTCACCGTAACTTATATATTAACAGTGGGCCCTGGAGTTTGCTGCCAGGCAGCTAACCAAGCTCCCTCAATATTAACCAGCTCTTTAACTATCTCAGGAACCACGACTACTCAGGATTCTAAATAAAAGTAACTGATTTCAAAAGTAAACCCTGTTTAGAGATTATGCTCATTCAAAATAATGCCCCTTAAGAACTTACAAAAAGCAACACCTTACATTTTCCTTCTCTCTAAATCCTTCTAGGGGGATGCTCTACTGCACTCCAAACCAGGGTTCCTGAATATCAAGATATTTCCAATCTCTCCTCTTCATCTTTGTTTTCCATCATGCTGCTAGTTCATTCATATATTTACCTGCTTCCTCCATCTCTTTAATTTTGTTTGTTTCTGAAGTGCTTCTTTTATTTAGAGATATTTTTCCTTTTTAAGCTCTTCTGCTTCCTTCTGCATTTAGTTTTAATCCCGTTATTTTTTTCTTATCTGTAGTTTTAAGTTTCTTCTGAGTCTTCTCTTTCTTGAGCACATAGGGACTTTTCAGCCTCTTCCCTGTCTCTCACTTCAATACCACCAATTTGTACTGTAGGGTGGTGAAATCAGAAAAGCTTCCTCACCATCTCTTTGGTTGCCTCCTGCTCCCTGTGCTCAACTATCTGCCCTAACTTCCAAGGAACCCTAAAGCCAGCCAGCTATAATATTCTGTCACCAGTTCTAAAAGTACTTATCACATTTTTGCTCTTTAATACATTTATTAAAGAGGGTGCAACAGGGGAGGCCTCCCGATTCATACTGAGAAAGTAGGACAATTGGCTTGTTATCTTAGATGCCTGTACATGAACGTAAGAAGCCTGGGAAACAAACAGGAAGAATTGGAAGTCCTGGCACAGTCAAGGAACTATGATGTGACTGGAATAACAGAGACTTGGTGGGGTAACTCACATGACTGGAGCACTGTCATGGATGGGCATAAACTGTTCAGGAAGGACAGGAGTGGGAGAAAAGGTGGAGGAGGTGCACTGTATGTAAGAGAGCAGTATGATTGCTCAGAGCTCTAGTATGAAACTAGAGAAAAGCCTGTTGAGAGTCTTTGGGTTAAGTTTAGAGGCAAGAACAACAAAGGTTATGTCAAGGTGAGAGTTTGCTATAGACCACCAGACCAGGAGGATGAGGTAGATGAGGCTTTCTTTGGATAACAGAAGTTTCCAGATCGCAGGCCCTGGTTCTTATGGGGGACTTCAATCACCCTGACATCTGCTGGGAGAGCAATACAGAAGTACACAGACAATCTAGGAAGTTTTTGGAGAGTGTTGGGAACAACTTCCTGGTGCAAGTGCTGGAGGAACCAACTAGGGGTTGGTCACAAACAGGGAAGAATTGGTAGGAGAAGTAGAAGTGGGTGGCAACCTGGACAGCAGTGACCATGAGATGGTCGAGTTCAGGATCCTGACAAAAGGAAGAAAGGAGAGCAGCAGAATACAGATCCTGGACTTCAGAAAAGCAGACTTTGACTCCCTCAGGAAACTGATGGGAAAGGAGTCCAGGAGAGCTTGCTGTATGCATGCACCGCTTACAGGCTGGGGACCGACTGGCTAAGCGGCAGTTCTGCAGAAAAGGACCTGGGGATTACAGTGGACGAGAAGCTGGATATAAGTCAACGGTGTGCCCTTGTTGCCAAGAAAGGCTAACGGCATATTGGGCTTCATTAGGAGGAACATTGCCAGCAGATCGAGGGAAGTGATTATTCCCCTCTATTCGGCACTGGTGAGGCCAAATCTGGAGTATTGTGTCCAGTTTTGGTCCCCCCCACTACAGAAGGGATGTGGACAAATTGGAGAGTGAAGGGCCAAAATCCATTTGTAAGATCTTAACTACAGTTTCTGCTAAGAACTTTTCATATAGGCCCGGATGAGGACTAGCTAACAAAGAACAATACATGGCTAAGAGAAAGCTGAGGTAAACACATAACTTTGTGTGTTTCTAGTCAGTGAGCAGAGTCAGCATAACTCCGAATGTAACTGGCCATCTTTAGCGTGACTTATAGACACATGAAGCACTGAGAAAGGCCTCACGGTTACTTCTTAATGCAGGAAGGAGATAGTGGTATAATACCCCTCAGATCCCAGACAGAGTTCGGGTAGAGGCCTAATATGATCAACATGAGTTATGACACCCTCCTCTCACAGATGTATGCCAATCCTAGCCCACAGAAATGCAAGGGTAAACTTATAAACGATTGTTATTCTTAAGTACTAATTACTGCTTTTTTGCTTTAAATCTCCAGTAATGTACCTGTTGGTCAACTGGGAGAGCTGCTACCTCACTCCCCTGGACCCCAAAATTAGGATTTAACCTATATACTTTAATAGACATAGTTTGGGGGTAATTACCTGTGTGTCAGTAATATGTTAATTTGGTCCTTGGGCAGAACCATTATGTAATCTTTTAGACCATTGGCTTATTGTGCTTATCTTGTCTTGCTGCTGGAACCTATCCAGGGGTTTGGGAATACCCATCCCCGTCGTGTCTCTCCGTCCAATGAGCACCATATATAATCTATTGTAACTAATTGTTTTGCAGCGTCTCTGAGCCCAATAAGCAAAGTGACACTCCGCCAGCAATGTGCATAATAAACTCCTGTGCTTGACTCTACACGGTGTGGATTATTGTTCCTTCAGAGAGAGTCCTGCTGAATTGGAATTAATTTGCAAACTGGATACAATTAACTTAGGCTTGAATAAAGACTGGGAGTGGATGGGTCATTACACAAAGTAAAACTATTTCCCCATGTTTATTCCCCACCCCACACCGTTCCTCAGACATTCTTGTCAGCTGCTGGAAATGGCCCACCTTGATTATCACTACAAAAGATCCCCTCTCACCCCCCTGCTCTCCTGCTGGTAATAGCTCACCTTAAGTGATCACTCTCGTTACAGTGTGTATGGTAACACCCATTGTTTCATGTTCTCTATGCATATAAATCTCCCCACTGTATTTTCCACTGAATGCATCCGATGAAGTGAGCTGTAGCTCACGAAAGCTTATGTTCAAATAAATTTGTTAGTCTCTAAGGTGCCACAAGTACTCCTTTTCTTTTTGCGAATACAGACTAACATGGCTGCTACTCTGAAACCTGAAAATTATTAGGGGGCTGGGGCACATGACTTATGAGGAGAGGCTGAGTGAACTGATCTTATTTAGTCTGCAGAAGAGAAGAGTGAGGGGGGATTTGATAGCAGCCTTCAACTACCCGAAGGGGGGTTCCAAAGAGGATGGAGGTACGCTGTTCTCAGTGGTGGCAGATGACAGAACAAGGAGCAATGGTCTCAAGTTGCACTAGGTCTACGTTGGCTATTACGAAAAACTATTTCACTAGGAGGGTGGAGAAGCACTGGAATGGGTTACCTAGGGAGGTGGTGGAATCTTGTACATCACAGCAGGCAAAAGTGTGTCTGCTGCATGTAGCCGACATGATCAGTTGAGCAGTTACACTTAACAATGGACAGTTGCTAGGTGTGCTCGCCAAGCCAGGCAACCAGGAAAAGGAATTTCAAAAATTTGTGGGACTTTAAAGGGGAGGGGCAGCTTTCTATCTGCCTGACCAGAGAAATTCACAACAGTGACCAGAGCCATCAGTGTGGGGCATTGTGGGACAGGTGCTGGAGTCCAGTAACAGTTTACGTAAGCATAGGGTGACCAGACAGCAACTGGGATGAGACGGAGGGTAATAGGTGCTTATATAAGTTAAAGCCCCAAATATCAGGACTGTCCCTATAAAATCAGGACATCTGGTCACCCTACTTAAGTAGCACAGTGTCTACACTCTGACTGCATTGATCTAACTACATCAACTGTGACTCTACACTGCTCGGGGAGGTGGTGTTATTAAATCAGTGTAGTGGGGTGCTTACACTGGCAGAAGCCAAATTTAACTGAAGATGTGTCCACAGTTAGGTCAATATAAGCTGCCTTGTGTCGACCTAACCATGTAGTGTAAATTAGGCCTATATTTTTTCCATTCTTAGAACGTTTATTGAGGGGGCCCACAATATCCACCGACACTCAGGCAAACACCTATTTAATAATGGGCAGAGGTTGCAAAAGTTGTTTGCAGGGTCCCTTTGACCTCTTATGCTTCTGACATAAGGCACAACTCGCACAGTATCTATTACTGTCTCAAACAGCTGAGGCCAATAGAAAGGCATTTTGGGACGTATAAGTAGGGGCATTGCCAGCAGATCGAGGGACGTGATCGTTCCCCTCTATTCGACATTGGTGAGGCCTCATCTGGAGTACTGTGTCCAGTTTTGGGCCCCACGCTATAAGAAGGATGTGGAAAAATTGGAAAGAGTCCAGCGGAGGGCAACAAAAATGATTAGGGGACTGGAACGCATGACTTATGAGGAGAGGCTGAGGGAACTGGGGATGTTCAGTCTTCAGAAGAGAAGAATGAGAGGGGATTTGATAGCTGCTTTCAACTACCTGAAAGGGGGTTCCAAAGAGGATGGCTCTAGACTGTTCTCAGTGGTAGCAGATGACAGAACAAGGAGTAATGGTCTCAAGCTGTAGTGGGGGAGATTTAGGTTGGATATTAGGAAAAACTTTTTTACTAGGAGGGTGGTGAAACACTGGAATGTGTTACCTAGGGAGGTGGTGGAATCTCCTTCCCTAGAAGTTTTTAAGGTCAGGCTTGACAAAGCCCTGGCTGGGATGATTTAGTCGGGGATCAGTCCTGCTTTGAGCAGGGGGTTGGACTAGATGACCTCCTGAGGTCCCTTCCAACCCTGATATTTTATGATTCTATGATTCCCAAGACAGAGCCCTAACATTATTCACTGTGCTATGCACTTCCTCTGCTGTTCCCTCTGGGGCCACTGTAGTAGCATTGGGGGTGCAGGTCATGGGATGACCTTAAGTTTGGGACAATTTGGCTTTATATGGCCAGGAGATCCGCAGTGATGGCAGACTACCTGCCCTCCCTTAGGGCAAGGGCTTTTAGAACCTGGGGTCCCTTGAGGTGTTTTTTTTAATCAAAAGTTGAGATTAGGTTTCTTCCTAGACCCCTTTTTTCTCTTAAACTGGTTAACAGAGAGATTACCCTTCCCCTGAGGTTTGCACCCCCGATGAACCCTTGACTCAATATATTCATCAGCAATTTCTCCTGTCTCCAAAATAGTGGAAGGTTTTTCCACCACACAGATGGTTGCTTTTGTTTCATCAGTCACCATTCACAATAGTTCTTGCACCATCAGAACAAACTGTTTTTCATAGTTACCTTTAGGCTCATATTCAACATGTGTGATATTGTCAGACATTTTAAGATTTCTACACTTCAATCAATAGGACTCAGGGGTAATCTTAAACCTTTTCAAAATATTCTCTTTAAATCTCTTATACACCTTTAGCACCATCTTGCTCCATATCATTAAAAACTTGTCTTGCCTTCCCAGGTAATCTGGTCAAAAGGACTGGCATCCACTTATCCTCTGGAATCTTGTGGATCCCAGTCTGTCAAAGGTGGACAGGAATTCCTCAATAGTCAGTCTCTTGAGTGGGCTTTCTCCCCTGCAGTAATGCTTTGGGTGGGGTACTCACTGGCTGAGGCTGCTGCTTTTTGCTGCTCCAGTACTTTGAGCTGCAAGGTGTGGGCTTCCATCTGTGTCTGGTGTGCTCTCTCCTTAGCTTGTAGTTGTTTCATGCATCTGCAGTGAGCTTCCTTCCCAATTTCAGCATTGGTTTTGCATCTTTCATAGGCTCTCTCCTCCACCTCCCCAGTTTCTTCCTTCTCCTTGATCTGGAGTTCCACCATCAGTACCTGGTGCTCACATTCTTCCTGGGCTGCCTGGTGCTTCAGTTGAACCAGTTCCACTGCAGCAGTCTCTGTGGCATTTGGAATAGGAGGGTGCTCAGACCCTGCTCCTTAGTCAAAGTCTATGAGTGCAGCTCTCAGTTCTTGATCTGAGGCTTTCTTTTGGGGATATTCCCCTATTTTTTGCATAATTTTTCAATGTTGTTTGTTTCAAGATCCTCATCTGACTGTGATTCACTCTGACTGTCATTCAATCTGTGACTAATCTTTAAATACTTAAATACTCAATATAAAATTTAAACTTTTAATAGCAGTGGGGTTATGAGCTATAAACCCAATTGACTGGTGGAATGTGAATCTTGCCAAGACTACACCAATTGTCACGCTGCCTGGAGTGACTCACGACCGCAAGCATCAACTTCAGGACAGACTGTAAAAAACTGGGCAGACATCTCAAACTGGTGGTGTGTTCTATACTTAGACTTTACCAACCCAGTAACAAATGTGAACTCCTGGATCACTATAACAGCCTTACCATGGAGTATAACATAGTCCCACTAGGCTCTGCAGTCTATCTTATCACCCAGGCAAGTTGGGAAATGGTCACTTACACCAAAAATCAAAAAATATTCAGGTTGCTTCCAGTCCCAAAAGATCAGTCACTTACCCCAGATCAATTGGTATCCTAGATCTTACACAAAGACAACGCATGTAGCCAATTCTGTAATAAACTAACTAAAGGTTTATTTCTTTTTCCTAGTTAATAAGAGTTATTTATAGGTTAAAGCAAGCCAACATATACACACACAAATGAGTTGCAATCTAAATCCTAAGGGAGAGTGGTAATGATCTGTCAGTTCAAGATGTCTCTTTCAAGGCAAACCAAGGGATAAACCTCCTGGAACTCCTGCCTCAGTTTAGAGTCTCTGGCCCTGTGAGAGTTCAAGCAGCAAAGAGATGAAAAATTCTCTTGTGACTCCCCGTTTTATCTTTTACATTTAGTCTTCAGGTCTGTGAGATGAACGTAGCATTTCCAAGGTGTGATAGGGACAATCACCAATCCTTTGTGTCACAATGTTCGTTAATGGCTTGTTTAATCTCGATAGGCAAACATTTTCCAAGTTATAAAGCAAAACTTACATGTTTCCTTATAGCGTGGAATACAGCATTACAAGTGAGATTAATGCATGCAGCAACTTACAAGCATTTCATAGAGACTAAATGCTAAATACACTCTTATAAGACTAATACCTATTTTGAACAAAACTAACATACAGTGAGCTGGTTTGGTTCCAGCTATGAATTTGTCAGTTCTTAGTTAATCTCTATGGCCTGGCACTTGGTTCACCAGCGTCACACATTGATTCCCAGATGTATGTCTACCCACCCTTTTAGAGCTCTCTCACTTATTCTTATAAAGGGAAGAAAACCTCACAAAGCTCAGCAAATTTCCTTCATTTTGCTTGCTAGACAAGTTTCTACGGAGTATACCTCTCAATTCTGACAGTGACCCTTGACTGTCAACAAGAGAACTGAATGTACTGACATTACTTTTAACCTCCAGGCATTCTTAATAGAACTAGTAGGCATGGAAAAACTCTCCCACCATGCATTTTAATCTTGATTACTCATTCATAAGAAGTTACAGATATTCAGGATATTTTTGCTTTGGATCCCTTCTTTGGAGATGGGCTCACTCTCTCGCTCACCAAAATCTTATAAGGGAACCAACCCTCAGCAAAAAAGGATACATGAATTTCAAATAAGGAACTTGAAGAAGAGCTCTCTGTGGTTCGAAAGCTTGTCTCTCTCACCAACAGAAGTTGGTCCAATAGAAGATATTACATCATCCACCTTGTTTCTCAAATGAGTATAAGTGATCTCCTGGAATCTAACCCTTTTTAGGGACTCCTCACTCTCCCCGACTGTCCTTTGCATTGCATGTGTCCAAGGGTAGGTCTACACTAAGGCTACATCTACACTACAACCGGATTGACGCGCCGGTGATCAATGCACTGGGGGTCGATTTAACGGGTCTAGTGAAGACCCACCAAATTGACCACAGATTGCTCTCCAGTGGACCTAGGTACTCCACCCCGAACAAGAAGAGTAAGGTAAGTCGTCAGCCCCGCACGGTGTAGACACTGCACTAAGTCTACCTAAGCTACGTCGACTCCAGCTATGTTATTTACGTAGCTGGAGTAGCGTAACTTAGATCGACTTATCGCGGTAGAGTAGACATAGCCTCAAAACGCTACATCGCCGCAGGCTGCTGGAGCACTTAAATGAAAATGCTCCTACACCCACAGGAGAGAGCTTTCCCATCGGCATAGTTAATCCACCTTCCTATGAGGTGAAAGCTATGTCAATGGGAGAAGCTCTCCCGCCAACATAACGCTGTCTACACGGGGGTGGGTTGGTATAACTACGTCACTGAGGGGTGCGGATTTTTCACACCCCTGAACCAGAGAGTTATACCGACATAGCTCTGTAGTGCAGACCTGGCCTGACTTAGCCTATGTCTGCGCTGTCAGGGAGCCGCTCTCCCACCGACATAGTGCTGTCCATACTGGCACTTTTGTCGGTGAAACTTATGTCTGTCGGGAAAGCGGGGTTCACAACCCTGACAGACAGAAGTTTTACCAGCAAAAGTGCTCGTGTGGACACAGCACTACAGCAGCCTGCAGGCTGTAGTGTCTTCAGTGTAGACCTACCCTTGCTCCCTGGACTTTTCTGGGTTTTGAAAGCCCCAGGCAGGGCTCTGGCCGCTGGGCTGAGAAGTGCCAGTGGGTTATTGGTCTTTAGTACCTAGGAGTTTTGCATTAATCCAGGGGCGGGGGGGCTTTTTCGCAATCCCTCATCTTCCAACGCCCCAGGAGGCTGGAGGGGCCAAGCGGGAAGCGCAGCCACAGCTCCGGCCCTCGCGGGAGATGGACCGTCTGCCCTGCCTGCGGCATCCGGGCTGCAGGGACGAGTCTCCGGCGGCGCAGCATCCCGCCCTGCTCGCCGGCCCCGCAGCCGGGCCTCCCCCCGCCCCGGGCGGGCTCGGCAGCGGCGGCACCGCCTCCGCGGGGTGGGCGCTGCGCACGGAGCCCCGCCGCGCCCGCGCCAGCCCCGCCTCCACCTACCGGGCCCTGCAGCGCCGCTCACCGCAGCCTCGGTCTCCGCGGGCGGAGTGGCAGCTTCGCGGCCTCCCTCAGTCGGCGGCGCAGGCGGCCCGGGGAAGCGGCTCTAGCGGCTGCATCGCGCCCCGCCCCGGCTCCTCCCCGCCCCGGCTCAGCGGCTGCCCTGTCCGGCCCGGCTGCCTCCTCCACATACCGCCGGGCCCCGCGGAGCTCGCTTCCCGCCGCCACGGGGTGGGGAGGCCGGCCCGGCCCCGCAGGCGGCCCCCGCCGCGCTGGAGCAGCCCCTCTCCCTGCCGGGGCGCGGGAGGAGGCGGCGGGGCTCAGGCGAGACCCCACCTCCAGGGCGCAGCAGCGCCTCCCCTGGCAGCCTCTCCGGCCAGCTCCCTTCCGGGGCCCGACTCTGCCCCCAAGGGGGCGGGCGACACCAGCACAGCCCCCACCCCAGAGCCGCCGCCTGCCCTCCCTGGCCCTGGGGAGCGCGCTCCTCGGGCACTCGGGGGGAGGCATCCTAAGGCCGGGCTTCGCGGCCCGCTGGGGTTTGAGGGTAGCTGAGGATGTGGCCGGGGATCCTGTTTCAGTGAGACCTTCTAATTGCAGCCCTTTTCGTTTAAATCCCCACCTTCAGGCTCTCCAACCTGGTTAGCATTTATCTAATAATAACATCATAACCAAGCCCCAGTCCTGCGCCCCTGGACACCCACTCCCATAGGATTATGGACCAGTTCAGGAATCTGCCCATGGATCACATTGAAGAATCCAGGCCTGAGTGCAGGGCTGCTAATTCTCACCAGTTTATTGTGAGTCTGACAATGTTTGTTAGAGCCCAGCTGCTGGAGTCATCTTCCTGATTACATGAGAGTCTCAGCTTTCTTTCTTAAAGTTTCTAGCCCTCCCAGTTGCAGGGAAAAGCTTGAAACTGTGATCTTGTGCCCCAGAGGCTGAAACACCCAAAAGTCATATAAAACAGCCCCAAATGTATTACCTTTTAAAATCTCATGATTTTAAATGACAGGTTTCAGAGTAGCAGCTGTGTTAGTCTGTATCCGCAAAAAGAAAAGGAGGACTTGTGGCACCTTAGAGACTAACATTTTTTACACTTGGGATTGGCAATAAATCTAGTAAGACATGGTTCCCAAACTGCACTCCACACTGTCCACAATGCCCTTGCTAGGGGTTCCTGGAGAATGACTCGGAGAGCTAAGCATAGCGGGACTGCGATGCTGGAAAAGGAGGTGTGTATGTGAGACAAGTTCTTTCTTATGAAGTGGCCAAACAGAATTTAAATTTTTTTGGAAAACCTCTGCAATACAAATGATTAGAGTGCATGGTCATGTGTGGTACAAAAATAGAGATGATAATTATTAATGTTTGAAGACATAAATGGAGATTTTCGAAGACATCTGAAAGGATTTAGCCAGACAATTCCCATTAATTTCAGGGGTACTTCTGTGACTAAATCCACTAGTATACATTGAAAATCTCAGCCACAATCTTATAAGAAATATAAAGAAAAAATTTACAATCTAGAAAGACAAAGACAGTTTAAAGTCTCAGTTATGCAATGAGTGTCTGCAATGAGGCCAGACACTGTGCCTCCAGAGAACCCTAGTGAAGTCATTGGGACTCTGCTCAGGGACAGGAGTCCTCCACAAAGTTCACTGCAGGACTCACATTTTAATGGGATACAGGAAGGCCCGTCCCTAGGGGGCTGCGGGGCCCAGGACAACCCCCCTTACCTCTGGCCCAGGCCCCGCCCCATTCCACCCCTTCCCCCAAGCCCCTGACCTGCCTCTTTCCGGCTTCCGCCACCTCCCCCAAGCGACACCTGGAGCCAGCGGGGTGGGTTGCTTGCTGCTGCCGGCGCCAGGCCCCCCACTGACCCCCCAGGCTGCCCTGGACCCCACATCCCGAAGCTCTGGATACAGGGATAGTGGAGGAAGGGACCATGGTTGTATAGTGCCCAATACTGGGGCATAATAAGTATTGCAAGTATCCATTCAAGGAACATGGGTATTAAGAATGCACACATTGTTACATAATAGAGAATAGAACCACAGCATTTAATTATATAAATGTAATTGTGTTGGGCTGCAAAATCTAATCCCTTTACAAAATGCACATGACCCTTTAAACTGATCCACATGGGCAGAATCCTATTCCTCTGACATCTTTGGGAGTGAGAGTGCAGGTCTCTGCCGACAGGGATCACCTTACAGGATCAGGGCTAGAGTGATTGTTCCAGACAAAGGTTCAGATTCAGAGAGAATAGAGCTGTAAAAAGAGGTTTTCAAAACTATCTATAGGATTTGGATGTCCAATTCCCAATAAAATCAATTAGAGTTAAGTCTCTAAATCCTATAGAAGGCTTTGAAAAAGTCAGCTGTAAATTACATGTTAGTAGATGGGTTCAGTTTGGTGTAATTTCTACTGTGATGGAGCAAAAGAAAGTATAAATTAGAGCAGGGCAAGCCTATTTTAACTTAAACCTATTACTGACTTCTGTTATTCCTGCTACAACCTTTCTAGCCTCTCATCATATGGATTAAACCAGTTTAGGGAGTTTGCATCCAAGGCCTGGTCTACACTATGAGTTTATGTTGGATTTAGCAGCATTAAATCAAATTAACCCTGCACCCGTCCACACAACAAAGCCATTTTTTTCGACATAAAGGGCTCTTAAAATCGATTTCTGTACTCCTCCCCAACAAGGGGATTAGCACTGAAATCGACATCGCCATTTCGAATTAGGGTTAGTGTGGACGCAATTCGAAGGTATTGACCTCTGGAAGCTATTCCACAGTGTATCATTGTGACCGCTCTGGACAGCACTCTGAACTCGGATTCACTCACAGTCACAGTCACTAACTTGTAAGGTGTATCATCTCTTATTCGAAGCCCCAGGAAGTAGTACTTAGTGTACTAAATTAAATGGATTCTTCCCTCACTAGCTAGCCAGAAGGCAACACCCCTGTCTGTTAGATGAGGATTTAGTCACTATAATCCATGTCTTTTCAGGCTTGACTATTGTACTGTAATGCGCTATATTGGAGGCTGACCAAAAAGGCCACATGGAAACTGTAGCTGGTGCAGATGCTGTACCCAGCTTACTAAGCAGATCAGGCCAATGAAAGTACATCACACCACTGCTTCACATGCTACCTTGGTTATAGTTAACTATACAGTGAAAAATTCATTTAAAGGAGCTGGCCCTCATCAGTGTGGCCTAGTGGCTAGAGTAGTGAAGTGGGGTGATGACTTTAGGCAAGTCACTTTATCTCTTTGTGCCTCCATTTCCACTTCTAGGAAATGGAGATGATGATACTCCTTTGCAAACTGCTTTGAGATCTACTGATGGAAAGCACTATGTCTAGGTATTACTATTTTTTATTATCTACAAAGGCTTGAATGGACCAGGACTCAACTACCTTGGAAGTTACTTCTCTCTTCAGGCAATGAGAATGGCAACTGCAACTACATGGGCACTAAAGTTAACAGTCATGGGCCACAGGCAACTTTACTGATAAAGAGCCTGTGGCTGTGGAACCTGTTTCCTCAGTTACCAGGCTGGACCCAAGTACTTTGAGCTTCTGAATATACTGCTATAGGCATAGGTATAATAACTGAATCCAATAGAGAACCAACATATTCAAACTGAGCAGGTGAGAGGCTATGTATTCTCTGCGTGGTCATGAAAGGGTCTGAGGAAGTTGAAGAAATGGTTGTAGGCAGATTCAAATTTAGATTAAACAATTGCTGTTAATTGCAATTAAACAGCACAAACCTCGGCTACCCTCTTCTTAGTGCATGTATAATCCACACACCTTCTGGGTGTGGTGTTCTGTCCCTTCTAGTGGCACCGAGACCACTTAAAGAGAAAGAGTTAAATGAGTCTGCTCTACAGCCTTGGCTAAGAGGCAGTTGGCTTTTAGCTCATGTGGTAGAGGCTCATGCACTAAGCTCCAGAGATCCCCAGTTCGATCCTGCCCGCTGCTGACCGGGGTCTGTTGGTGTTACAAGTGGGGGCTCATCCGGGATTTCAACTGGGAAGACTCTGAAGCTCAGGATGCACTTCGTCAGCTAGGAGAAGTATGTAACCCACACACCTTCTGGGTGTGGTGTTCTGCCCGTTTTCCCTGCCAGCTTGGGACTCCAGAACCCTGCCTTGTTGAGCCAGACATGCTAGCCTGCTGCAACACAGACCGAGGTCTGGTCCATGGCCCCAAAGCTGCAGACTTTAACCAAATACTGCTCAGCAGGTCACCTATTTCCAGCACCCAGACACCCAGTTCCCAATGGGATCCAAACCCCCAGATAAATCCGTTTTACTCGGTATAAAGCTTATACAGGGTAAACTTATAAATTGTCCACCCTCTATAACACTGATAGAGATATATGCACAGCTGTTTGCTCCCCCAGGTATTAATCACTTGCTCTGGGTCTACTAATAAATAAAAGTGATTTTATTAAGTATAAAAAGGATTTAAGTGGTTCCAAGTAATAATAGACAGAGAAAATAAGTCATAAAGCAAAAACATGCAAGTCTAAGTCTAATACATTAAGAAACTGTTTACAGGTAAAATCTCACCTCTTTAGCCCCAGGCTCCTTCCATCCACAGGATCCCAGCTCTGGGATTCTAACCTATGGTGGTGGTGAGAGAGAGACATTTCTGCCTGAGAAGCCGAAGGGTTGTGCTTGGGTAAGAGAACACTCTGCACCTGAGAGCCCAGCACTTGAGCAAGGGAGAGAGGATATCCCTACTTGGTGAGCCCAATCCACTGATCGGGGGAAAGTTGAACCTTCCAGCAGAGATGCCCACCTCTTTAGCCTTAAGCCATTAGGTGGAATTTCCTCCAACCTTTGGGAAACCACACCAAATATAGACAGGATTTCCCTTCTCCCTCCCTGGGGCTGTGTTCTCCAGGCTGGTGTCTCCTCCTATATTGTCTGCCCACAGGTTGAACTTCTCAGACAAGACTCTCCTCTTCCTTCTTCAGTTCTAGAAATGGGCTCCCCAGTCCTTTTCATTTCCAGAATGGAAGGTTCTTCTTTCCTGGTGTTCTCCTTCCCATCATGGTTTGTTTATGGGGCCCAGCCAACACTAGAAAAAAAAGACATTTCTGATGATGGTTGCCAGCCATGGGTTCAGCTGTCATGCCTCCATTTCTGAAATGGTGCTGGAAGCTGTTTGTCTGCCAAACACTTGCAGCTAAGCCATGTTCAGCACCAGTTCAGCCGCACCTTGTCCTGATACTTGTCAACAACAGATCATTTTTCTAGCATAGAACAGACCACTACATGTGTGCTTGGGTTCTTCCTGGAGCTCTGAGTTAGGTCTTTGAGTAGGGGGTTGGACTAGATGACCTCCTGAGGTCTCTTCCAACCCTAATCTTCTATGATTCTATATTCCAATTCTCCAGGTAGCCCTCCAGAGATTGGTTCATTACCACCTCTGATGACTACCTCAGGAAAGTTCAATTTGCATACCCCCACCAAACAATCCTCCCAGGTTTGCACCAGTCTAAGCAAAATGTTTTTCTACTATACATACATCTGTATTTTTTTTAATTAAAATTCTTGTGGTTCCAAGGGATAAAGCCATAGGGTTGTTTTTGTTTTTTTAGTTTGGGCACATTTAATGGAAATAAGGAAGAATTTTGAAAAATCTTTTTCTACATGGCAGAATGTATTTGAGGTCAACAAAAATCTTGTCTGATGTTCAAAGTTCCATTATTTTCATACTATTACAGGACTTGCTGAGTGATGGCGCATTAAGATAATTGTTTATTCTTGCCATCAGACAAACGTAACAAGAGAGTCTGTATTGTTCTGTACAAGTGCTGTAACAAAACACAGCTTCACATGCACTGAACTATGAGAACTAAGGCTGCTGTATATGTAGATACCAGGGATTACATTTGTGCACTGAAATGGACAAAAATATTTGCTGCCTTTCCAATTTTAAAGTCCCATTCCATTAATTTATGTTAAAATGTTGTATTGCATTGCCTGTTGTTTTGTGCACATCGTTTTTCTGCACTGGTGTTGCCACTCAATATATTTCTATTGTTGGAGAGTAAAATTATCTTTATTAGTTCAAAACACATTTCAGAATGCATAGTGGTACTGAAAACACACAGTCCTTGTAAATGTACAGCAAACACCATAGCTTCAGGAAAACATGCAGTCATATTTATAAGTGTACAGCAAGTACTACCCAATTCCCAGCAGCACCCAAAGCTCCAGGGCCAGAGAACAGTGCAGCACAGAATGCTACTCTGTTGCTGGCCATAGTGCTCTTTCAAAGCCTCCCTCAACCTCATGACTCCATATTGGGATCTTCTAATAGTCCTTGGGTCTGTCAGTTCAAACTCAGCAGATAGCCTGATTTACCTCTACCCTTCACCCTAGCAGCAATTTTTCCCCTTTTGCCCTCACAGATATTATGCAGGCCCAACAGGCAGCTACAACCATTGGAATATTTTTCTCACTGAGATCCAATCTAGTGAGTAAACAACACCAGCGTCCCTTCAATCTACCAAGAGTACATTCAACAATTGTGTGCACCTGCTGAGCAGGTAGTTGAATCTTCCCTTGGGGCTCTAGAGCTTCATGGGGAAGAGGTAGGCTGGGTTCCCCAGAATCACTGTTGGCATTTCAATGTTGCCAGAAGTAATCCACTGGTTGGGAAAGAATGTCCCTGCTTGCAGCTTTCTGAACTGTCTTGTGTTCTTAAACCTGCCAGTGTCTTGCCCTTTCCCTGATCAGACCACATTGATATTGGTCAAGCATCCACGGTGATGCACCAGCGCTTGCATAACCATAGAAAAGTAGCCCTTTCTACTGATGCACTCTGTGGCAAGGTGGGTGGGTGCCAAAATAGGGATGTGCACGCTATCACCCCACAACAGTTTGGGAACCTGATTGCTGCAAATCCATCCACTATGCCTCACATGTTGCCCAGAGTCACAGCTCTGCATAGTAGGAGATGATTAATGGCTCTACATACTTTCATGATAGCGGTCCCACTGTGGATTTACAACTCCAAAATGATTTCCTACTGATTGCTGGAAATCTGGTGATGCCCCATTCAGTTTTTCACTGCAATGCAGCTCTCATTCTAGTGTCCCTGTGCTGGGGTGGGGGGGAACTCAGCACATAACTCCAGGAATGTCGCCTTTGCATCCAAAAGTTCTGCAGCCACTGTTCGTCATCCCAAATCTGCTTTTCAATGCAATCCCACCTGTTAGTGCTCATTTCTTGGGCCAGAAGTTGTGCTCCACCATCTGCAGCTGGTCTTCAAACACCACCAACTTGAATTGTTATTTTGCAGTGTCCCTCAGCAAGCCATCCTCAAATAAATCTTCATGTCCCCTATTGTTGCAGTACTTCCTGTGGGTTTGCAAATACAGAAGAATTGTGTGTCCTGTATTTGCAATGTTTCAGAGTAACAGCCGTGTTAGTCTGTATTCGCAAAAAGAAAAGGAGTACTTGTGGCACCTTAGAGACTAACCAATTTATTTGAGCATAAATAAAGCTTATGCTCAAATAAATTGGTTAGTCTCTAAGGTGCCACAAGTACTCCTTTTCTTTTTGTATTTGCAATGTTCATAAAAATATTGCAGAGGTCTGCAGACTCCATGCTTCTGCTAGAGATGGCAAACACTGAAAAGTGCCACACAGGTTTGTGGGATTTTTTTTTAAAAGTGAAAAAATTATGGGATGGAGAAAATTGCATGCTGAGAATTTGACTCTTAGCTCCCAGAGATCCCTGAGTGAGTCATTTCTACCCAACATATTGTGGAAAGTTTGGAAAAGACATCGTACCAGATGACAGCGTGTGGCACACTGGGATACCTACCTGGGGTGCACCTCACTTTGCATCAACACAAGCACTTCTGCTGAGTACAAGGAGCACCAATGCAAGCAGTCAAATATGCAAGAGCACAAATGATATACACAGTTTGGCAGCTGTACACCGGCCTAACTTGCATCGAGCAAAGTTTGTAGTGTACACATCACCTGTCATAAAAGTGGGCCTCTTTAAGCCTCCTCTCTGCAAAAGAAAGACCTTTAGTCTTAAACGCACACAAAGAATTCTAGAAATATCCTTATTGAAACAAATTTTTTATTAACTCTCTAAAGTATTCATTCTTCACATTTTAAGGAGAACATTTATGGCTGGTATCACAGAGTGCGATATGTCTGTATCAAACTGTGAATGCCATTTTGTATTGTGTGCAGAACATATATCTAACTTAGCCCAAGGCAAGCCTATTGAAATGCATTCCAGATAGCTGCCCTGCTTGACACCTCATTGAAAGCTTATCATAGAGAAACTATCAAGACTACAATCTGTGGCTATCAGCTTCGAATGACTCTCATGAGAACATAGAAATGGCCATACTGGGTCAATGGTCCATCTAGCTCAGTCGCCAATGCCAGATGATTCCGAGGGAATGAACAGAACAGACACAATTATCGAGTTATCGATCCCGTCATCCACTCCCAGCTTCTGACAATCAGAAGTTAGAGACACTCAGAGCATGGGGTTGCATCTCTGGCCTTCTTGGCTAATAGCTATTGATGGACCTGGTCTTACATGAACTTATTTGGTTCTTTCTTGATCTTTACAACATCCCCTAGCAACATCTAGTTTTGGCCTTCACAACATCCGCTGGCAAGGAGTTCCACAGGTGGACTGTGCATTGGTGTGAAGAAGTTTTCCTTTTTGTTTATTTTAAACCTGCTGCCTATTAAGTTCATTGGGTGACCCCTAGTTCTTATTTTATGTGAAGGAGTAAATAACACTTCCTTATTCACTTTCTCCACAGTAGTCACAGTTTTATATAACTCTATCATATTCCCCCGTTTGCTAACCTGAAGAATCCCAGTCTTTTTAATCTCTCCTGTTCCATACACTTAATCATTTTTGTGGTCCTTCTCTGTACCTTTTCCAATTCTAATACATATTTTTTGAGATGGGGTGACCAGAATTGCATTCAGTATTCAAAGTGTGAGTGTGCCATGGATTTATATAGTGGCATTATGATATTTTCTGTCTTATTAGCTATCCCTATCCTATTGATTTCCAGCATTCTGTTAGCTTTTTTGACTGCTGCTGCACATTGAGCAGATGTTTTCAGAGAATGATCCACAGTGACTCCAAGATCTCTTTCTTGAGTGGTAACAGCTAAATTAGACCCCCTCATTTGCATGTATAGTTGGGATTATGTTTTTCAACGTGCATTATTTTGCATTTATCAACATTGAATTTCATCTGCCATTTTGTTGCCCAGTCACCCAGTTTTGTGAGATCCCACTGTAACTCTTCACAGTCTGCTTTGGACTGAACAGCTTCAATAATTTTGTATTGTCTGCAAATGTTGCCATATCACCGTTTACCCCCTTTTCCAGATAATTTATAAACATGTTGAACATCATGTTTCCAGTATGTATCCCTGGGGGACACCACTATTTACCACTCTCCATTCTGAAAACTGACCATTTATTCCTATCCTTTGTTTTCTGTCTTTTAGCCAGTTACTAAACCCTGAGAGGACCTTCCCTCTTATCCCATGACTGCTTGGTTTGCTTAAGAGCCTTTGGTGAGGAACCTTGTTAAAGGCTTTCTGAAAGTCCAAGTGCACTATATCCACTGGATCACCTTTGTCCACATGTTTGGTGGCCGCCCCAAAGAATTCTAATAGACCAGTGAAAGCTCCAGCAAGAAGGAGTCAGAACCCTCTCTCAGTACAGCAATGAAGCCCATAGTACAAATGGCTCTGCTAGAGAAGTTTGATTTTGGCAACCCAGGCAGCTTCTGGTTTAACATACAAAGCACAAGAATTGCAGGTAAATGCCCTGATATTTGCCTTGGATAATGCTGCTGCTCATATTCTATGTGCCCTACACCTCACTGATGGGGAAAAGAAAAAAAATACAAAATCCCCCTTGCTGCAACATCTATATTATTAACTACATTCATCACCCCATTTTGAAGGTACTGTTTCAATCAGCTTCCATTCCTCATATCTTCAGCACTAAACTTTTCCAGAAAAGAATTTCTCAGGTCATAACAGGTTTACCTGTTGTCCTTTGCCATGCAGATGATATGTTGGTATATGGCAGAGATAGAAATGAGCAGGATGAGCACCTCCATGCAGTTTTGAGATGCTTCCAACAAGCCAGTCTCACTCTTAAAGAGAAATGTGAATTTGGACAGGAGCAGATGAAATGTATAGGACACATAATTGAGAAAACAGGGAATTCAGCTGGATTCAGACAAACTGAAGGCATTACTTGCCTTACCCGAACCCAAAGATGTTTATGCTGTGAGAAGATTGCTGGGCATGACAAATCACTTTGGGAAATTCTTACCACATTTAGCTCATCAAACAAAACCTTTAAGAGATCTTAAAATGGTCACAATATGTGGATCTGGGCAAGTCTACAATAAAACACATTTAATAAAGTAAAAAAATTACTGATATCTCCATCTGGTTTGGTATGACACTCAGAAAACAGTAGCAATAGATGCATTTTCAACTGGTGTAGGAGTAGCGCTCACACAAAAGGAAGAGGAGACCAGAGCTCTGTTGCATTCTTATCAAGAAGCATCACAGAAACCGAGCAGCAGTACACTCAAATGGAAAAGGAAGCTCTATCAGTCACTTGGGCCTGCCAATGGTTCAGGGCATATCTGTTTGGCTTAGATTTTAACAAGGAAACCGACCACAAGCCTTAGTGTGCAAAACCAATGGATGAACTTCATCTAAGATTTGTAGATCCTACCTAGTGGAGACTCTAAAAGGACTTCTTCATTGGAATTGGGTTCATCTTCAATATTTCCCGCCACAACAAAGAGAGAATCTGGGCTCTTCAGGTACTCTGTCAGGAAACAAGTAAATCTTTTTAAGGAATTTGAATTTATTTTGAATCATTGTGTGTATATACATTGGTTCATAATTTAAGTTTTAATCTTTTATTATAAAGAAAGGGAGTCAAGGAGTGGTTATAGATGGTTGGAAGGATTAGATTTTATTCCATAAATGTTGATTTTATAGTACACACAACAATCTATGAAAAAATATTTCTATTGATAGTTATCAACATTGATAGATAGACAAAGTAAGAAAAATGCTCCTTGAAAGATTGTTAGAGTTTGATTTAAGTATATTTTGTATATTTTGGCATGTGATATTGACAATTTGTGTTTTGAAAGTTATAAAAATTTATCTTTTTGAATCTCAGCGCCTGTTATTTTATTACTATCTGACTTCTTTCATTGTCTGGCCCCACCATAATTTCCTGCAACTGTGAACATTCAAACAGATAAAAATAAAAATAAACACTTCAAATCCATAATTTTTCGTGAAAATGTAAGTTGATTAACATCCAAAAAATGCTTAAAAATAAACATTGATAGTCTGTCAAAATGATCAAAAAATAAAAATCGAATTCTGCCAAACTTAGTTATAGTTTCTGGTCCTCCCAAGTTACCAGAAAGGACCAGAGTGTGTTGCAGTGGGAGCTTAATAAACATAGGAACTTCCTAATCAAGGAATTCTCTAGTTACTGCCTAAAGCGTGGTTCTCTGAGTTAACACCATTGCACTACACCTAACCTCTAATTTTGAATCAGTTGAAACCCATGTCAGTTTTCCTATTATTTTCCCCTAGATTGGTATCAGGCTAACTGGCTTACAGTTACCTGCATCATTCCTCTTTCCCTTTTGGAATATTGACACAACATAAGTAGTCTTTTAGTCTTCTGGAATTTCTTTGATATTCCAAGGTTTATTATAATTAACCAGGCTAGAGATCTCCTCAGCCAACTCTTTTAGGACTTTTAGATGCAAGTTACCAAGCCTGCTCATTTAAAAATGTTTATCCCAAGTATACGTTATTCAACATTCTCCTTAGTTACTAGTAGACTGGAAAGTACTTCATCATCCTCATGTGATACAAGTACATCATTCTGCTTCTTTCCCAATACAGAACAGTCATATCTATTGAACAGTTCTGCCAATTCTGTATCCTTATCAACAGTTTTATCATCTCCAGCTAGTAATGGGCTTATACCATTGCTGGGATTTCTTTTGTTCCTAATATACTTTAAAAGCCTCCTTTTTACTATGTGACCCCTTTGTCAGCAGAGGGTGCCATCATAGTTCATCAACCATCATGACTACATCAATGAAGCCAACTAACAACTCTCCAGCACCACCTACAACAAAGAACTCAAAGAAGATCCCACACCACAATTCATCCATGAATTTGAGGATATCATCAATAAGACTACAATTATCTCACGGAGTCACAGAAGTCACAGAATCAGTGACTTCCGTTGACCTCTGTGACATTTTCTGCCCTGGGACTGGAGTTCCCAGCCAGCCCTGCTCTCGCAGCTCCCAGCCCCCAACCTGGTGGGGGGACTGCCCAGCCATGGAGGGCAGCTGGCAGACCCTGCAACTGCCCAGTGGTGGCGGGCAGCCAGGGGACCTAGCACATCCGCCCAGCCACGGTGGGTGGCCAGCGGACCCTACACAGCTGCTCAGCTGCAGCAGGAGGGCAGGTAGGGGGACCCCATGCAGTTGCCCAGCCACAGTGGCCAGCCGGGGAATCCCGCACAGCTGTCCAGTAGCAGCAGGCAGCGGGGACTCCCCAGAGCTCCCCAGCTGAAGCTGCAGCCAGGGCCAGTGGTTGGGGGATCTGCAGCTACCAGCTGCCTGGGCAGGGGGACCCCACAGCAGCCCAGCCCCAGGGGCAGAGGGACCCTGGAGCTCCCAAGCACCCAACTGGTGGGTGGGAGCCCCAGCAGCAGTGGGCACTGCACCCATCTATCCCTTTTGTCAGGGATATTTTTAGTGAAAGTCGGGGACAGGTCACAGGCTGCCGAGAATTTTTGTTTATTTCCAGTGACCTTTTACTAAAAATATCCATGACAAAAACTTGGCCTTAATCATCAAATCCTTCCCCACATAACTCCAGAAGAAACTCTACAACCTCACTTCCCACGAGCCCACCTCAGGGACCTTATATATGTTTCCCAAGATACACAAAGAAGGGAACCCAGGTAGACTCCATCATATCTGTCCATGGCATTCTTACTGGAGAAATTTCAGGACTCATAGAAACCATCCTCAAACCACTCACCACACAAAGTGGCAGCTTCCTCCAGGGCACAACCAACTTCCTCCAGAAACTGTCCAACATTAATAATCTCCCTCAGAACACCACCCTTGCCACCATGAATGTCACCTCTCTTTACACCAACATTCCTCACAATGACAGCATTGCTGCCTGTCTCAGCTATCTACAAGACAATGTACAACACTCAGATATCTACCCCAAACGCTTTGCCAAACTCATCCATTTCGTCCTCACCCATAACAATTTTACATTCAACAACCATCACGGGATTGTCCAAATCATGGGAACTGCCATGGGTAATAGGATGGCTCCCCAATATACCAGTCTTTTCATGGGCCACCTTGAAGAAGAATTTCAGGACAGATGCACCATGAAACCATCAGATACCTGAGATACATCTGTGATATTTTCATCCTCTAGACATGTGACCTAATCTCCCTCGAAGATTTCCATTGTAACTTTAACAACTACTACCCATCCATCAATCTCTCTCTAGAACATTCCTGCACCAGCATCAACTTCCTGGACACCATGATCAGCTTCAGCAATGGAGCCCTAAAGACAACTGTATATAAGAAACCCACATATCACCACACTTACCTTTACAGATTCAGTAAGCATCCTAAACACACCAAGAAATCTATTATCTACAGCCAGGCACTCAGATTCCACAGAATATGCTTGAGGAGACAGTCTGGAATACACATTTTAACACACTTAAAACTGCCTTCACTAAACAAGGTCACTCCACCAGAGAAGTAGAGCGCATCAGGGAATGGGCCACGCAAATACCCCATGAGAGCTTGCTTCAATACAGAAAAAAAAAAATCTCCCACTGCATACCCCTTCTTGTAATCTCCCAACCCACACTGGAATCCATATGGGGTATCATTAAACAATTACAACCCATACTTGATGGGGATAACGCCCTGAAAGAAATCCCAACCCACCTCTTCTGGCCTTCAAACAATCCCCACAACCTCTCTAAGCTCATCAGAAGCAAGCTCCCCACAGACCCGAACACCAACTCAAAGCAGCGTTGGACCCTGTTATAACAGGATGCAAAACCTGCAGACATATCCCCACTGCTACAATGATCAATACCCACCCCCCAATATACCTTACAAGATCCCTGGGTCTTACATATGCCTATCACAATATGTGGTGTACGTCATCCAGTGCACTAAATGCCCCAGTAACTCCCATGTGGGTGAAACCAGACAATCACTATGGTCTCAGATGAACTCACACACAAAAATGATAAAAGATAAAAACACCATACAATTTGTGGGTGAACATTTTTCGCAATGTGATCCCGCTATATCTGACCTCTCAGTCCTCATTCTCAAAGGAAACTTGCATACCTCCTTCAAAAGATGAGCCTGGGAGCTTAAATTCATAACTTTGCTAAACACAAAAAATAATGGCCTTAATAAAGACCCTAGATTTATGGCTTATTACAACAATCTGGAACCCACTAACCCCCTTTTTTTGTCCTATGACTGCAGGGGTATTAATGGGCCTTTTCACCTTGAATGGTCTCTTAGAATATATGTTAACTATGTATGCTAAACAATTTGTTCCATCTTGTGTTTAGCTGTGATACTCTGGTTACATTTTGCAGTCCTGAAAAAGCGCTTTGTGTAGCTCAAACCATGTCTCCTTCACCAGCCGAAGTTGATCCAATAAAAGATCTTACCTCACTCACCTTGTCTTACCTTCTGTCCACCTGAAGGATGAAATTCATGACCACCATGAACATGAGCTACCCCTCTAGCAGTGAGCAGAACAGCTGCAGGGCCCCCCAATAGTGCTGTGCCAGCCTCAGGGCTGAAGCAGTGGCCCTTGAACTCTGAGCACCATATGCAGAGGTGTGAAGAACTGGGTCTATGCAAATACAGAGCACACCCCATCCCCATTTGATCACAAACTCCTAGCCTAGTTGGAGATGGGATGTGCTATGTTCAGGGGATGCGGCATTCTTGGTGACTGCTCTGGAGCTACCCTTTCTGCAGCCCAAGCAGAACTGCAGTCCCACTGTAATGGGAGCCTTCCACAGCCCCTACACCGCTGGGCAAATGTCACATAAAATTAAGTGAAGTTGCAGTTGCAAATTGCTCCAGTGGATTTCAGGAGACTTTCACTCCCATTACAGAGAATTTTTAGTCCATTGTAATCTATTTCCACTGTGCTAATTTCCTTGGAATGCAGCAATTAACCTAGGAGGTGTAAATGGCTGCATTCCACTGGGATTATCATTTTTCTGCCTCTAGTTGAACAGAAGAGAAAAAAAAAGGTCTTTACCCAAGGGAAGGCACACACAGAAAACCCAAACTCCCTGTCTGGCTACAAGTGCTCTTAGCGCTATTTGCGATTTACGCTCATATGATGGACTCCTGCATTTTTTATGCTCCGTATTAATATAGTGTATGTTGCACTGATCTATTAGGCACTGAATAGGTACTGGATATGTTGTGTAAACGTTTGTAAGACAAACATTCCTATTTACATTGGCATCTGAGTGAATTAAGGCAGAACTTCCTAGTGCGGGACTTGCTTTTATCCCAGGTTTTTGGGTTTTTTTTTTCAGTTCTTAAAATTATTTGTAAAACATCTAATCTCTATACATACTCATCAGGGGGTGTAGTTTGATTATAAAAGTTCATTTGGGATTGAAACTTGGCATACACAAGATACAGCCTGGGAGGAAGTGTTGTTTTGTATTCATCATATATTGCTCAGATGCATTCAGCATATAAACATAGAATATTTGTTACATAGAATATCAGGGTTGGAAGGGACCTCAGGAGGTCATCTAGTCCAACCCCCTGCTCAAAGCAGGACCAATCCCCAATTTTTTCCCCAGATCCCTAAATGGCCCCCTCAAGGATTGAACTTACAACCCTGGGTTTAGCAGGCCAATGCTCAAACCACTGAACAGTTATGAACGTATGAGAATAAGGCACAAGATATGACTATATTTTAAATGAGTGCCTTGACAAGAAGACAGCATGGTGAAGTGGTAAGGCTATTAGACTGGGTGAAAAGAGACACGGCTCTATTCCCAGCTCAACCACAGATCTTGTGTATGACTGTAGGTATGTCACTTTGCCCTTGTTTATCCTCTCACTCTTTATCTGTCTTCCCTATTTAGACTGCAAACTCTTTTGGACAGAGTATATCTTATGTTTGCACACACTGTGTTATTTCATACATATTACAGTAGTGCCTAGCCCCATTGTGCAAGTGTGATACAAATAATAAATATTAATAATTGTCCTGTAAAAAGCAACCCCAAACATATAGCTTTTCAAAAGGACCACTTCCTACACTGACATTGTGACCAATTAGAGCTGGTCAAAACCAGGGAAGCATGTTTCTTGAAAATTGTTGAAAGAAACATTTTGTTTGTTTCTTCAACATGTTTCATGATATTTTTCATTTTTTGAAACTTTTTCAGTTTTTTTTTAAATGTGTTTTGGTGGGGGAAAACCTACTCACTTTCTTTATTTACACACACACACACACACACACACACACACACACACACACTTTTTCCCCAGTAGAAAGAGTGTGTGTGTGTGTGTGTGTGTATACACACAAATAGATAGATAGATAGATAATATGTGAGAGAAAGTGGAATTTTCCCACCCCCCCTTATAATTTTTGTTTAGGAATTTTGTCAAAACATGAACGTTTCACCAAAATTCAGGTTTTCCTGCAAAATTTTTTGCTTTAGTCAAAATGTCATTTTTCATCTAAAAAACTTTAGCAAAATTTTGACTGACTCTACTTCCAACCCTTTAAAAAAAGCTATAAATTAGAATAGGAAAGACTGAAACAAATAGGAAAGTGACTATTCAGTCTCTCCATAAATAAGTCTGTACTCCGGTGCTTATCTGAAAAATTGTAGTTTCAATTTAATGAATGTTAGTAATAGTTATAAATCTGTGTGGATGGATATGGAAGGGATGTGGTGATCTATCAGGATCACGCCTTTAGAAGGAACTCCCCATATATCCTTCCTAACAGCATCCTAGGTCCTTTCTCCAAGGGAGGGATTTAAGTCCATGCTTAAGTCCTGGCCTACATTAGAAAATGTTACCAGCATAGTTATGTTGGTTAGAGCTGTGAAAAAAAAATCACACCCCTAAATTGATATAGTTATGCTGGCAAAAGCCCTGGTGTAAACTCAGTTATACTAGCATAAAAGTGCTTTGTGGCATAATTTATTCTGTCTGGTGACCTGGTGGCAGACATGATGGTAAAACTCGCATGTTCGGTCCTCTCGGTTTTCAGCTGGCAGTTGTTGTCAGACAGGTTGGTGCCATTGTCCCCCCCCTCCACATCCCCAAAGTCTTTTCTTTTAAGGCACCACAAAAGGAATGATCAGTTTACTAGCACATCCTCTTGTTGTTTAGTCCCCCAATTTCTGACACGCCAATTTTGGTACATTGATTTCTCATCCCACACGTCTCTTGTTCACTTGACACGATCATATAAAACAGTCCTTGAGTTCTATTCATGATGCTGGGGGCTTAGGCAAACTCTAGGCTATATATCGAGTAAGAGTCTGTCAGGCTTAATACCGGTTGAACATTATTACAATTAAGTTGCAAAAATTGCAGTAAAAACTGTATTGTTTTTCATATCTGTACATTTGTGCTACATAACTTTCATGTGGCTGGGACAGACCCCATGACAACAAGAGCCATTAATCATTGCTGAGTTTCGCTGATAGAGATGGTTACACCCCTTAAGGGAGAGAGTGATCAGCTAATACCCAGTAAAAAGCAACATGTCCAGAGGAAACTCCTTGTTTCTCAATACAACAGGTAGGAACCAGTTTACGGGACAATGGAGAAGGGGCCACTCCCACCCAAGGATGAGTTACAAAGGATTACATCATGGATCCTCCTCCCCCTTACCGTTGAATCCATGAGCCCTAGGGTCAGAACAGTCACATGGCCGGGTTTTCGGATAAAAGCTGCCTACTGAAAGGAAATAAGGTTATTGTTACCAGACTGGATCCTAAGAGATGAGGACTTTGCCAGGTAAAGGACCCAGAGCTGTCACAGCCGGGATAAGCCTCAGAAGCTGAACCTATAAGATTTTGTGGCTTTGAAGTTTTATGAGATAATAAGCTAAGTTTATGTCTTTATCTGTATTCTTAGCATTGAGCAAATCTCTCTTGCTTCGTTTTCATTTAATTTATAAAGCCTACAAAAGTTTATTTTAGGATCAGACTGAGCACTGCCTGGGTGGGTAAAGGAGAGAGATCTAAGGAGGAACTGACCTGTGGTATGAATCTGGTCCTTTTGGAACAGAGGAAGTTGGATTTTCTGGGATGTCATGGTAAAAGGTCCTAATATCACAGGCTCCACTTACTTGGTGTCAAGAGAGAGTGGAGATCCCAAGGGGACTGTTTAAACTCTATATTGAGGCTGGCAAAAGCCTAGGGAGTTAATAAGCAATGTGGTTAGCTGCCATGTCTAAGGAGCTTGACCCACAGCTGGCACTGGATTAACTTGACTCTTACTGAACAGTCTGCCCTTAAGTGGAGCCCACGATCTTGAGATACAATATCAACAGGAAAGGAGTACTTGTGGCACCTTAGAGACTAACCAATTTATTAGAGCATAAGCTTTCGTGAGCTACCGCTCACTTCAAAGCTTATGCTCTAATAAATTGGTTAGTCTCTAAGGTGCCACAAGTACTCCTTTTCTTTTTGCTAATACAGACTAACACGGCTGTTACTCTGAAAAATATCAACAGGCTTTTTTGTTTGGATTAATTTAGTCTTTTCTGTCTCCTTTTGCACCTTCTCCCATCAGCATTTATTGTTACAGGCCAGAGTCCATGCTTTACCCTGAACTTCTACACTGCTATTTTTACCCCCTTAGCACGAACCCAAGTTAGTTGACCCAGGCTCTGAGACTTGCTGCTGCGGGTCCTTTTTTGCAGTGTAGACATACCTATGAACTTTCACTCACTTTTTGCAATCAAGCACACAATTAGGACAAATTTGTAGCCCCAATTATTACAACTTCACTCTGTTTCTCTCTGTCCCTCCCTCCATGAATTGTCCTCACTCACTGACCCCCAATTAATCCTATTTCCTCTCCTCTATCTTCCTAGTTCAGCCCTGCTTTCTGTCCTCTACACATAGTTGGGCTCAATTCCTCCCTTATTCTCTGGCTACGTTTATCTGTCTACCTCCCCTCATGGTTTTTCTCCCCCTCAGACTGGGCCAGGTTCACTCCTGGTGTAGTCAAGTCAATGGAATTACACCAGGGATTAATTTGGATTGCTATGTATCTCTCTTACATTATGCCCCCCACACTAGGTTCTCCCTCTCTCCATTCCCATTCCATCCTATTCACACATTAGCTTTGCCTCCTGTGTGGAGCACTGCCCATGTAAAAACAAAATGAGGTAATAACCTTCATTTTTAGGTCCCTGAATAGAGGAGGGGCTTGTCTGATCTATTGGGCTGGTCTGCAATGGAAAAATCCATTGTGTTAGAACATGAACATTGTTAACTAACACAACATCAGTTATAACCTAGCACACAGTGTAAACAGGGACTGTCACATTTAACATCACATCACTGGTCAGCATTTGCAAGATGCCTGTAGGACTCAATGGACTTGGTTCTCCACCACCTTGCGCCTCATATAGTTACCTTGCACATGGAGTGCAGGATGGGTGTAAACCACTACTACATCAGAATGGTAGCATTTTATACCCACTTGTAAAGGACTACACTCCCTTAAAATAGAAGAGACTGTTGTACACTCTGATTTAATAATCCCTGGAAAATATTTCTACTTGTGACACCCTGGAAAATAAAGTCTGCTTTTTCATTTAAAAGAATGGGAAATTTTATATAAGACAATTATTGTCTTGTCAGTTTTATTAAGGAGGCCATCACTTGCATCCATAGCTATTTCATGCCTAGGTTTTATGAAATTTTTAAAGTCTTATTAAAAAATTAATCAAAGAACTGCAGAATGATTGTAGTTTACTTTTCCTAGCAAACTTTCACTGAACTCTGATTCTGCAGTAGACAGGCCAGTTTGCATGTAATGATGAGAAGATGTTTGTGATGCAGCAGTAATGTATGTAGTACAGCCTGTTTGCATGAGAGCAGTTTTCCTATAAAGCCTCCTTTATACAGAGGGGGGCAATGCGGATTCCAGACTTCTCCATTCTGTGTTCTTGGAGCCTTGACTACTGGCTGAGGTCGCCTTGCAGAGAGCTTTGATTTGAGAGATATTGCTGCATAAATAAAAGCACAGCGTGACACGTATGACTGAGAAAACAAGGCCCATGCAAAGTGCTGATTGGCTCCCCTTGCAATGGGATACAACTTGTTACAAATACACCTCTCCAGTTTGGGCCAGTAGTCCACAGGCTGAGCATCCTCCCTGCCATCTGAAGTCTGATGTGAAATGCTCAGGTCCTGGGAAAACAACCAAAGTCTGTCTCCAGCTCGAAGGAACAGGTGGCTGAAAATGAAACAGCGCCCTTCTCCCTTCCCTTGGATCTTCGCTCTCTACTGCTTCTGTGCTCTACAGTTCACCCCAGGTAAGACCCGATCTCTCCCCATAACTGCCTCCTACGTACCTGATCGATGTGGATAAAGAATAGTCACTCGATCAGGGACTAATACAGAAAGCGTAACTCATTCCTCTCTCCCTCCCTCACACCCCCGGCTCTGCTTTGTAGTTGGGAGAAGCTAGGCTCGCTTCAGACTGGGAGAGCAGTTGTTCCAGACTGCCCTGAACCTGGTCTCTAACATCAAGCGCTTGAAAGGAGCTGAAGGCGGCAGATAGTTTAAACAAAGGACATGGCTATCGGCGTCCTTCCTCCAAAACCAGCAGCAGCAAAAGACCGGAGCGGGTTTTTAAGTTCTCGTTTGAAGTGGGCAGGGCAGGAGGGGGCTGGGTGGCATGCCCCTTACCAGGGAGAGACAGGGGATGCTTGATGAACGGGGGGGCACTGTTAGTAGGTGCACAATAGGTTCTTATAAAAGCGACTTGAACATGAGAAAGGGACATTTTCACTAAGCCCCGAGGGAATGGTGGGCAAAGAGGGAATGAATATAGCTCTGGGACCAGAGCCTCAGCTGGAGTCCGCCCCAGCTCAGCGGAGCTGCCCCCATTGACACCAGCTGTCCGTGCCAGGGCTGGGCAAGAGGCGAAAGCGAGCAGGGAAAGTTTGGGGAAGAGAAGGCTGGGGACTGCCTCCTCCGCCGGCGCCTCTGTCCAGGGTGCTGAAGGGGGGGGACCTGCTCTCGGCTGCGCGCCCGGGACCCCGCCGGTGTGGCCGGCCCAGAGGACCGGGGGACTCGGCCGCACAGCGCATCCCGGGAGCGGGTCGGGGCGCCCGAGTGTGTGTGTACACAGCCGATAGGCGTGGGGGCTGCCCAGCCCGACATCTAGATCGGCAATGTCAGAGGCCGGGCCAGGCGAGGAGCGGGGGGGGGTTGGGTTATTTTTGTGCTCTAGGGTTTCACATTGGAAGGATACTTTTTTTTTTTTTTTTTTTTGCTTTGTTGAAAAATATTTTTAAAGAGGACGAAGCTGAGCATCTCTGCTAAACCCGCTGGCTCAGTGTTTTAACCCTGGTCAGGTTTCATTTGTACCCGAGCTGTTGGCCGGGTACAGCTTCCTCGTGGTCTTGGAGAACCCGCTCCCTGAATTTGTACTGAGGCAGCTTTCAAATGCAGGGCACGGTCACCCCCTTCTAGTGGAGAGTATATCTGTGAATGCTTTATCTCAACAGGGTTTCCTCAGCCTGTCTCCCGCTCTATGGATGCGCCAGAGGTTCCTAAAAGAGAGGTAGGAAACGTTTCCATTACGTGGCAGTCATAAACTGGAAGCATGTTCATGACAGGGCAGGGCGCTCTGAAACGCGGCTGAATTACCATTAGGGGATGAGAAACCCCGGACAGGCTCCATCCTTTTCCGGTTAGTCAGTGGCTAAGGGGGCATTATTAAAAACCCTTTGCTCCCATTCCAACAAAACACACACATACATCTGCAGAGTGGAAGACTAATGGGGGTCAATTCAGGAGTGGGTCTAGGGGCTCACCTGTGCCTTTTGTAGGTCATTGGCTATGCTGCAATCCTCAGAGAGAAACAAGTTTGGTAGTACTTACATGGGTTTTACTAAGAGAATAAACAAGCAAATAGGACACTAAACAAATCTACTGCTGACTAATTTACTTACACTTTCCCTAAACTAATTGAAAATATCAGACAATGCAATGATCAAGTCTAGGTTACAGTTGAGGTTGAATTGATAAACCAATGAATTAACAGTAACATGAAATGCGGGAAAGTCCACTTGATCACCTCCCGGTTAGTGTATGTCCCTAAAGCAACCTTTTGCTGCCCATTTTAACAAAATATACACATTAAGAGTAAGATATCTGAGCCGGGAAAGGCCTTGATAGAATATTACTAAAGCTAAAGTTTCTCAGGCTAAAACAGGGGTTTAAGTGTATAACTGACCTTAATGTCTAATCTTTATTTTTAAGCTGGCGCTGTGTTTCAGTCAGTGGACAGAACTGTCTAATCAACCCCAGGTAAACTGATTTAACAATGTATTGAAGTGACTCTACTCTTCCAGGTACATTGGCTATTCCATAACAATTAAACTTAGTTCACATTAAAATGATCTGAAAAGATAAAAAGAAATGTCTCTTCCGTCTCCTCCAAGGAGTTGAATACTCAGCTGTAATGGGGTAGGTGGTTCTGCTGGCTTATGTTCTATTTTCTCATGCAACCGAATTTCACTAAATGATACTATTTGTTTTGTATGCCGCATAGGATTATGCTGACATAATTAATATACTATCAACTTTTTCCTGATAGAAAATATAATGTAAAAAATATAGAAAATATAATTTTTTATATCTGGTAGCTGCAGTAAGATTTACTCGGGAATAATGCCATTGGCTTCAGTAGAATTACTCCTGGTTTAAGCTGTTGTGAGATGAAAATCAGGCTTCTTACCTCAAAAGTCATGTACAAAACATACCATAAATGAATGTATGTTTAAAAAACTATTTTTCTTTTAGATCTCCAGTAAAGCAATGGATCTTTGTAACGCTATTTTTAGTAGCATGCAGATAGATGAGGTAAGGTCTAAAGATTTTCTTTCCTTGAAGAAAACTTTCCCAACATTTTGTCTAACCAAATAGAGTTTGACTATCATCATTATCTTTACTAGGAAAACAGCGGGGACATATATAAAAGAGTAAGTATTTCTCCATCTTAGTAATATATGCATAACTTCAACTCTTAGATTTGATAAGGCTATATACTAAAATTGCTCTTTTTATGCAGTTTTTATTTCACTACTCCAGAGTTCAAGAACCAACATATCCACTTAAAACCGGGGTCAGTATTTTAACATAATCATCACTTTTGCATAGCGTAAATGTGTGAACAAGATGCTTACTAAGTCTATGATTCAGCAATGTACTTATGCAGATGCCTAACTTTAAGCATGTGAGTAGACTCATTCATTTCAGTGGGGGTGTCTTACATGCTTAAGTACCTTATTCAATTATCTATAAAAGTTCAGGCCTGTGAGATACTGAGGCCCTCAACTCATGTTGATTACAGCCAACGTAAGGATCAGCTCCAAAGCCATTTTTTCCTAGTGCACTTTTTTGGTTAATGCTAGCTATTCAAGAGCTTTACTCACAAAATTACAGAGCTCTTTGAACCCTGTTTATATCTGAATGACGTTAGTCAGAAAAGGATAAAATGCACCATGATTATCGAGTTTCAGACAATCAGTTTACTCAGATCACGTGCAATGACTTTAAAATAATTACAGGAAGTGTTTTAAAAAGGTGCTTCTCTATCTTTTCTATACTTGTCAGTTTCTTTAGCTTCTAATTCTGAGCACATTTGTTTGAAACATTTGAATAAAAAAGCAGTACAATATTTACATTGTATTCTAATTGTACAGCCCTCCCCCCAAACAAAAGCAAAACAAAATAAAATCCAAACAAACACCTTTTAGACCTTGACTGTGTAGTAAATATATTTACTACAATGTTAGCTAAACCACAAACCCGCAAAATGCTGATTAGGGGTTTTCCAAAGTCAGCTAGAAATTATGGGTGGAATCCTGATCCCATTGAAGTCAATGGTAGTTTTGCAGTTGACTTCAGTGGATCCAAGATTTCACCCTATCTGATCATTCTTGAGGCCTGGAAGATGACCCACATTGCAGCTTTCCAAGCGATGTAACTGACCTTTGCCACATAGCAGTTTGTGGCCAGGTTTCCAAAATGTGGTCTATTTGGGGCCTTATCAGAATCTATAAGAATGGCTCAGCACCAGGATTAGGTCCAGCTCTGAGGTGTGGAGGAGAGATTCTTGCAAACTCTAAACTTTTGTCCAGCTTCACAGATCTATTATGATATGAATCTCCCTGTCTCTGGCCCACCTGAACTTTCCCCAACACCCTGGGAACTATGGGCTAAGTTCAGCCTTAGCATAAAATGCCATTTCTTATTGCATAGATCCTCCTTTTACATGGTCCTATGAATTTGTGGGGTATCATGTGGATTAGAGTTTGATTAAGGCATTAAGATTATATCTTAACGCAAGGGATGACATCTTTGCCCACTGAAGTCAATGGCAAAATGCCCAGGATTTCACCCAAAACGTGTAGCGTTTCTTAAAGTCACCTGAAAGAGCTGGGTAGAGAGTTTAGTTTCTCCCTCCAATTTTTGTGTAAACTTTACAGCTGGGGTTTTCAAAGGAGCCCAAGGGAGCACGCACATCTCATTGAATTTAGGTCCCTCTCTCGACTAGATTCCTTTGAAAAATTCAACATATGATTATTACAAAGCTCTGTCAAGAAGCTCATGTTTTGCAGTGATTCTGCACTAAAATTAATTAACTTGTATTATAAATAAGTCTGATTTTTGAAGCTGCAGGCTATCAAAAACTTTTAGTCAGTGACTATGTTTGAATGTTTTGTGTCTCATTGATCATCTTAATATAAAACTAGTGTTCACAATCTCTCTTTGTTGTAGTCTTCCCCTGTGCATCCTTTAATGCGCCTTGCTTCAAAGCTCTCTGAGAGAAGAATGAAAAGATTCCTTGATCCTGTATGCACTTGTTTCTTCCATAGTATTTTATGGCACTAAATGTTAATTTCAGTTGTTTTATAAATCATTGTCTTAATGTTCGAACCTTGAACATCTAACAAAGGAAAATCCCCTTGCTTTATATCCTGTCCCTAGCTCTCCTCTTTCCTTCTCTATTTTTTCCTTTTTTAAATTTACATTCCTTCCCTTTTCAACCTCTTCTTCCCCTTTCTTCCTCTCACTGTCTGTTCCCCATTTTCCGGCCCCTCTCCTCCTTTATTTTTACACCTTTGCTCTCATCTTCCATTTTACTTACTCATCTTTAAATCTTGTGCCTGATAATTAAATCCAATCACTGGTGCAGCTGCTGCTGTCACTGATCTCTGCTGATGCTATTAAAAGGGTCTTTTCCATTTAAGGTCCAGTCAAAGCCAGTGGGGCTGTACAAGGGGTTGTCCTTGCAGATCAGATTGAAGAATCAGAGCCTTCATCAACACCGGGCTTGACCTTGCTGCTGCTAAAGTCAATGGCAAAACTTGCATTGACTTCAGTGGTGCAAGATTGGTCCCACAATGAGCTACCTTCTGAAAAATAAGTACAGCATGAGCTGATTTTAGCAGCAGCAACCCAGACTGGATTTAAAATAAAATCAGTGGCAATCTTAATGATGGGGAACCAACCTCATTTCAACAAGGCAAGAAAAATCAATATTACTTTGAATCCTGGTGAATGCTGTTCCTTATGTTCCCTTCAGTTCAAGCACTGCATTGTTCTCAAGAGCATGAGTGTCTAATTTGAATTTCAGTGACAAGAATGTATTTACCTTGAAATCAGTTAAAGTAATACTTAAAATAAAGGCAGAAAATTTTAAGTTGCTTCTAGATTTCCTGTAACTATCTGATTTGTGTTTAAAATTCTCACTTCCAAAAAACAAATGGATTGGAGCGATGTACTTAACCTGTACTAGAGGATTATGAAAATCCCATGACCAGGCGGATATGTTAAAACTGATACGCGCTATCACCTTACAGGAACCACAAATTGCTGCTGCAGAGTTTATAAAGAAGGTACGTTAACTTAATTTCGATTTTTTTAAAAATCGGAGACCACAGTTGCTCAGAGCTAGCTCACAAGCTGCTTCTGAGAGATAATCAATCACTTCTAAACCGGCCTTCAAGCTATTTTCTAGAGCCCATGCAACATCATATTTAATTATGGTATTTTCACATATTTACATCAGACAAAATGGATGGTTCTTGACAATGCCCTCTGGGTGTTAATGTTTAATTGGTAGTTCAGGTGAAAGGGCACTGGGGACTATTAGTATCTAGTTATTTGCACACTGCTGAAAAGGCTCCTGCATTACTGATGACAACAGCTCTGACAATGACACAGAGACTTGTCAATATAGCCATACGATAGTTTACAAATATTTTATTAATGGGTTGTGTTTTATTTTACAGGATAGTGCTGGTACCATGGGACGGCCTTTTTTTCTTTTCAGGGTATCAGATTTGTCTTTTCCTTTTTACAATTTTGAATCGTATACAATTTCATGTATCCATAGAAAACAATATAAACCTGTTTACATCTAAAAATTCTTGCCTGGTATTCTATAGACGCTGCCGTCTAAAGTCATTGCTTGAAAAGCTTAGGGAGTCAATGTGGTGCTGGGGTTAGAATAAAAGGTCTATACAACTGTGAAATCCTGGGCAGTAATGGATTAAAACTTTCTGTTGCACAGGGGTGACCAGTAAAATGTTAGGCCTTGAGCTGTTCTACCTAGAGATAGGGTTTGGGCCAAGTGTTTATTTCCTATTAGACTGACTAGTGCACCGGCCCTAAATTCAGCAGAAAAACATAAGTGTTAGCAGTGCTCTGACTAAATGATCCGATTACCACACTCCGTGCACAACGGAGAAAAAAAAATAGAAATTATGAAAATAATCTGTGGTTAATTTATTTCTCATTGTGACTGTTGGATCTTTGCCCCAAGTAAGTGTCTTGCTGATCCTGTTCTAACCCAGATTCAGCTAGTGACACACTATGTTGACCTGGGCAAAATATTTTTCACACGCCTCTAGCAACACAGCCAGAAAAATCAGTTCAAAAGAGGCCCTGACTATAACCTGGGCCCTAGTTTATCAGGATACTTAAAAATGTGCCTAGCTTCTAACCAGGTCAGTATTCCAAGTGATACCAGTGGAATGACGCACATGATCAGAGTTAGGCATATGCTTATGTATCTTGTTGATTGGGGCCAAGTTGCTGCATGAAAAATTAATCAGATTCTTCAGCTGTCCAGAGGCTGACTGAAGACGTTACAGGCTGTAGGAATTCACCCACCCCATAGATAAGCCCTATTTCCACTCAAGACCCATCACCCATGTGTGGTAAATTTGGAACAAGATTTTATGAGTTTCCTAAATGCACTATGGGAGTCATCCCTTGCTGCGTTTACTTGTCTAACCTCAATATGATTATTTAATTACATTTTCAGCCTAGAAATGGAAGAACTATCGAAGACGGTGGTGAGTAGGCCTCTGAAAGGTGATTTTAAAAGGCTTCATTCTGTTTACTCAACAAATAATAATCTTTGACAGAGAAAGTGTTATTTAGAAATAATTTGTTACATGCCTAAGCCCCTTTACTGCTAACTGCTCTGCACAGGGACAGGTGTCTGTCTGCACAGAACCACTTGAAGGATCAGGGGGTCTTATATATATATACTGTAAACAAGCTAATTAAGTTGAATTTTTTTTTATAAAGTGGGCTCATTATAACTTTAATGCTCTGTCAAAGAGGTAGTAATACAAGCATAAAACATTTGTTTTATGCTTGTATTATTACTTCATTGACAGAGCATTAAAGTTATAATGAGCCCACTTTATAAAAAACTTGGAAATACTGTTATTTACAGTACTGTTATTTACAAGTACAATACTATTCCAAACTTGGAAATACTGTTATTTACACAACACCCAAAAGCATGTGAGGTGCTCCACAGAGATAAATATAAAGACAAGATCTCGGTCCTGAAATGTTTATAATCCAGAACCACCTGATCCTACATCAGAACCCACTAACATGGATCCTTGCACTCATATGGAGTTCCATTGACATCAGGATTGGGACCTAATTTTAGATGAAAAACAACAAACAATAGGGGTGTGTGTGTGACGAAAGATAATGGGTTATAATAATATGTGCTCACTCAGCTTCAGTGTGTTCACATCTTGATTGTTCTATTAAAGTCATGATTAGATTTTAATGGTAAATTAAGTAGATATTTGTCTATACAGGAAACCACATGCTCTTTTCCCCTCCCCCATCCTCTCCCAACCCTTCTGAACTTTTCAAAAGAAAGGGTCACTATTTTCTGTTTGTGAATTATCTGCTTCCACTGCAAGGGATAAAGCTCGTGATAGGAAAGGATGGTGACTAGAATGACAGCAACAACAAAAAAAAATCTACAAAAATATATTTTTGATATTAAACCATTTAAGGAAGGAACAAGCCATGAATATGCTAGTGGTTCCCAAACTAGGGGTGCCACTTGTTCAGGGAAAGCCCCGGCAGGCCGGGCCAGTTTTTACCTGCCACGTTCGCCGGTTTGGCCGATCACATCTCCCACTGGCCGCAATTCACCACTCCAGGCCAATGGGGAGCTGCGGGAAGGGCAGCCAGCATGTCCCTCGGCCAATGGGAGCTGCGGGAAGCAGTGCAGGCTGAGGGACATGCTGGCTGGCCTTCCCGCAGCTCCCCATAGGCCTGAACAGAGAACCGCGGCCACTGGGAGCTGTGATCGGCTGAACCTGAGGATACGGCAGGTAAACAAACCGGCCTGGCCCGCCAAGAGCTTTCCCTGAACAAGCAGTGCCCCTAGTTTGGGAACCACTGCACTAGCCGATCAATGGAGAGATGTGGAATGACCATGCCTAGAACTTTTTGGCAAAATAATTCTAACCATGGTTAGTGTAAAATATGTTGAAACACTCTGGGTGAAAGTCACCCTATGCCAGGGCCAACAGAAGGCTTATGGCAACAAATAAACCCCACTCAAGTGTTACTGTATGGACTAAAGTGTGCCTTACTGCTGTGCCTCCTTTAAGTTTTCACCCACTGGGCAGTGTGTCTTCTAAAGGGTCAGCTTACTGGGCTGCAAGATAAACACTATGCTCCCAGCCTTCAAGAAGAAGGCCTCCGAGACGGTGGTAGACCTTGGTGATGAAGGAAAAAAGTGTGTAGGGAGGAAGGATTCATAGTGTGAGTGAAAGACTTCACATGTTCAGATAAGCATCCTAGACTCTGGATAATTATTCAAACTTTTTGAGGTTCATCGACTATTACTTGCAGGGGCTAAAATTTTGTGCCATTATATTTCTAGCTTTGGGATGGAATGACATACAGAACTGAATTTTTTCAGTACATCACTTAAGAGCTCATCACAAAGTATAGTCCTAATTTGTGCTAATTTCTTTCAGAATTCCATGGAATATGAAGCTCATGGGTTGACTTAACAGCTTGAAGACTTGATTTATACAAAGAAAAACAATCCTGTTGGACTATGTGTCTATTGTTTTAAGTGACTCATTTGACTAGAGGCTACTGTTCCATAATAAATTTGCAGTCATTAATTATTTTGTACTTCTTTACATCTTTTCTTTGTCAAGTTACACACACTTGTGGTCACTGAGCAGTTATCAGCCTTCTTTATGTTACAGTCCTTTGTCTGGCTCCAAAATAGAGTTCTTTATTTACAGGAACCAAATCAAATTTATTAAGGTAATACAATGAAGAACCATTCTCAAAATGTTTCCTCTATCATCTTTTTATGTAGATGACCTCTGTTAGAATTATACATGATCAACATGCCCTTTTTATGACTATGCAGTGTGTTTTGTTTAGGATTTGAGGTACACATTGCTCTACCGCAAATTGCACAGCACAACATCACTTTCATAACTGAATTATCTTCTCCAAAACAAGAACAAAAGGCGGATCATGATAACTGATAGGTTCAAATCATCTACTTTGAGTGTCACTAATCAACGACAATTGTTATTGACTGACAGTATCTGACCCAAACAATTTGCCAAAATGGAAACTGTGGTCTACCTTTTCCACCCTTCCCCTGCTAGGCATCATAAAAAATACATCAGGGACCAAATTATGAGATGTGCTTGTCCCTGTGCCTCAGTAGGTCACAGCTAAGAATACAAGATTCAGGATAAACTGCTGAGAAATAGGGCAGACTCACCTCAAACTGGTGGTTATTCTATCATTAGATTATACCAAGCCAGTAACAATAGCAAACTTCTGTCTCATCACACTGGTTAACAAGAAGCCAGAGGTGCAGTCTCCTTAGGCCTTCCAGCCCTTGTCTCACCATCTAGACACTGGACTCTATGATGAGTGGTTACTGAAAACCAATTTAATTAAATATAGGGTCCTTCTAATCCCAAGAGATCATCCACAAAGCCAGGTCAATATATAACGCAGATCTTATCCAATAATCACACTACTGCTAATCCTTTAGTAACTAAAATCTAAAGGTTTAATAATAAAAAGCAAGAAGGAGAGACTTATAGATGGTTAATAGATCATATGCATACACATAATTGCAAAGTCCTTATATCAGGTTTGTAGCAGTGATGGAATAGTCTGCTAGCTTGTAAAGTCTCTCTGGTAACTTCCAAAAGATTGGAAGGCCCTCATTCCATAGTTCAAAAGGCCCCTTTTAGTTGTAAATCAGAGAATCAGGGCAGGAAAGAGGCAAAGTGAAGATATCTTGGAGGCCTTTTATATCCTCTGCCATGTGCCTGGAAATTTACCATCTCTTTTTGTGGAAAAGTTATTGAGCTAAAATGGAGTCCAGGAGTCACATGAGCATATCACATGTCCTTACATGCTTTAAAGACTCAGAGGGACAGCCATTGACCATATTCTTGCTGATGCATCCAAAGGAAGAGGTGTCTGGAAAACTGATTCTTCTTAATCAATCTTGAATAGGCCATTCACAATGGGCTGGGAAGACTGGATGTAAAGGACCTTCTAGGTGTTACTGCAGGAACAAACACATTTGAGATACAGATATATAACCAATATTCAAAACTTCAGCTAGAGTGAGGATACATGGATTTAACCAGCATAATGATATTTGATAGACTTTTTCATTGACACTTTACATGATACACTTTGTATAAGATTTGTTGCAACTGTAGAACAAAAATACAACGGGTCATTCTCAATCAGACAGCATTGCAGTGCTGAACATCTGAATGTTCCATTGAAGTCATGGTCTTTTGGGTCTGTCCAGCAGCTTGTGGTATTTGTGCCCTGAGAAATAGTCAGAACTAGAGTTGAGAGGGACTACAATGCTAGATGAATTGTATGCATAATATTAAAATATGTCGTTACTTGATCACAGTGTACCAGTACTTTCATGGGGAGAAACTATCAGGTATTAAAAGGCTCTTTAATCTAGTAGAGAAAGGCATAACAAGAACCAATGGCTGGAAACTGAATCCAGACAAATTCAGATTAGAAATAAGGCAGACATTTTTAACAGTGAGGGTGATTAACCATTAGAAGAAACCACCAAGGCAAGTGGTGGATTCTCCATGTCTTCAAATCTTTGCCTTTCTGAATAAAATACACTTTAGCCAAACACAAATTTTTGAGTTTAATAAAGGAGTAATTGAATGAAGTTCCCTGGCCCACGTTATAGAAGACATCAGACTAGATCGAATGATTCCTTCTGGCCCCAAATCAAACTGATTGTTGACAAATCCATGGTAATTCACATTTGAAAGGATCATTTGAACTACTCATATACAATTCTAAATTAACTGTAACCACCCAGGGAAAATTTCTGTGGACTGCCCAATGAAAACCTTTGCTCTCTGAACAGTGACAATCAAAAAAGCAAATATACCAAAGGAAATGTGAGGAGAAGGAGGGAATATTAAAATTCCATGACTTAAATTAATATTTCACCTTCAGTTAGAATATTGTGTTCATTTCTGGTCATCCTTGCTGACAAAAGATGTAACAGAAATAAAAGGGCTTCAGACACTTGTGATCAAAATGATCAGAAGCATAGAAAGATTTCGTAGGGAGACAGACTGAAACCATTGGTCCTCTTTTGGTAAGAGAAGAGACAAATAAGAAGGGAGATGGTAGAAATACTGAAAAATAATGAATGGTGTAGAGATAATAAATTTGGTGTCCCTATTTATGGTCCCATAATAAGAGAACAAAGCAAGACATTTGATTAAATTGAGAGGCAACACATTTAAGAAAGTAAAAATAAACTATTTTTATACAACACCTAATTAATCTGTGCAATTCATTGCCAGAGACATGAGTTTAGTAGCATTACAATATATTAGGTATTTATGATGAGAACATCAACTATTATTCAATAGATTCAAGATATATAACAATAACTCATGCTTCAAGTTATGCACAAACCACTAAATGACAGAGGTTAGGAAGAAAATTCTCTTATGGCCAGGTTATTCCATATTTGTTCACTATGGAATTGCTTGCACCTTCATTTTAAGCTCCTGGTACAGAGACTGGATACGGGGCTACAAGGATCAGAGCTGGTATGGCAATTTCTAGGTTCCAAACAAGCATGTTTTTAAAAGAGGTCTGCCTATGTTATCCTTTCATGTATTTATATTGATCAATCCATTCAACAAACTATCAGTTAAAATTCTTCACCACAGCATCTTTGCTAGATTACTAAATTCCATTATATTGCTGCACACAAATAAATACTAGAAAACATTGTTTTTAACATTTAGCATTTATACAGTGTACTACAGGGGTCTCAAACACGTGGCCCGTGGAGTTATTTCCTGCGGCCCACCACAAGCACTGACTCCACTGGCAGCCAAGCTCCCCTCACCCCCTGCCCTCCCTCCTCCCCCACCCTGAGCATGCCACGTCCCTGCTCCTCCACCTACCTGCCAGTGCTTCCCGCCACCAAACAGCTGTTTGGCATCGCTTAGGACTTTCCAGGAGAGAGGGGGGAGGAGTGGGGATGCGACGTGCTCGGGGGAGGAGGTGGAGAAGAGGCAGGGCCAGGGCGGGAATTTGGGGCAGGGGTGGGAAGAGGCGGGGCAGGGGAGGAGCCTCATGGAAGGGGTGGAGTGGGGGCTGGGCCAGGGGCAGAGCAGTGGGGCTTTAACTGAAGTAATTCTAAAAGTAAATGCGTGTTTTGTCGTTTGAGTGAGGTGCATTACTGAGTGGCTATATTTTATTAAAACCCCTCTTCGCATTACAGGTTTTAAAAAGTGAATACATTGACTTTTAATAGCACACTATATTACTTTTCATTTTTTTCATTTTTGACTATACTTTTGTATCGTTGTACGAAAAGGTTTCAGTGATGCGACCCTCGGGCCAACGTACTAGTCCTCATGTGACCCTTGTGGTGATTGGAGTTTGAGATCCCTGGTGTACTACATCTTCAAACATTAATTAATTAATGCCCTAAACAGAGCCCACAGTAAGGTAAACTTCCACTGACTTTAGTGAGAGTGTGACTTCTGAACTCTTGGCTAATACACTGGGGGAACTGAACCAGTGCCTGGGTCTCGGCACATGAGCTAAAGAGCCAAGTCTTTGTACCTGGGGACTGTAACAAGTCATCTCCTCTGCAGATTTTGATTGGGATATGCTGCTATGGTACCTAATGGGAGCTGTAGTCTGATTGCCTTATCTCCCAGTCCTCCTCTGTGGGCTGGGATCCATAGCTGGACTATATCTCCCATAATGTACCATGGCCAGGAACTCCCATGGTGCACCTCCTCCCCTTTCCAAGAAAGGAGAACTAGGGGACATCATGAGAGATGCAATCGGATCAGGAGTCCAGTCTAAAAAAGGAAAATGGGAGCATGAAGCACTACAGAACTGAGATTTTTCAAAGGCTTGTAACTTAGCCAAATACAATTGGATTTTTCCTAGGGATAGAAAAGATGCATCCATGGCACAAAGGTCACACACCCCTTTCCCTGCCAAACTTTAATTTCCCTGCTCCAAAGCACAGAGGCACAAGAGTTTCTCAAAAGAAAAGGTCACCAGAATTTTTTAACTTGAGCAAATCAGTGTTTTCTTTTTCCTAGCCTCGTTTTCACATACAGTTGAACTGTTTTAGCCTTAGTCAGACACTCAGCTTGGAAAATTTCAGCCCACGCAGAGGATGGCAAAGGTTATATGCATCTGAAAACAGGGTTTTATAATGAGAAATTTCAAGCAACTTTAACAAAATGAGATGCTACCAGTTCCACCTATAATATAGGACCCAGACTGCAAAAGGCTTGATAAGTTAAAGTCATCTTCTTGAACTGCACCCAGCAACAAAGCCACTGCAGTCTATGCAGCACATTTGTGAGCAATAATACATGCCAAGATAAGTCATAATGGTGCATTGCCACACTTCAGGTGCATTGCAGGCTGATAGGCACAAGGCCAAGGGCTTAGTGGTACCTCAACCCACTGGTGAATGTGCGCTACAAGTTGTTATGGTGCAAGTACACCCCGTCCCCCTTCTGGGGTGGGGTAGGGGCAGGGGCAGGGGGATGGTAGCCCCACAGTTAAGTTTGCCAGTCTACCCTCAGCATTAGGGCAGTGGAGCCTAGTGGGCAAAATCTATAAAGTCACCCTTTCCGGTAGGACTATGGGGCCTGGTGGCCAAATTCAATGTATCTGCCCTCTCCCTCTGGGCTGTGAGGCCCACCAGAGACAATATGGCTGCCCTTCTCTGCAGGGCTGTGTGGCCTGGTGGCCAGTCCAGTAAGTGAACTGCCACCTAGGGGTTGGTGGCAGACAGGGTAGGGGGACCCGGGCCCTTCCTGCTCCACCAGGTCCCAGCCCAGGGCCCTGGCAGTGGCAAGTGTGCTTGCCACTGAGTATGAGCGGATCTGACCAAAACACACACTGATGCCACCTGGCACAACCACTAGTCCCCCTGAGCTACTTCCTACCCTATCTCTGACACAGTGGTCTGGGCGTCTCCAGGCTCCTCAGCCTGTGCGGCTCCCAGAGGCTCCAACCTTCCTTAGGCATCTGCAGGTGCTGGTATCTGCCTGGGTCTCGGCACTTCTAGCTTCTGTGGAATGGGCTTTCTGCAGTTCCCAGCTGGAGACTACAAGATGCATCCTTCCTCCTCAGTGTTCAGACCAGACTGAGCTAAGTCACTGCCTTTTATACTCATGCTCCAGTTGGAACATGCCAAGCAGGGATGAGGGGGCATGGCTTCCTCTGCCCAGAGTGTGGGGTTAACCCCTCCTTGACCAGTGTGGGGCAAGTACACAAAAGTCCTCCTATAATCCCTAAAGGGGCAATATCTCTGCATGACAGACACCCTCCAATGTTTTATTGCTGTTTTAAAATACCTTATACTGATATTAGAAAAGAAATGGATTGAATGCTTTTTAAAATTTTTATGTCACTAAATAAAGTTTTAGAAAGAAACTGTCAATAAAACTTACCCCTCAACTCTGAATGACTATTTTGGGTTTCCTTCATCTCTGGATAAAGGTGATCTTCACTTCCTCCCACCATCTCTTTCCTTCCAAGTGTGTTTTCCCCTGTTTTCTGGGAGGATTTTTAGCTCAAAATGTAATAGCAAAAAATTATTTAATCCTATCATAGGCTCCATGGGACAGCAACCATGTCTACTTCTGTGTCTTGTACAGTGCAAAGCACAAACACCAGAGCTGAACAGTAAATAATACAATACTTCTAATGTAACTGTTAGACCAGGAGGAAAGAATCAGAGGACCCTTATTATGACTTAGCTGCCATGCTCAGAAGGGGTCACTTCTCAGAAAGAAAATTGTAAAAGCAGAAGGAAGACTCACTCTCTGAAAGTTCCCAGGTAGTTCAGAGTTGGTGTTTCAATTGCTCAGATGAGGGCATGCTAAGGCATTCATCTCTTTGCAAAGTCATTCCTTCCATGGCACACCGGAAAGGAAGGAGAAGTCTGCCAGCATTCTTCTGGAAGACAGCAGCCTTTGCCCAGAACAGGGGCAAGTCTTACTTTGGATATTATTTGCAGCAATTCTCAACTTTATATCAGCAATGTGCCACAGTGATGGACTCTACAAAAATGCTCATAGAGAAATAGGACATGAGCCTGATCTTCCATTGGTGTTACACCAGTTTAACTCCAGAGATCTCAGTGGAATTACTGCTGATTTACAGCTGCTCAGTGAAGGCAGAATCGGGCCCATACAAACAGAGGGAAGAGAGTCAGAAGAGTAACGGGGAAATACATTTAGTGCAGCTAAATGACTATATGAGCTGCAGGTTTTCCAAGTGAATGAGATAAAGTTTTGTAGCAACTAAGCTAAAGCAATTAGGTCTCAACTGAGTTAGTAAACAAGTCATGATAACTCCACTGGAGGAGATCAGAAAGGAAAAAAACAAAATGTGTAACAAGGAGCGATAAGAAAGCTGGGAGGTGGTGGGACAGTGACGTAGGACAGATGCTTAATTCTTCCTCAACAGATGTATAAATGAGCTATGTTTGACTTCTCCAGGAGCAATATGTAGCATTCTCAATGAACTTGGCTAGCACAAATAATTTAAGCCTCATCAAGTAACCACATGATGTTGAAAGGGAGAGTGAAACACAATAAAATCAGTTTGATAGTTCAACAAGCTGTCTGAGCTTTATCCCAGATGTGTCTGAAAAACTTCAATAGGAGGACTACAATATTGGGCAAAAATCAGCAAAGTTACTTGGTCACTTGAGGAACCTCAGTGCTTCTCTTCACATGCTTCCCTCATTCCTGCATAGGGAGGACCCTGGATTCAGTTGCTATCTGGAATGAACTTGATGAAAAAGCTTTGGACATTTCTCCTTCATTATGATCCAGAGGAAGGAAAGCTGTTTCCAACTTATTAGCTTGCTTTTCTCATATCAGCATTCCATGTAATGAAAAGTAATCCTTTTAGACTTACTACCACTTTATTATTAATTATTATTAGTAGTAGCAATATTAACATATCATCTAGGAGCCCCAGTCATAGACCAGAAACCCATTGTGCTAGGCGCTGTACAAATGCAGAACAAAAAGAGAGTTCCTACCACAAAAGGCTTACAATCGAAGTATAAGACAAGAGATGGACAGACCAATAGGGAAACACCAGGAAACAATGAGACAATATTGGTCAGTATGACAGGGGCTCTGCACATCAGCAGCCTGACTGGTGTCAAATTTGTGTAGGGCTCACAGCAAAAGGGGGCTTTAAGCAGGATGTTGTAGGTGGATAATGAGACAGCTTTGCAGATGTTTACAGGAAGCGTTGCTGTGCTCATGGGGTCTACAAAGTGTACCTCTAGTGTGAGCTCAAATGTAACAGTATGTGAAAGCTCATAGTGTGTTACAATAACCATGAAAAATAAGTCACGTTGTTTAAGATGTTGAATTACTTTAACAAGTGCATGAGAACCAGACAAAGAAGCTAAATTAATCTAAACCAAAATATCCATGTTGATATAATTCAAGGACTATTGAAATTACCTTGATAAAAACTGAAGATTTTTTTTTAAATGGCCAAAAGTTAAAAGACCAAAATCAGTGTGAGGGATATTAGGCCTAATTGGTGGACAAAATAATGAGGAGGATGAACTATGCCACCCGCTTTTGCCCTTTGGGAGTTTCTTTAAAAGAGACTGAAAAAAACCCACTATCAGTTCAGTTGTCTCTCTCTATTTCTCCTGTCCCAGCTTGCATCCCAGCCCATCTCCCAACCTGCCAGCACTGCCGCTCATCTTGGCTCATCTGAAGGACTTTCCTCCTGAGAGGAAGGCCAGCTGGCCTTGATCTTGTTCAAGGACCTTTGTGGTCACCTGTGATGCTGAAAGTCATCACATTATCATGACATCCAGTCCTCCGCCTATCAGTGGGATATCTATTTCCCAGCCCTGCAGAGGTGGATAAGAGCCTGTCTTGTTTTCCCTTATCTGCCCCACTTTCTTTCCGCCTACCATCTCTCTCACTCTCCTGGCTTTTCATCCCATCCTGACGTCAGCTATGCTGTATTTATCTAACAATGTCTTGGCTAAGAAGAAAAGGACCAATCCGATGACATCCCTGACCAGATTGTAAAACAGGGTCCAAGTAGCACATGTCATGGTCAACTTGCCAATCAAACCATCTGCTTGTAACTATCCAGTTGCCCAGTGTTCCAAAACATCAACAGAAGTTGTATTTCAGCCATTTTTCCATCCTCTCTCTCCTCCACTTTGTGTCTGTCTGTTTGTTAAGAACACGATAAGTAAATGCCCTGTACACATCAGGGCCCAGAGTAAAATTAACCCTTTCCTTTTCATCAAAGAAAGGTAGTTCTGAAAATAAGAGACTCTGATATTTGGCCTCCAAAAGGAGAAGGTTTTAACTAAGCTTGTTTTGCATAATCACTCAACCACAGTTGCTGTGCAAAGGGCTATGTTACTTTCCTGTTCTTTCTTGTGTTTAATCAATACACTTTTAATTTGAATTAATGCTTTTGCGTGTTTGCCAACTAACCAAGTAAAACCAAGTCCTCTGTTTAACCCCAAATCTACCTATTAAATGTACTGTTAATGTTGGACAGTGAAAGAGTTTACAAACTCCTTTGACTCTTTAGATCAATATCAATACAACAACTTATTATAAGCATGAGGGGCAGCATGGGAGAAAGCCTGATGGTTTAAGAACGTTTGAAAGTTAAGTTAAGAAACTGAAGAAAGTTTGAAAATTTAACAGGTGGACAATGGAAGCTGATATCATGGCCTGATCGGAGATGGGAGTCGACCTCTTGATAGTGAATGAGATATGATACGTGTGTGGGGATAGTCCACAAAGGGCCTTGAAAGTGAATCCAGCATAAGTTTAATGCAATAAAAAAGGGGGAGCCAATGGAGGGATGCAAAGAGAAGGTGATATCATCAAAGCAACAAGTTAGGAAACAGGGATGCTGGAACAATTTGTATAGTGGGGGTGCTGAGAGCTATTGAACCAAACTGTAAACCCTATAAGTGATGGAAACCACTTCAAGCCAGAGGGTGTGGCAGCACCCCCAAAACCCTTAGTTCCAGCATGTATGCTAGGAAAATGATCTTTATAGCAGTGTTCTGACTGGAGAAGAGTGGAGCAAGTCTGCAGTTCTTCAGGCCAAAGAAAAGGGTGTTACAGTAATTCAGACATACAATGATGAGAGCTGGAGGAGAGTTTTAGCTGTGTGGATGGATAGGAAAGGCCATATCTTAGAGGCGTTATGCAGAAAGAATTAGCAAGATTTAGAAATAACCTGAATGTGAGGACCTAAACAGAAGTCTGAGTCAAAGATGGACAGGTTACAGGCTTGAATGATAGGTAGGATGGTGGTGTCCACACTGACAAAGAAGGTAGCAGGGAGGGCTTGTGATGCAATATTAAGATCTCTATTTTAGTCATGCTGAGCTTCAGATGACAGAAGTGGGTATAAGAGGCTTGGGGAGGCTACGCCTCTCCAAATGTGGCAAGAAATGCCAGATTCGGCACACCTCCCTTTGGAGGCACACTGGCCCGCTGCCTTTGGAGCGCTGCTGCCGGGAGCTCCCGAGAAGTGGGGGGCCAATGACACCCTGACTATGGCCTTGTCCATGCTCTGCCCCCACTCCACCCCATGTTCCAAAAGCTCAGTTCTCCCTCGGTCTCACCCCAAGGATCAGCTCTCCCTCGGTCTCTTCCCCTGTGGCTCTGCCCGCACTTTGCCTTTTCTGCCCCCACTCTGCCTCTTCCCCTCCAAGGCCCTGCCCTCGCTCTGCCTCTTCCTGCCATTCTCCAGCTCTTCCCCTGAGCCCCTTCCCACCTCCCCTGAGGGAGGGGGCAGAGCAAGGGCAGGAAGAGGTGGAATGGGGGCAGGGCCTTGAGGGAAGAGGCCGAGTGGGAGCGGGGCCTTGGGGCAGAGCGGGGGTGGAGCGCGGGCAGGGCCTTGGAGGGGAGGAGGCCAAACAGGGGCAGGGCCTCAGGGTGAAGCAGGGGGCAAGGCCACTGTCCAGGCGCCGGTGGCCCCTTCTCCTTCTAGGGAGCTTCCGGCACTCGCGCCCAGCCTCCCCAAATGCAAGAGTATTGTGTTGCCTATGGATGACAGCTAGATATCCACAAGGAGATGTCAGAGAGCCAGGCTGAGATTTTTAGTTTGGACAGAAGGAGACAGGTCTGGAGTAGAACAGTAGATCTGTGAGGCATCAGAATAGAGATGGTGGTTGAATTTGGGTTAGTGAATGAGATTACCCAGAGATAAGATGTAGAGGGAGAAAGGAAGGGAACCAAGGACAAAACCCCCTGGGACCCCACTACAAGCTGGTGGTGCGTGAGACGTTAATGAGAAGAGTATAGGGTGGGGTGAGAGTGGGTGCAAAGGAGATCAGGAGATGGGATTGGATAGGGTCACTGGCACAAGTAGTGAGGCTAGAAGAGGAGGGCAGATGAGAAACTTCAGTATCTGTGACAGGAAGAAGGAAGAGAGAGTTGCGATGAGGAAGAGAAAAAGCGGGAGGTGAGCCAAGAGGAGGGAGGAAGGTCACATCATATTTTGTCAATTTTCTCTTGGAAGAAGTTGAAAATCCAGTGCAGACACAAAAGTGGAGGCAGAAGGAGGGGACAGTTTGAGGAGTGATTCATAGGTGTCAAAAAGGGTGCTGGGTTTGAAGACATGGGATTCAATTATGTTGTAGAAATAGAACTTAGCTTAGCTAGGAAAATCACAGAAGGAGAAATTTATTTCGTAGTGGAGGAAGCTTGCAACAAGTAGTTAAGAGAAAACTTTGTATAACATGTTTAATATACTGGCAACCCTGTCAATGGAAGTAATAACTGGATCTTCTGTTCATTCAATACTGTTCATTCAATCCCCATTTCAAATTCCTCCATTCACTTCTTCCCTAAAGACTGTTAGTTGTTTTTCACCATTATAAATTCACAGAAAACAAAACCTTACATTATTCCCTCCTCTGGCTTTCCCTGTGTGACCAGTCTCCTCTTGACTTTTAGGCTGTAAAGTCTCCAGCACAGGGACAGATTCTTTCTTTGTGACTGCTACAGTAACTCCTCCTTTAACGTCGTAGTATGTTCCTGAAAAATTCTACTTTAAGCGAAACGATGTTAAGCAAATCCAATTTCCCCATAAGAATTAATGTAAATAGGGGGCGGGTTAGGTTCCAGGGAAATTTTTTTCACCAGACAAAAGACATTATATACATATACAATATAAGTTTTAAATAATTTTAAACAATGTAATACTGTTTAAATTGATGATTGTGAAGCTTGGTTGAGGCAGGGGCGTAGCAGAGTCAGGGCATGGGGGCTTGCCCCATTCCGCCTGCCCGGCATTCCAGCTGGGGAGCAGGGTCAGGGACTTGCCCACTTCTTGGCAGGGGCACCAGGCGGGTGGAGCAGGGCAAGCCCCCACGTCCCGGCCCCACTCTCTGGCAGGAGTGCCGGGCGGGCAGGCAGAGTGGGGCCAGCCAAACAACCTTATAATGGAACATTGCTCGACTTTAAACAAGTATGTTCTCTGATGGATCAGCGACCTAATAACGAAACAATGTTAACCAGGACAACTTTAAGTGAGGAGTTACCGTACAGTGACCAGCACACTCTCAGCACTAAGAAAATAATAACTTACAGATTGCTAAGGATAGATGCTCAAAGGATTAAAACCCTTGGCATTGTGGTGGTGACTCTTGTAAGGGATTCCCGAGTTGAGCGTTCCAGTTCAATAGGGAACTCACTCCAAAACAAGGTAAAGGCATGTAGGCACTATATAAATAGCCGTGTTATCATTTTTCTACAAACAAACCTGAACTAAAGAAACAGCCAACTACGCACAATACTGAGAGCCAAAATAGTGGTGGGTGGTAGGGAGGAAGCACTGTTATCACTAGCTACACAGAACTCAAAACAAGGAACAAAGCAATAGCCCAGTCCAGCTCCCACAGAAGTCAATGGAAAGAGCCCCGTTAATTCAATAGGAGCTACATCAGGCTGCCTAGCGAATCACTTAGGGCCTAATCATGCATTCCTTGACTCTGATGGGAGTTCAGGGTAGACAGAGACTATCAGGTCAGTCCCTAAATTTTACTTACTGTGGGTGTGATTTCATCAGCTTTAAAGAGTCTGATTGACTTTTTAACATAATAAAAGTTTATATGGTTAATAACTCACTTTCAGTGTTTTTCTTTTTCCTAGATGGAATGAGCCTTGATGGATGGAACCCCATCACCATACTGCTGGCAAAAATATCTTCACAGATGTGATGCACAGCATCTCTAAGAAAGCCACTCATGGAGTACAGGTAGTTTGAGCTGTTAGAGAAAGTGTCATTTTCACTGCTGTGCTAAGAAATCAGCTGTTCCATTCCTCCGGAAACATGCTTTAAATACCTCTTTATTGGAGGTTTTAATGAGATACTTTCATAAACAAAGTCATGATAGTTAACATTTCTAGCACTTTACAGCTGACAAGCACTCAATAAACATTAGCTAGTTAATAAGCAATCTGCCCATGAGGTTGGAAAGTAAATACAAGTGGCCAGATAGGAGACCTGAGGCAGTAAGATTAAACCCCAGAATTTTAAAGGTATTTCAGTGCCAACTGGGATTTTCAAAAGCACCCTGGCACCTACATAAGAAGCTGTGGGGTGGCTGACACCTGTAGTCTGTGCTCTGACCTTCTGAAACAATCTAGTAGCCAAGATTCTAGTGCACTGGTGACAATAATGGGCATTGTCTGCAGTCTGCCCCTCCTCTTTCCTCAGTCATGCTCAGCTGCTGCATCATTCACAGGCTTCACGTGACTTCCCGCTTTCAGGTCACACACATGCCCCCACCCTTCCAGCAGCCCAAACGCCTACCTCATTCACCCAATCTCTCACACTTGCACGGAGTTTTCCGTTATATAGTTTTCTCCTTTAAAGGGTGCTGTTCTACCAGCCAATCCACTGCTGGCCTCCACGTGGACCTCCTGGTGCAGGGCATAACAGGTTAGGTTTGGTTCTGGCGCACCTACATTTTAGACCCCACACTGGAGAGATACATGTGCCCAAACCTACTTTGCAAATGCCACTTAGCCTCATGGCTATTTTAATGGCAAAGGCTATGAATAAAACTAAGGGCAAAGAAGGAAATTTAGCCACATTATGCCATGAAATGCCAACAGCACTTAGGTCTAGATCCACAAAAAGTGCTGAGGAGTTGTGACACTGAGCATCATAAAGCCTAACTTGTAGGCACCTAGAACACCATTGGTACAATATTGCAATCCACAAAGCCTGAGTTAGGCACCCAAGCTCCCTATACAATAAACGGGGAGAGACAGGCATCTAGGAATGGGATCCACAAAGCCAGCATGCTAAGCAGGGAGCCGCCTACACTAGCCAATGGGAAATGCTGATGGCAGGGTATTTACTCAGACCTGCCATGAGACGGGTGGGCCTTAGTACACATCCCTGTCATTGGCATCTCCCAGTGGCTAGCTTTGACCACTCCCAGGCTAACATGCTGGCTTTTGTAGATTGCATTCTAAGGCACCTCTCTCCCCTCATTCATTGTCTAGAGAGCTTAGGCACCTAACTCAGGAATTGTGGATCACATTGCAGTGGTGTTTCTGTGATTTTCTAGGCACTTAAAAGTTAGACGCTGTGATGGTGAGTATCACACTGCATAAATTCCTTTTGTGGATCCAGGCCTTATAGTATCCCCAAGAACAAGCCAGAACTTTTGAATTTAAAGTTAAGAGTAGTCAAAACACTAGAAAGCACACTATTTGGAATAATCACCGATTGGCAAGGAAATGAACTAAATGATATAGTAGTGCAAGAAAGATATTTTAATCTCTATCATCTGATAGAGACAATAAAACATGATTTTCCCCCAAACATTCCCTGTAAAATATGTCATTCATCTTGATACAATAACCATTATACCTGATTTTTAACTCGCATGAATATAAATGTTGAATAGCATTTAATGTCTCTTTTCTAAAATGCAATGGTCTTCAGTCCAATCTTTTTGCCTGAACAACATGAAACAAAGAAGCCAGACTACATTGCACTTAAAGTGCAGGACTGCTAGCAAGTGCCATCCCCAAGGGAGTGGGGAAAGGACAGTTATCAGTCACACTTTATGGGTTACTGGATGCTTCCCTCTCTTCTTCAGGTATTGAAAAGGTTGTTTCTGTGACAGGCATTTTTGACATCCTACACTTTTCTTCGCTGGCTGACATTCGTACTGTACCTTGAGTCAAATTTCTTAAGCAACGTGGTTTCAATTAGCCTTCCTTGTTCTTACCTCAGTTCACGTCTCCTCCTTTGGGAGCAGAAAACCTTATCTAAAAAGGTTCATGCATTTCTCTGAAGCACCATCATTTTCTAACGAGACCCTCACCTCCTTATGTTCTCATGCTGTGTCCAGTTTTGGCTGTCCAGGTTACCATATGCTGGCTTCTTTTTAAATAGGAACAGCTCTGCTATCAGCCAGTCTTGACGGACTGTTACGTAGCCTACCAAGCCACACAAAATGAGACCTATGTGCAGAGCCACCCCTTCCAAAGTTTGTCTTCAGACGCTCATTTTGTAGATGTCAGAGGGCTACAGCGAGTGAGAATAACTCTAGCCTGGTTTTCAGGAGACCCACACGACCAGTGGGAGACTCAGGTGTAACCGATTGGCAATTTCCTTGGGAGACCTCATTGGATTAAGTTTAAGTGTCTTTGGGGTCTTAAAGAGTGGTTTATGTATTGTTGTGGGCTGTAATTGTATGTTACCTCTCGAGGGGGGAGCTGTGACATATGTGATTCCTGGAGGTTCAAAGGACTATATTGAACAATGCACCAGACAAGCTTGGGCTCTTGGAACAAAAAGTGTTATATGTTTTTCCTGGGAAATATATAGGGGGAGAGGAATACAAATTCCACACTTCTGATTATACAAAAGCCCAACCTTTAAAGCTACAGTCTGAAGAGGGCCATTGTCTGCTGCTCACCTGTCACACGCAGCCAAGATCAAAGGCCCAAGCTCATGGTGGGTCTGAATCTGAGACAGTTATGAACTTGTAACCATAAGGAAAATCCAGTTGCTGGTTATGAAAGGTGCAGGGTTGCAGCTGGAATTGGTATGATCTCTGGTAAGCTTTTTAGCATGGGTATAGGTTCTCTCTTTAATGCTTTTATCCTAAGAATAAATGTGCTTGCTTAGAAGGAGCTGTGTGATGACTTATAACTGCTGGTAATACACTGTTCATAACTTCTGGAAAGAAAGAAAGCCATCTACGCTGGTCTTTTAGATGGTATGGCTTGCTGGGGACATGACAGTGCAGGCAGGGAACTCTGCAACCTGGAGAAAATACAGGCGGGGGGAGAAAGATGTGTACTTATGCATAAGAGAGGTGACAATGGAGGAGCCAGGAGCCTAGAGTAGGTACCCTCAAGGGACCACAGAGGGATAATACGGCTGCAGTTGCCCCCAACTGTGACACCAGGGTCCAGGCCCTCTGCTCCAATGATTAAGTATTTATCCATAGAGGAACAAGTTCAATTAGACAGATTGAGGGAGCCCCACATCTGGGTGGCCCATAGCTCACTGGTTAGAGCAGACGTCTGAGAAGTAGAGCACCCCTGTTAAATCCTGTCTCCCCTATTGCAAGGGAGTGCTTTAATCACTGCACAAAGAGTTAAACATTTGGAAGCAGCAGCACCTCCTCTGGCCACCGACCGTCTTAGGCCCTTTCGGCAAATTAGGCAGCCATACATCCTTCTTCCCCGTTTATGGATTGCCTAGAGTGAGGGAGCAGCATATATGCCCAGGGGCATAAACCTAAGTACTGAGTAAGCTGAGGAGCCTATGGGGTTCGGAAGGAATTTTGTGGAGTGTAGTGGAGCCTATAATTGCTCATAGGGGCCTAAATCCAGATTTAAGCACTTAAATACCTTTCTGAAGCTACCTCAAAGACCAAATAATGCACAGGTGACGATCATTAAAATTACCAGGGCAGTCCTTCTCCACCCCTTACAGCACAGGAGAGAAATCCACACCTACTGTATCATTACTATAGGGAAACCCGAGTCAAGGTTTCCCTAAACTGCCTAGAGCTTTTGAGTGACCAAATCTGAGACACTATAAAAAGGCCCCCACTTACCAGAAAGCGCTGAGCACCCACCCTCTGAAAATCAGGCCCATTCAAATTAGTCTCACCTCATTCACACGCAATCATTAGTTTAAAATCTTGGCCCCAAGTTTCCTTCAATTAAGAAGTAGCGGGACAGCAACTTCCTTCTCAAGTGTCAGATCACAGTTCCTCCATCCGCCAATTTTAGAAAACCAGTTTCATGGAGTTCTCTATGCACTAAGTATTTATTTCAAAGACATTAAAAACAAAAAAACAAAAACAACCCCCAAGAGGGAGTCCTTCGGAGGTTCAATATTTACAAGCAGTGAAGACATACAGTCGATATATAAATATATGGATTACAACCAAGAATCCAAGGTGCATGAAGTGCTAGTGTTGTGGAGAAAGCCACCCTTAGAACCAGCACACTTTCAGCCGGTTAGCAGTTACTAGAATTCCTGTGACTGGCCATCTTTCAGTCCTTGCTTAGGCACCTTTGTGGTCTTGGGAACAAGAGCAGGAAGGATGTTGGGCATAACTCCTCCTTCAGCAATGGTCACACCTGCAAACAGCTTGTTCAGCTCTTCGTCGTTCCGCACGGCCAGCTGGATGTGTCGTGGCCCAATCCTGCCTTTCTTGTTTTCACGGGCAGCATTTCCTGACAGTTCCAATATCTCAGCCGTCAGATATTCCAGCACAGCCGCCAGGTAGACTGGAGCACCAGCACCTATTCTCTCAGCATAGTTTCCTCTTTTGAGAAGTCGGTGGACACGACCCACCGGGAATTGCAGGCCAGCCTTTGCTGACTTTGTTTTTCTTGGTAGAAGTGTAGGTTTTGCAGCCACCACATTTTTCTTTCCATGTCCAGACATCCTAACATCAATCTAGTGTAGAAAAGGAGGTGAGGGGCAAGTAAGAGTGACCATTAGCCAGAGGCTGGTCTACACTAGAAACTTAGGTTGGCTTAACTGTGCTGCTCAGGGGTGTGAAAAATCCACACCCCTGAGTGGCATAGTTATGCCTCCTGAAGTCCCCATATAGACAACCCTAGGTTTATGGAAGAATTCTTTCATTGACTAAGCTCCTGCCTCTTGGGGATGTGGATTATCTACGCCAACAGGAGAACCCCTGGGCAAGGGTAGATTATGGTTTTGTGGGGCCTCAGGCCAGAGCAGTGGGAGCCCCTTCCCACCCCTTCTGCTTGCAGGATAAGTCCCCACACCATGACCCCACTCCTCAGCAGGAGAGGGGCAAGCCCCCATGCCCCAATCCCACTCCCCGGCAGGAGTGCTGGGTGGGCAGAGAAGGTCAGGGTGCCCATTTTTCTAGGGGCCCCATTAGCTAATGTGCCACTGGGCATAGGAAGGGTCTACAGTTAAGCATTATAGTGGCATTGCTGTAGCATTTTAAGTGTAGACAAGCCCCAGGATGTCATTATAGTATCCAAGTGTTTCTTAAGCTATAAAGAAGCAGGCGCAATAATATGGTGGCAAGATTACATTCACCTTCCCACCTTTATTTGTTCTCTTTAGGAGGAAAGTCCTGATTTTAAGAGGCCAACTTATTAGCTGTAGTTTATCAAGTGAAATGCCTCACTCTCTCTTCTGAAGAAGGAGCCTGTTTGAGTCAGGCAGCTGGTTAGAAGTCCGGTGAAGGAAAAACCGCAGCCCATCAAGAGTCTCCAGTAAATTCAGATGTCAGGTAGAAAAAGCAATGAAATTTTTTCCTGCTGTCCAGAGAGAGAAGTGTTGTCAAGGCTCAGGGTCTTCGACCCAAGATATCTGCTTCTGAAAGAACAGGCGAGGCCCCTTTCTAAGAGGAACGGTCAAATTGGTCAAGAGGTAGAATACATAACATTAAGGCTTTACACATTCAGGATTCTTACAGCTTTGAGAAGCTCTGCATGAAGACTGTATTAAGAGCCTCTCCTACAACACTGGGGACCCCAGGCAGGAAAACTAAGCAGTTTTACCAAATCTGCCCCAAAACACACAAACTGGTAAGCAACTGCAAGACAGAAGGATTTTAGAATTTTCTTATGTTGTAGAAGCCCCTTGAAGTGAATTTTGCGATCTTGGAATAAGGGGACTTCAATACAGTTTGAAGCTTTTTTTAAAAAAAAGCCATTAAGTTAATAGTAACTGCTACTGTTCACCATATGCACCTTATTATTAGGTAGCTAGAGAGCGGTAGCTAGGTTTCAGTACAGTTATTTCCAGGATTTGGTAGGGAAGGGAGCCACTATGATTATTAGAGAATCAAGATGTGGGAGTAGTGAAAGTTTTCTATTTACAGTTGGTGATAGTTGAGTAGGGTACCAGATACAAAGCAAGAGGAGTTTAGGTAGAGGGTTCAGAAGTTGAACAGCAATGTCTTCAGGAGATAAGACCTTACCTCATATCATGATTACAGAGAAGCTAAACTAGTGACTTACACAGAATAGAAACAGTAACAGCAACTGAAGTTATTCCATTTAGAAACCTGCCTTGCACTACATGTCAAATACAGCTACTTAAGGTCTACTTAAACTAAAATTCATAATCATTACAGAAGACACTTCCCCCCCCCTAAAATAAGGTATACTTTCCCTTGTGAGAAACAAACACACTTTTACCTTAACTAAATCCTTTACTTATTCTCCTGTCTAGGAACACTACTTTCTGAATCTAACAGATTCCTCTTCTTGTAGAAACTACTCTTTAAACCCTTCAGTAATAGCCACTCATTAGCAGTGTCTACTCCAGATTGTTTGAGCCCCACCTGGATTATTGATGATTCAGTTACACACGCACACACCCCAAAAAGATTAACTTGATTGTAGGGAGAAGAGAAAAAAGCATAAACACCTGTGAGGTTGAGGATGTTTCTCTATTAGTTGATGAGTTAGGTAAGCCTTGATCCACAAAGCCTTAGTTAGGTGCCTAGGCAATGAATGGGGAGAGATAGGTGCCTCAGAATGCAGTCCACAGAAGCCAGCACACTAGTAGGTGGGGAGCCACCTACACTAAGCAATGGGAGCTATTGATGGGTGTGTTAAGCCCTACCCCTCTCACAGAGATAGGTGCCTCCTTGTAGCCTGGATTTAGACACCTATCTCTGCTGGCGATCCACAACAGGAACCCCTCTCCTGTAGTCAGTGGCTAAGCCATTTCTTGTGAGAATGAGCTAGGGAAGTCCTTAATTCAACTCAAAACAATCTTATAACTTTTAGCCCATGAGCCTTTGACAGGGGAGATTTTGGTTCAATTCCACCCCCCTACCCTGAAGAGGGCAGAAGGATTTGAACAGGAAGAGGCTACTTCCTGGGAACGGTGCTCTAATGACTGAGCTGTGTGACATTCTGATGCAGGGCTCCCCCAGTCTCTGCTGTTGCAGCTGTTCCACTCTGCATAAATATTAAAGAGTGTCTGGAGCTTCAGCACTGCATTCTGGGGCCCTCTGCCTCCAGGAGGTGCCCTAGGCAACAGGCTATGGCAGTGTTATTTTTTCCTCACTCCCTCTCCTCCAATGACTATTTAAATATGTATACACAGTGGGACAGTTCCACCAGAAGATATTGAGGGCTTCCCCCACCAATCAGAATATCCCATAGCTTGGTGGTTAGAATGCTCTCCTGCCAGGTGGAAGACCCCTAGTAAAAACTTTGCTCCCCCATCAGGCAGAGGGAGAAATTGAAGCCAGGTTCCCTACATACCAGGTGAGTGCATTAACCACTGGCTAAAAGTTATAAGGTTTGCAAGGGTAGCAATGCCTCCTCTGGCCATATTTTGAATGGGTCCTGATCCAGTAGGTGACAGCTGAGCACAGCTACTGGATCAGGCAACCCTCCTATCTCCACCCAGTTTGTGGATGGCTTAGGCAGGAGATTGGGCATGTGCCCTGCTGCCTAGGGAACTTTCCCAGTGAAGATACAGGCACCAAGTAAACATTAGGCACATACATGGATCAGCGGCAGCTGGAGGGGAGTTTTGTGGCTTGCAGTGGAACCTAAAACTAGGATTTAGGTGCTTCAATCTGGTTTAGGCACCTGTACCTTTGTAGATCTGGGTCTTAACTGCTCTGTGACCCATTTTCCCCATTTGTAAAATGAGTATAATATATTACTCTACCTCGCTAGGTTGTTCTGAGCTCTGATTGGCTGATAGTTTAAAAAGGGCTTTGAGCTCTTCTGGTAGAAAGTGCTATGTAAATGCTAAGTAACTAGAACTGATTTTAAAAGTATCTAGGACATACCTAACGGCTTCCAAATTACAAACCTTTATTTAATTCCTCAACAAACTCAGGGCTAGTTTAATGTTTCCATGAGAGCTGATTTACTACTTTTAAAATGCTTGTGAATATCTATTATCAAAATGTTAATTAATTTGCATAGTTAATGTGCATAGATGTGCCTAGGTGTCTGTAGGTAGCTACTCTCACTCACTTCTAGCCAAGCACAGATTGGAACGAGTGCCTTACACCATATTCCTTTAAGATACCCAAGCCTAGGCAGACCCCCTTCCAACAACATAGAGCAATTTGAAGACTCAAGGCCTTAGAAATCTCTGCCCTGTTACATTTCCCCATGTCTGTCTGTCTGTCTGTCATTGAGGCCATGATTTTCATATTAATATATATGTAGTCCTGACTTATGACATACTGGGTCTTTTGTTGTATGCAGCATAGTTGTAGCCACATCAGTCCCAGGATATTAGAGAGACCAGGTGGATGAGGTCTTGTCTCTCTAATATTGGGTCTTCTTCTGGTGTGGGAAGATAACTTCTTTAATTGAGAGCTGACCAGCTGAACGGTGAGCTCCAGGGAAAGCTCACAGAAACAGTCATAATGATGGCTTCCTGTACTGCTGCCACTGTAAAGCTGAACTGGCAAACATTGGAAAAGCTGCAATAAATGGTTTTAAGAGGTTAATTATATGAATTCAAACAGTTCATTGCAAAATAAGTATTCTGATCAAAATAAAGGGACCTCTGACTCTTTCCATTACCATGGTTGTGTAAGGTGTGGCAAGTGGGTTGTGTAGGTTTGGCCCCAGAGTATTAAGCTGTCTGAAGTGCCATCTTTCAGAAGTCTTTTTGCCTCCCTTAGGTACCAGCACACATCCCATCCTGCTCTCACCTTGAAAAATTCACTGCAGCCTCTCTCACCTTCACCAACTTGCCATATCCTACACAACCCATAGAGGGGTTGCTACTATACTCTCCCAGTCCAATGTATACTCTGTGAAGGGAGGTAGTTAGCCTGGGGCACGGCTTCCTTTTCCCTCATATGTGCTACCTACATCTCTGTAGAGCCAGACTTAGGATCTTTGTTTAGAAAAAAAGAAATTAAAGTTAAGTGGATAATCTAACTGATGCCATCCTCTGCAGGAATCTGGGGGCAAACCTACCCGTTAGAACCTACATTTAGCGAATCACTTTCTCCCATGGCTGCCTGAAGATGTTAGCAATGGAGTGAGTTATTTTTTCACAACACTTTCAAAACAAAAGGTGTTAGTTTCTTCTCTCTCCTGCCCCTCGCTCTCCCCAAAAAAGAGTGGGTAGGGAAATTTCATTTTAATTAAAAAAAATTGTCTTAGGGTAATATAAGATTATTCACATTTTCTTTATTTTTCAAAAAGCTTTTTCTCATCAGAAAGGAGCTAGGTGAAGTGTTTGGCTAGTCTTAGCCCCTTGTTCTTCTACAGCAGCAGAGGTCAGCCTGCATGGAACGTGGAGGGAAGATAGTGGGACCATATTTTCCCAAAGGGAAAACAGGACACTGCACTGGGCCAGCCTGAGGCACCCACCACCCCATGGATGGGGCTGGCCCAAGCCCCCCGCCACCTGCTCACTTGGGGCTAGGCCAAGACCCCCCCTCTACCTCTGTGCACGGGGCTGGCCCAAAACTCCCTGCATCACACTGGCCCAGCCTGAGCTGCTCTCCCAAGTCCTCCCTCCTGCATAGGGCTGGCGTTGCCTCACCTCTCATCCCCCTCTACACGTTCCTCTGCAAGGGGTTGCACCCCACTTCTTTTTGAAAAACTGTGCATTTGATGATCAGTTGGCAAGAGCAAATAGGCAATTGCCCAGTTTTGCCAAAAGAGACAGGACAGGGTTTAAAAAAAGGGTCTGTCCTGGCCAAAACAGGACATATGGTCACCCTAAGGGAAGAGGATGGAGACCTCATGCTATTACCCAGCATGAAGTACATGAAACAAGCATAAGTTTCTCTTTTCTCACTGACCCCACTTCCGTGAGGCAACAACAAAAGAGCCACATATGGTGAGACTACAGGTCCCTTGAGCCCAGCATCTTGTCTTCTGATGGGGGCCAGTGCCAGGTGCTTAAGAGGAAGTGAACAGAACAGAGCAATTTCAAGTGATCTATCCCCTCTTGTCCAGACTCAGCTTCTGCCAGTTGGAGGTTTAGGGACATCCAGAGCACAGGTTGCATGCCTGACTCTTAGCTAATTAGAGACAGGGCTGGCTCCAGGCACCAGTGAAGAAAGCAGGTGCCTGGGGCAGCCAATAGAAAGGGGTGGCACTCTGTCAGTCATCAGGGCGGCATGTCCTGGACTTGGGCAGCAGGGCCTACAGTCCCTCTCTTCCTCTTTGGCAGCAGCTCAACCAGGCTTGGGATTTTTTTTTTTGTTTCCCTTTGCCGCTTGGGGCAGCAAAAAAAGCTAGAGATGGCCCTGATTAAAGAGACAAGTTGAGTGAGGGGATATCTTTTATTGGACCAACCTCTGTTAGAGAGAGAGACAAGCTTTCAAGACCGAGCTCTTCCAGTCTGGGGGAAGGTAGTCAGAATATCACAGCTAAATGAAACGAGGAACAGCTAGAATGTCTTAACTACTTATGTTAAACTAAGGGACACTTAGAGTAGCCTGTTACTACCTGTGCAGTCATAGGATAAAAGCACACCAAGTCCTAGTCGACAGAGTTAAATAGATGCAAGGCAGTTTACATCAAATCTGGTTTGAATGGGACATTCCAAATCCTGGGTAAAGGCTCTACTAGCTAAATGGGAAAAATCCAGCTATTCAACTACAGCAGCATCACAACTGACCTCTGTGGCCCAGAGGAAAGACTCTCAGCTGCCTGATGAATACCTCAAAATGTAAGGAAAGGCCAAACCATGGCCCAGGGCTTCCTAGCCTGACTAACTGGTGGTGGTTGAAGAAAAAGTAACCAGCCCCAAAATAGCTAAAACATAGCTATGGCAGGAGTTACCCCTTATTTGAGTACGGAGCACCTCAAAGGACACGACCTGGCAAAAGGCAGTGAGAAAGGAGTGACTATTAGAGATTTAGATTTAATTCACGATCAGCATGGAGGGTATTCTACCTTTTTAGACAAGGTCTCTGAAGAGGTAGAGAGCTACTATGCTGATCCATTTAAAAAAAAAAGTCAATGGCTTGCAGCTGATCAGTGAGTAATGAATTCATTCTACAATGTTCATGACTATTGAAGGTACTGGACTCAACTCCATTACAAATTCATAAAGGAAGATGGATTTGTTATTATTTTAGCATGTAGAAGCAGGTCTTCTGTTTCCCTTCATCCCTCCTGGCTGCAGAGTCCTCCCATCTGCATTACATCCATAGGTGCAAAGAATCTGTGCTCTCTCCCTCCCTCTTCTTTTTGAGAGGTTTAATTAGACCTTGGAGTTCAACACAGGGTCTGAGGCCAGGCTAGCTCTCCTCTTAACATGCTTGCTTTGAAAGTGCTAGAGAAGCACGTTTGTGGCTTAAGAGCTACCAGCTAGACTTTTCCTGGAGAAAGTGTTAATACTCCCCACTCCTTGAAGGGAAAACAGTAGATTGAATCAACTGCTGAATGCTATAAAGTTTATTACAAACATCTAAAACACATACAAACCATTAAAACAATCACCCTGAGTAATATTAGCAGTGTTAGCATATATAGAGCATTGATAAACATGAGTCAATGGTCACCAAGTACAGAAGTCCAGCCAAGGAAAGGCAGGAGTAAGTCAGTGGCTACTGGATTGTTCTTGGGAAGCAGCAGCATCCCCTCTTGGTAAAGGCTCTCTAAGAGTTTTCTTGGGAAGAAGCTGGGAAAGGATGTTGGGCATAACTCCTCCTTCAGCAATGGTCACATCGGCAAACAGCTTGTTCAGCTCTTCATCATTCCGTACGGCCAGCTGGATGTGTCGTGGCCCAATCCTGCCTTTCTTGTTTTCACGGGCAGCATTTCCTGACAGTTCCAATATCTCAGCCGTCAGATATTCCAGCACGGCCGCCAGGTAGACCGGAGCACCAGCACCTATTCTCTCAGCATAGTTCCCTCTTTTGAGAAGTCGGTGGACACGACCCACCGGGAATTGCAGGCCAGCCTTTGCTGACTTTGTTTTTCTTGGTAGAAGTATAGGTTTTGAAGCCACCACATTTTTCTTTCCACGTCCAGACATCCTAACATCAAACCAGAGAAGAACTAGGTTACGACAGTGTTACAGCTATAGAATTAAGAGCCAAAACGGTACCAAGGTTAAATATACCCTCTTAGTCCCATACCTAGATTTATTCACAAATGCACGAGAGGCCCCCCTAAAACCCACCTAGACAGCTCCCTAATAATTTGTTCAGCTTGAACTACAGCTCACCACTAGTAATCCCCTCTTTAAGCCATGGATCTCAAACAGATTTTGTTTAACTTTGGTGAATCATTGTCTCCTATGCCTGCCTTAAGTTAGCAGGGCAGCTAGTCAAGAATAGTCTACCCAGAAACCACTTTTAGAAAACAATTTTGGTTCCCCTTGCCAAGAGAAGGCCCATGTGTCACCATCCACTCTATTCATATTAGATAGGAGCAGATAGCCATTTTCAGATTTTTATTTTAAAAAAAATAAAACGGAGGGATAGTTGGTTCTCCTATACAGACGCAGCATCTTTAGACTTATTTTCTGCTTCAGAGCAGCCAGGCCTATTCCAAAGAGACACAAGTAAGGTCTTACCAACGACTTTCAAGTGCCAAGTATTCCTTTAACAACTTCTGAAGCAATGTAATCTTAAAATGCTCCCAGTAGTTTTTTCACAGGACAGGGGGTATTTCGTGGGGTTTTTTCCTGCTGAAGGAAGATACCATTAGGCTCCTTAAGGCTGTTTTTTTTGTTTGTTTTTTTAAAAAGCTAAACAAAGACCTTCAAGAACCCTAAAGTAGAAGAGTATGGAGTCATGAAACTTTTATGTTGTAGAATCCACTGTCAGACTTATTTCTCTCAAAGCACAAGCATCAATAGGGATTACTCTTCACAGTTTTTACCTTCTCAGTAGATGCTCACTAACTAGTTTTCACCACAGTTAGTGCAGGATATATTAGAGTTCAGAGGTCATCAGCTTAATATAGAGCCATTAAAGCTCTTCTGTGTAGTACTGGTGAAAGGCAGAGTACAGTAGGAAAACAAACTGATCTTAAGTCTAGGACTCATGGTTTTGTGAGTATAATCTCCCTTGATAGCTCAAAAACCCCTATATCTATTAGGCTAGGACAAAACAGTAAGGAAAACAAAATAGCCCTACATAGTCACATAGAGTCAAGAAAAATCCTAGATATGAACTAAAGACATAAGTTCTACCTTACATACATCTACTAATACCCACTATTGTTTTTTTTCCAAAGCAATGCTTCCTTTGAAATACAATATCTTCACCTTTCAGGTATATAGCATAACTAAAAATCAAGACAAACTTCCCATTACCTTCAATGAACTTTACTTCATCCTCTCCCAAGCTTGCTACCAGCTCTATCCAGCAAACTCTTCTTATAGTAGAAGCTAATTGCCTTCTTTTTAATCTCTCAGCAGCAGCCATCCTATTAGCAGCTTTTATTCTAGATCAGCTGACCACCTGGATTATTGATGAGCCATTCATTCCCCAAACTAGTAAACTTTATTATGGATGAAAGCAAGAAATTTATTACCAACACCTGAGAGATGGAGGAAGTTTCTTTTATCTTATCTGAATTAAGACTGGAAATAAGGGTGAACTGCCTCCAATTGATTTTTAGCTGAAGTCAGTAATTGGTAGTGACACCACTTGTTTGTTAAAGAGTATAAAAAGTAAACTGTTAAAGAGTTTATTGCTAATACCTGCCTGACCATGCTGAAGCTGACTAATATGGGCCTAAGCACCTTTAGGTTTAGCCTGTTTGTAAGTACCTTGATCAAATGCTTATAAAATGTTTTGTTATTGTTTGGATGCAATAAATTGCTTATTATTTAGGTATATTTAGACCAACTGCATAAAGTACTCTTTGGATTTAATAAAGGAATTCATGGTTAAATTGGTATTTGGTGATTTCTCATACTAATAATTTCAAATATTAGTAATTCCAACAATCCATTTGTTTGTTTGAATTACTATTAAAACTGCAGGTCAGTCTGCATACCTAGGCTCTGTAGCCCAGCTGCATAAAGGGGCTTGAATGTTGCAATACTCAGCATTGCAATGCCTTATTTTTAGGCACCTTGAAAATCACGGGATCTACAAAGCCTGATGTAGGTGCCTATGCTCCCTATACAATGCTTGGAGAGAGACAGGTGCCAAGGAAAGGGGTCTACAAAAGCCAGCACAGTAAGTAGGGAACAGTCTATGATAGACTATGGAAGATGTTGATAATGGGAGTGTGTCCTAATCCCCACTCCTCTCACAGAGTTTGGCATCCCAGTCTCAAGGTTGGAGGGGAGTGCCTGTCTTTGCTTAGGGTCTATCAGAATGAGTTAGGTGCCTGCCTCAGACCACAAAAAAAAAAAGGGTGGTGTGGACAAGGCATAAACCTCCCTTAAAAATCTTTAACCCAGTGATTTTGCTTCTTGTGCATCCTCAGAGATTGCAGCAAGGGGCCTGGTGGGGAGTTAAGTTGGAGATTAGGGAAAAAATTGATAACTGTCAGGGTGGCTAAACACTGGAACAAATTGCCTAGGAAGGTTGTGGAATCTCAGTCATTGGGGGTTAAGAGCAGGTTAGACAAACACCTGTCAGGGCTGGTCTAGATAATACTCAGTCCTGCCATGAGTGCAGGGGACTGGACTAGATGACCTCTCGAGGTCCCTTCCAGTCCTATGACTCTATGATTAGGGTATGCACATCAGATGTGGAAGACTGCAGTTCTATTCTCCCTTGTTGCTGGATGAAAAGGGATTTGAACAGGGAATCTACTCCCACTCAGGTGTGTGCCCTAACCACTGGACTATAAAGTCATTCTTATTTTGCCTTCTCTCCACAAAGTAGAATGGTTTCAACAAGAGAGATTGTGGGAATACCCTCTGCTGTCACCCCCACATCAGACTGCTCCATAGCCCCACTTAGCTAAGAGATGATCAACATCTGTTAACTTTGTTAGGCAGAGCGGGGAATTGAACCAGGGGGTTCTCACAGCCCAAATGAGAACCTCCGCCACTGGTTTAAAGGGGAGGCTTCTTCACCCAGCCATTTTCTGTGAGAGGCCTATAATCACCCCTACTGGATTGAGCCCTGCTGGCAAGATGTTCCTCTGCCCATCCTTCTCTGGTTTCAGGGCTCTGCTGGGACTTAGGCTGGAAATAGACACGCAGCTGCCTACCTGAGGCAGCAGCGTGCGACCCCAGAGGCAAAAAGTTAAGCATAGAGAGGATTTTTATGGCAAAAATGTAGGGGCTGAGTGAGTTTAGACACCTACAGGGTTCAGCAGTAGCTAACCAGGGGTTTTGTGATCACAATGGTGCATAAAACTAGGACTTAAGCACCCAAATCTAGGCTTTAGGCACCTAAGTTCCTTTGTGGATCTGGCTATCACTGACTCCCAGCATAGCACAAACTGGAACCAGCAACTAAGGCCTCAGTTCTGCCAACATGTTGGAATTGGTAATAATATCTGAAGTTATTTATATTGATATGGGGAACCCCCAAAACACTAATTTAACCATAAATTCCTTTATTAAATCCAAAGGCCAAATTGTACTTTATGCACTTACACTAAACATGCCTAAATAATAAGCAATTTACTACATCCAAACAATAACAAAACATTTATAAGCATTTGACCAAGCTACTTACAAATGGGCTAAACCCCCGGCTGCTTAGACCCATATTGGTCGACTCCAGGGTGGTCAGGCAGGTATTAGCAATAAACCCTCTCAGAGTTTACTTTTTATACCCTTGAACAAAGAAATGATGTCATTGCTAGTTACTGAGTTCAGTTGAAGACAGTTAACCCTTATTTCCAGTTTTAATCCAGCTAAGATTTACAACCTCATTTACAAAGGCCTTTCCTCCACTCCATCTTGCTATCCAATGATTTTCCCATTGCACCTGGATTCACACAGGTTGTAACACTGGTATGTGGGTTGGGGAAGGGCTGTTTTGGCTCATTTTAAAACAGATTCTCTGTTTGATTTAAAACCATCAGCAGTCACCCCTAGCAGTCAGAGACCTTTTCAGGAAACTTCCCCTTATCTCTTTAGTTATTCTGTGCATCAGACATCCTCCCTACTTTATTCTTCTGGTCTTATTACTTATTATTTCCAAGGCCTTCCTTATACGTGCTAGTCAGGGCCTTTCTTTATAACACATATGTAGTTCCTTAACCAAACTTAAACTAATTTTAATTCTTTAATTTTATACTTATCCTACAACAGATATGCACTTTACACATATGAGCCCCAATCCTGCAAATACTTGTGTATGTGCTTATCTTTACTATTGTGAATAGCCCCATTGAAATCAAAGGAACTACTCATAACAGTCAAGTTACACACATGTATAAGTTTTTGCAGGATAGATGCCTAAATCAGTAGGTTAGAAAAGGGCATAGTGATTATTTAAACAAAGAAACATAGAAATGCTGAAAATGAAGACTGGATGTATTGCAAGGATTTCAATAAAAAGAAAAGGAGTACTTGTGGCACCTTAGAGACTAACCAATTTATTTGAGCATGAGCTTTCGTGAGCTACAGCTCACTTCATCGGATGCATACTGTGAAAACTGCAGAAGACATTATATACACAGAGACCATAAAACAATACCTCCTCCCACCCCACTGTCCTGCTGGTAATACCTTATCTAAAGTGATCATCAAGTTGGGCCATTTCCAGCACAAATCCAGGTTTTCTCACCCTCCGCCCCCCCCCCCCCACACACAAACTCACTCTCCTGCTGGTAATAGCCCATCCAAAGTGACCACTCTCTTTAAAATGTGTATGATAATCAAGGTGGGCCATTTCCAGCACAAATCCAGGTTTTCTCACCCCCCCACCCCCCTCCAAAAACCACACACACAAACTCACTCTCCTGCTGGTAATAGCTTATCCAAAGTGACCACTCTCCTCACAATGTGTATGAAAATCAAGGTGAGCCATTTCCAGCACAAATACAGGTTTTCTCACCCCCCCCCACCCCCTTTTTTTAAAAAAAAAACACACACACACAAAAACTCACTCTCCTGCTGGTAATAGCTTATCCAAAGAGACCACTCTCCCTACAATGTGCATGATAATCAAGGTGGGCCATTTCCAGCATAAATCCAAGTTTAACCAGAACGTCGGGGGGAGTGGGGTAGAAAAAAACAAGGGGAAATAGGCTACCTTGTATAATGACTTAGCCACTCCCAGTCTCTATTTAAGCCTAAATTAATAGTATCCAATTTGCAAATGAATTCCAATTCAGCAGTTTCTCGCTGGAGTCTGGATTTGAAATTTTTTTGTTGTAAGATAGCGACCTTCATGTCTGTGATTGCGTGACCAGAGAGATTGAAGTGTTCTCCGACTGGTTTATGAATGTTATAATTCTTGACATCTGATTTGTGTCCATTTATTCTTTTACATAGAGACTGTCCAGTTTGACCAATGTACATGGCAGAGGGGCATTGCTGGCACATGATGGCATATATCACATTGGTGGATGTGCAGGTGAACGAGCCTCTGATAGTGTGGCTGATGTTATTAGGCCCTTTGATGGTGTCCCCTGAATAGATATGTGGGCACAGTTGGCAACGGGCTTTGTTGCAAGGATAGGTTCCTGGGTTAGTGGTTCTGTTGTGTGGTATATGGTTGTTGGTGAGTATTTGCTTCAGGTTGGTAAAATATTAATGAATAAAAATGGTTGATATTTTCCAAATCAGAAATCTCAGTCTCTGAAGTGTTCCTCTCTCTCCTCCTCATAATTTTGTTATGTCTTTTGGAGCTGATTAATGCCAGAGGTGTCATTTCCTCTGGATTAATTGTTCTGAAAGACGTGTTAATGAGCTGGTCCTTGCTTAAAACAAGAGGAATAGCCCTAGTCTAGAAGGACAGGAGTCTTAAATGCACTTTAGTTTTTTCTGAGAGGGGAAAAAAGTATGAAAAGGTAAATTATTGGCTTACAATATTTTAAATGTACTGTAATCCACTGCTGTCTTAGTATGTGATGCTTTTACTGTGAAGGACTTTTTCCTTCTAAGAGTGGACCTTTATTCTCTACTACCACACATATGTGACTAAAATGTCACAAAGAAACATTAAAGCTTTTTTACTTGGGTGTAAGTTCAGACCTGAACTTTACTACATGTAAGTGAGAAGCTATGGGGAAGTAATAAATCACATGAAAAGAGAACAGGAAGGGGTCTTTCCTCTATCATTTTGAAATACCAAGTGTAATTTCCTGCACATAGAAAAATCTTAAAGGGAATTTATATTAGATGCTCTCACACACTGTTTTCCTCATTATCTAACTAACCTCGTTATCCCTAGCCTGATTCTTGCTTGCATATTTATACCTGCCTCTGGAAATTTCCACTACATGCATCCGACGAAGTGGGTATTCACCCACGAAAGCTTATGCTCCAATACATCTGTTAGTCTATAAGGTGCCACAGGACTCTTTGCTGCTTTTACAGATCCAGACTAACATGGCTATCCCTCTGATATTTGTTTTCCTTCTGAGGATCTGTTGGAGATAGTGATGGTGAGCAGGGAAGAGCGTGCTAGAGTTCTTGAATGTAGGGGCAACTAAGAGACTCAGATGTTAGACCCACATGGGAAAAATCAGTTGAGTTCTCAGACTCCCTCTGTTCTAAGCTTATGATTGACTTGTCTAAGCTGTTACTACTAACAAGAAAAGCAGGAGATACTTTGGGAAGTGACACCTCTCTGTAGCACTAGACCTGTGTAAATGTATGAATATATATCTCCATAGAAATTAAGTTAGTGACATGTCAGAATGGTTAAATGTGGTACGTTGCTAAAATATCCCTACACTGAACAGTCAATATAATTAAATAATTACTGACCTACTTTTAGTACTTGTATAGAGAGCTGGCTGGAAAACCATTCTGTTTTGTGAAAAATATTGAGGTTTTGGAATTGTTTTTGTTCTCCATCAGAACAAAAACGAGACCTTTAAAAACATTTTGCCAAAAAAAATACCCTCCTCCCCCACCAAAATAGCCAATCACTCAATGATTTGGGCTCTCACTTGGGGATGTGCAACTTCAGGTTTAAGCCCTATTCTGCATGATTCAGAATAGACACTTGAACCTAATGAGTCTCCTACACCCCAGCTAAGTACCCTAAACACTGGGCTGTTGTAGGGTTTCTGGCTTTCTCTTCCTGGTTTTGGCCAGAAAAACTCCATCCTAGATCTGAAACACCTTCCCAAAAAGGTTGGTTGAAACCAACCTGTTTCCACTAAAAGTTTTGGTTCTGACAGTTTGAGATTTTTATTTATTTATTTATTTTTACAAATCAGTTCTACTTCTATACCACCTAGTCCTACAGAACTTCAGCCTAGGACTGAATAATGGAGACATTACCAATTTACCACTCTCCTGATCTCCAGGCAAAGAACAGAGCTTTCCCACCAAGGTAGTGAGCAACCGAAGCTGGTCTGCACCTGAACAGAGCTAGAATTCAGAAACTCTGAATTTCTGTTCCTTGGGAAATCCTGACATCCTGAAATTTGGTTTTGTTCCAAATTGGAATGAAAACAACATTTCTGAATTTCCTGTAAAACAAATCTTTTGAAAAAATATTTTGGACCAATTGAAATGCTCAGTTCCAATTTTTAAAAGAAAAGTTGTTTTGAAATGACAACATTGAAATTTTTAAATTTTTTTAAACATTTTGTCAAACATTCCCATGGAAAAATCAGATAGAAAAACATTTCATTGGAAAGTATTTAACCAGCTCTACTCCTGAACTCCCTAGGTTTCCAACTCACCTTAAGAGAACAAGCTACACAAATACAAGGCCAAGGTGCCATTGAGTTAGTACCACAGTAAATCAGCTGTTGTCCACTACCATTGACACCTTGACCCCAAACCATCCACTCACCACACACTGACCAAGAATATAATTGTGGCTCATACAGATGAGCTATGACAGATGGCATGCACAAGCAAAACATTAGAACGCCAGTGGTCCAAAAACCATTCTCTCTGACAGACTGGTATTTATCTAGTGCGATGTATAACTACAGCAGTCTATCAGTGAAGAAAAATTGTAAGGATACTGACTGGGATTTTTACTAGTTTTTCTACTAGTTTTATTAAAAATATAAATCTTATGGGCATGATGCTATGAATGATGAGATTTCACCATCCACCACACCCAGCTGAGTAAAAATGCCACCAACTGGCAAAAAGATCAACAGAAAAATTGTGCTTACAAGGAAAACAAAGTCACCAAGGGCTGGTCTACAATTCCCAGTGGGTCGTGTTCACCAGCTTCTCCGAAGAGGGAACTATGCTGAGAGAATAGGTGCTGGAGCTCCGGTTTACCTGATGGCTGTGCTGGAATATCTGACGGCTGAGATACTGGAACTGTCAGGAAACGCTGCCCGTGAAAACAAGAGAGTCAGGATTTTACCACGACACATCCAGCTGGCTGTGAGGAACGAGGAAGCACTGAACAGGCTCTGTGCAGATGTGACCATTGCAGAGGGAGGAGTTTTGCCAAACATTCTTGCCCAGCTTCTTCCCCAGAGAACTCCTAAAGATGCTTCAACAGAAAAGATAGCTGTTGCTTCCCAGGAAGAATCCAGTAATGACGGACCCAGAGAAAATGTATGCTTCCTCCTCGTCTCCAGTTCTTCACCAACATGGAACCCTTGTTAATCAATGTGTTGTGTCTGCAAATTGCTGCTAAATATTCAGACTGATTATCTTAATGTGTGGGGTTTTTTAACTGTTGAAACAAACAATTCCAATCTACTAACTGATTCTGTTCTCCTGTCCGTTAATTCCTGTTAATTCCGTTAACATTTTCCTAGAAAAGTGTTTAAGCTTGCAGCTTTTAAACAATATGAACTTGGCTCTTTAATGCTACTAAAGCAATTATACGAGGAGTAGGGCTAGCCTGACTGACCTCAGTCTCTGTTTGGTATTGCAGGCAGGGCTTAAATTCAGCTGGAGCTGTCCGCAGCAAAGCTCCAGTAAATATTTTCAAACCCACGGGACTGAAGCCCCAAGCCCTTGTACCCCCCCACATTGCTGAAGCCCTGAGTCCCAGTGCTCTGGGAAATACTCTGAGAATTTAAGCCCTGATTGCAATCTATACTCAGCTCTCCTTAAGAGGAGAGTTTTGTAGAATAAGATGTGCAAACAGAAGCCTATTATTGCTGTGCAAACTATTGGGTTGGGTACGCTGGTAACTGGGAGCAGAAGTTCTTACGCATTGTGTACCTAATCTAGGAAGCTGGTCATCAGGTAGTTATTACTAATTTGAGGTGGATATCTGGGAGGGTGGAGGCTTATCCGTATCTACCACATTTCTGAGGACATATTACATACAGACAGCCTATCAGAGAGGCTGTAGGCAGTGCCACTGGCATATAATTTTGCTCACTGTTAAAAGCAGCAAGGTATTACCTGTTCCAACAAAGGATGGTCCTGGCACTTCCAAACTAGGAGCTGAAAACCCAAAGAAATGGGGGGCCTGATTTTACCCTAACTTAATACTAGCATAATTCCATTGATTTCAGTGGGAATTATTCCTGATTTATATCTGAATCAAAGGCCCTGGGCCTCTGACTGTAGTTACAGTAACAAAACAAAAGTAGGGTTGGTGGGAATCAAATATAAAAAGGGACATTGTGAACAGCCTCCCTGGCATACTCTAGAACGGCCCGTGCATCGGGAATGATATCAACCATTCTGCTTTGATATTATTGAAGTTGCTTTCCACGCTACTTACCTCTGCCTCCATTCCAGTTGGTGTTAATCCATCTCCATCTTGGGATGAGTTAAAAATGCAGCAGCTAGACCACAGGACCCTTTCTCATCTGTCCCAGGAACTTTTTCATGGTCTCCATGTGCCAGGTTTTCTAACTGTCTATTGCATTAGACTGGCTCCAGTCAGATTACCCACTTTGCCTCTTCAATAAATAGTATTTCCCTGCTCCTGACATGAGGGCCAAGAAAGGACTCTCTCTGTGCCCAACATTACTGAAGGCAGAGCCAGCACCTATGGCTGGAAGATAGGGAACAAGTTTGCATTGACTAAGGTAAACCACAGCCTTTTGGCTCAGTACAACTGAGGATTGGAGGAAGCTGGTAGCTGTACAACTCAGGCTCTGTTGTCATTGGGTGGATGGTTTAGATCCAAAGGTAAAGAGTCAGCTTTTTGAAAAGTCCTCCTCCACCCTGAATAGCAGGCATCAATAACTATAAAATCTCCAAAGCCAAACACTTACATTTTCCCTTTCTACAGAGAAGGGTGAGAAATAAAACCTTTATGGGTAGACTCTCATGCTACTGCTTTAATTAATGTGCATGGCACTTAGATACGAAAGTGATCGTTGCTTTAGGAATACTCTAGATATATAGAACAACACAGGGTTTCAGTAACTAAGAGGGGGTGCCAGGGTGCTTGCCATCAGTTCTGGGGGAAGATCAAAAGGTTTTATCCATCCTGTAACTTACGAAGGGTCAGATGCATTTTCATACAATTTGATAAAAAGTACCATTTTCTGGAATGCAAAGTTTGTCTGGAATTAATATTTTAAAATGAAGTTTACAACAGAAATATTGCCAGATTCTTAAATATAAATGAACCAGCAGGTGCTGTTCTACTGAGCTTCAGCACATCAAAGGCATATCATTACATGCATGTTTGGTAATATGCATATTTATTATTTTATCATGGCAGAGCCTTGGAGGCCCCACTTTGCTGAGCACACATGAACACATAAGCAAAAGATGGTCTCTTCCCCAAAGAGCATACAATCTAAGGCCCTTGTCATAAATATACAGCTAAGGGTAGCATAAAATTCTTCCTTACCTGTAAAGGGTTAAGAAGCTCAGATAACCTGGTTGGCACCTGACCAGAAGGACCAATGGGGAAAGAAGATACTTTCAAATGGAGGAGGGGGGGAGGCTTTGTTTGGTGCTCTGTGTGTGTTCTCCCCAGAGACAAAGGGAGCGACCAAGCAAGTAATCCAGCTCCCACTGAAATGATACATCTAATATTACAGAAATAATAAGTAATAGCAAGGAAATGTGTTATAGTATCTTTTGTTTTAACTTGTGAATTGTCCCTGTGCTAAGAGGGAGGTTTATCCCTGTTTTTGTAACTTTAAAGTTTTGCTTGGAGGGGAAATCTTATGTGTTTTGAATCTTTTTGTTACCCTGTAAAGTTATCTTCCATCTTGATTTTACAGAGGTGATTCTTTTATCTTTTTTTAAATAAATTCTTCTTTTAAGAACCTGATTGATTTTTCATTGTTCTTAAGATCCAAGGGTGGGTCTGTGTTCACCTGTACCAATTGGTGAGGATATTATTCTCAAGCCTTCCCCAGGAAAGGGGGTGTAGGGTTTGGGGGAATATTTTGGGGGAACAGGACTCCAAGTGGTCCTTTCCCTGATTCTTTGTCTAAATCACTTTGTGGTGGCAGCATACTGTTAAAGGACAAGGTGGAATTTGTGCCTTGGGAAAGTTTTTAACCTAAGCGGGTAAAAATAAGCTTAGGGGGTCTTGCATGCGGGTCCCCACATCTGTACCCCAGCATTCAGAGTGGGGAAGCAACCTTGACAGCCCCAATCCTACAAACATGTTTATAGTTTTATTCACGTGAGTGGTCTCTCTGAAGTCAAGACAACTGATGGCCCTGACCCTGCAACCAGCTTTGAAGAGATGGACCTTTGAGGTCATATGGATCCCCAGAGACGTATGTCTGTGCATAGCCAGTTGCAGGATTGGGGCCAATAAGAGTATGATCAAGCATGTGAAGAAATGTTTGCAGAATCTGTGCCCAGTAGCTTGAAGTTATTTTAGCACCAAATACATCTGTGTGAGTAAACCTCTATTCTCACGTGAGGCCCAATGGAAATCAATGGGCTTTGCACTGGAACAGGGAGCCCACCCATCTAGATACAGTTGCAAGACTGAGGCCTTATCCTTGATTTAATTGCCTTTATTGTTATAGGAAGATTCAGTAGTAGGGGGAAGCGAAGCAGTACTACAAAATCTTGCGTTTGAGGTTCTTTATTTAACTGGAACATTCTTGTTTTTATTTTAAACTGGAAATTTTTGATAATTCCTTTTGGTATATTTTCAACATTTCCACATTTAACATTTTTTCTGTAAGATAAATAACAAGTACACAGATTCAACACGTTATCAAATACTTTAACATGAAAATTTGAGCTTTTCCTAGCTGGTAAAATTTCCACAACATTCCCACATAGTAAACATATAAGACCCCAATCCTGAAACCACTTATGCAGGCAAGCAACTAAAAGACCATAAGAACTTTGATATTTGAAGTAAGCAGGAGAGGAAAAACACATTGACAACTGAAAATTAAAAATAATAGACTCCTAGATTTTAAAACCAAAGGAAACCAATTGTGATCATCTACTCTGACATCCTGCATAACACAGGATGTTATTTTATTAATTCCTGTTTCAAGCCCAATAGCAGTGATAGAACTAGAGCACATCTTTTAGAAAGACAGACACCTTGATCTAAAAATTTCCAGGGATTATGAATTCACCATGACCTTTGGTCAGTTGTTCCACTGGTTAATTATCCTCACTGTTAAAATATATATACCTTATATCTAGTCAGAATGTGTCTAGTTTCAATTTCTAGTCCCTGGATCTTTTATAACTTTTGTCTGCTAGACTGAAAAATCCTCTATTATCAAGTTTCCTTTCCCCATGTAGTACTTACAGAATATGATTGTCACTCCTTAACCTTCTCTCTGTTAAGCTAAATTGATTGAGCTCCGTGAGTCTCTTGTTATAAGGCTTTCCAATCTTCCAGTCATTCAAGTGGCTCTTCTCTGAATCCTCTGAACTTTTTAACATCCTCCTTGAATTGTGGGCACCATACACAGTATACCAGTGCTAAATCCAGAGATAATATAACCTCTCTGTACCTGCTCAATATTCCCATTTATACATCCAAAGATCACATCAGCCCTTTTGGCCAGAATCACACTGGGAGCTCATGTTCAGCTGATTATCCACTATGATCCCCAAGTCTTTTTCAGAGTCACTGCTTCCCACAATAGAGACCCTCAGCCTGTAAGAACAGCCTACTATGTTTTTTGTTCCTAGATGTATGTAACTTACATTTGGCTGTACTGAAATGCACAGTGTTTGTCTGTTCCCAGTACTTCACTTATTTACTACTGTTCCAATCTTTGTGCCATCTGCAAACTTTATTTGTAACAATTTTATGGGGTTTTTTTCTAAGTTATTGATAAAAATGTTAAATATGGTAAGGCCAAGAACTGACCCCTGCAGGACCCCACTAGAAACACCGCCACTCAACAGGTTTCAGAGTAACAGCCGTGTTAGTCTGTATTCGCAAAAAGAAAAGGAGTACTTGTGGCACCTTAGAGACTAACCAATTTATTTGAGCATGAGCTTTCGTGAGCTACAGCGCCACTCAACAGCCACTTAACCAGCTTTTAATCAATTTAATGTGTGCCATGTTGATTTTGCATCACTCTGGTTTATTAATCCGGATGTTCTATTCTACTAGTCAAATGCCTTACAGAGGTCTAGGTATTTTACATTAACAGTATTATCTTTCTTAATCAAACTTCTAATCTCTCTATTAAAAAAAAAAGTTAGTTTGACAATTCCTGTGTTCCATAAATCATGTTGATTAGGATTATTATATTACCCTCCTTTAGCTCTTTATTAAATGACTCCCATATCGGTTATTCCATTTTTTTCCCCAAAACTGATGTCAGTCTGATACAGGCCTATAGATCTCTGGGTCATTTTTAAATACTAGCACATTAGCGTTCCTCTAGTCACCTGGAACTTCCCTGATTATTCTAAGGCTTATTGAAAATCAACATTAATAGTCCAGAGAGCTCCTTGATCATCTTTTTTAAAGCGCCTGGATGCAAGTTACCTGGTGTTAGGATATAGATATTCAGGCCTGTCTGTAAAGGCCTATACTCTAAGAATTTAGGTGTATTCTTATCACTTGGCTAGTTATAGAGGTACAAAAGAAAGAATCAAAATCACTGTCTGCCGGTATAAGGGCTTTCTCTTACTGTGACAGTTTGTGGCCCTGTGCTTAGGCTAAGGCCTTTGGCTAAGCAGCAGAGGCAGCCATAAACTGGGAAGCGAACGGTCACATCTTCACATTCCAAACTAGTCACACTGAAATAAGGTGCTATTCGGCTGTTAGGAATATAATCCTGTCCTGATAGTGCCTATCACCTCCAGAAAAAGGGAAGTGCCTAGAAAATGTAAAAGGAAACTTAGTTTGATAGCATCCTGTCTGGCAAGAACTCACTTATCAATAGCTGGGATGTGAAATCCTCACTTCTGTATTGTTTTGTCATTATAGTTCCCACTTTGCTATTGTTTGTCTGTATAATCTCTGTCTGGTTCTGTGATTGTTCCTGTCTGCTGTATAATTAATTTTGCTGGGTGTAAACTAATTAAGGTGGTGGGATATAATTGGGTACATAATCATGTTACAATATGTTAGGATTGGTTAGTTAAATTTCAGTAAAATGATTGGTTAAGGTATAGCAAAGCAGAACTCAAGTTTTACTACATAGTCTGCAGTCAATCAGGAAGTAGGGGGGTGGAGATGGGTGTGTGGGTGGGGGAGATGGGAATGGGGGTGCGGAAATTGGAATCGTGTTTTGCTAAGGGCAGGAATGGGAACAGGGACACAGGTGTAAGGCTCTGTGGTGTCAGAGCTGGGAAGGAGGATACTAAGGAAGGAAACTGGAATCATGCTTGCTGGAAGTTCACCCCAATAAACATTGCATTGTTTGCCCCTTTGGACTTTGCACATTGTTGCTCTCTGTTCATGCGAGAAGGACCAGGGAAGTAAGTGGGTGAAGGAATAAGCCCCCTAACACCTGGCCTGCTGTTTTAAAAATGTCTCACTTTAGTAGTTAAGTTTTCACATCATCCTTTGTTACTAGGGTTGCCAACCCTCCAGGATTAGCCTGGCGTCTCCTAATCTTTAAGATTCTCATGTGATGAAATCTCCAGGACTACATCCAACCAAAATTGGTAACCTTACTACAGGTTTCAGAGTAACAGCCGTGTTAGTCTGTATTCGCAAAAAGAAAAGGAGTACTTGTGGCACATTAGAGACTAACCAATTTATTTGAGCATGAGCTTTCGTGAGCTACAGCTCTCTTCATCGGATGCATACCGTGGAAACTGCAGCAGACATTATATACACACAGAGATCATGAAACAATACCTCCTCCCACCCCACTGTCCTGCTGGTAATAGCTTATCTAAAGTGATCATCAAGTTGGGCCATTTCCAGCACAAATCCAGGTTTTCTCACCCTCCAAAAACCACACACACGAACTCACTATCCTGCTGGTAACATTGGTCAAATTGGACAGTCTCTACGTAAAGGAATAAATGGACACAAATCAGATGTCAAGAATTACAACATTCATAAACCAGTCAGAGAACACTTCAATCTCTCTGGTCACGCAATCACAGACATGAAGGTCGCTATCTTAAAACAAAAAAACTTCAAATCCAGACTCCAGCGAGAAACTGCTGAATTGGAATTCATTTGCAAATTGGATACTATTAATTTAGGCTTAAATAGAGACTTAGTGAGTTTGTGTGTGTGGTTTTTGGAGGGGGGTGAGGGGGTAAGAGAACCTGGATTTGTGCAGGAAATGGCCCACCTTGGTTATCATGCACATTGTGAAGAGAAAAGGAGTACTTGTGGCACCTTAGAGACTAACCAATTTATTAGAGCATAAGCTTTCGTGAGCTACAGCTCACTTCATCAGATGCATATCGTGGAAACTGCAGCAGACTTTATATATACACAGAGAATATGAACCAATACCTCCTCCCACCCCACTGTCCTGCTGGTAATAGCTTATCTAAAGTGATCATCAGGTGGGCCATTTCCAGCACAAATCCAGGTTTTCTCACCCTCCACCCCCCACACAAATTCACTCTCCTGCTGGTGATAGCCCATCCAAAGTGACAACTCTTTACACAATGTGCATGACAATCAAGTTGGGCTATTTCCTGCACAAATCCAGGTTTTCTCACATCCCCCCACCCCACCCCCATACACACACAAACTCACTCTCCTGCTGGTAATAGCTCATCCAAACTGACCACTCTTCAAGTTTAAATCCAAGTTAAACCAGAACATCTGGGGGGGAAAAAACAAGAGGAAACAGGCTACCTTGCATAATGATTTAGCCAGTCCAAGTCTCTATTTAAGCCTAAATTAATAGTATCCAATTTGCAAATGAATTCCAATTCAGCAGTTTCTCGCTGGAGTCTGGATTTGAAGTTTTTTTGTTTTAAGATAGCGACCTTCATGTCTGTGATTGCGTGACCAGAGAGATTGAAGTGTTCTCCGACTGGTTTATGAATGTTATAATTCTTGACATCTGATTTGTGTCCATTTATTCTTTTACATAGAGACTGTCCAGTTTGACCAATGTACATGGCAGAGGGGCATTGCTGGCACATGATGGCATATATCACATTGGTGGATGTGCAGGTGAACGAGCCTCTGATAGTGTGGCTGATGTTATTAGGCCCTGTGATGGTGTCCCCTGAATAGATATGTGGGCACAATTGGCAACGGGCTTTGTTGCAAGGATAAGTTCCTGGGTTAGTGGTTCTGTTGTGTGGTATGTGGTTGTTGGTGAGTATTTGCTTCAGGTTGCGGGGCTGTCTGTAGGCAAGGACTGGCCTGTCTCCCAAGATTTGTGAGAGTGTTGGGTCATCCTTTAGGGTAGGTTGTAGATCCTTAATAATGCGTTGGAGGGGTTTTAGTTGGGGGCTGAAGGTGACGGCTAGTGGCGTTGTGTTATTTTCTTTGTTAGGCCTGTCCTGTAGTAGGTAACTTCTGGGAACTCTTCTGGCTCTATCAATCTGTTTCTTTACTTCTGCAGGTGGGTATTGTAGTTGTAAGAAAGCTTGACAGAGATCTTGTAGGTGTTTGTCTCTGTCTGAGGGGTTGGAGCAAATGTGGTTGTATTGCAGAGCTTGGCTGTAGACGATGGATCATGTGGTGTGGTCAGGGTGAAAGCTGGAGGCATGCAGGTAGGAATAGCGGTCAGTAGGTTGTCAAGTAGTAGTAGGTCAAGAGAGTTGTCACTTTCGATGGGCTATTACCAGCAGGAGAGTGAGTTTGTGTGTGGGGGGGTGGAGGGTGAGAAAACCTGGATTTGTGCTGGAAATGGCCCAACTTGATGATCACTTTAGATAAGCTATTACCAGCAGGACAGTGGGGTGGGAGGAGGTATTGTTTCATATTCTCTGTGTGTATATAAAGTCTGCTGCAGTTTCCACGGTATGCATCCGATGAAGTGAGCTGTAGCTCACGAAAGCTCATGCTCAAATAAATTGGTTAGTCTCTAAGGTGCCACAAGTCCTCCTTTTCTTTTTAAGGAAGATTATGAAATCCTTGATTAGGGCCGGATCCCCGCGCCCTAGGGCCGGGCGCCCCCTCTCCGCCAGCCCCACGGGGTGCGAGTGCGAAGTGGGGAGTAACCCCGGGTGTCCCTACAGCCCCTGTCTGTCCTTACAAGGCTACCCCGGAAGCCGCCGCTCCCGCCGCCTTACACAGTTTCCTGCTCCCGGGGACCCGCAGGACCGAGGAGCGGCACGCGGGGGCTGAGCGTAGGCGGGGGAACTTGCCCCGCGGCCGGCCCCGGGGAGGCGCCTCTGCAGCTGCAGTTTCGGGGACAAAATGCAGGTGAGGAGCCGCGAGCGCCGTGGGGAGGTCCCCGGGGAGGCCGGCCGGCCGGCCGGCCGGGGGAAGGGCTCGCAAAGCCCCCGCGCTGCGGCCTGGATCCGGCCGCCCCTGGCGGGGATCGGCGGGGAGGGGGGGTGTCTCCTGGCCCCAGCTGCAGCGTGGCCCGTAAGGGGCCTGCTCCGCTCGGCGCAGCCGGGGGCTCGCTCGGGGCCTCCCGCGGGCAGGGCGCCGCTGTGCGCTGGCCGGGCTGCAAGGCGGGGGGACGGGGGGAGCGCTGGCCAGCCATGGCCACATAAGGAGCGCGCTGCGGGCTCGCTTTGCACTTCCTGGGTCTCGGGTTACAAAATGTTGCGTGGGGGTTGCTGCTTGCAAGGGGGAAAAGCCTGCGCCGCGACTCCCCTTCCGCCTGATCTGGGCACGCGTCTTGCCTTGCTAATAGCCAGCGGGGGCCTGCAGCATTGGGGCTGGGCTCCCACTCGAGCGCCAGGACAGGAGCCTTCAAGAGACAGGACGGGTGCGGTGACATCTGCTGCTGGACCGGCTTCTGTTGGGGAGGGACACGCTTTGGAGCAGCCCGGAAGGACAGCACTGAGTGGCTCCCAGGCTTGTCTCTTTCGCCAGTAGAAGTTGGTCCAAATAAAAGAGATGACCTCACCCACCTTGTCTCTCTAATATCCTGGGGTCCACGCAACTACAGCAGCACTACAGGAAACTTCAACTCTGTCAAAACACACTTCCCACGCTGTGGGCTGAAGAGGCAGGGAGAAGGGCGGGGTACCAGGCCCTGAGCTTAGCCTGACCACAATCATATTTATTACAAGTGAAAAATTCCAATACTGCCTCAGAATAAAGCCAGGTTTCAGAGTAACAGCCGTGTTAGTCTGTATTCGCAAAAAGAAAAGGAGGACTTGTGGCACCTTAGAGACCAACACATTTATTTGAGCATGAGCTTTCATGAGCTACAGCTCACTTCATCGGATGCATACCGTGGAAACTGCAGAAGACATTATATACACAGAGACCATGAAACAATACCCCCTCCCACCTCACTCTCCTGCTGGTAATAGCTTATCTAAAGTGATCATCAAGTTGTGTGTGTGTGGCCCAACTTGATGATCACTTTAGATAAGCTACTACCAGCAGGAGAGTGGGGTGGGAGGAGGTATTGTTTCATGGTCTCTGTGTATATAATGTCTTCTGCAGTTTCCACAGTATGCATCCGATGATGTGAGCTGTAGCTCACGAAAGCTTATGCTGAAATAAATTGGTTAGTCTTTAAGGTGCCACAAGTACTCCTTTTTGCGAATACAGACTAACATGGCTGTTACTCTGAAACTGTGTAAATGGTGACTTGACATGTACTGACATGCTTTGTCTTTATTTTGATGTCCTGCAAAGCACTGTCTGCCACAAGATCTTGCAGTCAGAAAGGTTAATGCTTATGTAAAGTGTGGTCTTAGTCTGGGTAACGTGGAACTGATTGTTTATTGTCTCAGAGCTCAGATGAAATTTGTTTGGCTTACAAGAAAAAAAGTTGCAAAAAGAAAAGGAGTACTTGTGGCACCTTAGCGACTAACCAATTTATTTGAGCATAAGCTTTCGTGAGCTACAGCTCACTTCATCGGATGCATGCTGTGGAAAATACATAAGACATTTTTATACACACAAACCATGAAAAAATGGGTGATTATCACTACAAAAGGTTTTCTCTCCCCCCACCCCACTCTCCTGCTGGTAATAGCTTATGTAAAGTGATCACTCTCCTTACACTGTGTATGATAATCAAGGCGGGCCATTTCCAGCACAAATCCAGGTTTTCTCCCCTCCCCCCCCCAAAAAAGAAAAACAACCCACTCTCCTGTTGGTAATAGCTTATCTAAAGTGATCACTCTCCTTACAATGTGTATGATAATCATCACTTTAGATAAGCTATTACCAACAGGAGAGTGGGTTGTTTTTCTTTTGGGGGGGGGGGGAGGGGAGAAAACCTGGATTTGTGCTGGAAATGGCCCGCCTTGATTATCAGGTGACAGACTTACAAATACACCCGGGCTCTGGAAACCTACTTGGATTGTTTCTGGCTTGTGCATCACCACGAATAATACAATTTTGCTGGCCGATTTCTGCCTTCAGTGGCACTTGTGCACCTACAAAATTTGAAATTGCAATAGGAAATTACAGTGCTATTGTTCTGTGAGCCAGAAAGATAGAGCCCATCTCGATCTTTCAAAGCTATATTGCCTGGAGAGTTTATAGAAGTACATCTTGCATTAGTCACCCAAGTAATCTATACAGATACTGAAGTGATGGGAAACATGCAAGTATTTGAGTGACTCCCTGAATTAACAAAGGAAGGAAGCATTAGTCCCAGGGTGTAGACTTGAACTAAGGAACAAGGAGTGTATGGCAGAGCCACTAATTTAACCTATATGTCCTCAGTCCCAGTTCATTGCCTTAATTACACACCGCTCTTTCAAGTACATGTGGGGAGCAGACGTCTATAAATCTCAAAATAAAGAAAACCTAAATCAACTCCCCTGACTCCCACAATTTTATTATAACTCCAAGATGTATAGTATGTGTTATGTGTCTGACCCTCTGTTCAGCGTTCCTTTGTCTTATCCTGAGAGGGATATAAAATCACTTTGGTTCTGGTTAGTGGTGGCTGTATGTATTAAAAACAGTATTATTTTTTACAACTTACTTTGATATCTTTCTGTTCAGATAGTAAAACAAACTGTTGGAAAAGTTAGGCATTACATCTAAACGTTGCCAATGAACAATAACAAATTGCAAGAACAGACTTTTTTAAAAAAAAGTTCCCACCTGGAAGGAAATGACAAAAGTACCTATTGCTTCTGTTTTGTTGGAATCCCAAACCTAGTATGTTCTGAACCTTAAATTAGTCCTTGTCTCCACACACCTTTTATATAAAGGTGTGTTTGTTTAAATCAGTACAAAACCCGGTTTGGGTCAAGATGCTTACGTAGATTTAGCTAAACTTGATTCCGTAGTGATCTGAGCTAAACCCAAATAAATGTGTTTTTTCACAGACTGGTGCAATTTTAAAAAAATTGGTTTTAAAATCTCTTTTAAGTTAAACTGGTGAAACTTCTTTGGGTTGAAAAAGCCAGTGTGGCAGGAGTGATTATTGGAGAACTGCCATTTGCACAGTTGGTGAATATTTTCTGATTGGAAAAAAAGGAAATTTTCTTTTCTTTTTTTTCTAGCTAGCTGTGCCCATAGGGAGGTCACAGGTCCTGTGACCTCTGTTGTCTTTGCTTTTCCTTAAAACAAACAAACAAACAAACAAAAAAAACTCCTGATACAGACGGGTTTCAGAGTAGCAGCCATGTTAGTCTGTATCCGCAAAAAGAACAGGAGTACTTGTGGCACCTTAGAGACTAACAAATTTATTTGAGCATAAGCTTTCGTGGTCTACAGCCCACTTCATCGGATGCATGCATGCAGACACCCTGCTTCTTCTTTCCCTGTCCTCCCACCCAGATCATCTTTCCTTTCCCCAAGTAAGAGAGTTACAAACTGTGCTGCAGCATTTTTCTTTTGAGAACCTGCAGAAGCCCTTCTTTCCATCCTACCTCAAAACCCTATAGGGGTGGAGCAAGGTACCAGCTTCTTTGCAAGGTACTATCCCCTGTTCAGGCCTGAACAGAAATCCATCATCAGGAGAATCTGTGTGTGTTTTCAGTTGCAGGCACAACAAAATCACTACTCCAGTAATGTGGTATGTCTCGGGGGGGAATCCAACCCGCACATCCTCCCCCTCAACAACAACAACAAAAAAGCAAAGCTGATTGGGGCTCAGTTGTGGACGTGGTAGAAGTGTTCCTTCAGTGTAAAACATACACATCCTCCATTTTGTTCTGTTTTAGGACCCTAATGCAGATACAGAGTGGAATGACATTTTGCGTAAGAAGGGCATCCTCCCTTTCAAGGAAAAGCCAAAAGAGCATGAGGAGGCAGTGGAGGAGCAGGAGCAGCAGAGACTTCAGCAGAACTCTGTTGGTGAGTGATCAGGAAATAAGAGGAGCAGAAAGCTAAATCCTGAGCCACTTCTGTATTAGCATGTCCAGTGACCATGGTAGATAAAAATCAATTATTTGATTTTTTCCCCCATAGGTTTTTTCCTCAAAAAGCATTTTATCAAAAAAATCCGATCTAAAGATAGTTTTAATTAAGATACATTGTAGCTCAAAGATCTCTCATCATGGAATAGGGATTATAAAGTCTAATTCTATAGTATGAGACAATATATTCAAGTAATGTTTAAGAAAAATTTTGTAAATGAGTTCCAATAATTCATGGATTAGGGACCCAATTTTATGGGGTTCCACAGGCTTCTGTATAGATTATTTAGGTTAATCTTTCTATCTACCCAATGGGACTCAGTGCTCAGTCTAGGAGATACCATCAGAGATGCTTAGTTTTGCAGTTCTCAAACTGGATTTGTGTCTCCAGAAGTAACATGCTTGTTAACAGCAAAAATGTTTTTAAATAAATAACATAATATATAGAGGTGAGAATAACAGACCTCAACTCTGCTGTCCCTCTGCAAATTTGTGTACACAGAATCAATCCCTTACCTCTCTCTAAAATTTCGAAAGATTCAGTGAATAGAAGATTGTTGGGGGCAGAATAGATATGGACAAGGAGAAGAAGTCTGGAAATAAATGTGAGAAGCGAGGGACATATGCTTGTTAAACTATTATATGTTTGCTGTTGAAGAAAAAAATCCAGAATACTTAAGGTTGTTGTTTTAGTTAAATAAAACAATTTAAATGTCTGTCTGGTGATGTTCTCCTCCTAATATAGTATGGCAAGAAAATCCTATTAATGATAGTTCACCTCCTAATGACTTCATAAATATCTGCTTCAATTACCTTTTGGTAAATGAAATAACCAAACAATCATTCATTTTCTGATATAGGTGTAAAACTAATCTGAAATGTTTTCAAAATAAATCCCTGTTTAAAAATGTATAGTGTGTACCTTCTAAAAATGAAACCTACATCTATCTCTGAGTTGTGAAGAATATGTATTAAGGTTATAACAACCAACAAGAATGCACTTTTATGTAGAAATCCATGATTAAATTAAGTCTTCCTGAGTAGTGATTTAAATCAGTTTGATTTGATTTAAATCAAATCCACCCTGCCAATCACTTTAAAATGTCCAAATGAAAAACAACCTTTTCTCCTGTAACTTAGGGGATACCAAGAGTAGGCCTCATATGACATGTTTTGCTTGTTACAACATAGCAGAATTGGCAGAATTCATTTTTTTTTACAACTTTGGCAGATATTATCTATTGGTTTTTCTGCAATTTTTAGATTTCTTTTATAGATTTTTAATTCCCACAGTTACCGGAAATTATTGGTGGGGGGGGTCAGACAATTATTTTGTGATCGAATCTCAATTTCTACTGTCATGAAAGTTAAAGCTTTATGAGCTGTTAAAAGATAAATTGTGAACATCACATGTCAAAATATACAAAGTAAATATCTTTAAATTAATAAGTCATACATGTTTTTCCTATTCATTTACTAGTCCGTTTGTAACAAATCTAAATCACTGGACTTTGGCTCTAGTAAATTCTCAAGCAGCATTTTTCTTACTTTATCTTTAAAATTTGATTTATTATCTATGGGGGAAAAAAAGTTCATTGGTCTGTGTGTCCATATACGGTTATGACACTCAGCACCCCTGAATTCACCCTCTACGCGCTATTGTAATAATCTTTGTACAAAATATGCCTTGTGAGGTATCACTTGAAAACTCATAGACGTTAGACGATCATGATGGTCCCTTCTGACCTTAGACTGACCTGCATACCACAGGCCAGAGAACCTCACCCACCCACTCCTGTAATAGACCCGTAACCACTGTTTTGTTTCTTGCATTTGTTCAGGAAGTAGATATTGCTATTAAGTTTTTTGTGTCCTTTTTCCTCATGTTGTGGATTTTCCATTTCAGGTGGCTATATTTGAAATCTTCCATTGTTGTATGTAGTAGAGTTGCAGACATGTTAGTCCCAGGTTATTGGAGAGAGCAGGTGGGTGAGGTGTTATCTTTTTTTGGACCAGCTTCTGTTAGTGAGAGAGGCAAGCTTTCCAGACACGCACAGCTCCTCTTCAGGTCTGGGAAAGATATTCTGAACAGCTGGAACAGATTGCTTTGCGTAAGAAGTTAGCACTTATACTAAGGGACTGTTCGAGGCCCATTAATGCCTCTGCAGTCATGGGACAAAAAGGGGGGTGTGGGTTACAGATTGTTGTTGTAATAAGTCATAAATCTAGTGTCTGTGTTCAGTCCATAATTTCTCATAACTTTGCTAGACACTAATTTAAGCTCCCAGGCTCATCTTTTGAAAGTGTTGTGCAGGTTTCCTTTGAGGATAAGGACGGCTAGGTCAGCTATAGAGCGATCGCTTTGTGGAAAGTACCCACCTACTGGTGATAGTTTTTTGTGTGTGTCTTTTATCATTTTCCTATGAGAGTTCATTTGAGAGCATAGTGATGATCTGGTTTCACCCACATAGTTGCTATTGGGGCATTTAGTGCCCTGGATGAGGTACACCACATGGTGTGATAGGCATGTGTCGGATCCCTGGATCTTGAAAGATATGCTTTGGTGAGTGATGATCATTGTAGCAGTGGAGATATGTCTGCAGGTTTTGCATCTGTTCTGGCAGGTTCTGGTGCTGCTTTGAGTTGGTGTGTCCGGGTATTTGGGGAGCTTCATTCTGATGATGAGCTTGGAGAGGCTTGGGGGTTGTTTGAAGGCCGGGGGAGGGGGGGTGTCAGAAAAGACTTATTTCAGGATGGGGTCCCCGTTGAGAATGGGTTGTAGTTCATAGAATCATAGAAAATTAGGGTTGGACGAGACCTCAGGAGGTCATTAGTTTGATAGTACCTCATATGGGTTCCAGTACAGGGTGGTAGGCTACAATAAGGGGGGTGCGGTTGGAGGGGTTTTTGTTTCTGTATTGAAGCAGGTTCTCTAAGGCTATTTGGGTGGCCCATTCCATGATGTGATATACTTCTCTGGACTTATTCTGCTTATTGATTTTCAAAAGAAACAGATATAATTGTCTAAAATAAGGTTCGGCTTGGCTATAATTATGAATTTGCAAAATAGTCAAATAACCCTGGGATAGAGGCAAGGGAACAGAGCTGATGATGGTGTGAGGCTGGTGACTGTAATCCTAAATTTCGTGACTTGTTTAAATTGTTAGAACCTTATTTGTAATGCAGTACATGTTTGTTCAGTGGGATCACAGGATAATCAACAAGAACTGATGCTTAGAAGGGAAAAGTTTCACTTTAGTAACTTTGATCAAGTATTTGCAGTTATATCCCAGATATTTACAATTGTAAATCTGTGGAGAGGAGTGCTGATAAAGCTCTGACTATCCCTCTTTCCGCTCAAAGGGCTGAGTTTGAGGGTTTCTCAACTCCCTTCTCCGATCATTGTAAGTGGTCTTACTGTGTTATCTTGTTCAATAGCTTAGAAAAACAGCAGAAAATAACATGCATTTTCTCAAGAGGAAAAATGCATGACGTGGGGTTACAAACTTGCACAGGTTAATCTTTCTTCTCTTGTGGAATATTGCTAATCGTATATTTCTCCCCCTCCAGTGAAAACATATGAAGACATGACTTTGGAGGAGCTAGAAGAAAATGAAGATGAGTTTAATGAGGAAGATGAGCAAGCTATCAAAATGTACAGGTGAGAGCAGTTTGCAGAATTGTCTAAATGAAACTATGTTGGTTACCTCCTTACACTCTAATACAATGCAATTGGAATTCTATTTTCCTGAAGAGAAGGCGAGGAAGGATGTCCTTAATAAGGCCCAAGACAGGGACCTGGAAGATCTGGAGTTTGTACCCTAGTCTGAAAGACTTCTTAATATCCTTAACTAAGCCACTTGGGTCTACATCTTGGATACCCTATTTAGGGTTCCATTTTTCATAGGTACTCTTAATGCATACCCGAAGTTGAAGTCAATGGGTGCAAAGAGCCTCCGCAGATCAGATCTTGGGTTCAGCACCTAACTTATTGGAGACGTCTAAAAATTTTGGCCTTAATGAAACTGAGGAAAAGAGATTTTGGGTCTGAATCTCTACCATGTTTTTCCTTGAGCAGTCATTTATATCTGTTTAGTGTGGAAGTCTAAAAACTCTGTCTTTCTGATTTGGTAATATTTTGTATAGCTATAAATGACTGCTCAAGGTGCAGAATAGTGGAGAGCTCGTCCTTAAGTATTTTTAATTACTTACCTCTATCTCAGGGACAAAATATATTTTTATGCACAATGTCTAAAGCTGAATATTGTGACTTTACTCCACTATGATACAAACATTAATCAATTTTAGACTGCTCTTATATTTAAATGCAAAACTATGTAAACTCTCCTTCACTACCCTGGTGCTTAGAGACCTGTATACTTCATCTCTGCAGACTAGGCTTCAAAACCCGTAACTTTGATTGTCTAATCATTGCTCTGTTATACAAGTGTATCTGTTTGTTTGATTTCTCTTCCATCGTTCCCCTCCTTGTTGTATAGACAGCAAAGGATAGCAGAATGGAAAGCAACTCAAATAAAGAACAAATTTGGGGAAATTCTGGAGATTTCAGGACAGGATTATGTTCAAGAAGTTACCAAAGCTGGCAAGGGTATATGGGTAATCCTGCATCTTTACAAACAAGGGTAAGTAAGCTGTTTTTAAACACTTAGCATTTTCAGATGCTATTAGTGAACAATGCTAATACCGTTAGACAAGTGAATAACTGTGTTATGGCCATTTAAAGAATTAATTTCAGAATTCTATCAGTTAAAATTAAGGAAAACCACACTCCTTACGCTTATCGCTTACGACCAAAGTCTACTGAAACTTCACTACAGAGAGCTTCTGGGGACAGACTTAATCCTTTTCTGTATAAAAGCACTTGAGGCTATGCACACGAGATCACCAGCTTCCTTACCTATCCAATGGAGTTCTATGTGGCCCATCTTTTGTTGCGCAAAATTTGGGTGAGCAAGGTACTCAACCCCACTGACATTATAAAGTAGCTTTCCAAGAAAGTTGTCACTACTTTTAGAAATAAATCTGTGTGTTATAGAAATGATTCTAAAAACTTGCTTGTTCATTGTCTTTAATTTAAATTACACTAATCAGCTCTTCACAGCACACAATATTTTGTTCATTTAACAATACAAATAGAAGTTTGATTCTTTTCTTTAAAAAGCTATTATTTCTCTCCACCTTGTGTCTACTTTTTTAGCATGCACTAGTCACAGAAATGGCATCTTGTAAACTAACTTTGTTCTACAATAAGAGTGGGAAATCTTAGTTCAGCTACTGTAACAAATGACTCTAATGGCTTTAAACTTACATGTATACTGGAGTGATGGGCACTGTAGTAATATCTATACATTTTTTATACATTTGTATTTCCATAAGTACTGTTAAATAGGTTGGTACTTCTAACTTTCCATGTGGAAGGGACTACTCTTGATATTCTGTCTCTTAGCTCTTCTTTTTATCTGTTTTTTTTTAACAGAATTCCCCTCTGTACCTTAATAAATCAGCATTTGAGTGGACTTGCCAGGAAGTTCCCAGACGTCAAATTTATCAAAGCCATTTCTACAACCTGCATACCCAACTACCCTGATAGGAACCTGCCTACAATTTTCACATACTTTGAAGGAGATATCAAGGCCCAGTTTGTTGGGCCCCTGGTGTTTGGTGGCATGAACCTGACAAGAGACGGTAAGCAGCTGATCTAGTATCTTGTAGAGGAAAAGCAGAATGTCAATAACCAGTTTAATTAATCTTCCCTATGTTATGCTTGCACTGACCCTCAGAATGCAGGGGCTGGGAATTGGTGACAGGAAGAAAAAAGTGTAATAGAAAGGTCACATGATTATTTACATTTCTCATGTACATCTTCTGATTCAACAGTATATTTTAAGCAGTAAAATATATACACACTTTCTGTCATTTCTTCCCTCCAAAGTTGTTTGTACCTGAATTCCCTGACCATCCTCCGCTTGTCTTATAACCTGTGCTGCTCGGTTGTGTGGTGTTAGAGTTCTTCTCTCTTACCTTCCTGACCCACGGACTCTGTTCCTTAGTCACTATGCCCATACCTCCCAAGAGGCAACGTTTTCCCCAGCTCCACTGGGGCTGGGAGATTCCCCCATCTCCCCGCCCCTCTGCATCTCTGGCAGTAGCTGGGGTCTCTCTCACCTCTCTGAAGTAGAGCCTGAATCTGAGCTCTGAGAGAAAGTGTCGCAGTCTCACATTGTTCTAGAGTGGGCAGGAGGCACTTACATGAGGTGCCCTGTGGGGGTGGGGACACTACTTTTTCTCTGGAGGTCAGGGCTCAGTTTAGTCCATATTCCCCTATTGCAAATAATCTAGGCACAGACCACCAGTGTTACTGAACCTTTTAACATTCTTGATGCAAATGTTTGATAAGCGTATCATGTGCTCTGTACATGAGGTCTGACAAGGTATTTCAGCACTGGGTGTTTTATTCCTATGAATGTTGTTGTTCTTCAAGCTTGTCTGCAAAAGCATTTCTTTGAAAGTGGAGGGAAGGGGAACAAAATTCTTCTTAAATGGTGCATCAAGATGAAGGATGTTGGCTGTAAAACGATACTTCCTGCATGTTGGAAACTGAATGAAACCCTTTAGCCTGATTTAATAGGGGATTTTATTAAAGTTAAAATGATATTGTTAAATTTCTCAATGCTTCTGTCCAGTTACCTTTAAATAAATTTGAGGCTGCCGTCGAAGTATACCACAAATAAAAGGCATTTCAAGCGCTGTATTTAACTAGATCACTTAGCTATTTTGCAATAGCGTGCCAATAGACTTTCACTGATCAAAGTCGTGGTTTAACTAAAATCCTGGTCTTTTCACATTCTCTGTGTATTACTCTACAGTAAGCATTCCTGACTTTCCAGTGGAAAATTCACTAATGAGAGCATTGCTTTCAACAGAACAACTACATCTAAATGTAGAGATTGGCTAGTTGTACATCAAAGTGAGAAACAATTTAAAGGTTCTATTTTTATCAGTTCTCCATTTCTAAGAACATAAGAATGGCCATACTGGGTCAGACCAATGGTCCGTCTAGCCCAGTGTCCTGTCTTTCAACTTTAGCCAGTGCCAGGTACTTCAGAGGGAATGAACAGAACAGGGCAATTTATCAAGGGATCCATCCCCTGTTTTCCAGTCCCAGCTTCTGACAGTCAGAGGCTTAGGGACATCCAAAGCATGCATCCCTTGATGTAAAGTAATTGGTATCTAAAGTAATTGATTTTCAGGTTCCTGGGGATAAGTGTTATACCACCTCAGGTTAGTCATCACATAAGGTTCACCTCTGCACTCTGAATTCTTTTTCTTTTGGTCTATGAAACTGGGTGATTTATCTGTGATTGAGGAGAATGTGAGGTTATATTCATTTCCTTTTTGTCTAACAGAATTAGATTTTAATGATTGGATTGCCAGCAGGACTAGGAGAGAGGCTTCTGCTGAATGTGTGGTATTGACTTTCTTCCACTTTGAGGAAGAAATCCAATGTGAGCCTATATAATAATAGGCCTGCTATCAGGAGGGAGATCCTTCTCTTGTAAAGGATCTAATCCACGCAAGGGGTGCGGGAAGTGGCTGAATTGTATTTTTAAAGTTTCCCTGTAAAAATATCTAATTCAGATGTGTAAATGGAATTCTTACAGTTTTTTTCCTTCTGTTAAGTAATCTATTCTTTGTGTCTTCCTACCACTCAGTCATTATATAACTCAAGAAACTTTTACCCTCTTGCAGTGTTTTCACCAGTTGGAGTGCACCACTCAATAGTCTGTATCATACATGCTTTAAAATTCACAAGACAATCTGCAAACACAGTGTGTAAAATGTTGTATGTTTCATATAGTAAAGGCTTTGTATGCTACAGAAAAGAGAAGGCTGAGCCTGAAAGTGCATATGCTGTTCCTCCAACCTCATGGGGCACTCTTTTTTTTTTTCTTAATTCCATGTAGAACTGGAGTGGAAGATTTCAGAGTCGGGTGCAGTCAAGACAGATCTAGAAGAAAACCCCAGGAAACAGATCCAGGACCAGTTGATATCCTCAGTCAGGAGCTCTGTTCCAACAAGGAGGGACAGCGACTCTGAAGATGATTAATTCCTATACCAACGTGTACGATTGATACAGTACATTTTCAGCCAAAGCTCATATCCAATACACTGGATGAAACCCAGATGTCACACTTTAATCTTTCCACTGAAGGCTCTGAATTATGGAAGAATAGATTTTCAAGATAAAAAGTTTGAAATTGCTAATAAAACTGCTATCTATTACAACTTTGTTTAAAATCCAGAACAGTTTTTGAAAGACTTTTATAAATGGAGATACAGTAAATCTTACCCTGCGTTTTGAAAAATAGTTATAGTAGGAAGAGTGATCCTTTTTCCTCTTGTTTTGGTAAATCTTTGTGACAGAGAGAGGCTTACATGTTTAAGTACCAAATGGTATGGTACATAGTGTATTGATTTTAAGTAACTTATATTCATGTAAATACATTATACATATCTAAGTTACAGTGCACCATTTATTGCAACAGTGCAGTAAGTTCGGGCTTCAGAGTCCTTTTGTTAGCCTGTTGTTTATCAAGATGTCTATTCTGGGCACTGAGAGAGGCAAGCTTGCCTCAAGGACAGTCTCTGACCTGGAGAATACACAGTTGACTAAGGCTATAACTTTATCAAATTAGTGTTGCTACCAAACTGGTGCCTCTCATTTGCAATGGAAGTAATCTTAAGAGTTGTCATTTTTTTGTATTAAAGTAAAAACTTTGCGCTCCAGTGTCTGCTACAAATACTACTTGTTAAAATAGAAATCCCTTGGAGGAGGAAAGAAAAAGTTGAAATGCCATCCTAATTACAGATATTCTGAAATTTAAGAAAGCTGCATGCCTGTTTCAGATTGGGCTTGCTGTCCACCTACACTTCTCATTTGTCTACATGTGTATGCTAATAAGCTGCACGTGACTATGCTAACAAGCTCACCCAAAGACCTTTTGTTATGTCGCTGATGGATTCTATGGGAGTATAGAAATTTAATAAGTATAAAACCAAAATCATTAAAATCCTTTTGCTTTGCATTGCATTGAGATTAGCCTCTGGAAGCTTTCATCTTGGCTTCTTCAGCTTGACCCCTCTATCTGAATCAGTGGAACTTAACCAAAGAACTGCTTTTTTAAATAAATTACATATTAGGTTGTAAGATCTTGGTGCAGGGTCTGTCTTCCTGTGGGGTTGAACAGTGTCTAACTCAAGGGGACTCTGATCCTTTGGTGCTACTGCAATACAAATAGAGAACAAAGATATAAAATTGCTTTTGGCCTCAATATTACCTGTGCATTGTTGGGGGATGGTTCCCTTCTTGTATTATGAAAGGGTTATTAGAAGTTCCTGATTTATTTACTCTATACCTGTTTAAAATTCCAAGATTATCAGTTTTCACCCAATTGAGTGATCTGATTGAACATAAAAACTAAGTTGTAGATTAATCTTGTCTATGCAAACAAACTTCTATCAACACAAACACTGAAATGCTTCTCCTTGTCTCAGACTATTTGATACCTGTCTGTGTACTTGACTGTTTTGTCTTTGCATATCTGGAGCAATTCTTCTTACACCCTGTACTAGAGCACAGAAGTGATCAGTATGTTGCAGAGAAATTCTTCCAGTGTGTCTTGCAGAGGCTTTGGTGCATAAGTATAAATGTTGATTGTGCATCTCATTTGAAAAGTGGGGTGGGAGGGTTTTATAAATGTCCATCTGAAGTAATAAAACAACGGTATACACAACATCCCCTGTAGACTATCCAATGTGTGTCCTGTACTCAACTAATCAGTTCTCCTTTTTCCTCCATCCTATACAGTTAAAAAAGGAGACTCAGAAATTAAACATTCTTGGTTACTTCCTCAGCCTTCACAAAACACTTAAACCTGCTATTGGCTTTTAAACTGAATGTGATTTTAAAGGAAACACCTTTTCCACACCTGAAGAAGAACTGGTTGGGAGCTTGAAAGCTTGTCTTTCACCAACTGAAGTTGGTCCCATATAAGGTATTACCCCTCTTACCTTATCTCTTTAAAGGAAACGGTTATTCTAATATTCATATCTGACAAAGTTCAACCCAGCTGCAGGAGATACTACTTCCCACTTAGTAGAGATAGTGTATTTGATGGTTCTTAAATCTTTGCACCCACAAAACAGAGGCCCAGTGTGGTTTTATGTTAGGAAAGAATCATTGATCTTTTACAATAAATCGTTCTCTTGGGCAATGGGACCAGACTGCTCAGTGGTGTAATCCTGCTACAAAATAGGCCTAGAGTGTGAAGGAAGTTTGGAGTCTAATCAAGTGTTAAAGGGTAGCGTGGACTTACCACAGGACTGGCAGCAAGAAATTGCTGTGCTCCAAGTCCGGGTCTGACAAGGACTCTGATCTCCTTTAACTTATGCACACATATATCCAATAAACAGGAGCGCCTGTTCATGGCTTAAGGTGGTCCTTTCCAGTTCTTAAATAAACATCAGTAAACAGTGCCAAGCTCAGCAGGGGCTCACTGGGAAGGGAAGGGGCGAAGGATCCAATGTTACAGAATACCCTCAGTCTTTACTCCCTAAGAACGGAAGGTAGGAGGACCTGGAGCAGGCTATCTTCCTCCTTCCTTAATGCCACAAAGTACTAGTTTCTGCACTACTCTACGTGTATTTTATGTCATCATTATTGATGATTTACTCTAACTCACATCATTTCAACACTATCAGCTGGGCTAACTACTCCATGCACTGCTGTGGAAATCTCTGCCTAACTGACCAGATACAAAGGCACTTCCAGTAGGTTAACAGATTTTAACTAGGGCATTCAGCAGGATGAAAGGCAAAAGACAACCATAGGAGCAACTTTTAACTCTAAAGTCTATTTGCTTATATAGATATAATATGTCATTAATAGATACCTGCCAGATATATATATTTATTAAGTGAATTAATGATTTATAAAAAGCAGCACTAGTAACTAAAGTCACCTATCCCCAGTATAGGTATAGCCTATGCAGTGCATGCTTTTCCATACAGCTTCTGCCAGGATGTCTTGCCCTATTCTGGATGGACCATATGTCTGATTCTCTATTACCCATGCACCAGTGTAGAATGGGTGTAAAACTACCAAATCAGAAAAGTACCATTTTACACTCATTTTGCACTGAAGTAAATGACTACACAAAGTTCAGGGCAATGAGAATAAGACCCCACTCCACCAAGCCCTTATGTATGTGAGTAATCCAGTGGCAGTCAGTGAGACTACTCGCATGCATGAGTGTTTGCAGGACTAGGGCTTAGGAGCATTGCAGAAGTAGAAATACCTTAAATAGCTTGAGATGTGATGTAACTGTTACTAGTAGTGAATTTTTAAGGGATTTTGAAATGTGCTAATTTTATCTCCCTGGTATTTCTCTGGAAGTTGGGCTCAGGGGGAGGGGTAATTTTTTGGGTTTTTTGTTTTTCAGTGAATTAATAAATTTACCACTGGGCTATAGGATAGTCTGAGGTGGGTCTCTCCTGGTGAAGATGTTTCACTTTGTATAACTGATTGAAGAGTCATTGAAGCAGGGGAACTGGATTCTGGGTCTCCCACTTGGGTGCTCAAGCAACCAACTGAGAGAGTCATTCTTGTGGTCCGTTTCTGGCACAATGACTATTTTAAGCATTTATCCAAGACAGAACAGCTTCAACAGGAGAAATTGAGAGAGTCCCACCTCAGAATAGTTTATAACCCAGTGCTTAGAGCACCCTCCTGAGAGGATTTGAATAGGGATCTCCCACATTTCTCCCCATCTTGCAGAGGAGGGGATTACTTCTGGGCTAAAAGTTGAGGGAGGTGGCTCCTCCCTCGACCAGATGTTGTAAGGGGCCTGATCTGCGAGGTCTACTGGATCAAGCTCCAGCAAGTGAGATAGGTATTGTCTGGCCTATCTTTCCCCTGGTTGGAGGATCCAACTGGGGTGTAGGCATGAAATAACGGTCCAAATACTTGGTGCATGTGCCCAGAGGCAGAGACTTAGGTGCCTAGGGGACTTTTAGGGTGGAAAATTAGGCACTGAGGAATTTTAGATGCCTACAGGATTAGATTTTAGCCAAGCAATTGTTTTGAGAATCTCAATGGCGCCTATATTTTGTTGGTTTTAGGCACCTAACGTGGGAAGTTAAGTGCCTAGGTCCTTTTTGCGGATCTGGGTCTCGGTTCACGCAACCTGGTCCAGACTGAACCTTGCTGGAACTTCAGCTGGGGAAAGGGTAGAGGGGGAAAGAACTGTGGCAGGCAGAGAGTGGCAGATGTCAGCAGCAGGTAGTGGCTGATGAGAGGGGGAAGATCATGTAAGAAGGTCTTAGTACTGTTGTTCCTTTTTGACCCGAGCAGGTAGGTAAAATTCAGAGCCCGCATTCTGTTCCAGCTGGAAGAAGTTGTTGACAAGGCTGGCTGGTATTTTTTTTTTTTTAAATAAATACAGGGAATGTACAAAATCCTGATCACCAAATGCAGGAGGAACCAAAAATGGGGGATATCATCTTTGGTTATAGCCTAGGCCCCTAAGCCTCTTCAACCAGCACCAGACCCAAAAACTCTCTAAGGTTTCTCCTACAATCTTACTGTGCTCTCAGAATCCTGCTTGGATTTCTTCAGGCTGCCTTGTCTTTCTCTGGTTCTATGTTCTGCCTTCGCTCAGATAAACACCCTTCCCAAAAACAATAATCAGCAAAAGCCCCTCTGCCCCTACACACTCCAGAACTCCTGGGTGGGGTTACAAAACTTTTGTCTTAGGTGGGAGCTTGGTGATTAATTTATCCTTACAGGTATGTTAATTGAAGGGAACATCCATACCCTTCACTCTCAATGAGGTTTTAAGTCAACCCCTAACAAGGTTTCACCCAGTTCATAACAAGTCTGAGAGAGACTGATAGGAGTTGCAACTGGAGTAAAGGGGTCTTGCAGCACTAAGATCTTGGGAGAGAGTCCACTCTAGTTTTTGCACTCTGCCCTCCTGTTTATCTTTACCCTACCTGCCTGTTAGGATATAGATATTCAGGCCTGTCTGTAAAGGCCTATACTCTAAGAATTTAGGTGTTTTCTTATCACTTAGCTAGTTATAGAGGTATAAAAGAAAGAATCAAAATCACTGTCTGCCAGCGTAAGGTCCTTCTCTTACTATGACAGTCTGAGGGCCTGTTCTTAGGCTGAAATCTCTGGCTAAGCAACAGAGGCAGCCATAAGCTGGGAAGCGAACGGTCACATCCTCACATTCCAACCTAGTCACGTTGAAATAAGGTGCTATTGGGCTGTTAGGCATTATCAGGACAGGATTGTATTCCTGTCGCCTCCAGAGAAAGGGAAGTGCCTAGATGTAAAAGGAAACTTAGTTTGATAGCATCCTGTCTGGCAAGAACTCACTTATCAATAGCTGGGATGTGAAATCCTCACTTCTGTATTGTTTTGTCATTATAGTTCCCACTTTGCTATTGTTTGTCTATATAATCTCGGTCTGGTTCTGTGATTGTTCCTGTCTGCTGTATAATTAATTTTGCTGGGTGTAAACTAATTAAGGTGGTGGGATATAATTGGTTACATAATCATGTTACAATATGTTAGGATTGGTTAGTTAAATTTCAGTAAAATGATTGGTTAAGGTATAGCTAAGCAGAACTCAAGTTTTACTATATAGTCTGCAGTCAATCAGGAAGTGAGTGGGTGGGCATGTGAGGGGGGAATGGGAATGGGGGTGAGGAAATTAGAATCATGTTTGGCTAAGGGCAGGAATGGGAACAGGGACACAGGTGTAAGGCTCTGTGGTGTCAGAGCTGGGAAGGGGGACCCTAAGGAAGGAAACTGAAATCATGCTTGCTGGAAGTTCACCCTAATAAACATTGCATTGTTTGCACCTTTGGACTTTGGGTATTGTTGCTCTCTGTTCATGCGAGAAGGACCAGGGAAGTAAGTGGGTGAAGGAATAAGCCCCCTAACACTACCCTTGCCCAATTTTTAAACCTCGCTGATACTTACTTCCTCCCTTTTTAAAAAAAATCCAGAAGTCCCTCCTAGCTGAAGAAAACAGTCAGTGACTTATGTTGAAGCGAAGACAGCATTCCGTGTGTACAAGCTGTACTTGTCTTGGCTGCAACAGCTGACACTGGCTATTTTCTTCAGCAAAGCATTTACTGCTAGGCTCTCCTCTTAGCCTGAATATTAAATTAGCTAAATTAGGTTGAAATAGGGAATGACCTAAAGCAAGCCTTAAGGGGAAGAGAGGGGACTTTATCTGATTTCATAATGTCTGTCAAACAACAATCGGGGACTAGGCCAATTTTAGCAATTTAGTGATTAAAAACCCTAGTTATTCTATTGGAAAAGGAAAACAAACAAGCCCATCTGCACAAAGGCACTTAGGTGAGCAAGTCTCCGTTTGGGCTCCACTGTGATGCCCAAAAGTCCCAGTGGACCCTGTGTAGGCACCTAACACTCAATGTCAGTTTTCAGGGTTAAAGTTCCCATGGTGCCCAAGTTGCTGCCTCTGGGCAAGCGAGCTGCTACCCCACTGTCTGCATCTGGATGCCTGTCTCCCATGTAAGCCTCAGCATGATCCACCAACCAGAGGAAGATAGGCATTTGTCATCAGCATTCCTGTCATCAGCGTCTCCCATTGGCCAGCTTAGGTGGCTCCCTGCCTGGTATGTTGGCGTTTGTGGATGGCATTCTAAGGAGCCTGTCTCTCCTCATTCATTGTAAAGGGATCCTGGGCACCTAAGTCGGACTTTGTGGATCCTGTTGTTGTTCCAGTGACTTTCCCGGCCACTTAAAGATTAGGCATTGCAACGCTCATTGTTGCAATGCCTAAGTCCTTTTGTGGATCTGGGGCTTGAGCCCTTATCAGTGGTCTTAGCTTCAAGACCCAGAAGCTCAGCATTACTTTCTTCCTACCACTGTGACTCCCTGTGTCCAGGTGGGGCGAGGGGGAGAGAATCCCTACCCCTTCCCAGAGAGGTACAATAAGGTGCCAAGGGGCTAGAGCTCTTGAAAGATGTCTGCTGGCTCTGCCTCTCCTGCTCATTAGATTCCATTCACCCCGCAGTCCTGTGGAGCGGGGAGCAGCACAGGGAAGTGAGGATTGTGAATAGGGAGTGATGGGTTGGGAGGAACAGCGAGTGTGTGGCTGGGGCAGGTCATGAGGAAGCAGGAGTGAGCTGAGGGTAGGTTAGAATAAAACAAGATCAAAACTGCAGGGCCAGAGAAGAGACTGGAGATGCTGAAGGAGAGAGAATAAATCCTTCCTACTTCGTTTTCTTCACTAATAATCTCTCCATGCCTTTCTTTGTCTAAAGTATTGACCCATTGTTCCCATTTCACAGGTCACAGGGCAGAGCAACTGCACCTGTAGTTCCCCTCAGTGGTCCAGCCAGAGCACCCAGTCTCAGGCTTCCATCTCCCCAGCTGTTGCCTCTCTTGGGTGGGGCCACGCACATCTCTCTCTCTCTCCCTGTTCTGACCAGGGTATTTCCAGGCTTCACAGTTCTCTGCCTCCGCTGTGTATTTCCCATCGCAGACAGGTTGCCCAAGCATACCTGCTTGCTTGCTTTTTAGAGACTAACAAGTGTAATTGCTACCCAAACCACACTTCTTATGCAAGCCTCCTTTATTCTAATGGTAAAGAGCAATACAGAGAGAATGCATTAAAAGCAATAAAAGAACCTACATGCAGGCTAATACATGTACTAGGGTCACCCCAATCCTAACACCAACCACAAGGGGATTCCTTGGTGGTCACAAGTTCATGACTGTTCCAGTTCAGAATAAGCACCCAGGCTTATGAGGCCTCAGTAGACCCAGGTCTTCCAACCATTTGTACCCTACAGTTTGGGGCCCTCTGTTGATCAGAGGTACCATCCATTTGCTGGATCAGGAAGAATGCCCTGAATTAGTTTAAAACCAGGTTATTTCTAAAAAAAACCAAAACACCTTTTTGTGTCTCTTCTCATTCTAAGTCTAACTGTATTTTTGTTTTATTATATCGATCTTTTCAAACTCAGCTACTGCCTCTGAAAATATGACATTAGTTGAATGTATGTGTTTTACAAACAGACACCCATAAAAGGCAAAAAGCATGAAACCTGTTCAGTAACAATACGATTTCCTCCTTCTCTATTGCAAACTCACTTAGTCGCTCCTGAAAACTAAATTGAGAGTTGCCCCTTTGGCTGCTCAGCAGTTGAAATTCAGGGACATTCAGGGAGAGGGATAGCTCAGTGGTTTGAGCATTGGCCTGCTAAACCCAGGGTTGTGAGTTCAATCCTTGAGGGGGCCATTTGGGATCTGGGGCAAAAATTGGGGATTGGCCCTGCTTTGAGCAGGGGGTTGGATTAGATGACCTCCTGAAGGTCCCTTCCAACCCTAATATTCTATGACTCACAGGATAGTTTACTTTTGGATGAGAAATTGGTGACATAGAGTCACAGTGAACCTTGCTGTAATCTGTTAGCTCACAAAAATGTACTCAAACTCCCATTTCCCTGAACAGCAGCAGTTGGTACAACCAGCAAACAGGCAGCCTCCTTGGCCAAAGACTCCAAATGAGCCACTCCAGCCCCATACCCAGGGAGCAGCTGTCTGGCAGCCTCTGCTTCTGTATAGAGTTGCAGTGAAATTGCTTCTTCCCATTCCAACAGCATAGAACCAACACCTAGGCTTGGCTTTCAGACTCTCCTGGAAACTCTGTAGCTCCATATTCCTTAGGATGGCTGGCCAGACCTCAATACCCTTCAGCATCTCAATACCCCTTTAGCTACTCTCTGCATCCACCCTTCCAGTAGAGAGTCTCATATCTTAAAGTCCCTTAATGGTGGCCCATCAAAGTGAGATTAAGTATACAGAGGCTCTTGTTTCCCAAAGAGTCATCAATGTCTGAAATGCTCTTCCAAATTTGCCTTTAGAGGATTAAAAAACAAACCCAGACAAAAAATTACTTGGGCACCAAAGATATGCACTCAAATGTACTACTGCATTTCATGTTCACATATACAAATTGTCTGCCAGATTTGAAGTTAGGAAGTCATTTCCACCACCACCCTCTCCCAATGCCCATTAACAGGTACATCCAGGTTTTTTCCCCCCTTCCTCTTGAGTATCATCCTTTAGCATCAGAAAAGTTCATATCCCATGATCAGTTTCCTGTGATTGCAAGGCATGGGAATTGATCCTTCTCTCCTTCTTCCTATGTTTGTGTTTCATTGTCATTATCTACACTTATCAAAGCCTACCGTGATATAAATAAACACATCAGGCTTGACTGCTGCTCTCACATAAACTGGTGTATATCAGGAGACTCTTCATTTAAGTTAATGCAATCACTCTGGTGTAAAAGCAGTGTGTGTTCAAAATCAAACCCCAAGATTAGGTATCTCCTTCTGACCTCCTTTAGTAAATTCAGCACTAGCTTAATCTAGTTCCAATTCTTTATTACTAAAGCATTTTTTAAATATTTACCCAAGGTTTTGGATTATGGGATATTGTAATGTGGGTCTCTCTCACCTGATGAAGTCATTACACTTTAAACAGTAACTGGGCCAGAGACAGAGTGAGACTCACTCTAACGTCCAGTGATTAGGGAGCTCATTTGAGAGGTAGGAAACTCTTCTTCAGATCCCTTCTCCTTTATCAGGCACAGCAGGGAACTGAACTGGGGTCTCCCCCATCCCAAGTGAGTACCCTACCACTGGGCTAAAGGTTATAAGGGATGCTGTGTCCTCTTCCTCTTGACCCCCCTGTTCTCTGTGGAGTAAAGCAGGCACCTATGCCATTCTCCTAAGGAGAGGGGTTCCCAGCTGTGGATTGCAAGCAGAGCCAAGTACCTTCTGACACCTCAGACTTAGGCATTGAACTCTATGAAAGAAGCATGGTTTAGGACACACCCATCTCACTACCTTCTCCCATGGGCTAGTTTAGGCAACACCCCGTCATCTCATGTGCTGGATTTTGCGGATCACATTCTTAGGCACCTTTCTCTCCCCAGGTATCAAGCCTAGGTGCCAAACCCAGGCTTTCTGGATCCCATTGCCTTTGTAGTGATTTCCTCTGAGCCCAAAAGTTAAGCATCACAATACTAAGCACTGCAACACTTAAGTCCCTTTGTGAATTCAGGCCTAACTGAATAACTAATAATTGTTTTCATCTTGCTAAAGTATTTCTCTGCAATAGATTTTATTTATAGAACTTTGTTAGTCCCTATTTTCAACTCTTTTATTAATTTTACTGTAATAAAATCAGATTGGTCTTTTAAAGTGAGTATCATCATCATAATAAAACACTTTGCAAGAGAAAATGAAGCATTTTACTCTCAGTGAAGGGAGCTTAGATATTCTCATTGTTTAAGGACTAGGAACAAACTTCAGAGGCCTTTTCCATTCACAGATGTTTTAACTTTGATCTTTAAAGATTCAGACTCTGCTTGGAGCAGTTCAGAAAACTGGTTTTCAGTACCTGGGAGCTAATGAGGAAAATAGAGGTAATTAAAATATTATGAAGGATCCTCTCTGTAGAGCAGAGGCAGGCAAAGTACGGCCCGTGGGCCACATATGGCCCATGGGACCGTCCTGCTCGGCCCCTGTGCTCCCGGCCGGAGAGGCTAGCCCTCAGCCCCTCCCACACAGCGATGCCAGTGCTCTGGCCCACCACTACTCCCGGGCAGTACGGGAAGCATGGCTGGCTCCAGCGGGGCTGCGAGCAGCGTGGTAAGGGGGCAGGGGCTCCCGGGGGGCAGTCAGGGGACAGGGAGCAGAGGGTGGTTGGATGGGGCGGAGGTTTTTTGGGGGGCAGTCAGGGGATGGGGAGCAGGGGGGGTTGGATAGGCATGGGAGTCCTGGCGGGGCTTGTCAGGGGCTAGGGGTGTGGATAGGGGTCGGGGCAGTCAGGGGATGGGGAACGGGGTTTGGATAGGGGGTGGGGTCCCGGTGGGCCTGCCAGGAGGCAGGGGTGTGGATTGGGGTCGGGGGGGGGCACTCAAGGGACAAGGTGCAGGGGGGGTTGGATGGGTCGGGAGTTCTGAGGGGGGCAGTCAGGGGATGGGAAGTGGGAGGGGGCCAGGCTGTCTGGGGAGGCACAACCTTCCCTACCCAGCCCTCCATACAGTTTCACAACCCTGATGTGGCCTTCCGGCCAAAAAGTTTGCACACCCCTGCTGTAGAGTTTAGAATATGCCAGATATAGAGTAAACTACAGCTGCCCACAAGATGGCACTGTTCTCCATGAAAAGGTACCATCACTACTTCCTCGGGCATAATACTGCAGTCATAGTGCTTATTCCAATGGAATATCATGGTATTACTGATACTGATAGATACTGTGTCTAGTAATATGTGTTTATAGATTGGGCCCTTTGAGAGTACCTACACTCATGCTAGTAGGCAAGGATTGATGTAGGGAGTGCTAAAATATAACCCACTGCACATATATGAGAACATATCCCATAGTGAAGGAGTACTTGTGGCACCTTAGAGACTAACAAATTTATTTGAGCATAAGCTTTTGTGAGCTACAGCTCACTTCATCGGACGCATTCAGTGGAAAATACAGTGGGGAGATTTATATACATAGAGAACATGAAACAATGGGTGTTACCATACACACTGTAACGAGAGTGATCACTTAAGGTAAGCTATTACCAGCAGGAGAGCGGGGGGACCTTTCGTAGTGATAATCAAGGTGGGCCATCTCCAGCAGTTAACAAGAACGTCTGAAGAACAGTGCGGGGTGGGAGAGGGGAATAAACATGGGGAAATAGTTTTACTTTGTGTAATGACCCATCCACTTCCAGTCTCTATTCAAGCCTAAGTTAATTGTATCCAGTTTGCAAATTAATTCCAATTCAGCAGTCTCTCGTTGGAGTCTGTTTTTGAAGTTTTTTCGTTGAAGAATTGCAACTTTTAGGTCTGTAATTGAGTGACCAAAGAGACTGAAGTGTTCTCCGACTGGTTTTTGAATGTTATAATTCTTGACGATTGATTTGTGTCCATTTATTCTTTTACATAGAGACTGTCCAGTTTGACCAATGTAAATGGCAGAGGGGCATTGCTGGCACATGATGGCATATATCACATTCGTAGATGTGCAGGTGAACGAGCCTCTGATAGTGTGGCTGATGTGATTAGGCCCTATGATGGTGTCCCCTGAATAGATATGTGGACACAGTTGGCAATGGGATTTGTTGCAAAGATTGGTTCCTGGGTTAGTGGTTCTGTTGTGTGGTGTGTGGTGAGTATTTGCTTCAGGTTGGGGGGCTGTCTGTAAGGAAGGACTGGCCTGTCTCCCAAGATCTGTGAGAGTGATGGGTTGTCCTTCAGGATAGGTTGTAGATCCTTGATAATGCATTGGATAGGTTTTAGTTGGGGGCTGAAGGTGATGGCTGGTTGTGTTCTGTTATTTTCTTTGTTGGCCCTGTCCTGTAGTAGGTGACATGTGGCCCTCTGGGTACTCTTCTGGCTCTGTCAATCTGTTTCTTCACTTCAACAGGTGGGTATTGTAGTTTTAAGAATGCTTGCTAAAGAACTTGTAGGTCTTTGTCTCTGTCTGAGGGATTGGAGCAAATGCGGTTGTATCCGTAGAGCTTGGCTGTAGACAATCGATCGTGTGGTGTGGTCTGGATGAAAGCTGGAGGCATGTAGGTAGGAATAGTGGTCAGTAGGTTTCCGGTATAGGGTGGTGTTTATGTGACCATCGCTTATTAGCACCATAGTGTCCAGGAAGTGGATCTCTTGTGGGGACTGGTCTAGGCTGAGGTTGATGGTGGGATGGAAATTGTTGAAATCATGGTGGAATTCGTCAAGGGCTTCTTTTCCATGGATCCAGATGATGAAGATGTCATCAATGTAGCACAAGTAGAGTGCGGTATTAGGGGACAATGAGGAAGCGTTGTTCTAAGTCAGCCATAAAAAAACTATTTCCCCATGTTTATTCTCCCCCACCCCTCACTGTTCCTCAGATGTTCTTGTTAACTGCTGGAAATAGCCCACCTTGATTATCACTACAAAAGATTTTTCCCCCCACGCTCTCCTGCTGGTAATAGCTCACGGTAAGTGATCACTCTCATTACAGTGTGTATGGTAACACCCATTGTTTCATGTTCTCTGTGTATATAAATCTCCCCACTGTATTTTCCACTGAATGCATCCGATGAAGTGAGCTGTAGCTCACGAAAGCTTATGCTCAAATAAATTTTTGTTAGTCTCAAAGGTGCCACAAGTCCTCCTTTTCTTTTTGCGAATACAGACTAACACGGCTGCTACTCTGAAACATATCCCACAGTGTTCATGTTTCAAGGTTTTTAACAGTTTTCGTTGTACCAAATATTAGTGCATGATATTTTTATATTTAACACCATCCTGGTCTTTCCTGCATTCTGATTTAACTGATAAAAGGTAAGTATATGCCTGTCATGTATATCTACTTTCAGTGCATCAGAATGTCTTTTCAAGCTGCTCCAAATGATAGAAAAACATTGGGCATGTTGCTCTTTATTGCAAAAAAAAATTAAGCTGCCTAACCAAACAAAAGTCTGGACACTTTTACAGTACACCCATGGATTTTGAAAATCATGTCTTTTGGCATTAATATTTTAATGAGGAACAGATAAATCGCCTATAAGTCAAGAATACCTGTCTATATGCATTTCTAATGCATGCATCACCATAGTATCTAGACACCAGTACATGAATAGATTTCACATCCAGTTCAGACTTCAAAAGGGATCTAGGTTCCTTTTCTGCAAAGCTTTAGCACAGGCTGGACTTTATGCACTAGTAGTCCCATTTGACTCTCAGTGGGTGAAGTAAGCATGTGCCTAAGTCTTTTCAGGTTCTAGGCTATAAACTCTGGCCATGTCGTTATAGCTACTGTCCAGGGTCAGATCACTTTCAAGACTTAATTTCCAAGGAGAATTTCCCTGGGCCATTTTCCCCATTCTGTTTTCTACTAAAGACAGGCCTACACAAAGGGCCCTGCAACATGACCTATAAGTGGCAAGACTCAGGCTCATCCTGATTTTAGGAGGTAGTTAGCACCATTGGTTAGGAGCAATGATATGATAAACCTAGTCCAAGAAAGACTATCCGAAGTAAGAAGCCTCTGGCCCCTTTCTGGGTTAGTGGTGTATCCATACTGTTAATAAAAACAAGTAACAAATAAAAAGACAGGCATTGCTGTGCCTAAACGTATAAAAAGCACTTCTCAAAATAAAATAAAATAAAAATGTGCCAAAATAATCCCCACAAATGGTCAAACATAAGTATGACTTGATCAAATCAGAATTCCACAATATTTTGTAGTGGAAAATGCTTGGTTTCCTAATTCGCCCCTTCTCTCCCTCTCCTGATTTCCACTTCCTCCTGGTTCATCAAGCTTCACAGAAGAGGCAGAGGGGTTGTTACACCCCACACACATCCTGAATTTGCTGCTCTGGTATGTCTTTTGTTCAGTATTAAGGGACAAGTGGATTTTGCAAGCTAAGCTGTGAAAACCATATTGGGCCTTCAACATGCTACAGAAGACCATACATTTGATGAATGGAAGACCACATGAAACAAATTGGCAAAAATCTTAACTGTGTCCCTAACATTCTTTTAATAATACTAATAAATAAAATAATAATTCTTAGAACTGTTCACAGAGATTTCATCTTCAAAGTGCTATACAAACAAGTAATCAGTCCTCACAACTACGCAGGTGAAATAAGAAAGCAGCATCACCAGTAACGATGGAGCTGTGGAGTTTGGATCTGAATTCATTTTACAGAGAGGCCTAAATCATACAATTTAAATGGATCTGAACTTCCCCCAAATGTAGGCGGGCTTGGATCAGGAGTTCCATTTCAGGCACAATTGTTACCATTGTCCTTATTTTATAGGGGGGAAACTGAGGCAGCTAGGTTAAATTACTTGGCCCAAGGCTACAGGAGGAGTCCGTATTAGAATTAGATTGGATTAGGATTTAGGAATTTCTCGTTTCCCCCTCTTGTACTCAGATCAGTTTTAAAAAAAAGCTAACCTTTCTCCTGAGAAAAAGAAATCCCTAACAATGTTATTTTCCATGCTGATGACACGTGCAGACAGTAATGAATATTGAACACAGAGACTAATTTATATTGAGCACAAAAATATAAACTAAGACTAGAAGTTCACTGTATCCAGAACATGCTATTCTGAAAAAATGTCATGTGGTGTCAATGCAGTGTTAGTGCTTCTCTTTGTATCATCTCTTTCAGCCTAATTTGTGACGGATTCGATTTTCCTTTTTTTACCATGGCAACCTCACTATGGTGATTTCAAGGCTAGAAAGCTTTGTATTTATCTTGACCAGCGTGAAGAAGTAGGAACCTTATTAACTGAGGTAGGTGGATAGGTAGCATAGGGAATATACTACACTTGAGACAGCATTTCCCTTCCCAGGGCACCTGGGTCATTCATATTATCTTCACTAGCTGCAAGTTTTCCTTTGGAAATACTGAACTGCTAACTGCTCTCCCTGTCCAGACAGATGGCTTCAAAGAAACCTTGCCTCTCTAGGGCAAGATGTCCTCCTGGAACAATAATTAACGCTGGTGGAATTGTTGAAGTGAAGCTTGGAAAGAATGCAGTATCACCAGAGGGCATTAACACAGAAGCTTGGCAGAGGACAGAGAAAGATAGAGAGGGGAAAAGAAGAAGAAAAAAACCCAGACATCATAAAACTGTGATCCTATTAAAATAACATTGAAGTATTCTATTACTGCTCTTTGCCCTCATCTCTCCCTACCTTACAGAGATTTGAGTTCAAATGCGAGAGCTGTTAGCCAGACAAAACCCAATAACAATGTGCATCCAGGGTGAAATTTACACATAGTGGTGAGAGCCAGCACAAAGCCCTTGTTTTATGCGAAACTCATTAGGGCTTTTTCGGGCAGAGTGGTTGCATGGGGGTGGTGGCACCCCCACTACTTGCTGCAGAAAGCGTCAATGCCCCGGAACAACATAATCTGGTGTGTAAGGCCACAATGGAGGCAGGCTCGGGGATGGGCCACCAAACAATGTCAATTGGCCCTGGACCCTATGCACCAGACACAGAGGGGCTGCAGCCCTTATTCCAGCCCACAGTCTAGAACAGGTTTCAGAGGGGTAGCCGTGTTCGTCTGTATCAGCAAAAAAAACCAAACAAGGAGTACTTGTGACACTTAGAGACTAAAACCCACAGCCCACGAAAGCTCATGCGCAAATAAATCTGTTAGTCTCTAAGGTGCCACAAGTCCTCCTTAGTTTTTTTTAGGCTGGAACAGTGGCTGCAGTACAGCTGCAGAGTGGCCCCACGTGTTGGTCCGGCATTAGATGGATGGATTCCACCTTCCCAACCACCTGCGCAGAGTCTGAGCGCTCATGCTTTATGTGAGTGGAGTAGATTTCTTAGCTGCTTCCCAGCCCTGGCCAGGTAGATACACACTTTCCCTCTCTTATGGTTACAAGTAAAACCCAACACATACTTAGGTACCTTTGTCTGAGTCATCTGCACAGGTATATTCTCCTTCAGAGGCTCATGCATTCAATCATCAGTGGCATTCATGAGAGTCACACCTATCACTGAAGGAGGGCTCTGTCTAAAAACATCCTTTTTGAAAAATAACTACAACTATACCACATAAGCATGGATTAGCACTCACGTCACGCTCCCTGCCAGTACCCGGCCTGGGCCGGGGAAGCTAATGATCCAACTAGCGGACCAAATTCGGTGATGAATCCTGGTCACGTGCCACTGAGGCACACTACACACACACTAAGAAGAAGGTTAAACACCTGGGTCCCAGAACTACACAGAACCTTCTTACATACTTGGGAACAGTAAGAATCAATGCTAAAGGTTGTTCTCTGTCCAAGGTCGCTGGGAAATTGAAAGAATTTACCCAATTATCAATTAAGTAATCTTACTTTTTAAGCAAAAGATAGGATATTCCCACAGAACCTGTTCTGACTATACATACCAGGAAATATCAATTGATGGAGGGGTATCTGATGTCCATGCACATTAGGCATGCATTCCTTTCTTAGGCACATTAAAAATGAAAACACTTTGTATTTTATAGGTTTTATACTCTCCATATTCTTTAATAAGAAAAACTTCCAGGTACAGGATCAAAGGAATATTACAATACTTTTCAAAGGAGAACAGATTCTCTCTCATCTTTGGAGAACACTAAAAGTAGTGGAAGAACAGTATAGACACCATCTTAGACTTTTGAACACATATTCAAAGAAATGTTAAGGTGTCCATTATGAACTTTTAGAGTAAAAGAATTCACTGGGGGAAATAAAAAGTCATTGTCAATACTAGCCACTGAAAAATTTGAAATATACCTTTTATTAATGCCCATTCTCACCACTTTCATTAATCACCCAAATCTCTTTGTCAAACATCGTAGGATACATTTTGCTTTAAAATATTTTGAGGTGGCATAAAAATGCAAAATAAAACATACAGAAAATATGCTTATAAGCTTTCAGTATTGGGGATCAATTGGGGCTCAAAACCACTGGCTCACGGGGGGTATTTGGAGCAACTCCCCCCAACTCCCACCCTAGCACAAGGAGGGGCATGCCCTGTATTCTCTCTGTGCCTCAGAAGGTCATAGGAGGGAGTAAGATCTGGCACTCAGGGCAATGCAGAGACTGCAGTGACTACTGGCCACTGCACCAGTGGCACATAGTGGCAAGCATGTTACGCTTACACATACATTCAATGGCAAGCTACCAACTTGCCCTTGATATCAGTTGTATTACTCTGCCAAAGCATGCCAGCCGAGATAAAGAATTTACAAATTGCACAGGAATCAGCGAAATAATAGACATTAATAAAACAACTAAGAGCCATTGATGGACCTATCCTCCATGAACTTATCTAATTCTTTTTTCAACCCAGTTATACTTGTGGCCTTCACAACATCCCCGACAATGCTACATGTTCACCATACATTGTATGAAGTACTACTTCCTTATATTTGTTTTAAACCTGCTGCCTTGTAATTTCATTTGGTGACCCCTGGTTCTTGTGTTATGTGAAGGGGTAAATAACACTTCCCTTTTCACATTCTCCACACCAGCCACAATTTTATAGACCTTTCTCATAATCCCGCTTTATTATCTCTTTTCTAAATTGAACAGTCCTAGTCTTTTTAATCTCTCCTCATATGGAAGCTGTTCCATACGCCTAATCCTCTTTGTTGCCCTTCTCTGTACCTTTTCCATTTCTTATATTTTTGAGATGAGGCAACCAGAACTACATGCAGTATTCAAGGGGTGGGCGTACCATGGATTTACATAGTGGAATTATAATACACTGGTTTATCCATCCCTTTTCTAATGGTTCCTAATATTGTTAGCTTTCTTAACTGCTGCTCCACACTGAGCAGACATTTTCAGAGAACTATCCACGATGACTCCAAGATCTTTCGTGAGTGCTAACAGCCAATTTAGACCCCATCATTCGGTATGTATAGTTGGGATTATGTTTTCCAGTGTGCACTTCTTTGCATTTATCAACACTGAATTTCATCAGTCTTTTTTTTGATTAGTCATCCTGTTTAGTAAGATCCCTTTGTAACTCTTCACAGTCAGCTTTGGACTTAACTATCTTTTGTATCATCTGCAAACTTTGCTGCCTCACTGTTTAGCCCTTATCCAGATCATGTATGAATATGTTTCCAGTACATATCCTTGGGGGACCCTGCTATTTACCTCTTTCCACTGTGAAAACAGACCATTTATTCCTACCATTTGTTTCCTATTTTTAACCAGTTATTGATTCATAAGAGGACCTTCCCTCTTATCCCATGTCTGCTTAAGAGCCTTTAGTGAGGGACTTTGTCAAAGGCTTTCTGAAAGTCCAAGCACACTATATCCACTGGATCATCCTTGTCCACATTTGTTGACCCCCCCTTCAAAGAATTCTAATAGATTGGCGAGGCATGATTTCCCTTTACAAAAGCAGCATTAACTCTCCCCCAACATATCGTGTTCATCTATGTGTCTGATAATTCTGTTCCTTCCTATAGTTTCAACCAGTTTTCCTGGTATTGACATTAGGCTTACTGGCCTGTAATTGCTAGGATCACCTCTGGAACCTTTTTTAAAAATCAGCATTACATTAGCTGTCCTCCAGTCATCTGAATAAGTGGTTCCATAGGGTGGAAGGGAAAGCTACACAAGTCACTGTAGTAGCTGATGCTGCTTTCCCTAGTTACTGCAGTAGCTGATGCTGCTTTCCCTCATGCATTTGGGGAAGAAGGAACGAGAAGAATCTGCTAGAAAATTGCTGCCCCACCCCTACCCCCAGTATGCCATAGGCAATACTTCTCACTTACGCATTAAGACAAACTCTGGGAGTTGTGGATTAGGGTCCCACTCACTTATCAGCCTTCCCAGAGAGGGGAATATGGAGAAGGGTGTTGGAATTTTCTTTAGTTAGCTCAGTGGACTGCCAGGTTCTTAACCAATGTTTCATCCACCACTTAGAGTAAAAATCACGCTCATTCCGTAGTTGATGCAAGTTCCATTAGGAAAACTAAATGTTTTCTAATAATCAATCAGTTTCATTCGTTTGGCTGAATAAGGTCATATCTCCTCCTTTCCCACAAGAATATATAAAAGAATAAGCATTTTGCAGTTTCTGTTGCCCAGCCCCAGCCAGGAGACCAAAATTAAGCGCTTGAAAGTACACCCTATAAGGAGAGTTACTATTAGGGAAGCTGAGGTTGTACAGCACACCTCTGAGGAAATGCCCTTTTTGAATTCTTCACAAAGCAAAGACGAACTTGTATTTCCTGATGTTTTCTCCTGCCCGAGCACCGTGAACACTTCCACAGTAAACCAATAACATGTGTACATCACTTGAGCTAAAGCTATTTCTCCCTGCATCCAGTTAAGCCAACCTCAAGCCTGAAGTGGTAGCTCGGTCAACAGAAGCGCTGTCTACACCAGAGGTTAGGTTGGCTTAACTATGTCTCTCTCAGGGGTGCGGATTTCTCAACCCCCTGAGAGATGTAGCTATGCCGCTGTAACTTTTCAGTGTTGATCAGGTCTCTGCTCAACAGCAAGAAGTCAATTTCACAGTTCAAATTGTCACAAAGTTGCAAAGTGTGAGTCATGAGAGTAGGGTCCCTGTTTAACAGCTGCAAAGCCTGGACCCCTCTTGCAACTTGCTCTTGCGGTTTAGTGTTTATTTTTATGTATAGTCTTGTGACTTTAAGTATTGTAACTGCTACCCCTCAACACACACCAGGATTACTAATGTATAGGACAAAATTCCACTCTTAGCTAAGCACAGTCACCTCCCATTGAGTTCAGAGGGAACTGTTCACAGTGAGAAGAGGACAGGGACAGAATGTGGCCTACAGCCTAATTGCTCTGAAGCTTGTTGTTGCCTGAAGCGTAGTACTCATACACCATATATAAGGCTATATGGTAGGCCAGGGTTTACAGTACAGGCGATCCCACCTCCCCCTCCCTCCCCGCGCTTGCTAAAAGCTCTCCTTCCTCATTGCCACTACACAGCAGCCCCAGGACTGCCTGGGGTCGGGGAAGGAGCCCATGTCACAACAAAGACAAGGAAGTGTCCTTGTGGTATCCCCATGCCTTACTGGCAGCCCTGCCCAAGGAACTCCATCCCCCAATCAGGAGAGAAGACTGCTTCTCCTGGTATCCTTCAGATACTCCCTTTCCCAGCTGCAACCAACTTTATAAAAGGCAACCTGGTGATAGGCTGCCCAACCAGATGGCCTCTCAGGGGACATTTGTTCCTGGACAGTGGCCAGGCTAAACTCAAGATGTGGAAGGAGGGACTACCTTGACCAACCACTGCCATGGGATGGGGTTAGCCATTTGAGCCACTCTGGCTGCTCTCGAAACACAGCTGGAGCTTTATGCATAAACTGCCCAAAGAAATATGCACTCTGTATGCTGGCCTTGGTTTTATTACTAGCAGAATATGCTTGAGGGAAAAAAAGGTGTGTGTTGCAATGCTCTCCTTAAAGCTATGAGACATTCCACCACCAGCAAGGAGCATGACAAATCCCTCACTTAATGTCACTAACGTGTGACAGATTGCAAAAAAAGCATTTCTTCTCAATCATTACTCATGCTACCTTCAAATCAGCAGATTGGTCTGTTTGCTAACTGTCTCCACCAGGGCATTGAGGCTACATCTTTACTATGGACACAACATAGTAAAACAATTATAAAACAATTCAGCCATCTACAAAACTGTCCACACAATTTCTAATCACAATTTGGATTAGGTTTTATCAAAAGATTGATTTTGAAAAACAAAGTTTTCCCCTCTAACATTTTAAAAGGACCGTGTTACTCTCTCTCTCGCTCTCTATTTCAATCTGTTTATCTCTCTATATTGTATTACTCTTGCCTCTGCCAAATTCCAATCCATAAATCTAAGCAGAACAGAATTCTGAATAGTTCTAACGTAACTGATTTGCGCTCTGATTCTGCAACTCTTCTCATGTGAATATTGAGGTCCCATTGTCATTGTATTATCACTGTTGTTTAACATCTATATTGCAGTAGCATCTAAAGGCTAGGTTGGGCACCATTACCCTAAATCTCTTTGAGGGGTTAGACTTAGGTCACACCCCTCTCTTTGGCATTTCTTATTGGCTATCTTAGGTGGCTCCCCATTCAGCTTGCTGGCTTTTATGGATCCCATTCTTAGGCACCTAACTCTCACTATACATTGTATAGAGAGACTGCGTGCCTCATCTGAGGCTATGAATTACATTAGGTGGCAGGGCACACACAGGTACAACACAGAACCTAAGTCCCCTTTGTGGATCTAGCCCTAAGCTCTCAAGCTAAGTAAAGTATTTCAAGGAACAATTACCAAACTCGACAATCAATATGAAGCACGGTATACATAATTAGGTTTATAGCATTAAATTTCTCAGTGAAATCAATAGCCAAAAAGAAAAAAAGTAGCTACTAAATGATAGAAAGTATTCGTTAGGAATTAGTAACTACTGTCCAAAAGCAAAATTGTGAAACTCTCTATATACAATTTGTTTTTTTCCACACTGCCTGATTTATGACCAGCTCTTTCTCAAGTTCTTAGTACACTTCATGCTAACTGTGTTCCTTTTTTCTTAAAATAACTCAATTCCTCCCTTTTACAATGAACTTACTCATGCTCTTTGAACTTCAAGGTAGAAAAATCAAAGGCAGTCAATATGTCTCTCAGGAATTTTTGACCTACTTTGTAGTGATTAGTTCTCGTCTCCACCAGAAATGCAGAGAACTATGTCAGAAAGATTTACACAATAAGCTGTCAAGAATCTCTCTTCTTTTAACTTTATGCCACTCCATATGCACAAACTTCAGATACAATTGTAGGATGAATCTCTTTGCCAATGGATAATGTAAAAGATACCTGTGTGGGCTAAAGAGTCTGCTTGAATAGGTTATCAAATGTAACTTAGAAAAGTGTCTCTAAAATTCTGTGATGTAGGCAATGGAGTGAGAACTGTTGCAGAATGAATCCCATCAGCAAAGAAAGGGACAATTTTAAACGTTTGGGATCAAATCAGATGTTTCTTCCCACATGGGGAAAAAATTCCAGTAAGTGAAGTTATTTTTATAAAATAAATGGTAACATTACCCCTTTTTGACCTGAGCAGCTAGTCAAAGTTTTGGGACCTGGGGATGTTCAGTTGGCAGTAGAAGTCGATAAAGTCTGGTATTTCCTTTGATGCAGCTTTGTTTATTTACAAAGAATGTACAGAGTTCTGTGTCTCTTAACGCAGATGGAATCAGTTAGCAGGAACAGCTTCTTTTGCTCACAGCATCAAGAGCACCCTTTTCAGTCTGCTCCCCAGACCCAAAAATCTTCCCTCAGGTTTCTTCCAGGGTCATCCACTGTGCTGTCCCTCCCACACCCCTTTTCCAGTTTTTCTGTTCTGCCTTCTGTTCCCCACACCCAACTTAAAACAATACTCAGCCAAAAGCTCCTGAGGGGGTTCACACCTGGGTTTTGTCTTAGCTGGGGGGGAGGTGGGAGGGGTTAACTCAACCCATAACAAGATTTCACCCTGCTCCTAACAATACTTAAAAGTAATAATACAGTATAGCACTTTTCAGACGTAAAGTGCTGATAAACACTAACTAATTCAGGGGCTGATCCCTACAACCACTACTCTCACAAGTAATCACATTGAGGCCAAATCCTGAAGTTCTTACCAAGGCCCTGCTCCTCCAATCAAATCCACCTGTGTAGACCTCTGCAGCCATGCAAAACCCAACTGAAGTCAGAGAGGTTCTACTCAAGAACAGGGGTCTGCCTATGTGGATCCAATTGCAATATCAGGGCCTAAGAGCTTAACCAGACAAAACACTCATGTAAGGAATTAGACCAAAGACATCTTTAGTCCAGGATAGATTGTGTTGCGATGTACAAATACCACTTCAGAGCTTGGGAAAATGGAAAGATTTCCCTGTGGAGTTTCCTCTGAACTCTTCTGTGAGCAGAGAAGGAACGTTTAATCCCCCACCCCAAGAAAGATACTGAGGCTGCAGTTCACAAATCCCACTGATCACAGAGACACTCACAGGGGACCAGGACTATCCAGGTGAGAGGCTGTGTGTCTCTACAATAGCTCTAGGCCCCTGCAGCTGTGCCCCAGCTATCCAGCAGCATGTCTCCAAATGCACCTCTCATGATTTGGCCAATATACAGATACCACTTTGTGAAAATGTAGCCGTTTCTGGAGTGGAGGCAACTTGCAATAATGCGGCAAAATTCTGGCCAGTGATAGCCGGGTGACCCCTTAATCTTATTAAAACTACCATGGAATTCATAAAGCCCACCCAAGAGCAAACAAGACCTGAGGTCTTAAGGTCTCATTCAAAATAACCTACATATAGTGAAGCTTATGATGATCAACATACACCATCACCTGGGAATTCCTTGTTATCTGGAAACCGCAGAGAATGACTAAGGAAAAAGGCTGTTTAATAAATTTCCCAAAGTAATTGATTCACTGCATCTGTTCTTGTTACCAGTCTGAAGTGGAAAGAACACTCAGAATTTTTCTGCTCTCAATGGCCAGAAACAATAAAGCTCTTCAAAGGTATTTAGGCATACATATATTTAACTTCCATTAGAGGAAACTCTGTAAGGAAATCTTCCCATTTTCCTGACCTCTGCGGGGGTTTTTACACACAGTCCAGGCTGGATTGTGCTGCTAACAACTTCTTCCCAGGATCTGGACCTAACAGACAAATCCTAGTCTTTGCTCAGATAAAATGTCCATGGCACTCAAGATTTAGGGTGGGTAGGAAGATCCAGTATATCCTTACATGGGTAGCAATGAAAATGTATTGATTTTTGCAACCAAACACTTCACTATGTTTTTGCTGTGTTCACAGATAGAAAGTTTCATTTTGTCTGGTTTATTTAATTAATATCTCATTATGCCAGTTGCAATAAAATATGTCATTCTCCCCAAAAGTCTGCACAAACCCTGCATGTAGAAACTGGACTCTTTTATTAAACCAAAGTTGGATTCTGGGCTAACTAGCTTTATGGGGACAAAACGAAGCCAAACCTACATCATTAGTATAATTTATTCAGTATTTTTACATTGAGCACTATCAGTAAAATGTCTTGAGTTCAAGGGCAGCACTTTGCTCAGAATATATAAAAGAAAGCCTGGTCGTAAGGGCAAAATCTGATTTAAAGGACTTAGGATCCTTCAATGACAAGCAATTTAAAACTTCAGCAGTAGCTTCACTGTTAGATGAATAAGCAGTACAGAATGTTACATTGCTCTCATGTTAATCCCTTAAAGGAGCAGTGACCTCCATTTAGCACTGATGTATTTAATTGTCCGCATTTCCTGTGCTGCATAACAATTTGCTAGTAGATTCAGTCTCAGAGCAGTTCATTTTCTTGTTAACACTATAATATGTGCTTGCCTCATGATACAACATACATCACACCAAATAAAAGACAGCACTCCAAGAAAGCAAAATAAGACATTTGTCCAGTGAAAAAGGGGATGCTCTGGGGAAAATGAAAGTGTTTATTTTTAAGCTTTCAAGGGGTTAACGCAGCAGTGTAGCAAGAAAACGTGAAATGAGTAGTTGAGAAAATAGTAGTAAACTTCCAGGCACAAGCTGTGCTAATCTGCAGTTAAGGCTTCACATATTTATCCGTAAATTAGAGGGGGAAATAAACTAAGTAGTGCTGCAGTTTAAAAAAAATGGATGATGAAATTTCTGGTCTGAAAGCCAGAAGAATCAGAGTTGAGATTACAATTCACTGAAAAGCCAATCACTGGAAAGTCTGGACATACAAAGTTAAGTTAGGATGGTGGAGGGAAAAAAGTGGAGAAAAATTGTGTAAAATATAATTGCTTCCTCAATTTCAGACATATCTGCACCCCAGAATTTCACATATCCACAAAATGTCATAAAAATGGTAATTTCATCATGGAAAAAATCTGAAAGTTAGAGTGAGTGCTATGTGGCAAGTCCAGCTGTTGCAACATGCAGCCTCTTACACAGTTAAAACTAAAGATAACATTAACACTAAATATGATCTACTGGCTCCCTATTTAATTCCAAATCCAATTTTAAGTCCTTGTCTTCATTTTCAAATCTCTTAGGGTCTGATTCTAAGTGCCAGTTGATTTCAGTTACGCAGGATCAAACCCTTAATGGGCTGGGACTTTGCTAGCTAAATGGCAAGAACTCATGAATATTGTTGCCCCTTTCCAACCTGAGGAGCTAGTCAAAGTCCACAGCCCTGAGGATGTTCCATTTGGGAGTAGAAATTGATGATGGAGTCTGCTATTTTCTTTGATGCAATCTTGATTATTTACAGAGTATGCCCAAAGTCCTGCTTCTGCAAATGCAAGAGGAACTAAAAGCAAATGGAACAGTTTCTTAGCTTACAGTCCCAAGCCTCTTTTGTCAGCCCAGGCCCCAAAGCTCTCCTTCTAGCTTCTTCCAGGGTCACACTGTGCTGACTGGCCTCTGCTTCGATTTCTCCAGACTGCCTCTGTCACGCTCTGGATCTGTGTTTTGTCTACACACACCCCCTTACCAACACCATAGACAGCAAGAGCCCCTCCGTCCATACAATCCAAAACTCCTGAGCAGGTTCACATAACCCTTTTGTCTTAGGTGGATGTTTGTGATTAATTCATCCTTACGGTCATGCTAATTGTATGGTATCTTCACACCCATCATTCTCAATGAGGTTTTAACTCAACCCATATCAAGGTTTCACCCATCATAACATACGTTTATCTCTAATCATGTAAGGAGTGCCATCCAAGTTAATGGGCCTACTGATGTGCTTAAAAATTAAGCACATATATGTTTGCAGGAACATGGTGTTAGACACCCCCTCCCTCTCAGCAACCCAGCCGAATTATCTACTCTGCACAGATAAAGCCCTGGATGAAACTGTTGGGGGGTAAGGCATTTTAAGCATTTGGACCCGGGCTGGGTAGCACCTTATAGCTATTCAAGTAAACCCTGTTAGTGCAGATGTAGGGTGTACCAAAATAAGCTATATACCCGCAAAAGCACTTTTATGCCACTATAAATGCATCTACACTAGGGCTTATGTGTGTATAGAAATGTCATTAAAAATTACGCCCCTAACTGTCATAACTGTATCAGCAAAAAGTCTATTGTAGACCTGGCCTTAATGTTTGATCCAAAGCTCATTGAAGTCAATGGAAAGACACCTGTTGACTCAACTTGGCTTTTGATAAGGCTCAATATATCATTTTAAGGTATATATAAACTCAGATAATAATGCCTACCCGGTGTGTTTGTAAAGTTCTCTAAGATCTTTAGAAGGTGCTAAACTACACAGTTATAATTATAATTTTAAACCCCTGAAAATAGGAACACCGGGCAAAATTCTGCTCTCATTTACACAGCAGTAAATCCCAAGTTAGTCCATTTAACTCAATGGAGCTACTCTAGATTTAATAATGGTAGTTTTGAAATCAGAATTTGGCCTACTGTCAAATCTTTAATTAAAGGATTGCAAACATCTCCTCTGAAGAAATAATAGAGAAATGTGATAGAGAAATCCCATTTAAAGTCTTCTGCAGGGAATATGTCTTGTCAACATAACATTCTAAGAGAATTAAATATGAATTCACAAACTCCGATAAACACACACAAGTACAACAAACTGTACACACTCCTCCTGTAACCATCCTTAGCATACCTGTTAAAATAAAATTGTGTTTGATACATTCATAACTGCATGCTAAGCCTACAATATCTTAAATCTGTCTTCCCTCTGTTACGCACATCTAACAACAGTAACCAGGTAACAGAAAACTAATTTACATTCCAGATGGATTATCTGCAGTGATGTATTCCATTAGATGAGCAAAAGGTGGCTTACTTTTCATAATCCATGTTGACACACTGGAAATGAAAGTGACAAAAATTATAGATAGCTCTTAGGTTGAACAAACAGCTAAGAAGAGACATGGAAGAAAGACAGAGACCCAATGGTTCAATCCTGCAAGACCTCGAGCACTCCTGTGAGGTGGTAAGTGCCCTTATGTCCAGTTGAAATCAGTGGGAAAAGGGTGCTCAGTTCCTCATAGGAATGCAGAAGCCTAAATTCAGGAAATAGAGGAATGATCTATTTCTTCACAATATCTTTTTCTACAGTTCAAAACACATAAAAAATAAGAGCCATGAGGGAATAAGACCTAAGGTGGACTAGTAACACCTAACAAGGTTCCTTGGACTTACCCTCACTCACCTATTAAACCATCAGACAGTGTATTTTCTGCATTTAGCACACAGGACATTGAGGTCAAGAGTAAAAGGCAGAAGACATCCTGATGAAGATCTACTTACCTGTTGCAAAGGGTCCTGAACTCCAATTCCTGGTGTGTTCCTGATCCTTCCCTGGTTCCTGTCTTTGTTCCTGTTCTTGTTCTCCTGGCCAGTGTCTGCAAGACATGGTACAGTCCTTCTCTGTTATTCTTGCGAAATCCCACTGAGTAAGGGTTTGGACTCTGGGCTCCATCCCCATTACACCATCTGTGTAACAACCGAGCGGGGGGGGGGCGGAGGGGGAGGATCTATAAACTGTTGAAGTAAGTTTGAGATGCCTGAAATTCGTTTTGGGCTGAGGCCTTTATAAGCAATGGGACACGTTTGGTACTTGATAACCAGGACTCAAACTGGGCCAGTTCACAATGGCTTAGCAATTCCATATCTTTCCTTGGAAGCTGCATCTTGTGTCACAGAATCTAAGTTTTCATTAAAAAAAAATTAAGACCAACATTTTAAAAATCTGCCCACTAATTTGCAGTGCCTTCATCTTTGTGTACCTAACTTAGTGTCTTTAGGATTTCTAGAGGTACAAAGCAATCACAGTTCTAACTGAAGTCAATGGGACCTGAAAATCCAGGCATTCAAAATTAGCATACTTTTAAAAAGTGTTGCTTTAAAAATCAGTCACTTAAGCATGTGAAGATAGCCTTAAAAATGTGAACCAGAAGTAAACCACCAAAGCCACCTTAACAGACAACCCAAGACTCAATGGATGTTGACTCTACAATTTAAACATCTAAGGATCAAACCATGAAAAAAGAGAGTGACTATCATATTATCCACTACATGCACCCGACGAAGTCGATATTCACCCACGAAAGCTTATGCTCCAATACGTCTGTTAGTCTATAAGGTGACACAGGCCTCTTTGCCACTTTTACAGATCCAGACTAACACTCTACCCCTCTGATGCTATCATATTATGAAGTTCTATACCATCTACTGTAAGTGGCATCTCATTTTGGCTACATGAGTGAATGGAACTAGGATGGAGGCAGAGGATGTTTTGAAGATAAAGCTTAGGAGAATACCACCACTTTTCCCCCCCAGTCTGAACCCTGATGCTAAAAACTATTTTTCATCATTTTGACTAATATATCAAATATCACTGTCCTGCAGTGAAACCTGCTAATTTATAAGAATCTAGACCAACGGTCACAAACACCCTAGATTGAGAAACCTGTTACTTAGCTCAACTTCCAAATCATAAAGTTGTAGGATTGGAAGGGACCTCGAGAGGTCATCTAGTCCAGTCCTTTGCACTCATGGCAGGACTAAGTATTATCTAGACCATCGCTGACAGGTGTTTGTCTAACCTGCTCTTAGAAATCTCGAACGATGGAGATTCCATAACCTCCCTAAACAATTTATTCCAGTGCTTAAACCACCCTGATAGTTAGGAATATTTTTCCTAATGTCCAGCCTAAACTGCCCTTGCTGCTTCTTGTCCTATCCTCAGAGGTTAAGGAAAATAATTTTTCTCCCTCATCCTTGTAACAACCTTTTAAGTACTTGAAAACTGTATTCTGGTAGCACACAAGAGTTGTCAGTCACTGCCCACTCACCTATTTATTTAGATTTATAATTAATATGTTTAAAGTACTTATTTCAGTCTCTAGGGCACCTTTGCCATAAGTTAAATATACAATTACATGGGTGGGAGATGTGGAGAAAACCATCAGCAGCTTCTTCTTCTTACTCCAAATACAGACTAGGTTTTCAGCCGGAACACCCGGTTGAAAAGGGACCCTCCCCAGCCCAGTAAAAATGAGCAAGTGAGTGAGGGTGGGGGACAGAGGGATGGGGGATGGAGTGAGTAGGGTGGGGCAAGGGTGTTCGGTTTTGTGCAATTAGAAAGTTGGCCACCCTAAGACTACCTAACCAGAGTATAAAACCTCTCTCACAAATACCTGCCCTTTTTATGCCCCTCTATCTCCCAGTGCTTGGGTAAGCAGATAATTTTCAGGGCACGCTAGAAAGCCTAACAGCTTGAGCTCACAATCTACAAAATGAACTCACTGATTTCAGTGGAAGATGTATCCACACCCTGCCTGACTAAATTCAGCCCCTTATGCTGTATTATCACTAAGAAATCAAACATGGCGTTTTTATAGCATGTGTGTAGAAGGGAGGAGGGATGACCTAGTAGTTAGAGCACTAGATTGAGAATCAGGAGATCAGCATTCAATCCTTGGCTCTTCCTGTATAACCTTGGATAAATCACTTAATCCCAGTTCCCAATCTGCAAATAATACTTCCCTGCCTCACAGGTGTTGTGAGGATGAATTTACTAATGTTTGTGAGGTGCTCGCGTACTATGGTGATGAGGGGCCTAAATAAGTGCATAGATAGCACAGCAATATATTGAAATTATTTTGGTTTAATACAACAGGCAAAGGGGCAGTAAGACTACATTAGTCAGACAATCACATGACAACCCATCACGTTCTTTGTCCTCTCTTGTCCTGTCATTGCACACCAGCTGAAATGAATAGGCAAAAACGACCTCATTTCAGCTTTGGACACAGGCTGTCAGTCACTTCTGACAACAGGCATTCGGTGTTCATTTTCTGCAGCGTTTTAACCAGTCAATCTTTATCTAGTAATTCAAACACGCAGATCCCTCTGCTGAAGACATACCGTTCTGTATTTACACACGCTGCACTGGATCTTTAAAAGTATCATTGTTCTGAGTTACTGGCTTGCACTGCTTTTACGGCGGTGATGCGATTCAAAGTCAGTTAATGATATCGCCAGGGAAAGTTAATTCTCCAATCAGTTCCCATTTCTATTCAAATATAAATGTTATCTGAGACTATGACATTTACAATTCACTGAAAAATATTATTTCTTTTATGTGCAGTTGTTGAGCTGCCAAGGAGCTTTTTTATAGCAATTTCAGCTTCTCTGTCAAGCAGATGATTTAAGACGGGCAGAAGATGCCTTTCCTCACTGATCCATGATGTTCGCCTCTTCCCTCACTCTCAGCCTGTAATGGGCAGAGAAGCAGTACAGCTTAGAATATGGGGAAATGTACACAACTCATTTTTCATTTTAATCTGAAGGAGGGAAAAGGAAACCTAATAAAACACACACAGGGCCATAAAAAAAGGAAAGACAAATCTACATGATGGATAACACTCACACAATTAAATAAAAATGCACTTGCAGCACCAACCACCACATCACATTTCATTTTTATTTGCAGTGTCATTTTACACTAATGTTTCCTGTCACAGAATCTAAACATAACACATCTGTGGAGGAGATGAAGTCTCAAATTTCAGGGATACCAAGTTATGCTAGGCAGATACAGGAAAGTAGGTCAGTGTGTCATTAATGCAAACATGAACTGAAAGAAACTCCTTCACCTGCTGCAGAAAAAAAGCTTCAACACATTCTAGCATTACATACAGTCTGTGCATATCATTTCCCTTAAATATGCATCAACATTCAGTAATGTGAGCTAATAAGTTAAAATCAAAGAGGCTAAGAACATAAGAACATAAGAATGGCCATACTGGGTCAGACCAAAGGTCCATCCAGACCAGTATCCTGTCTGCTGACAGTGGCCAATGCCAGGTGCCCCAGAGGGAGTGAATATAACTGGTAATGATCAAGTGATCTCTCTCCTGCCATCCATCTCCACCCTCTGACAAAAAAGAGACTTGGGACACCATTCCTTACCCATCCTGGCTAATAGCCATTATGTTAGAGACTGAAATGTTCAGGATGTTAGAGACTGAAATACCTTTTGCTCATAGAGTACAAGGAACTGACCGATCATATATGGTGTTTTCTCACACTAAAAAGACAATATAAAGTAGAAGTGAAATTGTACTGTAACTACACACACTGTAAATCCATGGTGAACTGTACAATTTATTTATATTATTGATGCAGCATCATAAGGCATTTCATCCTAACAATATATTTCACCTTCCAATTTAATCCTTAATATTTTACACAACTCATATGCTCAAGAATGAGACAGGATTAATTCAATATTAAAAATTCTCATCTCACATTCTTGTCAATGGAGAGCAGAGGTACATCATGACTTTCATCTTACACATGAGAGAGGGATAGAACATGGAGGGATGCTAATCTATTAAGCTTGGTCTACACCTGAAAGTTATATTGTAGAGATAAAAATCCTAAAGCCATCTTGGATCCTCTAAAGGACAACTAGGCACCATTTTGTAAGCCCGTCTTGTCCCCCCCTCACTCTGAGTTTGGCGCCTTTTTAGGTTTAGGCCGTAAAAGTTAGTTACTGTCACTCAGCTAATCTGCCTAGCAACCCAATGTTTATATAAGTGCTCCGATTAGGTGCTCAGATTAGATCAGGACTGCCCGCTTGAGTGACAGAGTCTTGTTGCTGTCTGTTTGAGACAAAGTAAGTGACTGCAGGTAGGCCACTCACCGCACCAGGGTCATCTTAGCAGGGGATATACTCACCTACGTGCACCTATTTCATCTCCTATAGTGATCGCTTGCTCCACACACAACGACGCAGGTGAAGGGAGGGGGAGGGATTCAATTACCTGAAGACGCTCATCTGTTCCTGCCCTGAGGTCCTATCCCCATCTGAGGGATCCGGCTGCCCTGCCGTGCTGCATCCATCTTGAAGAAGAGAAGACATCATCAGATCAAGCTGCTAGAGATGGTAGAGTCATTGTCATTTTAATTCCTGTATACAAATCGCTATTGACACAGCCTGCCTTGTTTCATTATCTGTCTCACCTTGTTACCTGGGGAGTCCTTGCCACCCCATTAATAAAACTTGTTGTGTCTTTATCCTGTCTGAGTCAAATCTGGGAACATAAACGCCTGGTGATAGATACGGGAAGGGAGGCGAACCTGAGACTGAGACTCCTGACCATTGTTAATTCTAGCTCCTGTTTTGGTCAACAATATCAGCACACCCCTTACCAACGTAGCTCTGCCAACATAGCTCCCAGTGTAGTGTGCTTCCATTGATGTAGGGAGGTGATGTTCCTGCACCAACAGGATAAACCTCTTCTGTCGATGTATGCTGTGTCTACAGCAGGAGCGGATTTACCATGAAACAAACCGTTCAGTGGCACGGGGCCCCCAAAGACAGGGGGGCCCCCAATATGCAGGACAAATATCTGACAACCTGCCCCTGAGTCCCGGTCGGTGGCGCAGCAGGGCTCAGCCAGGCTGGCTGCATGCATGCCTTGGCCGGTGGCCCCACACCTCTCCCGGAAGCGGCCGGCTCTTGGCACATCTCTGCATGCCCCTGGCAGGAGGGAGGCAGCTCCGCATGCTGCCCCTGCCCCAGGCAGCGTATGGAGACCTGTTGCCCCTTCCCCACAAGGGGTGCGCAGAGACGTGCCAGCAGCAGGGCTAAGGCGGCTCCCTGCCCACTCTGCCTCCCTCCCTCTGCGCCGCTTCGCTCCGAGAAGCACCAGCATGTCCCTGTGGACCCTGGGTGTGTGCATGTCTGTCTCCGCGCGCGGCCCCCACCCCAAGCACCAACTCCGCGGCTCCCATTGGCTAGAAACTGCAGCCAATGGGAGCTGCAGGGGTAGCGCCTGCGGGCAGCAGCGTGCGGAGACCCCCTGCCCCTCCCCCACTTAGGAGCCACTGCCAGAGGGGTGTGTGTGCTGGTCGCTTTGGGAGCCACGCTGCCCGAGGTAAGCCCTGCCCCCTTGCCCCCCTCCCACACACCATCCCCCTGCCCCAGCGCAGAGCCTGCACCCAGCACCCAAACCTCCTCCCAGAGCCCACACCCCCAACCCCTCCCACACCCCAACCCTCTGCCCCAGTCCAGAGCCCGCACCCAGCACCCAAACTTCCTCCCAAACTTCCACCCCCGACACTCCCTCCTGCACCCCAACCCCCTTCCCCAGTCAAGGTTCCACACTTTATTTTCAATTACTTCCCATTACTTATAATATAGGAGGAGGATGAAGAAAAAAAGAATGAAAAACGGGGGAGAGATAAAAGAGAATGTTCTTTTTCTTGGCTAGGTCCCGGGGGGCGGGGCGAAAATGAAGCTGTGCACAGGGCCCCACTAACTCTAAATCCACCACTGGTCTACACAGTCTATGCAGGCATAGCTAGGCCGGTATTATCTCTGTAGTGTAAACGTACCCTAAGGCCTGGCCTACACCTAAAAATTAGATCGACCTAGACCTTGTCTATACCAAAGTAAGTAAATTCTAGTGTGAATAATCCACATCCCTGAGAGATGTAAGTTATACTGACCTAAGCGCTGCCTACACCAGCGCCTGTAGCTGCCGCCTCTCGAGGGAGGTGGCATAATTAAGCTGATGGGAGAGCTCTCATCAATACAGCTGTGCCACTGTAGCACTTCATAGAATCATAGAATCATAGAATCTCAGGGTTGGAAGGGACCTCAGGAGGTCATCTAGTCCAACCCCCTGCTAAAAGCAGGACCAATCCCCAATTAAATCATCCCAGCCAGGGCTTTGTCAAGCCCGACCTTAAAAACTTCTAAGGAAGGAGATTCCACCACCTCCCGAGGTAATGCATTCCAGTGTTTCACCACCCTCCTAGTAAAAAAGTTTTTCCTAATATCCAACTTAAACTTCCCCCACTGCAACTTGAGACCATTACTCCTTGTTCTGTCATCTGCTACCATTGAGAACAGTCTAGATCCATCCTCTTTGGAACCCCCTATCAGGTAGTTGAAAGCAGCTATCAAATCCCCCCTCATTCTTCTCTTCCGCAGATTAAACAATCCCAGTTCCTTCAGCCTCTCCTCATAAGTCATGTGTTCCAGTCCCCAAATCATTTTTGTTGACCTACGCTGGACGTTTTCCAATTTTTCCACATCCTTCTTGTAGTGTGGGGCCCAAAATTGTACACAGTACTCCAGATGAGGCCTCACCAATGTCGAATAGAGGGGAACGATCACGTCCCTCGATCTGCTGGCAATGCCCCTACGTATACATCCCAAAATACCATTGGCCTTCTTGGCGACAAGGGCACACTGCTGACTCATATCCAGCTTCTCGTCCACTGTCACCCCTAGGTCTTTTTCTGCAGAACTGCTGCCGAGCCATTCGGTCCCTAGTCTGTAGCGGTGCATTGGGTTCTTCTGTCCTAAGTACAGTACTCTGCACTTGTCCTTGTTGAACCTCATCAGATTTCTTTTGGCCCAATCCTACAATTTGTCTAGGGCCCTCTGTATCCTATCCCTACCCTCCAGCGTATCTACCACTCCTCCCAGTTTAGTGTCATCCGCAAACTTGCTGAGGGTGCAATCCACACCATCCTCCAGATCATTTATGAAGATATTGAACAAAACCGGCCCGAGGACCGACCCTTGGGGCACTCCACTTGACACCGGCTGCCAACTAGACATGGAGCCATTGATCACTACCCGTTGAGCCCGACAATCTAGCCAACTTTCTATCCACTTTATAGTGCAGCTTCTAGAAGCTTCCACTTCTAGTGTAGATGTAGCCCTAGGCTGGGGGTGGCCAACCTGTGGCTCCGGAGCCACATGCGGCTCTTCAGAAGTTAATATGCGGCTCCTTGTATAGACATCGACTCCGGGGCTGGAGCTACAGGCGCCAACTTTCCAATGGCCCAGGGGGTGCTCACTGCTCAACCCCTGGCTCGCAGGCCCTGCCCCCGCCCCACCCCTTCTCGCTCCCTCCCCTGAGCCTGCCATGCCCTTGCTCTTCCCCCTCCCCCCCAGAGCCTCCTCCACAACACGAAACAGCTGATCAGGAGGTATGGGAAGGGAGCGGGAGGCTCTGATCAGTGGGGCTGCCGGTAGGCGGGATCTGATGGGAGGCTGCTGATGTACTACTGTGGCTCTTTGGCAATGTACATTGGTAAATTCTGGCTTTTTCTCAGGCTCAGGTTGGCCACCCCTGCCCTAGGCTGTGAAAAAATTCACTTTCTGGGGTCTGTAGTTAGGTTGACTTAACCCCCTCCAGTGTAGACAGGGCTAGGTCAATGGAAGAATTGTTCCATCAACCTAGCTACCACCTCTTGGAGAAGTGGGTTAACTACATTGATGGAAAAAACCTTCCATTGATGTAGGAAGCATCTACATAGCTGCTGGGTAGTAACTGTGTCGCTGTAGTGTAGACATGTCCTAAGGCAATATGCTCCAGAGCTCTCCAGTGTGCTGGAGGGAGTATAAACTGTTCCTGTAAGTGTTGCAGCATTGTCCCCTCTGCTGACTGGTGTGTGGAGGGCAGAATCATGGCTCTTTCTTAGGGAGTAACTGGGGAAAAGACCCTGCACCCTAGTGAGTGGAGGATCGCAATTCTTGCCAACCCTTTACCCAGGCCACACAAGAATCTCGTTATACTCTGCAGCCCACTGACTACACATCCCTGTACGAGTTACGCAGAACCTAACCCTCAGCCAGGACTGAACAACACAGGCCCACAGACAGTTCATAAAGTGTTGCTACATGAAAACTAACAATGGCGAAATTCAGATTCTGTTGTTCGTTTTTCATTGGAAGATGCGTCTCCTTTGTTTCACGCTAACCTACTTTCCTTTCCTTGGTATGGACCCTTCTAATGCTTTCCTACTAGCTGCATCTTTGCTTCTATTAGTTTGCTGTGCTTAGTTTTTGTTACTGTGAGGCCATTTCAAGCTGAAGTGTTTTTTCACGTTCCCTTTTCCCTTTGATTGCACACCCAGCCTTTCTCTTGATTAGCTCAGGCAGATTTTCTTGTTTCACACTTTTCTGGTTTGGTCTGCAGTTATTCCCTCTGCTTATCTCACAGCCTTGCATTTTCTAAGCACCTTTGTGACTAGAAGACATTTCCATTCAAAAGCTGCCTCCAGGAAATTCAATGTTGGCACTATGAATTCTGTTTCGTAGATTTGGAAATCTTCAGCGATATGTGAAGGTCTATAAAACATGTTAACAAACTAAAATCTGCTGGGGGAGTTTGGAGAAAGTACATTTTGAAATGTCTAGCCATGTCTAAAAAATAATTCTGAGCTAAGATCTCATTTCTTTCTGATTCTATACAGAGCAATTTGTTTCTGAAGCTTTAACTTTTTATTTTTGTTGACCATATCATTTTTTTTATTGACTATGTGGAAGACCTGGATACTCTGATGCTGTCATAATGGGCTCAGTTATAAGACACTAAACAGACAGACACCATTCACTACTCTGATTTAGCTCAAACTTTTCTGAAATGAGGAACCAGATAACACAACTGAATTGTGTATACAGCAAATGCAGATATCAGCATGAAGAAGAGAGAAGAAATAAAGATATTATATTGTTGTGTGTACTATAGTAGCCCCTAGAGGCCCCATCCAAGATCAAGGCACTATTGTGCCAATTTCTGCCCAAAAGAGCTTACAATCTAAACAGACAAGGGGTAGGAAGGGTAGCAGAGAGTTGAAGAGACCTACCATCACCAAACAACAGGGCTGTGACAAAGCTAGGAATAGATTGCAGCTGTCCTGGGTCTCAGTCCACTACCCTATCCACTGGACCACACTGTGTAATTTTTTACTGTCTACCTTAAAAGAATTCGATCAGTAGTTAGTGGACAGAGAACTGAGTGATTATAACAAGAAAAATGCATTTACACATAAAACAGTACTAAAGTTACTGTGTAAATTCATTTATTGTAGAAATCAAACACCACAATTCTATGGCTTACACATACAGTAATAAAAAGTGCTTCCAAAACATTTTTTATCGAGGAACAGATTACGGCCACGCCCCACTTCCCACTGAAATCATGTTTAAATCCCACTGAAGTCAAGTGTATGCTTTAAAGTTAAACATTAGTTTAAGCATTTTGCTAAACCAGGGCCTATAAACAGATCACCAGTTTAGAAAGATTCAGTATCACCCCAGAAATGCTTAATCTAGACATTGTTTATATTATATCTAAAAATAACCTTGTTAACACAAATTAAAATCTGATTAATAATTAGTCAAAAAGAAATTAAAGCTTTGCTTTTACCAGAAAGTCGTGAGTCAAAGCAAGAGACACGCCATAACAATTTGTATTGAGGCATTGCTTTTAGAGCTACCATCCGTGCCTTAGAGGTCATTCTGACCTACTGATGCAAATTCACCCTTCTGATGTCACGCACAGATAGTCACGGGCTTTAGGTATTTCTGCAGTAGTCAAAATCTAGTTTCTCATTCTGAGAAATCCATTCCTAAGTACCCACTGTGACGCGCCTTATTTTTCCTTTCCTGTTAGGATTCTTGAGGTGGGGGGGGTGATCATCAGCTGACATAAACTGTCAATGACAATTTACACCATCTGAGGATCTGTCCCTTGATTTGGTGTATAGTGTTGTCAGGATTTAGATGGTATACAATATACACACAGCATTATCTTTTGAAATAGCGTTCTAAAACAATGTGTTTAACATATGAAAGACTGGAAATCTGAAATGAAAGTTTTTACATGCTTGGCATTCATTTGTAAGTCAGCAGTGACAGCTCTCATACTACAGAAAACATTTTTTCCCCTTCATCTCATGAAAGTTGAAAATAGCTTTGTACAATACTTGCGCCACTCGCTAAGATGAGGCTTTTCATCCTTGACCTACTTCTGCTTTCTGCACAATATACCTAATGAGTAATAATGACTTCAGAAAGGGCAGCTCTAGAGAAAAAGTTGAAGTAATGCCTTAAGAGGATGTCTATGAAAACATCAAACAGAATATTTTTCAGTGAGCTGAATAGAAGTATCTGGTTGAAACATTCACAGGTTTAAGATTCAAACAGCACTAGACTGGTGGGTGAACAGTCTTAATATAAAGCAGTAATTACATTGAAGTTTGTGGCAGTATCAGGGTAGTATTATTACTAACTAGAGAGTCACACACTTATACCAAGCTGTACACCTAAAGAGCAAGAGCAGCGTGAGAAGCTACTGCGGTTATGTGTAGGCAGCACCAGGGGGAACCAAGAGATACCTCTGCCTGCTCTCATTTGGTGGGGGGGGGAATGGGGACCAGTCCAGGAGGAGTCCAGGGATGGGCTATGGGGGAAGGGGGTCTGCCCCCACCCAACCCCAGGGTTGCCAATTTTGTTTGGACATATTCCTGGAGGTTTCATCTCATGACATAAACGTTAATTAAACATTTATCTTTAATTTTTGGAGACTCCAGGACAATCCTTGAGGGTTGGCAACCCTACCCAGCCCCTGCATCGGAGCAACTTTGTTCTTTACTCTCCAGTTGCCTGCCCCAATCACCTTCCCATTTGACCCCAGAAGCTCACACCTCTCCCCAACCAGAAGTCTCCTTTCCTCCCCCAAGCCTGGGCTGAGACTCGTTCCCTGCTTCCCTGCACACATACACACTCCTCCGAGCCCTTCTCTTTCCCAAGTCAATATTTGCAGAGGTTGAGCTGATAAACCCAGGGTTTGTTACAAACAGTCCCTGCTCCCCATTCCCCACTCTCCCCCATCCCCGATCCCACATTTGGAGTAAAGTGGTCATCAAGGGGTTAACTGGGTCCCACAACCTATTATGGGATGCAGCCATGATCCACCCTTCCCTGTCTGTTTCATTAGTGGTAGTTTTCCCCCTCCCTCTGTGGTGATACAGTTAGATAAACAGCAAGTTCCCAGCCTGCAATCTTGTGTATAGATTTATTTTGTTGCACTGAATGGTCCCTTTACAACTCCTTCGCCCTTCCCACGCCCCCAGGGAACATCTTCACCAGACACACTGCCGTGGCATAGCTGTAATGGTACAGCTGTACGGATACCCTATACCTTAAGTTCCATTTGCACCTACTGCAAATCCCCTCAAAACTGAACTGCCAGAGAAGTGTCAAGGGGCCTGTGTGTACATGAGAATCATGTCTAAAGTGTGTAAGATAATGAATTAGTTCTGAATATTTCCTATTTTAAACAAATTCAAGATGTAATCAAGAAAATTAACATTTGAGCCCAATACTAGGTTCTCTCTCGGATTTATATTTTGTCCTGGGAAAATGTGGGCATTGAATACAAAGATGAATTACTTGTCCCCCAACCATTCACTTTCCCTTCTCCCCAGTTTTCTTTATGGAAAAAGAAGTCAGAAGCTCTTACAAACTGCTACTTCTAGTTTGTCTCTTGCTCAGCCCAATTTCTAGACTGGAGAATGGGAGGTTTGATTTCCTATTACAACCTTGCTAAGAAAAAACAAGAACTAAAAGCTGGTTTTGTTTAACATAAATCATGCCAGACGTCCCACGTATTGTATATGACTGTGGTTTGGAAATGCAGTGGTATGCACTGCAGAATATAAACTATGGATGATAGAAGAAGACTTTCAAGTTAATAAACCAAAACTGCATTTTTATTTTAGAAAAGTTAAAATGGAATAAAGATAATTTTTAATTAAATAAACAGAGTTTAACCTCCTGCTGAAGCCATTCTAAAAATAAAGAATGCCATACTATCATTCAAGCACCATTAAATATACTTGCAGAAAAGTGCCCTATTAAAAGGATAAGTGCAGGGTCCTGTACTTAGGATGGAAGAATCCAATGCACCGCTACAGACTAGGGACCGAATGGCTCGGCAGCAGTTCTGCGGAAAAGGACCTAGGGGTGACAGTGGACGAGAAGCTGGATATGAGTCAGCAGTGTGCCCTTGTTGCCAAGAAGGCCAATGGCATTTTGGGATGTATAAGTAGGGGCATAGCGAGCAGATCGAGGGATGTGATCGTTCCCCTCTATTCGACATTGGTGAGGCCTCATCTGGAGTACTGTGTCCAGTTTTGGGCCCCACACTACAAGAAGGATGTGGATAAATTGGAGAGAGTCCAGCGAAGGGCAACAAAAATGATTAGGGGTCTAGAACACATGACTTATGAGGAGAGGCTGAGGGAGCTGGGATTGTTTAGCCTGCAGAAGAGAAGAATGAGGGGGGATTTGATAGCTACTTTCAACTACCTGAAAGGGGGTTCCAAAGAGGATGGCTCTAGACTGTTCTCAATGGTAGCAGATGACAGAACGAGGAGTAATGGTCTCAAGTTGCAGTGGGGGAGGTTTAGATTGGATATTAGGAAAAACTTTTTCACTAAGAGGATGGTGAAACACTGGAATGCGTTACCTAGGGAGGTGGTAGAATCTCCTTCCTTAGAGGTTTTTAAGGTCAGGCTTGACAAAGCTCTGGCTGGGATGATTTAACTGGGAATTGGTTCTGCTTCGAGCAGGGGGTTGGACTAGATGACCTTCAGGGGTCCCTTCCAACCCTGATATTCTATGATTCTATGAAAAATACTTGTCAAACACACAAACTGAAAGAATATTGAAAGGGTCTGGAAGACTCAAGAGATTGGTAATGAAGGACAGAACCTTTCATATCTTAGTCACCATTTTAAGTTTAGCCTTTGTAGTAACTGAAAGCCATAACCACCTGATATCTGCTTGACAACCTGCTTGAAATGAATTCTTGATCTCAGTGCAAATCCTAGTAGACTGATGCCCCCATCACAGTTAGTGCCCTGGGGCCTGATCCTGCAATTTCTCTGTGTGCATAACTCCAGCTAAAGTAAGTGAGAGAGTTCTACATGTGGAGGGCTTGTGGGATCAGGCTTGTTATTATCAGACCAATAGCTGAATGGAGAGTGAGGCAGAGCAGCATAGCAATCGGGAAAGTTTGTACTCTTGTTGTCTGTCCCGTATCTGTTCCACAGACCTTAGTGAATTCTTGCCTCTGTTGAAGCCAATGACAAAACTCCCACTCATTTGAGGGGTGGCCCCAGGATTTCACCCTTTCTATCTAGCAGGCAGTCAATCCAGCACCTTTTACCGGCATTAAATTCAAGTCAACCTACCAACCAACCAAAGTTGCAGAAATGTAGAATTTCACTGAGTCAGCAAACCAGTCCTGACGATTATGAACTTTATGGTCAAATAGCACTTATTTATTGTTACCTACTTTTTTATTTCATGCTTAGAAACAGACTAGTTTAGTAGTCTGAAGCACAGGAAAAGGGAGAGGAACTCTTACATGTTCAATGGTAATTCCAGCACTGACACGGATTTCCAGTCTGAGCTTGGGTAAAACAATTAACTGACTGTAAATGGGGAGAGTGGAGGTAAGATGATCAATCAAGGTCTGTAAAAACACTTTGAAGATAAGTGCTAAGCATTGCTCTATTATGCTAAATGTTTAGCATGCTAAAGAGATAAAAACATGGAGAGAAAGACTTAGAATTTTTAAGCACACATTTTAATATTAATTTAAGGGCAAGTGGTGTTGTCAGTGCACAGCTGAATAGTGTGTGGATTTGTTCACAGGGGCATTACCACACCTGTAGACAAGCGTTTAGGAAAAAAATTAGTCAGTGCACAGCTCAGGTAGCTGCATTACAGTCTAGTTATACTTAATCCTTATTGATGCTATGTGCTGAGGAGTTCACCATGCCCTTTCTTACACATGTGCACACTCAGACATAAAAAGAGCCAAATTGTGTTGGCTGATTTACACTAATTCCTTGGAAATAATATGTCTGATCTGTACCCATTGCTAAGGGCAAATAATGCCATAAGACATTATTTAAGGCATGCAAAATATGGTTTCATTAGTTCACCTCCAAAATTCATTTGAAAAAAAAATGTGCCTGCCTAGCTAGATGCTTACATGAGAGCAAATTCCACATTAGATTTAAACATGTAAACTGGAGAATACTATTAAAGTGAGAATGACTAATAAGCAATGTTGCTAAAAACAGACAAAAGCACATACAGGAAATGGAATGTATTCCCCAGTAGCCACCGTGCATAAATACCCATACCCTAACGAGCACTAAGAAGAAAAGGGGCCATAGAGATTCATGTATACGCACTTGCTCTGACTCACATACCCAATAAGAGAGACATTTGTACAGATGGCTGCCAATAGTTTATAAGCAATTATTATATGGTAACTATAACTTCACTCCACTGAGAAGGAGAAGTTAAAGAAATCCAGAGGGTCCCATGAGACTATACATAGACTGTCTAAGTTGTGCAACTCTTTCTATACAGAGAACATATCAGTTTTAGCCTTATGTGAACTATCATTACCGATGGAGCATCTACAAAATAGCACCAAACATGGTTCTTATGTTTCAGAACTATGGAATATAACCCATGAATCACCTTCAGTCCTCTCCTCCCCAGCTCTTCGGAGCAGAATTCCAAACCTCAGTATTTATTGCTGGGGCTGCAAGCATTGCACAGGTCACACTGCTTCTCAAGTGCAGTGAAAGAAGTGGGGGTAGATAGGTGTCAAGACAACCTTTTACATGTGTCTTCACTATGATGCAATCTAAAAAACCTTTGGGCAAGATTATCCTGTGCATATCTATTCAGGCTACAGAGATTTGTGTAAATGCGGAATTAGCAGTGTTCAGTTTGATTTGGAATATCATGATTTCTGGCAGCTTGAGCAGTGTGAAAGTTTCGTTACAATTTTTTTCCTGATTCTGAATGTCATTACTAAATAAATAAAGAACAGCCTGGGATTGCTAAAAGGCACCCTTGGGTTCGTGAAATTTACATCCCAAATTCATACTTTCACATAGTTTTGACTAACAAATACCCCAGATCACAGGCACCCTAAGCTTTGAGGGATTGAGGGGGGAATTCAGAATCTGAACCTTAATCTGGGTCCAATTTTTGTAGCTGGCCCTTATGTCTATGGTGGATTGAACCAAAATTCTGGGTCTGAACACCCCAAAACTTTGGAGCATTCAAAATATGGATCTGCATTTTGTAGTTTGTGGACCCATCTGTAAACTTGAAGTGAAACCAGGTAAAATTTGATTGTTGCTCTGAGATTTTTGGATTCAAAGCACAACTCAGATGCAGGGAGGGGAGAAATCTACATGAATCAAAAATCAAAGGAAATGTTCACAAGTGAACTGAAGTCACTGTTCGCCCTCAACACATGTTTTTGCACATTTCTACTTGCAGAAACAGCGTATCAGTGCAGAACTAACACTGTCAAAACTGACGACATGTACCACAGTGCACAATAAAGTCAGGCACGGCTGTGAGAAAGTTTGCCTCCAGGCTGTGTCTCCAATGAACATTAAGGGAATAAAACCCCTGAACCAAGCATGAAGAGACATACGCTTGGGAAAATTGAGGCCAGTAGTGGTTCTTTGGAGCAGATTGGCTAAGCACTGACTACCCTGTTTGGAATAAAATACAGATACATTATAATTTTTAACTACTACTATTAATTGGATCTTTGCATGTTAATTTTGCCAGCCTGTTTTTAAATGTCAGCAGCCTGCACTAATCAGGGCATAGGTGATCATTTCTTTGAGAGGGAGGACAACCTACCTCTCCCTTCTGTGAACCTAACAGTAGCCCACTTCCTGCATTCCTTTCTGAGTCTGTGCTCCAAAAAGGCTTTTATCTGAGATTAGCTACTGTTGAGTCATTTTCGATGTCATAATTGCTGTACTTCCAATGCAATTTATGATAGTGTTTATTATATTTATAGTGCTATTGTGCTATAAGTGTGCATGGCTTTTTAAAGAAAGATGGATGCTTAAATATCTTTGAGGACCTGAGCTGCAGTCCCTTCCCCAAGGAGCCCCCAGGCTAAGTAGATACAGGATGCATGGGGGATGTGTACAAACACTGAGCAAGTGATGAAAAAGACAGGAGGATGAGTTCTCCGGTGATAAGATAGTAATGGTTGCTGAACACTGATGGTTAATATATTTATTTATTTTCACTTAAAGTCCAGTTCTACCTTCTTACACACACACACAGAAGGTTTATTTGTTTTTAGCAAATAAATACAAGTTTAGTCTTCCTTGCAGGATCAAGTAGAAGAACAGGCTGGTTATGACGCCGATATCTCTTATTCACAACAAATATATTCTTTAGTAACAGCAAAGGGATACTGAAAGCTGCTAGCAAAAAAAAATATGGCCTTCTGCATAAAAGTTCCCTTTTATTAAGTGTGCCTCACTGTAAGGATCCTTCTTTAAAAAGAAAACAGAAGGACTGACATTGGAATTCATTCTGGTGAACTGTAAAGAACTGAAACTTTCCAGAATTCAAGTACTGAGGTGGATAGCAGAGAGAGAAGCATACTGTGTAACAAAAATGAAAAAAATTACGATCACTGAGACAAAAAAATAGATCTTACTTACAAAAATTAAATATTAGAATTTAATTTTTTTATGTCTTACATTGACTACCGCACCAAAAAAAAAACTTATACTGTACATTTGGAGTGGCTATGTATACATGCAGCACTGATATGAAATATGAGTACATTTCTCTACATTCCCTGTCACTAAGAAATCCAGAAAAAAAATCATTTTTCAGACATAACCTTATACTGCAGAAGTGAGATCAGACCCTAGGTACATATTCTTGAGGCCATAATTAATCAGCAGAATTAATTTCATTAGTCTTTTAAAGCCTTCATAATTTCCAAACTTCATTTTGCACATTAATGCTTCTTTATTATATGAATTCTTCTGATGCTGAGTAGAACCCCAATTAAAAAAAAAAGTCATCCTATTATCACGTTAGCTGTCAGAATATCTAGATGCTTGAGACAGTTTTACTGGGAAAAGGAAATTGGGGAAGAGATTGAAGAAATAAACTGTGTGGGTATCTGTATGCCTTCTTGATTAGGTCCCTGTAATAAAAAAAAAGCAATTTTTTTGTCTCAATAAGCTTATTTCTCCAATCTAATGCAGATACTGAAATGAACTAATTATGTGATTGCAGGAATTCAGACAACTTAATGCCTTCTTAGGAAACAGAGCTGAGTGTCAAGGGGGTAGTTTGAGGATGGTTTAGGAGACTGTTACCCTGAGCTGTTCTACAGCATTCAGGTTTTACGTGGGTCAAAGAGCCAGGATAGAGCAGTAGAATGACATCAGATTTAAAGAATCCTCTAGTCATGTGATTCTTCTGTCCACTCTTTCTCTTCGCCCTAGTTAAGAGTGGAGAGGGTAGACCCCATGCAATGTAAAAAACAACGCATAAGACAGATCAGTAATTATTGCTCCCAAATTTCTGCCTAAGACGAAGATGTTTTCATATTATCTCAGGAAATCCCTCTTTTTAAATTCCAGTCCTTTGTAGACCAAAGATGACTCAGGCCGAGTCCTGAGGTCCTTACTTTCCAATTGATTCTGCAGCCCTTCCTCACAACGAGTGGCCTGTACCCACTGGGGTAGATGTACATTATGTCACAATTCAGAAAAAACACGCTTAAAGTCAAATATGTGCTTATGTACTTTGATGAGGCAGGGTCTGTATGCACAGGCTCATGCTGCAGGCCAGGCAGAGCCACACAGCCCCAGGAAGAGTGCCAGGAGGCATTCTACCTCAGAGACGCAAAATGCTCTCTGCGACTAATGTACTACATCCTTTCAGAGGGTATAGATTTTTTCCCCGGGTGCAGTCAGCTTGTTCTGCTAACCCACATGTGTGGGGAGAAGGCAGAACCACACTCCCCTTGCTCCCCTGCCCTCTACTTGCTAAGTGGCTCATGTGGGGGGAAATTTCAGGCCTTGTCTATAGCCAAGGCCAGCACCAATCACTGGATGCTAATTGCCATATTGGAGCTAGCAACAATTCAGTAGCAGTTTCCAGGCTCCCTGCAGCACAGCAGCTCTGTTTCTGGGCAGCTCTTTTGTGGGCCACACTAATGGAGGGTAGGGTGACCACCTTTTCAAAAGGCAAAAGTGGGTTACATACAGGAGCCTTGCTCGCACTGTGGCCCTGCCTCTACCCCTCCTCTTCCCCCAGAGGCTCTACCCCCTGGCCAGGCCTGAGCTGGGCCATGGTAAGAGCTGCCCAGGGAGCCGGAGCTGCTGTGGGGAGCACCGAACCCTCCACCTGTCCTGGCAGAGGGCCAGGGGCTTGAGAGCAGCCCCTGGCCTGTGTCCCTGTCCCACAGGGTGCGCTGCCCCGAGTGACAGGAGGGTCCAGGGCTACCCACAGCAGCCCAAGCTCCTTGGGTGGCTCTTACTTCTGCCTGTCTCCAGATTCTGGCCTAGCCAGGGGAAGGACCTTGGGGGAAGAGGAGGAACAGGGGCTAAAGCCTCATGGTAAGGGGCAGCTGAGGCCCACCCCAGCCCTCTTCCCGCCAACCTGGTCCAGGAAGAGGCTAGCACCACATCTGAACCGCAGGCAGGCACGAAGTGGTGCCGCAGGGAATCTGAGACAAATGCTGTCCCAAAGTTATTCAGCCCAGGACCAGGACTTGACTTCTGCATTTCAGAACTGTCCTGTCCAATTCAAGATGGGTGGTCACCCTAATGGAGGGGAGCCCTTACTCACTTCCCTCCCACCCCCCCACTGGAATCCCAGGCTTGCAGAACCCAGCCCTCAGTTTTTATTCAGAGCTGCGAACACCTCAGGAATGGAGGTTATTCGTAACTCTGAACAAAATCTTATAGTTGTTCGTTGAAGAGTTTACAACTGAACATTGACTTAATACAGCTTTGAAACTTTACAATGCAGAAGAAATATACAGCTTTCCTTTGAGTTTTTTTAGTAGGGTAAGCAGAGTCAGGATGAGCTCCACCCTGACATCTGGTGGTGAGGTGTGGCAAGTTGTGGAAAAGAACTTCAGGGGCCAATCTCATTTGCATAGGCACACCCACCCCGCCTAGAATGAGGCCATAGCTGCCCAAATGGTCACTTTGGCTGCTGTGGGATCCCCAGTGTCTCTGTTATTGGGGCAGAAAGAATAAATTGTTATTACCCTGATTATTGGAACTGTGCTTGGAACTGTACTTGGCCTTTTGTTATGATGGAGGGACTCACCATCAACTAAGTAGCACTCGCTCGGCAAGGGTCATGGGTTCCAAAACTCTGTGAATTGAGAGAGGCTTGAGGCAGGTATTAGTATCTGGTGGTGTGGGCCCCGTTGTGAGGGCCTGAAACACCAATTGCACCTCTGTCTCTTTCCACTGTGGAATGTCAGAGCTAATTTTGGGTCTATTAAGAGTCTTGCTACAGGTACTGTGCTGAATTCACTTTTGCCTTATAGTACACCAGCACTAAGGCTCCCACTGCTATAAGCTGAAATCACTGAGCACTGTGTCAAGTAGTGGGGAGCCAGAAGATCTAGAGTGCAGTGGTGCTGTTCGTGGATAGGCTGGCGGAGCATTCGTGAGACGGCGAGGCGAGCTGTGCAGAGCGGAGCTATTTGTGAGATGGCGGAGTGGAGCATTTGTGAGACGGCAAGCTGTGCAGAGTGGAGCTGTTCGTGAGACAGTGGAGCGGAGCAGAGCCCTGTGGGGCAGTCAGCTTCAGGACACGTAAGGTGCCCCTTACCTCTTTCCCCCCCCCACAGGCACATTTTAGCCAGACTGGGGAGTAACACTATGCAGATGAACTTTTGAACTCTGGGACTGGACTTTTTGGACTTTGGGTGATTTATGGATTGCTGGACTCAAGAGACATTTGGGTTCTGGGACTCAAGAACCCGAGGAAAAGGATGTGGCCCAATTTGCTGGGGTGGGTCTTTGCTCATGGTTTGGTTAATGAACACTAGTTGTGGTGTTTCCCCAATTTAATGCTGATATCGTTTACCTCATGTTATTAAAGATTCTCTGCTACACCGAGACTCTGTGCTTGCGAGAGGGGAAGTATTGCCTCTTTGAGGCGCCCAGGGGGTGTGTAAGATTTTCCCAGGTCACAAGGTGGGGGCTCGAGCCAGTTTTGCATTTGCTTTGATGAGAGGGAACCCCTGTGTACTGAACCCGGCCCTTGCTGCTGTCAGCTTGGCCTGGCAGAAGAGTTACAGTAGTTTACATTTAATACCATACTGTATTTGCTTTTTTTTGTCTCTGCAGCTGCCTGATTGTGTACTTCCAGTTCCAAATGAGAATCACAGAATATCAGGGTTGGAAGGGACCTCAGGAGGTCATCTAGTCCAACCCCCTGCTTAAAGCAGGACCAATCCCCAACTAAATCATCCCAGCCAGGGCTTTGTCAAGCCTGATCTTAAAAACCTCAAAGGAAGGAGATTCCACCACCTCCCTAGATAATGCATTCCAGTGCTTCATCACCCTCCTAGTGAAAAAGTTTTTCCTAATATCCAACCTAAACCTCCCCCACTGCAACTTGAGACCATTACTCCTGGTCACCTCCTCCCCATGCTGTGCTGCCCAGTGCAGTAGTCTGGGAGCTGACCTTGTTAGTGAAGACAGAGGCAAAAAAAGAATTGAATACACTAGTTTTTTCCACATCCCCTGTCACTAGGTTGCCTCCCTCATTCAGTAAGGGGCCCACACTTTCCTTGACTTTCTTCTTGTTGCTAACATACCTGAAGAAATGCTTCTTGTTACTCTTAACATCTCTTGTTAGCTGCAACTCCAAGTGTGATTTGGCCTTCCTGATTTCACTCCTGCATTCCTGAGCAATATTTTTATACTCCTCTCTGGTCATCTGTCCCATCTTCCACTTCTTGTAAGCTTCTTTTTTGTGTTCAAGATCAGCAAGGATTTCACTGTTAAGCCAAGCTGGTCGCCTGCCATATTTACCATTCTTTCTACACATTGAGATGGTTTGCTCCTGTAACTTCAGTAAGGGTTCTTTTAAATACAGCCAGCTCTCCTGGACTCCTTTCCCCCTCGTGTTATTCTCCCAGGGGATCCTGCCCATCAGTTCCCTGAGGTGTGTGGTTGACCAGTCAGTTCGTAACTCTGGTGTTCATGACTCTGAGATTCTACTGTACCCATTATTCAGGCAAACATCTATTAACTTCAGTGGGATATTTTGCCTGAGGAAGGACTGAGTAAAATCTGGGGAAGTCCTTAAGGATTTGGCCGCTCAGGAATAATAAGATTAAAGGCATCTTTCTAGCTCAGAAAATGTGAGCTATCAGCCTGTTTATATTTTTAACCTCTTAAAATTTTTAAATTCAATTCTTGAGGGTTTCCCCATAAGAGACAATACCAAGGACAAGTCAAACAGCATAGCATGAATTATTCCTACCCCCCCTCCCCTGCAGCTTTGTATTATTAAAAGAGCATGAGATGCACTTTAGGGCAGTTTATTGAGTGCATATACCATTGAATATGACAAGTAGGTTAATTGGAATGAAGGAAAATGTGATCCTCTACTATAACTGTCCCTTAAGGGGCCTGAGTTTAATGTTGTTATTATTGTGTTCTGCAACATTCTGAGAATAGCGGTGGAGCATAGGAACTGTTTGCAACAAACAGCGCTGCATAGAGTGATTTGGATTAAGTTTGACTAGAGCTTGCCCCAAGAAATCTTTCCCTGGAAAATCCTGTAGCACTCACAAATACTTCACAAGAAACAGGACTGTACTGGGTGTCCAGCTCACGGGTAAAGCAAAAGTATCATCAGAGAGCCTTGTGGTTTCCATGTCAAAGTCATGTGTCTCAAGCTTACCTGCAACTGTTATTGCAGAGCATGTGTACAGAGAAACTGGAGCTGCGAGTGAGTGTGTGTGTGTCTGTGTGTATATATGTATTGAGTGAGGAATAGATTTTCCTTTGAAAGAAAGTATCAAGAAAAATAGTACTTCATGAAAAAACTCATACAGATACAGACAGACATCATCTTCCTTTCCAAATGCAAACAGATGGACATCATACCAAAAGGACTAAAGGTAAAAAATCCATTACAATCTACATATCACACAGACTATGCTGACAGCTTGTGCCACACACTCTCAAGGAAACTGCGAAACCACCTGATCAACATCCTATACAGCAAACAGGGAAAGATTAAGAATGAGCTCTCAAGAATAACAGCTCATCTTAATTAATTAGCCTCTTACAGTTTGTATTGCAACTTCCACCTTCTCTGTATGTATATATATATATATATCTTCTTACTATATGTTCCATTCTGTGCATCCGATGAAGTGGGCTGTAGCCCATGAAAGCTTATGCTCTAATAAATTTGTTAGTCTCTAAAGTGCCACAAGTCCTCCTGTTCTTTTTAAAGATACAGACTAACACGGCTGCTACTCTGAAACCTGTAATTTTTTAGCTGTTTCTATTTGTGATGTGTTTTAATGTTCTGTTAAATTTAAATTCCAGACCCGAAGAAGAGCTGTGTGTAGCTTGAAAGCTTGCCTCTCTCACCGACAGAAGTTGGTCCAATAAAAAAATATTACCTCACCCACTCTGTCTCTCCAATATCCTGAGATCAACACGGCTTCAGCAACACTGCCAACAAATTTAATTCTGCCAGTTCTCTATGGACGTGTACTGCATGAGAGTTTTGGTTGTGCTGCACTCTAAATTTGAACCTAACTTTATATAGCCCAATCTGGAAAGCTCACCTCTTACTCATATATCTAGGCCTTATGTAAGCGGGGGAATAGTCCCGCTTTTGTGGGGAACTTTCCTGGCTTCTGTTCTACCCCAGTGAAGTGAACTAGCGAAAGGATCTGAGTCCTCGCTCCCACTTCCACTACCCAGTGGCCTCCCTGCCCTTGAGGACTCCCCTTCCACTTTCCTGTCTGGCAGAGTCCTCGCAACCCCAACAAGGCTGGGCCCAGGATTCCAGGGGGGCTCGACCCCCAACCCTGCTGCAGTCACCTAGGACAGGGGCTAGGGTGTCCCCACTCCGGGGTACTCTCTCTGCACTGGGCACTTCTCTGACCCACTGACCATTACATACAACTTAAAGGAAATGCAAGTTATTTAATCAACAATTAATTTTAAAAAGAATAAGGAAAAATGGGAAAGGTGAAAGGAAACACATCAACCCGTTCTGTGGCAGGGAACATCACAAACAGTGTCTCTGGAATGTCAGGGCAGTTCACAGTCTGTTCCTTGTAAGTCCCAGGCCTCCTTCTCAGGCCCTGGCTGTGCTGAAGGGATGCTGTGGGTTGGACACTTGCTCTGGTGGTGGCCACACGCTCTCAGGCTCTAAGTGGTAGGACCCTTCTGCCCAGTGTCGCCCCCGCCCTGTCGGGGTTACGATCCAAGCCTGGCCTGCAGAGCCTCTTGGCTGAGGTGTCTCCCTGTGCTGGGCCCGCTGCCCAGGGTCCCCCTCGCTCTCCCCAGCTGCTCACCACACCCAGCTCCAGACTGCTCCAGCCCCAGCTCCACGTCCACCACTCGGTCTCTGCACGGCTGCTGCTCTGCCTCCAGCTCCCTGGGCTGCTTCTTTGGCCCCTCTGCCTCTGGTTGCTGCAGCTCTGCTCCCAGAACAGGTCTGCTCTGCAGGCTGCTTCTGTGACTCTGCTCCCTGCACTGACCCGCTTCGTGGGCTGCTTTTCTGGCCCCTCTGGCTCTGGTTGCTGCAGCTCTGCTCCCCAGCTCAGCCTGGGCCCCTGCTTTCTCCTTAGCTCGGCCCCACTCTGTCTGAGCCCGGCAATTCCAGCTCACACAGAGGACGGGACCTCCCTGGCCTCCTGACTCCCTGATTAGCCTGCCCGCCCTGTCATTCAGGCTGACTTGGAGCATTGGCCTCTCCCTATTGTTCCTGGGGCTGTCAGTCTCAGGGTCCTGATTCCCCATCAACCCTTCCCTCTTTTTAGTACTGGGAGCTAGCAACTAAAACACCCCCACTGAATGTTAGTAAGGGGGCAACAGTCCCCTTACACTTACTCATGTAAGTAGGCCCCTTGATTTCAGTGGAATGCTCATCAGAACAAAGGCTTGACCGATTAGACCCTTATATTGTACTATTTTACTCTCACCAAATTGAACAGGAGGTTAATCCATACCTAACAGGGAAGCAAGTAAATATCCATTCACTGTAAAGCTTTACTCACATAGTATAATGAACCTGTGGGCTCGTCACTTAGTGCTGTCGTACTCCCCAGTTCAACATCCAGCCAGTAGAGGGCTCAATAATCCCCAGAATACAGGACCAGGGAGGATTGCCTGAGGTCAGTGTGGACTAGGCTCTGCAGAGACCTAGAGGCTCCATGTGCAAAGGAGCAGCAAGCTGAAGGCTGCAGACTGGGAGCTGGCTACAGAGGGAAGGCCCGAAGCAGGGACTCTTGCTGTTGGTATGGAAAGCCAAGCAGGGAAACAGCCAGTTGCCTACTGCTGGCAGGAGACTAGCAGTATTATGAGAAGGAAGATATAGGTCAGTGGCCTGAGGAGTCCCATGAGATACATTTACCCTTATATGCTGGACTGGACTGTATGTAAGAGCTGGATTAGGCACTGCTGGCTTGATCTTTTTTGAGCAGGGACCATCTTTTAGTCAGGGCTTCTAGATGCTAATATAATGCAAAATTCATAAATAAATAATAATCATACCTGGAAAACAGGCCATGATTCACAAAGGAAAACTTGAAAATATAATTTTGCAACTATACATATAAAATGACGGGGTCTAAATTAGCTGTTACCACTCAAGAAAGAGATCTTGGAGTCATTGTGGATAGTTCTCTGAAAACATCCACTCAATGTGCAGCGGCAGTCAAAAAAAGCAAACAGAATGTTGGGAATTATTAAGAAAGGGATAGATAATAAGACAGAAAATATAATATTGCCTCTATATAAATCCATGGTATGCCAAACCTTGAATGCTGCGTGCAGATGTGGTCACCCCATCTCAAAAAAGATATATTGGAATTGGAAAAGGTTCAGAAAAGGGCAGCAAAAATGATTAGGGGTATAGAACAGCTGCCATATGAGGAGAGATTAATAAAACTGGGACTTTTCAGCTTGGAAAAGAGATGACTAAGGGGGATATGATAGAGGTCTATAAAATCATGATTGGTGTGGAGAAAGTACATAAGGAAGTGTTATTCACTCCTCATAACACAAAAACTAGGGATCACCAAATGAAATTAATAGGCAGCAAATTTAAAAACAAACAAAAGGAAGTATTTTTTCCACACAATACACAGTCAACCTGTGGAACTCCTTGCCAGAGGATGTTGTGAAGGCCAAAACTATAACAGGATTCAAAAAAAGAACTAGATAAGTTCATGGAGGATAAGTCCACCAATGGCTATTAGCCAGGATGGACAGGGATGATGTCGCTAGCCTCTGTCTAGCATAACTCTAGCTGTTCCCAGTACCCATGTAATTCTTTTTTTTAATCTAAGGGCATGCCTCACAGTACAGACTCTAGATGTTTTACTTGTAGCACATACTAAAGTGTTGCGCTGTAACTGCCTTGTGCGGACCCTGTTCGTGCCAACTGAAAGGTACCTAGCTCACTTTTAACATTGTTTTGGTTGAAACAGGACTACATTAGCCTGAACTAGGTACCTGTTAGTTGTTGCTAGCAAGATTTACTCAGGGCAGTTACAGAGCAGCATGCTGCAGTTCACACCCTTGTAGTCCACACTGCGAAGATACTCCACACTGTTATGTACCTCCAAGTTTTACCTCACTTAAAAACTACTTGTTTACAAAATCAGGCATAAAAATACAAGTGTCACAGCACACTGTTACTGAAAAATTGCTGCTTTTCTCATTTTTACCATATACTTTTAAAATAAATCAATTGGAATAGAAATATTGCACTTACATTTCAGTGTACTGTATATAGAGCAGCATAATCAAGTCATTGTTTGAATAAAATTTTAGTTTGTACTGACTTTGCTAGTGCTTTTTATGTAGCCTGTTGTAAAACTAGGCAAATATCTAGATGAGTTGATGTACCCCCTGGAAGACCTCTGCCGACCCCCAGGGGTATCCGTACCCCTGATTGAGAACCACTGATTTAGACAGGCCCATACTTAGCTCTTTGCCTCAATTATATCTTGTGCCATTGCCACCTCTGAGACTCAGAAAAAACAGCCACTGACCCCCTACCACCAACAACAAAAAGGGTCCTGGTGCCAATTACAGCTAATTATTGCCAAAAAATTTTAGCGAACCATTGTACACAAAAAACAATATCACAATATGTATAACTAGATGTTATTTTATAATTTTTCTTACCTTATCCCAACACGGCACCGGAGTCCAGACATCAGGGCAGTGAACTACTTTAAAGTGCCTCACATGAAAAAATGTCCAACACATTAAATCTTTTAACTGGCAAGGCAGTACCAATCAGGCCAGTTAAAAATCAGCCAGGTGGCAACCCTAGGACCCAGTTAATTATGCATTGTGTTAAAAAGTATTTCCTTTATCCATTTAAAATTTGTTGCCAGATTTCCTGCTTCTCATAAGGATTTGAGCCTGCAAGGTGATGAGCACCCTGGTTCTGATCCAGCAATGCACTTTGGTCCAGAAACTCAAAGGAATTTCAGTCAGATCAATGGGAGTTAGGCACCTAAATACCTTTGAGCATCTGAGCCTTAAGCAGCTGATTACCTTTAATGATGTAGTCCTATTGACTGCATAAGTAGGCCCACTGACTTCACTGTGTTAATTTCCCCACTTAGGGGGAGATTTTTAAAGGCAAAAATAGACAGTTTGGCACCCCAGCTTCCTTTGATATCCTATGGGAGTTGCGTGTTTATTTCTCAGTTTAGCCTTTGAAAATCTGCCCCACAGTGTTTGGTTTTGGTACTGCGCCTAGTATACTGAACCTAATAATATTCTGGTTACTGTTATTTACTGGCTCACTACAGTGAGTTCTTGAACTAACTGCTGTGTGTTGCTTAGTATTAAGTTGAGAATAACATCTCATTGTGTTTGCTCTAGAACAGTGGTGTGCAAACTGAGGGAGAGGAGTGCAAGAGGTTCTCTGGGGGTGACACAAAGAAACTGGGATCCAGTGGGTCCTGCAGGATCTGCTGCCATAATGGCAGGAGTGGGCTAAATATAGAGTGGCTATTGTGGGGCAGGACAGGAGGGGGATTTAAAAAATAGTCCTCCCGCACCGCAAACAACATGATTGCCCTGGCCACCAGCCGCTGCTCTCTGGCCACCCAGAGTTGAAGGCAGCGCCGCCACCAGCAGCAATGTGGAAGTAAGTGTGGGTGGCCTATTGCTGTCCAGGGTGTTCATGTTGTTTGCGGCACAAGAGGACAATTTTTTTAATCCTGCTCTCGTCCCACCCTGCAACAGCCAATGCCACTTGTTCCCACGTTGTTTGTTGAATTTTTATCCTGCTCTTCCTATTAAGGCAGCAGGATCCCAATCCCGCTGCAGAGTAGAGCCCTTGCAAAAAAAAAAAAAAAACCAACAATAAAACAGTTTCAGATTACAAGTAATGGATGGGGGGGAGGGTGCAACTGGAAAAGTTTGTGCACCACAGCTCTAGAACTAGTTGTTCCAAGAAGCAATCATTTAATTTTCTATTTGCTGTATATTCCTGTCAATTATTCAGATTAGTCAGTAAATTAGAACAAAATTAATTCATTCCTTGATGGCTGAAAAAGTGAGCAGAGAGGAAAGAAATAGGACTATTGTTCTTAGGAGGATCTGAAGGTGGTAACATTGTCCAGATAAGGAAATATTTGGGAACACATCAGCAGTGTGATATTCCAGCTGGATGGTGTAAGCAACTGTTTTATTAATGCTCATTTTCAGACAACAGCAATGAAATCATGTCTCCAGCATATGAAGGTCAGACAACAATGTTTTGTTAAACCCATCAAATTATACTCACCACTGAATACATGTCGTCAGCATACACTGAATAAACAGAAGGGGCTGATGGTCTAGCAACCCAAACAGAACAATGTTGCCACAATAGAAGCAGAAAAAAGTGCACTGATCTTTTTATTTGCCGTGTACTAAGAAGCAGGATTCCCTAGACGAAACAGATCTTATGACTTTTTTCTCTCTCTTTTATTTGGCAAACTGAATTTAGTGGCTTCAGAAGCAAGCCACTCTGTCAGCTAGCATCACCTGGCAGCAGAAGAATGTATGAAAGTTCAGTTCAACATTTTTATTGTTTAATAAAATATAAGTCTGACCTTCAGCCTCACCCAAAAGGAAAAAAACTATTACCCAGTGTGAAGATACGTAAGGACATCTGAATACATGTTGAAACTGGTACAGAGGTCCTACATTCATGGTCACAATATAAGAATTGAGATCAAATTTATAGTAGTTTTGTATATATTTTCTTATATCAGATATTTATCTACCAGGTTCCAGCAGTTCACCTTATTCCAAATATTGAAATTGTTAAATAGGCATAGGTTTACCCCAGCTTTTGTACAAAGTGTAATGGGAACTTCCTGGAGTACAGATGGTATCAGAGTCTCAGCTTCATAGGACATCTCTTCAGAAAGACAGCATCTCCTCCAGCAGTACCATAACTAGAGTTTCCACATCCCACAAAACTTTCTGAGATTTCAGAAAATTTCCCATTCAGCATCAGGACAAACCTGCAACCTTTTGCAGTTTTTCCTACAGAGGGAAAGCTACCCTAGAATAGATAATGGCCCAGGGGCTATCACACTCACTTGGGATGTGGGAAACCCAGGTTTGAGTCCCTATTATGAATCAGGCATAGCAGAGACCAGACCTGGGTCTCCCACATCCCTGGTGAATGCACTTGGCTCTACAGTCAGTCTGTCTCTCTTTCAGTTTCTCCAGCTGGAACTGTTCAACTTTGTATAAATAATAACATATGCCTTGGGAGAGACTGAGAGACTGATTCTACAGTCCAGTGGTTAGGTCACTCACCTGGGATTTGGGAGACCAAGATTCAAGTGTCTCCTCCAAATTAGGCAGAGCAGGGTATTAAGCTGTCTGGAGAAGCTCAAGAGCATGAGTTCAAACCTCAGGGCAGACTGTGAAGAAGTAAGGCACAAACCCCAAATTGATTGTAAGATCTATACTTAGATGTCACCAACCAATTATCAAGTGTAAACTCCTCAAGCACTATAGCAGCCTTAACATAGAGTCACAGACAGTTCCCTTGGGTACTCCGATCGATTGCGCTACCCAGGCAAGCCTGCCTTTCTGATTGATGGTCCCCTTACAGCAAAAATCACAACAAAATTCAGATTACGTCCAGTCCCAAAGGAGCTGTCACTTACCCCAGGCCAACTGCACTTTAGATCTCACACCAAAGACAATGCTTGTAGTCAATTCTATAATAAACTATCTGAAGATTTATTAGCTAAGGAAAAGAAATGAGAGTTATTTACAAGGTTAAAGCAGGGAAACATACATACACAAATGAGATACAATCTTAAATTCTAAAAGGTGATAGAAGTTTCTGTAGTATGCAAGCTCTATATGTCCTTCAGGGCTAACTCAGGCTAAGCAGCTGCAGATCCCTTGCTTATGCCTAGAAATCTCACCTTCCCAAAATCCAAGCAGCATAGAGATCTGTGTCTTCTTGTTAGGGATTTTTATCCCCTTGCCCCCAGAGTTCAAGCTGATGGGATGAGTTCACCAGCATGTCTCCTCTTCTTGAGGTGGGGGAGGAATGTAATTAACAAAGTCTTTGTTCTTTGATGTTTCACATTTGTTTCAATGGGCTTTCTTGGTAGGCAGGGCCTAACATCTTCCATAGGAATCCAGCATTTTACATTAATTAATGATTCTTTCCTGTTTGATGACACAATTACAGAGGATTACAATGCAAACACTTAATGTCATTTTATAACGCGGGGTACAGATGTTATAGGTGAGATTAATGCATGCAGCAATTTACAAGCATTCCATAATGTCTAAACACTAAACACATTTTTAGAACTCTAATACCTCTTTTAGCAACACTAACACACAGGTGAGCCAGACTGGTTTCTGCTGTGTACTTGTCAGTGTTCAGCTCAGGCCTAGGGACCTTGTCATGAGCTGGCATCTGGTTTTCCAGCATCACATAGGGACTTGAACCTGCATCTTCTAGGGTGAGTGCCATAACAAGCAGGCTCTTCTGGAATAGAGGTCACTCTTTCTGTGACCAGAAATTCCATCCTGGACCCAAGAAACCTTTCCTGACAAAAGCTTTGTCAAAACTGGTACACTGCCACAAAAAGTTTCTAGTATTTTTCATCCAAAAAAAATTTCACCAGAAAACTCTCAACCAACTCTAACCATAATCCCCAGTATTATGCCGGGGCATTTGTACAGCACTGGATCCAGAGAAAGAGTACCCGCTATGAAATCTGTAACACAATCTGTAGCACCCTGCATTTTCCTTTGCTATCTCTTCAACTCTGCCCAGCTTATGCGATAGGATGTGATCACAGCCCAGAGTCATTTAGTTTCAGGCTGAGCGGGTGAGTCAGATCCCCAGCCTCTTTACACCACTGCAGCAAGGAGGCTTAAAGCCGTCTTAAGGTAGCTGTTGTGGAGTCCTCTGTCACAGAGAAATGGAAACCTAAGTAGGTTCAGGGCTGGCATAGTGAGCATTCTGGGGTGGGCCAGGGTGGAGATAGGGCATATCAGGGGCAAGTGGAGGTGTGATCCAAGCTGACAGAGAAGATCCTTGAAGTTGCTATCCACCTGTGGAAGCGAAAACACTGTTCTAACGTGCACTGGGAGCAGGTTTGTTCAGTAGGACTGGAAGGTGCTCCCCTTTGCTCCCAGGTATGCTGAGCATCCAACCACCTTTGCCTACATCACAGTTGTCTTCTGTGTATTGGTCTGGTCTAATATTCAGTATGCCATTACTACATTGGTCAAGGAGCATACGAAAGTCTGTGACCAGGAGAGAACACTCTTATAGATAAACATGCTGCAGAACAAAGTATGCGACAACGCAGGGTGCTACTTCTGCGAAAGAGAGGCTTTGAATCAGCACATGTGATAGCTGCTGAAGGAAGCACTATTGAGTGGAATGGTTATAAAGAAAGCACAGTTGATAGCTCACTTTCCAGTTGCTATTAGGCTATCTGATAAAGTGAAATGTGGGGCCAACTTATCAACATGAGAGTAGGGACCAGATTTTTAAAGGTGACGAGGGCAGTAAGAACTAGAATAGAATAGAATCAGGGGTGCTGGAACAGAGAGGGCCAAGGCATCATGGCCCTCCAACTTTTGGAAAGTGAGTGGGCCTGACCCAACCACTTTTTGCCACAGGCCCAGCCCCGTGCCCCTTCTCTTTCCCCCTGAGGCCCTGTCCCCCGGCCAGACCAGCAGTTGGAGTCCAGCCAGGGAGCCGCAGACCCTTCACCTGCTGGGAGTGGGGGGCGGAGAGCAGCCCCCAGCTGTGGGGGAAAGAGGAGGGACAGGGCCACCAAGGTGGTGGGGCCTCATGGCCTTCCCACTATTAGAAAGACTCCATTTCCCCTGAATAGAATCCCTGATGAAACTCCAACACAGTGGATTTACACCAGGGACTAATGGTGAACCCAATCACGCAAGGTGCTGAATGGCCTCATTCCCTTCAGTCCACAGTAGGTATCCAGCACCTTGCAGACAACTATACTTGCTCATGGTATGGTAAAACAGGGAACCCATCCAAAAAGCTTACTCTTGCATTCTTTGGTCTCTATTTTCAAAGTGACTATTGATTTTGGGTGTTCAGTTTGAGACTCTTTAAAGAAGCCTGATTTTCAGCTCATGCTGAGCACCCGCCCTCTGTAAATCAAGTCCCGTTACAGTGTCTCAGGTTCGGCTCCCCCCAGACTGAGGCACTAATCACTTTTGAAAATTAGATCCTGAGAATGTGTTTTTTTTCAGCGGCCATATCTAACCTTCTTGGATGGCAGGCTGTAGCTCTTGAGTTGCATTGGTACTTTCTTGTCAAGGGTTGTGGCTTGAAGATGGAACTGATCTTCATGAAGGTGTTCAGTACTTGGTGGTGGTGGGCATTCACGTCTTTATCCAGTTTGTTGTTTCTGGTTGATGCAGTGTGAGAATCACTGCTCTGAAGTCTCCGTAAGGTCTTGAGATCACCAAGGATGCCTTATGTGATGCTCATTATTTTATATCAATTGCTAATATGCTAGAACAATGGAAACATGACAGTTATTTATTAATCTCTAGAATGAAGGATTTTATGTCCTAGCATTCTTTTGGCAAAATGCAGTAACAGAGCCACATTTAGCCATATAGCAAACCGTGTTAAAGCACGGTGCTAACTTATTTCTTTCTGTCCAAGTAGAAAGTTGTATGATAACTGCCTTTCTAATGAGACAAACACAGTAATCATTACTTTTATGTAGTGGTTGTAACCAGTTGTTTGAAATTCTGGTTGCTGCAGTTCTTTGATCTGTTTTTCCTATAGTTTGCATTGAAGCCATTGTTAGTCGTTTCTACATTTAGAACTTCTATTGATGTCTCAATAAGCAAAAAAAAAATTGATATGAATTTATAACGCTGTATTTATATTGTGAAAAACTGATATGCCTAATTTTTACTGTGTGGGCGTATGCAATTTAGATTCAATTTGGAATTAATTTAAGCAGTCCATTTTTTATAATAATTGACAGTTCAAGAAAGAGCATTTATACTCTGCTTTTTGTACACTGATTTTTGCTTTAATTATAAGGAATGCTTTCTTCTTCTGATTGAAAAGAAGCTAAGTTAGGTTAAGGCAAATGTATACAGATATTTACTTTTCATAAATAACATTTCATTTAACAGGTATAAAGAGGTGGTCAATAGAGAGATTCAAGTCTACAACAAAGAAGGGACAAGGTGAGGGGCAGTCAGGTATTACTGAATTATTTTTGTTAATTTTGTTTTAAAGTATATAACAGGTGTGTATAAATGTTGCATATATCCCTCTCCACCACTCTTCATATGGTACCTTTCTTAGACTGAGAGTTCTTCAGGACAGCATCTTCCTATGTGTTTATGAACCATCAGGGCTCTCATTCTGACTGTAGCCTTAGTACACTAATGTACACATGCTTAATAATAATGCCACAATATTTAGTTTAATCATCATACAAATAGGGATTTCCATTATGGCAAAAGTGAAATTGCTGATATGTGAAACATAAACAGGTTGAGAAAAAAAATTCAAAGTTCCTTCCTACAACTGTCTTGTTCTGGTTACTTCTGTCTTTGCAATATTTCTGATGAATAAATAAAGATGAATAACCAATAAAGTACATGATTCTTTATAGAAAGGAGGTGATGTTGAAGAAAAAAGAAAAAAAAAAAACCAAATGAATGTAAGAGGTGGGAGGCATGAGAAGAAAGGAATAGAATTGTAGCAGGGAGGAGTGAAATCAAGCCGGATTCTATCCTCATCTACATCACAACCCATTGGCTTCAGTGGGGTTGCATAAGAGTAACAGATTTTAAATTTGACTCTGAAGGAAGAAGTTGTGTCTCAAAGGAGTTCTCCTTTCTGAACTGTTGTGGAGACTATCTGCTGCCCCAGCCCAGATGATTAATGAACTAATACAGTATGATCATTCCTAAACATATTTCACAAAGGGCAAATTCAGACCTTTTGCAAGCTCCAATAAAGGCAAAAGAATTATTCCTGCTTACACCAGGTCTGAATTTGGCCCATAATGTCCAGGTTACCTGTGCAGTAGAAAGTAGTTTTAGTCCATTATTGATATGGAGGCTAGTTTATTCCTCCTTTGCAGAAAAAGGGATGGTGCATGATGCTTTAGTTAGGATTTATTTCAAGAAAGTGAGAGAGATTAGTGTGCCTAACTAGAATGGGGTTATCTTTATTAAGGCCTGGTAGGCAAAATTTAACTCATAGAATTATGGCAAAAAGTAATGTCTCTGATATAATTTAATGTATTTCTATACAGGAGGAAGATACCTTGCTGCAGGACCAAATAATGTAATCTTGAGAGGAAGGTGATTTCCAGAAGGCAGCCAAATCTGAATGTTTGGCCAAGTATCATCATCAGAGGCACACGAGAAGCCTTTTTTTTTTTTTTCCTGGTCAGAGAATGTACCAGAAGAGGGTATAACAAAATAACAGAGGACAGAGCCACTAAAAGATGCCTGTAAATCCTCCAGATTATCTAACTCACCTGTAGCAAATCCAGAATGGTTTGAGGAGATGCCCTGTTTTGGCATCTGGAAGACTATTCTATTATGAATGAGCTCACAATGCCTGCATTCTTACATGATACAGCTGCACCCTCATTTACAAAAGTAGTGTTTTGGGGGCAGTATTGCAGAACAGACAGAAAACAACATGCCAGGGTTTTGGATTAGGAATTTAGTGCAAATACCCAGTCACGTTCAAAACATCTCTGATTGGAGGCACTCATTTTTTGTGGAACTACTGTGAGCCATTGCTAGTGTTGATAATACTTCGATTTTGATTTCAGGAAACAGTCGATTGGCCAACAGAAGAGATGCCTGTATAAGTGTACAGCCTATGGGTACAATAAACAGTTGTTATAATACTTTGCATCTTCAGAGTAATGCACAAACCTAATCCACACAACACTGATTTAAAGTGTGGTTCTACTGTGAAAAGTGACCTAAAATCGCTTCATAGGGTTTCTTCTGTTTCTGTGAGTTCCACATCATATTTGCTCAATGTACAAGTAAAAAGACAGTATTTCTAAGTGGCAGCTCTGTCAACTCAATCTGGGATCTGAAAGTTAAAACTGTATTTCTATGCACCATTGCCTGTACTAGATTGTGCAGGCCAGACTCTGCCCTCTGGTACACCTGTCAGACCCATCAGTTGAGATCTTCAAAGCTTACAAAGGGACTTAGCCACAAAATTCCCATTAATTTTAATGGGAGTCATAGAACCATAGAGTTAGGAGGGACTGCAAGGATCATCTAGTCTAACCTCCTGCCAAGATACAGGATTTGTTGTATCTAAACCATGTGGTTAAATCCTCTAGTCACCTTTGAAAGTCTTACCTGTTGTTTTCAAAGGGGGTGTATTCGTGTAAATGGCCTTGTCTACATTCAGGCTTTTGTCAAGTTCTCCTATCATTGCTGTCACACCGGTGCAGCACCACCACTGCTAGACACAGGGGGAGAATAGGCAGGGCTCAGACATTTTCACTACCATTTTTTCTAGCCCTGCTCTGAGGTAAAGTGGTAAAAATGACAGTGACTGTTCCACACTTGTGCTCCCACCATGCCTATCGCCAGTGGCGCTAAGGTGGGAGAATTGCACAAAAACCTGAGTGTTAGACCCGGCCTTGGAAATGAGTAGCCAATCCTTTTAATGATGTGTGAGCCAGAATAGAATGCAGTGCGCTCTCCCTTAGCTATAGTTGCTCTGCGGGTCATTAACTTCAGTGGGACAGCTTATGTGAGCACAAAGCCCAGTGCAGGGACCAAGGGAGGCAGTTTGTGGCCCTTCTCTATCCTGGGGTTGCTGGGTTTGGCGCCTGGTGCAGATCACAGATGTAGGAATAGTAAGAATGTCTAGTTGCTGCTCAGATAAAGGAGATTTAAATCCCCCTTTAGTTTTTATTGGTCATGAATTTTTGCCATTGCGTTACTGCCTGTGCTATGCAGCTTCTATGCAACATGGGGTTCAAAAATCAGTCCATAAAATCCAGAGAGGTGCTGCTATCAAATTGCCTGCCCCCTTTTAATAAGCCACTAAGTCAAAGTCAGATGATCAGATGGTGATGACCAGGTGCTGCTTATCGCCAGAAATGAAAATTGCACGTGACAGATTTTTTTAAAAGAGCAAATTGCCTGTTGTTTAGAAAAACAGAGGATTTAAAAAAAAATGTTCTTCATTTTTTTCTCTAATTTCTGACTCGTGCAATCTGGCATCACTGTACACCATGTGCCACAAAGTCGCCTCTCACAACACCTGCTAAAGATGGGGTGAAAAAAAATAAACCTGCCTTCATCTGCTTTCTCCCATTACCAAGAGTGCCTGATTTTAATCTTGCCATAAAAAAACAAAACAAAAATAAAAAGAGGCTTTAAGCAGACAGTAAACAACAGGTCAGAAAAATACATACAGGTTACCCCTTTTTCCGCCAGCTGGGTGTTACAACCATGTCCATAAAAACTTTAGCCCTGGTCACAAATAAATTCTGCACGTCATCTCAAAATATAGAGCATATTGTGAGATACATACAGTAGATTTCAAAGCCAGAAAATATGGTTGATGCCTCAGAAGAAAAGTTGGCACAATAATAGTCTAAATATCAAGAGGCAGAAAAACATATCACATCTCAAGGAATATTTAATGTTGCAGTAGATTTAAAGAGACATCATCAACCTTCATAGGCCCAGCTTTACCTAATGCCCTTAAATGTTCAAATACAGTACTTTTTTTTGCAAGTGAATAAGGTCATCGTGCAAAGTCATATGTGTGTACTTAATGTCATACACGAGTAGTCCCACTGACTTTAACGAGACTCCTCCTGTGAGTACAGAGCCCAGTGCAGGAACCTAGAGGTTACTATAACACTAGTTGGTGCCGCTCCTCCATGCTGTGTCTGCTGGGGGCCCCTTGGGCCCCTGACACATATCAGAGCAGCTGTCATGGCAACTTGTATCCCAGCTGTCGTGGCTTCTAGGGCCTTTGAGCAGATGGAGAATAGCCTGAGCACATGAAAACCTCATCCATACCTTTTCCCACTCCTAGCATGCTGCCTACGTGGCCCCAGCAGGCCTGCGGAACTAGGAGCTTTGGGGGTGCCTAGACAAAATCAGTGTTGCTGGGGAGCCTTACAGTGGCTTGGCAGCTACTTCATATTGGCACATCTGTTGTAAACTGGAAGTAGGCTATTGATGAATCAGGACTTCATTTGGACCATCTCATTGGTTCAATTGTCATTTATTGCAATAGAGACAACACATCTCCAGAATCTTTCAAGGTTTCGATGGTGCTGCCCACAAAGCCCCAGTGCTACATTATGCAGCTGTTGGAATTTTGTGTGTGGGTATCAGATCATGGATATGAGGTGTGATAACTTTATTACAATTCTTTAATTGTAAGCACAAGAAAGATCAGATTCTCAGCTCCCTGGCTAAAAGCAAAGGAAAAGATCTCCCCTGAAGTTGCTTGCATTTCTCTGTTCAATGCAGCGATAACTACTTTCCTAAACTCCTCCGAGTGGTAGGATGAAAGTCCCTCAATTTGTAATCTGTGTTCAGCACCTTGTGCAGCTGAATCAGGCTGCAGTCATGGCTACCTACTGAGTCGCCACAGGTTGGTAGCCACAGATCCTAATTTATAGTGCAGTCGTTACTAATTAAGGTGTTTCCCCCCTGCTTAGCTTAAGTAATAACAATATGCTCCATCACAAATACCTCTGATGATGAAGGGGTCCATAAAAATATTCTGGTTTATTAGAATGAAACAAATTGATTAATTAAAATGTACGAATAAAGTATTTTTCCAAGTTTTCACTTCTTAAAGATTTTTAAAAATTTTTAATAACAAATTCTTAAAATAATAAATAGGATAAGATTATTTTTCCTTCCTCCAGATTTCTATCCTTAATTAAGTTTGTTTTGTGTCTAATGACATTGCATCTTCTTTCACTGAATAGTTCAAACTGCAGCCTTGTACTTGATCTATTGTAAGATTTTTTCATCTGCAGATTAAAAGAAAAACATGTGAACTCTTAAAGACTATAAGAGTTTGAGCTGTTGATGCAAGAACGGGTAGGATTTCTATTATATCTGTTCTTTAATTATGGAATAGCATGTGAGGGAAGACTCTTAATTCATTATTAGGTTCCTGACTCTGTTACATATTTTAGAGGATGGCATATATAATTGGAAGAAAAAATATATATGACAGTAGAGTAAAAGCAAGGGAATTGTTCAGAATCCTGTAGTCCAAAGTAAAAGATACCAACAATATTTTAGGATTGGTACTCCCCAGCAGCCTCTCTGAACTCTCTTTCAGGTTACATGCATAGCATAAGTCACTGCCTGATAGTTTAACTGGAAAAGAAAAATATAGACACAGCAATGATTGCATTCAATCATAAAATTCAATCAATACAGTTGAGACTAAATGTTCTGTGCCCTAGCAGAGTGCTATAGTTTTTTCCCCTGTCTTATTCTCTACAGAAACGATTTTTCATTTCTAAAGGATAACAGTTGTTCCAAGTGATCTAGCATATGTAGTTGAGTCTCTCAGAGTGAACTATGTAGGTCAGAGCAGTATTGTTTTCTTTGATGTACCTTAATGTCAGCTCTTCTTTGGATGGATAAGCCACTTCAGAGTACTTACTTACTGTTTCATGAAACTCTCCTAACGGAATCTTACAGTTATCCCAAAAGAAGTTCAGATGGGGCTATAATGATATTTGTATTCAAATTGGGGGCTTGGCGGGGCAGCAAAATACAGCGCTTAGCCTTTCACTTCGGGACACCCAGGCGTAAATTTCAATCGGTTCACAAGTGAAAATGAGTTTGGTTGTCTCAACAAAATCCCCTTTGTGCACATCACAAAACCACTACAGGTCTTGGCAAATTAGCAGTTTCTGATAACCCAGAACTGGGATTGGAATTAGGTCTAAATGAGGCTAGGACACGGGAACCTTATCCAGCTAAAACAAACTAACTTGGCTTCTGGCCCACAGAGATACCACGTGCTAGTCATGATTCTTAGGGAGAAATATTGGTGCTAACAGAAGGTCTAGTTTGGTATTATCCGTTTCTCATCCTCATTCACTATTTTGAAAAAAGGAACCAGTTCTTCTCCATGCCCTATGTCCCAACAAAAATCAGCCAACACCCAACCACGACACCCCCTCACACTCCTTGCTCCAGACACTCCAATTCCAACTTTCTCAATACACATTTGTCATAAATATAAAGGGAAGGGTAAACCCCTTTAAAATCCCTCCTGGCCAGAGGAAAAATCCCTCACCTGTAAAGGGTTAAGAAGCTAAAGGTAACCTCGCTAGCACCTGACCAAAATGACCAATGAGGAGACAAGATACTTTCAAAAGCTGGGAGGCGGGAGAAAAACAAAGGGTCTGTGTCTGTCTATGTGATGCTTTTGCCGGGAACAGAATAGGAATGGAGTCTTAGAATTTAGTAAATAATCTAGCTAGGTATGTGTTAGATTATGATTTCTTTAAATGGCTGAGAAAATAGCTGTGCTGAATAGAATGAATATTCCTGTCTGTGTGTCTTTTTTGTAACTTAAGGATTCTCTATGTTTTGAATCTAATTACCCTGTAAGGTATTTACCATCCTGATTTTACAGAGGTGATTCTTTTCTTTTTCTTCTATTAAATGTCTTCTTGTAAGGAAACTGAATGCTTTTTTCATTGTTCTAAGATCCAAGGGTTTGGGTCTGTGGTCACCTATGCAAATTGGTGAGGGTTTTTACCAAACCTTCCCCAGGAAGTGGGGTGCAAGGGTTGGGAGGATTTTGGGGGGAAAGACGTTTCCAAACTACGTTTTTTCAGGAACCCAGATAAAGTTTGATGGTGGCAGTGGAAGTCCAAGGGCAAAGAGTAAAATAGTTTGTACCTTGGGGAAGTTTTAGCCTAAGCTGGTAAAAGTAAGCTTAGGAGGTTTTCATGCAGGTCCCCACATCTGTACCATAGAGTTCAGAGTGGGGAAGGAACCTTGACAACATTCTTCTCTAGGAAACATCAAAGGTTCTTCCTTAGCTGTCCGGAGCTTTAAAAGACTAATGATAAAAAAAAAACAAGCCCTAAAAGCCCAGGCTAAAGTGAAACCATGCCAACAAATCCTAAATAAAGGTTTGCAATTCCAAGCCATCTTCATTTACGTTTGGGAGGGACAGTAAGTGACAGATTAATAAATCAGGATTTTGATGCCCCGTCATTACGATCAGGTTAAAAAGTCCTATTATCTCATTTTTGACTAAAAGTTCTGATTCATACATTCTTCCAAAACCCGTGGGATCTTGGCTTGTCTGCTGTGTTTATTAGATGTGGCTGAAGACTACACTGACTTTTTAGAAAACACTCATACACCCTTTTTTTTATTTTTGGTCATGAATCTGTGTTTCTTGTTTCAGTCACACTGCTTGTCTCCCGTTCTTACTAACCCCTACTTCCTCCTCCCCTTCATTAGGTGGTTCAGCACCTTCAGTGAGTCACACAGAGCAAGCCGACAAATGAAGTAGAGTTTCATTTCATATATATTACTTAGGAAACCTCCATAATGTCATTCGTTGAGCGTAACTCATTCAGGAGAACAGGCTTTAATGGACTTCCATTTTTGTGGGTGTCATTTGGATGCAATTTCCACTACCATCATTTGTGCCTACAAGTTAAGTCACTTCATATGTCTGTCTCTGACTTCACCCAAAAAACCAGAGATTATTTTAGATGGCTAAGTGACCTAAATTGCCAGCACAAATGATTGTGGATGCAAAATTGTGTCTGCGGTTTACACCCATGAAAAGGAAGCTAGCTCCAGGAAACTTTGACCTTAAACTGTACCATGTTCTAAGCCTAATGAGGTAAAAATATATCCCCAACATTTATTTTTAAAATAAATAAATGTATTATAACTTTTCAGTTGGATTCTAGTATCTAGCGTATAGTTGTGTTCATGTATTGTATCAGTGCAAGTCATGGTATGTGGAGCTGTATAGCCCATCTTCTAAGAAAGCCTGGAAGCAAGGACTTTTTAGGCCTAAATGTTTGTGCAATATGGTCCCAGTTCAGCAAGATATTTAAGCATATGCCTAACATCAAGCATGGAGCAGTCCTCATGAAATCAAAGGGACTGATCATGGAGGTTAGGCATGTGCTTAAGTATCTTAGGGAATCAAGGCTATATTAGTTGATTTGCTAATAGGTCTGACATTAGCTATCTTGTTAAGTAATTTTAAATAAGTGTGCTTTCCTAAATCAAGCCCTTAGTGCATAAGCCTCAGAGAAACAAAATGGCTGTTCTTGTCATCCTAGAAATAACAATGAATCCTAGTTTCCTGTTTAATAAGAATATGATTTTGGGACTCCTTTAAGGATCAGGTATTAACAAGGCATTATGAGAGTTCTTAAATGATATCTCAATTGCAGTCCTTTTTCCAAAGACTTTGCAAAGATTAGTTTAGCTAAGAAGAAAATTAATTTCAATCTGGGATCGATTACAGTCTCTTCTAGTATGTATGTTTCACTGGTAGGTCAGTTCTGAAAGATGCATAAATTACTAAGTACACTTTCAAAGTCTTGCAGTTCCATTAACAGTTCCCATGTTATTTTTGCCAGGAAAAGATTTCTAGTTGAAGAGTTTATTGCAACTGATATACACTGCATTCAGGGGCTACATTATGATAAAATAGGTCAAGCAGCACAGAATGCAATTATTTTGACTGAACTATGGTTAACAAGATGCATGTAATAAATGCCTCAGGAGAACAATCACATGGGCTTGCTGCACATGATACCACAGCAGGATACCAATAGCTTCAGGTTCCAGCTAAATGGCATCATGGTGTGCTCTTTCGGGCAAGAAAATAGTTCTACAATTGTTTGAATGTGAGCTCCTCAGCTTACATGATATAACCTGACAGTTTAAAGGGTCCCACAAGTACATTTTCACTGAAGCCTACACAATTTATACACACTCAGCTACACTGTTTTTAACATAAAGCAGAGGGAGAGCGAAAAAGTAATTAACGAAAGATGTGATGCCTTATGAAACTCACTCTTGGCATGACAGACTGCGCAGCTGCCTTCCCACTTATTTCTGGATAAAGACACAAAAAGTCAGGAGACAGAAGTTACCGTGAGGGATTAGAGGTGGGCCCAAACCAAATCCCTGGATCCAAACAACCCTGAACTTTATGAGAGGCAAGATGGACTCTCAACTTTGAAGTGAATCTCCTTTGTAGTGAAATAAACTACCATGTTGTCTGCCTCAATTTCTTGGATTTTTCAGCAGTTAATCTCATCCTTAGTAAAGCTGAGGGAGTATATACTGTACATCCGATATCAAAACAAGCTTTACATAGGTATGGAAAATAAGACCTTTCTTTCTTTCTTTCTTTCTTTCAATAATTTGCAATTGCATCCAAGAAGCCTATATTTGAGGATGACTGCATTTACATTTTGGCTGCCTTCACCACTCCAGCCTAAGTTCTCTTATCCCTCTGCCCCCAGGCTCTGGCAGTAGGGAGCTGCTGAAGCCTTTCCCTGCTGCCCCCCCTCTACCAGAGCCTTTCACTGACACGTGTAGCTACACACCACAGTGTGGACGCAGCATGCTTTTCCCTGTGGCGTGTAGCTACATGTACACAGCATGTCAGGCCACTGCCAGTTATGTGTAGTGTAGATGTAGCCTAAGTGCTTTAGTATTAGCAGACATCTGTGCAGCGAGATTTGCACGGTTTAGGTTTCTGGCATGGAGGAGAAGGAAACAACAAAATATTTTCATGCTACCAAAAATTAGTCTGCTTCCCGCAAGGAGAATTATTTAACAAAATGGAATTTCCTTCACTTTTTTTGTTGTTTTTTGTTTCCTTCATCATGTTTTGTTTATTTGTGTGGGAAAAAACATGGTGCAAAATACAAGAATTCCAACTCACGCCAAATAGATACTAGAAGCTTCTTACGGTATAAAAATGTAGTTTGGGGGGATTTTTTTTTCTAAATGTCATTTTTCTAAATGGCAAAAGCCCTATTGTAGGCATAGTTGTACTAGCAAAAAAAGTGCTTTTGCCAGTATAACTTATTCTGTTTGGGGAACTGGTGTAAGCTATACCAGAAAACATTTTTCTAGTGCAGATCAGATCTGAGCCAGGCACAGGGTTAGCAAAATGGGTGTTTACAATGTTACTAATGATCAATACTGGTACCATAGTAAGAAAATGAGAACAATTTATTTTAGGAGAATATAAAAAAGAAACTGTCAAACTGAGCATCAGAGAAGGACAAGAGACACAGAATGAGGACGCTGTAGTAAAGGCCAGGAAGGAGAAGTGGACAAAAGATGGCTGGGAGGATCAAGCTTTTTTGACCTTTCTTTATATCTGACACACAGTATTAATTAATGTAATCTCAAAATACATACATTTAGGCTATAATTCTGTTATATTGAGATTCTGTTGATGCAAGCAAGCCAGTCAAAGGATTTGCTCTTGTGGCTTATGACGGCAGCAAAATCCTTCTAAGAAATTAAAGGAAAGGATGAATGAGAGAATTCAAGAAGAGGCAGGGTCTAGTTGTCTAAACTCGTGATTGGGTGCCAGAAGACTCCTAAATTCTATTCTAGCTTTGTGCTAACTTGCTGCAGGGCTTGGGGCAAGTTCCTTTTTTCTTTTGCCTCCTTGGGGTTCTGTTTACCTCTTGGTAAAATGGGGATAATTCTAAATATTTGCATAGTGAGGTTAAATTGGTTTATTGTTTATAAAGCACTTTGAAAATTAAAAGCTCTTTATATGTACTGAGCCATGTCTTATTGCCTACAATTAGGAAACTTTACTCTATGTTATTAAGTGGCATTTAAATAATCCTGGATTGTGATTGGCTAAACCAGTCACATTGCAGCACTGTAATTAATTAGTACTATCCCACAGTTTGGACCTTCTTTTCAGGTACCTGTCATTGTCATGATCAAACAAAAATGCATGCCAACACACCACATGTATTAATTTACCTAGTGGCATGACTGAGTACACCCCTGTATTCACACCCTACACACTATTGTAATAATTTTGTACAAAATATGCCTTGTGAGGTATCATTTGAAAGCCAATAACTCACTGGTCAATAAAAAGAAAATGAGGACTTGTGGCACCTTAGAGACTAACAAATTTATTTGAGCATGAGCTTTCGTGAGCTAGAGCTCACTTCATTGGATGCATGTAGTGGCGCCGATGAAGTGAGCTGTAGCTCACGAAAGCTTATACTCAAATAAATTTGTTAGTCTCTAGGGTGCCACAAGTCCTCCTTTTCTTTTTGCGGATGCAGACTAACAAGGCTGCTACTCTGAAACCTGTTACTTCTCAAAAACATCATTGAGAAATGTTGTGTAGCGAAATTATATTTAAAGTTCTGAGTTCCCCCGTATGATGGTGTTTGGGGGAACAGGTCTATCCTAAACAAAGAAATGTATGTTTACTTCAATTTACATATAAGTAGTAAACAGGGTTCTTGGAACAGCAAGAAGGGGTAAACCAGTTTCTCAAAGACAAAGACAAGCTGATGCCTCTAGCTAGGTGTCATCACAGTTTATTGGCAATCAATGGTCAAGTGGCCATTCTTTGGCAACAAAGGGGAGCAAGAACAGATCAATCTGCATTTTAGCAAGCAACAGCACAGAACTTCTTTCACCATAAGACTCCATGTCTCCATCCTCACAGTGGGAAGGAACTTTATCTAGGGGTAATCCTCAGGAAAATGCATTTCAAAGGGTGACTTGACTATAACAGTGAGGGGCAAAAAGACCCCAGGGATTCTCTTTTGCTTTCTCTCCCTCTCTCTCTTTCACCTAAGAAGACAAAGGAACCAGCCTTTGGACTTTGGGTGGGGTTCTAACCTGAGAATTTGGTCAGCACCATTGCTGAGAATATGCGGGAAGAATTTTATCATGAACCAAGTCTAGTTTGCTAAGCATTTTATCGTTATTTCTCTTATAACTATTTCTGACTTTAATACCTTAAAGCTGTACTCACTTAAATCTCTCTTTTTGTCGTTAAATCAACTTGTTTTGTTTTTTAATCAAAACTAACCCAGTACTCTGTTTAAACTGAACTGTTTGGTAACTCCAACTAAAGTAGCAAACTGTTGTATATTGATCCCTTACAGTAGAGGCTCTCAACCTTTCCAGACTACTATACCCTTTTCGGGAGTCTGATTTGTCTTCCCTACCCCCAGGTTTCAACTCACTTAAAAACTACTTGCTGACAAAATCCGACATAAAAATGCAAAAGTGTCACAGCACATTATTACTGATAAATTGCTTACTTTCTCATTTTTACCCTATAATTCTAAAATAAATCCATTGGAATATAAATACTGTACTTACATTTGAGTGTATAGAATATAGAGCAGTACAAACAAGTGATTATCTGTATGAAATCTGTTTGTACTGACTTCACTAGTGCTTTTTACATAGTCTGTTGTAAAACTAGACAACCATCTAGATGAGTCGATGTACTCCCTGGAAGACCTCTGTGTACTCCCAGAGTTGATGTACCCCTGGTTGAGAACCACTGCCTTACAGGACCTATAATATCTGAACCATCCAGAGAGGGCTGGACAGTGCAGAACATGCATTTTTGGGAAAATTTGATATTGGAAGTGTGTTGGGGTCACCCTGTAAGTAGTAACATAGGCTGCTGGAAGGCAGAGCGTGTTTGGTGTATAGCTGACAAGTTGCTGGAATCAGATTTGATGGACCAGGGCCAGGGCTGTAGCTATACACAGACTCTCAGGGTGAGACCTGCATGTTGTTTGGCTGTTTGTGAGTGGTCCAGAATTGGATCTACAGCAGCAAAGCAAAGCAAAGTTGTGAGGCACCCAAGGTTGCAGGACAGGTGGTGACACAACCCCTCGCTGGTCTGGAATGTGACAACGGGAAACATCACAAATGAGGAATTTTGATGTCATTGTGCAAGACTTTGGCTCAGAACAGGCAGTAGAGTCTGTGAAGCCTGTGGTCACAGTCTCTGCTCCTGATTTGAGGATGCTGGGAACATCAAGGCTAATTAATCTCAGCTTTCATTTAAAAAATAAGCCTCTAGCTCATTTCCTTGAGACAAGAGCCTTGAAAAGAAACTAGATGGGAAAAGATTGCTTGGGATGCAAGTTTTTCCCTGCATTTTTTTTTTTTTGAGATCATGGGCCATTCATGGTCCTAACTCTCCAGCTAGCCAGGGCTGGTCTTTGGGACACAAAACCCCACAGTCCTCATTTTTTGAGAGTACCAGCGACCAGTTCATGTTGGTGAATAACAGTGCCATCCAGACTCTTGCTTTTTGGACTAGACCACCACAAGATCTCTCCCCACCAGCTGCCTGAAACTAAGCTGCCAATATCATAGAATCATAAAATATCAGGGTTGGAAGGGACCTCAGGAGGTCATCTAGTCCAACCCCCTGCTCAAAGCAGGACCAATCCCCAACTAAATCATCCCAGCCAGGGCTTTGTCAAGCCTGACTTTAAAAATATCTAAGGAAGGAGATTCCACCACTTCCCTAGGTAATGCATTCCAGTGTTTCACCACCCTCCTAGTGAAAAAGTTTTTCCTAATATCCAACCTAAACCTCCCCCACTGCAACTTGAGACCATTATTCCTTGTTCTGTCATCAGCTACCACTGAGAACAGTCTAGATCCATCCTCTTTGGAACCCTCTTTCAGGTAGTTGAAAGCAGCTATCAAATCCCGCCTCATTCTTCTCTTCTGCAGACTAAACAATCCCAGTTCCCTCAGCCTCTCCTCATAAGTCATGTGTTCCAGTCCCCTAATCATTTTTTGTTGCCAATCCGCTGGACGTTTTCCAATTTTTCCACATCCTTCTTGTAGTGTGGGGCCCAAAACTAGAGACAGTACTCCAGATGAGGCCTCACCAATGTTAAATAGAGGGGAACGATCACATCCCTTGATCTGCTGGCAATGCCCCTACGTATACATCCCAAAATGCCATTGGCCTTCTTGGCAACAAGGGCACACTGTTGACTCATATCCAGCTTCTCGTCCACTGTAACCCCTAGGTCTTTTTCTGCAGAACTGCTGCCGAGCCATTCGGTCCCTAGTCTGTAGCGGTGCATGGGGTTCTTCCGTCCTAAGTACAGTACTCTGCACTTGTCCTTGTTGAACCTCATCAGATTTCTTTTGGCCCAATCCTCTAATTTGTCTAGGGCCCTCTGTATCCTATCCCTACCCTCCAGCGTATCTACCCCTCCTCCCAGTTTAGTGTCATCTGCAAACTTGCTGAGGGTGCAATCCACACCATCCTCCAGATCATTTATGAAGATATTGAACAAAACCGGCATGAGGACCGACCCTTGGGGCACTCCACTTGGTACCGGCTGCCAACTAGACATGGAGCCATTGATCGCTACCTGTTGAGCCCAACAATCTAGCCAACTTTCTATCCACCTTATAGTCCATTCATCCAGCCCATACTTCTTTAACTTGCTGGCAAAAATACTGTGGGAGACCGTATCAAAAGCTTTGCTAAAGTCAAGGAACAACACGTTCACTGCTTTCCCTTCATCCACAGAACCAGTTATCTCATCATAAAAGGCGATTAGATTAGTCAGGCATTACTTGCCCTTGGTGAATCCATGCTGACTGTTCCTGATCACTTTCCTCTCCCCTAAGTGCTTCAGAATTGATTCCCTGAGGACCTGCTCCATGATTTTTCCAGGGACTGAGGTGAGGCTGACTGGCCTGTAGTTCCCAGGATCCTCCTCCTTCCCTTTTTTAAAGATGGGCACTACATTAGCCTTTTTCCAGTCGTCCGGGACTTCCCCCGATCGCCATGAGTTTTGAAAGATAATGGCCAATGGCTCTGCAATCACATCCTCCAACTCCTTTAGTACTCGGATTCAGTGCATCCGGCCTCATGGACTTGTCGTCCAGCTTTTCTAAATAGTCCCGAACCACTTCTTTCTCCACAGAGGGCTGGTCACCTCTTCCCCATGCTGTGCTGCCCAGTACAGTAATCTTGGAGCTGACCTTGTTAGTGAAGACAGAGGCAAAAAAAAGCATTGAGTACGTTAGCTTTTTCCACATCCTCTGTCACTAGGTTGCCTCCCTCATTCAGTAAGGGGTCCACACTTTCCTTGACTTTCTTCTTGTTGCTAACATACCTGAAAAAACCCTTCTTGTTACTCTTAACGTCTCTTGCTAGCTGCAATTCCAGGTGTGATTTGGCCTTCCTGATTTCACTCCTGCATCCCCGAGCAATATTTTTATACTCTTCCCTGGTCATTTGTCCAATCTTCCACTTCTTGTAAGCTTCTTTTTTGTGTTCAAGATCAGCAAGGATTTCACTGTTAAGCCAAGCTGGTTGCCTGCCATATTTACCATTCTTTCTACACATTGGGATGGTTTGCTCCTGTAACCTCAATAAGGGTTCTTTAAAATAAAGCCAGCTCTCCTGGACTCCTTTCCCCCGGTGTTATTCTCCCAAGGGATCCTGCCCATCAGTTCCCTGAGGGAGTCAAAGTCTGCATTTCTGAAGTCCAGGGTCCGTATTCTGCTGCTCTCCTTTCTTCCCTGTGTCAGGATCCTGAACTCGACCATCTCATGGTCACTGCCTCCCAGGTTCCCATCCACTTTTGCTTCCCCTACTAATTCTTCCCGGTTTGCGAGCAGCAGGTCAAGAAGAGCTCTGCCTCAAGTTGGTTCCTCCAGCACTTGCACCAGAAAATTGTCCCCTACACTTTCCAAAAACTTCCTGGATTGTCTGTGCACCCCTGTATTGCTCTCCCAGCAGATATCAGGGTGATTGAAGTCTCCCATGAGAACCAAGGCCTGTGATCTAGTAACTTCTGTGAATTGCCAGAAGAAAGTCTCGTCCACCTCATCCCCCTGGTCCGGTGGTCTATAGCAGACACCCACCACAACATCACCCTTGTTGCTCACGCTTCTAAACTTAATCCAGAGACACTCAGGTTTTTCTGCAGTTTCATACTTGAGCTCTGAGCAGTCATACTGCTCCCTTACATACAGTGCAACTCCCCCACCTTTTCTGCCCTGCCTGTCCTTCCTGAACAGTTTATATCCATCCATGACAGTACTCCAGTCATGTGAGTTATCCCACCAAGTCTCTGTTATTCCAATCACATCATAATTCCTTGACTGTGCCAGGACTTCCCTTTCTCCCTGCTTGTTTCCCAGGCTTCTTGCATTTGTGTATAGGCACTTGAGATAACTCGTTTATCGTCCCTCTTTCTCAGTATGAGGCAGGAGCCCTGCCCTCTTGCGTGGTCCTGCTTCCTCCCGGTATCCCACTTCCCCACTTACCTGAGGGCTTTGGTCTCCTTCCCCCGGTGAACCTAGTTTAATAGAGGCCCTGGATATAAAGAAGAGTAGTTCCATAGTGTAAAAGATAACACAATCTAGCACTGGACAGAAATCAAGGGGGATTCCTGCATTCTAATCCCAGCTCTGACTCTGGATCCCCCTGTGACATTAATCAAATCATCTACTCTTTCAATTTCTGTTCCCCATCTCTAAAGTGGGGGGTAATTACAGCTGCTCAAATTTTTTCATTGGAAATTTTTCCAGCAAATGAAATTTCAAATCCTGTCAGATGATGAACCATCTCAGCCCCCACTACAGGCAGGGGGGTTTGAGGCTGCTTGGCAGGAGTGCTCAGCACCGAGCAGGGTCAAACCCTTACTCTGCCTCTCCTGCTCTTGGGTCTATCTGCTATTCTGGAGAATCATCAGGGCATTCTGCTCCTACTGGACTAGTAGTACAGGGTCTGGCAATTGTGTTTTTCCTCACTCCACTACTCCCCCTGGAGGAGGAAAGCCCAATAGCAGTAACCATGTATTTCTCAGCGTTCAGGTTCCTTTCGTTGTGGACTCTCAGTGCTCTGCCTCCCACTCAAGAAGAGATGGGAAGCAGTGGACATATGTTACATATGTGGGAAACGGCCCAAACCAAGGGAAAAAAAGAGTTAAAATAATGGCTCAGCATAAAGGCAAGTAACATGTTTTGAAAAGTCTTTATTAAAAATACCCAGCAATATAATGGATCAAAGTATTGACCCTGAATCCTTTTAACCAAACTCTTTGCTTTTCAACTCCTATTACTGTCAGGAGAAAGATGATCGTTTATATGATGCATAGTGTACCTTTTAATAGATTCCAAAAATAGTGCAGTTACTCAGAACGATATAAAACATCCTTTTAGGAGAAAATATTTGTGAAGACGAGAATTCTGCCATTCTCGATATACACATTTTTAGCATTATATTCTTCAAGAAGAACATCAAATAGTTTTCTGAGGGACCTCATTTTCCTTTGTCTGAACAAATGTGCCAGATGCTTTCTTATTCAGAGTTGCCACCTTAGTCACAAAATGCTTTCTGGCAGCCACTTGAAATCTCTTCAGTTTTCTGTCAGGGATTATTACACAACCCTCCTCTGGACAGACGGAAAGAGTATGATAAGTGGGCTGACATGATCTCTAAGAGTTGTGGGTATGGTTGTAGTCCTGCACGATCCCACACCTCTTATGCATTCAATCCCCTACCAAAATCAGTGGCAGTTTGGAGTGTGCAGGGAATGAAGGATTGAACCCTAAGTTCCTATCCTCCTCTCAAACCAACAGAGGCACATGCTTTGCCTTCTGTGAAATTTTCCTTCACTTGCTTAGGCCAAAATAACTTGGATGGAACACTGGTACTTATTAGCACATTTTAAAAAACCCTGGCAAGTTAAGACTTGAAAAAAAATAATCTTGTAGTATAACATAACACTGAGAAAAAGTGACTTACTTCTCTCCCCACCCTGCCACAAGACTCAAACTCCTCCTGGTTTAGTTTTACATACACCCCCCACCTGCATGCTGTAAATTCCTTCTATCACCTGAACATCTGCTCTCCCCCTTGCTTCCTTATTAGATGAATCTCTGATTCCCCGAGTCATCTATCTGCCCTTACCTGGTGCTGATTCCTGACTCAACAGATGGGTCAGGAACTGGCAACTGGAGGAGGATCACATGTAGAGGAGGCAGGATTTCTAGCAGCGAAAAGGAGGAGCAGATTGAGACTTGACTAGAAAATTCACTTCTAACACCTTAAAACCATCGGTTTCTGATTATCATCCACCCAGAAACTGGTCAGTGTTGTAAGGGTTAAATATTCTCAAAGATATAGTGAGAACATCTAGTCCATTCCTGGATTTTATGTAAACGTAATATAATTCCTGCTATTCTGACTTTTTTTTTTTTGTACTATATAGATTCAGATTGTTCCCACATTTCCAGCTGTCTCTGCTGTTGGTGCCTGGAGACCAAGCAGTATTTCTATACCTAAATAAATAGTTGGGGCTAAAGGGGTTTGTCCGCAGCACATCCCAACTGGTGCTATATTTTTTTCAGTATAAAAAGTGGTTCTGATCAGAAGATAAAGACTGAACTGTGGCCGCTTAAACATTCTGGATTGTGCCTGCCCAGACAGCAGTGCTTGGATTCAAAGAGGTCCTCAAGGCAGCCGTAAATTTTTATTCAGTAAAAATAAATGGAATAAGGTGAAAATAAGGACATGCAAAAGAACTGGAAAAGTGTGATTGCTAGTAGAGTGTAGGCATATCAATACTGATATAAAGAGAGCAACTGGTCACATTAGCGGGAGTTGCAGGTATTCAGCAACTAACATCTGTAGCTATGTAGGGTGAGATCACGCACGATAGGCCTACTAAAATGTCATGCTGTAGCATGTAAACTGCTGGGCAGCAGGGGTCCGATGGGACTTTTAATTTTATTGCTATGATTAAATATTTGTATTCCATAGTGTCCAGATTCGTCAGGATTGAGGCCCCAGCTAGTAAGGGTCTGTGCCTCAGATCAATGGGAGTTAGGCTCCTAATTACCTGTGGGGATCTTAGGGACTATGTTCCTGGACTCCCACCCCGGCAGCATTGAGGTAATATTTTCAAAAGTAGCAAGTCCCTTGAAAACCAATGGGACTTAGGAGCCTAGGTGCCTACAGGCTTGCCTACACAGAGGGCTGCACCAGTTTAACTAAGGCCTAGTCTGCACTTAAAATTTAGATTGACTGAGCTACATTAGTCAGGAGTGTGAAAAATCCATTGCTTCTCTTGACCTAGCTACCGTCACTCTGTCGGTGTAGGCTGCACGGGGTTATGCCAGCATAACGATGGCAACGTAGCAATGCCAGTACAGTCGCTTTAGAGTAGACATACCCTAAAGGTGTAAATGTAAACCGATCTAGTTAAATCAGTGCAGAACGCTGCGTGGACACGTATTTGGTTTAAAGATAGCTTCTTTCAGTACATCTATTAGGAACTGGTTTAAGCAAAACCAGAATAAGTCACTCAAACCACAGCCTCATGTAGTGGTTTAAGTAAACTGGTAAAAGTTTGTGTGATGACAAGTCACTTACGAAAATAGGACCTGGTCTCCTAAGTCACTCCGGCATGTTTGAAAATGTTACCCTTGATGATAGTAGGTTTTATTTCATTAGCTGCTTCTGAAGCATCAGGTACTATTGACTGATGTCTGCAGAATACCAATTAGGTGGACCAGTAATCTGGTCTGACAAATGCTATTGCACAAACGAAATTCAAGTTGCACAGTGTTTTTTCCTCCTTTTGGCTTAAGTTAGCACTACCCACAGTCTAGGTTCTTTACAGAATTTAAAACAGCCAATATAAAAAATATGTGATAAAGCCCACTATAATATTCATAGCTGAGATTGCTCATTTTCTTCTACACAGTCTATAGTTTTATGATAATATTCCTTAGCATATTACTTGAGTCAAGTTGTCTTATTCACACTACCAAACAAATATACTCAATCGTGTTAAAACATGGACATGTCAAAGCAAATGTGCCAGCACAATCAGAACTATAGCCTGGCCAAGTTCTATGTGATTTATCCAAATTACACAGGAAGTCGTTAACAGAGCCAGTAACAGAACAGCCCATATCTCCTAACTCCCAGTTCTGAGCCTTTAACACTGAGCCTTCCCCAGACCGAAAAAGGGAAAAGCTCCTCCTAAATTTGCTTCCCTCCCATCCCGGATCTGTACAAAGCTGCTTCGGTTTGTTTATATGTTGTCATGTTAGTTTGAAAATTAGGGCCTCACCCTGCAAACGCTTATTACAGGGGGTGGTCTTTACTTCCAAGGTAGTCGCAGTAAAGGCACTTGGACACCTTATCGTAGTAAACTCTCTATTCAGCAGTGTTTGCAAGATCTGGCCCAAATTGAATGCTGCTTGGGACCATCCTTTGATATGTTCTGTTAGCACCGATTGGGCATTGTGTGACTAATAAATTATTGTTACAAGTCAGGTTTTTTACATTTTTTTTAATCTTACAGACTGAAGTGTTCTCTCCTAGCAGCCATTATGGCCTTTTAATAGAACATCTGAATACAGAACATACCGGGACAATTTGTTAAAACACATATTGGTTACCAATAGGCAGTCATGAAAGTGCATATTTAAGGCTTAGTCTTTTAAGACCCATGGGCACACAGAGGGTACATGTACACTCATAACTGTACACATGTCCATGTGTGGACTTGTGCCACAGCCCCCCTATTGCCCACATTTAAACCCCTGAAGCACATGTCTGAAGATGAGCAGCGGGTCAGTAAGTGAGCACGCCTGAGTAGTGAGGCTTAGGACATACTTTAACTATGGCACTGCCCCTTACCCGTGCCAGTTTGAAGTGTGAACAGAGACTAAGGGGGTGTACCAGGTCTTGAGTTTCAATAGTCCTCCACCCCCATTCCCACAAAGCACTGAACCCTTTTCTTCCTGATCCTTACGCAGTCTGGGTCCCTGTCCCGCCGTGTACTGCTAGTAGCGAGCTGCACTGACCACAACACAACTCTCTACAGCTGACAATGGATCCAGCTCTGAGAGCAGCCACTTGGCCCACGGAGCATACCTGGATGCTGATCAATATGTGGGCGGAGTACACCGTCCTCCACGATTTGGGCCAGGGCAGCAGGAACATTCGCCTGTCCCAGGAAATTTCACAGAGGCTGGAACAGGTGGGCATTCAGCAGACTCCATCCCAGTGCCAGGAAGCATTTGAGGATCCTGTACAGGAAGGTCAGCGACTCCAACAGTCAGTCCAGGACCTGCATGCCCCTTCCATGAGGAGCTTGATTGGGTGCTATCATGTACTCAGCCAAGCCTAAAGTGGCTCGTGATCCCTTCCTCAACCTCTGACCTTACTGTCCAAGAGGTCACTGATGAGGGCCAGGGCAAGGAGGCAGCAGGGACCATGCAGGATGCCCAGAAGACCTGGAGGATGAGTTTGTGATTCTGCACCTGTGCCCAGAGGAGCAAGTTGAAGAACGCCCCATGAGAGACCTGGGGAGGACCCTGAGCCATGGCAGGAACCAGAACCTCAGGTTGGGATCCCCACAATCCCCACCAATATCCCCTCTTGCTCTGGTGCTAAATTCCTAATCTGAAGATCAAGGGCATTTAAAGTACTGACTTTTTCTCCCTGGATAATATGTCTTGCATTGCTGTGTCTCTGTGTTTGAACCACAATGCTGAGATGCCACGGCATTATCACACCCTATCCCCTTATCGAACTCCTTCACCTTTCCCCGCTCCATCCAACATCTGCTCTGCCCACCCCGAAATGGTCCTCAAGCAAGTTCTAAATGCTATTTTTTCAAATACTTTATAAAGGAAAAATCAGTGTGCCCATGTGCCTATGAATTTCTCAGCCAGCAGGCAGACAGCAATGGTCCCAGGGGAGCATGGCCTGGGAGGAGGGGTGGGGGGTCGGGAGGTGTTTTTTGGAAAGGTCCTGGTTGGGGAAGGGAACACAGCTGAAGAAAATTTAGTTGGTTGTCTAAGGGAAAAAGTTAGTTACAGTAGTCTTTTTTTCCTCCCTTGGCAGGTTTCAGTGCTTTTCCCACCCCCAGATCTTCTAGTCCCCTTACAAACCAGAGCCATGTGGAACAGTGATGGGGGAAGGGTAGTGAGGGGAGAAAGGGGAAGAGAACAGAACACAGTTGTAGAAAACGTACAGATGGTTGTCTAAGGAGAAGTTAGTTACAGCGGTCTTTTCTCCCTTTGAAGATTAAAAAGTCTGTACAGTCTCTGTCTGTGGTATCTGCCCTTTCCCCACACACAGCCATGCTGCAGGAGCGGGAAAAGGAGCTGGTCTTGTGGTCAGATAAAAACAGTGCAGTGTCCCTTTCCTTTTCTCTGAGGAGAAGGGTTGTGATGCTGTGCTGAATTTTCCAGAAACCTATTGAAGAAATGTGTCTCTTCTTTCGTTGGTTACAGGGTTGGATTCATAACTTGCAAAATCAGCTGCAGTAATAAATTGTAGGTACAAGTGCAGAAGTTAGCTTTGTGAGAAAATGCACAGCAAAGAGTACCTGCCTTTCACAGAACAGGACTGAACCCTTAATAAATACATTCTAAACAGCAAATCCTGGTCTCACTGAAGTAAAGGCCAAGTAGGCTTCTGTGTGAGCAGAATATGACCATAAGAGTGGCACAAAGGGGAGGAAGAAGGCTAGAGATGCTTCAGAGTAGTAGCCGTGTTAGTCTGTATCCACAAAAAGAACAGGAGTACTTGTGGCACCTTAGAGACTAACAGATTTATTTGAGCATAAGCTTTCATGAGGTCATTTAAGTGTAAAACTCAGCTCATCATTAACTATGCAGCCATGACTAGTGCCTACACGCTAAGAAATATCTTAGGATCAGGGTACAGTTGACTTTACTTGTATTTTTATTATCAATTCTTTAAAGCTTAGTGTGCAATCTGTAAAATAAATACTTTTTTTTTTCTTCCACAAAATAAAATCATTAAACCAATATTTTCTAAAAAGGTCACAAATCTTTACTCTCTCTCCCTGTGTATGCCAGATTCAGCCCTGACTGAGTTTTGACAACTAAATCTAAAATTACTTTAAAAAGTCATAAAACTTACTGTTATGGGGGAATTAGCTGGGTGCTCCTCTATTAAATCCTGGTGGTTTTCAACATTGCCCCCCACCCTGTACCTAAACAGAATGGAGATTGACAGTGAGGTTTTAGAAGCTTTTCCCAGTAAGCCTTTTGAGGGCATTTATTTGTCAGAATTCAAATCCCTGGGAAGCAGCTCAGTGCGATTCTTTTTTATTTATTTATTCTCTCTGTGTGTATAGGAGATATTTTTAGAGAGAAGGCTGTGATTTAGTTTCCTCCTCTTCCCCCACCCTACTCACTTAATCTCACCATTTGTATTTTTGTAGTTGCCCTATAAGCACTGAGTTTCCTTTCACATTTGTCATACCTGTAATTGTGAAATTTAATTGCTTTTGATCTTCTTTTGCTATTTGCCCTGTTCCCTACTTATTCGCACCATCTACTCTCCTTCAGCTACCCCCATGAGCTGCAAATTTTCTGTCATCAACACTCAGCCAATTTAACTGGCTTAGAGTTGCTCTCTCTTTCTCTCTGGGTCAACGAACAGATTAAAACCATTAGAAGTCCAATACTGATCCCTGTTGTATTTATTAATCTTCTTTCACATATGTTCTGTTTTGTATTTAACCCCTGCTTTATTTGCTGCCAGGTGATACCCAGAGCTCCAGCAGTTTTATTTTCCTTTGCAGTTTAACTAATCAAGCCTCCATTACTAACACACATTAAGCTGTGACTTATGTAATAAATTTGATTGAAACCTCAAACTGAAACCTCAAAAAGCAAAGAAATCTAGAGATTAAAAGTAAGGTCACTACTCCGTTTCTTCCTTTTCTCCATTGGTATTGCAGGGGTCTGAACTGCATGTTTGATATTACACATCATGAATCAAATCCTCCTCGCTTTATTAAGGTGAGTAATTCTATTGAAAATCAGTGGAAGTACTTGCATAAGTAAGGCAATGAGATTCAGCCCTAGATCTGTGCTGCAATGCTATACTTAGATATGTTAAGAACCGAGAAGAAGCTTTAATTTTGCATTATCTTGCTTTTGTGGATTACATTTTACATCTGGGGCTGTGTGTCTAGTGGTGAGAGCACATGCCTCGAAGCAAGGAGTCCTCTGTTCTATGCCTGGCTCAGCCCCCAACTCACTGTGTGTGACTTTAGGCAAATCACTTAAGCTCCCTGAGGGATAATATTAGACACAGCAATATTGTGAAGCTTAATTTTTAGTGTCAAATCATGTGGTTCCTCAGCTCTTACTCAGGAAAAAGTCCCATTTACTTCAGTGGGGGCAGGAGCAGGCCCTCAGTACAGACCACAAGATTTGCAGCCAGCACCCCCCAACTCTGCCAAACTGTTTCATATAAAAATGTTTGGCAATAATGCAGGAAAAACACTGCTGTAGCTCCAAAAGCCTCTTACCGTTTTCAAATGCTAGAGTACAGTGTACAGAATCCTGTGTGATGGTTTTCTTTTACTACTTTTAGCACTGATTCTTCTTTCTTGTGATGCCAACAGATACTTAAATCTGCAACTGTCGTTTTTGGCAGTGTTGTTGCAGATCATTTGACTTCATTTTGACCGAAAGTTGGATTTTGCTATTTCCTATGCTTTGTTGTTATACTTTTATGTGCTTTAAGGACTAAATTTTCAAAAGTGATTAGTGATTTGGTGTTATCTCCATATTTGGATGCTCAACTTGAGAAAGCTTGTAGATGTCTGATTTTTAGAAAGTGCCAAGCACCTATCCTCTAAAAAAATCTGGCTTCTTTAGAGTGTCTCCAGTTGGGCACTCAAAAATAGAAGCACCCAAATCACTAGTCACTTTTTAATATTTAGGCCCTTGGCTCATGGGCTTGGGTTCTCAAACTTTTTCATTGTGTGGAATGCATTTCAGTAGAGAGATGTCTCATGGCACATCTCCCCTCCCATTCACAAGGATGTGGGCTACCTCAGCCCCCCAATCACATCACATCTCTCTGACAAGTACAGTAGATGCTTAAACAGAAAAATAATATTAGGAAAGTACTCAATGTGCTTTTTACATTCTTTTAATGCCATTTAAGAGCTGGGAACAAGTAGGTGGAGCTAGAAGCACATTCCCAGCCTGGTTTCCTGCAGACCACATTTACGGACCACATTTTGGAAGCCACTACTTGTGAGCACCCAGGACCTGATCCAAACCCATTGAAATCAATGGAAAGATTGCCACTGACTTAAATGGGCTTTGGATCAGGACCCCATTTTGGAAATGCAAACTAATATTTACCTGGTTTGCTGTCCTCATAGTACCTGTCACTGCCTGCTTTGGAGTCAAATCTATTTCCGCTGCATGTTATGTCATGATTCATAACTTTTTAAGTTATAGAATAATGCTTTGTTTCTTCTGGGTAGAGCTGATCAAAACTGTTCTACTTTTGAAATTACAATGAATTTTTTCCTCCCTCCTCTGTCTTTTGACCAACTCTACTTTGGGGACTTTTAAAAAAAATCATTAAAAACTTGAATTGAAAATATTCATCCGATTCGTTTTTCTACAAGCTGCAATACTCTGATTCCTCAAAAGGAATCTGATGAGGTTCAATAAGGATAAGTGCAGGGTCCTGCACTTAGGACGGAAGAACCCAATGCACAGCTACAGACTAGGGACCGAATGGCTAGGCAGCAGTTCTGCGGAAAAGGACCTAGGGGTGACAGTGGACGAGAAGCTGGATATGAGTCAGCAGTGTGCCCTTGTTGCCAAGAAGGCCAATGGCATTTTGGGATGTATAAGTAGGGGCATAGCGAGCAGATCGAGGGACGTGATCGTTCCCCTCTATTCGACATTGGTGAGGCCTCATCTGGAGTACTGTGTCCAGTTTTGGGCCCCACACTTCAAGAAGGATGTGGATAAATTGGAGAGAGTCCAGCGAAGGGCAACGAAAATGATTAGGGGACTGGAACACATGACTTATGAGGAGAGGCTGAGGGAGCTGGGATTGTTTAGCCTGCAGAAGAGAAGAATGAGGGGGGATTTGATAGCTGCTTTCAACTACCTGAAAGGGGGTTCCAAAGAGGATGGCTCTAGACTGTTCTCAATGGTAGCAGATGACAGAACGAGGAGTAATGGTCTCAAGTTGCAGTGGGGGAGGTTTAGATTGGATATTAGGAAAAACTTTTTCACTAAGAGGGTGGTGAAACACTGGAATGAGTTACCTAGGGAGGTGGTAGAATCTCCTTCCTTAGAGGTTTTTAAGGTCAGGCTTGACAAAGCCCTGGCTGGGATGATTTAACTGGGAATTGGTCCTGCTTTGAGCAGGGGGTTGGACTAGATGACCTTCTGGGGTCCCTTCCAACCCTGATATTCTATGATTCTATGATTCGGGCAGGCATCCCTATTTAGGACAGCTCTTAAGCCTGCACTTAAGTTCACCCCTAGGTATAGGTGTAAATTGAGTGCTGTCCAGAATCAGGACATATGTTAAGAAAGGGAAGTTAAACTCAGATCTCTAATAGGAATAAAGATACAGTGATGTCTTGATACACATACTTATTTACCAGAGACATTTCTTATAAGCAACACATTCCCATTCTGCTAATGCAGGTTTACAGGCGACCGTCTGAAAAAATCTGAAATCCCCCGGTGTATGAATAATTGCAGTTTGAAAGATTACAATAAGAAAACAAGAAAATGCTGCCAGGTTATCAGCACAATGAATAATTTAGGAATTTGTTCCCCTGTCGATGCGCAAGCCTCCTTTTTAGTGTCAATGAAAGCAACAGGGGCATAATGCAAGGGAGAGAACAGACCCATATAGGGTCAAATTCTGCCCTCAAATGCATGCACACAACTTCCATTGACATAAATCGGACTTGTGTGCATGGATTATGGGCACAGTCCAGCCCTTTTTGTCCCCCCTCCCCTTCCAATTACTGTATTATAATCATGACACACTAATTTCTCATTCCTTAAGCAAAAATATAATACAGCACAGTTTAAATATTAATGCTACAAAATGTTAAGAACACCTTTGGAAGACCGTATGGAGCAACTTTATGAAGACAAAGAGAACAGGAGTACTTGTGGCACCTTAGACATAGACATAGACATATATGCTTAAATTTATTTGAGCATAAGCTTTCGTGAGCTACAGCTCACTTCATCGGATGCATTCAATGGAAAATACAGTGGGGAGTATGTATTACTGTATGTAATTGATTCCATTTAACCAAGTGGATACTATAATGATGCTGGTTCTGGCGGGACCCAACTGAGACTGTCAGTTCAGGACAAATTGCTTAAGCAGGGCAGTTACAGCCCAAGGCTGGGGTTTCTATGCACACCAAGGCAAACCAAACAGAGAAGACTTTGGTTTTACCCCACTGGCTAACCACAAGTCACACAAGCAATTCCCTTAGACACTCCAGTTCCCAGTATCACCACCAGTGCCACTCGTTATGGGGACAAATGGTTATGAAAACCAATACCCCAGTAAAAGAAAAAAGGTTCTCTCGATCCCGAAGGACCAAGCCCCAGACTCAGGCCAATATACAAATCAGATATAGATGAGAGCAAGAATTGGTTAAATGGAGTCAATTACATACAGTAATGGCAAAGTTCTTGGTTCAGGCTTGCAGCAGTGACAGAATAAACTGCAGGTTCAAATCAAGCCTCTGGAGTACATCCACAGCTGGGATGGGTCTTTCAGTCCTTGGTTCAAAGCTTCAGTGTAGCAAAGTCCCTCCAGAGGTAAGAAGCAGGACTGAAGACCAGATGGAGGAGCTGCAGCAGATTTTGATACTCTCTTGCCATGCGGTCTCTCTTTCTTTGTCCCAAAGACAAGCATTCCATCACATGGCCTGGAAGAACCTCAGAGTTCTGTCCACAGGCAGGTCCCTGCATACCTTGCTGAGTCACAAGGCATGTCTGCCTTCTCTCAATGGGTCAGTGGTATAGCTGATGGTCCTTAATGGGCCATCAAGCAGACTAGGCAGAGCTGACACCAACTTGTCTGGGGTGTCACCCAGAAGCATAACATAAATTTGAAATACAGACAGTACAGAGCCAATACTTATATCTTCAAATACAAAAATGATACATGCAAACAGATAGCATAATCCTAACCAGCAAACCATAACCTCATCTTAGACACCTTATTTGACCCCCTTTATACAAGATTTGGTCCCACTACAGGACCTTGGTTGCAACAATGTTCTATACGGTCCCAGTTCAAGTCAATAACGTCACACCTAGGCTTACTTGGGGGCCTGGTGTAACACTACGCTGTCTCAGCAGTAGAGCTAGACAGAAAATGTTAAAGGGGGAGGCAGGGGGAATTGCCCAACATTTCAGAACTTTCAAAGTCACGTTTCCGGTTTTGAAATTAAACAAATTTTGGTTTATTCAAACATTTGAGGGTTGTTGTTTTTAAATTGAAAATATTTGTTTCAAAATGGGGGGGTATGGTTTTTTTTTTTGTTTTTTTTTTTTTATTTCTCTCACCTCACTCCTTTATTTTTCTTCGGCCACTGAAACATGGGAGAAGAAAAATCACAACCTGAAAAAAGGATTTAATGTTTAATTTTCCAGTGTATCAAAAACAATGGGGAAAAATGGTGAGAATATCCGTTTTATTTTTAAAAGCTGCAGGAAGGGAGGGGGTTAATGAAAAACAGTTGTTTTAAAAATTCCACCCAGCTCTTTTTAGCGTTTTTTTTTTTTTAAATTTTTTAAATAGGTGCTTTTGGAAGTTTGCTGCGAGCAACAGCAGAAAAAGCCAGCCTGTTTTCCTGCAGTACCAGGCACTTTTCTCCCCCCAACCTTTGCACATCACTGGGGAGGGGCCTAGGAGCAGAGAAAGACACAAGGTGTGGCACCAGCCTATGTGTTGGCTGCTCTACTGCTGTGGAATTCCCAGCTCTCCCCTCTGCCATGTAATTCAGCCTGCCAGGGAAGAGAGGAAGACCCCCTCTCCAGCCCGCTTATGATGGTGTACTATTGTGTACTATTCCTCGCCACCCAGAGACACCCAAAGGGACACCCAGAACTCCACCCCATGCCAGCTGCAAGGCCCACAACTGAAAGTTCTAAATGCATTTTCCCCAAACAGCAGCCGCATAAGGAGGCTCCGGCCCACAGGAGATGAGGGGCAGGAAGTGATGTGTCTAGAATTGGGGTGTTTGGGGGAGGAGTTAATTAAATAGGAGGTTCCTTGTTACACAGAGGGAGTGGAAAGTCTGTGACAGGCACCCAGCTAGGTCTACAATAAAGAGGAAACATCCTGATTCCCCAGGGGCCTGAGTTATTATCAGCAAGAAGCAGCTTGTACTTGCCACCATGCAGCACTGGAGCCTGTGCAGTAAGCAACTCATTAACATATTTTCAACCTTTCCCTGTTGGGGTGACACCCCCCAGGGTCATGGAGCCCCCACTTTGCTTCAGGTTTGGCACCACGAACTGAACGAGTAGTGCCCCTCCAGTCTGCCAGGCCTTAATTACCTCACGCCCCTGCCTGGCCTTACCTCAGTCACCTCTTGGCCTGGAAGCATCTTGTAAGATAAAATGGAATGTAAATTAATAAATAAAATATGTATATTGGTTTGTGAGCTGTTGTAAATAACATAAAACTCTGTGTAAAACTGAACAAGCTAAATAAGTACGGCAGCGCTATGGAAAAACAGCTGGGGGACAAAGAGGATGGAGAGCGGATAAAAAAACTACAGTGTTCCCTGCTTTTACATTTTGTTCCAGGTTCCTTGAATCTTGACTGTGCACTTGGCTTTAGAGCAAGTCATTTAAATGCTCTCCCTGGTCTTGGGGAATTGCTACAGAATGCAAGCTCCATTGGAAGAGTTTGACTGACTGTCAGTAGCAGGATATCCAGGCACAGATTCGGAAACTAGAGGTGCAGGGGGTGCAGCAACACCCCTGGCTTGAAGTGGATTCCACTGTATACAAGTCTCAGAGTAGCAGCTGTGTTAGTCTGTATTCGCAAAGATGAGCTATTACCAGCAGGAGAGCAGGGGGGTGGGGAGGGGGGGGGGAATGTCAAGAATTATAACATTCAAAAACCGGTCAGAGAACACTTCAGTCTCTTTGGTCACTCGATTACAGACATAAAAGTTTCAATTCTTCAACAAAAAAACTTCAAAATACAGACTGCTGAATTGGAATTAATTTGCCAACTGGATACAATTAACTTAGGCTCGAATAGAGACTGGGAGTAGATGGGTCATTACACAAAGTAAAACTATTTCCCCATGTTTATTTCTCCCCTCCCCACCCCCCACTGTTCCTCAGATGTTCTTGTCAACTGCTGGAAATGGCCCACCTTGATTATCACTACAAAAGGTCCTACCCCTTCCCCACTCTCCTGCTGCTAATAGCTCACCTTAAGTGATCACTCTTGTTACAGTGTGTATGGTAACACCCATTGTTTCATGTTCTCTGTGTATATAAATCTCCCCACTGTAGTTTCCACTGAATACATCCGATGAAGTGAGCTGTAGCTCATGAAGGCTTAAGCTCAAGTAAATTTGTTAGTCTCTAAGGTGCCACAAGTCCTCCTGTTCTTTTTATTATATACAAGGTTTGCAGTGTGGTTTGATGGCTCTCACCACCCCCTATACAAATTGTTCCAGCATTCCTGTATCCATGTCAACAAGCACCAGCGCAGGCCCAAGTCTGTCCTCATTTTGGTTCAAATGTTTCATTTCATAACAGCAATGAGATGCTCATGGCAGTTCATGTCTGGAGGGCTACTGCACTTCTGGGCTGGTTATGGAAGGGCATCTGCCTTCAGCCTCCTGCCTTGGCACTCACCCAAGGCAAATAGTAAACCTCCAGAAATGCAGAGCCAGACATGTCTCATTGCTTGATGCTAAACTACTTGTTATTAAGAAACATCTTCCTAATAATAGTTTACCTGATTTGACTCACTGGAGTTTGATCAGCATTAGAAATAACAAGAATGATTTTCAAAAGAAGGGGCTCTAGTTGTACATATATGAAAATGGTAGCAAATGACAGGTCAGGGGAAATGTTATCACCCAGAGTTAAAGTTACGATTCCACAGTGTTAAGAGACTTATTAAGTTTCTAACTCTGACGCTGAATCTTACTAGTAAGTTAACTTGGGTTTGATGGAACAATGTCAAGACATAGCACTTGAAGTGTCAGATAACTGTTAGTCACCCAGATTAAAAACAAATTACATTGACATTGTGTCATATTTTGAGAGTCCAAAACAGAGATTGATGTTTTCATCTTGGGTACAGGGTGAGGGGAGAGAGGGAGTAAAGTAAGAAATGAAAATTGCCCAGATATATCAAGTCTTTAAGCTTTGTTTGAAAAGTGACACCACAGCACAGAGCACCAAGCTGAGGCTGAGAGATAACACAATCTTGCCTATCTCCCTTATTGTTTTAGAATCATAGAATATCAGGGTTGGAAGGGACCCCAGGAGGTCATCTAGTCCAACCTCCTGCTCAAAGCAGGACCAATCCCCAATTTTTGCCCCGATCCCTAAATGGCCCCCTCAGGGATTGAACTCACAACACTGGGTTTAGCAGGCCAATGCGCAAACCACTGAGCTCTCCCTCCCCCAATACTCAACAGAACTGTAGACAGAGGAGACATCACAGGCGCTGACTTTTCTTTTGCCTGGTGGGTGCTGCACCCCCCCCGCTCCGCCCCACCCTCTCTCCACCTCCTCCCGCGCCCTCCCACCAGCTGCTTGCTCCCCCACCAGCTGCTTGCTCCTCTCCGCCGCCCCTCCCCCAGGTGCCTCCTGCCAGTGGCTCACTGATCGGTGGCCAATACCAGGTGCTTCAGAGGGAATGAACAGAACAGGTGATCATCAAGTGATCCATCCCCTGTCGCCCATTCCCAGCTTCTGGCAAACAGAGGCTAGGGACACTTCATAGCATGATTTTGCACCCCTGCCCACCTGGCTAATAGCCATTGAGGGACCAATCCTCCATGAACTTATCAGCATCTGGGAAGGAAGCTGTGAGGACCCAATTCTCAGCTGGTGTAAATTGGTGTAGCTTCATAGATTTCAATACAGCTACATGAATTTACACTATTGAGGATCTGGCCCTGAATTTTTAATTAACTGTCCCAGAATCAAAAATGAAATGGGGATCTATTTCTGCATGGGCTAGTAAGTCATGTGAAGAGGTCCTGAATTACTGTATTTCTATTACACAGAGGTATAAATATCCTGTACACAAAAAATCTTGAAGTTGTATCATGTATATATAAAAATATATTAAAAATAAATTGATCTTCAATCTGTGCTCTGCATATGTAGTCTTATCTATGTCTGAAGTAGATTGTAAACTCCTTGGGGCAAGGATTGCATCTGCTTCGTTTGCACGGAACATGGCACATGAGCATCTAATAAATAATTATCCAGGATTGAATATATTGTAGGCCCACTGCACATGTAAACTGCACATACAAAGGTAGTAGCCCCAGAAACAGCAGTGAGGGATGACTGCCAATAACGTAATCGTCTGTCCATTTCCCCTAAACTTGACCCCTTCTGTCCCATCCCCTCAAACCTGTCCCTCCACCCATCCGGTCTTCTCATCCTAGTCCCGTTCTCCACACATAATCAGACACAGTCTTTACTCCTCAGGCTTCTTATCCTAGTCTCAATCTCCTTGTGTGTGTGACACAAATACACCCCTGGCTCATTGTCTCAGTCTCTTTGCCTAAACAATCAGAGTTCTCCCTCCACATCATCTTGGTTCCTCATCAAGTCCATCTCCATCCCCCACATACCTGCTTCCCACTCCCCCACTGGTTCCGAAACCGTCTCCTTGCACAGTCATTTCCATTCTCTCTCCCCAACTCTTCATCCAATCTCAGTCTCCCCCGCACTGACTCCCAGTTGTCGTCCCTGCCATCCAGCCCTTTCCCCTCCCTGGCTCCCAGCTCGAATCTGCTAACTCAGCCAGTCCCTTTCCTAGCCCCTGCGCCCAGTTCCCCTCCTCCAGTCCCAGTCTCCCTACATGCTACTTTCCCTGATCTATTCCCCGCTACCAACCTCTGCATTTGATTCAGTCAACTTCCTCATCCATGCTGCCTGGGCCCAGAGGGGTGCAGTGGCGGCGTTACTGACATCAAAGGGGAGACCAGTTCCCTGCCCCAGGTCCAGGCACTGCAGGGAGCAGCTAGGAATGGCAATTGCAGGGAAAATAATACCTGAGAACATAGTGAGACTGCAACACTCTGTTCTCTCTCTCACACACACTAGTTTATCAGGCCTATCAACTCTCCTGAAACAGAAGACAGGCTCTCACAGATCTGGTTGGGCTCACCCTGCCAGTGGTCCACCAGATTGCCATGGGGGAATCCAGCCACTGCATCCATGGATGTTTTAATCCTTCTGGGTCTGAACAGAATCCAGGCACTGCTCCTGCATTGGAACACGCTCTTGGAGTGCAAATCCTATATCTAGCCACCCACCCTACATGCATTTCTCTGCCTCAGACTCCTCTCCACTCCAGGGCAGTGTTCCCTCTAATTTTTCCCACCCATTTGCAGAATGAATTTTGTTATGTGCACCGAAATGGAGGTGATGGGTGACACATCACCTCCATATTTGTGCACATAACAAAATTCATGTGGCAGGGATGGGGCCGAGGAGTTTGGAGTGTGGGCTCAGGGCTGGGGCAGAGGGTTGGTGTGCGGGGGTGAAGGCTCCGGCTGGGGGTGCAGGCTGTGGGGTGGGGCTGGGGATGAAGTGAGCTGTAGCTCGCAAAACCTTATGCTCAAATAAATTTGTTAGTCTCTAAGGTGCCACAAGTCCTCCTGTTCTTAAAACAGTTAAAAACGCTGCTTCTAGCTCTTATTCCTAGAGAGCGGTTCTTTGACCTCCATTAGAGAAGGGCCAGAACCAAACCCCAGAGTGAAACACCCACAAACTTTGGGAGGAATTTTGAATCTAAATTTGTCTAAAATTTGTGGTTAAGGTGCAGTTAAGAGGCAGAGGCCCTACCTGATGTCTGGTGATCAAGTAGGGTTAACCATGATATCAAGGTAGACCAACATAGCTGCTTTTACCCGTGTCGTGTACTCCTTGTTTACGGTCAGTTGCAGGACGGCTGCTAGCAGGTCAGGCTTCTGTACCACACATGGACTGTCTACAGAACTTCCTTCCCAGAGTGATCACTATAAGATCCTTTAAGGCAGCATTTTTCAAAGTTTGGGTTGTGACCCAGTACTGGGTCGCGGCATGTCACACACTAGGTTGCTCTGGTCAGAACTACCGACTGGGACGTTAAAAGTCCCATTGGAGGTGCTGCCCAGCTAAAGCAGGCTAGTGCCTACCTGCTCTGACACCGTGCTACACCCCGGAAGCGGCCAGCAGTGGATGCAGCTTCTCGGTGGGGGGGACCACGGGGCTACGTGCGCTTCCCCCGCCCCGAGCACCAGCTCCACACTGCCATTGGCCAGTTCCCGGACAATGGGAGTTGGGGGGGTGGTGCCGGTAGGCAAGACCCGCGCAGAGCTGCTTGTGAGCCTCCACCTAGGAGCCGGACCTGCTGCTGACTGCTTCAGGCACAGTGCAGTACGCAGTGCCAGGACAGGCGGGAAGCCTGCCTCTGCACCCCGGCTGCGCTGATAACCAGGAGCCACCAAAGGCAAGTTCATGCTCCAACCCTGTGCCCAATCCCTGCCCCAGCCCTGAGCCCCTCCCAAACCCAGAACCCCTTCCTGCACCCCAAGCCCCTCATCCCCGGCCCCACCCCAGATCCTGCACCCCCAGCCCAGAGCCCTGACCCTCTCCCGCACGCCAACCCCCTGCCCCAGCCCAGAGCCCCAGCCCACACCCTGAACCCCTCTTTCCGGCCCCACCCCACAGTCCTCACCCCAACCCTCTGCTCCAGCCCTGAGCCCCTCCCACATCCCAAATCCCTCATTCCCAGCTCCGCTGGGTCACAATCATCAACAATTTTCTTCAACTGGGTCCCCAGAAAAAAGTTTGAAAACCACTGCTTTAAGGCAATGCCCGGAATGGCAGTTGTGTGCTCAAATAAGGTATGTTACACATAGCACCACCTAGAGGGTAGACACCACAGTTTAACATTGTGTGACAGCTTGGCCATAGTTTTGTGCTGCCTCTGTGCCCTGCCCTCAGTATGCAGCTTGTGCTGGCCCAGCCAGGTATGGCGCTAAAAAGATGGATCACTGTTCCCATTGCCACTGGACTTCTGTCGCCACTTTCCCAAAGATCATGAGGAAAGCCTCCAGGGCATCCTTGGGGCTCATTTTCACAAGCCTCACTTGCATGGCCACAGTCGCTGGGCCGACAGCTCCTGGAGGGGAAACCCTGGAAAGCATCTAAGGTTGCATAAGGTCCATCACCTGTTGAACCAGCCACTACTGCTTTCTCTGCTGTTGTGCCCCTACGTCCTGGGCTGGCTGTTGTTGCTAAGCTGCCAGGAGCTGCTGCTGCTGAGGTGAGGGCGGTTCTTGGTCATCCACTTCAGAAGACATTCCAGATACACGTTGTCACTGTCTTACCACCCCATCTCCTTAGGACTAGGGTGTTTGACTGTTCTGGGCACGCAAGCCTCCCCCTTCTTCGAGGGTGAGAAGATCATGCTCGCATTCACCAGCAAGGTTCATTCCCCAGGACACCACCTGGGCCAGGACCCTAGGCTCCCCCAGGCAGCTGTTCAGCCACCTCCAAATGTTCTACCACCAGTCTAGATGTAAGCAGCTCAGCTCTCCAGCTGCGCCCAGACATCCCACTTCTTTCAGATGATCAGCAAACAGCCCACCTGTGGCACAATTTCTTTGTTTTTAAGGCCCTCTTCCTTCAGAGAAGCTTCTGTTAAGTTGTGGCTACAACCAATCTCACAGGCTAATAGGAGGCAAAAGTCCCACCAAAGGTAGGTCAGCATTGAGTAGTCCTGCCCTCCCTTCAGGGAGGGACCATCAGGCAACAGTCATACAAGGAGCACTTGCTTTCAGCAAACCCTCTCTCCAGGACCTGGAGACTGGAGGCCTATTCTCTTCTCTGGCCTACCACTAACTGTGTGTGCGCTTTCTCGTTTTAAACTCCTCCCTCCAAGTCTGACATCTCTCACAGGTGTGGTGGGCAGGCTTACTGAGCCTTGTGGGCTCATTTACACAGTGTGGCCCCAGTGTAGGGTTTGTATACCCCATCACATGAGGGTGTGGTTTATCCCCAAGGTATAGAAGATTTGGCCCAATGTAAACATATTTTCTCATGTATCCAAAGAAAAACGAGTTTTCGGGGAGCAAATCCACTCATTACTTGACAAATCCACATCACAGAAGCAATTCAGAACATTTAGTAAATAAACATCATTGATCAATCAATGAGCAATCCAATAAGTTTTCCAGCATAACAACTATAGTAGGAAGAGGGCCTGAAGCATAAGCCCTTGTATCAGAGGCCTGGTATGAGGCCTGAGGCCTAGGCTAAAGTAGCGGGCAAAGCTTTGCTGAAATAAAGCAAAGTCAGGCTGTGAGCTAAAGGCAGGCCCTGCTCACAGAATCTGGCAAGAACAGGGCTAATATTCCAAAAACACACATTCCTAAGAAGTGCTAGGCACAGAACACTTACGCAATCACATTCCAGAAGGGTGGTACCAGAACACCTCATACCAACACATTCCGCAAAGGTAACGAGAACACACTGACCGCTCCTAAAGATGAGGTCAGGATGACAATGTGATGAATAAAGATGTTTGATCAAACCAACATGTACAAGATAACGGGTGGTAACAACCCACGTCAGGGGGCAGTAACTAACTATGTCAAAGGAGCAATACGTAACTTGTACACCACATAACCAGTCCCACCACTAATTGAGCTGCATCCATTGTCACGGGCATACATGCATTGAGTGTACTTGTATCAGCTATAAGGCACCAATACCCTGCTTCATCAGCAATAAACCTGGCCGGGTGCCTTCGTACCTTAATGGAACTTGTGGTCATTGGGTGGTTTGCTTGAGGCCTGCTGTGCCAGCTGTCTGCACAGAGCTGGGACGACACACAGCGAGAACACACACATGCAGCCAAATATCTGACAACATCAATATAAATGTTAACTGGTATATCATAAATTATAAATATTGACTGTATTAAGCAGTAAATATTACCTGTGAGATATATCAGAGACCTGAGATGAGATGAAATGCCAGAAAGTCACAGACCAATGGCAATATTTTACGAACTCTATATTATTTTTGTTTATCCTCAGGCAATATTTTACCCAGCACAAGAAAACAGTCACAAGTTTTTATTAGACAGCATGACTTTTAAATGTGAGTGTTGTAAATCTTATTTAGAGAGATTTCCAAAATGAGATTTCTATGCTGTTCTGGGGCACTCCTGTTTTTAAAAACATGGGATATCTAAGACAGACGATAACTTGGATTTATAATTGGTAACATGGTTCTAGTTCAACCACTCAGAAGCCAGGAGAAATACAACTATGCATTAAATATGTATTTGCCATCTTTAGCCTGCCATTTGGATAAGATTTGAGCAAGTTACTGTAGGACAAATCCTGGGAATGGAGCAAAGCTCAAGTAATAATAATAATACCTAGCTCTTATCCAACACTTTTCATTAGATCTCAGAAAGATTTACAAATGAGGTCAGCAACATTAACCTCATTTTACAGCTGGGAAACTGAGGCACAGAGCAGTGACATGAAAGGGATTTTCTCTGCCTGAAAACATTATGGGGATGAGGGAAGTATCCTCAGCACCAACTGGTCAGGGCCACAACCATCACTTAAAATATAAGGGGGAAGCAGGAAACATAACCCAGTGCTCACCTCATGTGGGGTCTTGGTCCAGTGGATCTGCCACTGGCCAGCTAACCGTCTTCCCATCCACAGTCAGCTGCAGAGACCCACCATGTAGCTCTCTTCTCTGGCACAAAGAAGATTTGAAGTCCCCCTGCATATTTGACACTTAGCATTTAAAAATGCTTTTGATACTCCCATGTACCCCGGGATATGTCCTTATGATAAGTATATTGGTTAGTACATGGCCCAGCATTACTAACATACCTGACACTTGTATTTGTATATCAGAAGTAACAATAAGAATAATAGAATATAGGGTTAGAAGGGACCACAAAGAGTCATCTAGTCTAACCCCCTTCCAAGATGCAGGATTTGTTGTTTCTAAACCATCCAAGAGAGATGGCCAACCAGCCTCCTTTTGAAAACCTCCAGTGAAGGAGCTTCCATAACCTCCCTGGGCAGTTTCTTCCATTGTCCTACTCTTCTTACAGTTAGGAAGTTTTTCCTGCGATTGAATCTAAATCTGCTATGCTATAGTTTGAACCCATTGCCTCTTGTCCTGCCCTCTGTGGCAAGAGAGAATAACTTTTCTCCATCCCTTTTATGGCAGCCTTTCAAATATTTGAAGACAGTTATCATGTCCCCCCTCAATCTCATCTTTTCCAGACTAAATCCAGTTCCTTCCGCCTTTGCTTGTATGGCTTGCATTCCATCCCTTTGACCATCTTTGTCACTCACCTCTGGATCCTTTCCAGTTTCTTCACATCCTTTCTATACATTACACACAGTACTCCAGCAGAGGTCTAACCAGCACTGAGCAGAGCAGTAATATCACCTCCCATTACTTGTATGCTATGCTTCTGTTAATGCAAAACAAAGCAAATGCAATTTTAGGTTGCAACAGCATTGCATTGCTGACTCATGTTGAGGTGGTGATCAACCACAATTCCCAGATCCTTGTCAGCAGTGCCACTGCCAAGCTAGTTATCCCTCCTTCAGTATTTATACATTTGGTTTTTCTTCCCTAAGTGCAGCACCTTACATTTGTCTTTGTTGAATTTCATTTTGTTTTCTCTCCCAGTTCTTCAATTTATCAGGATCCCCCTGAATTTTAGCTCTATTCTCCAAAGAGTTAGTACCCCCCACCCAGCTTTGTGTCATCTGCAAATCTGATCAGTATGCTCTCTATTCCTACCTCCAGGTCAGTAATAAAGATGTTGAACAACACCAGACTCAGAACCGATCACTATGAAATCCCACTTGAGACCTCCCTCCAATCTGACATCATTCTATTAATAGTTACTCTTTGTTCGCTGTTGTTTAACCAATTATGTATCCACCTAATTGTAGTTCCACCAAGCCTGCATTTCTCCAGCTTACTTATCAGAATGTCATGTGGGACTGTGTCAAAAGACTTGCTGAAGTCCAGGTACACTATGTCCACTGAATTCCCATCCCCCTATCCACCAAACCAGTTATCCTGTCAAAGAAGGAAATCAAGCTGGTTTGGCATGATTTCTTCTTGGTAAATCCATGCTGGCTGCTAGTGATTACCCCTTCATAAGGTCAGGAAGGAAGAATGGGACCCAAGACCACAAACATTTAGGAACCCCTAAATGTCTATATCTATATGGACCATCTAGTGTGTGACTGGACACAGCTGTATTAAATAACATTATGAGAGGTAGGGATTCCCGTCCATTTGAAAGTAACTAATCCCACCACAAGTAATGATTGCAGTATCTTCTATCTGTGCCATTTAATTTGTCAGGGATTAAAGCCTGCCATCAAGCTGGGCATCAATTCCTGTTGTCAGACTTCAAAGAGAGCTCCTGAAATCGCCTGCCAGAATCTATGATCATCTCTGTGTTTTTTATTTCATGCAGCATTTGCATCTTTGTTACCATTATGTCTGCTCACTTCTGTGCAGCTTGCAAAATACATTCTTGAATCACAAAAAACAAACCCCTCTATATTTGTGATTCTCCTTTCAGAAAGATTAAATCACACCATGGATAAAAGTGAGTGATTTGCAGTTGCCCACCTTCCATTTTAATCCAAAATATTAAAGGTGAAATTTCTCAGCTGAAATCATAATGTACAATATGGATTAAATGTTTGAGACTTGTTCTTGCAAAAAAACTATCAAGGTTTCAAGGCTGTTTGCTATGTAGGTTCAGATTATTTCTTTAGATCTTTCAGGCCATGAGTGTCAAGAAGCAATTTATTTTAAATTCTATCAGCTTGTCCTTTTTAAAAAAAATAAAACAAGTGGTAAGTTCTGAATTTCTTGATGTGAATGATGCAGGGCTCTTTCACATTAATTTACCTGCTCTACACTTTTTTCAATCTGCTCTGTACTTACTAATTACAGAGAGAATTAGGATCCAGAGTTGAATCAAGATAAAAAAAAAGCACTTGGCAGAATTTCTGATAGAGCTACAGATGATGATGGCCTTGATTTCTCAAGTATGACTTGCCCCTGTATTGCTAGTTTTTGCTCCTCAAGACTAAACAGAATGAATGCAATGCTGAAAAGTAAATCAACATCACTTTATTGTACTCAAGCAGAGGTCATGAGGCAACCCCTTTGTGTGTGGGCGTGTGCACGTAGAAAGGTACATTTACCCTTCATCTTTTTCCTAGCTTGCTGATGGTTCTTTCAGCGCGACTGCGGGACTGGATTTTATTCCAGTGTTACCCATCACATCTTTATTTATATTGTTCCCACATCTAGCACAGTTTGAAATGCTCAAGACTGGCTTTGAGCTCCGGGTGGCTCGAGAAGACATTGTGGGATCCATGACAGGCAGCTAGTTTCTAGAGCAGCAGTTAGCGGGGTCAAGGATCTCAAGAACCAACCCCATCAATACTTATTAGTCAAAACGGACCACAGGCAATGTTCTTTTACTGCTTTTCCCAGCTGCACTTCACTCCCCTTTTGGTCCACCTGCCCACTGAGTTGGAGAAGGGAGAATGTTCAACAGTTGTTTTCAGTTCCGTTACTGTAGTGTTGTGTTCTCACTAGAGAATTGATTTTGACTTCAACTGCCATGGCAACAAGAGCTCACTCCTTCTCCTTCAGAAGGTAGCCAACAGAGGCTGGGAAAAATTTCTAGAGGCCAGAATGAACCAGAACCCAATAACCTTTTTCTCCCCAGTGGGAGAAGGAAAAAGAACTTGAAGAGAAACAGCATGGGAGTTTGAGATGGTCAGCCAGAGCCACACATTCAGGTTCCTAAAGCCCAGATTTAGGCATGACTGTGATCCAATGTGCTCCTACTTAGCTGCTCCCTAACCCTGCAGGCACCTAAACTCATCCAACATCTAATTTTTTGCTGTAAAAGTCCCCTAGGCACCTGTGTTTGTGCCTCTGAGCATGCACACTACTCTCTCCAGCAGTTAAAGCACTCAGCCAGGCTGTAGGAGACCCCTTTTCTATTCTATCCCCTCCCACACACCTGGCCAGATGAGTTGAGCACAGACAGGTGAGTTCCCTGGGCCATCAGACAGTCTGAGGTAGATTTCTCTCACTCTCTGTTGGTGAAGCCATTCCACTTTAATTAAATACTTATTGGGCCACAGGAAGAGAGAGAATGACTCTGTAGTCTAATGGTTAGGCATACACCTGAGTGGTGAGAGATCCCTGACCTACTCCCTTCTCCTTATGTAGAAGGGGGAATTGAACCATGGTCTCTCACATTGTAGCTGAGTGCTCCAACGTCTGTGCTAAACAATAACAAGGAAGGCTTGTACCAGCAGGCAAGCTGTTTCTTACAATAACCCTTTTCACCCCCTAAACTGCCAGGAGACGTGTTCCCAGCTGTGGATCACAAGCAGGGACAGGCACCTCTTTCAAGAGCATCTTCCTTTGCTTAGCTTGGGCAGCTCCATGCCTAGAATGCTGGCTTTTGCGGATCACATTCTCATTCTCCTGTCCCTCCCCTTCATTGTATAGGGAGCCGAGGCACCTAACTCAAGCTTAGTGTATTGATTTTCAAGACACCTAAAAGTAAGGTGTTGGTAAGGTCAGTGTTTCAACACCTAACTCCTTTTGTAGATCCAGGCCAGAGAGTTTCCTGAGGAAAAGGGGTCTCAGCTAGAGCTCTGTAACCACAAACCACATGGCCTAGGGCACCTATTATTGCCCTTGGGGCCACTTGAGAGCAGTCATTCTGGGAAATGTAGTTCCCCAGGAAGGACTGACTCCATAGGTCATGTGATCAAGGAATCAGGTGACTGACTGCCTTTTTGGAACTATATAAGGCTGGCTGGAGCTCAGTATCTGGGCTGAGGTTAGATATTGAAGGTAGTTAGCTTTGGTTTTTTTGGTTTGTTTTTTTTTGGGGCGGGGAAGAAAATGTTTTTTAATGGTGAAAGAGGCTGTGGTGATATACTGGGAAATCTTCCCAGGTGGGAGAATGTGTCTTTTTCCTTCCTAACCTGCTGGAAGCTGTAAAGGTCTCTTAGCTAGGACCAAGTTATGTGAGTTGCTTGTCTCTCTTAGACTCATTGTGTGGTAAGAAAGCCAGCCCTAAACAAAGGGCCTTAGACTGAATTGTAATCTGGACATTATTTTACTGTCTCTTGCTGATGTTTCTGGCCACTACTTTACTAGTTCTGAAATAATCCTCTGCAAGTTCCCACAAAGGTTCAGTGGAGCTATGGCTGGAGTTTATAGCCATAGGAATGCTGTCCAGAAGACAGTGCAGCCCTTGTGCACTGATGAATGGGTAGAGCTTCTGTGGAGGTAGGGGGGTGGTATGCTACTTATACAATCTGTAATATGTGTTTGGAACTCACTGCCATGAGATACTATTGAAGCCAAGTGCCTAGGATGAGTCAGCACTTATATGGATAATGAGACCATTCACAGTTATGTATGATAGGATAAAACTGTATATGGAACACAAACCCTCATGGTTTAGTCTCTAAAGTGTCACAAGTACTCCTTTTCTTTTTATGGTTTAGGACAGTGGTTCTCAAACTTGTGTACTGGTGACCCCTTGCTCAGAGCAAGCCTCTGAGGGCGACACCCCCCCCCTTATAAATTAAAAACACTTTTTTATTTATTTAACACCATTATAAATGCTGGAGGCAAAGCAGGGTTTGGGGTGGAAGCTGGCAGCTCATGAGCCCCCCATGTAATAACCTTGTGACCTCCTGAGGGGTTCTGACCCCCAGTTTGAGAACTCCTAGTTTAGGGTATGACAACCACTGATGGCCTGGAGTTAAGAAGAAATTTCCTATATGAGCAGATTATTCCATAATTGTTTGCTAGGGGGTTGATTGCACCCTCCTCTGAAGCATCTCGTTTTTTACTAAAGATTTACTGCCAGTCTGATCCAGTATTAAAGTTCCTATATAAGAACAAACAATAACATATAGTTCTCATCTCCTCCCTAATAGAGTAGTAATACTTGAACTTACAAAATATACATGTACCCATTTTTTATTCCCTTTCTTTCCCATCGCCAGGTTTAGGTGCTCAGGGCACTGCATAAATCATAGAATAGAATCATAGAATATCAGGGTTGGAAGGGACCTCAGGAGGTCATCTAGTCCAACCCCCTGCTCAAAGCAGGACCAATCCCCAACTAAATCATCCCAGCCAGGGCTTTGTCAAGCCTGACCTTAAAAATTTCTAAGGAAAGAGATTCCACCACCTCCCTATGTAACGCATTCCAGTGTTTCACCACCTTCCTAGTGAAAAAGTTTTTCCTAATATCCAACCTAAACCTCCCCCACTGCAACTTGAGACCATTACTCCTCATTCTGTCATCTGCTACCCCTGAGAACAGTCTAGATCCATCCTCTTTGGAACCCCCTTTCAGGTAGTTGAAAGCAGCTATCAAATCCCCCCACATTCTTCTCTTCCACAGACTAAACAATCCCAGTTCCCTCAGCCTCTCCTCATAAGTCATGTGTTCCAGTCCCCAAATCATTTTTGTTGCCCTCCGCTGGACGTTTTCCAATTTTTCCACATCCTTCTTGTAGTGTGGGGCCCAAAACTGGACACAGTACTCCAGATGAGGCCTCACCAATGTCGAATAGAGGGGAATGATCACATCCCTCGATCTGCTGGCAATGCCCCTACTTATACAGCCCAAGATGCCATTGGCCTTCTTGGCGACAAGGGCACACTGTTGACTCATATCCAGCTTCTTGTCCACTGTAACCCCTAGGTCCTTTTCTGCAGAACTGCTGCTTAGTCATTCAGTCCCTAGTCTGTAGTGGTGCATGGGATTCTTCCATCCTAAGTGCAGGACTCTGCACTTGTCCTTGTTGGACCTCATCAGATTTCTTTTGGCCCAATCCTCTAATTTGTCCAGGGCCCTCTGTATCCTATCCCTACCCTCCAGCGTATCGACCCCTCCTCCCAGTTTAGTGTCATCTGCAAACTTGCTGAGGGTGCAATCCACACCATCCTCCAGATCATTTATGAAGATATTGAACAAAACCGGCCCCAGGACCGACCCTTGGGGCACTCCACTTGATATCGGCTGCCAACTAGACGTGGAGCCATTGATCACTACCCATTGAGCCCAACAATCTAGCCAACTTTCTATCCACCTTATAGTTCATTCATCCAGCCCATACTTCTTTAACTTGCTGGCAAGAATACTATGGGAAACCGTGTCAAAAGCTTTGCTAAAGTCAAGGAACAACATGTCCACTGCTTTCCCCTCATCCACAGAGCCAGTTATCTCGTCATAGAAGGCAGTTAGATTAGTCAGGCATGACTTGCCCTTGGTGAATCCATGCTGACTGTTCCTGATCACTTTCCTCTCCTCTAAGTGCTTCAGAATTGATTCCCTGAGGACCTGCTCCATGATTTTTCCAGGGACTGAGGTGAGGCTGACTGGCCTGTAGTTCCCAGGATCCTCCTCCTTCCCTTTTTTAAAGATGGGCACTACATTAGCCTTTTTCCAGTCATCCGGGACTTCCCCCAATCGCCATGAGTTTTGAAAGATAATGGCCAATGGCTCTGCAATCACAACTGCCAACTCCTTTAGCACTCTCGGATGCAGCGCATCTGGCCCCATGGACTTGTGCTCGTCCAGCTTTTCTAAATAGTCCCGAACCACTTCTTTCTCCACAGAGGGCTGGTCACCTCTTCCCTATGCTGTGCTGCCCAGTGCAGTAGTCTGGGAGCTGACCTTGTTCATGAAGAAAGATGCAAAAAAAGCATTGAATACATTAGCTTTTTCCACATCCTCTGTCACTAGGTTGCCTCCCTCATTCAGTAAGGGGCCCACACTTTCCTTGACTTTCTTCTTGTTGCTAACATACCTGAAAAAACCCTTCTTGTTACTCTTAACATCTCTTGCTAGCTGCAACTCCAGGTGTGATTTGGCCTTCCTGATTTCACTCCTGCATCCCCGAGCAATATTTTTATACTCTTCCCTGGTCATTTGTCCAATCTTCCTCTTCTTGTAAGCTTCTTTTTTGTGTTTAAGATCAGCAAGGATTTCACTGTGAAGCCAAGCTGGTCGCCTGCCATATTTACTTTTCTTTCTACACATCGGGATGGTTTGTCCCTGTAACCTCAATAAGGGTTCTTTAAAATACAGCCAGCTCTCCTGGACTCCTTTTCTCCTCATGTTATTCTCCCAGCGGATCCTGCCCATCAGTTCCCTGAGGGAGTCAAAGTCTGCTTTTCTGAAGTCCAGGGTCTGTATTCTGCTGCTCTCCTTTCTTCCCTGTGTTAGGATCCTGAACTCGACCATCTCATGGTCACTGCCTCCCAGGTTCCCATCCACTTTTGCTTCCCCTACTAATTCTTCCCGGTTTGTGAGCAGCAGGTCAAGAAGAGCTCTGCTCCTAGTTGGTTCCTCCAGCACTTGCACCAGGAAATTGTCCCCTACACTTTCCAAAAACTTCCTGGATTGTCTGTGCACCGCTGTATTGCTCTCCCAGCAGATATCAGGGTGATTGAAGTCTCCCATGAGAACCAAGGCCTGCGATCTAGTAACTTCTGTGAGTTGCCGGAAGAAAGCCTCGTCCACCTCATCCCCCTGGTCCGGTGGTCTATAGCAGACTCCCATCACGACATCACCCTTGTTGCTCACGCTTCTAAACTTAATCCAGAGACACTCAGGTTTTTCTGCAGTTTCATACTTGAGCTCTGAGCAGTCATACTGCTTCCTTACATACAGTGCAACTCCCCCACCTTTTCTGCCCTGCCTGTCCTTCCTGAATAGTTTATATCCATCCATGACAGTACTCCAGTCATGTGAGTTATCCCACCAAGTCTCTGTTATTCCAATCACATCATAATTCCTTGACTGTGCCAGGACTTCCCGTTCTCCCTGCTTGTTTCCCAGGCTTCTTGCATTTGTGTATAGGCACTTGAGAAAACTCGCTGATCGTCCCTCTTTCTCAGTATGAGGCAGGAGCCCTCCCATCTCGCGCGCTCCTGCTCATGCTTCCTCCCGGTATCCCACTTCCCCACTTACCTCAGTGCTTTGGTCTCCTTCCCCCGGTGAACCTAGTTTAAAGCCCTCCTCACTAGGTTGGCCAGCCTGCTTACGAAGATGCTCTTCCCTCTCTTCATTAGATGGGGCCCGTCTCTGCCTAGCACTCCTCCTTCTTGGAACACCATCCCATGGTCAAAGAATCCAAAGCCTTCTCTCTGACACCACCTGCCTAGCCATTCATTGACTTTCACGATTCGACGGTCTCTACCCAGGCCTTTTCCTTCCACGGGGAGGATGGACGAGAACACCACTTGCACCTCAAACTCCTTTATCCTTCTTCCCAGAGCCACGTAGTCTGCAGTTACCTATAATAACAAACAATAAAATCTTTTATATTTATTTATTTATTATATATATATTTATTATAAATATATTTTATATATATAGAACTTACAAAGTATACATGCTAAGAGCCAGATGAAATATCTGGTATCATTTAAAAAGCTGAACCAGTGGGCCACCTGTGATTGAAACAAAACTGCTCTGAAAGGAAGTGTTTCTATGTTTTTTTATTTAGTGTTAGTATAGATGAGTTAGAAGAGGAAGAGAAAAGCCCAGTGCTCATCACAGCAAAGACCTAAATCATCTTAACCTAGGGTGACCAGATAGAAAGTCTGAAAAATCAGGACAGGGGGTGGGAGGTAATAGGTGCCTATATAAGAAAAAGCCCTGAATATCGGAACTGTCCCTATAAAATCAGGACATCTGGTCACCCTATCTTAACCAAGAACATAAGACTGATATAATTAAAGAAGAATACTGCTGCTGTTTAACGTGTATGGAACATGGCTGGCCTATTTCCCAATCTAAAGCCCTATCCATTGAACCATATTGTGTCTTATGTGCTAAGAATAAGATGTATTATAGCAGCTTGTGATCAGATTTTAAGATTTTTTGTTTTTTTACTGATTTCTAATGAAACAGTATTCATTGCATCACATGCTGAAACTCTGTCATGATTAAGATATTTATTTGAGCAAGGTTATAATAAACATATTTCTAAAATGATGAGCTATGAGATGTGACAAAAGCATTTACTTTCAGCAAACGTCTAAGGAAAAAACATAAAGAAACATTTAGGAATTTTTCATTCTCAAAACTACATGTCCTCAGGTTAGCCCTTCTTACAGTCTTTTAACTGTAGCCTTTTAATTGCCTGTTGAGACCATTTGAAAGAAATCTGTTTGTTAGCTAAAGATTCAATAACAAGCTTCCTAGAGTGTGTGGTTGTAGCTGCTTCTTTCCTTGTAGGAGCATATATCATCAGCTGGAAATGTGTATAGATAAAATTCTCTCTCTCTTTTGAAATACAGGTACTTTGCTTATTTTTAGGGCTAGGCTGCGACATAACCCATAACAAGGGGTAGCATGTAGCTGTGCCATGCACGGAGCATCTCGGGGAAGGAATTATGGCTCAGGAAGCCACAATCCCTTCATGCTTCCTCCATTCTGCAATGGTCTAACTGGCCTGTATGAGCAATACATTTCTAACCTCTCTGTGCTAGCTCAGTTCTGCTGGCAGATGCACTTTGCGGGCCATTACACACCCACTTACTCTGGGGCACTGCTTACTCTTGATTGGTCAAACTCTAGGAGGGAGGTAAGGGGGTTCTTAATTCCTCCTCATGCCGCAGTGCAATTGCTATGATCAGGTATGATCTTGACCTAAAGGACTACCGGAAACAATAAGAAAATTCTATACTCTAATACTATGTTGTGGCAGACTAATTTTTAAGAGGACAGGGCTCAGTTCTGCATGGTGCTGAATGTGTCCAATGATGTGCTGAGAGCCATCAGCCTTCTCTGCACTTCAGTGGGAGTTGAGCACTCTCAGCAAACAGCATTTCACAGTATCAGGCTCCTAGTAGTGTATTGCATGAAAGATGCTCAGTAAGCAGCAGCTGCCTTACTATGCTCTAATGTGAGGCTAAAAGATTATTACAATGTGATAAAGAAATCTATTTAATCTTTATCAAAAATATTAATATTGGAATCTGAACAGCATCCATAGGGATCTATACATGCAAGATTAATTGAGATTGTATAGACATGCTGAGAGTAAGGATTCCAGACAGTTGCTTTTTGGCCTCCAGATCTATTCTTGAAACCATTTTAGAGGAAAGGGCTCACAGTTAACGTTGGGTAAAAGTTTAAAGCTAATTGCAGCAAAATGTGAATAAGAATGAATTGCTTTTTCTCTTGCTGCTGAGAATTTTAATGCGTCACAGACTGTGAAATCTAGTCTTTTGTGAGCTTTTACCCTATTCTATACAGATTTCACGGGGGAGACCAATGTTTCTCAAATTGGGGTCTGGACCCAAAAGGGAGTTGCGGGGGTGGGGTGGTCACAAGGTTATTTTAGGGGGGTCATGGTATTACCACCCTTACTTTTGCACTGCCTTCAGAGCTGGGCGGCAAGAGAGTGGCAGCTGCTGACTGAGGGCCCAGCTCTGCAGGCAGCAGCGCAGAAGTCAGGGTGGCAATACCATACCATGTCATCCGTCCTTCTGCGCTGCTGCTGGTAGCAGCTCTGCCTTCAGAGCTGGGCTCCCAGCCAGCAGCCAGCACTCTCCAGCTACCTAGTTCTGAAGGCAGCGCTGCTGCCAGCAGCAGCGCAGAAGGAAGGGCAACACTCCTTACAGTAATCTTGCAACCACCCCACAATTCCTTTTCAGGTCAGGGGTCCTACAATTACAACACCGTGAAATTTCAGATTTAAATAGCTGAAATCATGAAATTTACAATTTTTTTCATCCTTTGGCCATTAAATTGACCAAAATGGACCATGAATTTGGTAGGACCCTAGTAAGGATATAGCACATATTAAAAGTATCTGCTTCTGGTGCTTCACTCTCTGGACCTGGACACTTTGCAGATAGGGTTTTTGTTCCATGGTTTCAATTTCAGGATTGGATCCTGCTCTCATTGAAGTCAATCGCAAAATTCTCATTGATTTTAGTGGATGTAATACTGGGGCCTTCATGTAACAGCTGGTACATTAAAATGTACAATCAGAGTCTGGGAAGGTGGCAACCTTCCTCTCAGCATAATTACACAAGCTGGTTTAAAAGACAGGGAAGCATTTTAGCAAAATTTTAAAATTTTCCAGCCAGCTCTACTAAGTACACAAGTGAGCTACAAGTGTTTCCAAACCACTGAGTGAAACAACTGTGGGTCCTACCTGAAAGGAAAGGGGAGAGGATTCCATAGGAGAGTGGTTAGCTTGGGGAACAAAGTGGTACCTGCACAGCCTGCCTCAGCCTAAATGGCAAAAGAACCTTGAATCCACCTACCCAGAGTTCTAGGCAAACTTTTCACACAGTCCTAAGTTCTATGTGGATGTAAGGCTGAGGAAATGCATGTCACAGCCCCGAGCATGGAAATAGACAGTTCCTGTGCTCAATTTATAAATCAGTTTAATTGTCTTTAATTTCTAAAAATGCCAACCAGTTTTGGGGAGTGGATTGGAGGTGTGTGACGCAAAAGGCCTCCCACCTTCAGTCAGCAGAAAGGGATGGAGTGGTGGGACAACCCCGGCCCCCTGTCACTGAAAGTGTTTGCTTTCTTTTCTGAGCATTTCTTTGGGGAAGTTTAAGTTAGGGAGTTACCAATTTCATTCTCGTAAGCCCATTTCCTGGGGAAGGGTCCATCAGGGACAAAAACAGAATGCCCAGAGTGGCACTCCATTGGGGTGTGGGGAAAGTATTCCCCTCCCAGAGCAAGAAGCAGTTTCTGTTGCTGTATATTTCCTTGGAAGTTCACAAACCTTCCTTATGGCAGCAAACCAGAAAGGCTATTTTTCTGGGTAGAGTCTTAAGGAAAGTACACAACTCATTGACTACAGCAGCATTGATGCTGCTAACTTCGTTACAGCAATGCTAAGTCAAAATGCTGTGATGCTAATTCTCTTCCAACTTTTTTTTTTTTAAGGAAGTATCTTAATTGTGTAGCTGAACATACAAGTGTGACATACGACTTATTATCAGAACCTGTTCTTTTTTTATGTACCATAAAACTCCATCTGTCCTCTCATCTGCAGTTGGCTACAGCCCCTATACCACACAAACACAGAGCAAGAATGAGTTATTTTAAATACCCAGTATATTAGTCAAAACTTGGTGGGTTTTTTGTTTTGTTTTGAAATACTGGCAACCCAAAATTGTTTTTGCATTTGTGGGCATCAAAGAGGATTTTTATGTATGAGTTAGGATAGTGGGCATCAAATAATTTTATTCCAGAATTACTAAATTTATAAAGCCAAATCCTCAGGTGCACCTTATAAGCCAGGGGGACGCAGGTGGCTTTCCACCATCTTTCCTGGGGGGGCGGGCGGGGACTGGAATCCTGTTTGTCCCCCAACAGATAATTCAGAGAAGCGCAAGGCTTCTCTAACTTATGCCAGAAATAACCTCTGCCGGGGGCCATTCTGCCAGCCCAGTTTCTCTGAGGCACAGCACATTACAGCCCTACCTCCTTAGATCTGCGCTGACAGCACCATGAGCAAGTAGCATAGAACCAGCTACAACAGCTTTATACCACCTTGGGATTCCCCTATACAAGGTGTATCTCAAGCTGACGGTTTAAGGCAGTATTTTGTCCCCTTGTGCAACCAGAGCATGGATCTGTCCAAAGTTCTGGAGAAACAAAGATCATGTTAGTTATATTATTAATTTTCTTGTGTTACATTTGTAGGGATGTAAACTCACTAGTTATCATATAACATTTTTTACCATGTGTTAGAAGATGCCCAACTTAGTTAAACAAAAGAGCTCAGTTAATAATGAATAATTTAGTCCTGGTTCAGCAAAGCACATACTCATGCATTTCACTTTAAAGATTGATTCAACTTTGAATAGGGATGGACTTATGCACATATTTAAAGTTACGTGTGTGCAAAACACTTTGCTGAACAGGAACGGACTTAAGCTTGTTCATAAAGGCTTGGGGCCTTTTTAAGTATGGAAAAGTGCAACTCACTTCTGAAAACCTGACCATTCTCTCGTTCTCTTTTTTTGTTTTTTAAAGCAAACTTACGATTTATAGGTCGGTTTTAGATGCAGCTCTGTAGAATCTTTGAGAGATAACGATGATGCTAAGAGAGTCCCTTGGATATATACAGTGCTTTCCACTTATTTCATATATCGATTAATTTGTTCCAAACTTCTGGACTAAATAATTTGTTTTCAAAACAATTTCATCCTTTATTCTGATCAATTCTCATAGCATAATCTCTGGATATCTTGATCAATGACTGTAGGGCCCAATTAATTAGACTTTTTTTCATTGACTGCAAAGGGAACAGGCTCAGAACCATAGTGAGGAAGCACAACATAGACAAAGACCTTCAGAAAGAGTTATAGGATAAAAGAGGACTACAACTGAAGCTGGATTTTTTCTTGGAATTATTCATTTCTATAATGTGCCATGGAAACTGTGATATGTATTCTGGTGATCAGATAGAAATTATAAAAAACAATCCCTTATTTAAATTAAAAATGTGATAAGAATGGATTTAACCAAAATGCTGGTCCATTAGGGAGATCTTGTTTAGCCTTATTATCATATGTTCTATGGCAGTGGTTCTCAGTTAGGGTATACGTACCCCTGGGGGTACACAGAGGTTTTCCAGGGGGTACATCTACTCATTGAGATATTTGCCTGGATTTACAACATGCTACATAAAAAGCACTAGCGAAGTCAGTACAAACTAAAATTTAATGCAGATAAAATGAGAAAATAAGCAATTTTTCAGTAACAGTATGCGGTGACTCTCTTGTATTTTTATGTCTGATTTTGTAATCAAGTAATTTTTAAGTGAGGTGAAACCTGGGGTACACAAGATAAATCACACTGCTGAAAGAGATACAGTAGTCTGGAAAGATTGAGAACCGCTGCTCTACACTGTGCTATTCTGTTAGGAATTTGGAAAAGCTTTACAAGATATGACAAGAGAATATTAGAATATAAAACATGAGGTAAAAAAACAATTGAAGTAAATCATTTTTAACATTTTTCATTTCCAAACCCAAAATGTAATATATGAAATGAAAAATAAGAAAGACTTCTAGTTATAGAGAAGAGGACAGAATCGAACCACAAGAAAAATATGATACATCAGGGAGGAATCCTGGCTCCATTAGTGGGTGTTTTGTCAATGACTTACATGGGATCAGGATTTCACCCCATATCCTCTAAAATTCTTTTGTATTAATTGGTAAGAAATCCTATCAAAGTTAACTAGAACTGTCAGATCTACACACTGTCCTAAAATATTCAGCATTACAGATATATTCCAGTTTTTGAGAATTAGTAATTTAACAACTCAAGAAGCTCTCCTTAAAAAAGTCTACTGTCCTGCTCTCCTAGAATGAAAATATAGGATTCCCTGAAAGAGCTATGTTTGATATTAATGTAAGCCTTTTCACTTCTCCTCCCCCCGGCCCCGCCCCATGTACTTCTCCCAGTGTGTATGTATTAAGTTTGGGTTTTTTAGCCTCCTAACTCCAACATTAATCACTATTTTTATTCAGGTCTTCTTCATTCTATAGTGTCCAATGGATTTATTTTAGTGATCTTCCTTATTATAGCCCAAAATAAAATAGCAACTTTTCTATCTACACCACATGTCTTGGAAGCAAAAAACCATTACCTAGGAAAAAGAAAAGGAGTACTTGTGGCACCTTAGAGACTAACCAATTTATTAGAGCATAAGCTTTCGTGAGCTACAGCTCACTTCCTCAGATGCATTTTCTTTTTGTGAATACAGACTAACACGGCTGTTACTCTGAAACCTACCTAGGAAATATTTCCAAATGCAGGAGAACACTAGATTTGAGTGCAAGGCATTTTAGTCAGAAACAATTTTTAGCATTCTCACCTTTTAATATACCATCAGACGCCACTGATTTTTAAAGGAGAAGCTAAATACTTACAAGATGGAGCCCAGTAATTCTATGTGTGAGTAAAGAATAGATGGCAGTTGTGTTAGTGGCAGGAATAGATTTGTATAACTAAACTATTAGGATCTCATCCCTCACAGAATGAACATTGAGTGAAATCCTGTCTAAATGCCAACTTAATTTGTTAGAGACATGGGTCTGATCTTGCTGTCACTGAAGTTGATGCCAAAAGTCCACAGACTTCAGTGGAGGTTATTTCTATATTTATATTTCAGCAACAGGCTCTGGGGTGGCAGAGGAAGGAGGAGAAGGAGAAATAGTGCCTACTTCCTATTTGCTGCTGCTTTCACAATCAATAGTGACTAGATTTTAAATGTTCTTTTGTTTACTTTCTGCTTTGAGCTTTTACTTTCTAAAAATAAAATAAAAGCTTGGAATCAGTCAAGCTCAAAATTCAGAGTAAGAAAAATGTAACAGGTGCCCTAACTTGTATCCTATTTGATTTATTTAAATGTGTCATTCTGCCACCTGAAGAAATCCAGATTATACATCTAAGTAGTAGTAATAATGTAAACCCCAATCCTGAAAAAAAATATGGACATGTTCCACTTTATGGGACGACCCACGTGTGTAAAATTAAGCATGAGCACAAGTGTTTGCAAGATCAGGGCTTTATATGGAACCAGACATTTAGATGTTGATTTACAAATAAAGGGGCTGAGTCTCCACTACCTTATGCCTGTATAGTCATTTGCACTTGTGCAAAGTAGGGGTAAAATGCTACTCAAGCAGAACTGAACATTTTACATGCATTGTGAACTCTTTTTGCAGATGTGTAAATCACTGCACCAGGTGCCAGGCAGCAGAAAATTAGGACCAGAATAAGATACATTTGTAGTATAGAAAAAGTAGTAGGGAAAAAAGAGAAATAACGGGAGGTTACAGCACAGAACTAGCAATAATCAAAAACTGGAGGATTTTATTTAAAATTTAGTACTAAATATTTCCCATAAGAATGTATTTAAATGAAAAACTTGTTGAACAGAGGCTCTGGGCCAAATTCTCAGCTGGTGTAAATTGTAATTGACCAATTTATTCCAGCTGAGGATTTGGACATCTATGTGTGTCAAAATCAACATTCATAATAACTTCAGCTTTTGCAAGAAAAAAAAAGGGTTAGGATAGACGTGCTCCCCCCCCCCCCCCCGGTGGAGATCAAACTCTCTTGAAAGACAGTTCCTTGAGGTGCCCATCTGACCCTTAGGCAGAACCTTGCCAATGAAAAGATTCTTGCCCTTCTCCAAAACGAAAGGAAGGATGGAACATAGAAAAGGAACGCTGAATCCCTGAGGAGCTCCCAAAAGGAAGGGAAAGCACTTATACATTTTTGTGTAAGCAATCTGCAGCCTCTTTTTCCTGATCTCTCTACCTAGGCATAGCAAAGCTGCACAGTTGCCTTTTAATTTATATGTGCCTTTATCTGAATTTTGCAATACCTGTTTTGTAATATTAAACAGGGAAAAGGAAATTTAAGGAGTACTTGTTTCAAATTGCTCCAGCCATCTCTGCCAATGCTGTTCAATGCTGTGTACTGCTTCATGCCTGGGGATTCCCCAGCTGTGGATCAGGCTGCTCTCCAGTGCCTTTGGACTACCACAACAGGGCAAGCTTGCAGCTCAGAACCGGGTTCTGTGTTCCCACTCCCTACTCACTTGTACTGTCCTATCTACTTTCTCCTGCTGCCACCATCGACTGCCGCTGCGCTACATGTGAGAAAAGAGAAATCGTTTATATTTGAGCTGATTCCTGCTTTGCTTCTGAGCAACCTGTTCTATGTTGAGTCTTTAGGAGCTGTGCATGGGAGTGATTTTATAGAATGTAGGCAAACAGGCTTTTCCTTACGGATGGAACATGAACCCTTCATGAAACTACTGGTTGCTGCTCAGATTGCAAATCTGCTTGGATTTAATGGAATAAGAGGATGTAGTTTACCGAGCGTGTTTTGGAATAACTTTTGCAGCATTATTTTCCCTGAGTGCCTTTTTTCTCTCTCCAGTCATTGCACCCCAGAATTGTAGTTCATCCAAACTTCATTCAGTGGTCAGGATTAGCTCCCTTACCAGACCTCTGTTGAGGGCAGTGCTCCTGTTTTGACAAAACCAAAGATGTTTAGAGTTTTGATGGACCATGACACTGGCTCTCCAGCTCCTAGTTCTACACAGAAAAAATACTGCCCTGCTTGATATCAAAAAAGCACAAATGCCTCATCAATTTTGGGCATGTCAAGTGAATCCCAATTCTGGCCCCCACAGCTGTGCTGAGTCTCTTCTTGTGTAAATCTTTCATGCAAAAGCAAAAACCAGAAGGAAAGACTGTCAAAACAAGGCAGAGTTTTGCCTCCAGGAAGATGAGCTATGCTGCTGCAACCTACAGAATGAATACCAAGTGAAATACCAGTTAAACAGGAATACATTGTTTGCAGATAATGTAGCACAGAGTTTTACTAAAGCTTGAGGTTACTGAGAAAAAAGTCATGTTTTCCTAAATATTATATATTTGAAATGAATAACTTATAACATGGGAGGAGAAAAACCAACAGATTATCACAAACTTTTTTTTTACTGTGACTTTTTTGCTTAGTCTTTGGTTTAATGTATTAAACATTACCTCTGTTTTTCTGAATTTGATAGTTTGGAAGTTTAAGCAACTGCTATTTGAGAGAAAAGCAACATCTGAGGAAGAAATATTTGCATCAATAATGAAGAAAAGCATAAATGCTACTTAGCAGTTACATAGCACTTTTCATATTCAGTGCTATTTACAAACATTGGCCAATTGATAGTAAATTAAACAGTATTATCTCTTCATTCTTTTGTGGCTAAGGCTCTGGCCTGGGAATCAGGAGATTTCCTGGTTGACTTTAAGTAAGTCATTTAGGTCTTGTCTAAACTAGCGAATTTTGGCATACTGGCTCTTTCACATGGAAGCATACCACCTGTCCATACACACAATTGCTCTCCATGGTGCACAGGACCTTATGCTGGACCCAGGACCCTATTTAGCTATCTTCTAATATCTTGCTGCAATCACATTTCAATCTGCCTTTCCATTTAACATATGAAACACAGACACAAATATTTCTTGATAGCAAACTGCTATACAGCTGCTACAGGAAAGGTGGATGGAATCATTTTTATGTCCATCTTCTCTGCTGCTACTCAGAAAATTCCTAGAAATCAATCTTACAGAGAGAATTTATCTTGGCCCTAATTTTCCCCCGGTCTTTTGGATTAATGAAAGCAGAACTTTGGTAAAGCCAGTATTCTAGCCAGGCAAATCAAACTGCAAATTTCCCTGTGTCTGGTAACTGTGGAAAAAGTACCCAGAGTGCAGTGCAAATGCACTGGCAGACTAGAGTCGTCAGCCTGGATCCTCAGCTTCTGTAAATCAGTGTAGCTCCACTGACATCAGTGAAGCTATGCAAATTTAGACCAGCAGGGGATCTGGCCCATTGTGTGGATGTGGATCATAACTGTATCTTAAAGGAGATGGCTACTGTGGATGCAGTGCATTATAGGTGCTTTTCTAGTGCAGACCGTTCAGTTGCCAATGGTCCAATTCACATAGCATACATGCAGCCTTAATCTCTCTGTTCCTAGTTCCTTATTTGTAAAATGGGTGCAACAGTACTCCTCTATCTCACAGGCATGTTGTGAGGTTAAATTCACTGATCTGTGTGAGGAGCTCAAATGCATAAATAGATAGGTAATAATTATTCGTCTAAACAGCTGCTATGTATAACTGTGTTCCCTTATTGTAAGCATAAATATAAGAATAGACTTAAACAAAACTGATTCTGATTAATCTGGTGAGAGGATGCCTGTCTCCTATGCCTGACATATGCATGCATTGAGGCATGACTCATCCTTTAAACAATTATTCAGATTAGCTTTCCTTGTGGGCTGTGTCTTTTGTCTGCCTTTGTTTCCAAAGTCTCTATAATCATCTCACAAGAGCAGTGATGGTTAAAACCACATTAAAACAAGACCTTGAATAGAGCCTATACAGCAGAGTTCTTGGTAAAGGGCAGGAGGGCATGTCTCTATTGTTCTGCTGAATAATCAAGAAGTCTGGAGTAGAGGGTCATTTTAAATTGGGAAAATAAAAGAGCAGAGTGACATGGATGAGTATAAAAGTGTTACTGCTGGAAGGGCAATATTGCCAAGTGATGTGATCTAACATTTGGTTACTGCATAAGAAGCTAGTGAATGTGGAATAGCTGAGAGCAGTAACATTGACTTCTCCACCCCACCACCACCCCATTTGCTTTTACTGAGTCAGAGCTGCATGATCTCAATAAGAGACTAAATTTTGGAGTGTGTTTTATTTACACAAACATGAATTTTAACGGCTCAGCTGTGCAGTTTGCACACAACTGTGTTGGGGCATGGCACAGAACTGATTGCACTAGGATGACACATTCTTTCTCCGGTGCACTGGTCCCACTCTATGGCCGGTTGCATATGGTTGCTGGAACTTAGCTGTTGCCAACTTTCTAATTGCTGAAAACTGAACACCCTGCCTCTCCTCTTTCCCCAAGCCCCTCCCCCCACTCAATCCTCCTTCCTCCCTCCATCACTTGCTCCCCACCCCCCATCGCTCACTCCCACCTCTCCTGGGACTCACTGGCTGCCTGCTGAGCCAGGCTGGGAGAAGCTGATGCGGAGCCTACCGGATTGGGGCACGGCGGGGGCCGGTCCCTGGAGCAAAGGGCCAGGGCAGAGAGGGATTGGGCCCCATAGCCAGGGCAATCAGGGCACAACAAAGCAGAAGGGGGGTGGACAGGACCCCTCTGCCCCCCCCAGGCAGCGGCACCTACCTCTTGGAGCCTGGTCCAGAAGCCAGCCACTGCTCTCTGTCAGGCATCAGCAACTGTTCTTCCTGCACCCCAGTGGTGGAGGCCAGTGGTGGAGACCAGACTTTTAGGTTTAGTCAGCGCCAGGTTCCCTTTTCGACTGGACATTCTGCACAAAAACCTGACACCTGGCAACCCTACTGGGACAATGGCCTTGACTCCTTCCCATCCCTTTTTGGGAGATTTGCTCCCTGAAGGAGCAAAAACTGAACAGTTCCTGCTCACAGAGATTGCTGTTGTGACCTGCCCTTGTTCAAGTGCAGGGAAGGCTTCTTGTATACCCTCCCTTCCCATGCATCTGTAAAAAGGCAGATCCTAACCTAGCACTCAGTATTTTGATGTGCATGGCAACGGTCACTTATCACATGTAACCTTCCATATCCTACTGCGCTAGGTGTACAAATAACTGTAAAAAGCTTTCCAGGTAGCAGGCTAGAGGCTGTGTTGAGACTGAATGGGACGTTTAGTCCATCTTATGTAAAATAAAATACTCTCTGCCAAATGTTCAATAATCCTCTATCTGCTGGTAAATGACACTAAATGGAATGGAGCCAGAGGTGAAAGTAAACCTGTACTGTCCGGTATGGCGTACTGATAAGAAAGGGGCCGCCAGCACACAGCTGACCATACGACAGGGTTGCTGATGGGACGGGGGGGGCAAAAGGGGCAGCTGCCCCGGGGCCCGGCCATTTAAAAGGGGTTCCTGGCTGCCACTACCCCAGGGCCCAAGGCTCCCGGCTGCCGCTGCTGCTGCCACACCAGCGGCCGGAGCCCCAGGTGGCGCAGTCTGGGCAGTGCTGAAGGGCTGGCTGGGGGAATCTGGCCCCAGCTCTGCCCCTTCCGCTGGAGGCCCCGCCCCTTCCAGGGGCCCAGAGCCACTCCGCCCCCCACCTTGCCCAGCACCCCAGCCACCCTGAGTACCGGCAAGTCCGTTAAGTTACTTTCACCTCTGAATGGAGTGCCACACTTCGTATAATAGAACAATTAACTGACCTATTTTTTTGTGGCCAGATAATTTGGTCCAAGGTTCAGTCCCTTCTGTCTACCACAGCGTACTGAAATTTAGTCATAATAACTAGAGTCTTTGTAAGAAAAGAAAGTTAATAAAAGAACTCTGATTATTTGAGGGAGGTTGCCGTACCCCTTTAAATTGAATGTCAGAGTTTGCAATGGATTAGAGTACATAACTTGTAATGCCGTTTTCTCTTTCTCTACTGTCTGTACTCAGAACTGGATTTGAAGAAAGGGATATTAACAGCAATGCCAGACTGTTCATATGTTTTATTTCACATGGTAGAGCTCTGAGGAGGAGGGGAGCTCACTAATTTTGGAGGCCACTAAACACAACCAGATTATATAATCCAACTTTGATATCCAGTAACATTTTAAAAAATATTTAACTTAATGTGTCTTCCTTGTCTTTGTTCCTCCTCCTCATTTTCTCTCTTTTTTTCACTCACTTTGCTTGCTTTTACTTTTTATTGTGGTTTATCTTTTCCTTCGTTTTATGTCTCTCATCTGTCTATTTTGTCTTATATTTAATATATTTGTTTGAATTTCAGTCCATTTTTTTTCTCTCAGACCCTTTCATTCATTCCCCCTTTCTCTTTCTAATTGTGCCTTTCTTCAGCTCCTTGTCCCCCCTTCCCTCATCCATTTTCTTTCCTATTTAATACTTTGCTGTGACCATCTTTTCTCTCCCTTTTGTTAAATTTCTCCCTTCTCTCTTAAGCCTCTGTCCCCTCCTTCTGTCCCCTATGTACTGTCCCTTCTTCCTTTAGCTTCTCTTTCAAATGAGGCCAGGAAAGGAAGAGCAAATAGAGCTCTCCCACTGCATTGTGGAACTGATTTCTCCTCAAACTCCCCCTGGCTTTAACCGTTTGTGTTTACAGTAAGTTCTTGTTTAAAATGGAACAAGGAACTTGAATGAAATCAAATTCCTTCCATTCCGACATGCATAACTTCCCTTCAGCAGCATCAGTTCCATGTCACTCTGCTTCTCCTGCCTCCTCACAGAGTGTTACATTTATGGAAAAAAGCTACCTCAATGGCTTCGTCTCTGTCACTGCAGATGGCCTTCCAGACTCTCAGCCTTTTGTCTCTTTGGGCTGCTTTAAGCTGGTGCTCCCAGTTCAGCTCAGCAGTCAATGTTTCTTTTGTGTGCTTAAACCACAAGCATTTTTGCCATTCATGCCTGGGCTACTTCAGAGTTTTTTCCAACTCTTGCTGACCAACCCTTGTTACCTCAGGGTAAACCCCGGTGTCAGCACTCAGCACGAGTAACCAGGCTCTGCACTGACGAGTTCCTTGGTGACTTGAGATGGAAAGGAATACTTCCATCCACAGGACAGAGCGGAGCAGCAGAGTCACTACCCAGCTGCAACTGTAGCCACTTGGCTAAGAGAAGAATGGCAAGTGGGTCCATGTAGTCACAGGTCCAGTGGCCTCCTTGACTTCAGTAGGAGCCGTATATGCTTATATGAAGGTCAGAAATGTGGCCCTCATGTTTACCTTTACCTTTTTCCTAAAGCCTCACACAATTTGAATATTTTCCATCCTCCCAATTTTGCTGTCTCTAGACAGTCTTTTCTGGGAGTTTAGGCAATCCAAACATGATATTTCAGGAACCACTTATGAGAGGAGATAAGGATATGAAGGATTAGGCATTCAAATTGTATTATATGTTAACTGAGCATAAAAATACAACTGTAAGGTGACTGAATTGTAAGCTCTGTGGGGTGGGGACTGTCTCTAAATATGTGTTTGTACAGTGCCTAGCACAACAGGGCCCTGATCCTCAGTGTATTCTCTGGGTGTTCCCATAATACAAATAAACAATAATAATGTTAGGTACACAAGTAATGACTTCTTATGGTGTCACAATGTGAAGAAAGAAAAGGAGTACTTGTGAGCTTATGCTCAAATCAATTGGTTAGTCTCTAAGGTGCCACAAGTACTCCTTTTCTTTTTGCGAATACAGACTAACACGGCTGTTACTCTGAAATGTGAAGAAAATTACTCTTTAAAAGATTAGTTTGGAGGATGGGGGGGAGGGGAAACTCCAGTATGAAAGAAAATGCAGAAACAGTGCAGAAGGAAAGAAGACATCACTGTAAGAAGACAACGCACAGGCACTGACTTTTGTTTTTGCCGGTGGGTGCTTTTGAAGAGGTGCGTGTGTTTCGGGGGTGGCACTTGGCCAGTTTTGGGAGAGGCTATGTTCAGCATATTTATACACTTCTTTCATATTCTAGTTATTGAATCTGTGTCTATCCTTGGTATCTTAATAATTTAATCATTATTAAAATAGTAATGAACTACATAATTACATTATCACAAATTACAGTATCTTAAAATCATTGCACTCACCTACAAGCTGTCTTCACTAACGTCCCAATTTAAAGACATTACGTCTCTCTATAGCTTTCTGGATGAAACTGTCAGCAACACTGTGGCCCATGGGTGCTCAGTACAGGGTTTTCAATGGCACCAATGGCGCTGTTGCGCCATGTCCACACGCAGAAGGGCCCCAGCACCCACCCCTGCTCATCCCTTCCCCCACAAGGCCCCCCCACCACTTGGCCTTTTCACCCCGAGGCCCCATCCGTTGCTCACTCCTCTCTGCCCCCTCCCAGCCATGCGAGCAGTGGGCGGGACCTCGGGGGGGAAGATGCTGAGCGGGGGCGGGGTCTCAGTGCAGAGCACGGGCAGGGCCTCAGGGGGAAGAGGCTGAGCAGGGGCAGGGCATTGGGGCGAAGCAGGGGCTGAGTGGGGGGCAGTGCCACGGTCCAGGCTCCAAGGCCCACAAAAGATTCATCAGACCCTGTGAGTGCTGAGCACCCCCTATTCTTTTTCAGTGGGTGCTTAGGCTCCGAGCATCACTGTAGTCGGCGCCTGTGCTACCTTTTACATAGACAAAAAACCTGCAACCATTGCTCACTCCTTGCTAATGAGAGTGGTCCTGTACTTGACTACTCGTGTGAGTTAGGGCAGAAGGACTGATCTCATAGTTACAAGCGAAGGCCAGCTGACTCTCTGACTTGGCGATGCCCAAAGGGCCACTTTCTTTATTATAGCCCTAATGCAAAGCTCATTGAAGTCAGTGGAAAGACCCCCCGTCATCTTCAGTGGACTTTGTTATCAGACCCATTGTGAACATCACAAGGAAAACATCTTTCAAACAAAACAGAAACTTGCAACAACATTCCCAGGAAACTCATTGTTAACCTGTGGGTGCTGGAATTTCCTTCAACAAAATCCACTAGTATGAATAAGTGTGCTGGTGACTGTGTCTGCCTAAGGACTAAAGGCATTCCCTGCAGTACTTCAGGAATAACTTTCATACAGCACAAACACTACCCTGTTACGGAACTACTGTTCCCCAACAAATATCCGTTATGACCGGAATAAGTTTATATTTTCCATGGGTTATGTCAGCTATACAACTAATTGTCAAACACAGAAATATCCTATTAAAGATGCAATAGAGGGCAGCCCATCCCACATCCCCATCCTAACTTACAAGTGCAGAGAGCACTTGGAACTATTGCAGTTCTGCTATGCAAATAGCTTTGAGGGCTTCCTGTCTGGAGTCTTCTCCTGCATGCTACAGAATATAGCTCTGTGGGGGCTCCTTCTGCCTGGCAATGGATGGGGAGTTTAGGGACAGGAGTGAACTAGGGAGAAGTGTGTCCAGTGAATCCCCTGCAATTGCAACTGCCATTCTGACCTGCTCATTGAGACCATACAGCTGCAGAAGCCACTGTCGTATTGCCCACAGAGTGTCCCTAGGGGCAAGATTACTACCTACAGTTTGCTGACTGCCCTCTGCTCTGGATCTCCCCATTGCAAAGGCTGGTTATTTGAGCAATCTTCTGGGGCAGGATTTGTCCTTGGTCAGCAAATGCTATTTCTCAGAAGAGCAAGTGAGAAGAAAAAACCACAAAGTGGAAACAGAAAAAGGAGACCTCAAACTCTTCAGGGTCTTTAGATTATAGGGTTAATATTTTTATAAGGGAAATATTCGTGTTATAGGATTAAATAGTTCTAAACTGTTCTAGTGATTTTACTAGCCTCCAGAGCCCAGGGCAGCAGGTAATGAATTTAGAAGCACATACAATACTGAATTATTATTATCAACACGTATATATGCAACCTTGTACCTGATGAATGACACCTGCTGTGAAAAATGAGTGATTGTATTTTTGGAAGGTATTTATCTGGTATTTGGAAGGTAGCTTTAGATGTATGTTATTCAAATGTGATTCTTTAGACAAGGTAGTGATCCTCTATAGACGTGAAAGCATGTGACTGTATTATACATGTGCGGCACATTTACAATAGTGCATCTTAGATCCTTAATGGCAGTGACAAAGCAGAGCTGGATATAAAATTACCCAAGAGTGCAGTTTTGGGCCTAGTCCCTACAAAAACTGGTGGGAGTTTGGCCAGGAAAGGAATGCAGGCTTGGATCAATATGAGTAAAGAAAAAAAATATAATTTTGTTTCTGGAAATTATATATTTTTACAGATTTAAAACGGATGAGATTCTGCTTACCATTCAGAAAATTATGTTGCAAATTTGCCAAGCCACTGACAATTACAACATAACTGTCTTATGGAAAAGTTATTGACTTTTCTTTTGAAAACTACATGCACTTCCCTGCTTCCCCCACAAACTGTGCAATTGTTTCTTTGATCTTTCGATCCACATTCATAAACAGAAACCTACACTGAAAGATATTTAGGGCCAAATTCTCAAACACAGCCTCTAAATCTGTACAGGCATATTTTGCACACACACTCATTTGCAGGTGCAAATGGGAGTTTATGTGGGCAACACAAATAATTTGTGTATCAGACTACTTGATCTGCATGCACAAATACAGGCACCTGCCTGCACAATAGTTGAGGCCAAAGTGAGAATGTGGCCTATTAACTGATATCTACACAGCAGCTAGATACCCGTGGCTGGCCATGCCAAATGACTTGGGCTCGCGGGGCTCAGGCTGTGGGCTGTTTCATTGCAGTGTAAACTTCTGGGCTTGTACTGGAGCCCAAATTCTGGGACCCTCCCACCCCACAAAGAGAGTCCTGTACTTCTTTCTGTAGGAACACAGAACTGCTTCCCAATAACAGGAGCTACACAGTTTAAAGGGGGAATAAATCCCTATGGTTTTGACTTGCACCAGGATTTTAATTTATAAAGATGGCCCAAGTACTGCCCTCAGGCTGCAGCATAACTGCCACTGTGGTCAAAGGGAGTTCTGGGCGTTATCATCGTTAGTTTGTGCCCTAAGAAATCAAACCTCCAACACTATGCTCAGTAGGCACGACAGAGTAATATCATGGCAGCACCTTGTTATACCTAAGAATTAAAGCTATAGCAGAATAAGGATTTGTCTAGCTCCCTAAATTGTTGCCATTCTTCTTGTAGTACTTACCTGTCCATATCTACTATAGTGCCGCACCTTGCTAAAGTACTGCATATAGGAACATTCTGAGCCAGATTGTTTCAGATGCAAAGGTGCCAGAAAGCAGCTGAAGTTCCCTAGTGGGAGAAGAGGCAAGGTACCTGGGTTCTGATGCCATTCCCCGACACCACTTACATTAGAGAGCGTCCCAGGAATGGGACAAGTGGCTTTACTCCCGCAATCCTCAGTCAGCACTTTGTGGCACATAGCCAGTGACATAGATCAGAGAAGACTGGTAGCTGCTGTTCTCTGCATCAGAGCTGGCCTAGACCCTGCTCCAGAATTAGAGCCAAACCAGCTTTTTCTCACCCTCTTGCAGTCAGTGGAAACCAGGCACAGAAGAGAATCTAGCACTCCTATTTGTTGAGAAGAGCTTCCACTTTGAAGGAATTATATAGCTCGCTGTGGACAAAATGTCTCAGATTCCTTCTTTTTTTCTCTATCTGGAGTTATCCTAGTGAAATCTAGATCCTTACTTCCTATCGGGTGGACCAATATCTCTATAAGCGCTTGCCTCCTGGTCAGTACTGCCATTTCCCATTATTAGAATATTTGGTCGCACTTCTAGCATTTTCCTTTGGTCTTTAGCTTATAGGGATTCACCAAAGTACCTGTGAAGTGCCCTAGCAGTCTGTCAAATTTCATTTCATTCTTTTCTCTCAAAAAGACAGCCAAACTCCCGTTCCCACTTTTTCAGCACCTTATTCTGTACAGAACAAAACATACCTGTATTCTGCTTAACTAGCAAATGATGCCTAAACAAAATAAAACTCTTACTCACTTTTTGTTTCACGTTTTCAGCTTTACTAGCTTTCCAAACTAACCAACTTGCTCTATGCAAGTATTTTTTGCAATGTTCTGGTGGTACGTTATGATACCTCATATGTCTCTAAATAGAAAGACGTGTTTGTTCTTATTTCATATATTATTTAAACCGTGAAACCTCTCTCTTTCCAATGGAGACACATTGCTGGGCGTGCACTCATCATTCATAAAGTTCATATTTCCCCAGACGAGCCACATAGACTAAGCATTCTGCACATTTCAGTTTTAAACGTATGTATTAAAGGTTGGAGAAACAGGAGTTTTTTCAGGTCAGGGCATGTTATGGAAAACTGTAAGGAGAGCAGGATTTTGGCACTTTAATTTGTTTAAACTGATCCATTTCCAGATCCACCCAAGCTCTGTTATTAAATACCGTACGGTACAGTACATCTCAAAACAACAATTCCAATTAAAAACATGATTTGTTGCTAGGCTGCACTTCTATATATATGCTAACTGCAGACCACTTTCCCCTCTTTAGCTATCATTTCTAACCTTGGGCCAGATTCTCTGGCTGATACAGTACAGGAGGTCTCTGGCATGCAGACACCTTCCTTATTTCATGGAAAGTGGATTAGCCGCTCTTTGGCACTGTACCCCCTACCCAGACCCAGCAAAGTCATCTCTGAAGTATCAAGGCTCAGGAGAATTGAGCTGGGGCCAGGAATGGGAAAGCCAGGGACTGAACAGGAGTTATTTCATCCACTTAGCCATTCAGTCCATTCATCTCCTGTATTGTACTGTGCAGCTATCAGATTGGGGTAGTGATAAGCCATTTGCTCAGAAATCCAACAGTTTTGCTGGATTCGTCTTTGTGCAAACCTGATTACAAAAATTAACATGGCTGTAGAGATTTAACGGTTGTGGTAGCAATTTTAGGTAGAGACAAACTCCATCTTGTTGTCTCATCAGCTCAGACAACACAGTGATCGGCATGAAATTGACACTTAGATGGTAGTCTCCAGTTGCTTTTGGAGACAGCTTCCTGCAGATGCCAGGGGAGGAAATCCTCCCCCAACCAACCCTGACCACTCTTTCCTTTTTCGCTCATCCTCTCTTCCACTGCCAGTCCCAGCTCCACAGAACACTTCTCATCCTCACCCACCCATAGCATCTCCCTTCTGTTGCCACCCTTGAGCACATATAATTCTTGCCCTCTCCCTCACGCAGTGTCTAGGGAATACAGAGACCTGACACCTGGATCCAGCAAATCTGAAAAAGTGGAGTCAGTGCATCCTTGAGATCAGAGGCCACTTTTGAACATATTTGTGTATCCTTAAATAACACACTGAATAAACCTTACAGAAACATATTTTTCTCTAAGCACAAAACAATATAGGTAAATCAGATAAAAACCTTATAAAGAATTGCACTGCAGAATAAATACAAACATAAAAATATTTCATATTTTGCAAATGAAATTATCTTAAATTTAAGCTTAAATATGGGTCAAATATCTCAGATATTTCTGGATTTCCTCTGAATTGATAAATATGTTCTAATGGGATACATGCATTCATAGCATGTTCTTGCTACTGAGAACAGTACCCTAATAAGTTTATTTTGATATCTATTTAATATAACTTCTTCTAAATTATTTTAAATTCATAAAGCTAGATTAAATAAACTAAACACGTTCAGCAAATCTTGCATATAGTTGATCACATGCAGTGGTGCTGGAACGATTTGTATAGTGGGGGTGCTGAGAGCCATTGAACCAAACTGTAAACCCTGTATATGATGGAAACCATTTCAAACCAGAGGATGCGGCTGCACCCCTAGCATCCCTATTCCAGCACCTCTGATCACATCTGACCAAAACTTTGCATTTCCAAATCACACACACAAAATTCTCAGTCTCTATTTTATTGTTTTAACACAGTTCTTCATGTCACGGATATTTATTTTTGAATGATATATAATTATGTTCAAAATGAAAAAAAAGTCATCTTTTTAGTTGACTAAGTTTTTAGTGCTGTACTTATCAATAATAATTTAACACACTTGTATATCAACCTCCAATCTTCCTCTAGATAATCTGATTTAATTTTAATTTTTCATTCTGCCTTCCTCTTGACCTTTGAAAATATCCCTCATAACTGTCACTCAAAAATCTATATCAATTAAAAGTATTTAATGTAAAATTCATGAGGCTCTTCAGTTCATTTCTTAAAACTATATGTAAATAATGTCTGAGTAATAAAAAGAGAAAAATAGAATATCCCACTTTCATTTTATCATTGAAAAAGAAATGAATATTTCCTTACCAAAGATGGCCATTAAACTAACTCTGTCTTCCCCAACCTTTTTTAAAAAAGGATATTGAAACATGCCGTCTAGAGTTGTTATTTAATGGCCGTAAGAGAGAGACATTTTATTTTCTTATATATTATTAAACTATCATACCAAACATAAAGTCCTGGTATGACTGGATCATGTATGAAGTCCTTAATTTAAGGTAAACAATACCCAAAGAAAGCCTTACCTCAATTATAATGTTTTATAATATCCGTTTACACACTTATCAAACGTCCCTGTCCCTAGGAAACACCAAAAAAACCAAACCAACCAACCAACCAAACAAACAAAAAGGAGGACACCAATAGTAATGTATTAGGCTTGAGGCTTTCTGAAAGTTGGTAATAGTTTCATATTGTGGATTTTATATGAGTGTTAAAAAAATTGACAATTAGATAGATTTCTGGGACAGAGCGAGTCCTGTGTCTCTTCTTCGCCCTTCGCCCTTACTATTTCAGTAGAACTTTCAATTAGTTTATTAAGAATAGATAACCAAACAGAAAGGATTTGTTCAGGGGAAAGTAAACATTAGATATCAGATAATTCCCAGATCCTTTCATACCCTTTAAGAAGAGCTCTCCCTAAACTTTCCGGACCTGATTCTTATTGACACTAAAGGCTCTTTACACACTTGCTCCCACTTAAAGCTACCTTTACACTGTCAGAGTGGTGTAAAGGGACCTTAGTAGAGAAATATGTTTTTAGAAGATTATAATTTAGAGATGCTTGCTCATAAGCATGGGCGGCGGGTATCATAGGCAGGGGTAGGCTGTGCCTTCCCAAACAGCCTAGTGGGATCCCACCCATGCTCTGCCCCCAGGCCAGGCCTCCTCTGCATTCCAGCACCCTGCCTTGGCTGGCCTAGGCTGGCTAGGGCTGGCCGCCCCACCTCCCACAGGGAATCAGGGCGGCTGGTGCTGGGGCCCCGCTGTCAGGAGTACCGGGGCAGGTTGCCCCACCCAGCCGCCCGGCAAACCAGAAGACTCTGTAATTTATCACTTGACAAGTGGTTTATAATCATGTGAGTGCCTGTAGTGGGCACATAATTTAGATAATAAAAATGGTCACTTTCTCAATGAAATAAGATATCTGTCTTTGTAATACAAAAATAAAAACATCCAGCAGTACTGGTGGCAGTTGCTCCCTGAACACTTCTAAAATTAATCAAAGATTCTGTCCTCTTTTGGTGTCTTATCCCTGCCAAAAATCCAGTTAACTTCCTAACTTCTAATAGTTCTTTAACAGATAGTCATCATATCTGGTTATCTGTCCCAAAGATATGGAGAGAGATAAGTTTTATGTAACTCATTTGCCATACATTTATCTCTGGTCGGCACTTATCTTGTAGTACTATCTAAACCATACGCATACTGTATCTCACTCTTAGCATTGGTTTCTTTTCTGTTCCTATTTATAACTGAGGATATAAAGATATAATTTTGTTGAATCTCTTTCTGTATAACCCCTTTGAGAAGCCTGTATCCACTCTTCTCTGAAGCTGGATAGAATTCTCTTACCTTCTGCATCAAATTTAGGCTCCATGTCCTCGCTTTCAAAACCATGCATAACTTATCTCCTACCTGCCACTCCATTCTTGTCTCTTGTCAGGTCCTAAGTGGCCAGTTAGCTCAGCCTAAATCACATGACTAACCAGCCCAATCATGTACCTGTCCCACTTTCATGCAGGTGCTTTTGTCCATGCAGCATCCTATGCCTGGATTCTCCTACCTGGGCCAATCCACTACACTGCCATCCTCTTCTCTTTCAATTCCCTCCTTAGAATGTTTTTTATATTACAGAAGTACCTAGAGCCCTAACCAAGATTAGGGCCTATTGTGCTAGGCACAAACCCATAGTGAAAGACCCTGTTACAAAGAGTTTATCATCTAAACAGACTAAGGGTGGGAGGGGGATGGCACAGAGCGGGAAAGTGACTTTCCAAAGATCATTCATCTGGTTAGTTGCTCGGACTAGAGCTCAGTCCTGTTTCTCAGCCCAATGCTCTCTCTACTAAGCCACACTGTATCGCTATCCAGTGGTATACAAACCCTGTCCATGCTTCCCACAGTTGCCTGCACATGCCCTCTCTCCCCTACTCTCATTCCACATCCCATTCTATACACTTCTTCTTTTATGCCCCCAGGGGTTTTTGATCCCCACTTCCCCACATGCCTTGCCACTACACAGCCAGTTCCCTGCCTCCTCATTAGAGCTCTCTTCTTGCCTTTTCCAGAGCCTCCTTCCTTACATGACTAGAAAACATGGCTCCATGCCACCCTTCTGTGTCTCTCATATTCATGTAATTTCACTGTGCACTCAAGATTTCCATTTGAACTGAATAGCAAACTGCTACTCGGGTTCCATTCTGAACAGTAGTTACCTAGGGGAGAAAAACCCACAGAAAGGATCTTTGCTTTCTTTGTCTTTCTAAAAATAAATAATCAAAGAGAGGAAACAGGCAGAGGCCCATCATGCCCCAAGAAAAGCCTGCACTGCCAAGCAAAACTTTCAAGTATTTAAAACATGACAAAGCAGTAGGAGTAGGAAACTTGCAAACCCAAGATTTGAAAATATTAAGCTCAATTTATGTGATGTAAAATCAGGGCTGTTTACTGTTCTTTGAAGTAGTTAACAACCCAGTATAATTTGGCCAACTTTTAAGAGCAGAATGTCACTCCAGATACATCGCTTCAGGAAGAGCTGGAATTGTGATTAGTTTAAATCACACTGAAGTTATTACAGTAACTATTTCACTCACATAGAGCAACTTACAATATTGAGGCTAATAAGGCGTAACTTTAGAGAACACTTTTGAAAACACAGGGCCAAAATTCGTCCTTGTATACAGAAGCACAGGTCCCGCTGAATCAAATTTTTCACTGGTGTTAACATCAACATAGTTAAACCTAGTTATGTTAATAATGTCCCACTGATTCAATCAAATCAATAGAAATTGCAGGTACAGGTCATCTGAGGGTAGAATTTGGTTGAAAGTTCAGCTCTGGACCCATACTCTGGTGGTTAGTTTGATACTGGTACATTAGAATGAGAGGTATTTATTGGTCACTGAGAAATTAGAAAATGTCACACTGAGACAACTTAGATCATCATCACCACTTTTCTGTGGATCCATAGAGTGGTTATCGTTCAGCTGTAGCAGAATGGATTAGGGGACAGTTAGAAGAAGCTAAATAATAAACCGACCGGAGCAGTGGAGTCAAGGAGAATTTATATAACTAAGCAAAAACTGGGTGATTCTGTTATTTAATACATTTTTAAAGTATTAGGAGTATCTGACAAGCCTTCCCAGGCTTAGGAGGTTAGTTTTCAATGACCATGTCCTTATTCCCCCAAAACTATTTCGTTGTGGGTTTCAGCTGCTGTTTTTTTGTTTTGGTTTGGTTTTTTGTAGGGGATGTTTTTGCTCTCCTCTGGCAAAACAAATAAACAAATAAAAAATAAGGTATTATAGGAGGGCTCTTTGTGCAGCCCATTGTAGGTAAAGTTGTAAGACACTTTAATTAACCTTATTTTCATGTTAAGAAGATTTTGAAACATTTCCTGTTGCTGGCTGAAATTTTCCATGATTCGGCTTTGCCCTCCAAATGATGATTTTTTTCTGGACAGTTTGAGCATAGTCCACTGAACAATTTTTGAGTTACAAGAAAATGAACATTTAATTTTTCTCATTGTCAGAAATTCTAATCAGATCGTTCTTTTGACGGAGCCACAACAAAATTTATTGAAGTTTGAAACTTGTATGGGCACAGTCCTAATGCTTTTTCTTTGATTTTGAAGAGCTTTTGACAATTAAAAAAGCTATAAGCAACTGTAAAAATCACTTCTGAATTTATTTAACTGGAATCTGATATACACTGAAGAAGAGCTTCATGATTTAATTCTCTCTTTGTAACATAACTATGACTATTCACTCTACCTGGCCTGATATGGGGGCTCAGACAGAGATAGGGACTGTTACTGTCATGTTGCTATTAGGTTTGTTCATATGTGGATGTTTGCAAATGTTTCACTGAAACGCACACAGTAAAATTCCCCCCCTCCCACCGTACTCCAGTGACATCAGGGTCAGGATGCAAAAACTGAAGGATTTGGTTACCTTTCTGCCATTTTAATTGCATTCTGCAACAGTAAGACTTTTGTTTCAAAAACAACGTGTTGATCTTTTTCTATTGTGAAGTTAGTGCCATCATAAATTATGTGTTGCTGTCCTGTTAACCGAGCCTGGCAGATAGCTGTAACGAGGGTAACCAGATGTTCCGATTTTATAGACACAGTTCAGATATTCAGGGATTTGAATTATGTAGGTGCCTACTACCCCCACCTGCATTCTGATTTTTCACACTTGCTATCTGGTCAACAGCAGTAAGAAAGATCACAACTCACAATTCATGTACCTCACTGAAGCATGAACCTTAGCTTCAGAAATCTTACTTCCTACACAGACCCTATAAAGATATTTTGGAAAATATTTTACTGTATTTAGCATTTTATTTTATTGAAGAGCATTGTGCAAAATGAATTTCACATTACTCTGTGTTCTTGCCTGCATGCAATACTGCTAGCAATTGATTTTCTGATGGTGCATGAGTTGCCAATGTAAAATCTCTCCAGAAGATTTTAGGGTGAAATTCATTTCTCCCATGGAAAGCTCATGTAATCTGATTTCATGCAGGAGAAATGTATGTGGAGAGTGCAAGTAAAATCTACTCCACCCCAAATTTCAGTGAATGAGAGAAGCTCAAGTGGACTTCCCACCCCACAGCCACTACTTCAAACTATGAGCTAGATAAGGTTTGCCACCTTTCTAATTGCTGGTAACTGGCGCTCCAAGACCCCAAACCTGCCCTGCCTCTTCCGTCAAGGCCCCACCCCTTCTTTGCTTCTTCCCTCCACGGCCCCGCCCCTGCTCTGCTTCTTCCCCCAAGGCCTCGCACCATTGCAAGCTCTTCTCCCTACTCTGCCCCTCACTCACTGGATCAGCTCAAGGAGCCTGCCTGCAGGTAGGAGGCAGCCCTGGCTGAGCAGGGGTGGCACGGGTTAATGACCCAGCACCTCCCTTGCCCTGAGGTAACTGGGATTTTGGTTTGGGTGCCATTTAGGGTTGCCAGGTTCCCTTTTCAACCAGACTTTTCATTTGTGGCACCTGGACACAGAAGCCAAAAACTGGACTGTCTGGATAAAAACTGGATGGGTGGCAACACTATTAGTGGTCACTACCTCTTCAAAGCATTGCCAGCCCTCCAGGATTGTCCTGGAGTCTCCAGGAATTAAAGATTCATCTTGAATTAAAGATTATGTTGTGATGAAACCTCCAGGAATACATCCAACCAAAATTGGCAACCCTACCTCTTCATGGTATTTGCACAGGTTGTCAGGACTACTGCATGTGGGTAAATATTGATCTTGTGGCTTCTTCCCTCTCCCTCCTTTGAACTGTGTACACTGTAACCCTCCACACTGGCCTATATAGGACTGGCAGGGAGACACTAGGCCAGATCCTCAGCTGAGGTTCTGCCCTCTCTCTGTGCAGCACATAAGGGTTCTACTGACACCAACACTGTGCACATTCTCCCTCCCCAACTTCAACACATGCTGCAGTGCAGGGTTTAAGTGTGCAGAGGCTCTTATGCTAGCAGTACTCAGCACTACCCACTAATGAGTGCAAGTCTACAGACTGTTATCTATGTGAGTCAAAAAATACCTTGTAGTGGGCCGGCTGTAGCAAATATGTAGAGGGCTTACTATACTTTATAGATGTTAAATTGGTAAGACTAGTTTTCATGACTGTTGTATTTTATGCATATTCTGCTGATTAGTTCAAAAGTAGTTGAAGACAATGTATGTTCGTGTCAGTGCCCACAGCTGTCTTTCTGTCCCTGTGATTAAAAGGTAACCTCCTTCCTTTCACTGGAAACCTCTGGGCCTGAATCTGATTGCAAGTCCACTTGCATAAATAAGAGAGAGTCTGTTTGAGACAATGGAGTTATATCTGTGTAAAATCAGTGTACTGAAATCAAAGTCAGGCCTTGTGTGCTTTAACAATCTGCCTTCTCCACAAATACATTTGAGGACCAAATACCTTTCATTGCTGAAATGATATTGCCTACAATATCTGCTGTTGCTGGAACACTATGAGTACTTCTGAAGAATAGCCTAATTATAGTCATCTAAGAATTTTTTCCCATCTGTTTTGCTCATTTACAGATCCCCCCATATTCTCCTTATCTCCACCCATCCCCCATCGATAGCTGCCTTTTCAACACTTTCTCCCCCTCAGACTTCTCCCATCACATATTTCACTGTGAAGTCCATTCTCCTCTTATTGTCTGAGTACAGTTTCCATTAACCATTGAGTTAAAGGGTGATTTATATCCCAAACTTTGGTTTTGCAAAAACAACAAAAAAATTAAAAACTTTATATTACTAGAAATCTTTCCATTCGTTTGTGTTTAAACATCCTTCTGCAGCATTTGGAGTGAAATCGTTATAGCATTTTAAATGAGGATCAAAGTGTGGAGCTGACTAGCAACTGATGAGAAACAAAATTGAAGCTGTCTATTTTCATTGTCCAGACTGCAAGTAAATAAACAATAAATGGCAAAAGTAAAATAGATTTTAAAATATCTTTTCATTTTAATAAGCTACGGCTATTAGTTTGATAAGCATGGCAATTTATTTTTAAATGTACAATTTAACTTGACAGTCTCGTTATTGTTAATGGGCTCATGGGAGTTATGTATATGGTTGCACAGAGGTGAGTATATTTCAGTAGAACATTCATAATGCCTCATTGACATACCGCTAACTTTTGTAGTTAAAGCTACATTGAACCAAAATATTAGAATGGGTTGCCAAGAGATGATCAAGACTTAGAGTCTTTAAATCAAGACTGATGTCTTTTTTAAAACATATGCTCTAGCTCAAGATGTTGGGCTAAATCCAAGAATCACTGGGGAAAATTATGTAACTTGTATTATGCAGGAGGTCAGAACAGATTATCATACCATTACTTTCTGGTCTTACATTCCATATACTTAATAGATTTTATCAGAAAAAGTAATGTGACTTGAGCATGTATCCTATAAGTTCCACATTTTAAAACCCCAGAACAAAATTTTCAAACTTGGTTTAACTAGCACCTAAATTCAGGCTTAGGTATCCTATTTTATGTTCATAATAACTGCTGTTGCTCTGTACTTCAGAAAAGCATGCCATCTGTTTAGATGTTTGAGTTATGGATTCAGGTGCCTAACTATAAACACCCAAGTTTGAAAATGTTTATCATTACTTCTATTCTTTATTTAATCTTGAAGATTCACAGTTAACAGTCATGTTTTGTTATGTGGGTTAAATATTTGGAGTGGCAAAAGAGCAGGTATGGATGGTTAGCGATGGAGATGGAACCACAGGAGGTGAGCTTTAAAGGAGTATTTGAATAAGGAGAACGAAGGTTTTTGGTGCACTGGAGGTAGGTAGTTATTCCAGATATAGGGGGTGATGTGATAACAGGTGCAGGGTCGTGAATGGGAAAAGTAGTCAAAGAAGGTGGTAAGGAGGGAATAGTTAAGAGAGTGTATGAGAAGCAGGGGTGACATTGTGCCGAGCCTTGAAAGTGAGGATAAGGGGTGGGAGGGATAGCTCAGTGGTTTGAGCATTGGCCAGTTAAACCCAGGGTTGTGAATTCAATCCTTGAGGGGGCCATTTAGGGATCTGGGGCAAAAATTGAGGATTGGTCCTGCTTTGAGCAGGAGGTTGGACTAGATGACCTCCTGAGATCCCTTCTAACCCTGATAGTCTATGATAAGGAGTTTGAACTATGGGCCTGATCCATCTCCCATTGGAGTCAATGGAACAACTGGGTATCAAGCCCCACATGTTGGGGGGACTGGTTCTCTGAAATAGAGAGGCAGAGGATTCCAGGTGAAATCTACTGAGAATCAGGATCCAGGGACATATCTCCAGAGGTTTGTCTTGACTAGGAAAGGCAGTCAGGTTTAGTTCAGATTAGCTAATGTGTGCTACCGAAACCTGGTGAACTCTACCCTTTTTTCTAGTGTAGATGCCAGGTAACACAGCTCAGTTTTACCTTGTTGAATTGTAGTGTGAGCTTCAAGCTAAGGGTGTTACTCTCCATCTACCCAAGTTTAGCTAACCCCATGCTAGCTACGCCCATCCTAAACTCAATTACTTTTCCTAGTCAAGGTAAAACCCCTGGTGTGAATGCCTGCCATTTTGTTCAAACTACTTGAGTGAGAAAACATTGCTTATATAGGCCAAGATACACATAGAGTTCCACTGGAAAAAAGCCCATAGTTATTTCAGTGACAAACTATGGCCACGTCTACGCTGCCACTTTTGTCAGTAAAACTTATGTGGCTCAGGGGTGTGAAAAAACACACCCCTGAGTGACATAAGTTACACGACAGAAGCGCTGGTGTGCACAGCACTGTCGGCAGGAGAGCTTCTCCTGCTGATATAGCTGCCGCTGCTCGTGGAGGTGGTTTTATTACGTCGAGGGGAGAGCTCTCTCCTGCCAGCATAGAGCAGCTACACGAGCAGTCTTACAGCGGCGCAGCTGCATCGGTACAGCTGTGTCACTGTAAACTCGCTCATGTAGACATGGCCTATAATCCTGTTCCCGACCCACAGTTTTGCTCTATGGGAAGTCTGCAAATGCTCAGCCACAAGATGCCAGAGCAGGGGTAGACTTCAAGACTTTTTCACATTAAAACAACTGTTTCACACTTTCTTGAATCTATTCAGCAACTTTTTCAAATCATTCCCTTCTTTCTTCCCTCTTTCCCTGCATAAACCTGCTTAAAAGAAAACCTCCCTTAGCTCCCCTGTCTAGTGCTTGACCTACCTGGCATAAAAGAGAAAAAACAACCTGCCATGGTGAATAAGGTTTGAATGTAAGACTAATTTACTCCCTTCTTTCGAAAACCTGTGAAAGAGGTAAAGTTTTGTTTAAAAATGCACCAGGTTGATGATGCAGAAAACCCAACTCATTGTCCCTTTGCTTGTAGGGATTAGCAGCCAGGCAGAAAGGCAGGGAACTTGGCCTTCTATTTGGACACAGCCTGAAGATTCATTAGGCATCCTAGCTCCAAGCGTCCACGAATCCCTTTGCAGTCCTTTCAGGCATCCCTCTACTACTCCCCTGGCAGTATGGGCTCTGCTGCAATTAGTCTTCCCTTTGATGATTGTGCATTACCTCCCCCTCTGAGTCAGTGATAAACCACAGATGGGAAGTTAATGTTGATAACTCTGAGCAGCATTTACTTCTACAGAGATTTCTTCCAGAAACATCACAAGTCTGTTGGAGAAGCATACCACCTAGAGCTGCTCCTTGTAGGCCTGACTTGACATGGGTGAGGCCTCATTTCTTGGGAGACAGGATTAGGGAGGTACATGGATCAGCAGGCTGGACACAGAATGTCTGTACTAGCTAAGATAAGGGGGGACACTCAGGGAACCATTTACCATGGACAAGATAACAATGGATAAGATAAATAAGGAACGTAAAGATGAGGTAACAAATAAATTGTACATGGACAGAGTGGGGACAGAGCATGTTGTATAAGGATTGGTTCCTACAAGGTAACCAAGCCAGTCCCGAAACGTGTGATGCAATGTGTAGTAAATGCAATCTAATGTGTAAATGTATGTCATAACTATACATTTAAGGGTATCCTAGAATTCCTCCTTACCTGTAAGGGGTTGAGAAGCTCAAATAACCTGGTCAGCACCTGACCAAAAGGACTAATGGGGAAAGAAGATACTTTCAAATCTGGGGGGAGGCTTTGTTTGTGTGTTCTCTTGGGAAGCATAAACCATCCTAAAATGAGTCTCAATATTGCAAAAAGGGTAAGTAAATAAGGCAAGGCGTGTTAGATTATCTTTTGTTTTAGCTTGTGAATTTTCCCTTTGCTAGAGTGAGGTTTATTCCTGTATTTTGTAACTTTGAAACTAAGCCTAGAGGGAGTTCTGCTGTGTTTTTGAATCTTTTGTTACCCTGTAAAGTTATCTTCCATCCTGATTTTACAGAGGTGATTCGTTTACCTTTTTTAAAAATAAAATTCTTCTTTTAAGAACCTAATTGATTTTCAGTATCCTAAGACCCAGGGGGGTTGATCTGTGCTCACTTTGTAACCAATTGGTTAGGATATTATTCTCAAGCCTCCCTAGGAAAGGGGGTGTAAGGGCTTGGGGGGATATTTTGAGGGAATAGGAACTCCAAGTGGTCCTTTCCGTGATTCTTTGTCTAAATCACTTGGTGGTGGCAGCATACCGTCCAAGGACAAAGGATTTGTGCCTTGGGGAAGTTTTTAACGTAAGCTGGTAGAAATAAGCTTAGGGGGGCTTTCATGTGGGTCCCTACATCTGTACCCCAGAGTTCAGAATCGGGAGGGAACCCTGACAGTATATAAAGGAAGAAGTTTGCTGTGTAAATTTAGATGTGTGGTATGCCCTGTAACCACCCCCAGTGCTTGAGCCTAATCAACTCATGCACAGTTTGATGGTATAGCAATAAAGAAACCGCAGTGATGAGTTCGGAGTTAAACTGAGTTGCTGGGAACTGAGTGGATAAGGTCTCAGAAGCCACCCCAACATACTCCTGAGTAGATAGGGACTCAGAAGCTAACCCAACACTCCTCACATTCACCCGCCCACCACTTGCTCCAGCTAACAGAAATCACATGTGGTTCCAAACAAGGATTGTTCATGTGAGGGACTGCCTCCTACTTGGAGTTAGGAGAGCATGTTAAGTACCAGGTGATGGCTGCCAAGTATTTGTCCTTGTTTGCTGCCCCTTTTGACATGGAGTGTAGAGCAGCAAAGGGCCCAAAGGATGTCCCATCATTTGCACCACCACAATCTGCAGTATTAATTAAATGAATCCTTACCCATCTTCCTTCACTTGCTCAAAAACTTCGAGGAGATCTTCAAATTCCATTTACTTGGTCTTCCATCTGCTGGTTTTCTATTCTCTTAGTTCATGTTTCCCACTTCCAATGATCCTTACTTAACCTTCGCCATTTTTGTTTTTCCTTTACAGTCCTTTACAGTTTTTCCTAAACAACTGGAGATTGTTTTTCCCTCTGTATAATGTGCACACACAAAGACCATTCCAAATGTAGGTTTTATATTTAAATTATTACATGAACCAAAATATATTACCAATGCCCTTTAAAGACTGAAATTCAAATGATCAGATTCCACATGCAGCATTATAAGCATTAATAAAGGCAAGGAAGACTGAACTTGGTAAGTTTTTGGGGGGGATGGTATGATGAGGTTGCCTACACTAGCATATGACCCATCTGCGACTGCTGTGAGCAAATGTCTCCAGCTGCTGGACATAGGTCAGTAGATGGGGAGGGCTCTGAGTTACTACAGAGAATTCTTTCCCAGGTGTGTGTCCGATGGTTCTTGACCACATGCTCAGGGTCTAATTGATCACCATATTTGGGGTCAGGAAGAATTTTCCCTCAGGTCACATTGAAAGAGACCCTGGGGTTGGTTTTTTTTCCCTCTTCCTCTGCAGAGATCACTTGCCGGTTTGAACTAGGTAGTAAATAGTGGATTCTCTGGAACTCAAAGTCTTTAAATCAAGATGTGAGAACTTCAGTTACTCAGCCAGAGGTTATAGGACAACCACAGGAATGGGTGGCTGAGGTTCTGTGGCCTGCACTGTGCAGGAGGTCAGACTAGATCATGATGGTCCTGTCTGGCCTTAAAGGCTATGAATAAGACTCTTATGGGCCAACTTCTAGTTGGAACAAATGGGATTGCTACTTTGGGTCATGCATCTCTCATGGCTGGAAAGCAATTTTCTGGAGTTCTTATATGTGGTATCAAGTCTAAGCAGGAAAGGTACTTTCCATAATTAAACTATAACAATTTATAATTACCTCAATACAAGTTCTAATTAGTTTTTTAATGGTTATTGTTTTCACAATGCAATTTAAAGTATCAGTCAATGAATACATCAAGAGAAATTCTTGCTCTACTTTTGGCAAATCTGCATTTTACTAGCCACCCCAGTGTTACATATGAGATGTAATGTATGAATTAAATAACAAATGTAAACCAGCTTCACTTTTTTATTTGTGCACTAAAAGTTATCACCTTCTGCAGGATAATGTTAATTAATGTCTGCATTCTAATTTTGTGTATATTCACTTGTGTCTTGCAGATTGCCCTTCCCAGCTCAATGGTGCATATTCCACAAGGCATTCTGTTCTACAGATTTTGAAAATACGTGGTCATGTTCTGGAGGGATTTGGGTATTTGTGCAAAAGGACTGGGATACCAAATCATGTGGTATGCAATCATAGGACATCTCTTTTTTCATGACCTTACAAGGCCTGCAGACTTTATGCGATACCTTATTGTGCAACACAGGGGAAAATACATCAGAAACAAAAAATGTCTTCTGCTCCACTCCTCATGTGATGCTTTATTCCCTCACACACTTTTAGTTTGCCAGAGGATCATTTAACCATTGTTTGGCAATTTCCAAAGGGGGGAAAAATGCTGGGTTCCATCCAAAGGAAGGGAGGAGCTTTTTCAAGTTTTGTATTTAATCTGATTATAAATACACTGCTTCACCCTTTTAACATTAGTCATGTTAAAACTGTGCTAGAAGGGAGAGTACAAAAGTGCCTGACTAAAGAGTGCAAAATTTTCCATAGTTTGGCAATTCAAACTAACGTTTCAAATATATCATACTCAGCATCAGAAAGCGCAGCAAATCAGGAGCAAGCCTAAAAATAAACAGCTTCTCCTAGGATCTAACACATTTCCTTATATCTCACTGGCCACTTTTCAGAAGGAGTATTAGACAAAAATAATACAAGTGGGAAATAAAGAGAATGACCTACTTTACAAAAAAGAGCTCTCTGTAAAGGTTTTGCTCTAATTGACGGTGTGGAGTTGCATAACCAAATAAGGAGTTACTGTTTATGCCTGTAATAGCTGAGAACCTTGCTTTAGGTAATGGAGTTCTATGGCCTGATACTGTTCCCACTGAAATCTATAGCAAAGCCCCTATTAACTTAAATGGGGGCAGGGCCCATAGTCCCCATTATGGACCATGCCCTGTTATCCTGAGGTCATAGGATAGTCAATTAATCTCATGTATTGGGAGATAGCCATCAAGATTTAGACAGGGAGGAGGCAAGGATACAATGTTTTGTGCTGCTATGCCTTTTCATGGGATCGGAATATTTCTCCTAGTTGTGGATCAGAGGTTTGTGAGGTTACTCTTCAGTTTAAGAATTGTGCCTTTGAAGACTGGGCTGTTAGTGAAAATATGGTATTTAACACTTCTGCCATAAGTAGCTTGTTGGGTTTTAGTTGGCTAAACCTGAGGGTCCTCACTTCCTATAAGGGGTGAGAAGGATGGTCTTGGAGTTGAGTCTTTGTGCTTCAGCTTCCTCAATTATAAAAGGGGAGGAGTGATATTTACATCTCTCCTTGGTGTTATGAGGTTTAAATAATTAATATTTATAAAAGGGATCATCAGATGAAAGGCTCAGATTATCATTGTTTGTAAAGTGTGCATATAGCAGAGGGTTGTAGGGTACAGCGATCCTACCCTCTCTAACCTGGGCACTATAGCAGGAGAGAGGCATAGATAGAGAGTTTAAACCCACACTCTACATTTTCTGGCCAGGTTAAACTGCGATCGTTCCTTAGGATCAGGAACACCGCAGAATTAGCAAAGATCAACTGCCGCTGTATGCTCTGTCCTTCACTGTGCTGTGCATATGTATAAATACAGCCAAGTTGATATTTGCTCTCGGCATTGTGGAGAAACCCTCCCTGTTTTTTCTTCTTCTGTGCTTTCTCTCGCTACAGCGTCTCCTTTTCTTGGATCCTCGCCTGTCTCCTCCCACAGAAAGGGGGTGGGAGGGAGAGAGAAAAAAGGTCACGTATGTTTGGAAAAATATGTAGGTCAGTGGAACATTTCCTGCACTTGTGCAGAGGGGAGGCAGGGGAGGGAGCGCTCCTCTCCTTCTCTCTGCAGCTTTCTCTTCCCCACCCTTTTCCTCCCAAAAGCAAAACCACCCGCTCTTCAAAAGGGGGGAGACGGGAAGCGATCACCGGGTCCCTTTTCAGCCCAGACCAATTTTACAGCCCAGCTACGTTTTCCTTGCAAGAGAGTCCGATTATAGAAGCAGCCGCCGCCGCCTCCCCCTCCAGCTAATTCGGCAACCAGGCGCTAACACCCCGATGATCACCGGGCGCAGGCAGGGCTGCGCCCCAAAAGCTCTGCTGAGCGGGGGTGGGGGTCGCTGCAGGATTTGCTGGGAGGATGCTCCCTCCTCGCCCCCGGGGCACCAACTTTAAGGAGAAGTCCCGGGATTGCAGCCTCCCTGCCTCTCCCCGCGGTACATCTAACTTAATGCCCCAGGACTGGCCCCAGCCAGCAGCCCCCCTGCCCCGCGACTTCCTCCTCCTCGCCCCGCAGCAGCCCGGGGTGCCGGCTGGTTGGCGGTTCCGGTAGAGCCCGCGCTGCCGCGTGTCTCTGTGCGGTGCGGCGGGCAAGCGGGAGCTCGGCATGCGGCGTCCCCTTGCACCATGAGATACAGCGGGGGCAGCGGCGGCGGCAGCAGCAGCAGCAGCAGGAAGGCGGCGGCGGCCAGACCCCCGGGCTTGTCGTGTGCGAGGACGAGTTTGCCGGCTCCGGAGCCTGGCCCCCTGCGCGCGTGGAGCCGCCGCCGCCGCAGCCGCAGCGGCACCGGCACCGGGAGGCACCACAGACCCAGCAGCCAGTGTCAGAGCGGCCGCGGCTCCCGCGCTCAGGTCGCCACAGCGGACAGCAGCAGCGGCAGCGGCTGGGCTCAGCCGGCCCAGCGCCCCAGGTAAGGCGCAGCCCGCCGCTCCACGCGGGGGGGAACGGGGACAGCCAGCGAGCCGGGGGAACTGGCTTCAGCGTGGGGGTGTGTGCGGGTGGGGGTGTGCGGGCACTCTGACACACACACCGCTGGGTCAGCCCCGCTCACACTCCTCGCGTTTTCCGCGCCCTTAGGGGCAGGCAGACGCACGGGCACACGCGTGTGGACGCCCGCACAGCTCCACTCTGCCTGGGCATGGCCGGTTGCCCCCGCCCGACCAAAAGGGAGCGGAGACTGAGCCCTCAGGGCTCTGCCCCAAGCCGCCCAAGCCAGGGTTTCGTACTGTGTGCGGCGGGGTTTGAGAGCCCGTGGCCCTCCGTCAGAGGCACATGTACACAGCCTCAGGCACGAGCTTCCCTTCCTGGCTAGCCGGGCGGAGGTTGTGTATTCTGGGTTACTCACCCATGCCAGGACGCTGTACAGCCGGTGGTTTGCATTTTAATGGACATCACCTCTGGCAGTAGGAGGTGGCAGCGAGAACTTGGGTTGTCAGCTACTGTCCATTCAGAAAACACACACACATACACACACACACAACGGTGTTCGTTTTAATTTTTGAGTATTTGGCTTGAACATGGACAGTGAGTTGGGAAAGCACTGATGGTCCCATTGCCTCGAATATTATCATATGGTTGCAATTTGTCATCTTATTTTGTGGCTGCATTCATACAGGACTGAACAGTGATCTGGGCACTGAACCTGCAGTCCTTATTCAAGCAAAGCTCCCATTAAGGTCAGTGAGAGTTTTGGCTGAGGAAGGGTTCCTGGAGTGGGCCACAAGGTTGTCATTTGCCAAGAGCTTCTTTTAATTTAAACCATTTGTCAGTTTTCTTCTAGTTTTCTTTTAGTTTGCAGACCAGAAAAAAAGGTGCTAAATAGACTTCTAACAACATGGAATTTGTTTCCTAAAGAGCTGTGTAATGCTCTTTTCCTGTCAGGGCAGTGGAGTGATTTAGCAATTAGTAAAAAGAAAAGGAGTACTTGTGGCACCTTAGAGACTAACCAATTTACGATGAAGTGAGCTGTAGCTCACGAAAGCTTATGCTCAAATAAATTGGTTAGTCTCTAAGGTGCCACAAGTCCTCCTTTTCTTTTTGCGAATACAGACTAACAGGGCTGTTACTCTGAAACTTAGCAATTAGTGAGGATGCTAATCCAAAAACTTGATATTCCTTAACTGCGTACAGGGTATCTTCCTTTCACTCCAGTGATTTAGAAATAATTAGCTGTTATAAATATTATAGCCAGCAGAGGAACTTTAATCTTTTTATGGTACTAAATCTGAGAAAGACTATAAAACCCCTTAGTGTGGGCATGCATAAATTGAGCTTTAAGTGTACAAATTCAACAAGTGTCCACTGTGGCTGTACCTTGAAGTGGAAAATTGTCTCCTTCACTCATGTATGAAATGCTAATTTGTATCCCATAGTGATGTTTGTTTAGTTAGATTAAATAATTAGTGATTGTAGTTTCATGATGTAATCAGCTCATCCATTGATCTGTGTCTGTTTCTGACACCTATTGGCTGCCTAACAAAGGGCCCAAACAACCAGAGTGCATTTAGGAGTAATAAGAACAAGGAGTACTTGTGGCACCTTAGAGACTAACAAATTTATTAGGGCATAAACGTTCGTGGGCTAAAACCCACTTCATCGGATGCATGCAGTGGAAAATACAGTAGGGAGATATATACAGAGAACATGAAAAAATGGGTGTTGCCATACCAACTCTAATGAGACTCATCAATTAAGGTGGGCTATTATCAGCAGGAGAAAAAAAACTTGTACTGATAATCAGGATGGCCCCTTTCAAACAGTTGACAAGAAGGTGTGAGTAACAGTAGGGGAAAAATTAGCATGGGGAAATAGTTTTTAGTTAGTGTAATGACTCATCCACTCCCAAAAAGAAAAGGAGTACTTGTGGCACCTTAGAGACTAACCAATTTATTTGAGCATAAGCTTTCGTGAGCTACAGCTCACTTCATTGGTTAGTCTCTAAGGTGCCACAAGTACTCCTTTTCTTTTTGCGAATGCAGACCAACACGGCTGTTACTCTGAAACCTGTCATCCACTCCCAGTCTTATTCAAGCCTAATTTAATGGTGTCCAGTTTGTTACTCATGTGAGTACCCATGAGTAACCTGCATGTGTGAGGGTTTGGGGCCAATAATATATTTCATGAACCTAACACTAACACTGTTTGTCTGTTCTTGTATTTTAAGATACAGAGCTATGATTTCATCTTCTTTTCAGTAAAATTTTCAACAAGTTTTTCTGTAACTTAATTAAAAGTAGTGCAAGGAGTGACCTCTATAGTTAGGGTTGCCCAACACTTGCCATTATAAACCTCTGTTTTCAACTGCTTAACTTTATGAAAAGTAAATGTTTTGGGCTGAAATTTTCCATGTTGGTGTCTGCCTATGGCTGATTTTTTATTTATTTATTTTTAATTTTGAGCTAAAATAGTCCAGTCACTTCTGAGAATGATATTAGGGAAAAATATATTATTTTGTCCATGTTAAAAAACCAAAAATCGTACAACCATTTCTTTGGGAAGCTCTAATGCCTCCATGACTTTGAGCAGGGAATTGAAATTTGGCAGGGATGTCACCCCGGTGGCAGGGATGTACCTTTTGTTGCTTCTGTGAAAATGTATGCAAATTTGGCCAAGTTATAAGCTTTTAAAAATCCTCAATTTGCACATGCTCGGTGGAGACTTGTTAGAGTTCAGCTGCTAAATTTTCTGAAGACTCTGTGCTGAGCATGCTCCATCTCCTCACAGCTCCACTCTATGTATGTGCCATCTCCACAGAGCGACTGAGCTGAAGGCTCAAGGGGCTGAGCAGGCATCTTCCCTGTGGTTGCTCCTCCTCATTTCCAGTGGCTGCAATGGTGCTGAGCACCAGAACTGAGAGGAGGAAGGCTGTCTCTTATGTGCTGTTAGTGCTCCCCTGCTGGCGCAGGGGAAGAGATGGAGGAAACAGCTATGCTCAAATGCAGAGGAGTGATAAGTAGTGGGGAGAGGAGAAAGGGATGCAGGGAGGGAGGATTTGGGCATGCAGGGGTCAGGAGCAGAAGTGTGGGACAGGACAGGAGTTGAGGGGGTCAGAAGATGGGGAGGAGAATGGGAACAAGAGGTGGAGTAGGGCAAGAACTGGGAATGGGGAAAGGCAGGAATGAAAATGGGTTGGGAGTAGCAGAACAGAGGCAAGGTTGGGAGTCAGGGGAGGGGAAGGAACCCGAGTGGATAGCAGCCGGGAAAGAGACGGGCAGAAGCTGGAGAGGACAGGTACAGAAGGATCTGTAATGATTAGAGCACATTCCCCTCCAGAACCTGGAATTAAACCCATTATTCTGGAGTCGTAACATTTCTTTGATAGCAATCTGTTGTGAAAGCTACTGGCAAAGTGTATGTCTTCATCCTTTTCTACTGGCAGGGCTGCATAGAAGATGATAACCTTCTATTGCTACCAGTTACTCTGTTAACTCTAGTGGTAGAGAACTTTGCTGTGGTCCCAACCCTGCTGATGACCCATGTGGGGCTCACTGTGCTTCATGATGGAATTTTTGTTTTTTTCAATTCTTTGTTTTTAAAAATCTTAGGAAATTACATAAAAGTACATTAAAAGAACATTAAACTTGCAAAATCTTATGGAAAAATAGTATGTGGTGATGTAATTAAAGGATATATCACAAAGGGGCTAAATTAAGGTTACGTGGGCAGCCTTAATTGTGGTATTTCCTAACTTTTGAGCGCTTGACTTGGTAACCTTAATATTCTTTTCATGTAGGGTTTTATATGATGAGTGTAAAGATTTGAAGAGGCTACTGTCAGTTAAATAAATATTTGTTTAAACATATAATTTTCAGCCTACATACCAATTACCCATATTATTACTGTAATTATTAAAAGTAAAAGAATTTTTAAAATCCAATGTATTTGTCACTATGTATTTTCTGTGTTTACTTTCTGTATTTCTCTCATCTCATCCTGGACAATGTAGAATTTTATTGAATTTTTGGTTTTACATTTGTTTATAGTTAGTTTCACTTTCAGGTTTCTAGTGCTGCAATGTTTGAGTTTCAGATTCTGCAAAGGAATATTTATTTGTGTAAACATAGCAGTTTCTGTATTTCAGTTATGTTTTCCTGTTGGCCCTAGGTTTTATAAAAAATTGTTTATTATAAAATTAGGGTTAGATCCTTCATATACTTATTTTTGTGAATAAGTTCTCTCACACAAGTAGTTCTGTGGAAGTCAATTCAAGCTGACAGTACCCTTTTAACAGATTTGTTATGAGACAGCTTAATTAAGTTTTAAAAAATAAAACTGGGGAAACAAACATGGGGAAACAGTTTCACCCCGTGCAATGACACATCCACTCCCAGTCTCCACTCAAGCCCAAGTTAATTGTATTCAGTTTGCAAATCAATTCCAACCCCATGAACGCCCCCCACTGCTCTTCGGACGTTCCTGTTGGCTGCTGGGGGTGGCCCACCTTGATTGTCACTGCAGGAGGTTTTCTCCCTCTCCCCTCCCCTCCCCGCCCCCCCCACTCTCCTGCTGGTGGTAGCTCATCTTGGGCGATCGCTCTCCTTACAGTGTGTATGATAATACCCATTTTTTCATGTTCTGTGTGTATATAAATCTCCTCACTGTATTTTCCACTGAATGCATTCGATGAAGTGAGCTGTAGCTCACGAAAGCTTATGCTCAAATAAATTGGTTAGTCTCTAAGGTGCCACTAGTACTATTTTTCTTTTAGAGGTATTAGTCTTGCTGGTATCGTGTTATTATCTTGTATGTCACAATATTTATTCATAATATAAGGCTCTGGTCCTGCTCTGTGATTCACTGTGGACTGCTGGGCTTGCCTGGAGCCCAGTTGACTTCGTTGGGGGAAAGGAAAGGAAGGAAGGGGGCAGGAAGGGAACAGAGAGTGACCGCTTGGTTTCTATACACTAGGAATTAATCAAAGATTTCTAAAAAGTTATACCAAATCTTTTCAAATTTGTGTGAGGTCCCTCTTTGAAATGTTACCTGCTTTTTAGCTGCCAGGTCAGCCAAGTCGCTGTGCCAAGCTTTTATCCCCAGAAGCAGTCTGCTCTTCCATCTGAGCAATATGAGTCATTGGGCTACAAGCACTGTTCTAGAGAACCAAGCTTTCCTTGAGTTGGAGAGTTTCTGAGATGAAGGGTTATATCCCAAATGTAGTTCTGGGAAATAATTTTTGAGAAGTTGTTATTATATAAGTCCCAAAACATGTGAGCCAATGTGGCTCCAAAGATGCACATCTCCTGCAGCAATCTGTTTAGGCAGGGCCCATGCACTGTAGCCTATGTGGCGACCAAGTATATTTTTAAATACTAGACTATTTTTATCATAATGAACAAAATTTACCTTTTTTATCTAAAGACTTTATATTGTTGCCAGCTTCTTGATGGCAAAATAGTAATTTTTAAAATTAAAGTCATTCTGATGATATTTGCTAGCTTTTAGATGAATTCATCCTGATTTTTTAAATAAACAGTCTCTCACTATTTTTAATCAGGCATTACCACCACTCTGTTTTCTGGCACAGACACCAAAGTTGGCAGTTTTTCAAAGAAGCAAATGCGCGCGTACACACACACACGACTATATTCTATTGGATGGATTGATTGAAATCAAAAAGATTTAAATCACCAATTTTAATCATGATTTAAATCAACAAACAGGAAACCTTGATTTAAGTGATCAATTTTAATCATGTGTTGTATTTGTGCTTTTTATTTTCCTAAAGAAAGGTTGATTCTCACTGGTTAATTAAAACAGGTTGCATTGTAACTAACTATATCCTTTATTCTAAATTTGGTGCTTCTTTTTGCTAACCAGGAGGATATACTACATCTATAAACATTTAATGAAGCAATTATATAGCTTAACTAACGTTTATTCAGATTCTTAACTTTTAGATTTTTTTAGTATGTTAGAAAATAGTGAAATATGCATTTCTTATTTACCAGAATATGACTAATTTTTTACTTGTGATTTGTGTCAAGTCTATGTGAATGGAAATTCAAATTCAATCAAAAATGCACAAAAACACAGTATTAATTTTTTTAAATCAAACTTAAATATGCTGGGTACATAAGAAAAAAAGTTTATCAAAACATATTCTACATTCAAAACTCATTTATTACACAAAGGAAATATCTGTAGTTAATGAATTGACCTGATTTGCTTCTGGTCACCATCTCCTTCAAGATTTTAAAACCAGTAGATCTCATCCCATCACACCTAGTTTTTCTTCATACACTGGAGGAGAAAAACAAGCTCTCCTGCTTTTTTCAACTCCCACTTTGTTTCTTAACTTTAAATGAACTAGGCATTAAACTGAACTAGCTGAATAAACTGAAATGAAAAAAATATTCTCCCTATTCCTGCAGAAAAGGCTACCACTGTCAAAAGCTAGTTTAGAATGCCAACCAATTCTGGTTATAGGAGCTTAGTCAGTGACTTCAACCAGTTCAGTGGTTTGATTCTGCAGTATTTAAAACTTGACAGAGGTACTGCTCAATATTTATTGTTTTTAATTTACATTATTTTAATAGTTAAGACTTTAACATAAATTGTCAATTTCAAATTTAAGTTTAAATAGATTTATTTTAAAAACCCTATATTTAATTTAAATAAAAATATCTGATTAAAAAAACCCAATATTTTAAAATAATTGATTTTTATCCATCCTGATATTATAAAATAAAACAGCAGACTCTCATACTTTTGCATGTTAGAGTGTTGTTGTATAAGCAGTTGGGGGAAAACAAAATACAATCCACCCTAGCTATAACGAACCTGTCAGGATCCAGGCCTTTTGTTCGTTATAGCCAGGGGTTCATTATAGCAAAAGGACAATCAGAACGAACCATAAACTGCGGGAGTGAGTTAATGAAGTCGCTTTGGATAGAGGTGTTAGCTTAATTAACTAATTAATAATAATTAAGGCTACAAGTTGGTCATCTTTGGTGACCTCTGCAACTTCAACCCCTGGCGGAAGAGCTCCCAGCTGTCAGCCCCCTGCAGAAGCGGGGCTCCGGGCTCCCAGCTGTCAGCCCCAGAGCCCCTTGGGCTCAACCCTGGATAAAAATTGTCCATAAATATACAACATCTCCCCCTGCCCCCTTTTTTTTTACGGTATGGTAATAAAGGGCATTATACCTAGGTGTACTGTATCTAAAAGCACTCTTGAGTTTTGTATTTCTTGTTCATGCTGTTTTTGTGTTATTTAATAAGCAACATTAACCACACTCCCCAATGGTGATAGTGAAACAGTGTTTTGGACACTGATTCTATTGAACAAATAGACATCTCTTTTTCAGAGAGCTGTCAGATTGTTCAATCTATTGAACAACAGTAAAGGTTCTTGGGTGCTCTGTAATTAACATTCAATCAAGTTAAAAATAAAATATACAAAATAAAGCTTGGAGTTAGAAAATACTTTTTCGACAAATTTAGGTTCTAATTTGGCAGTCACTCTTACAAGTCTCACTATTGTGACAGGGTCAGGCCAGATGGCTACAAGAGAGTGGTCGAAGGTAGATACATTAGTTCCAGGTTAAGCAGGTCCCTTTTCCCTGGGTAAAATAACAGGGACTATTCCAGAACACTCAGGAACTTTCTAGAACTAATTAAGGCAGGCAGGCTAATTAGGACACCTGTAGCCAATTGGGAAGCTGCTAGAATTAATTAAGGCTAATCAGGACACCTGGTTTAAAAAGGCTGTCACTCCAGTTAGTGAGGTGTGCGCGTAAGGAGCTGGGAGTGAGAGGACGTGCTGCTGGAGGACTGAGGAGTACAAGTGTTAACAGACATCAGGAGGAAGGTCCTGTGGTGAGGACAAAGAAGATGTTGGGATGAGGCCAAGGGGAAGTAGCCCAGGGAATTATAGCTGTTGCGCAGCTGTTCCAGAAGGCACTCTAGACAGCTGCAGTCCACAGGGCCCTGGGTTGGAAGCCGGGGTAGAGGGCGGGCCCAGGTTCCGCCCAAACCTCCCAACTTCTGACCCAACACAGAAACTTCCACCAGAGGTGAAGGTCTCTGAGCTGGTCCCCGACCCACATGGTGGATCAGCAGAAACTGCGGGGATTGTTCTTACTCTTTTTCCCCCCATGTTGGCCAGTGATGAGGATATCTAAGTGAACGGCAGATATGAGCCATGAAAGTGGCCAAACTGAGGGCTGCCGTGAAACTTAGAGGCAAGCAAAATCTGCCAATAAGCGCAGGACCCACCAAGGTAGAGGAGGAACTTTGTCACACTATGATTTATTCTGTTTTAAGAAAGCATGTACTTCATTATTTAAACTTCATATTTTTATGTTCCTTTCTTTAAAAAAACTGGACCTCCCTGGGTAAGTGGAATCACTGGGAGAAAAATTGAAATTGATCACTTGAAAATAAATTTTTGCAGAAAAAGTTTTTGACACAATCATATTGGGTTTGATTTAATTTTGATATTTTGCTGTTGATGAACTGTTCACCATATTTTCTCTTAATTCACACTTTGAGACTCCAAGCAACTTTTTACATTGAGAGCTTCTTTTCAGAATGAAGCTCTCACTTTGGCTGTCTTAATCAACAAAGCCTCTGTAGAGCCTCTGTACAAAGCTGTAGAGCCTCTGAATCAAACTCGATGAAACTTAACATTGCTGGGTTATCTGACTTTAGTCAAATACAACAAATGGCTTGACCGTTCAAGGCTTGCTTGCACAGTAGTTCCAATGACTGAAGTGGGAATACTCTCATGAGTCTGACTTGTGATATTTAACATTACCTCTTGTATTGTACAGAATAATTGGAATTCATTTTCCAGTTGCAGGAGTTGACAGATATTGCATCTCATTATTCATAACCTTTGTTTTTTCAAAGTTATCAATTAGGGGGCAGGATATTGTTTCTGTTTTAACTAGATGTATCTTCTTCTCTGGGCCTTGTGGAAAAAGTCTGCAGATTCTACTTCTGGCATTTTGTCTATTTCTGGTTTTCTCATCCGAAACAGAAAAAGGTTTTAAATTAGAGGCTTTACGTTAGATAAATCCATATGGCATTTGTACTTCTAGTGAAAGTTTCTTCAATTTATGGTAACAGAAAAAGTTGTTTTATTATTTCTGTATGGCCCAAGGGCATTCTTTACCCTTTCAGTAACTCCATCCTGTTCATCAGACCAACATCTATATTGCTTCCTCTTCAGTTACAAAGAATTTTTTTTTCTATTTCTCATATTTTAGTGATCTTGTGCTACATTTTCAGGTACACTAATAAGCCTTTAAAAAAAAAAGCCATTTTCTTATTTACATATTGTATTTCCTCAGTGTTTCTGCAATGTAATATGTCCAACTAGATATCCCAATCAAACAACAGTTCTTTTCTAATTGAAACATGCTGGTTGTATTTCCAACAATTTCAGGAAGAGTAATGCAGAGCACAAAGATTAGTCATACAAGTTATTGTTTTAACAATTATGTTGTTTTTACAATAAAGACTAGAAAGTCTCCGTTACACCGTATATTGCCACTGAATTTTTTTGACTGCCATTAAAGTCAGTGGAAATTTTGCCTGAATAAGATCCGTAATACTCAGCCCTCAATCTGATTGGTCTCAAAGTGATAATAATCAGTTTAATCTTTCCTGTTTCTCTCAAGCACAAGGGCCAGGTTTTCAGCTGCTGTAAATTGGCATAGCTTAGTTGATTTTAACAACTACAATTACTGAAATGAAAAAACCCGCTGAGAGTCAGGCCCCTAATATCCACATTTCCTCTAAAAATATACAGTACAACCTTTTCAACAACCAAGTACCTTGCAGGTATTCAAATTTGCCAGTATTTAACCCTTAGGAAGCAGAATTTCATTTGAGGCCTGATCCTGCAGTCCTTATTAAGGCAAAGCTTCCACTGACATCAAATGGAGTTCTGCATGACAAAGGGGTACAGGTTTGGACTTTTGAACATTTCTGGCCCCAGCTTCTTAGGTAGGTGTTATCTGAGTTAAAAACAATGAACAACAATATGGAGTGCTTACTATATATAAGTTTCAGAGTAGCAGCCGTGTTAGTCTGTATTCACAAAAAGAACAGGAGTACTTGTGGCACCTTAGAGAGACTAACAAATTTATTTGAGCATAAGCTTTCGTGGGCTACAGCTCACTTCATCGGATGCATAGAATGGAACATATAGTAAGAAGATATATATATATATATACACACACACACATATGAACATGACAATATGTGTAATGACCCAGCCACTCCCAGTCTCTATCCAAACCCAAGACAATGGTATCTAGTTTGCATATTAATTCAAGTTCAGCAGTTTCTCGTTGGAGTCTGTTTTTGAAGCTTTTCTGTTGCAAAATTGCCACCTTTAAGTCTGTTACTGAGTGGCCAGAGAGGTTGAAGTGTTCTCCTACCGGTTTTTGAATGTTATGATTCCTGATGTCAGATTTGTGTTCATTTATTCTTTTGCGTAGAGAATGTCCGGTTTGGCCAGTGTACATGGCAGAGGGGCATTGCTGGAACATGATGGCATATATCACATTGAATTAATATGCAAACTAGATTGCAAACTAGATACCTTTAACTTGGGTTTGAATAGAGACTGGGAGTGGCTGGGTCATTACACATATTGAATCTATTTCCCCATGTTAAGTATCCTCACACCTTGTTAACTGTCTAAATGGGCCATCTGGATTATCACTAGAAGTTTTTTTTCCTCCTGCTGATAATAGCTCATCTTAATTAATTAGCCTCTTACAGTTGGTATCTCTACTTTCACCTTTTCGTGTTCTCTGTATGTATGTATGTATACATATAATCTATATCTTCTTACATATGTTCCATTCTATGCATCCGATGAAGTGTGCTGAAGCCCACGAAAGCTTATGCTCAGATAAATTTGTTAGTTTCTAAGGTGCCACAAACTCCTGTTCTTTTTACTATATACAGTGATTTCATCTGAAGACCTCAGCGTAAAGTAAGACTTCAACCTGTTCAAAGCAAAATTATACAGATTTTCTTTTGAATTTTAGAAAATTACTCAAATAATATCCACACCCATACTAACAGCTGCATTTCTTTATTCAGTGAAATTGCACAAAAGATAAATTTGGCTGAAAGACTGATTCACTAATACTATACCCCAACATTGTAGTGGTTTGTGTATTTGAAAAAATCAGTTAACAGTGTACAACATTTTTTCTTCACCCTATTAATCCCAGCTAAAATGACAGTCTCACAAAGGCAATGATGAGGGGCCTATCCAACAAAAGTATATAGGGTTCTTGAGTCACAGAGACCATAGATCATTTTACCTGACTCCTCGACGACCAATGTATGTAGAGAAAAGATCAGCTTGTTGTGGTGGATCTAAAAACACTCCTGCATGCTGTGGATTTGTGGAGCTGCTTGGAGGGAGGAAGCTCCTGTAAATAAACTCCTTCCCTCCTGTATTCTGTTATCTCCTATCTCTCTCAGTCCATGGCTCTTCCAAGTAAGCAACAGGGACTGATCCCAGGTGCCCTACAGGTTGTCTTAAAGGAAAGATGGGTGATGGAACCTCTCATTTCTCAGTAACTGGAGAAGGAGAGAGAGTCTGCCTCCTCTCTTTTTCAGTTCTCTCCTATCTTTGTCTATTGCTATTTTATTTTCTATTTTTTGTAAAATAAATAAATAAATAAAACATTGTTTGGCATGGGGAAGGTAAGAATAATCTCTTTGATCCAGTGGATCCTTTTTTCTACCTTCCAGGCTGACCAATTCAAAGCTGTTATCCTGGGAGAAATCTTTGTCTTTGGGGTGCACACTTCCTTAGCTTAGTCCCCCTAGATGAGAACATTGTGGGAATGTCCTGAGCATGCTCTGTGCATACCCATCATCATGGCCCTAATTCAGGAACGTAACCCTATTTAGGAAAAAACTTAAGTACATACTTAAAGTTAAGTACACGTGCTTGAAGTTGATCAAGTGCTTTCCTGAACAGAGATGGGCTTAAGTACATGGTTACGTGCTATCCTGAACCAAGGCCAGGAAGTAGATTTCAATGAGGATGGGCAGATGGAAAAGGAGTGGTCCTAGGCAGCGAAGTTAAGCACTACATGGCTGCTAGTAAGTGGGAAGTACCCTTTGAAAGTCAGTATAGTACAGAGAAAAGGAGTACTTGTGGAACCTTAGAGACTAACCAATTTATTTGAGCATAAGCTTTCATGAGCTACAGCTCACTTCATCGGATGCATACTGTGGAAAGTACACAAGATCTTTTTATACACACAAAGCATGAAAAAATGGGTGTTTACCACTACAAAAGGTTTTCTCTCCCCCCACCCCACTCTCCTGCTGGTAATAGCTTATCTAAAGTGATCACTCTCCTTACAATATGTATGATAATCAAGTTGGGCCATTTCCAGCACAAACCCAGTTTTCTTCCCCCTCCCCCGCCCCCCCATCCCACTCTCCTGTTGGTAATAGCTTATCTAAAGTGATCACTCTCCTTACAATGTGTATGATAATCAAGGTGGCCCATTTCCAACACAAATCCAGAGTTTAACAAGAACGTCTGGGGGGGGGGGGAGTAGGAAAAAACAAGGGGAAATAGGTTACCTTGCATAATGACTTAGCCACTCCCAGTCTCATATAGTACAGAGGAGCCCAAATGCTTCTCTGAGCCAGCAAATTGGAAGTTACCCTTTATCTGGATATGGTCCTGAGGATATTAGCTGCCCTGAACTTTTGGCTATTCATTTGCTTTATTATCCATCTTCTCCTTTAATATCTCCGTATATAACAAGGATGATATGAGCGTATTATAATTCGAAGTCGTTTATTTTGTTTCTTCAGCTTTATAACTTTTTAATATTTTCTCTTCTGCAAGCTCTGAAAGAAAATTGTGTTCCCAATTCCTCATACGTTATATCTGATGTGATTTGTGTGTTAATTTATCAATTTGTTGTTAAACAGCTTGATAAATGTTGATTCTGTGTGCTAAGTCTTTGGAGAATGACCTTGTATTACATTTGTTTTGGAGGATTTTTGTAAAAAATATAAACTATTTTGTCAATATGCAGTGTTGTAGCTGTATTGGTCCCATGATATTAGAGAGACAAAGTGGGTGAGGTAATATCTTTGATTGGACAAACTTCTGTTGGTGAGAAAGAGGGAAGGATATTGGGACTGGGAGTCGGTTGGGATGGGAAGTGTGGGCAGGGGAAAATAGTATGTTATCATGTAATTAAAGCCTGTATCATAATACATATGCACAAGGTGGGGGGGTGAATTAAGGGTCTGGCATTTCCTAACTTTTGAGTGCTTACTTTGCAACCTTAATGTTCTTTTAATGTAGTTTTTTGTGGAAAATTTCCTAGGTTTTTAAGAAAGTAAACTGAAATCAGAAATTTTATCATGTGGCATCTATTGACACCTACATGGTTCATTACCATCACTGTTTAGATCCCACGACACAGACCTAATGAAGTAACTGAGAGCAGTAATAGGTTTTTTTCATCTTCTACGTGGACCAGTATTAGATGGAGATGGGACACTTTGCCAGTGGGTTTCACAGGTATTTCCTGATGGTGGAGAACTCCTGGGTTCCATTGCAGGCTCGGGAGGGGAGTGTGCTGTAGTGGGCACAGACTCTTAGAATCATAGAATATCAGGGTTGGAAGGGACCCCAGAAGGTCATCTGTCCAACCCCCTGCTCGAAGCAGGACCAATTCCCAGTTAAATCATCCCAGCCAGGGCTTTGTCAAGCCTGACCTTAAAAACCTCTAAGGAAGGAGATTCTACCACCTCCCTAGGTAACGCATTCCAGTGTTTCACCAAACTCCTAGTGAAAAAGTTTTTCCTAATATCCAACCTAAACCTCCCCCACTGCAACTTGAGACCATTACTCCTCATTCTGTCATCTGCTACCATTGAGAACAGTCTAGAGCCATCCTCTCTGGAACCACCTCTCAGGTAGTTGAAAGCAGCTATCAAATCCCCCCTCATTCTTCTCTTCTGCAGACTAAACAATCCCAGCTCCCTCAGCCTCTCCTCATAAGTCATGTGTTCTAGACCCCTAATCATTTTTGTTGCCCTTCGCTGGACTCTCTCCAATTTGTCCACATCCTTCTTGTAGTGTGGGGCCCAAAACTGGACAAAGTATTCCAGATGAGGCCTCACCAATGTCGAATAGAGGGGAACGATCACATCCCTCGATCTGCTGGCAATGCCCCTACTTATACATCCCAAAATGCCATTGGCGTTCTTGGCAACAAGGGCACACTGCTGACTCATATCCAGCTTCTCGTCCACTGTCACCCCTAGGTCCTTTTCCGCAGAACTGCTGCCTAGCCATTCGGTCCCTAGTCTGTAGCTGTGCATTGGGTTCTTCCGTCCTAAGTGCAGGACCCTGCACTTATCCTTATTGAATCTCATCAGATTTCTTTTGGCCCAATCCTCCAATTTGTCTAGGTCCTTATGTATCCTATCCCTCCCCTCCAGTGTATCTACCAATCCTCCCAGTTTAGTATCATCCGCAAATTTGCTGAGAGTGCAATCTACACCATCCTCCAGATCATTTATGAAGATATTGAACAAAACCGGCCCCAGGACCGACCCCTGGGGCACTCCACTTTACACCGGCTGCCAACTAGACATGGAGCCATTGATCACTACCCGTTGAGCCCGACAATCTAGCCAGCTTTCTACCCACCTTATAGTGCATTCATCCAGCCCATACTTCCTTAACTTGCTGACAAGAATACTGTGGGAGACCGTGTCAAAAGCTTTGCTAAAGTCAAGAAACAATACATCCACTGCTTTCCCTTCATCCACAGAACCAGTAATCTCATCATAAAAGGCGATTAGATTAGTCAGGCATGACTTGCCCTTGGTGAATCCATGCTGGCTGTTCCTGATCACTTTCCTCTTATGCAAGTGCTTCAGGATTGATTCTTTGAGGACCTGCTCCATGATTTTTCCAGGGACTGAGGTGAGGCTGACTGGCCTGTAGTTCCCAGGATCCTCCTTCTTCCCTTTTTTAAAGATTGGCACTACATTAGCCTTTTTCCAGTCATCCGGGACTTCCCCGGTTCACCACGAGTTTTCAAAGATAATGGCCAATGGCTCTGCAATCACAGCCGCCAATTCCTTCAGCACTCTCGGATGCAACTCGTCGGGCCCCATGGACTTGTGCACGTCCAGCTTTTCTAAATAGTCCCTAACCACCTCTATCTCCACAGAGGGCTGGCCATCTCTTCCCCATTTTGTGATGCCCAGCGCAGCAGTCTGGGAGCTGACCTTGTTAGTGAAGACAGAGGCAAAAAAAGCATTGAGTACATTAGCTTTTTCCACATCTTCTGTCACTAGGTTGCCTCCCTCATTCAGTAAGGGGCCCACACTTTCCTTGGCTTTCTTCTTGTTGCCAACATACCTGAAGAAACCCTTCTTGTTACTCTTGACATCTCTTGCTAGCTGCAGCTCCAGGTGCGATTTGGCCCTCCTGATATCATTCCTACATGCCCGAGCAATACTTTTATACTCTTCCCTGGTCATATGTCCAACTTTCCACTTCTTGTAAGCTTCTTTTTTATGTTTAAGATCCACTAGGATTTCACCATTAAGCCAAGCTGGTCGCCTGCCATATTTACTCTTCTTTCGACTCATCGGGATGGTTTGTCCCTGTAACCTCAACAGGGATTCCTTGAAATACAGCCAGCTCTCCTGGACTCCTTTCCCTTTCATGTTAGTCCCCCAGGTGGCTCCTCTAGCACTTGCGCCAGGAAATTGTCCCCTACGTTTTCCAAAAACTTCCTGGATTGTCTATGCACCGCTGTATTGCTCTCCCAGCAGATATCAGGAAAATTAAAGTCATCCATGAGAATCAGGGCATGCAATCTAGTAGCTTCTGCGAGTTGCCGGAAGAAAGCCTCATCCCCCTCATCCCCTGGTCCGGTGGTCTGTAGCAGACTCCCACCACTACATCACTCTTGTTGCTCACACTTCTAAACTTAATCCAGAGACACTCAGGTTTTTCTGCAGTTTCGTACCGGAGCTCTGAGCAGTCATACTGCTCCCTTACATACAGTGCTACTCCCCCACCTTTTCTGCCCTGCCTGTCCTTCCTGAACAGTTTATAACCATCCATGACAGTACCCCAGTACATCTCCTCATCCAATTTCAGTCTCTACTGAGCATTGGTGAACTATGATTTTTTCTCTAGAGGCTTTATAACTTGGATGTGGATGGATTTTTACAGGGACAACAGGGGCATATCTCTGACATAAAGACCTCCCACAGGTAAATTTCAAATTCCGTCTCCAAAGAATGGCAGCTTTGGATCTTTTCAAAGAAAATGGCTCCAGAATTTTTTTAAATAGACCATGTATTTTTCAGTAGCCTTGTTCTTGGAAATGGCTGTACAGTTTTGACTGAAATTTTTCAAAAAAATTCAGCCCAAGGCCGATACCCAGCATGGAAGGTTTCAACCTGAATGCTTAAAATTTGGCAAAGTTATAAGCCCTTTGTTTTCAGTTTAAACTGATTTTTACTGAAAAAAATCCCAGGTTTTAAGTATTACTTGTTTTTTTCCAATTTTCATCCTACTTTTGTATCATTCAAATATATTAAAAAATAACTTGTTTTATTAGGAAAATACAATACATTGCATGAGATACATGTATTAGGATAATACATTAGACTGTGTATATATTGCGGTAAACCCAGGACAAACAACTACAAAAGAGGGGTAGTAATTAGTCCCAGGGGTTTAAAAGGCCCCTCCCTATCCACTGAGGAGAGAGAACCAGGGGGCAAAAAGGTTCAGCTGAGAAAGGTGTTGCTAGGGAACCAATTAGGTTCAGCTGACTCCAACTACTTGGGACCTTTTTAAACCCTCCCCTGGGTGGTAGGAGGGGGAGAGTGAGGGAGTGAGAGGAGCAGGGAAGTTGCCAGTAGGCTGTTCGCAGCAAGACAGCAGACCTTCCCAGTAGGGAGGCTGCACTTGCTCCCCAGAAGGGAAGGAAGACAAGCACAAGGGACTGACTGAGGAGAGGAGTAGCAGGACCCAGTGCCACCTATAAGGATTCGCCTTGCCCGAAACCTGAGTCTCCAAGGCTAAAAAGGACTGAGCCTACAGAGGCGAACAAGGTATTTTGCCACATGTGGTGTTAGAAGTGGGATGTGATGAGTGAATAAGGCTCTGTGGCAAGCCATCTCAGGGCAGGGTAAATCACACCAAAAAAAAAAAAAAATGAAGGATGTAGTGAAGGCATTGGTACAGGCCACTGTGGCCCAACAAGAGGCTACCAGGGTGCAGATGCTTGCCCAGCAAGAGTCAGTACGCGTTCAACAGGAGTCGAACCAATTACTGATGTACCAAGCGGCCCAAGATCGAGCCACCCTGGATGAAGTAAAAAGAAAAGGAGTACTTGTGGCATCTTAGAGACTAACCAATTTATTTGAGCATGAGCTTTCGTGAGCTCGTTAAAAGCCATTAAAAGCTCGTTAAAAGCTGACACACGGGCCCCAGGGGATTCGGCTGCTGCGGTCAAGCAACTATTTACAGAAAATGACTACGGATGACGATCTAGAGGCATATCTCCTCGCCTTCGAGAGGACGGCACTGCGGGAGGCCTGGCCTCAAGACCAGTGGGCAGGTATCCTGGCTTCATTTCTATGTGTGAAGCCCCAGAAGGCCTATTTCGACATGACCACAGAGACAGCTATGGATTACCCGCAGCTGAAGGCAGAAATCCTGGCAAGGTCAGGTGTGACGTCAGCCATACGGGCCCAGTGCTTCCATGAATGGAAATACTGGGACAGCAAACCGCCGAGGTCCCAGCTATTTGATTTAATCCACCTCGCCCGGAAGTGGCTCCACCCCAAGACCCATGGGCAGGAGAAGATAGTGGAAATCCTTGTGTTGGACAGGTACATGAGGGGGTTGCTGCCGGACATACGGGGGTGGGTCCGCCAAAATGATCCCTCCTCCTATGATGAACTGGTTGCACTTGTCAAGAGACACCAAGAACTTCCGTGGACCACCGGGGAAGGAAGGCGCCAGAATCGGAGACAAGTCTCTGCGCCGAGGCCTCAGTTTGCCCCAACACCAGGCCGGACTAAGGAGGGGAGGAAGGAGGCCAAAGAGCAGCCAGAGGTCCCGGAGAGACTTGAGGCTGGGGGGAGAAAGGCTCAGGGGATAAAGCCCAGTAGCCCAAAAAATCGGTGGCTGCCCGAGCAGGGTACCGATGTTATGCATGTGGTGGATTGGGGCATATCGCTGCCCAATGCCTAAATCTAGACGAGCCCATGCAATGCGAACTGGGAGATATAGGGAGACCATGTGATCTAATAAGTCTAGTAGGGGTTGCGATGGTCCCTCATAGATACACTAGACCCGTTAAGATGAATGGTATAGAGACCACCACGTTAGTAGACTCGGGAAGTGCAATCACGCTGGTCTCTGGAAAGCTGGTCGGGCAGGACCAACTATCCCGGGCCAAACGCTCAGGAATATCCTATGTGCATGGGGATGTCAGTTACTACCCGACCATCCCTGTAAAAATAGAAGTTCTCGGAAACCCCACTAAGGTGACGGTAGGAGTAGTTCCGAAACTCCCTCACCCAGTCCTTATCGGACGAGACTTCCCGGGGTTTGATAGCCAACTCCCTGGGGAGAAGGTGGAAGAAAATAATGAACCCGGGGGTGGCCCAGATAGATAACCCCCACCCGGCCTTCCACGAATTTGGCCAGGATTTGTTCTCCCTGCCGGGAAAGCCCCGGAAGACTTGAAACGGAGGGCAGACAAAAGGAGGGGAACGAGGATCTTGACCCAATACCAGAAATCTACGCTTGTAGGGGAAAGAAGTGGCTCAACAGACAGCGGGGCGGGGCAGGAGATCAACGACCCAATAGCCGGACCTTGTTCCTGAGGGGTTTTCCCCGAGGGGGAGACAGAGGTAGATCCCCCTGAGTTTGGACAAATGAGAACCTCACCGGGAATTTCGGTCAGGATCAGGCCAATGATCCAATATACAGCAATATTCGTAAAGAAGTAGTCGAGGTAAATGGGGTCCCCGTGGAGGGGAGAGTCAAGGGCCCAGGGCCATATTATGTGGTTAAGGGTGATCTGCTATACAGAGTAGTCCAGGTCCAAGAGCAAGTCATAGAACAACTCTTGGTCCCACAGAAGCATCAGAGGGGCGTGATGGATCTGTCCCACAGCCATCTGTTTGTGGGCCATCTAGGGGTAGATAAGACCCTTGATCAGATTCTGCAGCGGTTTTTTTGGCCCGGCATTTATGCGGCTGTCCGGCGATATTGTACCTCCTGTCCAGAATGTCAGTTACATGGGCCCCGACCACACCTAAGAGCCCCTTTGATACCTCTATCAATTATTGAAATCCCATTCGAGCGAATAGCTATGGATCTAGTAGGGCCACTGGAGAAGTCAGCCCGGGGTCTTCAGTACCTCCTGGTAGTACTAGATTATGCCACCCGATATCCCGAGGCCGTACCCCTATAGAACACCATGTCCAAGATCATACCCAAAGAATTAGTCCGGATTTTTTCCAGAGTAGGGATACCTAAAGAGATCCTGACGGACCAAGGGACCCCCTTTGTGTCTAAGTTAATGAAGGACCTTTGTGCAATGCTCCATATACGGACCCTCAGGACATCAGTCTGTCATCCCCAGACTGATGGTCTTGTCGAATGCTTCAGTAGAACATTGAAGAAGATGCTACGGAAAGTGGTTAGCCACGATGGGAAAGACTGGGACGCCCTGCTGCCTTACTTGCTGTTTGCTGTACGGGAGGTTCCCCAAGCTTCCACTGGATTCTCCCCATTCGAGCTGTTATATGGTCGCCACCCCAGGGGCATATTGGACATGGCCAAAGAGGGCTGGGAAGAACAGCTGAACACCGGGAGAAACATTGTTGAACATGTATTGCAAATGAAAGACAGGATAGCCCAAATCACCCCCCTTGTGCGCGAACACCTGGAGAAGGCCCAAGGGGCCCAACAGACATACTATAATTGCCAAGCAACGACCTGGAAGTTCCAGGTGGGAGACCGGGTAATTGTGCTCATACCCACGGCAGAGAGCAAGCTCCTGGCCAGGTGGCAGGGGCCATAGGAGATAATAGAAGCCATAGGAGAAGTCGACTATAAGGTCCAACAGCCGGGTCGCCGGAAGCTTTAGCAGATCTACCATATAAACCTTCTGAAACCATGGCAGGATAGAGAAGTGCATGTGGTTGAGCTAGGGGCACCAACCCCTAAAAGCAACCAGCTTGACCAAGTGGGAATATCCCCGGAGTTGACACCGGAGCAACGATCTGAAGTGATCAGCCTGAGTAAATACAACCAGGATGTGTTCTCAGAAAAGCCAGGCAGGACCACTGAGGTTCACCATCACATCCTCACAGGGCCTGGAGTGAAGGTGAACGTCAAGCCATACCGGATCCCGGAGGCCAAAAGAGAGGAGATCAGGACAGAGAGGTCAGGAAAATGCTGGCCTTAGGAGTCATTGAAGAATCTCATAGCCAATGGTCAAGTCCAGTGGTTTTAGTGCCTAACCAGATGGCAGCGTGAGGTTCTGCAACGACTTCCGAAAGCTGAATGAGGTGTCCCAGTTTGATGCGTACCCTATACCCCGGATAGATGAGCTAATTGACATATTGGGAAAAGCACGGTTTATGTCTACCCTTGACCTGACCAAGGGCTATTGGCAGATCCCCCTGGCCAAGGCCGATAAAGACAAGACTGCCTTTGCAATGCCAGAGGGGCTATATCAGTACACAGTCCTCCCCTTTGGGTTGCATGGGGTGCCCGCTACTTTCCAAAGACTCATGGACAAATTGTTGCGACCACATGGCAAGTACGCAGCAGCCTATCTCGACGATGTTATCATATATAGCCCCTACTGGGAGATGCACTTGGAGAAGGTGGAGGCAGTGCTGGATACCCTGAGGAAGGCGGGGCTGACAGCAAACCCCTCCAAGTGTTCGCTCAGGCTAGCTGAAGCCAAATACTTCGGGTATATAGTAGGGAGGGGCGTGGGGAGGCCCCAACTCAACAAGTTAGAAGCTATACAGAAGTGGCCCCAACCACTCCGAAAAAAACAGGTCAGGGCATTCCTGGGATTAGTGGGGTACTATAGACGGTTCATTCCCCACTTTGCCACCAGGGCATGCCTAACGAAAGCTCAGGGCCCAGACATAGTAAGATGGACAACCGCGGCTGAAGACACTTTTTCAGATCTATGGACGGCCCTCTGCACTGACCCCATACTCGTGGCCCCAGACTGGGGGAAGGAGTTTATCCTACAAACCGACGCCTCTGTTGGGGGCGGTACTTTCACAAAGGGTCGGGGATGACGAACACCCCGTCCTCTTCCTCAGTAGGAAGCTTCTGCCTAGGGAACGGAAATACGCCGTTGTCGAAAAAGAATGCCTAGTGGTAAAATGGGCCGTAGAAAGCCTCCGCTACTATCTACTGGTACGGAGGTTTACCCTTTATGGATCATGCCCCTCTGCAGTGGATGCACCAAAATAAAGACAAAAATGCCAATGTGACGAGATGGTTCCTGTCGCTTCAACCCTTCCACTTCAGAGTACAACGTAGGTCTGGAATCCAACATGGCAATGTGGCTGGCCTGTCCAGAGTGCACTGTTTGCCGACCCAAGTAGCCCAACCCCATAGTGTTGAGCGGGGGGGGGGGGCAGGGGATATGTGGTAAACCCAGGACAAACAACTACAAAAGGGGGTAGTAATTAGTCCCAGGGGTTTAAAAGGCCCCTCCCTATCCACTGAGGAGAGAGAACCAGGGGATAAAAAGGTTCAGCTGGAAAAGGGGTTGCTAGGGAACCAATTAGGTTCAGCTGACTCCAACTACTTGGGACCTTTTTAAACCCTCCCCTGGGTGGTAGGAGGGGGGAGTAAGAGGAGCAGGGAAGTTGCCAGTAGGCTATTTGCAGCAAGACACCAGACCTTCCCAGTAGGGAGACTGCACTCGCTCCCCAGAAGGGAAGGAAGACAAGCACAAGGGACTGACTGAGGAGAGGAGTGGCAGGACCCAGTGCCACCTTTAAGGATTCGCCTTGCCCGAAACCTGAGTCTCCAAGGCTAAAAAGGACTGAGCCTACTGAGGCGAACAAGGTATTTTGCCACAATATGCAAAGCTGCCTGTTGAAGTGAGACTATGTATTAATTTAGAAGATACACATAATAAACAAACAGGCACATGCACAAGTTCTGAAGTATGTGCACATCTGAACATACTGATAAATCTCTCCCCCACCACATACACATTTCAAACTGTTAGTGGATAATGGTGTAAAGATCTGACACACTAAAATGGGAAGAAAATGAATGTCTGTATAAGAATAAGTTTTGGAACACAAGGAAGTATTTGAAAGTTTTAATAAAACAAAAACAGGAGAAAAGGATGAAGTTGAATGTATATGCTGAAAATGGTATGGCCCAATTATTAAATGTAAATATTTATGGGCTACTAGTTCTATGTCTACAACAGTAAGCTGTTTATTCGAATGAAAAGTTTTATTTGGGGATTAGAGATCGTTCTTGTTTTCTTAAACTCAGAGGTGGCACTGTTTTGAGTTCTGTTTTAGTTCTGTAGGAAACCACATTGAATTCCATTCATCATTCAAAGCTAAGGTTTTCGCCCTGATCACTCTGTGATGTTATAGTAGAGTGTATTTGTCTTCTCAAATTGCTGTTCTTTTAACTATAAAATTTAGGATGAGGAAAAATGTAAAAGTCACATTTATTCTTAATCCTGAGATCCAAAATAGGCTACCAGTGTGTATATACAAAAAAAAAAAAAAGAAACAGTGGAATTACATGCACATTGTGGGCTAAATCCAGAGTTACACCTGCAGAAGGTCTGGCACAGTTTAGGGGTCCAAAGGTGACTTTAAGCTGAGCTGGTCAGCAGGCACAGTGTACAGTAGTCCAAAACTAAGTTATGCTGGTGGCTAACAACCCACCAGGAAACATTCTGGTAGCAGGGTGCAGGGATGCCTTGGCCACGTCCCTGTTCTCTAGCCACATCCCCTATGCTGGTGGCCAAGATGGGGGATGACATAAGACTCACTACACTGGCTTTATGGCACCTAAGCCACGGGGAATCCTTCAAGGAACTATGTCCATTGGGTTTAAGTCTGCTTTGTGCCAGGCAAGCATGCAAAGCAGATTTAGGGTGAAATCCTGGCTTCTTTGACTTCAGTGTGATCAAGATATCTCCCTCAATGTCCTGGAGTATTTAGGAGTACCATTGGGGTGCTCACAATGATTAATTATAAATTAAATTTGTGTAACAGTTTCTGTTCTATCTCTGTTTCAACTGCTCATAACTTCCTAAAATTTTCACCTATCAGGCAGACATTTTTCAGGCTTGGTGTCTGTCCCACGATGATTTAAAAATTAAAAAAATTAATAATAAAAATGGTTTCAATGTTTGAAATAAATACTTTCTCCATTATAAAACAATTTTGAGAATGTGGTTTCTGAACATCTATACAGCTGAAAAAAAGATAGAGTAAAAAGATTAAATTTGGCTTGGAAACTGTAATCTGAATAAATTTGTGTTGTATCAACCAGGCAAGGTACTAACAAGCTTCAACAGGACTTTATTTTCGAAGTGGAAACCTCTTTACCAAGCTGCTGCTGCACCCTCTGTAGCTTTTTCCCAGCCTCTCAACTCCTCCCCTTCCTTCCTGTTTCCTGTCCTTTCAGACTCCCACAGCCAGTGCTCCCAATTCTAATAACTACAAGCAACATCTAAACACCACAATTTGATGAGTAAATAATTGAGAAACAAAATAAATATTGAATTCCTCTGTCATTTTTACAGTCACTTTTCAGAAAAGAACCTCAGTTTAGGAGGCATTTATTAAATTAAATTACATCCGTTTTAGTGTAGGAGTAAAATCAGATTGTCAGGATTTTTTCTTAGTGATAGCTGAAGTCATGTGTTACTGACAATCATAAATAATACACTGTTTTCTTTTTAAAGCTCTGCATATTGTAGCTGATTGAATATTAGTTGTTCATATTTCAAGTTATTTAAAATGGCTACAAATATATATTTAATATGAATGATTTTCAAAGATCATCCATATGTAACAAAATTTAAGATTGAACAGGCTTTCTAATTAGTTTCTGATCTTCTAATTCCATCTCTTTCAAACAGATCAACAGACATGAAAGAAACTTTTTATGTACACATTTATAAATTATACACTGACAAAATCTAGTGCAGAAGACATTTTATTCTTACGAATTTGTTCTTTGTAACAGGCAAAAACAAACTTTAGGAATCTTGCTATTACAAAATGTTTTCTCTCCTCTTGCATGTGCTGTCTGGCAGTATGTCCCTGAGTTAGCAAATTCAGGGTTACCTTTGAACTCATGCTCATGGCCCTTTTGCTGAAGAAGAAGGGACTTAAATATATGCTTAAAGTTAAGCACATGCTTAATTACTCTGCTGGATTGGAGCCTATGTCTTATAATAAGTGAACAGTGCCATAGTTCTTATTATTAAGGTATATTTCCCCCTCCCATCCAATATGCCTACAAAATATCACCATTTATGCCCTTTTTACCATATTTTTTAGGAAATTATTTTTCTCGCTACAGAGACATAATTTATGGATCAGACTTTATAGTATACTGCTAACAATCAGATATAATAAACAGAAAAATCAGTATGTAAACTATGTTGTGCTTTAAAGCTTGAAGAACTGAGGCATAAGTGTCAACTACAGTGAGTTTGCAGAATTTGCATATGCAAGCATCAGGTAATGTAACTATTCCTGAATAATAAACTTGTCCTTTTTTCCAGCTAAAGAGCATAAAAACCTTTCAGGAGATAGTAGCGATTGACCAATGTTATAGGTGATGCATATAAGCTAAAATCAGTTGCAATTAGTCAGACACTGTCGTGAGAGTTGTGTAGGAACAGAACCCTACATCTTTCTTTGTCATTATGCAAGGCTCCCAAGCTCTAAAAAAGAATAATGATGTAAACAAGAAGAGTAAAAACCTTCATTGTGTACATACTTCAAATCCTGTCAGACTGATGCATTAACTCCATGGTTTATGGACTTTAGTCAGCAAAAAAGTGAGCAAGCTCATAATTAAAAGTTTGATTTGTTTTTTTCATTATTAAAAATATTAAATACATTTAAAACCACATTAGAGACATTGGACATTGTTCAAAACACGGGTAATTTGAAAGTGAATTTAAATGATCTATCCATACATTCAGTTAAGAGAAATGTTCTTTCATATAGAGTGTGGAAACCAAAAGCTCTTTCATGAACTTTCAAGGGACCCAGTTAACATTTTCTGAAGTCCAGCCATTATGGCTACAGTAAATACACTGTTGTCATGGTAATGCACTGATCAAAGTCTGAAGGAAAAAAACTGAGACGTTGTTATGCTTCATAGTGTGAGATGAAAGGATGGCCTGACTAGAAATAAAATAGAATTGATAAGCATTTAGTTCAAGTTAATTTTCCATCCTTCCAGAAAGGCATATTTAATTTGAATTTTAAATTAAACTATTTCAAAATAACTATGTGACTTCATATAGTTATTCAAAGTATAGTTAGTACTCAATGTTATGCATGTCAACATTATCATGAAAAGACAACTTTTTGATGCGGAAAGTATTGTATAGCTGGAATCCATTTCTCTCAGTTATTTTGAACAAGATTGACACTTGCCCGTATGCGGCTATGCAGAGGAGTAAGAGGCAGTACATCAAAGCACACTATGGAACTTTTAGTGTGTGGTAGCAGGGTCTGCATGGCAACTTAATGCGTGGCAGGCTAGTGCGCTGGACATTCACACTCTGTTTTTTCACGCACTAAGTCTCTGTCCAGAGAAGCGGTTAGATACCATGGTGATAGGGTAATTAAATATTACCTTAGATATATTCCACATCTTGCTTTTTTCCCCTGAACTACAGTCTGGATGTGGAAAAAAACCCTAAAATAACTATAAGAAAACAAAAGGAAACAAGCAAATTAGAGTATTAAGTGACCCAGGATACCCTACAGATAGACTGTAAGTGGAGTGTAAGGGCAAGGAAGAAGTTTTCATTGGTCCTGAAGCAACATTTAACTTTGTGAAATATCATGTATCCAAATGAAAATGCCATAACTTCAAAGACAAAGAAGACAGTGTCCCTTCAATACTTCTTGTACAAACTTAAATTTGTCCCCGGCGTGCATGCATTTAAACACAGCCTTTAATTACATTTATTTGGTACGTACTAGTTGTCAAATATCATCCAATTTTTTGACAACCTTAGGTATACATAATTTTCTCCTCTATAAACAACAAGGAGTCCGGTGGCACCTTAAAGACTAACAGATTTATTTGGGCATAAGCTTTCGTGGGTAAAAAAAACACTTCTTCAGATGCAACTGAAGACCCACGACAGAATGGTCTTCAGGTCTTTTGACTGAGGAAGTCTGCTTTTGTCACTAATGTTTACAGTCTAGAGGTGCTATTGGAAGCTGTCTGCTTTTGGAAGTCCCAATTGGAGACCAGTAACCAAGAATGCATTTTTCTGTTTAGACCTCGCTAGGGGGTTATCAACTTTCCTGTCAGAAGAGGATTTAATAGGAGTTTAGGTACCTAAATCATCAGTGAGTTCCCTATAATAAATATCCAAGTTTTCAGTTTCCTCCATGGTATATTACATGCTTGAAATAGAGTATAAATGTGGTTTATTGAATCCTTAGTCATGTTACAAGAGTAAGGATGAAATGGACCTGTTTACCGTTAGTTTATTACAAACCAAGGCCCTGTTGGTTTCACATGGACAGATTCTTGTGTCTAGGTAGAGCCCTTCTGAAGTCAGTTGAAACTACAGTCTTCCATCCACAGTGAGCCCAAGGGCCTGATCCGAAGCCCAGTGAAGTTAATGGAAAGTATCTCATTGATTTCAGTGGGCTTTGGATTGAGCCCATAGTAAATAAGATCACCATATTTTTATGTATACAGTTTTTAAAAGAAAAATATTAAAACAGCAGCCAAGAAAAAAAACATATATGAACTGTAAGGGGCTGGATGGTTAGGAGATTAGCAATGGGTAAGGTTATTATTTTCATGGGTCTGAGTGAAAATGTTAAATTGACCATTTTCAGGGAAAAAACAAAATCTCTACAGAACCCATAATCAAACTTTCTGCTGGTTCATTGCTAATTGTGATTGAGCATAGAAAAGCCTGAAATGTAAGTGTTATTGAGGACTATTCTACATTAGAATCACTATATTGGCTTTCCCATCAGCATAATTACTCCACCTCTGCTTTTTCACACACCTGAGCAACGTAAATTATATCTGCATAAGTGGTAGTGTAGACCTGCCCTGAGTAATCAGTCTAACTGAGGTAGTGGCTAACGTGCAGGGGACAGGTAGAGGTGTGACCTTAGCCTTGGCCAGCTGGCTTATTCTTGGGCTTTCTGAGGCTAAGCATGTACACCAAATGACTAGGGCAACAAGGGAAAAGGCAAATAACCTTGGAAGGTAAGGAGAAAGAGGATCTTCCCCTCCTGCCTGAAACTTCTACAATGCCACTGATAAATTATAATGTTCTTAATTCCCCCCCCCCCCACAACCCCCATTTCTGAATAGTTCATTCCCTCTCCTAGAAGCAGGCTCTGGCTACCCTGATTCCCCTAGATGAATCACTACTGTAGATAAGCCAGACTGACTTTAAACCTTGAGTTACTGTGCATGGAGTGTAAAATGTTGAGACAGACAAAAGTATATTCTAAAATAGGAAATGTTTCTGCCAAACTTCAGCAGCTGCTATATAGAATCATACCATTTCATAGAATCATAGAATCATAGAATATCAGGGTTGGAAGGGACCCCAGAAGGTCATCTAGTCCAACCCCCTGCTCGAAGCAGGACCAATTCCCAGTTAAATCATCCCAGCCAGGGCTTTGTCAAGCCTGACCTTAAAAACCTCTAAGGAAGGAGATTCTACCACCTCCCTAGGTAACGCATTCCAGTGTTTCACCACCCTCCTAGTGAAAAAGTTTTTCCTAATATCCAACCTAAACCTCCCCCACTGCAACTTGAGACCATTACTCCTCGTTCTGTCATCTGCTACCATTGAGAACAGTCTAGATCCATCCTCTTTGGAACCCCCTTTCAGGTAGTTGAAAGCAGCTATCAAATCCCCCCTCATTCTTCTCTTCTGCAGACTAAACAATCCCAGCTCCCTCAGCCTCACCTCATAAGTCATGTGTTCTAGACCCCTAATCATTTTTGTTGCCCTTCGCTGGACTCTCTCCAATTTGTCCACATCCTTCTTGTAGTGTGGGGCCCAAAACTGGACACAGTACTCCAGATGAGGCCTCACCAATGTCAAATAGAGGGGAACGATCACGTCCCTCGATCTGCTGGCAATGCCCCTACTTATACATCCCAAAATGCCATTGGCCTTCTTGGCAAAAAGGGAACACTGCTGACTCATATCCAGCTTCTCGTCCACTGTCACCCCTAGGACCTTTTCCGCAGAACTGCTGCTTAGCCATTCGGCCCCTAGTCTGTAGCGGTGCATTGGATTCTTCCGTCCTCAGTGCAGGACCCTGCACTTATCCTTATTGAACCTCATCAGATTTCTTTTGGCCCAATCTTCCAATTTGTCTAGGTCCCTCTGTATCCTATCCCTGCCCTCCAGCATATCTACCACTCCTCCCAGTTTAGTATCATCCGCAGATTTGCTGAGAGTGCAATCCACACCATCCTCCAGATCATTTATGAAGATATTGAACAAAACCGGCCCCAGGACCGACCCCTGGGGCACTCCACTTGACACCGGCTGCCAACTAGACATGAAACCATTGATCATTGATTTCATGTGTTAGATGATGTGCTATTTTGCACTGTCCATACATTATTCCAGTTGATCCTCAAACAAAAATTATACTGTACTTGCTACATAGAAGCCTAACCTAAGACTAAGAAACATTGATTCTGCTGCAGCTATTGGCTGGGAAAAAAGGTAACTAAGAAAGTGGTAAAAAAAACAAACGAGGAGTACTTGTGGCACCTCTTTTTTTTTTTTTTTTTTTGCTGATACAGACTAACATGGCTACCACTCAAACCTGAGAAAGTGATGTTTGGCACAAAAACAGTACAATGAGCAACAAAAAAAGTTATTTTTAATTTGTTGGAAACATTTGCATTTGCTAATATTCCACTTTGTACTCTGAGTAGCACAATTTTGCATTCCTACCTGAAAACAAACCTTAAATATACATTGCTAGAGTAGAAGATCCAGAATATTTTTTGTTCAAAAACACAACAAATTTTAATAAAGTATGTTCTGCATAAATTACTTTTCTATTCTTGAGCCCAGATTCTTGGCTACTGCAGCGGAGCAGACAGCACAGGAACAAGGGGATGGTCTTTTTACTCTCCCATTCCTGAGCCTGATATATGCCAGGCTTGTCCTGTGAGCTGCCAGTGGCAACCAATACAAAAATCAAGATGGCAAATGGGCCTCTGCAGGGACATGTGGATGGCTAGCCACACCACCTTTCCATGCCCACAGTGTCTACACTAGCTGAAGGAGGAAGTGTGTGGAGGTGGAGCAATGTAAGACTTACAATTCTGGCTCTATGCTACTGAAGGATCCCCCTGCCCTGGGATGGCTCCTCCTATGGCCAATAAAGACAACTTTAGGGCCATGCTCTGCAGGCAGTGTAGCATCAGGCAGATGCACTGCACTGCAGGATGCGGACCTATGACTTTTTCAAAGAAAAGCTCCAACAAATTAAACAGTAAGGGAAGGTTCTGTGATTCTTCCTTCAGGTTTGTACTGAAGCGTTTGCATCACTCTTTGGCTTGTGCTAGATATTAACATATGTTTTTGTTCAATTTATGGCTAAATCCTCCATTGCAGTCAAACCTTAAAGAGCACAAGTAGGAGGGGTGTGTGTGTGTGTTTATGCAGGAAAGTGACTTAAAGCTCACCTTTGCACTCCCGAGTCTTCCTGCTGTGTGTGCCAGTCCCCTTTTGCTCTACGTTAGAACAGCTTGAGTGATGCTTTAACTTACACCAGGCGACAGTGGCCACAGGGAGCTGAAAACACAGCTAAGGACTGGCATACTGCGGGGGTGACCTGGTCAAGCCTCTCTCCTCTGATCATGCCCCTTTCCCCTTCTATACTGGCAACAAGGAGAGGATGTGGGGTAATAGCTTCTACTACACTGGCGCTGCGCCCCTGGAGGATCATAAGCTTTACTGCCAGAAAGTGCCAGTGGCTCAGTGCAAAGCATTCAAACATACCCTTGAATCATACCCTAAAGTATCTTGCCCCTAAAGTTGTTCTATGATATTTGCTATTTTGCTTCATGAAGAAATGCAGCCTTCACTGTATGTGTGTAGGTATGTGTTTAAGTATCCAAAAAGACTTTGGAGACTTTTACTTCTATGTAACCAGTTTAAATTAAGCTCAGAGTGGTGGTGATCAAAAGACTCCTTCCGACGGGTGTTTGGTGGTTTATATAAACTTATCTGGATCGCAGTACTTCATCCACCAAGGGTCCTGATGGACACATCACAAAAACACTATTACAATTCACACTACTATTGGTGGTTCTTGTACTGATTTTGAGAACAGTAAAAATGCAGTTTGTTTAATTTAGATCATTAGTAGCATTCCATTAAGATGCTGCTCACTTTCCTGAGCAAATAATTACAGTGCTGTTTACTTCCACACTATGTTTTTTACAATAGAGCTGAATCAATTGATCTGATTTCAGTAGAACTTGATATTACAATTATTTGATGAGCTCTTTAAATTAATTCCATTTAGACATTAATGCCGTTTACCCTGGTGGGGTTAAATTAGCTATGACTTACTAGCTATGGGGCCAGAAGAAAAAATAAAAACAATTTCGGATTAGATACGTGAAATAGGTTTATATATTAATATATAAAAGCTGCACAGTATAGTTGTAAAAAGGGCCGTTAGTTATCACCTAAATAGAACCAAACCAATCCCAAAGTCCCTCTGGCTTTTTTTTTTTTTTTTTTTTTTTTGGCATTTGGGGATAAGATCAGGAGCCAGTCCATTTCAACACAAGTACTGTCCAGATGGATCAGACATTATATGCTTCATTGCTATGGCTTAGCAGGTCTTGAGCCATCTATGGGAATTCCACTAGGTTTAAAGCAGCCTCACAGCATACCTTCAAAATGATTCTCACATTGAAATATGTAAGACGTAGAGCTCTAGGTACACCTTTACAAAGCACAATTACTACACAGGCTATGCCTCTAGATTTGATGCCAGTTCTTGAGATTAGTCAAGTAAAAACAGTGACCCATCTTTAGAGGATCTCTATTGCTTGTTAATCTCCAAAAACCGGAAATCTGTATGGACAGTTCTCAAAGGAGAAAAGTGATCACTTATCGTAGTAGCTTTGTGCAGGTCAACTCTAGAAGCACTACATTGGCGCAGCTTCACCGATGCAACTGTGCCGCTGCAGCGCATCTGGTGAAGACGCTCTATGCCAACAGGAGAGTGCTCTCCCATTGGCATAGTTACGCCACCTCCGCAAGAGGAGGTAGCTTTGTTGGCGGGAGAGCCTTATAGCGCCGGTGTGGACAACGCTTAGATCGTTGTAACTTGTGTCACTCTTTTTCACACCCCTAAGCAACGTAAGTTAAATCAACTTAAGTTGGTAGTGTAGACCTGCCCAGTGTTTCTCCAAGATAATTATATGTATGGACTCTCACTCCTTGCCCACCTTCCCCACTTCCTTGAAGTAGCAGGTAAATGATTCCTGAATTAGTGGAAGGAACTAAAGTATGATTTGGAGCATTTTATACCCTGGGAGACTGCACAAGAGAGAAGAGGCATACCATCCCAGTAGTCTCCGCTTGTGAAAAGCTTTTGAGCTTGTGTGTGAGGGGTGCCCTTTTCCTATGAACCTCAGGACCACAAAGATGTCTGACGAGTAGCTATACTTTTACTGTAAAAATCTAAAAGCCTATGTGTTATTTCCATAAAGGGACCATGTGTTCCAGTTTTAAAGGTGTCCCAGGGATTTCATTCAGGACATCTGAAATGTCTCAGTTTTATATTTCATCAACCACAAAATCTTTGTAGAAGATGTATTGCTACCCTGGTATCAAATGTTTAGTATGCACCTCCTTCACTTATGTCACATGCCAGTGTGTGTTTCACATCTACCTTTGCTCAGAGTCACGCTTGCGGAATGTGCCAGGCCACAACTTTACACTACAAATCTGATGAGTTGATGACCATGTCTAGTCAGTGCAAAGACCTCTGCTCCGGACTCCTGGTAGTGAATGGGGGGTAGGGGATTGGGAAGAGAGGTGGAATATTTGGTGGTGCTTCTCTCCTCTCTTTGGCCTCCCTAGCCAAAGAGAAGAGAGCATCAAGGGTCAGAGGAGCACAGGGAGAAGAGGTGGAACTCAGACGTTCTTTGTTCTTCTCTAATGCCCTGGGGGAGCCATTCCAACCCAGATGGAGCAGATCAAAGAAAGGAGCCAGAATGAGTATTTTGAAGCCCTAAAAAATGTTGTCACAACAGTATCCTTGGTCTTTATTTTGAAACTATAGTCCCTTTATAGTGCTATGTCCCCATCCCTCGCCCTCCCCCAAAAAAGGCTGAGATCAGAGTAGAGGTTTGTATGTTTTTATGTAATTTTGAGAAAGTGGACATGTGTTGTGGGCTTTTGTAAGCTAAATGTGAAAGGGAATTTATTATGGATGTGAGGCATCTATGAGAGAGTTTGGGTTTATGATGTTTGGGTGATAAAATATGTGAATTGTGGTTGTTCTGACTGTTAAATGTTCTTGTAACTGGTAATGTCCTTGATTTTTAGTAATTGTTTTGATGGAAAATGTATTTGAGCAAGCTTATTTCTAATTTAATGATTGTGTGTGTGTGTGTGTGTGTTAGGCGGGGAGAATTTCCCTGTTTCTTTAAAATGATCAGTAAAATTAAGTCTTTCTCACTCAACAGATATGTGTATATAGTTCTTTGCATTTGCTATTGTCAAGGTTCCTCCCCCACTCTGAACTCTAGGGTACAGATGTGGGGACCTGCATGAAAAACCTCCTAAGCTTATCTTTACCAGCTTAGGTCAAAACTTCCCCAAGGTAACAAATATTACCCCCGTTATCCTTGGAATGGCCGCTACCACCACCAAACTAATACTGGTTACTGGGGAAGAGCTGTTTGGACGCGTCCTTCCCCACAAAATACTTCCCAAAACCTTGCACCCCACTTCCTGGACAAGGTTTGGTAAAAAGCCTCACCAATTTGCCTAGGTGACTACAGACCCAGACCCTTGGATCTTAAGAACAATGAACAATCCTCCCAACACTTGCACCCCCCCCTTTCCTGGGAAATGTTGGATAAAAAGCCTCACCAATTTGCATAGGTGACCACAAACCCAAACCCTTGGATCTGAGAACAATGAAAAAGCATTCAGTGTTTTACAAGAAGACTTTTAATAAAAAATAGAAGTAAATAGAAATAAAGAAATTCCCCCTGTAAAATCAGGATGGTATATATCTTACAGGGTAATTAGATTAAAAAAACATAGAGAACCCCTCTAGGCAAAACCTTAAGTTACAAAAAAGATACACAGACAGAAATAGTTATTCTATTCAGCACAATTCTTTTCTCAGCCATTTAAAGAAATCATAATCTAACACATACCTAGCTAGATTACTTACTAAAAGTTCTAAGACTCCATTCCTGTTCTGTCCCCGGCCAAGACGACTACAGACAGACACACAAACCCTTTGTTTCTCTCCCTCCTCCCAGCTTTTGAAAGTATCTTGTCTCCTCATTGGTCATTTTGGTCAGGTGCCAGCGAGGTTACCTTTAGCTTCTTAACCCTTTACAGGTGAGAGGAGCTTTCCCCTGGCCAGGAGGGATTTCAAAGGGGTTTACCCTTCCCTTTGTATTTCTGACACGCCCCCCAAATCTCAGCTAGGGTGAAACACTGGCTGGGATTTCTTCCTGGAGCTCTAGGAAAACAGAGTTAATAAGACACATGCATCTCTAAATATACTACCAAGTACATAAAGACTAACAATATTTTCCACATCTCAAGGACGATTTTAACCAGTTGATTCTGGGAAACTTTCACGGGAGAGTGCATCAGCCACTTTGTTAGAAGCTCCTGAGATGTGTTGGATGTCGAAATCAAAATCTTGGAGAGCTAAACTCCACCGAAGAAGTTTTTTGTTAGTTTCTTTGACAGTGTGAAGCCACTTTAGTGCAGCATGGTCGGTTTGCAGGTGGAAACGCCGTCCCCAAACATATGGGCGTAGCTTTTCCAGAGCGTAGACAATGGCATAACATTCTTTTTCAGTGACTGACCAGTTGCTTTCCCTCTCAGACAGTTTTTTGCTGAGAAACACTACAGGGTGGAATTCTTGATCAGGTCCTTTCTGCATTAAAACTGCTCCCACACCACGCTCGGATGCATCTGTGGTTACTAGGAACGGTTTGTCAAAGTCTGGGGCCCTTAGTACAGGGTCAGACATGAGTGTCGCTTTAAGCTTGTTAAAGGCCTTCTGACACTTTCCGGTCCACTGAACAGCATTTGGCTGTTTCTTTTTGGTTAGGTCTGTCAGTGGGGCAGCGATTTGGCTGTAGTGCGGTACAAATCGTCTGTAATAACCGGCCAAGCCTAAGAAGGATTGAACCTGTTTCTTTGACTTTGGGACAGGCCACTTTTGGATAGCATCCACTTTGGCCTGTAGGGGGCTGATAGTTCCTTGACCCACCTGGTGTCCAAGGTAAGTCACTCTGTTTAGGCCTATTTGACACTTCTTAGCCTTAACAGTTAGTCCTGCCTCCCTTATGCGCTCAAGGACTTTTTGTAGATGTTCCAGGTGGTCTGCCCAGGAATCCGAAAATATGGCCACATCGTCAAGGTAGGCGACTGCATATTCTCCTAATCCCGCTAGGAGACCATCTACAAGTCTTTGGAAAGTGGCGGGTGCATTTCGCAGCCCGAAAGGGAGTACATTAAATTCATACAGCCCGAGATGTGTGATGAAGGCTGACCTTTCCTTGGCAGATTCATCTAGCGGTACCTGCCAGTACCCCTTGGTTAAGTCCAAGGTAGAGATGAACTGGGCCCGTCCCAGTTTCTCTAATAGTTCATCTGTGCGTGGCATGGGATAGTTGTCTGGGCGAGTTACAGCATTTAGCTTAAGGTAGTCCACGCAAAACGTATTTCCCCATCTGGTTTGGGAACTAGAACCACTGGAGATGCCCATGCACTTTCAGAGGGGCGGATTACACCCATCTGTAGCATATCCTGGATCTCCCGTTCTATAGCAGTTTTAGCTTGAGGAGACACCCGGTAAGGTTGGACCCTAATTGGGTGAGCATTACCTGTGTCAATGGAGTGGTATGCCCGTTCAGTCAGTCCTGGGGTGGCTGAGAACGTTGGCGCGTAGCTAGTGCACAGCTCCTGGATCTGCTGTCGCTGCATACGCCCAAGGGTCATGGAGAGGTTCACCTCTTCCACACCACCAGCACATTTCCCTTCGTAGTAGACACCTTCAGGCCACTCAGCGTCGTCTCCTCCCTGGGCTGTAAACTGACAAACCTTTAATTCTCTGGAATAAAAGGGCTTTAGAGAATTAATATGATACACCTTAGGCTTTCGGTTGGAGGTGGGGAATGCTATGAGATAATTAACAGCTCCCAGGCGCTCCTGGACCACGAATGGCCCTTCCCACGATGCTTCCATTTTATGGGCCTGGAGCGCCTTTAAGACCATGACCTGGTCTCCTACTTTGAAGGAACGCTCTCTGGCATGTTTATCATACCAGGCTTTTTGCTCTTTTTGAGCATCCTGTAAGTTTTCTCTAGCAAGGGCTAAAGAGGTTCGGAGGGTGTTTTGTAGGTTGGTTACAAAGTCCAGAATGTTAGTTCCTGGAGAAGGTGTAAATCCCTCCCATTGCTGCTTCACCAACTGCAATGGCCCCTTAACCTCACGGCCATATACAAGTTCAAATGGGGAAAACCCTAAACTGGGATGTGGTACAGCTCTGTAGGCAAAGAGCAACTGCTGCAATACTAGGTCCCAATCATTGGAGTGCTCATTTACGAATTTACGTATCATGGCCCCCAAAGTTCCATTAAACTTCTCCACCATGCCATTTGTTTGATGATGGTAAGGAGTGGCAACCAAGTGATTTACCCCATGAGCTTCCCAAAGGTTTTTCATAGTTCCTGCCAGGAAATTAGTCCCTGCATCTGTGAGGATGTCGGAGGGCCAACCTACCCTGGCAAAAATGTCTGCTAGTGCCTGGCACACACTTTTAGCCCTGGTGTTGCTTAGAGCTACTGCTTCCGGCCATCGGGTGGCAAAATCCATGAAAGTCAGTATGTACTGCTTTCCTCTGGGTGTCTTTTTCGGAAAAGGACCCAGAATATCCACAGCTACTCGCTGAAATGGAACTTCAATGATGGGGAGTGGCTGGAGAGGAGCTTTGACCTGGTCTTGGGGTTTTCCCACTCTTTGGCACACCTCACAAGACTGGACATAGGTAGAAACATCCTTGCCCATTCCCTCCCAGTGGAATGACCCCCCCAAACGGTCTTTGGTCCTGTTCACCCCAGCATGGCCACTAGGGTGATCATGGGCTAAGCTCAAGAGCTTGGCCCGGTATTTAGTTGGAACTACCAACTGTCTCTGAGGATGCCAGTCTTCCTGGTGTCCCCCAGAAAGAGTTTCCTTGTATAAAAGTCCTCTTTCTACAACAAACCTGGATCGATTAGAAGAGCTGAGAGGCGGTGGGTTGCTCCGTGCCGCCGTCCACGCTCTCTGGAGGCTTTCATCTGCTTCCTGTTCGGTCTGGAACTGTTCCCTTGATGCTGGAGACATCAGTTCCTCATGGGATTGTGGACCTAGGCTTGGTCCCTCTGGAAGCGATATAGGGGATGGAGCTGTTTCTGTTGACTGTGAACCGCTCTCCGCTGGTGCACTATGTTGGGATTCAGGCTCCGGCTGAGCCTCTTGTGTAGGGTTATCGGCTGCTGCCAGTTCAGGTTCGGTGGGGCCCTCTGGTGTTGAGGTTGCAAGTACTGGATTCAGTGCTGACACGGGGTCTGGTGTTGGTTGTTTGGCTGGTTCCGGTTCTGGGACTGGTTCCGTCTGGGTCTCTGGGACTGGATCCACTACTGCTGTTGCAGACATTGGCCTGGGGTCCAGGTCCATCACCTCTGACTGGGTCCTGATAGAAGTTTCCGGAACAGAGCTAGGCCTCATGGCTTGTTTAGCCTGGTTGCGGGTGACCATTCCCACCCTCTTGGCCTGCTTCACATGATTGGCCAAGTCTTCCCCCAACAGCATGGGGATGGGATAATCATCATAGACTGCAAAAGTCCACATTCCTGACCAGCCCTTGTACTGGACAGGCAACTTGGCTGTAGGCAAATTGAAAGAGTTGGACTTGAAGGGTTGAATCGTCACTTGGATCTCTGGGTTGATTAAATTGGGGTCCACTAAGGAAGCATGGATAGCTGACACTTGTGCTCCGGTGTCCCTCCACGCGGTGACCTTCTTCCCACCCACACTCACAGTTTCCCTCCGCTCCAAGGGTATCTGGGAGGTATCTGGGCCTGTGGACCTCTGGTGTGATTCCGGTGCAATGAACTGTAATCTGTTGGGGTTCTTGGGGCAGTTGGCCTTTACATGCCCCAGCTCATTACACTTAAAACATCGTCCAGCTGACGGGTCACTGGGGCGAGAAGGGTTGCTGGAGAACGGGGTGGTGGGACGATAAGGGGTCTGGAGGGTTCTTTGGGAGGTAGGTGGGGCTTTGGGCGGCCCCCGGTAATAGGGTGTGGTCTGGGGTGGTCCCTTCTGGTCTCCGCTCCAACTGCGACCAGTTTTCTTCTTCTCTGCCACCTCCACCCATCTGGCTCCAATCTCTCCTGCCTCAATTACAGTTTTGGGTTTCCCATCTAGGATGTATCTTTCTATTTCCTCAGGAACACCCTCTAAGAATTGTTCCATTTGCATTAGGAAGGGCAAATTTACTGGAGATTCAGCACTTGCTCCTGATATCCAGGCATCCCAATGTTTTACAATGTGGTAGGCATGTCGGGTAAATGACATGTCTGGTTTCCACCTTAGGGCTCTGAACCTCCGACGAGACTGCTCGGGTGTTATCCCCATTCTGACTCTCGCCTTGGATTTAAACAGTTCATACTTGTTCATGTGTTCTTTAGGCATTTCAGCTGCCACCTCAGCTAAGGGTCCACTGAGCTGCGGCCTCAGCTCTACCATGTATTGGTCAGTAGAGATGTTGTACCCAAGGCAGGCCCTTTCGAAGTTTTCTAAGAAGGCCTCAGTATCATCACCTGCCTTGTAGGTGGGGAACTTTCTGGGATGGGAAGTGGTACCTGGAGAAGGATTGCTAGGGTTTGTTGGTATATTCTGCCGGGCCTTTATCCTCTCCATCTCCTCCACATGCTTCCTCTCTTTTTCCTTCTCCTCCTCCTTCAGCCGCATGAGTTCTATCTGTCTTTCATGTTCCCTTTGTTTTTCCTCAGCCTGAAATTTGGCTAATTCCAGCTGTAGTCGAGCTGAGGATTTGGCCATTCTAACCTCTCTGTTTTTAACTAACTTTACACCCGAGGTTTAGAAATAAACAAACAAAACTTGGCTGTAAAATTTTGCTGTGCTGGAATAGAATACCTATTCTCTGATAGTGATTGTCAGCCTACAGAAAAAGACAATTCCCTTGTCTCTGCTCTGGGCCCAAATTAAAGCAAAAAACCTCCAACTACTTGGAAACCTGCTTACCCAGCCCAAAGAAGAAAAAAAATTTCTTTTCAAACCTGTGCTCCTTGTAAAACAAAAAAAAAATCAAAATCCTAAAAAAAACCCTGCCACTTTTGTCTCCAGGCAAATGGGTAGAGCACACACCCCCTATTTACTTTTAGGAAGAAAAGAAAAAAGAAAAAAAAAAAACCTCTGGGTTGGAAGACTGTGAATTTCCCTGCAGGAGTTAAGTACCCTGCCTCTAGGCAAAGAAAACCTGCAATTCACAAGATAATCCCCTTTTGTCTCTGCTTGGCCACAAAGCAGAGAGAAACCAAGCTGCTTTCAGTTTCAAAGCTGCTTTCTGGACTTCCTAAAAATTCCTTTTTAAAATCTGTATTTCTAGTTCAAAAAATCTCAACTGGATCTCAAAATGATTTCAGGTTAATCCCACCACTGTGCCACCATGTCAAGGTTCCTCCCCCACTCTGAACTCTAGGGTACAGATGTGGGGACCTGCATGAAAAACCTCCTAAGCTTATCTTTACCAGCTTAGGTCAAAACTTCCCCAAGGTAACAAATATTACCCCCGTTATCCTTGGAATGGCCGCTACCACCACCAAACTAATACTGGTTACTGGGGAAGAGCTGTTTGGACGCGTCCTTCCCCACAAAATACTTCCCAAAACCTTGCACCCCACTTCCTGGACAAGGTTTGGTAAAAAGCCTCACCAATTTGCCTAGGTGACTACAGACCCAGACCCTTGGATCTTAAGAACAATGAACAATCCTCCCAACACTTGCACCCCCCCCTTTCCTGGGAAATGTTGGATAAAAAGCCTCACCAATTTGCATAGGTGACCACAAACCCAAACCCTTGGATCTGAGAACAATGAAAAAGCATTCAGTGTTTTACAAGAAGACTTTTAATAAAAAATAGAAGTAAATAGAAATAAAGAAATTCCCCCTGTAAAATCAGGATGGTATATATCTTACAGGGTAATTAGATTAAAAAAACATAGAGAACCCCTCTAGGCAAAACCTTAAGTTACAAAAAAGATACACAGACAGAAATAGTTATTCTATTCAGCACAATTCTTTTCTCAGCCATTTAAAGAAATCATAATCTAACACATACCTAGCTAGATTACTTACTAAAAGTTCTAAGACTCCATTCCTGTTCTGTCCCCGGCCAAGACGACTACAGACAGACACACAAACCCTTTGTTTCTCTCCCTCCTCCCAGCTTTTGAAAGTATCTTGTCTCCTCATTGGTCATTTTGGTCAGGTGCCAGCGAGGTTACCTTTAGCTTCTTAACCCTTTACAGGTGAGAGGAGCTTTCCCCTGGCCAGGAGGGATTTCAAAGGGGTTTACCCTTCCCTTTGTATTTCTGACAGCTATTATTTAATTTCATCTTATTGATATCAGACCAATTCTACAATTCGTCAAGGTAATTTTGAATTCTAATCCTGTCCTCCAAAGTGCTTGCAATCCCTCCCAGTTTGGTGTCATCTGCAAATTTTATACGCATACTGTCCATGCAATTATCCATGTCATTAATGAAAATATTGAATAGTACTGGACCCAGGACAGACCCTGTAAGACCCCACTAGATACATCCCCCAGTATGACAGCAAACCATTGATAATTACTCTTTAAGTAGTCTTTCAACAGGTTTTGCACCCATTGTATATAGTAATTTTATCTAGACCACATTTGTGTAGTTTGCTTATGAGACTGTCGTGTGGGACTGTATATATCACGTCTATAGCTTCTCCCCATCCAGTAGGCCAGTAACCCTATAAAAGAAGGAAATTAGGTTGTTGTGACATGGTTTGTTCTTGACAAATGCTTATAAATAGATTATTTAGTAATTTGCTCCAGTTTTTTTCCAGGTATTGAAGTTAGGCTGACTGGGCTGTAATTCTCCTGGTCCTCTTTGTTCCCTGTTTTAAAAGACAAGTACTATGCGTGCTCTCCCCCAGTTCTCTAGGACTTCACCCATCCTCCATGAGTTCTCAAAAATAATATCATTCACTAATAGTTCTGAGGTTGCTTGAGCTAGTTTCTTAAGTTCCCTAGGTGAATTTCATCAAGCCCTGCTGACTTGAATAGATCTAACTTATCTAAATATTCTTTAACCTATTCTTTCCTATTTTGGGCTTGCATTTCTTCCCCATTGTTGTTAATATTGTGTTAAGTATCTTGTCACATTAACCTTTTTAGTGAAGACTGAAACAAAATAGACATCAAACACCTCAGCCTTCTTGATGTCCCTTTATTAGTTCTCCTTCCCCTCTAAGAAAAAGACCTACCCTTTCCTTCATCTTTGAGGTGATGGATCAGTCCCTGGCATAAATTAGAGCAGTATGGCAGGGGTGCTGGAACAATGTATATAGTGGGGGTGCTGAGAGCCATTGAACCAAACTGTAAACCTTGTGTATAATGGAAACCACTTCAAGTCAGGGGGTGCTGCTGCACACCCAGCACCCCTACTTCCAGCACCTGTGCAGTCTGGAAGTTGTTTTAATTTGCACCAGTGATCAGCTGGGCATAAAAGAGCCCCTAACATGCTGCCTTTTTCCTTGAGTACATCCCTCCGCTGCCCTGTCAGGAGGCTGACATGGGAGACACTGGGCTTTCTGAAATCCAAGGATTTCCCTGCTCAGGAGGATCAGTCTGCTTTGGGACAGCTGTGTGCCAGCCAGGTGTTCCAAAGCTACCATGGAGTATGGGAGAAATGGGCTTTTGATATTCCACTCCCCATTTCTGTGCTTCAAAGCTTCTTAAAAAACTAACTGTCGTATGTTTTATTTTTCATAAATCTGTCGTGTCTTATTTAACATTTTAGCTTCCTTCTTATTCAGCACAAGACTCCTCACAAGCTCCACTCTGCTGAGACTTTGTGTTTTGATTATCACATTTTCCATTCATTTGGTAGGGAGGTACATAAGGTTGGGTTTAGCAGTGCTTAGATTAGCTGTTGCGTAGAGTGGAGTGTTAATGTTGCTTGTGTATATTAAAGTAATGACAATGCTGAGGATAGGGGAAAAGAATCCCACAGGAACAGAACATGAACATTAATTATAGGGAAAAAATATATTATTAACATCAGACCTCACGCTACAGGAGGTCCCAGTGTGACTATTATAGGAACTTAATTACTACCTCCCTTTACCTTTTCAAGTCAACTCTTCTTCATAATGAGAATAATTTCACCACTGATATCACCGGTGTAGTCAGACATTGCAGAAGAATTATCTTTCCTAGTATTCCAGTCAGAGAGTGCGTGTGTGTGTAAGTACTTCCAATAGGTGCACCTGGTCTCCTTTGTGGTTCCTTGTGTCTTACTTCATTGTTTACAAAACACAGTGTTATCCTTGGATAGAAGTTGCTTTGTGATAGTAAATGTGAAGTATTGTTAAGGCCACACAGTATGACAGTGCCAGGAATATAGTCTAAAAGAGTTCCTGGCTGCCAGCCCTCAGCCCAGTCAGTGAGCCCCTCATATTGGGGCATCTGTAGTGATATTAGATTTGCACATTCCAAGCTAAATAACTCTAAAAATAGCAAATCAGCCATTCAAAAAATTAATTAAAGGCACCAATCCTCTTTGGGGACAACGAACTATAATAAATTTGGAGATTCTAGGCCCAAACATTTTTAAAGATATTATGTTCCTTTCACCCCCAACTCCCTGCAAAAAATAAAAAGAAGAAATTTTTAAATAATGAAATACAGCACTCCAATTTTATCAGCAGCTGTATCTCACAATGCTTTTTCCAGTTCCCTGCAAACTTTAAAAATATCTTTACTGGCTGATAAGTGTACATGTAAAATTTCTGGTGGATTTTTTGATAAATTCCGAAGTGAGGTCAAAACTGAAGTAAGAAAGCTAGTTATTATTGAAACATACATAGTACCCTCTATGGCAGTAGTTCTCTTGCGGCCCAGTCAGCACACAGCTGTGGCCCATGTGACATCCTCAAGGCCATACAGGTAGTATATATATGGTGTGGAGCGTCCACATAACATACAGAGAGCTTCATATGCGGCCCATAGTGGTAAATAGGTTGAGAACCAGTGCTCTATGGAGATATAGGAATGTAATGAATTGGCTGTGGATACATTATTTCTGTTGCTTTCTTGATCACCTTATAAATCACAAGTGACGGAGTGTGAGGGAAAGTAGTGAGTTATGAAAAGTCATCAATTCAAAGAGGAAATATATATAGGAATCTCATTAATTATTTTATTTGTGCAACAGCGTTGATCACAGAACTAAAAATTAGTGGTAGCTTAGGTTCAAATGATCGTGACTTGATCACATTTGTAATGTGTAAACAAAATAAAGTCCAAACCAGTTATAAAGTTGGTGCTTTCATAGAATCATAGAATCATAGAATATCAGGGTTGGAAGGGACCTCAGGAGGTCATCTAGTCCAACCCCCTGCTCAAGCAGGACCAATCCCCAACTAAATCATCCCAACCAGGGCTTTGTCAAGCCTGACCTTAAAAACTTCTAAGGAAGGAGATTCCACCACCTCCCTGGGTAATGCATTCCAGTGTTTCACCACCCTCCTAGTGAAAAAGTTTTTCCTAATATCTAACCAAAACCTCCCCCACTGCAACTTGAGACCATTACTCCTCATTCTGTCATCTGCTACCCCTGAGAACAGTCTAGATCCATCCTCTTTGGAACCCCCTTTCAGGTAGTTGAAAGCAGCTATCAAATCCCCCCTCATTCTTCTTTTCCGCAAACTAAACAATCCCAGTTCCCTCAGCCTCTCCTCATAAGTCATGTGTTCGTCCCCTAATCATTTTTGTTGCCCTACGCTGGACATTTTCCAGTTTTTCCACATCCTTCTTGTAGTGTGGGGCCCAAAACTGGACACAGTACTCCAGATGAGGCCTCACCAATGTCGAATAGAGGGGAACGATCACGTCCCTCGATCTGCTGGCAATGCCCCTACGTATACATCCCAAAATGCCATTGGCCTTCTTGGCAACAAGGGCACACTGTTGACTCATATCCAGCTTCTCGTCCACTGTAACCCCTAGATCCTTTTCTGCAGAACTGCTGCTTAGCCATTCGGTCCCTAGTCTGTAGCAGTGCATGGGATTCTTCCATCCTAAGTGCAGGACTCTGCACTTGTCCTTGTTGAACCTCATCAGATTTCTTTTGGCCCAATCCTCTAATTTGTCTAGGTCCCTCTGTATCCTATCCCTACCCTCCAGCGTATCTATCTCTCCTCCCAGTTTAGTGTTATCTGCAAACTTGCTGAGGGTGCAATCCACACCATCCTCCAGATCATTTATGAAGGTATTGAACAAAAACGGCCCGAGGACCGACCCCTGGGGCACTCCACTTGATACCGGCTGCCAACTAGACATGGAGCCATTGATCACTACCCATTGAGCCCGACAATCTAGCCAACTTTCTATCCACCTTATAGTCCATTCATCCAGCCCATACTTCTTTAACTTGCTGGCAAGAATACTGTGGGAGACCATGTCAAAAGCTTTGCTAAAGTCAAGGAACAACACGTCCACTGCTTTCCCCTCATCCACAGAGCCAGTTATCTCATCATAAAAGGCAATTAGATTAGTCAGGCATGACTTGCCCTTGGTGAATCCATGCTGACTGTTCCTGAACATTTTCCTCTCATGTAAGTGCTTCAGGATTGATTCTTTGAGGACCTGCTCCATGATTTTTCCGGGGACTGAGGTGAGGCTGACTGGCCTGTAGTTCCCAGGATCCTCCTCCTTCCCTTTTTTAAAGATTGGCACTACATTAGCCTTTTTCCAGTCGTCCGGGACTTCTCCCGATCGCCATGAGTTTTGAAAGATAATGGCCAATGGCTCTGCAGTCACATCTGCCAACTCCTTTAGCACTTCAGATGCAGCACATCCAGCCCCATGGACTTGTGCTCGTCCAGCTTTTCTAAATAGTCCCGAACCACTTCTTTCTCCACAGAGGGCTGGTCACCTCTTCCCCATGCTGTGCTGCCCAGTGCAGTAGTCTGGGAGCTGACCTTGTTCGTGAAGACAGAGGCAAAAAAAGCACTGAGTACATTAGCTTTTTCCACATCCTCTGTCACTAGGTTGCCTCCCTCATTCAATAAGGGGCCCACACTTTCCTTGACTTTCTTCTTGTTGCTAACATACCTGAAGAAACCCTTCTTTAATAGCCTGAGTTTCACAAAGCTGAAAATAATTATGAGCCAAATGAGCTGGGAGGGAGAATTTAATCAGAAAAATATGAATGATAATTGAGACTTTACTGGATGCCTAAAAAGCCACAATCAAGGAAGAAGGTTAAAAAATTGACTGCCTTAGAGGGGAAGTGAAGACGGCTCTAAAAGGGGTGACTTGATCACAGTCTAGAAGTATCTACATGGAAAACAAATATTTGATAATTTTCTCTTCAGTTTAGCAGGAAAAGCTATAGCACAATCCAAAGCTCGACAAATTCAGACTGATAATAATATGTACCTTTTTAACAGTGCAGGTTATTAACCATTGGAGCAACTTACTAAGCATTGTGATGGATTCTCTATCACTGACAATTTTTAAATCAAGATTGGATTTTTTTAAAGATATGTTGTAGTTCAAAAGGAATTATTTTGGGGAATTTTTATGGCCTGTGGTATACAGGAGGTCAGACAGATGTTCACAGTAGTTCCTTCTGGCCTTGGACTCTATGAATTTATTAATTTTGCTCTCTCTGTCTCTTTTTGTGGTAATCTTCATTGTGAGTTTTGTTTCTGAAATCAGAAACAATTTATCTCACTGTAGCTTTTAATTTTCACTTATAATTTTTTAAAAATACAACCCTAAATTGGAGAAGTGTTTAGTGTCTTTGATTTCATGTTAAAAAAATCTTTATTTTATATTAAGGTAAAGCTTAAAACATTCACAAAGTGACAAAAAAAAAAATATCCACATGCCTCTGCATATTGTGGAGAGAAACAACCATCACAGAGCTCCCAGGGGCCTTTCCTTTTCAAAATCTTTTGGAGGGCACACCAGTGCCCTTCTGTGTCTCAAGATAGTCCTGGAATAGAAGCCAATGTTGATAGTGCTCCCCCATACTTCCCATAAAGATTAGCCATATGCCGTATGCCGCCACTGTAAGATTGTCTTTTAGTTGATGTACTCACTGGCCTCTCTGTGGTGTCTTTTTCCAGAAGAATAAAATCCTGTGTCTCACTGCAGGATCCTTATTTGAGGTGAGGGGTCGGAATCACTCTTTCTTTATTCTGAAGGCAGCAGCCTACTAACAGAATCTTCAGGTCCAAATGTCTTCTTCCAGAAACATATTGATTATGTCCTCAATTATAGTTAATAGCAGGTCCTGTACCTAGAAGGGTTCAAACATCTAGCTATATATAATCCCAATCTCCTGTGCCCTTACATCCTCAGTCCACATCCCCCTACACTTTTCTGGGTAGGGAGAACTAAATCTCCTGAAGCTCAAAGGATATTCATAAATTAATTGGTGAAATCACACCACCAACTCCTTTCATCTGCAGAAAATAGATATCTTTCAGGCATCCAGTCGGATTCTGAACCAATATATGACTTAATTAAATAAAAGAGAAGAGAGTTAACAGTAATTGGCCTGGTAACAGGGAAAGCTAACTTACAGTGTAATGTCTGCAAAGCGTTTGGTTAAAATGGTAACACAAAGTGTTTGGTAAAAATATATATATATTATCAAAAACGTTCCCTGTCATAACCATGTTAGTTTAGCTCTTTCCTCATGGGAATACAACCAGTAAAAGGTTTTATCCGAGCACTTTGTTGCATCAGTATTTATTCATTGGGAGTGGAGTACATTAAAATAAATTAATGTACTTTATTCACTAAGGATGAACTTCAGCCATGGACCTCTCTACCATGTAAGCCATACATTGGTGTTACGCAGGGTGGTGAGGACAGTCAGAGGGGCTGCACATTTGTCCCTACATCCCAATAGCACCCCATGCACTGGCACTAAATAGGCTGGCATGAGAAAGGTGATTGGGAGTGGGGTGGGGCTGCAAGATCCACTCTTATGTGGATCCAAGGGTCCTATAACCCCACACAGAACTGCAGAAGGGTTGCTTTGCCGTTCTGTGGCCTGACCCACAGATTGAGGGTGCGTGGGAACCATCTCCCCAAGTTCCTGTGGTGTTCCCTGCAAAAAGCTGATGTATTTTGGCTTTTCACAGAGTGTATGAATGAATTTTGCTCACGGGCAGATTTTCACACCATGGGACTGAGGCCTGGTAACATTACAAAGCTAGGTCAACCTACCTACATTGCTTGGGGTGTGAAAAATCCATACCGCTGAGTGGTATAGTTAAGCCAACCTAACCCTCAGTGTCAATGGTTGAATTCTTCCATTGACCTGGCTATCACTTCTTGAGGAGATGGATTACGTACATTGATGGGAGAGCCTCTACCGTTGGCGTAGGTAGTGTCCACACTGAAGCGCTACAGTGGCGCAGCTGTAACTGTGCTGCTGTAGTGTTTCAAGTGTAGAGAAGCTGTTATTTTTTTGCATCAGGAAAAATGTACAGTATCTTGTTCTTATGCAGTTAGGACAACACCTCAAGAGAGGAGAGAATCATACATTTGCCCAGTGTGCTCTCTCAGAGTAATATCAGTGGGATGTATTGCAATTCTATCAGACATCAGTGAACTACTTTCACCAGTTTATTCTGTGCTGCAATTTACAGAGGAAGAAATAGATAAGCTTACTGTACTGCACTGAGTCGCATTGACTCATGTGATCTTCCACACTATTGGTGGATGATGTGATTGCTCTGGAGCAGGTCAATGCACATTCTCACTTCCAGTTATTTTGGGCCAGTGCAAACTTACTGTACCATGAAAAATTGCATCACATAACATGGCATCCAGAAGATGATGTATGCCGCCACTGTGATATTTTTATTATGCCTCAGAGAAAACCCATTTTAAAGCACAGCTGCAAAAAGAATTGCCAGTCTTACAGTGAAAAGACACAAAGCAACCAATATATGTAATCTAATATATGGGGACCAACATTTTCCTTTACATAAGTTGGCAGATCTGCAAAAACCCATAAGACAGGGTATCAGCTACAGCTTTCTGAACATGTTACACTTCCAGTGGGAGACAGATAAATGTGAATTGAATTAGAACCTAATGTCAGGTTTTGTAATAATGCCTGTCTGGCAGGTTGTGAATTGCTGATGGAGAAATAAGAGAAAATCCTGGCACAAATATGTAATCTTGTGATATCGAGGGACCAACACACAGCATTAAAAAATGTTATTAACTCACCAGGGAGTTCCTTTGAATTGACTCTAGAGCAAACATTGCACCCAATGTGATACACGTAGTTGTAACTGTGTTCCTACAGGGATTTAAATCATTAGGCCAAATTCTGATGCACAGCATGGAACATGGCCAGAGAGTTGTGCAGACTGGCCAAACTCCACACCCAAAGCTTAGGTGGATCCTGAGTAACACACCTGCTTACGGAAGGCTACATAGCTGCTATGTGTCCACTTACCCAAACTCTCTTTGAGAGGTAGAGTGTATAGGCCTGATTCTAATCAGATCCGTTTTACACTGGTATAACTCGGTTGATCTCAAACTAGTTACTGTTGATTTACATTGGTGGGAATGAGAGCAGAGTCAGGCCTTGTGTATCTAGTCCAGCTGGGGTGCTGCAGGGCGTGTTGGGAGAGAGAGTAATTCCATGGCATCACAGTTGGAAGCAGTGGCGTGGGCTCCCCTGATAGAGTGTCAGGTTGGGAGTGAAGATTGAATGGTCTGTAACCCCAGAGTAGGTCAAAGTTCAGACTGGGCCAAAGAACATCTGGCTTGATAGATTCAGAATATGGAAAAGCAGCTATCCCCTAGGACATGACAGGACCATCAGGTAAAAAGATTTACTCCACAGTGATCACGGCTGAGAGAAAGAGACCAACCTTCTGTGACTTGACACAAAGCAACAGTTTAAAAAAAAAATCTCATTTGGGGACAGCAGATCTTGACCCTCCTTTTTCTTCATAGGCTTCAGGTGGAAGTCGTTGCCATCTCAAGAATAGCATGGAGAGAGAAAATCTAAGAAGGGTTGCATACAGGAGTGGCCCTAGCCATTTTGCTAACCATGGTGGGAAATATCCCATTTCTCTCTCTCTCTCCCCACATCCCCCAAACAGCAGAACAAAAGAAAAAAAAAAAACAACAGCCAAGCATCAGCACAGCTCTCTGGCCTCCCCTGGAAGTTGGTGCTCACGGTGACCACCCTACTCACCCACTCCTAGAAGTGTCCCTGGTTGATCAGGCAGTGAGACTGTGTTTTCATGAAATCTCTGACTTCCCTCCTGCTCAGTGCCCCTATCAACATTCTGTGACATTGAGTCAAAGTTAGAGTGCCATCTGCTGAATTATCAGTGCCATTTCCAGCAGTGCTTGGGTTTTTCTTCAAGGTCTCTCAGCCAAGCCATCACCCAGCCTGCCCCTGTATATCTTGTGAGACTGGAAAGCATCCCAACAATTTCATAGCAAGCTAGCTATGAAATTAGGATCTGTATTAGTAATTTAAAGATTTGTTCTTCTTTGGATAATGAGCATGGTAGAATCTTTCAGTATTACAGAAAGAGTACAGTAGAATATTCTACTTTGGACATTCTGCCAGATCTCTGATCCAGAATCTCTAGTTGGGAATCCATATTTGTTTCTAATGAAATAGTAATTCATTCAGATAAAAGCTAAAGATCTGAACTTTGAAAATTATAATCAATGTGTTAATTGAGCACACATACAATTACCTGCTGTAGAAAGGCATGTGATGCAGTTTTACTCTTAAAACAATGGGGAAAATCCAGAAGGGAGGCTTTGACAAATGTTAGGACTTCGATAATAAAAATATTGTTGCTTTAAAAAGTAAAATGGCAATACTAAACATGGATAATGACAGGTTTCAGAGTAACAGCCATGTTAGTCTGTATTCGCAAAAAGAAAAGGAGTACTTGTGGCACCTTAGAGACTAACCAAAGCTCATGCTCAAATAAATTGGTTAGTCTCTAAGGTGCCACAAGTACTCCTTTTCTCATTATGGATAATGGTATCCATAATCCATAACTGGCAATAATTTTCAAAACACAGGTTGCTTGCTCTCTGTAATGTTGTGTTTCACAAATTTATGGTCATTCCATTAGTTATCTATCAAATAGAACGGACATCACAAAGTATTCTGCATTATTATGAGAATATGAAGGTTGTGCTCTTGGCATTTCTAATAGTTTTGTGTCACTGAAAAGATCTGGAAAGAATTATACATTCAATCAGTCCACATAATGTTATGCAATATTTTCTTACTCCCTCCTTAAATATCATTCATGTCAATTTGGCATGTACAAGCTAAAACAATGATGGGATGGGAAGTTAGGGAGAGAGTTTTTGTTTATCTGGCTGTAAATTAAATGACATGTGTTGTCACACATGTTCTGCCCCCTTCCTAGATGGTGAAAAGGCAGGCCTGAACCTAGACTTCTGTAAATTCTGTTGTATTAGAGATGCTGCCCAGTGATGCTGTCAGTAGAATCTCCATTTTTCACCTACCCCTACCAATACTGCTACCTTCTTTAGACTATGTATAGCAGTTTCATGCCATATCTTCACTCCTACGTCTTCTCCATAGCCAGACAAAATACTAGCGTTACATATCTAGGCCGACATTTTCAAACTTGGGTGCCTAAAGTTAGGCATTTAATCCCACATTTAGTCACCTGGATAAGTGGACTGCCTTTCAAAGGTGCTGAGCACCACATCTGCAACTGGTTTCAGTGACTCATCACCATTAGGAATTCTCTTGGCATTTCTTAATAGCCTCAATGTAATTCAGAATACTTTGTGAGACGCATTTTATCTAACAGATAACTAATATAACCATCGTATATCTATGAAAAAATTAACATTACAGAAGGGGGATTGCATCAAATCGGTGGAAACCTCTGAAAATTCAATCACTTATGTAGGTGATTGAATATAGATTTCAGTGCTTAATTTTGAAAACCCAAGTTTAAAAATTTTGTCCCAAGCCCAACCAAAAAAATTTGTTTGGATAGACACCAATGAGGAACCCAAAGAAAATACAACCTACTAAAAATACAGTAACTGTAACAGAAGCCAGACTCCCTCCCCAAGTCAGGAGGGGAGGGAAGGAGTTTGCATTAAAGATTGACAGAAGTGGAAGGTTGGACATATGACCAGGGAAGAGTATAAAAATATTGCTCGGGCATGTAGGAATGAAATCAGGAGGGCCAAATCGCACCTGGAGCTGCAGCTAGCAAGAGATGTCAAGAGTAACAAGAAGGGTTTCTTCAGGTATGTTGGCAACAAGAAGAAAGCCAAGGAAAGTGTGGGCCCCTTAATGAATGAAGGAGGTAACCTAGTGACAGAGGATGTGGAAAAAGCTAATGTACTCAATACTTTTTTTGCCTCTGTCTTCACTAACAAGGTCAGCTCCCGGACTGCTGCGCTGGGCATCACAACATGGGGAATAGATGGCCAGCCCTCTGTGGAGAAAGAGGTGGTTAGGGACTATTTAGAAAAGCTGGACGTGCACAAGTCCATGGGGCCGGACGGGTTACATCCGAGAGTGCTAAAGGAATTGGCGGCTGTGATTGCAGAGCCATTGGCCATTATCTTTGAAAACTCGTGGCGAACGGGGGAAGTCCCAGATGACTGGAAAAAGGCTAATGTAGTGCCAATCTTTAAAAAAGGGAAGAAGGAGGATCCTGGGAACTACAGGCCAGTCAGCCTCACCTCAGTCCCTGGAAAAATCATGGAGCAGGTCCTCAAAGAATCAATCCTGAAGCACTTGCATGAGAGGAAAATGATCAGGAACAGTCAGCATGGATTCACCAAGGGAAGGTCATGCCTGACTAATCTAATCGCCTTCTATGATGAGATTACTGGTTCTTTGGATGAAGGGAAAGCAGTGGATGTATTGTTTCTTGACTTTAGCAAAGTTTTTGACACGGTCTCCCACAGTATTCTTGTCAGCAAGTTAAAGAAGTATGGGCTGGATGCCCTATATGGGCACTATAAGGTGGGTAGAAAGTTGGCTAGATTGTCGGGCTCAACGGGTAGTGATCAATGGCTCCATGTCTAGTTGGCAGCCGGTGTCAAGTGGAGTGCCCCAGGGGTCGGTCCTGGGGCCGGTTTTGTTCAATATCTTCATAAATGATCTGGAGGATGGTGTGGATTGCACTCTCAGCAAATCTGCGGATGATACTAAACTGGGAGGAGTGGTAGATATGCTGGAGGGCAGGGATAGGATACAGAGGGACCTAGACAAATTGGAAGATTGGGCCAAAAGAAATCTGATGAGGTTCAATAAGGATAAGTGCAGGGTCCTGCACTGAGGACGGAAGAACCCAATGCACCGCTACAGACTAGGGACCGAATGGCTAGGCAGCAGTTCTGCGGAAAAGGACCTAGGGGTGACAGTGGATGAGAAGCTGGATATGAGTCAGCAGTGTTCCCTTTTTGCCAAGAAGGCCATTGGCATTTTGGGATGTATAAGTAGGGGCATTGCCAGCAGATCGAGGGACATGATCGTTCCCCTCTGTTCGACATTGGTGAGGCCTCATCTGGAGTACTGTGTCCAGTTTTGGGCCCCACACTACAAGAAGGATGTGGATAAATTGGAAAACGTCCAGCGTAGGGCAACAAAAATGATTCGGGGTCTGGAACACATGACTTCTGAGGAGAGGCTGAGGGAACTGGGATTGTTTAGTCTGCAGAAGAGAAGAATGAGGGGGGATTTGATAGCTGCTTTCAACTACCTGAGAGGTGGTTCCAGAGAGGATGGTTCTAGACTATTCTCAGTGGTAGAAGAGGACAGGACAAGGAGTAATGGTCTCAAGTTGCAGTGGGGGAGGTTTAGGTTGGATATTAGGAAAAACTTTTTCACTAGGAGGGTGGTGAAACACTGGAATGCGTTACCTAGGGAGGTAGTAGAATCTCCTTCCTTAGAAGTTTTTAAGGTCAGGCTTGACAAAGCCCTGGCTTGGATGATTTAATTGGGGATTGGTCCTGCTTTGAGCAGGGGGTTGGACTAGATGACCTCCTGAGGTCCCTTCCAACCCTGATATTCTATGATTCTATGACAGGTTTCAGAGTAGCAGCCGTGTTAGTCTGTATTCGCAAAAAGAACAGGCGTACTTGTGGTACCTTAGAGACTAACAAATTTATTAGAGCATAAACTTTCATGAGTTACAGCTCACTTCATCGATGCATGAATCCGATGAAGTGAGCTGTAACTCACGAAAGCTTATGCTCAAATAAATTGGTTAGTCTCTAAGGTGCCACAAGTACTCCTTTTCTTTTATGATTCCTGATGTCAGATTTGTGTTCATTTATTCTTTTTTGTAGAGACTGTCCGGTTTGGCCAATGTACCTGGCAGAGGGGCATTGCTGGCACATGATGGCATATATCACATTGGTAGATGTGCAGGTGAATGAGCCCCTGATGGCGTGGCTAATGTAATTAGGTCCTATGATGGTGTCACTTGAATAAATATGTGGACAGAGTTGGCATCGGGCTTTGTTGCAAGGATAGGTTCCTGGGTTAGTGTTTTTGTTGTGTGGTTGCTGGTGAGTATTTGCTTCCGGTTGGGGGGCTGTCTGTAAGCGAGGACTGGTCTGTCTCCCAAGATCTGTGAGAGTGAGGGATCATTTTTCAGATAGGTTGTAAATCTTTGATGATGCGCTGGAGAGGTTTTAGTTGGGGGCTGAAGGTGACAGCTAGTGGCGTTCTGTTATTTTCTTTGTTGGGCCTGTCCTGTAGTAGGTAACTTCTGGGTACTCTTCTGGCTCTGTCAGTCTGTTTTTTCACTTCAGCAGGTGGGTATTGTAGATTTAAAAATGCTTGATAGAGATCTTGTAGGTGTTTGTCTGCCTCTCACAGTTTGTATGGTAACTTCCAACTTATCTGTATGTGTGTGTATATATGTGTATATATATATATATATATATGTAACCCTTCTGCCCGTCAGAGTTGGCAGCAACAAGGGCCGGGTTCAATATCTAGGGGTTCCATTCCAATAACACAATGCAAACCGGCTCGAGCCCCCACCCAGTGACCTGGGAAAAATATATACCACCCCCGCTGTGGTATACTTGTGGACGAATCACAGAGACTTTTGGGGCATTGGACTTTTGGGACTTTGGGTGATTTGGGGTTGCTGGACTCAAGAACCAAAGGGAAAAGGGCATGCCCCAAAAGTCTCTGTCCCTGGTCAGGGCAGCCCCAGAGTTCGAAAGTTTATCGGCGGAGCTTTACCTCCCAACCTGGGTGGAAATGGGACGGGGGTAAGAGGCACCTTACGTGATCTGAAGCTGACCGCCCCATAGCTCCATAGCGGCGCTCCGCCAGCCGCCCCACGAACTCCTTCGCTCAGCTGCGCTCCGCTCCGCCAGCCGCCCCACGAACTCCTTCGCTCAGCTGCGCTCCGCTCCGCCAGCCGCCCCACAAACTCCTTCGCGAACATCTTCAGCCATTCGGGGCCAATAGAACCTACTACGAATAAGTTCCAGGGTCCTCTCCATCCCTAAATGCCCAAAGTCATCATGCAGGGCCCTCATGGCCAGGGCTCTGTACTTTTTTGGCAGTACTAGTTGTGCTCGTTGTTTTTGTAAAGGGTCAGTGGTCATTCGGTGTAGCACTCCCTGAATCAGTTTTAGTTTGGTCCATTCTCTCAATAGTAGTTTACTCTCCGGGTTAGGTGGGACAACCGCAGCTGGGCTTCGCCCCTCCCTTTTGGCAAGTAGTGTATCACGAATGTCAATATCTTGCCGCTGGGCTTCTTGCCAGTCAGCCGCATTGAGCATGGGCAAAGGAGATTGGTCTAATGCAATATAGTTCACCGAAGCAGAAGGCATGCATTCAGGGGGCAGGCCCAAAGCTTCTGCAACACATCCCTGAAAGTTTTCACGGGCCTCTGGCTCTCGGCGACTCACACTGCAAATAGCTCTCACTCCATCTGTGGGTATCACAGCAACTTCTGGAGCCTGCGGACGCCTGGACAATGCATCTGCATCTACATTGCTTCTCCCTGATCGGTACTGAATGCTGAACTCATAGCTAGCCAAGGCGGCCACCCATCTCTGCCCTGTAGCATCCAGCTTAGCACTTGTTAACACATAAGTCAGTGGATTGTTGTCTGTCCACACCTGGAACTGAGCACCATACAAGTAGTCTCGAAATTTCTCAGTGATGGCCCATTTCAAGGCCAAAAACTCCAGCTTGTGGGTGGGATAGCGAGTTTCACTATCAGACAATCCTCGGCTGGCAAAGGCTACCGGTTTACATTTGCCTTCCACTTCCTGGTACAGGACTGCTCCCAGACCCTCCAAACTGGCATCAGTATGCAGGATAAATGGTTTGCTTGGGTCAGCAAAAACTAGGACTGGAGCATGAGTTAGGCAAGTAATGATTTCTCGAAAAGCCCTTTCACATCTCTCATCCCACCGTGGCCCAAATGGTGCAAAGGGGCCATTGTGTCTCTGCACAGGAGGCTTTGGGGACCTCCCCTTATTCTTGGACTTAGATTTGTTCTTGCTGGACTGATGTCCCCTGGTAAGATCATTCAGAGGCTTTACAATCGTAGCATAGTTTTTCACAAATCTGCGGTAGTAGCCACTAAATCCAAGGAAGGTCTTGAGTTCTCTGTAGTTACTTGGACGTGGCCATGTAGTGAGTGCTTCTATTTTATCAGGATCGGTACTCACACCTTCTTGGGACACAATGTGACCCACATACTTCACTGAGGTTCTGCAGAACTGGCATTTGTCAATTGAAAGCTTCAGACCATAATCCTCCAACCTATCAAGCACTTTAAGAAGTCTTTCTTCATGCTCCTCTAAGGTTCTTCCAAACACAATCAGGTCATCCAAATAAACTAACACTTGCAGTAAATTCATGTCTCCCACAACTTTCTCCATGAGACGTTGAAAGGTGGCAGGTGCTCCAGAAATCCCTTGGGGCATGCGTTCGAACTGATAAAACCCTAATGGGCAGATGAAGGCTGTCTTCTCCTTATCTTCTTCTCCCAGAGGGATCTGGTAGTATCCACTTCGAAGATCCAACACAGAGAACCACTGGCTTCCCAGCAAACAGTCTAAGGCGTCTTGCACTCGAGGCATAGTGTACTGGTCGACCACAGTACGGCTGTTTAGGGTGCGGTAGTCAATACACATCCGGATTTTCCCATTCTTTTTGCGGACTACCACAATGGGTGAGGCGTATGGGCTGCGGGACTCTGTAATGATGCCATTCGCAGCCAGCTCCTGAAGATGATGTCGCACATCTTCCATCTCAGAGAGAGCAATCTTCCTAGATCTCTCCCTGAAAGGTCGAGAGTCATGTAGTCTGATATTGTGCTCTACTCCTTTTGCACATCCCACATCCCACTCATGCAGTGAGAACACCTTGGATCTTTCACAAAGTTTCTTCCTCAGGCGATCTTTCCAGTCCTCGGACACTGGTGAATCTCCAAAGTCAAACTTTGCTGGGTCTATTGCCGAAACTGGAGTTTCATACTGGGGTTTTACAATCGACTCAGGCTCAAAGAGGTCTGCTATCTTTTGTCCTTGCTTCACAAAAATATCACGACTCGTTTCATTAGCAATCAGTATAGTCACCCTTTCCTGGGCTTCAGCAGGTAGGGTTATGACTCCACTGGGGACCAGCACTCCTTCAGGGAGCTCTCCTCCCATCGGCTGCTCTATCATTGCTAACGTCCCTTTACTGCCTTTCAGACAGGTACTCATGACAAGCACTTCTTGCTCCGTCCTTGCAGGCACTACTAAGGGGGTTGTGCCCGCGTACTTCAGTGCCCCAAGCGGTAGCTCAGATGTGTCCCTTTTAGCGCTCTCAATTTTCCTATAGGCTTCAGCACAAAGCGTATGGATCATCAGGGTATTCAGGTACTGGTCCCCAGCCCGCCTTCTGCAGTAATCCGCGAGTACCTTGAAGAGACTGGAGTTGGTCCCTATCAGCACAGACACATCGGAAGTCCCTTTAGGGTCAGGGCATATTAAGGCAGCTGTGTCTACCTCTTCTCTTACCCCAGCAACCTCCTCTGGGAATTCCAGGTGCACTATGACATACCCTTGATAGGGGTATTCATCCATGCTGAGGCCACATAGGCCAAGGCCAGTCAGTGGCTGTATAGGCAGGTGCCTAAGCATCTGTTGGTAGAATGACTGAAATATAATAGTCACTTGAGATCCAGTGTCAAGCACTGCTTTACACTCCACCCCTTCGATCCTCACCATGACCTCTGCTCGAGGCCCTATCAGTCCTGCAGGGATCCCAGCTGGACAGTCTTTTCTGGGGGAATCTTCAAATCCTGCAGACCTGGGGGGTCCCCGTCCCCAGACCCTCTGGCAGCTACCGGATCTCTCCCAACTGATCCTCAGCTTTCCATACACTAAGGAGGGGTTTTCTTCATTACGGCACTTGGCAGCACTGTGTCCATCCTGACCACATCGGTAGCAGAAGAATTGACCTTTCCCCCTTCGCCTGGGGGGGATGGCGGCTCTAAGTGCGGGCTTCTCAATCGCCACAGTTTGAGGCTTCTTATTCCTAGAAGTCTTAACTCGGTCAACGGTACTTTGCAGCTCAGCTATCCGTTCCGTCAGGACCTGCATTTGTTGGGCAAGTTCCTCTCTGGTGCTCACCATCAGTACACTGGCCATTTGCAGTGGTGTTGTGCTGGCTGGCTCCGATGTTTGGGCTTCCCAAAACTCACTGGCAGCCTGCCTTTCTTCCTCCTCTCTGACCTCTTTTATCAGCTGGGAGTAACTTGGGGGATGTTCCCGTCGTTCTCTTAGCCGGAGATGAAGTAGAATCGGGTTCTGATACTGAGTTCCTCTTACAATTTGAGCCAGTCTGGTCTGATCCATCTGCTCAGCAGTCACTGCTCCCCTCATGACAGCTCTCTGAAGCAGTCTCTCCAGTCTCTGTATGTAGGCTGAAGCCTTCTCGCCCTTTTGTTGTCGGGAATTAAGGAACTTACAGTAGCTGTCTTCAGGGCCCTCTACGCTCCCAAAGTTGTGTTCAAGGGCCTCTAGGCAGTCCTTCACACTGACCCCAGGGTCAATGAGCTTCAGGGTGCGAATCACATCTAATGCTGGGCCGCCAAGGCTCTCTATAAGGCATCTTCACTTTTCTGCATCTGGTACGGCCCACTCTTGCAGCATTTCAGTGGTATGCTCTAACCAGGGTTCAAACTCCTCCTCCCCAGCAAATAATCTTAACTTACGACAAGAGTCTGACTCAGCATGGGGCAGCACAACCTTTTCCAATATTTGCCCCAGAGCTTTTGTCCAATCATCAGCCGAGGCTGCAGCCTCCGAGCTAGAAGCTGCTGAGCCAGGGCCCAACAAACCTGACATATTAGCCATTATACAAACAGTAATTTCCTCAAAATATAAGCACAAACAAAAAAAATATAAATTGTTTCCCAATGTAGTGGATCACTCAACAGGTGCTTGCGAGGGGTACTGACCCAGGCGATCCCGGCTCGAGCCCCCACCCAGTGACCTGGGAAAAATATATACCACCCCCGCTGGGCGCCTCCAAGAGGCAATACTTCCCCTCTCGCAAGCACATAGTCTGAGTGTAGCAAAAGTCTTTTAATAACAGAGAGAAACAATGTGGCATTATGTTGGGGAAACACCACCAACAGGATTCATAACACAACCCATGAGCAAAAACAACCCCACCCCAGGCAAATTGGGGCATGCCCTTTTCCCTTTGGTTCTTGAGTCCAGCAACCCCAAATCACCCAAAGTCCCAAAAGTCCAATGCCCCAAAAGTCTCTGTCCCTGGTCAGGGCAGCCCCAGAGTTCGAAAGTTTATCGGCGGAGCTTTACCTCCCAACCTGGGTGGAAATGGGACGGGGGTAAGAGGCACCTTACGTGATCTGAAGCTGACCGCCCCATAGCTCCATAGCGGCGCTCCGCCAGCCGCCCCACGAACTCCTTCGCTCAGCTGCGCTCCGCTCCGCCAGCCGCCCCACGAACTCCTTCGCTCAGCTGCGCTCCGCTCCGCCAGCCGCCCCACAAACTCCTTCGCTCAGCTGCGCTCCGCTCCGCCAGCCGCCCCACGAACTCCTTCGCTCAGCTGCCCCACGAACTCAGCTCCACGGCCCACAAGCAGCTCCTGCCATCCACACACTGCTCCGCGTCGAACTGCTTCACCAGCCGTCCCGCAAACTGCTCCACAATATATCTTCAGGCTCCCCCACTACTTAACACAACACTCAGTGATTTCAGCTCTTAGGTGAATTCAGCTTATAGTAGGGGAGCCCCAGTGCTGGTGCACTGTCAGCCCAAAGTGAGCTCAGCAGCCTATAACTAGACTTCTAATGAAATCAAAATTAGCTCTGATATTCCACAGTGGAGAGAGGAGGAAGTGCAATCAGCATGTAAGGCCCTCACCAAGGGGCCCATGCCACCAAGTACTACTACTTGTCCCCAGCCTCTCTCCATTCACACAGTTTTGGAACCCATGACCCTTGCCTAGCGAGTGCTACTTAGTTGATGGTGAATCCCTCCATCATAACAAAAGGCCACGTACAGTTCCAAGCACAGTTCCCATAATCAGGGTAATAACAATTTATTCTTCCTGCCCCAATAACAGAGACACTGGGGATCCCACAGCAGCCAAAGTGACCATTTGGGCAGCTATGGTCTCATTCTAGGCGTGGTGGGTGTGCCTATGCAAATGAGATCGGCCCCTGAAGTTCTTTTCCACAACTTGCCACACCTCACCACCAGATGTCAGGGTGGAGCTCATCCTGACACTGCTTACATCCTCCCCACAGCCGAGACTTTGTCGTCCCGACAAATCACACTCCCTTTATACCAACTCATTGGTTTCCTCCAAAGGGCCTCAGGAAGCCCACTTTAGCTTCCACAAGCCTGTGTGCTAAATGTATTGGCTCCTCACTAGTCACCCCAGGTGCATCATAAGTTAACCGTTTCACTGGTCTTATCACCCTGTCTCGTCTATTGAGAATCTCTGTTGCCGAGGTAGGGGGAACATCCTCTTGAGTGACGGATGGAGAGGCTTCCCTGGAGGGTCCCTCGGCTACTGGCGTAGGCCCCTGCACTCCTAGTTCTAACGCTGGAGGGTCCAAGGTGCCCAGGACATCCTCTACCTGTCTGTCCCCATTGTCCAATAACCTGTGTGTGTCATCACAGGGGGGTCTCATCAGCAGCACCGGGGTATCAGAAATGGGCCTAAATAGTTCCGCCATTGGGTTTAGGGCGGAAGAGGGAAAACTCTCGTTTGGTTCAGCTGATCGAGACTGAAATCTTGTCTCCATCCCAGGATACACCAGGGTTGTGTCTTCCTCCTCAGACTCACTCTCAGATGTGCAGAATAGGGGTAAGTTAGCTGCAGGGGGCCCACTGTCTGTGTTGGATGGCGGCTTTGGTCTAGCACCTCTGTTCTGCCCGGCGGCCCTGCCGTGGCCCATCTCACAAGGGGTGCTTACCAATTCCCCCACAGGGAGCAAAAGGTTTCTATGCACCGTCTTTATTTGCCCTGGACCGTCTTCAGGTTTGATCTTGTAGACTGGCAGATCTCCCAGCTTTTCCATCACCAGGTAAGGTATTGCCTTCCATCTGTCAGCTATCTTGTGTTTGCCAGCAATACCCAAATTTCGCAGCAGGACTCTGTCCCCTGGCTGGAGCTCCTGCGAACGCACTCTAGCATCATATCGATGTTTGTTGCGGTCTGCGTTCTTCCGAGCCGCAGCGGTAGCTAAGCGATAAGCATCCCGCAGCTTTTCTCTTAGTCGGGATACATACTGCTGATGAGTTTCATAGCTATCTCCATCCTCTGATACACCAAAGCACAAGTCTATGGGTAATCTTGGTTCTCGCCCAAACATCAAGAGATATGGGGTGACTCCCGTAGCATCGTTCTTTGTGGCATTGTAGGCATGCACCAGAAATGCGACATGCTGGCTCCAGGTTGCCTTCTGCTCTGGTCGCAAAGTTCCCAACATATCTAATAGGGTTCGATTGAACCTCTCGGGCTGAGGATCACCTTGGGGGTGATAAGGCGTTGTCCTAGACTTTTTAATTCCTGCTATCTTCAGCACCTCCTTCAGAAGGTGACTCTCAAAATCCCGCCCCTGATCAGAGTGTATCCGAGCCGGGAATCCATAGACTGAGAAATATTTGTCCCACAATACTCGAGCAACGGTGGTGGCCCTCTGATCACGTGTGGGATATGCTTGTGCATACCGTGTAAAATGGTCAGTCACTACTAGAATGTTTCCAACATTCCTCTTGTCTACCTCCACAGACAAGAAATCAATGCATACCAACTCCAAAGGTTTGTTGCTGGTGATGTTCTTGAGATATGCAGCCCTCGTGGGCAGAGTTTTCCTTTGAACACATCGAGCGCAAGTCTCACATTTCCTGCGAACATCTTCAGCCATTCGGGGCCAATAGAACCTACTACGAATAAGTTCCAGGGTCCTCTCCATCCCTAAATACCCAAAGTCCCAAAAGTCCAATGCCCCAAAAGTCTCTGTCCCTGGTCAGGGCAGAAGTCTAGTTATAGGCTGCTGAGCTCACTTTGGGCTGACAGTGCACCAGCACTGGGGCTCCCCTACTATAAGCTGAATTCACCTAAGAGCTGAAATCACTGAGTGTTGTGTTAAGTAGTGGGGGAGCCTGAAGATATATTGTGGAGCAGTTTGCGGGACGGCTGGTGAAGCAGTTCGACGCGGAGCAGTGTGTGGATGGCAGGAGCTGCTTGTGGGCCGTGGAGCTGAGTTCGTGGGGCAGCTGAGCGAAGGAGTGAGACTTTTGGGGCATTGGACTTTTGGGACTTTGGGTGATTTGGGGTTGCTGGACTCAAGAACCAAAGGGAAAAGGGCATGCCCCAAAAGTCTCTGTCCCTGGTCAGGGCAGCCCCAGAGTTCGAAAGTTTATCGGCGGAGCTTTACCTCCCAACCTGGGTGGAAATGGGACGGGGGTAAGAGGCACCTTACGTGATCTGAAGCTGACCGCCCCATAGCTCCATAGCGGCGCTCCGCCAGCCGCCCCACGAACTCCTTCGCTCAGCTGCGCTCCGCTCCGCCAGCCGCCCCACGAACTCCTTCGCTCAGCTGCCCCACGAACTCAGCTCCACGGCCCACAAGCAGCTCCTGCCATCCACACACTGCTCCGCGTCGAACTGCTTCACCAGCCGTCCCGCAAACTGCTCCACAATATATCTTCAGGCTCCCCCACTACTTAACACAACACTCAGTGATTTCAGCTCTTAGGTGAATTCAGCTTATAGTAGGGGAGCCCCAGTGCTGGTGCACTGTCAGCCCAAAGTGAGCTCAGCAGCCTATAACTAGACTTCTAATGAAATCAAAATTAGCTCTGATATTCCACAGTGGAGAGAGGAGGAAGTGCAATCAGCATGTAAGGCCCTCACCAAGGGGCCCATGCCACCAAGTACTACTACTTGTCCCCAGCCTCTCTCCATTCACACAGTTTTGGAACCCATGACCCTTGCCTAGCGAGTGCTACTTAGTTGATGGTGAATCCCTCCATCATAACAAAAGGCCACGTACAGTTCCAAGCACAGTTCCCATAATCAGGGTAATAACAATTTATTCTTCCTGCCCCAATAACAGAGACACTGGGGATCCCACAGCAGCCAAAGTGACCATTTGGGCAGCTATGGTCTCATTCTAGGCGTGGTGGGTGTGCCTATGCAAATGAGATCGGCCCCTGAAGTTCTTTTCCACAACTTGCCACACCTCACCACCAGATGTCAGGGTGGAGCTCATATATGTGTATATATATATATATATATATATATATATATCTTACTATATGTTCCATTCTATGCATCCGATGAAGTGAGCTGTAGCTCATGAAAGCTTATGCTCTAATACATTTGTTAGTCTCTAAGGTGCCACAAATTCTCCTGTTCTTTTTATTAAAGATTGATTTACTCATGTTTTTTACAGCTTCAGTAAAAATGTTTTATAACTATAGTTCATGGTAAAAATATTGGTTAAACTGCAATCCTCCATAAATTAGGAGTATGTGATTTGTTAGTAATTTAGAGGATTATGCATAGTGCTAGAACAAGATAATTGGATTTACAAAGAAAGCAAGATTGAGGAAGCTGTCTGATACACTGATGTGAGTAATACATCTTTATGACCATATGAGTCTGAATTTAGTAGCTATATTACCATTCCTCATATCGATATTTCCAACTAAAAAGACTGAAAGAAATAGAAAAATTCTCTAGCATCGTACACTGCTACTTTTTCTCTCTATTTAACTGACTATAAATTTACTAAAAAGAAAAGGAGTACTTGTGGCACCTTAGAGACTAACAAATTTATTTGAGCATAAGCTTTCCCGAAAGCTTATGCTCAAATAGATTTGTTAGTCTCTAAGGTTCCACAAGTACTCCTTTTCTTTTTGCGAATACAGACTAACACGGCTGTTACTCTGAAACCTATAAATTTACTAAAAGAAAAGGAGTACTTGTGGCACCTTAGAGACTAACAGATTTATTTGAGCATAAGCTTTCGTGAGCTACAACTCACTTCTTTGGATGCATGTAGCAGCTGTAGCTCACGAAAGCTTATGCTCAAATAGATTTGTTAGTCTCTAAGGTGCCACAAGTCCTCCTTTTCTTTTTGCGAATACAGGCTAACACAGCTGCTACTCTGAAACCTATAAATTTACTGCAAGCCTCAAAGTACAGTTTTAAGAACTGTGACTTCTTTCAAGATATTCTCTGTGTTAATGTAGGTTGGATTTAGACCATGGACCATTTGAAGTTGCTGTGATTAAAGAAATAGCTCATATTAGTCAAATATTTACTGAGTTATAAAGACATAAGAATAAATGTAAAGAATACTGCCATTTTACTAAAACATTGGCTGTTCTGCAATGCCTGTCTTTCATCAAAGCCATGGTAACATAAACTCTTTTCAGCCCACTGTAACAGTGTGCTTGCCCTTGGGCTGGAGAGCCTGGGGTCAAGACAATCCTGATTACAGAACGGACACCTTATCTTGAGGGGAATCAGGCAATTTTCTATAAAGTGCATAAGGTGGCTGCAGCAAGGGGAAAGCTCAGGAGGCGGTAGTGAGACTGCAAATTGTGAGAGAGATTCCTGCAAGGAAGGCTCTGAGACCTGGGGAATTGCTCTAGCTAGGAAGGGCTGGGAGTAGCTTGCTAAGGGAGGAAGGATTTCCACCATACTAAGGATATTTGGATTGTGCCTGGCTAGACTGTGTTTAGTTTTGAACTTTGCTCCCTAACCAGGGCTGTTGTGACTGGACTGGAAAAATCCAGTGTGATATTTATTTGGGGATCCAAAACAGGAAATTGAGGTGAGGGGCTGTGTGCTGGGCTGCCACATCTACCCACTTAGATTCCAGTTTCCTAGAGGCCAATGCATCTGTTAGGCTTTCACAGAGTCCCAAAATTTATCAAAGGTTACTTGCACCATCCCCAAGGCAACTGACTTCAGCACTTGAGAAATATGGATTATATATGACAATACAAAGTGTTGATTGATTTATCCATTAGAATTGTGTCTAACTTTTAAGACGTCTGTTTTTTCTAGAAGATCTAAATCCTCAGCAGATGTAAATTGGGGTAGCAATACTGAAGACAATGGAACTATGCAGATTTACACAAGCTGAAGATCTGGCCCAATTGCAAGAGTGTTTATTAAACTTCAGTGTAATCTGTCTAAAAGTTTGTTACAGCAAATAAAGGAACAAATAGTATGTTCGGATACAGTATCTGAAATAAGGAGCAGGGGGGACTATGTACAAATTCATTTGACAAATGTGCTGGTCTTATTTTTTTGGTGTCCCATGATGCTGAGAGTGAGGTGATTTAACGTTCTGCGTTGGGATGGATGTTCAAAGGATTGAGATTTGGATGCCTAATGCTCTCGGGCCCCTTTGGAAAATCCAAACTCTAATTTCTGGGATTTTAGAGGCTCCCTACTGCATATTTTTGAGGTACTATGACACAATCAGTCAGAGAGAGGATAAAGTGTAGTTAATTCTCTGCTCTTTAGGTAGTTTACATTGGCAGCATCTGAGAGGTATAGGAGTTCTGAATTATACAAATTCACGAGGTCTTGATGTTCAGATTAAACATTTTTTTAACTTAAGTATGAAACAATAGGAACCAGCATAAAAGCTCTCTTAGGAATTTACCCTTTGAAGCGTCTAAAGGAAGAAGGTTGAGGAAAGAACACCCACATTGAATCAGATATTGTTTAAAAAAGAAAATCCAAACAAACCGGTAGTGATGGAGCAAAAGTATAAGTCATTTAAAATGGAATGTTGTGATGTCAGTAGGCTTGTCATAGTTTTTGTTACAGTATCTAAGATGCCTTACTTTATATTAACTAATTATATCCTGATTGATCAAGTCACCTTTCCATTTCACTGGGGGCATTGGAGGGTCAGATTCCAGAACTTTACTCACATTGAATCATGTTGCATTCTATATGAGGTTCCATTAAAATCCATGTACTACTTTTAAAGTAAAGTGCTATCCTTTCTGAGTGAGGATATCAAAGGATATCAAAATCTAGCACTGTTTTTGTCCATAACTATTTTTGTTCTCGGTAACTGTTAAAAATATGCAGCATTATGCAATAGCTAACTTTTCATATTTTTCAGGGATATAGGCACATACCTAATATTTCTGTATGAGTTTTGCAATTGCTGGCATATAAACGTCAAGATGGTTTGAAGTACTAGTGACTTCTAGTTTTCATTATGGTAAATGAGGTAAACATCATTTAGAACTGGGGTCAGCTCCCACTGAAGTCAATGAAGCACGCCGATTGATCTGATTTGCAGTAAGTTTGGGACCCTAGTATGTATGGTCTACTTTATTGTTCACAGTACTTGAGACTGGGATATTTTTCACCTTTGTGAGCTAGCATGGCAGTATTTGACTAAAGTTTTTGCAGTACTGTTTTTTTATTTTTTATTTTTCCAATATTGTTTCATATCTGGCAGAGGAATAATTGATTAGTATTGTGAGTTGGGTTAAACTTTTGTTATGGGTTCAGTTTATACCTATGTAGCACCTCCAGCTCTGGTTCAGACACGGAGTATATCCGTCTGTAGGGCACCTTGGCCCTGGCCTGTAGGTCCGTTGGGCAGTCATAATCTCTATGTGGGGGTAGTAAGTTTGCATTCTTCTTCCTGAACACATCCAAGTAGTCACAATATTTGTCACAGAGGCTGAGGTTCTGGCCTGGAGCTACTCCCATCTAGCTAGCCCCTGCCATCCAGGGTTCATTCCACCCAGTATCAGCTACAAGCCGTCGGAAATGGATGACGTAAGAGGTGGCCAGCCCTTGTTCCTGGCGAGGCTTCCGGAGGGCAGCCTCTGCAGAACGGATGTGATGCTCGTTATCTAAGAGAGTCACAAAGGCTTGTAGAAGGCATCCCACTCAGAGAGCATGGGGCTGTTCTGCTCCAAGAGGGGGAGGCCCAATTGAGTGCCTCGCCAGAGAGCAGGCTGAGAGCCCCACCTTAGTCTGGCCTGTGGAGTATGTTCCGGGGCAGAGCAGGAAGAGCAGTCTGCACTGGTTCAGGAAATCAAAGAACCCACATGGTCCCAGTTTCTAATCCTACAAATTCTTACAATACTAGAGGCCTTCAATTTCAGCTTCCAACTGGAACATCCCCAGCACCCTGAAATTTGACTAGCTACTCAGGTCAAATAGGAGCAACTGTATTTTTCTATTAGCTAAGAGCAAGGTTTGGACCTTTAGTAACTTCTCTTTATTAAAACACAGCAATTAATAGAACATTCTAAAAATTAAGTTCAGCGTACACTCTGTGGACCACATCCTGCTCTCAATTGATGTGTGGGAAGAGGACAGGCTAAGGCTTCTTGAAATCTGTATTTCAGATTAGTTCATAGGAAGAGTTTGATATACACTATGAAGTAAGGATGTGCTTGAGTATGAATGATAAACACTGAAAAGAATGGCTATAATTCTGTTTCATTACCCAGTTATTATGGCCTTAAAACTACTGTGTAGATATTTAATATGTTGCTAAAATGCACTAGTAATACCTAGAAATACAATTGATTTTACTATCACTTCAGATAAAATTTACAGAACAATGAGGAACAGAGAATTACATGGATTCTAGAGCTGGTCCAGAACTACTTGATTCATGTGGTTTTTACTTCAGACTATACATTTAAATTAAATATATAACTAAATCTATGAAACTTGTTCAGCTGCATGTTCTCCAAGGATCACTCTCTTTCCCAGAGTTTCAGAATGAACTGGATACAGGAGCAACTTATCTTAAAGGAATAGGAGTGGGGAGCAGAATATTTTGCATGCTTTAAAAGGGGTGTCTCAGATTGGTCTACCCCTGTATAGCTGGGGAGCTAAAGGAGGTATGGTGGACAGCATTTTCCAAGTGCTTTTCCTAGAGTGGTGTGGCTCCCCTGCACACCTAGACAGAGTTGTGACTAAATGCCACAGTCAAACCCATGGTGGAAAAAAAACCTGAATGCAAATAAAACAAAGATTGTAATTCATAGATTCATAGATATCTAGGCCAGAAGGGACCATTATGATCATCTAGTCTGACCTCCTGCACAACGCAGGCCACAGAATTTCACCCACCACTCCTAAAAAAGACCTCACACCTATATCTGTGCTATTGAAGTCCTCAAATTGTAGTTTGAAGACCTCAAGGAGCAGAGAATCCTCCAGCAAGTGACCCGTGCCCCATGCTACAGAGGAAGGCGAAAAACCTCCAGGGCCTTCCAATCTGCCCTGGAGGAAAATTCCTTCCCGACCCCAAATATGGCGATCAGCTAAACCCTGAGCATATGGGCAAGATTCATCAGCCAGATACTACAGAAAATTCTTTCCCGGGTAACTTGGATCTTACCCCATCTAAAAACCCATCACAGGCCATTGGGCCTATTTACCATGAATATTTAATTACCAAAACCATGTTATCCCATCATACCATCTCCTCCATAAACTTATCGAGTTTAATCTTAAAGCAAGATAGATCTTTTGCCCCCACTACTTCCCTCGGAAGGCTATTCCAAAACTTCACTCCTCTGATGGTTAGAAACCTTCGTCTAATTTCTAATCTAAATTTCCTAGTGGCCAGTTTATATCCATTTGTTCTTGTGTCCACATTGGTACTGAGTTTAAATAATTCCTCTCCCTCTCTGGTATTTATCCCTCTGATATATTTATAGAGAGCAATCATATCTCCCCTCAACCTTCTTTTAGTTAGGCTAAACAAGCCAAGCTCCCTGAGTCTCCTTTCATAAGACAAGTTTTCCATTCCTCGGGTCATCCTAGTAGCCCTTCTCTGTACCTGTTCCAGTTTGAATTCATCCTTCTTAAACATGGGAGACCAGAACTGCACACAGTATTCCAGGTGAGGTCTCACCAGTGCCTTATATAACGGTACTAAAACCTCCTTATCCCTACTGGAAATACCTCTCCTGATGCATCCCAAGACGACATTAGCTTTTTTCACAGCCATATCACATTGGCAGCTCATAGTCATCCTATGATCAACCAATACTCCAAGGTCCTTTTCCTCCTCCGTTACTTCTAGTTGATGCGTCCCTAGCTTATAACTAAAATTCTTGTTATTAATCCCTAAATGCATGACCTTACACTTCTCACTATTAAATTTCATCCTATTCCTATTACTCCAGTTTACAAGGTCATCCAGATCCTCCTGTAGGGTATCCCTGTCCTTCTCTAAATTAGCAATACCTCCCAGCTTTGTATCATCTGCAAACTTTATTAGCACACTCCCACTTTTTGTGCCCAGGTCAGTAATAAAAAGATTAAATAAGATTGGTCCCAAAACTGATCCTTGAGGAACTCCACTGGTAACCTCCCTCCAACTTGACAGTTCACCTTTCAGTAGGACCCGTTGTAGTCTCCCCTTTAACCAATTCCCTATCCACCTTTCAATTTTCCTATTGATGCCCATCTTATCCAATTTAACTAATAATTCCCCATGTGGCACAGTATCAAACGCCTTACTAAAATCTAAGTAAATTAGATTCACTGCGTTTCCTTTATCTAAAAAATCTGTTACTCTCTCAAAGAAGGAGATCAGGTTGGTTTGGCACGATCTACCTTTTGTAAAACCATGTTGTATTTTGTCCCATTTACCATTGACTTCAATGTCTTTAACTACCTTCTCCTTCAAAATTTTTTCCAAGACCTTGCATACTACAGATGTCAAACTAACAGGCCTATAATTACTTGGATCACTTTTTTTCCCTTTCTTAAAAATAGGAACTATGTTAGCAATTCTCCAATCATACAGTACAACCACTGAGTTTACAGATTCATTAAAAATTCTTGCTAATGGGCTTGCAATTTCTTGTGCCAATTCTTTTAATATTCTTGGATGAAGATTATCTGGGCCCCCCGATTTAGTCCCATTAAGCTGTTTGAGTTTCGCTTCTACCTCAGATATGGTGATGTCTACCTCCATATCCTCATTCCCATTTATCATGCTACCATTATCCCTAAGATCCTCTTTAGTCTTATTAAAGACTGAGGCAAAGTATTTGTTTAGATATTGGGCCATGCCTAGATTATCCTTGACCTCCACTCCATCCTCAGTTTTTAGCGGTCCCACTTCTTCTTTCTTTGTTTTCTTCCTATTTATATGACTATAGAACCTTTTACTATTGGTTTTAATTCCCTTTGCAAGGTCCAACTCTACTTGACTTTTAGCCTGTCTCACTTTATCCCTACATATTCTGACCTCAATAAGGTAGCTTTCCTTACTGTAATTAATGAGGATTCTGAGAATTGCAGGTGTGTGTTTTTCTAAGCGGATGCAAGACTATCATTAACAAATTAACAATTCTCGTTTGCAGTTTCCCTTTCAACTGTTTAACCACCCACCATCTGCATGATGGAGCCTCATATATACATCAACACCACCATCCCCTTCTCTGCCCTCAGTAATACAAATAAAAACCTTAAACAATGAAACTGTACAATAAAGAGTGTGAACCCTTGGATTTCTGTGGTACATACTGCGCTTTCTTGGAAGCACCAAATCGAGTGTGTTCTGCACTGATGGGCATAGGATGTTATGCTAATAAGAAGTTTCATTTTAGCCCTTAGATTATTATTCCTGTAAATTCTAACTGAAAAGTAATCTGGTTTTCAAATACCGTATGCAAATGTGCCATCCCAGCTGCATTCTAGAACAGACATTGCAGAGACTGAATTGATGCAACAGAGGGCAATCTTTATAACTCAGGGTGTCTGTGCTATCAGTTATATAATTGTGAGGAAAAATTGGCCAGCACATCTGCCATCCACAGAGTAGAAAATAGGTGGCCTTATTCATCCTTGTTCTGCACCATATGTTAGTGGTTTATATCCATGCAAAACATATACAGAATAGATGTAAAACATTGCCATTTTGGTTTGGGAGTATTCTGTGTTCACTTTGCAACGGCGGAAATGATTACACAATACACAGGCAACAAAGAACAGGCCCTAAGAAGAAAGTGGAAGGTTAGAAAGAGGAATCTTGCTAACCGTAATACTGAAAACTGAAGGAAAAAGAAAATTGAAACTGTTTGTGATGGTAAAATTTAAAATAAGAGGTACTAGCAAGTAAGGTTAAGGAGAGAGACATATATAAATTAAGGCAGGATCTCTTTATAAAAAGGATGATGAAATATGGAACAAGCTTTCAAACTCAACAATAGAATAGAACAGGGGTTCCCAAACTTGTTCCACCGCTTGTGCAGAGAAAGCCCCTGCCGGGCCAGGCCGGTTTGTTTACCTGCCGCATCCGCAGGTTTGGCCGATTGCAGCTCTCAGTGGCTGCGGTTCGCTGCTCCAGGCCAATGGGAGCTGCTGGAAGCAACAGCCAGTATGTCCCTCTGCTCACACCGCTTCCAGCAGCTCCCGTTGGCCTGGAGCCGTGAACCGCAGCCACTGGGAGCCGCGAACCGCGGCCACTGGGAGCCGTGATCGGCCAAACCTGTGGACGCGGAGGTAAACAAACTGGCCCAGCCCACCAGGGGCTTTCCCTGCACAAGTGGTGGAACAAGTCTGGGAACCACTGGAATAGAAAGTAGAAATGTAAGTGGTTAATGAGGCAGTTAAGAGATTTTGGATGGAAAGCTTTGGGGTGTAGTCACTAAACAGGTTTTTGGATTTAAACAAATGATATAGAGTAACAGACCATATATGTTTTCCTGCTTTAAAAAAAAAAGAAAGATTCCTAGCCTGTATATTAAAACTGTTGAAAAGATATAGAATTTAAAAAGACTCAAAAGAAAAGAAGGTTTTTTATCATCAAAAATATTTTTAAATTGTCACTCAGAAATACACATGGTTACCCAACATAATAATTAGAATAATTGATGTAGTTTACTAATTATTGATGTTGTTAAACAGTAGGGTACAATGTAGAGCAGATCTGCAAAATTCTACTCTCCTAGAACAAATGGTTTTTTTAAATCAGTGAGCAATATTTTATAAACTTTCTCACTTTAACCATCATCATGGTAAAGAACAGGCAAGTAGATTTTGTTTTTAGGCTGGTAGGTGTTCACATCTCATTGTAAGGCTGATAATACTCAGTGGTGTATTGTTCCTGTGACATGTTAAAAATTTCAACAATGGACTTGTCCAATGGAAATTATTTTCTAATTACCAAGGGCTGAATTATGCATTGTTCCAAAACAGGAGGTACGGTTAAAAAACAAAACAAAACAAAACTAGAGAGCCTACCAACCAGGAGAAGTTACTGTCCCTTGAGGTTATATTTACATTATGTAAGACCATGTAAAATGATTATGGAGGGATTTTCCTGGCTTTGTGCAGACTAGAGTTGTGAGGATTCTGCTTGTATATTCTGCTGAACTGAGTCTTAAGAGTTATTACTACCATAAATAGAAAAAAATACAGGAATTGTGATATCCATCTTGGCACCCTGAAAGTTTGGATTTTGTGTGTCGTACTGTGTAAGAAATATATGGTATAAAAACAAATCTTAGTTAAGCAACTGCTTAACTGATTACCTGTACCACCTTTCTTAGGGTTCTTTTAATATTCCTTGCTTATCTAAAGTAAAGGACCGAAGCGCTGAATTTAGGTTTTATTGAGTTATTAAATATTCTTAATACCAGCATCTAATAGTATATAGGATGTAAGAAGAATAAAGTAGTTTTGGACCATGATCTGGCTAACACAAACTAGAAAATTGGTTGATATAACCATTCTGGTTTTCAGAATCAAATCGCACAACCGCAGTAGAAAATAACACTTGTACTTACTATCTTGGGAAGGTGACTTTGTATTGATTTTTGACTCAGAGTCCCTCACAATAGGGCCTCATTTGTGTCAAACTGGTTATTCATTCTGGTGTTGCCAACACAACAGAGGGGAAGAAAATCCAAAAGTAACGCATAAGATGGTTTGTTCAATTACATACATGCCAGTTCAACAAGGCCTCCTTCCCAATGGATTTCTAATAGTCAACCCTCTTAACCTACTTCCCCACAAATTATACTAGCTCCAGGATCTGACTAACATTCCTAACTATTTAATATAAACCCCTACATTTATGACAAAAAGCATGCAATTCAAGAGGCTTGTATACTTGTTCTGTTTTATATTTGTTTGCAACTAGAACTTGAAAGGCAGTATGAAACTGTTAACAATGGTAGACACACATGCAGTGTTGTATAGTCTTATAGTCTTAGTCTACACTAGGAGTTGAGGTCAAATTTAGCAGCATTAAATCAATTTAATCCTGCACCCGTCCACACGATGAAGCCCTTTTTTTCGAGTGAAATCAGCCTTTCTGGGTCAAATGGGGGTACTGTGGACGCAATTAGACAGTATTGGCCTCTGCGAGCTATCCCAGAGTGCTCCATTGTGACCGCTCTAGACAGCACTTTCAACTCAGATGCACCGTCCAGGTAGACAGGAAATGTCCCGCAAACCTTTGAATTTCATTTCCTGTTTGGCCAGTGTGGCAAGCTGCAGGTGAGTGCAGAGCTCATCAGCAGATGTGACCATGATGGAGTCCTAGAATCGCAAAAGAGCTCCAGCATGGATCGAACGGGAGGTACAGGATCTGATCACTGTATGGGGAGAGGAATCCGTGCTATCAGAACTCCATTCCAGTTTTTGAAATGCCAAAACATTTGTCAAAATCTCCCAGGGCATGAAGGACAAAGGCCATAACAGGGACCCGAAGCAGTGCTGCGTGAAACTTAAGGAGCTGAGGCAAGCCTACCAGAAAACCAGAGAGGCAAACAGCCGCTCCGGATCAGAGCCCAAAACATGACGTTTCTATGATGAGCTGCATGCCATTTTAGGGGGTTCAACCACCACTACCCCAACCGTGTTGTTTGACTCCTTCAGTGGAGATGGAGGCAACACGGAAGCAGGTTTTGGGGATGATGAAGATGATGATGAGGTTGTAGATAGCTCACAGCAAGCAAGCGGAGAAACCGGTTTTCCCGACAGCCAGGAACTGTTTCTCACCCTGGACCTGGATCCAGTCCCCCCCGAACCCACCCAAGGCCACCTCCCGGACCCGCCAGGTGGAGAAGGGACCTCTGGTGAGTGTACCTTTTAAATAGTGTACATGGTTTAAAAGCAAGCGTGTTTAATGATTAATTTGCCCTGGCATTCATGGCCAATACAGCTACTGGAAAAGTCTGTTAACATGCATGGGGATGGAGCAGAAATCCTCCAGGGAATCTCCATAAAGCTCTCCTGGATGTACTCCCAAAGCCTTTGCAAAAGGTTTCTTGGGAGGGGGCAGCCTTATTCCTCCACCATGGTAGGACACTTTACCACGCCAGGCCAGTAGCACGTAGTTGGGAATCATTGCAGAACAAAGCATTGCAGTGTATGTTTGCTGGCATTCAAACAACATCCGTTCTTTATCTCTCTGTGTTATCTTCAGGAGAGTGATACCATTCATGGTCACCTGGTTGAAATAGGGTGCTTTTCTTAAGGGGAAATTCAGAGGTGGCCGTTCCTGCTGGGCTGTTTGCCTGTGGCTGAACAGAAATGTTCCCCGCTGTTAGCCACGGGGGGGAGGGGGGGGGCTAGCCACTCGGTGGGGGGAGGCAAAATGCAACCTTGTCACGAAAGCACATGTGCTATGTATGTAATGTTAACAGCAAGGTTTACCGTGAAAGAATGTACCCATTGTTCTATAAACTGTGTCTTTTTAAATACCACTGTCTCTTTTTTTTTCTCCACCAGCTGCATGTGTTTCAAGGATCACAGGATCTTCTCCTTCCCAGAGGCTAGCGAAGATTAGAAGGCGAAAAAAATGCACTTGTGATGAAATGTTCTCTGAGCTCATGCTGTCGTCCCATATTGACAGAGCACAGATGAATGCGTAGAGGCAGACAATGTCAGAGTGCAGGAAAGCACAAAATGACTGGGAGGAGAGGTGGCGGGCTGAAGAGAGTAAGTGGTGGGCTGAAGAGGGGGCTGAAGCTGAAAGGTGGCAGCAGCGTGATGAGAGGAGGCAGGATTCAATGCTGAGGCTGCTGGAGGATCAAACTAATATGCTCCAGCATATTGTTGAGCTGCAGGAAAGGCAGCAGGAGCACAGACCGCCGCTACAGCCCCTGTGTAACCAACCGCCCTCCTCCCCAAGTTCCATAGCCTCCTTACCCAGACACCCAAGAACGTGGTGGGGGGCCTTTGGCCACCCAGCCACTCCACCCCAGAGGATTGCCCAAGCAACAGAAGGCTGGCATTCGATAAGTTTTAAACTTTTAAAGTGCTGTGTGGCCTTGTCCCTCCCTCCTTCACCACCCCTCCTGGTCCTTTCCTCCTCCACTACCCCTCCCGGGCTACCTTGGTAGTTATCCCCCTATTTGTGTGATGAATTAATAAAGAATGCATGAATGTGAAGCAACAATGACTTTATTTCAGAGTAGCAGCCGTGTTAGTCTGTATTCGCAAAAAGAAAGGAGTACTTGTGGCACCTTAGAGACTAACGAATTTATTTGAGCATAAGCTTTCGTGAGCTACAGCTCACTTCATCGGATGCATAAAGTGGAAAATACAGTGAGGAGATTTATATACACACAGACCATGAAAAAATGGGTGTTTATCATACACATTGTAAGGAGAGTGATCGCTTAAGATGAGCTATTACCAGCAGGAGAGTGGGGTGGGGGGGGGAGAAAACCTTTTGAAGTGATAATCAAGGTGGGCCATTTCCAGCACATTTCCCGGAGTTAATAAGAACGTCTGAGGAACAGTGGCGGGGGGTGGGGGGGTGGGGAGGAATAAACAAGGCGAAATAGTTTTACTTTGTATAATGACTTAACCACTCCCAGTCTCTATTCAAGCCTAAGTTAATTGTATCCAATTTGCAAATTAATTCCAGTTCAGCAGTCTCTTGTTGGAGTCTGTTTTCAACGTTATATTTAAAAATGGACACAAATCAGATATCAAGAATTATAACATTCATAAACCAGTCGGAGAACACTTCAGTCTCTCTGGTCACTCGATTTCTGATCTAAAAGTGACTATTCTTCAACAAAAATCTTTGAAAACAGACTCCAATGAGAGACTGCTGAATTGGAATTAATTTGCAAATTGGATACAGTTAACTTAGGCTTGAATAGAGACTGGGAGCGGTTAAGTCATTATACAAAGTAAAACTATTTCCCCTTGTTTATTCCTTTCCCCCCTCCCCCCACTGTTGCTGGAAATGACCCACCTTGATTACCATGCACATTGTAGGGAGAGTGGTCACTTTGGATAAGCTATTACCAGCAGGAGATTGAGTTTGTCTGTGTGGTTTTTGGAGGGGGGTGAGGGGGGAGGGGGTGAGAGAACCTGGATTTGTGCAGGAAATGGCCCACCTTGATTATCATACACATTGTGAAGAGAGTGGTCACTTTGGATAGGCTATTACCAGCAGGAGAGTGAGTTTTGGGGGGGGGGGGGGAGGGTGAGAAAACCTGGATTTGTGCTGGAAATGGCCCAACTTAATGATCACTTTAGATAAGCTATTACCAGCAGGAGAGTGATTTTGTGTGTGTATGGGGTGGGGGGTGGGGTGAGAAAACCTGGATTTGTGCTGGAAATGGCCCACCTTGATTATCATGCACATTGTAGGGAGAATGTTCACTTTTGATAAGCTATTACCAGCAGGAAAATGAGTTTGTGTGTGTGGTTTTTGGAGGGGGGTGAGGGAGTGAGAGAACCTGGATTTGTGCTGGAAATGACCCACCTTGATTATCATACACACTGTGAAGAGAGTGGTCACTTTGGATGGGCTATTACCAGCAGGAGAGTGAGTTTGTGGGGGGGGGGCGGAGGGTGAAAAAACCTGGATTTGTGCTGGAAATGGCCCAACTTGATGATCACTTTAGATAAGCTATTACCAGCAGGACAGTGGGGTGGGAGGGGGTATTGTTTCATGGTCTCTGTGTGTATATAATGTCTACTGCAGTTTCCACAGTATGCATCCGATGAAGTGAGCTGTAGCTCACAAAAGCTCGTGCTCAAATAAATTGGTTAGTCTCTAAGGTGCCACAAGTACTCCTTTTCTTCAGACGTTCTTGTTAACTCCTGGAAATGTGCTGGAAATGGCCCACCTTGATTATCACTTCAAAAGGTTTTCTCTCCCCCCACCCCACTCTCCTGCTGGTAATAGCTCATCTTAAGTGATCACCCTCCTTACAATGTGTATGATAAACACCCATTTTTTCATGGTCTGTGTGTATATAAATCTCCTCACTGTATTTTCCACTTTATGCATCCGATGAAGTGAGCTGTAGCTCATGAAAGCTTATGCTCAATTAAATTCGTTAGTCTCTAAGGTGCCACAAGTACGCCTTTTCTTTTTGCAAATGACTTTATTGCCTTTGCAAGTGGTGATCGAAGGGAGGAGGGGAGGGTGCTTAGATTACAGGGAAGTAGAGTGAACCAAGCTGGGGGGAGTTTCATCAAGGAAAAACAGAACTTTCACACCGTAGCCTGGTCAGTCATGAAACTGGTTTTCAAAGCTTCTCTGATGCGCAGCGCTTCCTGCTGAGATCTTCTAACCCCCCTGGTTTCTGGCTGCACGTAACCAGCAGCCAGGCAATTTCCCTCAACTTCCCACCCCGCCCTAAATGTCTCCCCCTTACTCTCACAGGTATTGTGGAGGGCACAGCAAGCAGTAATAACAGTGGGAATATTGGTTTCGCTGAGGTCTAACCGAGTCAGTAAACTGCGCCAGCGCGCCTTTAAACGTCCAAATGCACATTCTACCACCATTCTGCACTTGCTCAGCCTGTAGTTGAACAGCTCCTGACTATTGTCCAGCCGTACTGTGTACGGCTTCATGAGCCATGGCATTAAGGGGTAGGCTGGGTCCCCAAGGATACATATAGGCATTTCAACATCCCCAAAGGTTATTTTCTGGTCTGGGAATAAAGTCCCTTCCTGCAGCTTTTGAAACAGACCAGAGTTCCTGAAGATGCGAGCGTCATGCACCTTTCCCAGCCATCCTACGTTGATGTTGGTGAAACGTCCCTTGTGATCCACCAGAGATTGCAGCACTATTGAAAAGTACCCCTTGCGGTTTATGTACTTGCTGGCTTGGTGCTCCGGTGCCAAGATAGGGATATGGATTTCGTGTATGGCCCCACCACAGTTAGGGAATCCCATTGCAGCAAAACCATCCACTATGACCTGCACATTTCCCAGGGTCACTACCCTTGATATCAGCAGATCTTTGATTGGGTCAGCTACTCGAATCACAGCAGCCCCCACAGTAGATTTGCCCACTCCAAATTGATTCCTGACTGACCAGTAGCTGTCTGGCATTGCAAGCTTCCACAGGGCTTTGGCCACTCGCTTCTCAACTGTGAGAGCTGCTCTCATCTTGGTATTCATGCACCTCAGGGCAGGGGAAAGCAAGTCACAAAGTTCCATGAAAGTGCCCTTACGCATGTGAAAGTTTCGAGCCACTGGGAATCGTCCCAGACCTGTAACACTGCGGTCCTACCAGTCTGTGCTTGTTTCCCGGGCCCAGAATTGGTGTTCCACCGCATGAATCTGCCCCATTAGCACCATGATACCCACATTGCCAGGGCCCGTGCTTTGAGAGAAGTCTGTGTCCATGTCCTCATCACTCTCGTCACCGTGCTGACGTCGCCTATTCGCCCGGTTTCGCTTTGCCAGGTTCTGGTGCTGCATATACTGCTGGATAATGCACGTGGTGTTTAATGTGCTCCTAATTGCCAAAGTGATCGTAGAGGGCTCCATGATTGCCGTGGTATGGCGTCTACACAGAAAAAAGGCGCAGAATGTTTGTCTGCCGTTGCTCTGACGGAGGGAGGGGCAACTGACGACACAGTTTACAGGGTTGGATTACAGGGAATTAAAATCAACAAAGGGGGTGGCTTTACATCAAGGAGAAACAAAACAACTGTCATACAGAATGGCCCCCTCAAGGATTGAACTCAAAACCCTAGGTTTAGCAAACCAATGCTTAACCCAATGCTCAACCCACTGAGCTATCCCTTCCCCCGGTATTTCAGGCAGGACTGAATTTCCATTAAACTTTTCAAGGTGCCCCTGACAGATCTCACCGAAATGATTATCGGCGGTTGATTTCACGGAGGGAGGGAGGGAGGGGGGAGCAAATGAATACAAAACAAATCTGGTGTATTTCTTGTTTTGATCCAGTCCATCTATCTTTTACATCTTTGGCTGGCAGCAGACGGTGCAGTAGGACTGCTAGCCATCCTCATCTCCTGCCTGCTCGGCGGAAGATGGTGCAATAGGACTGCCAGCAGGACTAAAGAGAATTACCTGGTCGAGTCACTCCTAATTGAGTTCCTGCGCCCATGTCTGCCCAGGCGGTCCTGACAGACCTTACCGGAGCGGCCAGGAGCACCTCGGACATGACGATGATGGCTATCAGGCCTATTGCATCATCTGCTGCCACAAGGCAATGGGTTGCTGCTGTGTAGCAATGCAGTACTGCATCTGCCAGCACCCAGGAGACGTACGGTGAGAGTGAGCTGAGCGGGCTCCATGCTTGCCCTGGTTTGGCGTCTGCACAGGTAACTCAGGAAAAAAGGCGCGAAATGATTGTCTGCTGTTGCTTTCACGAAGGGAGGGAGGGCCTGACGACATGTACCCAGAACCATCCGCGACAATGTTTTTGCCCCATCAGGCATTGGGATCTCAACCCAGAATTCCAATGGGCGGCAGAGACTGCGGGAACTGTGGGATAGCTACCCACAGTGCAACGCTCTGGAAGTCGACGCTAGCCTCGGTACTGTGGAAGCACTCCACCAAGTTAATGCACTTAATGCACTTAGAGCATTTTGTTTGGGGACACACAAAATCGATTATATAAAAACGATTTCTAAAAAACCGACTTCTATAAATTTGACCTAATTTCGTAGTGTAGACATACCCTTAGTTAACAACAGTAACTTGCTCAGTTTCAAAACTACTTTACAACAATCTTGATTGGAATCCAGTACAAAATAAGGACACATACTGTAACTGTGACAATCTTTAAAGCACATACACACATGCATGTACACTCCCTTATTAGTTAGGTACCCTGTTTCAGGAAGTGGTCAGTTGACTGATTTGTGTTGTCATCCAAGAGAAAGCCTGCATCTTTGCTCAGCCATCAGCTTTCAGCTCCGTTTTCACAGCGGGAGTTGTTCACTGGAAGCATAGGTGTAGCAAAGGATGGAAATAACTATTGTCTGTTCCCAGTGTGCTAGCAGGCAATATGAATTGCTGGAAAATAGAGACAATTAAAGATGTGTGTCCAAGATAGATATTTGATGTCACCAGGAGGACTCCCAGGTGGCTGGCCCAGGACCTCAGTCTTCACCCTTCCACATGTCCATACTTTCAGGAAATGTGCTGAAGGAAATAGGCCGGTTTATCCCGTTTCTTATAGGTGGGTTCAACTTGGTTTCTCTTCTTGGGGGTGCTAGCATGGCTTAATCAGACGGTGACCTATACTTCTGCCAAAGATTCAAAATATCCACCCAAAATGATAATTGTCCTCTCTCACCATCTAATCAGGGAATGAGATGTCACTTTTAGCGTTTTTGCTGCTAGCTAGGGCTTGACTTTTCCAGACTCTTTGTGCAACATATCTTGTCACACCTGCTTGTGTATGACAAGTCAGTCCATTGCTGTTGGTATGAGACGGTCAGCAACTTATCTCCTCTGCAAGTCACTTTCCGTGAGCCCCTCTGCAGTGCATCCCTTGGCCAATTTTGCTGTTGTTCTTACTCAAGTTGCAGTTTCTCCATCAACACTTTGCTAGCTGTTCAAATGTCCAGCTTATAGTTCATATAATTTATAAAAAGTTCCTTCATATTCTTTGATGCTCTTTAAACTTGTTTTAACAGTCCATTATACAATGCAAAGTTACGTCAAGAACTGTTGTCCTCCAGCAGGCCAGAAAAGGTGTATAAATCGTCTATGTATGGTTACGCTGCGTCTGTGCATTATTAATCAAATAGCTACCTTTCTGATTATTCCACTCTTTGATCAAATGCCCTTATAAACACACTATTTGGTTTCAGTTCCTTTTATTTACTGCCTCTTTCAGCCCAGGTGTGTTTCACTAACATGATAGCATGAGCATGCTTTATTGCAAATATTAGTCTTACTTCTTCACTTTGTCACTACTAAAAGAAATCAATATGAATGCAACCTGTTTCTTTCCCTAATAGGATTAATAAAGTAAGCCCTGTCATTAAAGTTAACAGTATATTGCCCGAAGCTGAATCACTTAGTTGACTTCCCTTTTATACATATGACTTAATTTAATCATAATATTAGATTCCATCTAGTTCCCTATTTTTCACTACTGTATCTGACACATCATATAGTAACTTAATATTTAATATCAATTTTTAATTCATTCATTCACAGTCAGGGAGAAAAAGGGAGGTTTATTTGGCTGCACCAACTGAACATTCATGTGAAAGGTTACAGAGACTCCGTTTCCATAAACAGTCTGAAGAAATCTTGCCATTAAACTTAAGTTTTTTCTCTCAGTCCTCTGTGCTGTCTTTCCTAAACAGCATTGATACCCAGACAATTCTTAAATAGTAATAACTCATATTTTTGGGCCTTAGTTACTACAGCTCTTTTGTTTTTCAAATCACTGCATTCTTGGTAGTATTACAAAATATTATGTCTTAATGCAATTACTAATAAGCATGATATCAGCACAGACCTATGAGTGTTTATATGTCGAGCTCATTGAATAAAGAAGCTTATCACTTATCTGTGAGGAAGCTTTTAATTACTTTCCTGAATTGACTCCAGAGATTAATGGTAGATAAAAGATGCTTTATTGTTTTCATTTATCTTTATTGAGATGTCTGTGTTTGTATTAAGGTCCAACTTTGATCTTTTACTCTTTCTTTGCATTAGTAATTGAAAAATATTTGAGTGCAAACAGACTGTAATATGTAATTTCCATTAGTCCACTGTAGTTGTTAATAAAAGCTTTTTTTTTATTTAGTCCTTAGCAGTGATAAATTCCACTGTACACAGTTGTTAGATTTGAACATTCAACAACATACGTCAATGAAGAAAATAAAATAAGAATTGCTGTACAGAATCAGAATCATAGAATCATAGAATATCAGGGTTGGAAGGGACCCCAGAAGGTCATCTAGTCCAACCCCCTGCTCGAAGCAGGACCAATTCCCAGTTAAATCATCCCAGCCAGGGCTTTGTCAAGCCTGACCTTAAAAACCTCTAAGGAAGGAGATTCTACCACCTCCCTAGGTAACGCATTCCAGTGTTTCACCACCCTCTTAGTGAAAAAGTTTTTCCTAATATCCAATCTAAACCTCCCCCACTGCAACTTGAGACCATTACTCCTCGTTCTGTCATCTGCTACCATTGAGAACAGTCTAGAGCCATCCTCTTTGGAACCCCCTTTCAGGTAGTTGAAAGCAGCTATCAAATCCCCCCTCATTCTTCTCTTCTGCAGGCTAAACAATCCCAGCTCCCTCAGCCTCTCCTCATAAGTCATGTGTTCCAGACCCCTACTCATTTTTGTTGCCCTTCGCTGGACTCTCTCCAATTTATCCACATCCTTCTTGTAGTGTGGGGCCCAAAACTGGACACAGTACTCCAGATGAGGCCTCACCAATGTCGAATAGAGGGGAACGATCACATCCCTCGATCTGCTCGCTATGTCCCTACTTATACATCCCAAAATGCCATTGGCCTTCTTGGCAACAAGGGCACACTGCTGACTCATATCCAGCTTCTCATCCACTGTCACCCCTAGGTCCTTTTCCGCAGAACTGCTGCCTAGCCATTCGGTCCCTAGTCTGTAGCTGTGCATTGGGTTCTTCCGTCCTAAGTGCAGGACCCTGCACTTATCCTTATTGAACCTCATCAGATTTCTTTTGGCCCAATCCTCCAATTTGTCTAGGTCCTTCTGTATCCTATCCCTGCCCTCCAGCGTATCTACCACTCCTCCCAGTTTAGTATCATCCGGAAATTTGCTGAGAGTGCAATCCACACCATCCTCCAGATCATTTATGAAGATATTGAACAAAACCGGCCCCAGGACCGACCCCTGGGGCACTCCACTTGATACCGGCTGCCAACTAGACATGGAGCCATTGATCACTACCCGTTGAGCCCGACAATCTAGCCAGCTTTCTACCCACCTTATAGTGCATTCATCCAGCCCATACTTCCTTAACTTGCTGACAAGAATACTGTGGGAGACTGTGTCAAAAGCTTTGCTAAAATCAAGAAACAATACATCCACTGCTTTCCCTTCATCCACAGAACCAGTAATCTCATCATAAAAGGCGATTAGATTAGTCAGGCATGACCTTCCCTTGGTGAATCCATGCTGGCTGTTCCTGATCACTTTCCTCTCATGCAAGTGCTTCAGGATTGATTCTTTGAGGACCTGCTCCATGAGTTTCAATCCATCTCATCCAAACTCTTGTCTTTGACACTGGCCAGCACCAGATACTCAGAGGAAGGCGTAAGAAATCCTGCAGCTGGCAGATATAAAAAAACTCCGAACATAGAACTACACACAGTATGGGTCAGATTTGATGGGCCCCTCTGGGATGTAATGAGGACACTGCAAGGAGCCTCTTCCATGTGCAGGCTCTGTGCAAGGGTATATCACAATCTTGATCTTTCACAGAGCAGGATGTGCAGGCAAAATCCTGGATTCACAATAGCTTGCAGGATCCCCCTACATCTGTGCAGTTCTGCCCCACGTGCAAGGTGGACCATTGCCTGGATGCTACAATTTGGCCCTTTGTTTGCACTAGAAAAAGTGTAGCTCAGGTGACAAACCAGTAAGAGGCTTTCTGTATTCCCTGCCTCTGCAGAGAGCAGATAAGCAGCTACCAACCTGTTAGAGAAAAAGGTTGAATCTGGGCAGGGGAACAGATGGTGGAATATGGGAGGGAACTTTCACCCTTCCCTTATTAAGCTCCCTGAATAAAACCAGCCTCTTGTGAAAAACCACAGCATGGCCAGTGTATGTACCTAGGACATGCCTTCAAGTTCTTTTGTGATGGCATGATCCCTGTGCCCTCTCCATTCCAGCCCCAATACTCTTTCATCTCCTTCTACCACACGTCTATGTGACTTTTACTGTACTGCCCTGTATGACTGGAATGTTTTCCCCAAACCTGTTCACCAAGCCACATGCCTGGACTAATTTAAATTCTTCCTAAATACTCCCTTCTTTCACCTTGACTACAAGCAATGGAGGTGAAATGAAAGGTAAAAATAACAAAAGATGTTTCAGTGAAACCAATGTGATATATCCATGTCTTACTGTGCAATCACATGGTCTTGTTTTGTTACTCAAGGCTTTACTCTCTTCCATAACTATGAAAATGAAAATCGTTTTAGTATTGTGGATTTTTGAATGAATTATTTTCTGATTTTTTTTTTCCATTTTAAAAAATATTAACTCTGGACCCAGGTCTGCCATCGGGGGGGAAAGTGGGAGGCAGAAAGCTCCTCCATCCCTGTGGCTGGTGGGAGGGAGGGGCACAGAGTTCCTTCGTCCCCAGGGCCGCGGCCAGGGGAGGGGGGTGCACAGAGCTGCTCCAGCATTGGGGCTGCAGCAGAGAGAGAGAAGGGATCACTGTTACTGTTTTGATTCCGCAATTCTGTTCATTTCATAGGCCCTACATAACCTTTTCAGCAAGACTTTTATTGCCCCCTACTTTAAACTATGGCTCTGACCCTGCAAAGATTTATACATGTGCTTAACACGCATGGTGAATAGGCTCATTGCAGTCAAATGGGACTACTCACGCCATAAAGTTAAGTACTTGTATAACTCTGTGCAGGATCAGAGTCCTTAAAGCTTTACTGCCTAGCAGAATTCTAGGAGAGGGGAGCAAAAGTACCACAGACTGCCTTTCTCTGGGTGAGTGTCAAGCTGCCTTCTTGGGTTTAAGGAGCTGCAAATTGCATTCCCTTGCATACAAGGAGGTGAATCAAACCTAAGAGGTCCAATTCATCGTTAATGTTCTGTCTACTCCATTTGTCATGTCTTGGAAAGACCTGCACTTGCTGACGTACAATAAAGTACATGAAAATCTTGAATAAACAATGCATACTTTTTGTTAGGAATGTGCCCTTTGTTAAGTATAAAGTTCAGCATTATAATTTTGTTAGTCTCATAATAGAGGGATCAAAACGTTTATTAATGGGAATCGGAAGCAGAGAGTTTGGTTATGTTAGCTACAAAAATATAATAATTAAGATTGCAAAGTACAATGAAGTTCTGTAACAGTTACCCCTTTTCCTCAGAGGTTTACTTTGCAAACCTGATTTGAATTTTATATTACATTGAAGAAATCTCTATCATTGTAAAATGGAGACCATGAATGAAGGCTCCATACTGTTATGGCGGTGCTGAGGACAGTGAAGCCCAGTGCAGGGGTAGGATGGTTGGTGGTGCTACAGGGAGTTGCTTGGCAGGGGAGACAACTTATTTAGATGTGGTTCCTGGTTTCTCTCTCTCCTTGCTCTAAGAGATTTCTGTGGACCTAGGGTTCCCTCTAATATCCCTCATGGCAGGACAGAGAGGAACCAGGCAAGTCCCCAAAATTAAAACAACAACTTGATGTCTTAGCAGGGGAAGTTACTGGGAGTAGAGAGGTGTCCTTTTCCCCCTAATCACCTGGGGTTTCCTTTGCCCTGTTAGGCCCCATACTCGACCCAGCAGACAGCTGTATAAGAGAACTGTCAACTGGGAAGTCACTATTGTGGGCCATGCAATCTGCTCAGTCTCCTGGCTGGTAAAAAGTCAGCTCACTGTGGAAATGAAAATAATAATAAACAGATTATTATTTCAAATAATAAAAGAGCACAGGGACTGCAGTTGCAGCTTACGCCTGTGTGGAGTGTTCCTTGCTCCAGCGTGGCACAACCTTCCCCCCAGTTCCATGTGCACTCGGGCAAGGAAAGCTACAATCTGGCTCTTCATGTGATTGTGAAGTAAAGAAAGAATTCTTGAAGATGACAGATTGAGCCACCCTTCATTTCAATGGTACCGCTTGCTGAGTATGGCACTGTTGAGGGTGAGTAAGAAGAACAGATTTGTCCACCGCCTGATTAAAAGAGTCTTTACTGGGCAGTGATGTGTTTCTCAGATACATTACAGCAATGTATTTAAGCAACAATTCTTATTAATTCTTATTTTCAGCAAGTAAGGATGTCTTACAGCTAATACTTTGAAGAAGGCCAAACGCCTCCCCATTTTAAACTCACCGGAGTCAATTGAGTTATACTGGGGGTGAATTACTGCATCTGTCATGTAAAAACATATACCCAGCATGCTTTACTGAACACTTTCAAACAAAGGACTCCATCCTGCTTCACTGGAAGTCTATAGTAAAACTCGCATTGTCTTTATGGGGCTACATTGTGAAATTGCTGCACCATCCCACAGGAAGCACCAAGAAGTGCCCTTCCTCCTAGAGCTTGCCTGGGTGCAGGAAGAGCTACATCTTTTCATCCAGCCTCCATCCCACAGCCCCACCTAGCCTGCTAGCCAGTGTGCAGTAGGGCAGTGCTATGGCTCAACCTCCTCCCTTTTTCAGGAAATAGTGAGCAAGAAGTGCCAGTCACATTTATAAATTAAATAATGCAAGATTGTATTTCAGAGCTAGCTGAAATAAAACATTTGCCTGATCTACACATAAAGTGACACCGGTTTAACTAAAGGTTAGATGTTGCGTCAGGTTAGTTAAACCAGTGCAGCTTTGTATATGGACACTCTTACATCAGTTTAAATTTGGTTTACATTAGTTTAACTTGGCCCAGTTCTATACCAATATAACACAGTTCACACACAGAGTTGCCCTGGTGTAACCAAATCAGAGGTGTCACAGTTATAGGTGCTAGCTGCATTTCTCTCCTCTTTCTGATCTCTCTCTCCCTCTCAGTGCATCCCCATAGGTGTCAGGCCTTGTGACTATGCCCCTCGTGGGGTGGAATTCCAAAAGTCTCCCACACCTAGACCAGGTCCTGTGTATCAACTTTGCTTATGCAGCAGGATCTGACTGGCTTCTGCACTTTTAGTTTGTCCCTCTGGGAGTCTGTGTTATACAGAGATCAGACAACCTTCTTAACACCAAAGTATTGTTTATTTTAGCAGTAGGAACAAAACATTTAGAGAAAAGGGATTTTAAAACAACAGTCTTCACACATGTCTTTCTTACCTAGAGGCTTACTATCCCCTTATACTAGCATACGGAGGCCTAACTTCTTCCTATGCCACCATGGGTCCCGTGTTTCAGTCTGGTCCCCTGACCATCTGCCCTGAACCACCCCCTCTTGAGGGAGGCAATCCCTTTTTAAACGTATACAGTTTGATCTCCTGGTTCCCAGACCTTAGCCCAGCTTGTCAAAACCAGTTTTGTCAGTTGGCTGGAGCCCCAAGGTAGAATCTTCCAAGCTAATAGTTTGGGAATTGTCTTTTAACAACACATACTTGTTTACCAATGGGTGGTTTATCTTGTGCCATTGTTTCCCTTCCTACTTGTTCTCCTTTCTGTCCCTTATTAAACTACAGCAATATAGTTATACAGTACACATCCCAATAACCAGGTCAACATGCAGTATTCGTAAATTATTGCAGAGCAGCTGCAATTCTGTCACAGCTGCAACATCCCACCGTTAGTTAAACTGGTGCACCTTCTATGTGTAGACACATGGCTAATGGAGTCTCTTCTTTGCATTGTTTACTCAGACACATTTACAGAAATTTAAAGATTGTTTTCTATTTAAAAATATACTACCAAAATAGCTCTACATGATTCATCTCCCCAGAATTATTAAATGTCACATCATACTTGGTAAGAGCAGAAATGTCATCATGTTATTGATGCAAAGGCAGTGGATTATTGGTGTTAATGTTTGTACTTATTTTCACACCTCAGATAGAAAAATAATTTGTTCCTGTATTATACGTGACTTAGGGCTTGGTTTTGCCTCTTCTCTGCAGTTACATGGTTACACATGGGGAGGGCGTAACGTGATTTGTGTAACTCCAGCTGTGCCTTCCACCTAGGGGTCAAATATGTTATTGGGAATAGAGGACAGCAATGATGTAGCTCCCACTTGACGAGGCAGGATGCTGGGGCAACCTGAAAGGGCCATTCTCCATCCACAGCAGTCCTGGGATCTGTACAGTTGGAGCCTGAGTTCCTGCAGAGGGTAGGGCTCTATGAATCTTCAAACATCTGAGCTTTGAAAGAAGGTGAACTTCATGGAGTTGCCTATGTACTTTTCCCCTTCCTGAGGGGTTCCCCTGGGATCAGGAACATGTGACTTCAAGTTTGGAAATACATTTACTGGGGCAGATCCTCAGCTGGTATACATTGTCCTAGGTCCACTGAAGTCAGATTCTTCCCTGCTGTAAATTTCTCTGAAGTCAGTAGAGTTACACCAAAGATGAATGTGGCCCATAAACTTAAAAACCCCAAAATGGTTTGGTCCTTTGCAAGCTATATGTAAATGGTTTACTAGACAAACGGAGGATGATGAGTTCAATCTATTTCAGCCCATGGATGTCCTGTTTTGTACTTAGTGCTACTGTAACCTGTTGATTTGAAAGCATATTCTCTTTATGGTAATATTAGCAAACAAACTCCTGCTACGTGGTTGCACATGGGGAAGGAATTGTGTGGATAGGATTAAAAGGATCCTGTCAAGTTTATTGCCATACCAGAAAAATAGACCTACCTTGACAGTAGTCCCATCTGGAAAGGCTTACTTTGTGGCCTCCTAGGGTGCTGCTGGTGTGAGTGTTTTCCAGCCCCTGGCTCAGTGTTTGACGATCACAATGAAACGGTTGCAAAAATAAAGAAACAAACTTTTGGGGGATTTCAGAATTCTGAATATCTCATAGTTGAGACTATTTTCAAGGCAAGCTTTTTTCAGCTATTAATTATTACACTGTTTCACATTTCTATCAACTAATCTAATCGCAGTCACAGGGGTATCTATGCATGATGTCTCAACACCTAAGCCCTTGTCCTGCAAAGATTTACACACATGCTTATCTTAATCTTTGTCCTATGGGACTACTCAGAGTAAGTGAAGTTAAGCATATTTGTAAGGCTTTGTATGATCAGGGCCCTAGATATTGCAGTTTCTAGTACTTTATAAATATCTAAGACAGACAGCTAGATGGGTACATAAAGGTATAAAAAATTATACATCTTTGCAATTGTGGTCCTTTCTCAGGAGAATTTGTTTTCTATTATCATAAAGAGATATCATATATATTTTATTCATTTTCTAAAAATGACATGACGAACACATAATGTTTAGACCCAGTCTATATTCAGATGTTTGTCTTGCATTCCTTTCTTAGATGACAAGTATAAAACAGGAGAGACAGATCAGTGTGGGAGGGTGCTATATGCACTGCAAGATAGCAAAAACTTCGTAAAATAGGCCCCAGGAATTTATCTAATGTTTGAACATATCCAGTGTAACTGACATGATTAGGGTCTTCCTGATAATAACGAGATTTGAATATCCAGAATTGAAGTACAAATCAGTATATCTTATTGTCAGACAGCAGGGCTCTAGTATGTTGTGTGAGTAAACACTTAGTACAGTTGGTTTTTTTTAAACCTGTGGTCCCCAGACTCTGGGGCGCACCCCCCTAGGGAGGAGCAGAGGAACGTCCAGAGGCCATGGCAGGGTCCAGGCCAGCCCCACAGTGGGCAAGGAGGGCGCGCCACCCAGCACTGCTCTGTCCCCCAATAATTATTTAATTTTTGTTATAGAAAAGAAAAAAAGTGTTTCCCAATGTGTCCTCAGTCTTTTTGGGACATTTTTATAATATCCAGAAATCTTTAGTCTAGTTCACCAAGTGTGGGGCTGTGCCCCGTAAAGCCCTGATTTCCAATCCCAATGATGTCACTGGTTCACTGCACCAGCTTGGCAAAGTCAATTAGGAGTAATTTTTTAAAACACTTGGAAGAGCTCTTGGGGACACGTGGTGGTGTAGTCCCCAGAAGGATCAGCGCCCCACCGCGCATAGCTGCTTGAGATCCTGTCGCAGGAAGAGCCAGCGCTGCCCCTCAGACAGCCATGCAAACTCCAACCGCTAGAGGAGACAGAGCTACACCTCAGACCACCCTACAAGCTCCAGCAGCCAGAGGAGCCAGTGTCAAGCCTCAGACCGCCCTGCGAGCTCCAGCCACTGGGGGAGCCAGCACCAGGCCCCAGATCGCCTTGCAAACTCCAGACATTACTGGAGGAACCAGCCCCGCAGCCACAGCAAAGCACCGGGCCTTCATCGCCAGATGGCCCAACACAGCCCCCAAGTCCATTCTGCGGGACACTGCCTACGGGAGATCTCATGCTCCAGCAGTAACCACCCAGGCAGCAGCCACTCATAGAAGGACCAGCGGTGTCCCAGCAACCCCCAAGCCAGACCACGTCTCTCTGACCACTAGCAACGCCAGCATCCCGCCAGAGATCCCTCCCCAGCACCCAGTTGAAGGGAATCCTGACCCACAAGATAGACGGCAGGCCGACCACGCAGGCTTTGATCCTGCACCAGACAAGGTCGAGGAGCTTGAGGGCCAGCAGCCGATGGTGAGGTCTGCCACTCTGTGGCAGACTGCCTGGACTGAGGAGCTACAAGCAGCAGCTTCCTTTGACGACTTCGACCTCCTCGTAGACAGGCTCACCCAAGAACTGTCTGCGGAAATCGCTCCCAGGAGAAGTTTAAACCAGGAGAATGCCCCGCCTGCCCACGGAACGCCTGCTCCAAACCACAACGCCACTATCAGGGGAGCCAGAAGTAGAGACGCCAGCCGCTGCTACGATCCAGCAGCAGCTTCAAGGATCCAAAAGCTGTACCGGGCAAACCGCTCCAAGGCCATGAGGGGGATCCTAGATGGGCCCTCGCCCAACTTCATGATCCCATCTGAGCGTCTCTACAGCTACTTCAAGGATGTGCCTGGAATGACGCACAGTGCCCAGAGTGCCCCTGCCCCGTGTCGACGACGCAGATGTCCTGGAAACTGACTTTACACCCAAGGAAGTGATGGCCAGACTCTCAAAAACAAAAAACACAGCTCCTGGGAAAGACGGCATCCCCTACAGCCTCCTGAAAAAGTGAGATCCCGGCTGCCTGGTCCTCGCCATGCTCTTCAACCAGTGCAAGCGATTCTGCCGGACTCCCAGCTCCTGGAAGAAGGCCATGATGGTACTTGTGTACAAGAAGGGCAAGCGGGATGACCCCAGCAACTGGAGGCCCATCTCCCTCTGTTCCACGACGTACAAGCTCTATGCCAGCTGCCTGGCATCGAGGATCATGGAGTGGTTGGTGAGCGGGGGAGCCATCAGCTCCATCCAGAAAGGCTTCATGTCCTGCGAGGGCTGCTATGAACACAACTTTGTCCTCCAAACCACCCTCGGCCAGAAGGGCATGGAGGCAGTGCACGGTAGCGTGGCTCGACCTGGCTAACGCCTTTGGGTCATGCCCCACCACCACATCTTTGCCATGCTCCAGGAGTTTGGGATGCCAGAGAATTTCCTTCGTGTGATCCAAGAGGTGTACGAGGGATGCAGCACCACCATTCGTTCAGTCGAAGGGGAGACTGCCGATCTCCAATGGCACAGATGGCTTCAACCTCCACGGTGAGAGGGTGAGCATCCTGGCTTACGCAGATGACCTGGTCCTGACCGTGGACGCGAACCTCCAACGTATGCTAGATGCCACCAGTCGAGCTGCCGATTGGATGGGGCTCCGCTTCAATGCAAAGAAGCGCGCAACTCTCCACATCGACGGCAGCAAAAGGGACTCGGTGCAGACGACAGGGTTCCAGATCCAGGGCGAGCCCGTCATCCCCCTGGCAGAGAGACAGACATACCAGCACCTCGGCATGCCGACGGGTTTCCGTGTCCGGCAGACACCCGAGGACACCATCCAGGAGATCTTGCAGGATGCCGCCAAGATCGACGCCTCCCTGCTAGCACCGTGGCAGAAGATAAACGCCCTGAACACCTTCCTGATCCCCCACATCTCGTTCGTCCTAAGGGGATCCGCTGTGGCGAAGATACCCCTCAACAAGGCAGACAAGATCATCCGGCAGTTGGTGAAGAAGTAGCTGTTCCTTCCCCAGAGAGCCAGCAACCAGCTGGTCTACATCGCCCACAGGCATGGCGGTGCCACTGTCGGCCGCATGGGCGACCTGTGTGACATCGCGGAGATCACCCTCGCCTTCCGCCTGCTGACGTGTCCCGACGCCATGGTAAGGAACATCGCAGCAAACGCCCTCCATGACGCAACAAAGAAGCGGATTGGCAGAGCCCCCTCCAACCAAGACACCTCCACCTTCCTGAGCGGTTCCCTGGATGGCAAATTCGGACGGGATGGGCATGACATCGCTTCACTGTGGTCCCGCGCTCACAATGCCACACGTCGCCTGGGGAAGCGCATCGGCCTCCACTGGGAGTGGTGTGAGGAGTGGCAGGAGCTGGGAGTCCTGGTGCCACAGATCAGGTCCGACAGCAACACCATTGTCACCCCAAGTGCCAGGGGCATGCTGGAGAGGACCCTGAAGGCAGCCATCCACTCACTGTACATGGAAACCCTGAAGCATAAACCGGACCAGGGTAAAGCCTTCGAACTGACCAGCAAGTGGGACGCCAGCAGCCACTTCCTCGCCGCGGGCGGCTTCACCCGTTTTGCCGACTGGCAGTTCACCCACCGTGCCTGGCTCAACTGTGTCCCGCTCAATGGAGCCATCCACCATGGGAACCAAGACAAGCATTGCAGGAAGTGCGGCTCCTCCAACGAGACCCTGCCCCACGTCCTGTGCAGCTGCAAGCCCCATTCCAGAGCCTGGCAGCTGCACCACAACGCTATCCAGAACTGCCTGGTGAAAGCTATCGCACCGTGCCTGGGGGAGGTCGCCATGAACTGCGCCATCCCCGGTACTGACAGCCAGTTGCAACCTGATGTGGTAGTCACCGAAGAGGCCTAGGAAAAGATCATCCTCGTTGACGTCATGGTCTCCTTTGAGAACAGGACTCCGGCCTTCCGTGAAGCCTGAGCTCATAAGCTGGAAAAATACACCCCCCTGGCCGACACCCTGAGAGCGAAGGGCTATGAGGTGCAGATGGATGCCCTGATCGTCGGAGCCCTGGGCGCTTAGGACCCCTGCAAAGAGCATGTGCTGCGGACCTGTGGGATTGGTCGACGCTACGCATGGTTCATGTGGCGCCTCATGGTCTCAGACACCATCCGATGGTCCAGGGACATCTACATCGAACACATCACCGGCCATCGACAGTACTAGGACGTGTGAGCCAGTATGACATCGTGCATCAACTATGGGAAAGGGACTGAGAGGCTTTTTCCACTGGAACCATAAACTCACTGAACATTAAATCCCACCAAATGAGGGTAAATCCATCCTTATCATCGTATCGACTCATTATACTCCACACCTGAACATAGCCATTATATGAACAACATACCCCCATATCTCAATGTCTGTACTTTGACCTGTTAAACTTTTACCCCAATCGCAGATTATGTATTCCTTACGCCACCTGTTCCTAAACCGAATTTCACACCACTTGATAATCTGTACCTTATTCCCTGATAACCAGAAACTTCTATGCTTAAACTCTTTACTGTTTTCTTTTTACTTCAACATCATCTTAATAAAAGTATTTGTAATCTGATACATTCTGTCTGAGCAGGGCAAATGCAGACACAGTACCTTAATGCGGGGTGTTGTCAGAGCCATCCTTTGCAGCTGCACTGACTTCTGCTTGAAGAGGTGCAGCATACACCCTCTTTCTTTGTTGGTGGATGCTAACTGACATACCTGGTTGACTACTCATCCTTGGAACTGTGAAGTATTTCCAGACATGCTGGAGCCTCTGGCTCCCCTGCATTCAGGAATGCTAATGGTAACAGTCTACCTAGTTCTTGCATAGTCGTGCAAGTAGGGTGCAGTATCTGTCCAAAATGAGCCAGAATATAGTTTTTAACTGCTCTGTGCCTCAGTTTCCTTTTCTAAAACATGGATGATAATACTAATGTAAGCAGAGTCAGGATGAGCTCCACCCTGACATCTGGTGGTGAGGTGTGGCAAGTTGTGGAAAAAAACTTCAGGGGCCGATCTCATTTGCATAGGCACACCCACTCCACCTAGAATGAGGCCATAGCTGCCCAAATGGTCACTTTGGCTGCTGTGGGATCCCCAATGTCTCTGTTATTGGGGCAGGAAGAATAAATTGTTATTACCCTGATTATGGGAATCAAGGACAGTGGAATTGTACTTGGCCTTTTGCTATGATGGAGGGACTTGCCATCAACTAAGTAGCACTCGCTAGGCAAGGGACATGGGTTCCAAAACTCTGTGAATTGAGAGAAGTTGGGGATAGGTATTAATACTTGGTGGCATGGGCCCCCTGGGGAGGGCCTTACATGTTAATTGCACTTCCTCCTCTCTCCACTGTGGAATATCAGAGCTAATTTTGATTCCATTAGGAGTCTAGTTACAGGCTGCTGAGCTGAATTCACTTTGGGCCAATGGTGCACCAGCACTGAGGCTCCCCTACTACAAGCTGAAATCACAAAAGAGCTAAACTTACTAAGAGCTGAAATCAGTGAGTGTTGTGTTAAGTAGTGGGGGAGCCTGAAGATATATGGTGGAGCAGTATGCAGGACAGCGAGCAGAGCGGCTTGTGGAGCAGAGCAGTTTGCGGGATGGCTGGTAGAGCAGCTTGTGGAGCAGAGCAGTTTGTTGGATGCCTAGAGCAGCTCATGGGGCGGCTGGCAGAGCGGAGCCCCATGGAGAGGTGGGGTCATCAGCTTTGGACCACGTAAGGTGCCCCTTAAGCCCCCCCACATCTCCACCCAGGTTGGGAGGTAAAACTCTGCAGATAAACTTTTGAACTCTGGGGCTGCCCTGACCAGGGACAGAGACTTTTGGGTCATTGGACTTGTGGGACTTTGGGTGATTTTGGGTTGCTGGACTCAAGAACCAAAGGGAAAGGACATGCCCCAATTTGCTTGGGGTGGCTTTTTTGCTCATGGGTTGTGTTATGAATCCTGTTGGTGGTGTTTCCCCAACATAATGCCACATTGTTTCTCTCTGTTATTAAAAGGCTTTTTGCTACACTCAGACTATGTGCTTGTGAGAGGTTAAGTATTGTCTCTTGGAGGTGCCCAGCGGGGGTGATATATATTTGTCCCAGGTCACTGGGTGGGGGCTCAAGCCGGTTTGCATTGTGTTATTGGAATGGAACCCTGGAAACCCTGGTGAAACACTGGAACGCGTTACCTAGGGAGGTGGTAGAATCTTCTTCCTTAGAGGTTTTTAAGGTCAGGCTTGACAAAGCCCTGGCTGGGATGATTTAACTGGGAATTGGTCCTGCTTTGAGCAGGGGGTTGGACTAGATGACCTTCTGGGGTCCCTTCCAACCCTGATATTCTATGATTCTATGATTCTAACCCCTAGATACTGAACCCGGCCCTTGTTGCTGCCAACTCTGACAGGCAGAAGGGTTACACTAATTTACTGCAGAGGATATCATGTGAGTGTGTTCCTTTGAAAATGTCTGGTTGTATAAATGCAAAGCATTATTATTTTTCCCAACTGGACATGTTTTCCCCCACAAAGTGTGCAGTGAGCTAAGTTATTATTATGTGTTTTGTGACAAGCCCAGTTTCATCATCACTGTAGTCAGCTCAGAATGATAGGTGACTGTGAACAGACCATTGCAATCACATCGTCAGTTCATCACAGGGAACAATGTTACTGAATTGACCTACTTTTCCTGTACACGTATAGAACGCTAATCCTGTTGAGCATTGCTGGAAGGGGACAGGCGCACCAAGGAGCATTCTGAGTTGTACAGATGGCAGCCTTCACTGATGAATGTTACTTTAATTTGTTAGATCTTCTGTTTTCTATAGTGTTAGGAGTGATCTGGGCAAAATTTAATTCACATGATATATTTGGCCCATTCACCAAAGGTTGAATAATAATAATAATTAATGAAAGTGAAAATTAATAAACATTTATCTAGTGACCTTCCATCAAAGACCCCAAAGGACTGGGTAAACTTTACAAACTATGGATATGATTCTTCTAATTTCTTCTTCTTCTTCTTCCCAGTGCGTGCGCAATGTGCCTCAGGTGGCATGTGACTAGGATTCATCACCAAATTTGGTCCGCTGGTTGGATCATTAGCTTCCCCAGCTTGGGCCGTGTATTGACGAGGAGTGTGACATGAACGCTTATCTGTTCCCTTCCCCTCACTTTTCTCACTTATATCAGTGTAGCTCTGTTGAGTTTAGTGGGGTCTGGATTGGCTCATGACTGTGAGTGCCAACCTCAGAGCAGGTAATCAACAAGCAGGCCAGAGACCCCAAACTGGTGGTATGTTCTAAAATTAGATTTCACCAATGCAGTAACAAGTGTTGCAATATAAAGCACCTGAAGCAATATAATCACCTTACCATGGAATCACACAATCCCCTTGGGCATTCCAGTCTATCTTGCCACCCACGCAAGCTGGACCATGTGATAGAGGGTCCTTTACACCAAAAATCACAAAATATATTCAAGTAACTCCCAAAGAACCAGCCACTTACCCCAAGTCATTTGTACTCAGATCTCAAACCAAAGACAAAGCTTGTAGCCAGTCCTGTAATAAATTAACTAAAGATTTAACTAAGAAAATAAATGAGTTATTTACAAGGTTAAAACACAAAATATAAACACGTAAATGAGTTACAGTGTTAGGTTTAAAAAGATAATATAAGCTTCTATAATAACCAATTCTATGTGTCCTTTAGGGCTGTCAAGGTTCCTTCCCCACTCTGAACTCTAGGGTACAGATGTGGGGACCTGCATGAAAGACCCCCTAAGCTTATTCTTACCAGCTTAGATTAAACGCTGCCACCACCAACGTGTCTAACAATAATAACAGGGGAAGTGCCCACTTGGAAACGTCTCCCGCACAAAAATTCCCCCAAGCCCTACACCCCCTTTCCTGGGGAAGGCTTGATAAAAATCCTCACCAATTTGCATAGGTGAACACATACCCAAACCCTTGGATCTTAAGAACAATGAAAAGCAATCAGGTTCTTAAAAGGAGAATTTTAATTAAAAAAAAAAAGAATCACATCTGTAAAATCAGGATGGTAAATACCTTACAGGGTAATCAGATTCAAACCATAGAGAATCCCTCTAGGCAAAACCTTAAGTTACAAAAAGACGCAAAAACAGGAATATACATTCCATTCAGCACAACTTATTTTATCAGCCATTTAAACAAAACAGAATCTAACGCATATCTAACTAGATTGCTTACTGACTTTTTACAGGAGTTCTGAGTTTCTGCATTCCTGCTCTGGTCCCAGCAAAGGATCACACAGACAGAGAGACCCTTTGTTTCCCCACCCCCTCCAGCTTTGAAAGTATCTTGTCTCCTCATTGGTCATTTTGGTCAGGTGCCAGCGAGGTTATCTTAGCTTCTTAACCCTTTACAGGTGAAAGGGTTTTTCCTCTGGCCCGGAGGGATTTAAAGGTGTTTACCCTTCCGTTTATATTTATGACAAGGGCTGACCCATGCCAAGCAGTATGGAGATCTCTTGCTTATGTTTAGGAATCTCTGTCCCTCAGAGTCTGGACAGCACAGACACCACGTTTCTCCTTGTCAGGGATTTTTTATATCCTTTACCCCAGAGAGAGTTAGGAATGCAGTCAACAAGATTTCTGTTCTTTGATGGTATGCAATGCCTCATTTGCATTCAGTGAGCCATCTTGTGTGCAGAATGAGCAGTTCTACCTTAGTTAATGCTCCTTTTCCTATTTGCTGAGTTACACAATTCAGAGGGTTACAATGCACACACTCAATATAACTTCATACCATGGGATACAGATATTATAGGTAAGATTAAAACATGCAGTATCCTACAAGGATTCCATAAAGTCTAAACACTAAACACATTCTTATAACACTGATATCTGTTTTAACTATACTAACCGACAGGTGAGCCAGACTGGTTTCCAACTATGCATTTGTCAGCATTCAATGAGGCCCTGGTCCTTGGCATGAGCTGGGTCCTGATCTGCCAGCATCACAGGGGTTACTCCTGATTTACCTGGTGAGAGGAGATTTATGCTGTCTATATATAGAGCTCAGTTCACTCATCACTGAAATACAACCATCTCCAGGATGGAATAGAGAGCAGTTTAACAGTGCAGAGCTATACCATACAACAGCTTCTACAGATAAAAATGATTCTTTTTTCCAACTAACCATTTTAAGTAGGCAGAATGTAAGGAATATAGTCAAAATACATTATGTGCCTTTTCTTCTTTTATTATAATCCCATAATCTTGAGATGTATTACCTACAAACATTCCCTCATCCCAAAGCCAGGCCAACGGAACATTAATATATGTCATACTCCATAATTTTAATACCTGTATTTGTTTTCTTTAGACATTTTTGTGTTGCTGTAACCCTGAAAACATCTGAAGAGCCATTATAAACTGAAGCATGAAACTTGGTGAAATATCAAATTTAGAAATATTATCACTCCATTTAAATAACTAACCAGAAAGGTACATTTAAAGAAATATGTCTTTTTTGAAAATTTTGATGAATATCTTCTGTTTTTGTAATCTTGTTCTATGTCTGGTTTTAAATGTAATGCTTTTTATGTAAGGATCATTCATAAATATTGAAAATGTAAATATTTTTGAACCGCAGAACAAACTATTCTCTGCCAAGAATTATTAGCCTTCATCAAGTCTAGAAAGTACAGTTTTCTTTTTACTGTGTTTTGTCCTGTTTGAAAACCCAAAATATTCTCTTTCCTAGTAAAAACAAAATTCAGCAAGCTATTGAAAGGAGGATGATGATGTTAGATATGCTTGGGCAAAAATAGCTCTAAAGCAGCACACTTACCATTCCTGTGGATTTTACCTTTGCACTTAAATACAGTAATTCCAATAGCAATTGCTGCATTACATGACACCTGGTAACTTTGTTAATGCTGCTATTCTGCCACAAAAAATCACAGGGCCTTCTCAAAATAAAATGCACATTAGAATGAAAAGGGATTTTCTTATATTTGTTACTTTCTGGCAGTTGTGCTATAGATAGCTATGTTTTCAGTTCTTTAATTCAATTTGTAATTTTTCATTAACTTTTCTTTTCCCTTCTGTGTGTTATTTTTAGCAATAAACTTTAGCATGTTTTGTAATAGTTCAGAAGGTTATATTTGGCCAAGATGTAGCAATAGGTTGAATTCCTGATTCAAATTTGATTTGCCCTCGAATCTGGTCATTTATTCAGACAAATCCTAATAGTCTATCTGTTGCTTTGATTTACTATAGCATCCAGCATGGCAGGACTATCTAGGTGCCTCATCCAAAAAAAAAAAAGAGTTAAAATCAGGTACTTAACATGTTCACTGCCATCTTGTGGCACTGTCATCTCTCCTCTTACTCCTCACTTGTTAACCTTGCTCTAGTAAAACAGCAGGACTTTGAAGTGAAGTTTAATAAATATGAGTAAGTTTTACTGTGCTTTGGCACAAACTCACAACTCAGAGGAAGAGAGCACAGCTGCTAGCTCAGAGTCAGAATGAAGCTCACTAAGTCTTGGTAAGATTCACTTTGAAGTCCTACTGTGGAGCAGCCAGTGAGACAGGGAACGTGCGGAGTAGAGCAGGGGTTCTCAACCTTTTCCTTTCTGAGCTCCCCCGACCCCCAACCATGCTACAAAAACTCCATGGTCCACCTGTGCCACAACAACTGTTTTTCTGCATATAAAAGCCAGGCCAGCACTAGGGTGTAGCAATTAGGACAATTGCCCGGGGTCCCCCACCACAGGGGGCCCCGCAAAGCTTAGTTGCTCAGGCTTCGGCATCAGCCCTGGACAGTGGGGCTTGGGGCCCCAGGCTTCAGACTCATACAGTGGGGCTTCATCTTTCTGCCCAGGTCCCCAGCAAGTCTAATGCTGGTCCTGCTTGGTAGACCCTCTGAGACCAGCTTGCAGCCCCGCAGTGGGACCCGTGCCCCTGTTTGAGAACCACTGGATTAGAGGAGCTATCCCTCTTCAAGCAGGAGGCTTGACCACTGTGCCACTGTAGGAATCTAGCAGCATTGTCCCTTATTCCCTCAAATTATTTATTAATTTAATGTTTGTATTGCCATTACCTGCTTCCATCCCTCCACCCAGATAGGCAATTCCCCATCCATTCCTTCCCATATTTCCTCCTTGATATCCAGCAAAAGAGCAGCTGTTGTTAAAGGCCTGCCCACCACTCAGATGTGAACATGATTCATCAGAGATACCTCTTCCCTATTTCTGCATACATCTCTTATCCACACCTTGACCAGATACAGTATTTGTTTTCCCGGTACAGTACTGGTATCCAGGAGATCTAATTTAGGGCTCAGGTGTACACCTTAAACAATGGGTGACACAGTGATCCTTTGTAACATGGACGAGCAGTTTTGGAGAAGAGGGGGAGAGTTCCCATACAGCATTAGGTGGTCCTTATCCTGGCTGACCGGCATAATAGACCCTGCATGCAGGAGATGGCAGGGGCTGCGGTTACCTAGTTTCTTTGGGAATTAGATGCTGGAAAGAGGATGAGACAGAGAATAGACAGGCCACGGCTTTAATTTGCCAGCTAGCAGAGTTGGCCAGTCACATGAGAAGACTGTGTTCCACTGTTTCATGGGGTGTTCCAAGTAACTGTTCCCCAGCACAACCTGGGAATTCCAGTGGACCACTGTGCCTCTCTGCCCCTGTCACGATGGGCAAAAGAGTAAGTTTTTCAATCATGTTTTCTCAATCAAGTTAGCTTAATGGAATTGTAAAGCTCCCTTATATTTCAGTCTAACACCTATGAAGCCAGGTTAGCTGGCTGTTGTATGGGCTATTGTGAAACCTATGACTGATCGCTTTTATTTTATTGTCACAGTCACACCTCATAATGTATTATCTCACAGTTTGTCTTCACTACACGGCTAAATCAGCACCACTGTGATCGATGCAGTGGCATTGATGTAGTGGGTCTGGTGAAGATGTGATAAGTCAATGGGAGAGCACACTCCCGTCGACTTAATTAATCTACCTCAACGAGAGGCAGAAGAGCATCTCCCGTCGACATAGCACGGTGTAGATATCGTTGTAAGTCGATATAAGTTATGTTGACTTAAGTTACGTAACTAAAGTAGTGTAACTTAGATCGACTTGCAGCATTAGTGTAGACAAGGCCACAGGCACAAGAGCTGTGGGGGCGTGGGGAGATCTAGCTTAGCAGATGTAGCAAAGCAGTAGCATAACTTGCTAAAACCATGTTTCATATGCACTACAAGGTGATCATGGCCAGATGAGTTTTCTATTTTGAGCTCAGTTTCTACTGGGAACAGAGTATATCAAAACAAACACACACAGCCTTTATCCAGGAGAATCCTTGGAGTGAGCTGACATTGTGCCTGCATGACGTCTCTCCCAAGCAGCTATCATTGTATGAATGAATGTGGGGTGATAGGGAGATGCTTATTCTGTCTTTCCCTGTCAGAGGATACAGGACTGGTGGTTTGAGCTACTCTTTTGTTTCAAGGATACCACTATTTCCCCAATAAATGCAGCACACACAAAACCATAAAAAACATGATTTAAATATTTCAATAAAAATGCAAATTATCAGTTTCAGCTGTTGTCAGTAAAAATTGATACAAAAATTTATTATTTTTTACCTTGCCTCTTACTTTGAACAAACAAGTCAAAAACGCTGTTTACCAGACATAAAGATGTCAGGTACGATGGATCTGTCAGCCAGCCATAACCCCCACATGGGACAAGAATAGACGCTGGTAGACACACCCGGCTAATGGGCAAAGAGGTCTGAAAAGGTGTAGTTAGCCAAGAAAAGGGGCAGGGCTAATTCCCACACCAGGGAGCATATCCGCAGCCAGCAAGCAATTGGCATCAGCTGAAAGGAGCACAGTGAGTCAGGCCACTCTGAATCTTGCCCTGTACTGGCAAGAATCATTTGGAACTGGGCATACCACTTGGCTATGTCCATTCACCCAGATGTATGTGGAGCAAAGATAGTTTTTATCCTTTAACTTGCTTTATCACACTTCAGTATTTTACTATTTTGAACAAATCCCTCAGGAATGCGGAACTTTGTGTGACAAGGGCCTTGGCTAACATTTTTGGAAGTGGCCATTGACTTGAGACAACTTGGGCCTCATTTTGACAAGTGCTGACCTCTCCCAGCTGTGAGTTCCTACTAAGCAGGAAAAATGATGACTTTCCCGTCACAAATCTAATTAAACACCCCCTCTTGTGCACTGACCAGGCTGCTGTGAGGAGATCTGATTACTGAATCTCCCATGTGCTTTAAGCCTCCAGAATCTGAACAGACTCCATGCACTGCCCCTAGTTTGGGATCCTTAGGTCCACTCTTGCGGTGCAGATCTTCAATCTGGCATCCATTCCTGAGGGCTTAGACCCCATGGTCCAACTGCCTAGCTCTTGACCCCTCAACCTCCCCTATGGCTTAAGCACAGCCTCTCCCAAACTACAGCAATGTGGGTGCTCTGGGGTCACATGCTAACCCTTCAAGGACATATGACAGGTGTTGCACATAACACAGAGAGACAGACTTTGCACAGGATTCTAAAATGCCAGTGTTCTTTACTTAAGAGTTAAAACACAACATAGTGCCCCTCTTGGGGGACTGTTTAGGTTCCCCCATTTCATCAGACTCCTGCAGCAGCTTCCCTCTTTTTGAGCTGGTGAAAGTGACCAAAGACACCAAATAGATCAGCTCCTGCCTTTTATAACCTTTCAGTCCCTCTGTCTAGTAATTCCCAAATCAGCCTAGTGAGTTGGTTGCCAGGAGACCATCCCCAGACAAATCAGTAAAAAGACAATGAAGAAGACAAAGGGCTGCACATTCAAAATGGAGTTTGCAGTGTGATAATGAGAGAATTATAAATTGTAAGTTGACATATTACCCAAATTCTTATACCACTCCCTGAAAATCAGGTCCAAGTTATCTCAAGTTGGACATCTAAAAAGTGAGGCACACAAGGGCCATTATGCTATCTGGGGATTGCTGGAGCTCAAAAACAGTGCAACCACACAGCTTTCCTGGACATGCTCCTGACCTGCTTCCTCCAATGGAAGCTATGACGTAGAGGTAAATTCACTGGCTCTGTGCTCCCTTGGATTTCCCCATGCTGGGGAATCCACAGCAGCTTTGTGGCGGAAGATCAGGCCCAATATGTACATGTGGTGAGCTGAGGGTTTCTTTTTATCTCTTCAGGTGTGTTCTCATTGTGGACTATCAATTTCAAATGCTGACTGATTTGGTGGCTTACTTCAGTGAGAGACTCTTGATAGTCTTCTCTGCTGATTCAAGCTGCTTACTATCTTTTGCTTATTATCCACCTGCTGACTCCTGCCATAAGAGTAAAGGCACAAACATGATGGTCATTGCTAAGTACTCTTATGGCAGGAGTCAGCCGGTGGGCCTATTATTCATAGGGTTGCAAATTCTTAACGTGTTGCAAATTCTTAACGTGTGAGCACTGTTCAGTCTTGGAAGAAATACTGCGTTGTTTTTAGTTTTGTCATGCAAGTTCTTTTGGGAGGAGCTGTGGCAAGGAGCAAGTGAATTTGTTCTCTGCCTTAATCACTCTAATGAGAGAGATCTTTGGGACTCAGTTCTGAAAGAGGGCGTTCCCTGTATGCTGTCTGTGACCTCCCTCCCCTCTGTTCAAAGACTGGCTGAAAAAGTATAAAATAAAAGAGTTGCACTAAGAATATGCCCAGACTTCATGTCACTGATTTCTGCTCCAACAGGAAGCTGGCCTGCAGGCCCAGACATCTTCTACAGCTTCTCAGAGAGGCAACACAACTATTTAGCAAAAAATAAATTTTTTTCTTCCATATCTATTTTATTGACCACAGTTCTAATTTCATATGCCAAATACACACTCACAAACATTGTTAGCAACACTTAAGATGCTCTGGAGATTTGATTGTGTCAACAAATGGATGTGGAATCAAAGTGACAACTGGATAGTGTCTGATACTGGCAGCATCACAGCAGATCCTGGATGTGACATCAGTCAGTGAGAAAGCCAAATCCTGGACAGAACAGAGGAGTTAGGTCTGTTGCCGGTGAGTATGGGCATAAGTTTCCCCCACAGTATAATTCCATGTATTCTGTAGATATCCAGTAAAACAGTCATTCTTTTTCTCTTCATTAATAAAAAAGTACAAAATGGTAACAATTACTGCAGTAGTCAGAATCAGAGTTTGTGATCAAGACAATGGAGATGCCTAACCTAGTGATTTGAGCAAAGGCCAAGGGATTTAAGGCAAGGAACTTCTGGGTTATAGTCCTTGCTTCTGTGACTGCTTCTGTGTTCTTGGACAAGTCATTTAACCATGTTGCCTCAGTTCCTACCAATGGGCAAATAATTTTAAAAACTATTGAATTATTTGTTTGAAAATGTCACTCCATTTGTAAAATATATTATTTGAGAGTATATTTTTCAGTTCAGTTTATCAGTCTGACTCTGTGGCTCAGGGTATAATTTTTAAAAGTGTTTGTTGATTAATTTTAAAAGGTAATGAATTTTGTCAAATAAATTATTTGCTAAATAATATTCACCTGGCTATATGAATTTCCCCATTATGAAATGTGGATAATGATACTAACCTGCCTCATGGGCGGTTTGTGAAGCCTGATTAGCTAATGTCTGAAAGCTTTATGAGCACTACTTACTATTATTTCATAGAATCACAGAATATCAGGGTTGGAAGGGATCTCAGGAAGTCATCTAGTTCAACCCCCTGCTCAAAGCAGGACCAATCCCCAACTAAATCATCCCAGCCAGGGCTTTGTCAAGCCTGATCTTAAAAACCTCAAAGGAAGGAGATTCCACCACCTCCCTAGGTAACGCATTCCAGTGCTTCACCATCCTATTCTCCTAGTGAAAAAGATTTTCCTAATATCCAACATAAACCTCCCCCACTGCAACTTGAAACCATTGCTCGTCGTTCTGTCATCTGCTACCACTGAGAACAGTCTAGATCCATCCTCTTTGGAACCCCCTTTCAGGTAGTTGAAAGCAGCTATCAAATCCCCCCTCATTCTTCTCTTCCGCAGACTAAACAATCCCAGTTCCCTCAGCCTCTCCTCATAAATCATGTGTTCTTTGTCTATATTCTGGATTACAGAACACAGCAATTCCAATGTGCCAGTCATCAATAAAATCCAACACGTGCCCTCTGTATCTCCTATTTATGCTCCTCCACTACCCAATTAAAATCCCATTAAGCTTCTCACCTATAGTGGCTTTATCCTCAGACCAATGAACAGCAGCTTTTAACCTCCTGCTGCATTTGTATTGTTACAAAAAATTAACAGCATAATTTGCATGTATATCTCATATTTCTTAGCTAATAAGTGTCTCATGAGTTAATGGAGGACAACTATCTACTAGCTACTGACAAATTATCCATAATTCTTCCACTGATCAGTTTTCATTATTGTTTTTAAACAAATATTCTTGAGACATCATACGTTGAAATTGTATTCAGCCTAAGTAATGCATATTCGTAACTTGACCCTCCTTTCTTAACTTTTTGTTGCATCATACTTCCTAAATTTTGTGGAATCATTTAATGGAAAGAATAGTGATACAGAATGCCACTGCAAATCACAGTGTAGGAAGTCTAAAGTTTGAAACATTGTGCTGTTGATCCTGAAAATCCTTGTGGGGGTTGCAGCAGTGCATAAGGGTTTTGTGCTCTGATACAAGTGGGAGTACATGCCTTGAATGGACACAGGTAATGATAAATGCGAGGCTTTGTTCTCCTCACTGCTTGGTATTATGTCTCAAGCCTCCCTTCTTCAAAAGAGGGGACAAAAGAGGGGCAGGCAGTGGCCAGAGAACGAATGTATCCAGCTGTGTACACATTACTTCTTACGTTGGTATAAGTTATGTGTACACATTACCACTTGACAAAAGAGGGGCAGGCAGTGGCCAGAGAACGAATGTATCCAGCTGTGTACACATTACCACTTACGTTGGTATAAGTTATGTCGCTCAGGGGTGTGAATAAGCCACTCCCTGAGCAACGTAAGTTACACTGACCTAAGCGGTGGTGTGGACAGTGCTATATCGATGGGAGAGTTTCTCCTGCCAACATAGCTACTGCCATTTGCGGGGGCTGGAGTAATTAAGTCAATTTAGAACGTCTGCACTCAGTGCTACAGCAGGGCAGCTGCATCGGTGCAATTGCACCACTGTAAGCTCTATAGGGTAGCCACAGCTTGAGGAGACACAGCTGAATCCTCGGCTGTGCTGAGTTTACACAGCTTTTTACCTGTCTTGCCTACATGATTTATCTATTTTACCTACTCTTCTTTTGAGCTATGGTTGGCACTTGTACGTATCTGTTGCAGGTTCATAATGGCTCATTCTTATAGAAGCAATGGACATACGCCTTATGGAAGATCAAGAATTTAGTCAGTATCTGTTCCAAAACTGTTAATACTGACAGGTCTGGTAAACGTTCAGTTTTGCACAGGGGTTGCATTTTTTCTGTGTGACAAGTCAAGTTGGTCTAACATAGGACTGACAGCTGCACCACTTAAAAACCTATCGAACTCTAAAAAATTAAGCTCAAGTCAGATAGTGAGAAGGCAGTTGGGCCCATTCAACCCCTGACCTCTTGACTGAGACTTCAACAAGGGTCTCAGACGTTGTCAGTTGCAAGGCTGGTTTTTGCAACGTGTAAAAAAACCTGTACTGTAGGAACTAGACTGTGTCAATAGGACTTAAGCACATGCTTCAGAGCTTTGTGGAATTGAGCCCACAATGCATCCTCATATTACCTTTGTCTTTGGGGTTCCTGCCGAGCTCTTGTAGGAACTTTAAGCTTCCCCCAACTGGAGGAACCGCCCGGGAGGGCAGTAGTGGAAATAATACCTGCTTTTCCCCAGGGGTGAATCCTCTTTGGGACAGGCAGCATTGAATGTGCAGAGGGGTTCCATATTTACCTCCCTGTATCTCCTGGCGTTCGTCTAGCTCAATGGCTTTCAACCTGTGGTCCATGCACCCCACCCCCGCCAGGGGAGTCCACAGACTATGACTAAGGGGTTCGTGAAAGGTTATTATTACCGTAGAGCAGTGGTTTTCAATTGTGGTCCGCAGACCCCGGAGCTCCGCAGACTACGTCTGAGATTTCCAAAGGGATCTGCACCTCCATTCGAAATATTTTTGGGGTCCGCAAATGAAAAAAGGTTGAAAACCACTGGTCTAGCCTAGTAACTTGGAGGTTTGTACATTTGTACATTAGACTGTAAACTTTTCAGAGAGACTGTCTTTTTAGTATGTGTTTTTACTTTGCCTACCACAATGGGGCCTTAATCTCTGATTGGAGCCCTTGGCTGCTATTGCAGTACAAAACATTAATAATGAATCATAACATCTACAATAGATGGTTCTTAAAATTAAGGTCTGAGTTTAAAACCCTGCTGACATGTTTATTGGCTTGGGTACCATCAGTCTGTTATTACAGTAAAGCAGAAGTGTGACTCTGAGATTAACCTGAAGGTAGAGCTAATGACAGGACAACTGAAAATAACTGCATTCTTTCCACAGGAAAAGCTGGTCAGACAATCTCATGGATGAAAATGAGAAAGACAGGGCAAAGAGGTGAGCCCTTTTTTTCTCTTATAACACTGTTCATTTTGTTGTGTACCTAAGGTTTTATGTTGCTGCAGAAGCTGTTTTTTCCCTCCTAATTAACCAAAAGGGAGAGAAAAATAAAGCCAAATACAACTTGAAAAACTGTTGAATCACAAAGCACTATTATCAGCCATCCTTTAAGAATAAAAGCATGTCAATAGTGCTTCCTCTGAAAAATATCAGCAAGCCAAATACAAGGGTTACTTTTTCACATTACTGCATAGGATCAACCGAGGAACCTACAGAATGCTGTTTCTGCCACAGTACAACTGTCTAGTCCACCATGTGTATAAAATAACACATGTTGTTATATAATCTTTATGACAAACACTTTGTAAAAGAAACACAGATTGTTAATTGAAAATAATGAGGTTTTCTTATTATGTTACTCAGTTTATACATGGGTAATCATCTGATAATGATTTGGGAGAAAAACAAAACAAAAAACGACTAATACTCTCAAATCACCTAATCGCCAAAAATGAATAACATTACAAACATTATTTCAGACCTAAACATAATCTCCTTTCATATGTGCTTGTTATGGTTTGGGTTAAACTCCACTGAAGCTAGGGTAAATGATGGTGCAGCTAAATGCCCCTTTGATTAGTAATAAAACAATAGAAGCCACCACCAAACACACAGATCCACTTGGCAAGACTGAGTCAGAAGCTATGCCATGCAGGGTGAGGGGTTTACCAGGATTGATACAGCAAATGCAGGGGTTAAAGTATTGATTGATGGAGCTATTATTGTGTGTGTCTGTGTTTTTGAGGAAAACCGGAGAAAACACTAGAGAGCAAGGACAGAAAAACCAAGGGCACAATCAGAACAAGCACTGGGAATGTGGTTTTAAGAAAACATAGGCAAGAGTTTAGGGAGAGAAAGAAAAAAAAAAGCTGAGAGAGAGAGAGAGACAGCTTTTGAGCTGAGTGCTGATTGGAAAAGGTGCCTGCTACTGTGAGCAAAGACACTGTCTCATGATTGTTGGATTCCTGCTGTGTTCGGGGAAACAGGTCTTTGTACATTCTTTGTAAATAAACAGTATTGCTTCAAAGAAACATCTGGTTCCATCACCAATTACTGCTCCTAACTGGAACAACCCACAAGACGCTGAATTTTTAGCTAATTGATTGGGTCTAAGTGGTAATGTGCTATTAACTACAGTGGTAAAGTCACAGTTCATACATACACAGGAAATTGCTATTAACACTTTGTAGGGGTTGTCTTTTCAGGTAGGAAATCATTTGTTGCAGTAAAACTCCATAGTAATTGCCTGGCACCAGGAGTGTCACAGAATCTGTTTGCTAGCAACTTTTTTGGAAGTGTGATCAGTACTGCGACCAGCAGTTTAACTGGTGTAGAGGTAGCCTTAGGTTGCATGTACTTTTTTCCTTTGTTCTTTCTAATGAAAGTATTTCCAGTCCAGGCACAACTAGTTGGTCCAGGCTCGTCTCTTTTGATTTTTTTCCTGCTTCTTCCCTTCTGCAGCCTTTTTTCACTAATATAGGTCAGAAAGCTCTTCAGCCATGCTCAACTGTTCTCCTTTGCTTCTTTTCTAATTCATGCATGCTCGAGATACAGAAGCCCACTGTTTGATACAAGGAGCAATGTGCAGACTTAACTGCTGCAAACACTTAGGACTGCAAGGGATGTCTTCTAAGGCAAAGGGCTTATCAAAGTTTTCCCAAAGCCACTGTGCTGACACTCTTCACAAGGGACTTAACGTATGACAGTTGCTAAACATAGTATTATTAATGCATACTACAAAGAAGCACAATATAAGGATGCGCCTAACCATCTGTAAATAATGTAGACCTCTGTGAATGGAGGAGGAGGATGAAGGGAATGGATGCCTCATTCCACATTACATCATGAAAAAGATGTCTTTGGAGATGATCTATTGCAGCTGAAAGTGTGATACAAAGTGTCAAGAATTATAACATTGCTGGAATGCAGGGTTGTTTTTCATGGAGTGGGGAATGAAGCAAAGGGGAGAATAGAGGGAGGAATTCCAGATTTAACTGTCACTACCAGTTCACACACTTAGGTCCAAATTACTTTTATGATGCATGCAAGGCAACCATTTAAAAAGGGGGTTAGTGAGCAACATACACACAGAACAGACATAGGAAAACACATATCTTAAATAGTGGTAGTTGTCATTACCATCTGCTGACATTTTAATGCCTCTTTTTTTTTTTTTTTGTAAGGGGCATTTTTGGTGATGCATAGGGACAAGCCTTTGTTAATATTTACTCAGAATCAAAATTCCATTCAGACAGTGTATCTTTTTCCCATTAGCATATGCCATATTGCTTTGAAGATAACCAGGAGGTACATAACCAGGACTAATGGTATGAATTGTGCAATCAGAATTTGCTTCCTTTAATAGTTTGATATAGCTTATGTCAATGCCCTGCTCTTCAAAAGCTTTCAACACCGCATTGATCTCTATGCTGTTGAACATTCTATGCTGTTGAATGCTGCACTACCTTGTTTGATACTCCCCTTCACATCCCAGTTAAGAAAGGTGTGCAACAAGGAGACACAGTTTCACCGAAACTCTTCACAGCCTGCCTCGAAGTGATAATGGGACAAATGAATTGGAAGGGTGGAATCAACATCAACGGAGAACAGGTAAACCGTCTCAGATTTGTGGACGATATTGGGTTGACCGCCGAAAATGATATCGAGCTACAAAAAATGCTGCAAGAACTCAACACAAAAAGCAGCCAAGTCGGACTGAAAATTTACCCCTCCAAAACGAAATTTATGTAGTCTGATACCTTACCAAAAGTCCAGATAACAACCAAGGGAGAACAAATAGAAGAAGTTGAGCAATATGTCTATTTGGGCCAAGAAATTAACATGCGTCAAGATCAGGAAGGTGAACTTTCGTGAAGAAAGAAAGCAGGTTGGTGTGCATTCAATTCTATCAAGGATGTCCTCTAAGGAAAAATCAAAAAGGCAACACGTGCCAGCTTCTTCAACTCAACAGTCCTGCCAGCAATGTTGTACGGCAGCAAAACATGGGTGCTGATGAAGACAGAGGAGCAGCAACTGTGTGTCACAGAGAGGGCAATGGAAAGAAGAATTCTGGGAATTTCAATACAAGACCGAGTCCCCAGTGAAGTGATCAGACAGCAGAGTGGAGTGCAGGATGTCGTTGTTGAGAGCAGGCATAAAAATACGATGGGCCAGGCATATAACGAGGCTCACTGACAATCGATGGACTGCAGCTGTCGCCGAGTGGTACCCACAGGAACTGAAATGACCACTCAGCCAACCCCCAAAGAGATGGGAAGATTTTATCATGAAAAGACATAGCCGCATATGGAGAAGGAAGGCCAAGATATGAGAAGAATGGAAGATGTGCTGTGATTGGCGCAATCTGTAGGAGGGCTGAAGGACCAATTGATCAAGGTGAAGGGTATGAAATTAAGACAAGGACAACTTCAGCAGAGTATCAGGGATAGTGCCCTAATAGTGATATTTACTAGACTATGGAATAAGCTTCCAAGGGAAGTGTTGGAACCTGCATTGTTCAAGACATTTAAAACTGGACTGAACAAAGCACTAGCAAATATAGAATCCTGCATTGGCAAAGGGATAGATTAGATGACCTAATAAGGTTTTCTGTTTTCTTCTTTTAAGGATCCTACTCTGTTCATTGATTTGGATCTTGGTCGAGTTATTTCCACTACAAAAGTTTTCAGATTTCCTTTGTGAATAAAATGTCAAGGGTTAAAAATAGGTACTTTCTGGTTTCTGTCAAAACATATTTTACTTTCTATGCAAGCAACACTTACTCTATATATGGTTGGGGAGTTTCAGTTTTTGGAGGAATGGGAGCCTTCAAGCTAACATGGGCTGAGGATTGAATTACATGAAAATAAAATGTTGCTGTTCTTTAAATCTTCTTGAATTGTTTGGAAATACGAAGAAGATGGATTCAAATCTTGTCCCGACAATCTTCTGCATGTGTAACAGGAGTAGGCTTAAATCAGTTAGACAGCATCCACCCAAACTTTTGTGTTCAAAGCTGTAAAATAACCAAAGATTGGCTTCTTTCCAGTAAAAAGAAAAGGAGTACTTGTGGCACCTTAGAGACTAACGAATTTATTTGAGCATAAGCTTTCGTGAGCTACAGCTCACTTCATCGGATGCATTCAGTGGAAAATACAGTGGGGAGATTTATATACACAGAGAACATGAAACAATGGGTGTTACCATACACACTGTAACGAGAGTGATCAGGTAAGGTGAATTATTACCAGCAGGAGAGCGGGGGGGAGGGGCAGGGGGAGCCTTTTGTGGTGATAATCAAGGTGGGCCATTTCCAGCAGTTGACAAGAACGTCTGAGGAACAGCGGCGGGGAATAAACATGGGGAAATAGTTTTACTTTGTGTAATGACCCATCCATTCCCAGTCTTTATTCAAGTCCAAGTTAATTGTATCCAGTTTGCAAATTAATTCCAATTCAGCTGTCTCTCGTTGGAGTCTGTTTCTGACGTTTTTTTGTTGTAATATTTGGACTTTTAGGTCTGTAATCAAGTGACCAGAGAGATTGAAGTGTTCTCCGACTGGTTTTTGAATGTTATAATTCTTGATGTCTGATTTGTACACAAAGTAAAACTATTTCCCCATGTTTATTCCCCGCCTCTGTTCCTCAGACATTGTCAACTGCTGGAAATGGCCCACCTTGATTATCACTACAAAAGGCTCTCTCCTCTCCCTCCCTCTTCCCCCCGCCCCCCCCCCCCCCCGCTCTCCTGCTGATAATAGCTCACCTTACCTGATCACTCTCATTACAGTAAAGAGAAAAGAAGGACTTGTGGCACCTTAGAGACTAACAAATGGTGCCACAAGTCCTCCTTTTCTTTTTGCGGATACGGACTAACACGGCTGCTACTCTGAAACCTCTCGTTATAGTGTGTATGGTAACACCCATTGTTTCATATTCTCTGTGTATATAAATCTCCCCATTGTATTTTCCACTGAATGCATCCGATGAAGTGAGCTGTAGGTCACGAAAGCTTATGCTCAAATAAATTTGATAGTCTCTAAGGCGTCACAAGTCCTCCTTTCCTTTTTGTGGATTACAGACCAACACGGCTGCTACTCTGAAACCTTCTTTCCAGTGCATGTCAAAAAGTATTCAGGCCAGAGAGCAAGACAAACAAAAATTACTGCCTCCAGCCCCCACCCCGTCACTGGTAACATATGGAAGCCTCCATTGTCATATCTCTGCTGAAAATGTTTATTTACATATTGGTCCTTGGAGGCAGGGCCGTCCTTACCTGTACGCAAAGTAAGCAGCTGCATAGGGCAACAGGAAATTCGGGGCACCAAATTAAACAATTCTACAGGATGCTTATAAATTGCCATAGTTTTTTTACTTTTTTATCTGACCAACAAATAATTTAGGATACCTAAATGTTTTGATCAGCCCAAAAGTTTGAGCATTATAAATTGTTTTCTGGGCCAACAAAAAGTGTTGTCATATTATTTACCTTGTCTATTTACAATCTTCCTTTACTGAAAGTACCTCAGCATAGAATGCATGAATTTTGAGTACACCTACACACATATGAAAACCTGTGCTCACAAGACAAGCTTTATAATTTGTCTGAAAACAAGGACATGAAATTCCTCCACATCTTGTCCTGCTGCTGGAGTGATAGGGGGAGGACAGAAGAGCCAACATGTGCCCCCTGAGTGAGCCCAGGAATAAGATAATAAAGTCACAGAGCAGAGACTGGAATAAAATCCAGCTCTGTTGTTTCTCATCCTAGCACTCTATCCTTCGGAGCATGCCGCTTTTCAAGATGTCCCAGCAAAGAGGTCACAAAGATGACAGTGAGAAAGGTCAGTTCTTGGTTGCTTATGTAGCTTTGCCTGGTGCCAGCCATTAGTGTTCACACACTGATTCATAGCGAGTTCATTTTCTAAATAACATGTCGCAAGAAGAATATGTAATGATTACTCTTTCTAGGTCCATTCATTATTTTTTTCATACTTATAGGGCGTCACGTAACAAGTCTGAAAAGAAGAGACGTGACCAATTCAATGTTCTCATCAAAGAGCTCAGCTCCATGCTTCCAGGCAACACCCGTAAAATGGACAAAACTACAGTGCTTGAAAAAGTCATTGGCTTCCTGCAGAAACACAATGGTAAAAATTGCTAAACCTATCCATGTACAGTCAAACTGAACCAAATCCTTGTTACCCCAGTGATGGTCAGAGTGGCTCAGGTGGTTAAAAATTTCATATTAAGATTTTTTCCAAGTCATAGTTTATGACGAGAAAACTTAAGGGTACCATGCAACCCAAATCAGCCTCCTCGGCTGCTCCTTGGTACAGGATAGTACTTATCCTACTTGCTCTGTAGTATAATGCCTGTTCAGACCTGATGGGCTTGCTCAAGACTGCCTTTCTTGCTCACAATGCTCCTTTTGGCTGTTGGGCTCAAGTGAATGAAGCTGGTCAGTCCTCCGACGTTCTAAGGCAGAGGATGTATGCCTCCCTAGCTGACTGAATATCAGGCAGCCAGGGAAGAAATGCAAAGGGCACAGAGCTCTGAAATGAACCTGTGAGCTAAGCAGGGGAGGGACTTGTGATCTGCACAAAACAGTGATCAAGCGGGAAAGAGGAAGCTCCCTTCTCCTGACACCAACAGACTTCTGACTGGAGTGGGGAAATATTCTTCTTAGCTTCTCTAAAAGTAGATGTAGGGAGCCAGTCTGTTCTCTCCTGGGGTACTGTGAAAGGGGGCTGTGACTCCTGCACACTGTGGGCCCTAAGTATGAAAAAGAAGCAGCTTCTGAGGATAGGGGATAGAGGAGTTATCATATGAGAAGCTTGCCTGTGTGCCTCGGTATAGAGCTGGTGGGTTTGGAGTGGGGTTGTTTTCCCTGGATAATCCAACCTGCTATTAAGCCAGCATCCAGAGTCGTGTCTCTCCCAGGTCTCAGTTTCTACTTCATCATGCCCGCTACACCTTTTAACAGATGAAAATCCATCAGGGATTCTTTAAAAAAAAAAAAATGGAGAAAGTGAAGGTTCAAGGTTACGAATTTAAATAATTTTCTGTACAGAAAATATCTTAAAGAAAGATCACATGGCATACTTTCTGGCTTTAAAATATTGATCATTGTTTCTCTGGCACTTGGATCCATGTGCCGTCACACCAAGCAGCCTGAAGGGTGGCGAAAGGAGGGGAGCTCAGAACTAATGTGTGTATAATGTAGTACAGTGGGAAATTCTGACATTAAGGCCAAATTTTTAAAATTGGTTTAATAAATTGTATTCACAAATATTTGCTTGCATAAATCTGGGGGACTTCTACCCAATGTGCACAAGCAAATACCAGTTTTTCATTTGCATAGGTGCAATTTTAGTTTGGTTTTAAGGCCATTTGCAAATTTGGCATAGAAGAGCACAATAAAGACAGCTGCTGAGTAGTGATGACAGCCAGAAATTTATTTTAAAATATATCTGAAGGGTGAATGTTTATTCTCATAAAAACGTGTCAGCTCTACCATTATATCTCAATACTGATCTCTAACCATTGCTGTTCCAATCTTTGGAGGCACTCTGTGCAAAAACTATAAATGTGCTGAATTGTACCACTCTTCTGTGATGTGAGTAAACTTTAGAGACAGATCACCTCTTGCTGAAGAAATCCTGAGGTTAGGGTGGAATGCTGCAAATTTTGTCTTGCAGAGTTTTCACCATATTGTTCTACCAGAAGTGTGGGATTTGCCCCCTGCCTCATACCCCATGAAATGGGCAGATGCTTCAGCCCCCACAAATCATAGATCCCTTGAGATCTTGGAAAATGATCTGGAAGTGTTGACCATTCACTTGAAGGCTTTGTGCATGCTCCAAGTTCCTGGCAGGATGGCAATGGCTCTACAACTACACCCCTTTCAGCAGTTTGATTTGTCTTGCGTACCCCAAGTTACAGCTCCCTTAAAAACGACTTGCTTACAAAATCTGACATAGAAATACAAAAGTGTCACAGCACAGTGTTACTGAAAAATTGCTGATGTTCTCATTTTTACCATATAGTTATAAAATAAATCAATTGGAATATAAATATTGCACTTACATTTCAGTGTCTAGTATATAGAGCAGTAGAAACAAGTCCTTGTTTGTCTGAAATTTTAGTTTGCACTGACTTCGCTAGTGCTTTTTATGTAGCCTATTGTAAAACTAGGCAAATATCTAGATGAGTTGATGTACCCCCAGAAGACCTCTGCGTACCCCCAGGGATACATGTACCTCTGGTTTAGAACCACTGCAATAGGGGGAGATCTGCACACAGAGGGTTCCCTTGTGCATGCACATCAGCCTCAAATCAGGAACAAGACTAAGAGCACCAGAATACCTTATCACTTGTAATCTAAGCTAATTTTGACAGTAGGGCACAGTTGCCAACTTTCATGCGGTAAATAAGCACCCTGACTTTCACAATAAGCCAACAATCAAGCTAATCCCATTTCAAAACAAGGCCAAAACAAGCCAATCCCTAAGAACCATAACACTCTATGTGACTAGATCCCCCGGTTTGCAGTCTGGCACTGTGGTGGGCCCTCTGTACACTCCTGACTCTCTCCGCCACTTGCCTCTGCTTGCCTGTTGTCCCTGCCTGCCCCCCTTTGCCCCTGCTTGCTGGGAGCCAATAAAAAAAAGAAGTAACAAGCTACAATAAGAGACAAGCCAAACAAGAAACAAGCTACAAGCCAAAAACTAGCCAACAAGCAACTCTAAACAAGCCCAATTTCTGCATTTTTTCCACGGGTTTGGCATGTTTGCAGCAGGGACTGATTCTCATTTGATAAGGCCTCTTTACACTGCTCAGGCAGTGTATACACAGTTCTGGAACAGTGTAAATGAGCCACATCTCCAGAAGTGACAGTCCTCAAGACCATGTGGAATTCCAGTGACTTCACTAGAACTCCATAGAGGTGAATGGGTCCAACCTCACAGAGCAGCTTGCAGGACTGGGGCCTAGTGAATTAATCTTTGCCATTTTGCTCTCTTTTATTCCTTGGACAATCTTTCCACCTTCTCAGAGTTGAGAGATATGGGTGTAATAAAGAAGCAGATAAAAACTCTTACATCATGACACCAACATAATTAAGTCACAAATGTCAAAATAATTGAGGAAAGAATTATAGTTAATCTGTAATTGCAGTGATGGTTCTCTTTTAATTAAATATTGCCATAGACAAAGTTATTTCATGCAAGAGGGCACAATTGGGACATCTGAAAGTTTCATTATATCTGTTATTCTTTTACAGCTTCTTTCATAATTGTATATACCTATTTAAAATCTGACAGTAATGATATATCTTTCTTTTTATCTGCCCAAGGCAGGGTAAAAGAAGATGTTAATATGCACACTTTAAAAAATCCACTAAAGAACAACCACATAAGTGTAATAATAAGCGTAAATGGAGTAGCTGATAGCACCAATAATTTACTCAAAAAAGGCATTTTACTTTATTTTACCTGATTGTTCTCTGTTTAGTAAACAGCCTATGATTGTATATAGAAGTTGGACTGAATTGCTATTGGTTTTGTACTCTTTAAGAAAGAAAGAAAGAAAGAAAGAAAGAAAGAAAGAAAGAAAGAAAGAAAGAAAGATACTTTTCAGACAAAAATCCATTATTTAAAAGTTTAAATCAACAGTAGATATGCAACATACTACAAAACAAAGAATTCAGTTTAAAAACATTTCTTTATCCCCATTGTATATGATGGTTTTATTTGTTGTATTCAATAGTATTTTCTCTTACATTTGGCTTTTTAAACCAATCATTTATAATTAATTAATTACAATTAATCAGTTATAACAGAAAAGCAGATCAATTTTCAGATTTCCTGCTTACTAAACAGTCTCTTTCTATTAATCCAAGGAAGCTTGGCAAAATTCAAATAATTCTTCCAGAAATTGATTTTTCAAATATGCCATTTTTGCCATGCTAGTATCTACTGTAAAATATTCTGCATTTTGCAGGGTACATAATAAAGAGTTGATTGGAGCTGATCCTTTTTTTCTCAGCCATCTGCTGAACATTCTGGGCCGGTAAAGCCACTGCATTGTGATATCAAGACAACCCCAGCAATGCTGAAAAAGTTAATTTAGTGGGAAACAGACTGCTGCAGCTCCACTGATAAAAGCACTAACCTGTGCTTGTGTGGGTGCTTTGATTTACTTCCATGAGACACTTCACGCAGACAGTATTATAGGTTTACTGCCTTTTAAATCATTCAGCCATTTTTATTTTTGTGGTCAGTCTCTTGAAACAGAGAGAACGTGGCATTAAGTGCTCTGTAAATGTTGACAGATTAGGTTAATCAGAGTAGAGTAGAGAGGACACATTTATCCTCTACCCGACCACCAGTGTTAGCGCTCAAGTGTACTTTTATTAGAGCTGGGTGAATACTGAACAGATTATTAGGCAAATATGTATAAAATTTTGAGAAATGTATCAAATAATTTATCTGACAAATACATCCTTACATTACTTAGGCACCAAGGTCCATAATGTACCAATACTAATTGGAAATGTTATTTGAAATAAATTATTCATCAAATATGATTCAATCAGCTCTCATTTGGGTTCAGTCTTAACTACAGAGCCATGATTTATAATTATCATACACTGGCACTTCTCCAAGTGAAAACTTACAAAGGACGAATGCCCTAGGAGTGTTTATTGGACGGTGCTTCCATGTGACAGAACAGAATGCCACCATCAAACCACCAGACAGGTTCACAGTCAGATTTTTATTTTAAAGGATAGGAGATTGCATTTTCCAACTGTTTTTTGTGAGTGAAGCTCTGGTTTGCTTCCCCATCCTCTGGCCTGCACTGCACTGTGGAGCTGGCTGGAGATGGTGTGAGGAGAGAAGGATGTTCCATCACAAGAGATGCTGTTGTAAATTGTACATTCCACCTGTGCACCAAGCAACTGGGGGAGCGATTGTGGTTTCTAAGGCACAGTCATCCAGCTTCCTCAAGGATGCTTTTTCACTGCCCCTACTCGGCGTTGTGGCTGTAGGCCAAAATCTAGCCCTTGGTCATTCCCATCCTAAGTCTGAAACTCGGTAAACTACATATTTGATATATGCTAATCCTCATGCGATTTTGCTTTTTTTTTTTAATTCAAAATTCACCTAGGTAACACACTGATTGAAAACAATGGCCATTTGACTGCAAACTCCTATTGAAGACAATGGGGTTTGGCTGAATAAAAACTGAGTAAGGACCTCCGGACGTGGCCCAATGAGGAGATTATCCATATTCTTGCACTGCATGCATGTCCAGTGCTTGAAAATCTCTATTCATTTCAAGTTATATAAAATATTTACATCCCTTAGCAGCAATTTGTATATAGTTTTGCAAAATATACTTTTCTTTGGATTTTTTAAAAAAAATTGTAATGTTGTTATTTGTTTAGAAGTCTCAGCACAGACAGAAATTTGTGAAATTCAGCAAGACTGGAAGCCTTCGTTTCTCAGCAATGAAGAATTCACCCAGCTGATGTTGGAGGTAAAAATGCATATAATTTTGCTATGGATGTGCACATTGTTCTAGAGCAACAATATGTCTGTGATCCCAAAAAGAGAAGAACTTTAGATTTTATTGTACTTGACCATAAAGCAGAGCCACCATGAAACAAAAAGACTGGAAACCAATATGTGTTCCATTCCATGCTTGGACACTGCAGTAACCGAAGTACTGCAGTCAATAAAAATCCATTTTTAAAAATGGAAGAGACACACATTAAATGTAATACATAAAATAAATTCAAATTATGATATACATTTTATTGCTACAAATATAAGATAGGGAAAGGGAAAGCTTGCCATATCTCCTTTTTTGTATATATATTATTATTATTTTATTTAACATTTATACTGCATTGGCACCTAAAGGTCATCCATGCCAAAACCCTATTGTGCTAGGTATTATACAAACATAAAAAATGACAGCCCTTGTTGACTTGACACCATTAACACTGGCAGTGCAATCATTTCCAAAGTTCCTATCAAAGACATCTTTATTATAATAGGGAGCAGAAGCACTTTGCAATTATATTGTATTAAATCACATTTAAATTATACCATAGGAGTTTCTAAAACTAGCAGAGATTTTTAGGGAAATGACTCAGTGATGTTTGTGTAGGTTTGATATGAAATCCAAATGAGCTGCCAAAATGTAATTTTCTATCTTGTAAATAACTACAACTTTGTTAATTGTCTTTTCTGCTACTAAAAATGTAAAGGTTATTTGGTTTCGGAGTGTCATTTAATAACATGTTTTCACTGCTTATTTGTTTTCTCTACTGTGATTTATGAACATTAGTATGAAGAAAAAAGTGTGAATGGACATGATTCACTGTATGGGTGCAGGGAGATGCAAATAGTCAGCAGGAGCAACTTTCCTATGCTGGGAGTGGATAGCTGTAAATTCTCTCGGAGGCTCCACTATTTGGTCACCATTACCTTTTAGTTTTTCATGATAAGTTTTCTTCTTGTTAAATATTTAACTTTCCTTTCTGTTAATGCTCATGCTTTGACGCAAATGGAAATAATTAACTAATAGTTTTGTTTGATACAGCTGTTAGTTTGCATCTATTGTATCTGTCTTTCATTTTTCTATGGCACTTGTGAATGTTGCAAGCGAGTTTTTAAGAGACACTTCATTTGCACTTGCCTGACATAATTGTAGATTCTCATTTCAGTGCACAGGAATTTACACACATGACTCCCTTCACATTGAATTAAAAATATTCCCTTGAGGTGGAAACAAATGAATGGGCAAATGACTTGGGTTCTTCTTTGAGTGCTCGTCCCTGTGGGTATTCTCTGTGGGTTGGAATGCACTCCGTGTGCCTGAGACCAGAAGATTTTTCAGTAGTAGGGTCCACCAGTCCGTGCCTGCACCCTTCCCCACCTTCTGCTTTAAACTGAGGGTACAAAGGGTGCTGCGGACCAACCACCTCTCCAGTTCCTTTCTACCACTTGTGGTCTGAGAGAGAACCCCTCAGTGTTTGCAGCTTTTTGCTAGTGTTCCCACTCAAACTTTCTTGTATTGTAATTCGGTTTTCTTTTTTCTTAGATACAGTGGATGCCACTTGATACCAACTCTGATATCAACACTTCCAGTTCATAGCAACATTTTGCCAGGAACTATTCCCATCCCATCAACTTCATTGTTAACAGGATTTGGATATTGGCAGTGACATGTCACTTATTGAGAACTTCTTTTAGAAGAAAGGCCCTGACTGCAGGCAGGTTTGTGAGGCTGGAGCCAGAGAAGGAAGGGCTGGGACATGCCTTCCTTGGCTGCAGCCCCACAAACCTGCCTGCACTCAGGGACCACACAGGAGGTAAGGGGATGGGGGCCCCACATCTCTGCCCAGTGAGGGAGCCCCTGCTGGAGTACTGATGCTGCAGGCTGGGTCGGGAGGCTGTGGGAAAAGGAAGGGGCTACAGTCCAGATGCCAGGGTTTTCAGCTGGGAGCTCGCAGAACTGCATGGTACCTCTCAATGCTGCTGCCCTGCTCTCAGCTTCCCCTCCTCCTGGAAAGCCCTGGCATCCAGACTGCCGCCCCCTCTCCCCACAGCATGCCTGCAGGCAGGTTGGTGGGGCTGCAGCGAGGGAAGGCACGTCATTGCCAATATCTGACACCCCCAGCCCCATGGAAGAGGAACTCCCACTGTGCAGGGTGGGTTCACTGTCCAGCCAACCCCCTCTTTGGGACCCCCCGCCCCTCCTAACTGGGCTGGGATTAGGCTTGTGGTGCCAGGGCAGAGAGTGTTGCTGCAATTGGTTGGTACCATTTCAGGGTACCTTCACTCTGAGGCTACATTCGCCCTGGTCCAGGCTGCCAAGGAGCACAACAAACTGCTCCAACCTACGCCCACCCCTTCAGACCAGGATGACAAGAGACTATATCTCTTCAGTAGGAAAAACAAATTTCAGCCAGGCCCCAATTCCGGGCCATCCTTGACTAAGGGGAATTGTTGCCAGACCATCTCATCAAGCGTCGCTGGATGCAGCGGAGACGGTTTTCCATTCCATGGCGACTTCAGTCATCATGAGATACATGTCTGCAATCCTCGGGGTTCCCCAAGGAGGTCCAGCAGCAGTAGAAGATCTCCCCTTCTAGGGTAACAACCTGTTTAGCCAGAAAACAGATGAGTCACTTCATTCCCTTAAGAACTGTCACACACCACTCTGCTCCTTGGGGAACTGTACCCTGGCACCCCAAAGGAAATATTCCCAGCTGCCTCCTCTGTCCTGGCCCTCTGTCCTTCTGTCATCCAAGGGTTTGTGAGCCTCCTTGGAAACATCAAAGGGCGCAAAGTAGCAGGCAAATGTACCACCATCACCACCCTCTCTTTAGTCCCAGACTTCCACCAGCAAAGGATGGTTGAGAATCACCAACAAGTCTTTGCACTGCCCTTTCTCTGCACTCCCCTTACCCCACACTCTTTGAGGGCTGCTTGGCCTCTTTCCTCCTGATGTGGCATCACATCATGTTGGATAAATGGGTCCTCAATAGCTTCTCGACTGGCGACACTATCAAATTCCTGTCTTCTCTTCTCCAAAATCCCATCCCCTGTCCTTCTTCAGGGACCCTTCTCACAAGAGGACTCACACATGGGAGGAGTTTCAGAGTAACAGCCGTGTTAGTCTGTATTCGCAAAAAGAAAAGGAGTACTTGTGGCACCTTAGAGACTAACCAATTTATTTGAGCATGAGCTTTCGTGAGCTACAGCTCACTTCAAAGTCTGCTGCAGTTTCCACGGTATGCATCCGATGAAGTGAGCTGTAGCTCACGAAAGCTCATGTTCAAATAAATTGGTTAGTCTCTAAGGTGCCACAAGTACTCCTTTTCTTTTTACATGGGAGAAGGACTCCCAAATCCAGTTAGATAGAGCCTGTGCCTCCTCAACTCAGGAGGAAGGGTTTTTACTCCAGATATTTAATCATCCCCAAAAAGGCTGGAGACCCATCCTACACCTCAGACAGCTAAATGTCTTTGTGTGCCCATTTGACATTCAGGATGACCACCTTGATCTTAATAATCCCCTCCCTACAGAAAGGCGACTGGTTTGCAGCCCTCAATTTGAAGGATGCCTACTTTCATATAGACATTCATCCAGGACACAGAAGATTCCTGCATTCCACGCTGAGCGTCAAGCACTTTCAATTCAGAATTCTTTCCTTCGGCATCTCAACAGCCACAGGAGGTTTCACAAAGGCACTCTCCATGGTAGCAGCAAGTCTGAGTCTTTAAGACAGCCCAATATTTCCTTACCTTGATGATTGGCTGCTCGCAAGTCAGTCGTATCAGAAGGCGCAGATGGCGGTCCTCTCCTTATGCAATCGCTTTTACGCCTCGGGACTTCAGGTAAATCTAGAAAGGTCCACTTCAGGCCCCACACAAGTTTTAGAATTTAACAGGGTGAATCTGATCTCGATTTTGGGCCAGGCATACTTAAGTCAGGATACATTCCTCACAATGAGGGATCTAACTTCAACTCATCCCCTTGACAGCAGTCTGATCCTGCCTGGTCCTTCTAGGCCATGTGAATTCCTGCATCTACATCAGTGATTCTCAACCAGGAGTCTGGGGCCCTATGGAGGACCGTGAGTAGGTTCAGGGAGTCCACCAAGCAGAGCTGGCATTTGATTTGTTTGGGCCCAGGGCAGAAATCATGGAATCATAGAATATCAGGGTTGGAAGGGACCTCAGGAGTTCATCTAGTCCAACCCCCTGCTCAAAACAGGACCTAATCCCCTGTTAGCCGATGGCCAAGGATGTTTGGTGAGGTGCCAGCTATGCCCGTTTTATACCATCCGTGACTTTAACCGCTAGGACGCACTGTCCCTTCGCGGCGGGCAGCCCGGGCTAGGCTGACGGATGCCCCAAGGTCCTAAACACCCGTGACTTTAACTGCTAGAGCTCAGAGCTCTTTCGCAGTGGGCAGTCAGGATTGACTTGACAGGCGCCCCAAGAGTTTGCCCCGTGGAGGCAGCACAACTCAACGCTAGGCTCTTAGTACTCTCACCTAATGGCCAGGCTTTAGAGCCAAAACGGCTGAGGTTCTTTAATTGTGTTGGCTGCTTTACAGTAAACCAGAGAAACAAGTCAGGCTTATGCACAAATGGTTACCAAAATTTATTAAACTAGATTCTAATCATGTGGTCACAAAATTGCTAGTGCCTACTTATTTAAATGTAGAGATGTTACACACACAAACAAGTTACAAAACTGAAGCCACAATCCCAAAGAAAGAAAACAAAGTATAGAGCTCTATTTCAAAATATGTGTACACTAAAGATAGGAGATCAGGTGTGGGTGCTTCTTACCCTCCTTGCATCTCTCGATTCCAGCGGTGCCAAGCCAGGATTGGTCACTCAATTCCGCAGAAAGACGAATAAGGGACAAGGCTTAGGGACCCTCTTAGCTGCAGAAGCCTTGGGAGGCTGTCACTTATCTGACCAGCAGATAGATAGTGAAAAGCACTCAAAAATCATGGTGCTGTAGGTCCCATACTTATACCTCTGTACTCCTTTATTCTCCTTCTCCTTTCTTATGCCAAATTGGGGCTGGTCTGTCTGGGCGACGCCAGCTCTCGCAAGAATAGTTTACACTTGCAAGGGAGAGAAACAATAAGTTTCGACTACTGGACATTCCTTTTATTAGGGTAAATATTTTCCCACCTAGGATGTTGGGGTGTGTGCATCACGCTATTTAGTAGGGGCTAAGAGCCATGTCTGTCACAGCTTCTCTGTCTGCTGTGAGCCTAATCGTTGTATATGTTCCCAGAGGCACATTGTAGCAGCACACCTGTGCTTCTCACAGCTTCAAAGGCTGTGCTGGAATTGATGTTAAGTGCCCTGTTGTTTTGGCTCCCTTGTGTTCCCAGCAATGCTGGTCTGAGAGTGGTGGGGGGGTGGATGTCTGGCTACATTCCCACATAAATCATCCCAGCCAGGACTTTCTGAAGCCTGACGTTAAAAACCTCTAAGGAAGGAGATTCCACCACCTCCCTAGGTAACCCATTCCAGTGCTTCACCACCCTCCTAGTGAAAACGTTTTTCCTAATATCCAACCTAAACCTCCCCCACTGTAACTTGAGACCATTACTCCTTGCTCTGTCGTCTGGTACCATTGAGAACAGTCTAGATCCATCCTCTTTGGAACCCCCTTTCAGGTAGTTGAAAGCAGCTATCAAATCCCCTCCCTATTACGTCCCTCGATCTGCTGGCAATGCTCCTACTTATACAGCCCAAAATGCCAAAATGGTAGCCTTCTTGGCAACAAGGGCACACTCTTGACTCATATCCAGTTTCTCATCCACTGTAACCCCTAGGTTCTTTTCTGCAGAACTGCAGCCTAGCCATTCAGTCCCTAGTCTGTAGAAGTGCATGGAGTTCTTCCATCCTAAGTGCAGGAGTCTGCACTTGTCGTTGTTGAACCTCATCAGATTTCTTTTGGCCCAATCCTCTAATTTGTCTAGGGCCCTCTGTATCCTATCCCTACCCTCCAGCGTATGTACCACTCCTCCCAGTTTAGTGTCATCTGCAAACTTGCTGAGGGTGCAATCCATGCCATCCTCCAGATCATTAATGAAGATATTGAACAAAACCAACCGCAGGACCAACCCTTGGGGCACTCCACTTGATACTGGCTGCCAACTAGACATGGAGCCATTGATGGCTACCCTTTGAGTCTGATGAGCTAGCAAGCTTTCTATCCACCTTATAATCCATTCATCCAGCCCATACTTCTTTAACTTGCTGGCAAGAATACTGTGGAAGACCGTATCAAAAGTTTTGCTAAAGTCAAGGCATAACTTTTCCCTCATCCACAGAGCCAGTTATCTCATCATTGAAGGGTATTAGGTTAGTCAGGCTTCACTTGCCCTTGGTGAATCCATTCTGACTGTTCCTGATCACTTTCCTCTCCTCGAAGTGCTTCAAAATTGATTCCTTGAGGACCTGATCCATGAAAGCCAAAGCCCCACCACTTGGGGCTGATATCTGGGGCCCCGAGGTCCATCACCCAGGGCTGAAGCCTAAGCCTGAGCAGTTTAGCTTCACGCAGCCTCCTGTGACGTGGAACCCCAGGCAGTTGCTCTGCTTGCTACCCCCTAACACTGGCCCTGGCTTTTATATCCAGAGAAACAGTTGTTGTGGCACAGTTGGGCCATGGAGTTTGGATCACATGTTGAGGGGGGCCTCAGAAAGAAAAAGGTTGAGAACCCCTGATCTACCTGATACCTTTCTCAAGTCTGTACCTCTGGTGCCTTCAGGCATGTTTGTGGATGGTTTACACTCCAAGTAGGGACACCCTTGACAAATGAGTCTTGCTTCCTCAGAATATCCTAATGTCATTCACCTGGTGGGAAATCAAAGACACTGTCTGCATAGGGGTTCCTTTATTCCCCTACCCCCCCAAAAGACATTAATTATGGGTGCCTCCATGCTTGACTGAGAAACTAATCTGGATGACCATCTAGCCCAGGGCTCCTGCACTTTACAATAAACCAAACAGCATAACAATCTTTTCAAGCTTTGGACAGTGCACAATGCTTGCGAGAGGTTTCTTCCCTTCATCTGTATTGCACATGTTGAAGTCATGTCAGACAATGTGACTACAATATTTTATATAAACAAACAAGGAAGAGTGAAGTCTGCCCCACTCTGCATGGAAGCAATCAAACTCTGGAACTGGTCCATCCAGCATCAGATCCCCATCTCAGCAGTGCACCTACTGGCAGTAATGAATGCCTTGGCAGACAGCCTCTGCAGGCTTTTTCCACAAAGATCACAAGTGGGAGATCCACCCTTTAGCCATGCAGTACTTCTGGTAGTGGAGCTCTCTCCATCCTGGGATGTCTTTGTGACCCAAGCGACCAAGAAAGTGTCTAGCATAATGCTCCTAAGCTGCCCACAGGCATAATTCCAGAGGGATTCCTTCTTATAGTGATTGGACCCACCAAAGTACGTCTTCCCTCCCATTCCCTTATTCCCTGGTGTCCTCAGGAAGATCAAGCAGGATGAGACAACAGTAATCCTGTTAGCACCTTGCTGGCCAAGAAAACTTTGTTAGTCTCTAAGTTGCCACAAGTACTCCTTTTCTTTTTAAGAAAACTTTGGTTCACCACCATCCCATAAGGTGGCCTCTCGCCCAGGCATACACTTGCAACCGGAGCACGGGGAGGTGCCTTGCACAAGCACAGGCCAACAGACACTGCTACTGAAATATCTTCTAGTCTGAGGTACAAGGAGTGCATGCGCACTCACAATGAATATCCATTGGGACCACACATCTTGAAGAATTCCAGTTAGTACAAGATAAGTAACCTTCCTTTTTTGCAGACTTTTCTTGTATGGTAGTTACCAATAGAAGATAGCACTATGATTCTTCATGAGCCAGTGCTTAGTAGATATTCGGAGGTCCTGTTAAACTGTTCGCTCTCTCGCTCTCTCTCGCTCTCTCTCTCACCCAAACAAGTTCTAACTTACTGATGTTTGGACAAGATTCTGTTTAAAAATATTCTTTGACCAGCTATAAAAGCTTGCTTTTTGCAAGCAATGGCTCAAAAAAGCCCAAAATATCTTTGACTGCAGTGAAATGGTTGCTGTCTTGATAATGACCTGATCCTGCACCACTCTTGAGAGCATGAAAACAAAAGCTGCTAAAGTGGGACTTTGAAACAGTACACAGAAGATCAAGACCATGGAGATAGGAGAGAACGCTATCAACACTGGCAGATGTGAAATTGAAGGCGAAGAGTAGGAAAGAGTTGATGACTTAGTCAATCTTGGAAGTACAATATTTGCCAAGGGCCAGCTCACTAAAGAAATGAAGGCAAGAAACAGTAAAGCCAGAAGTTCATTTTCCTGTTTGTCAATCAGCTGGAAGAGTAAGAAGATGTATCTTAGGGTATGTCTACACTATGGAATAAGGTCGAATTTATAGAAGTCAGTTTTTTAGAAATTGGTTTTATATATTCGAGTGTATGTGTCCCAACAGAAAATTATCTAAGTGCATTAAGTGCATTAACTCGGCGGAGTGCTTCCACAGTACCGAGGCTAGAGTCGACTTCCAGAGCGTTGCACTGTGGGTAGCTATCCCACAGTTCCCGCAGTCTCCGCTGCCCATTGGAATTCTGGGTTGAGATCCCAATGCCTGATGGGGCTAAAACATTGTCGCGGGTGGTTCTGGGTACATATCGTCAGGCCCCCATTCCCTCCCTCCCTCCGTGAAAGCAAGGGCAGACAATCATTTCGCGCCTTTTTTCCTGAGTTACCTGTGCAGACGCCATACCAAGGCAAGCATGGAGCCTGCTCAGGTAACCGTCACTGTATGTCTCCTGGGTGCTGGCAGACGTGGTACGGCATTGCTACACAGTAGCAGCAACCCATTGCCTTCTGGCAGCAGACGGTGCAATACGACTGGTATTCGTCATCGTCGTGTCCGAGGTGCTCCTGGCCACATCGGCCACGAGCGCCTGGGCAGACATGGGCGCAGGGACTAAATTTGGAGTGACTTGACCAGGTCATTCTCTTTAGTCCTGCAGTCAGTCCTATTGAATCGTCTTAAGGTGAGCAAGCAGGCAATACGGATTGCTAGCAGTCCTATTGCATCATCTTCTGCCAAGCAGCCATGAGATGTGGATGGGATGCAGTCCTTCTGCACCGTCTGCTGCCAGCCAAAGATGTAAAAGATAGATGGAGTGGATCAAAACAAGAAATAGACCAGATTTGTTTTGTACTCATTTGCCTCCTCCCCCGTCTAGGGGACTCATTCCTCTAGATCACACTGCAGTCACTCACAGAGAAGGTGCAGTGACGTAAATCTAGTCATGTATCAATCAGAGGCCAGGCTAACCTCCTTGTTCCAATAAGAACGATAACTTAGGTGCACCATTTCCTATTGGAACCCTCCGTGAAGTCCTGCCTGAAATACTCCTTGATGTAAAGACACCCCCTTTGTTGATTTTAATTCCCTGAAGCCAACCCTGTAAGCTGTGTCGTCAGTCGCCCCTGCCGCCGTCAGAGCAACAGCAGACAATCGTTCCGTGCCTTTTTTCTGTGCGGACGCCATACCAAGGCAAGCATGGAGGCTGCTCAGCTCACTTTGGCAATTAGGAGCACATTAAACACCACACGCATTATCCAGCAGTATATGCAGCACCAGAACCTGGCAAAGCAATACCGGGTGAGGAGGCGACGTCAGCGCGGTCATGTGAGTGATCAGGACATGGACACAGATTTCTCTGAAAGCCTGGGCCCTGCCAATGCATGCATCATGGTGCTAATGGGGCAGGTTCATGCTGTGGAACACCGATTCTGGGCTCAGGAAACAAGCACAGACTGGTGGGACCGCATAGTGTTGCAGGTCTGGGACGATTCCCAGTGGCTGCGAAACTTTCGCATGCGTAAGGGCACTTTCATGGAACTTTGTGACTTGCTTTCCCCTGCCATGAAGCGCATGATTACCAAGATGAGAGCAGCTCTCACAGTTGAGAAGCGAGTGGCGATAGCCCTGTGGAAGCTTGCAACGCCAGACAGCTACCGGTCAGTTGGGAATCAATTTGGAGTGGGCAAATCTACTGTGGGGGCTGCTGTGATGTAAGTAGCCCACTCAATCAAAGATCTGCTGATATCAAGGGTAGTGACCCTGGGAAATGTGCAGATCACAGTGGATGGCTTTGCTGCAATGGGATTCCCTAACTGTGGTGGGGCCATAGACAGAACCCATAACCCTGTCTTGGCACCGGAGCACCAAGCCGCCGAGTACATAAACCGCAAGGGGTACTTTTCAATAGTGCTGCAATCTCTGGTGGATCACAAGGGACGTTTCACCAACATCAACGTGGGATGGCCGGGAAAGGTGCATGATGCTCGCATCTTCAGGAACTCTGGTCTGTTTCAAAAGCTGCAGGAAGGGACTTTCTTCCCAGACCAGAAAATAACTGTTGGGGATGTTGAAATGCCTATATGTATCCTTGGGGACCCAGCCTACCCCTTAATGCCATGGCTCATGAAGCCGTACACAGGCAGCCTGGACAGTAGTCAGGAGCTGTTCAACTACAGGCTGAGCAAGTGCAGAATGGTGGTAGAATGTGCATTTGGACATTTAAAGGCGCGCTGGCGCAGTTTACTGACTCGCTTAGACCTCAGCGAAACCAATATTCCCACTGTTATTACTGCTTGCTGTGCGCTCCACAGTATCTGTGAGAGTAAGGGGGAGACGCTTTTGGCGGGGTGGAAAGGTTGAGGCAAATCGCCTGGCTACTGGTTACGCGCAGCCAGAAACCAGGGCGGTTACAAGAGCACAGGAGGGCGCGGTACACATCAGAGAAGCTTTGAAAACCAGTTTCATGACTGGCCAGGCTACGGTGTGAAAGTTCTGTTTGTTTCTCCTTGATGAAACCCCCCGCCCCTTGGTTCACTCTACTTCCCTGTTAGCTAACCACCCTCCTCTCCTCCCTTCAATCACCGCTTGCAGAGGCAATAAAGTCATTGTTGCTTCACATTCATGCATTCTTTATTTATTCATCACACAAATAGGGGGATGACTACCAACGTAGCCCAGGAGGAGTGGTGGAGGAGGGAAGGAAAATGCCACACAGCACTTTAAAAGTTTACAACTTTAAAATTTATTGAATGCCAGCCTTCTTTTTTTGGGGAATCCTCTGTGGCGGAGTGGCTAGTTGGCCGGTGGCCCCCCCACCACGTTCTTGGGCGTCTGGGTGTGGAGGCTATGGAACTTGGGGAGGAGGGCGGTTGGTTACACAGGGGCTGTAGTGGCAGTCTGTGCTCCAGCTGCCTTTGCTGCAGCTCAACCATACACTGGAGCATACTGGTTTGGTCCTCCAGCAGCCTCAGCATTGAATCCTGCCTCCTCTCATCACGCTGCCGCCACATTTGAGCTTCAGCCCTGTCTTCAGCCCGCCACTTACTCTCTTCAGCCCTGCCACTTACTCTCTTCAGCCCGCCACCTCTCCTCCCGGTCATTTTGTGCTTTCCTGCACTCTGACATTATTTGCCTGCACGCATTCATCTGTGCTCTGTCAGTGTGGGAGGACAGCATGAGCTCGGAGAACATTTCATCTCGAGTGCGTTTTTTTTTTCTTTCTAAGCTTCACTAGCCTCTGGGAAGGAGAAGATCCTGTGATCATTGAAACACATGCAGCTGGTGGAGGAAAAAAAAGGGACAGTGGTATTTAAAAAGACACATTTTATAAAACCGTGGCTACACTCTTTCAGGGTAAACCTTGCTGTTAACATTACGTACATAGCACATGTGCTTTCGTTTCAAGGTCGCATTTTTCCTCCCCCCACCGCGTGGCTACCCCGTGCACCCTCCCCGTGGCTAACAGCGGGGAACATTTCTGTTCAGCCACAGGCAAACAGCCCAACAGGAATGGGCTCCTCTGAGTGTCCCCTGAAAAAAAGCACTCTATTTCAACCAGGTGACCATGAATTATATCTCACTCTCCTGAGGATAACACAGAGAGATAAAGAACGGATGTTGTTTGAATGCCAGCAAACATACACTGCAATGCTTTGTTGTACAATGGTTCCCGAGTACGTGTTACTGGCCTAGAGTGGTAAAGTGTCCTACCATGAAGGATGCGATAAGGCTGCCCTCCCCAGAAACCTTTTGCAAAGGCTTTGGGAGTACATCCAGGAGAGCCGCGAATGCCGGGGCAAAGTAATCCTTTCACATGCTTGCTTTTAAACCATGTGTAGTATTTTAAAAGGTACACTCACCGGAGGTCCCTTCTCTGCCTGCCGGGTCCAGGAAGCAGCCTTGGGTGGGTTCAGGGGGTACTGGCTCCAGGTCCAGGGTGAGAAACAGTTCCTGGCTGTCGGGAAAACTGGTTTCTCCGCTTGTTTGCTGTGAGCTATTTACAACCTCATCATCATCATCATCATCTTCTTCGTCCCCAAAACCTGCTTCCGTGTTGCCTCCATCTCAATTGAAGGAGTCAAACAACACGGCTGGGGTAGTGGTGGCTGAACCCCTAAAATGGCATGCAGCTCATCATAGAAGCGGCATGTTTGGGGTTCTGACCTGGAGCGGCCGTTCGCCTCTCTGGTTTTCTGGTAGGCTTGCCTCAGCTCCTTAAGTTTCATGCGGCACTGCTTCGGGTCCCTGTTATGGCCTCTGTCCTTCATGCCCTGGGAGATTTTGACAAAGGTTTTGGCATTTCGAAAACTGGAACGGAGTTCTGATAGCATGGATTCCTCTCCCCATACAGCGATCAGATCCCGTACCTCCCGTTCGGTCCATGCTGGAGCTCTTTTGCGATTCTGGGACTCCATCATGGTCACCTGTGCTGATGAGCTCTGCATGGTCACCTGCAGCTTGCCACGCTGGCCAAACAGGAAATGAGATTCAAAAGTTCGCGGTTCTTTTCCAGTCTACCTGGCCAGTGCATCTGAGTTGAGAGTGCTGTCCAGAGCGGTCACAATGGAGCACTCTGGGATAGCTCCCGGAGGCCAATACCATCGAATTGTGTCCACAGTACCCCAAATTCGAGCCAGCAAGGCCGATTTCAGCGCTAATCCCCTTGTCGGGGGTGGAGTAAGGAAATCGATTTTAAGAGCCCTTTAAGTAGAACTAAAGGGCTTCATCATGTGGACGGGTACAGGTTTACATTGATTTAACGCTGCTAAATTTGACCTAAAGTCCTAGAGTAGACCAGGGCTTACTCACTACAAAGAGATTGTATAATGCTATTGTCCTTCCTTCTTCTAAGGATGGAGATTCCACCAACCTCCCTAGGTGATCAGCACCAATATCAGAACTTAGATCGATTGATTTATGGATCCAGACCTGCTCCCACTGAAGTCAATGGAAGTTTTGCTATTGGCTCATCAGCTTCAGTGGGAGCAGGACTGGAGCTAAGAATTTAATACTGTACTTGACCAAATACTGTAAGTGCTTCTTATTTGTTTGCTTCTCATTGTTGGAGTAGTAGATGAGGCCTTGCTTTAGATACACTTAGGGTATGTCTACACTACGAAATTAGGTCGAATTTATAGAAGTCGGTTTTTTAGAAATCGGTTTTATATATTCGAGTGTGTGTGTCCCCACAGAAAATGCTCTAAGTGCATTAAGTGCATTAACTCGGCGGAGCGCTTCCACAGTACCGAGGCAAGCGTCGACTTCCGGAGCGGTTGCACTGTGGGTAGCTATCCCACAGTTTCCGCAGTCTCCGCTGCCCATTGGAATTCTGGGTTGAGATCCCAATGCCTGATGGGGCTAAAACATTGTCGCGGGTGGTTCTGGGTACATATCGTCAGGCCCCCGTCCCTCCCTCCCCCCATGAAAGCAAGGGCAGACAATCATTTCGCGCCTTTTTTCCTGAGTTACCTGTGCAGACGCCATACCACGGCAAGCATGGAGCCCGCTCAGGTAATCATCACCCTATGTCTCCTGGGTGCTGGCAGACGCGGTATGGCTTTGCTGCACAGTAGCAGCAACCCATTGCCTTCTGGCAGCAGACGGTGCAATACGACTGGTAGTCGTCCTCGTCGTGTCCGAGGTGCTCCTGGCCACGTCGGCTGGGAGCGCCTGGGCAGACATGGGCGCAGGGACTAAATTTGGTGTGACTTGACCAGGTCATTCTCTTTAGTCCTGCAGTCCTATTGAACCGTCTTATGGTAAGCGGGCAGGCGATACGGACTGCTAGCTGTCGTACTGTACCATCTTCTGCCAGGCAGGCAAGAGATGAGGATTGCTAGCAGTCATATTGTACCATCTTATGCCAAGCAGCCATGAGATGTGGATGGCATGAAGTCCTTCTGCACCGTCTGCTGCCAACCAAAGATGTAAAAGATAGATGGAGTGGGTCAGAACAAGAAATAGACCAGATTTGTTTTGTACTCATTTGCCTCCTCCCCTGTCTAGATCACACTGCAGTCACTCACAGAGAAGGTGCAGCGAGGTAAATCTAGCCATGTATCAATCAGAGGCCAGGCTAACCTCCTTGTTCCAATAAGAACGATAACTTAGGTGCACCATTTCTTATTGGAACCCTCCGTGCAGTCCTGCCTGAAATACTCCTTGATGTACAGGCACCCCCTTTGTTGATTTTAGCTCCCTGAAGCCAACCCTGTAAGCCGTGTCGTCAGTCGCCCCTCCCTCCGTCAGAGCAACGGCAGACAATCGTTCCGCGCCTTTTTTCTGTGCGGACGCCATACCAAGGCAAGCATGGAGGCCGCTGAGCTCATTTTGGCAATTAGGAGCACATTAACCACCACACGCATTATCCAGCAGTATATGCAGCACCAGAACATGGCAACGCGATACCGGGCGAGGAGGCGACGTCAGCGCGGTCCCGTGAGTGATCAGGACATGGACACAGATTTCTCTGAAAGCATGGGCCCTGACAATGCATGCATCATGGTGCTAATGGGGCAGGTTCATGCTGTGGAACGCCGATTCTGGGCTCGGGAAACAAGAACAGACTGGTGGGACCGCATAGTGTTGCAGGTCTGGGACGATTCCCAGTGGCTGCGAAACTTTCGCATGCGTAAGGGCACTTTCATGGAACTTTGTGACTTGCTTTCCCCTGCCCTGAAGCGCATGAATACCAGGATGAGAGCAGCCCTCACAGTTGAGAAGCGAGTGGCGATAGCCCTGTGGAAGCTTGCAACGCCAGACAGCTACCAGTCAGTTGGGAATCAATTTGGAGTGGGCAAATCTACTGTGGGGGCTGCTGTTATGCAAGTAGCTCACGCAATCAAAGATCTGCTGATATCTAGGGTAGTGACCCTGGGAAATGTGCAGATCATAGTGGATGGCTTTGCTGCAATGGGATTCCCTAACTGTGGTGGGGCCATAGACGGAACCCATATCCCTATCTTGGCACCGGAGCACCAAGCCGCCGAGTACATAAACCGCAAGGGGTACTTTTCGATAGTGCTGCAAGCTCCGGTGGATCACAAGGGACGTTTCACCAACATCAACGTGGGATGGCCGGGAAAGGTCCATGATGCTCGCATCTTCAGGAACTCTAGTCTGTTTCAAAAGCTGCAGGAAGGGACTTTCTTCCCAGACCAGAAAATAACTGTTGGGGATGTTGAAATGCCTATATGTATCCTTGGGGACCCAGCCTACCCCTTAATGCCATGGCTCATGAAGCCGTACACAGGCAGCCTGGACAGTAGTCAGGAGCTGTTCAACTACAGGCTGAGCAAGTGCAGAATGGTGGTAGAATGTGCATTTGGACATTTAAAGGCGCGCTGGCGCAGTTTACTGACTCGGTTAGACCTCAGCGAAACCAATATTCCCACTGTTATTACTGCTTGCTGTGTGCTCCACAATATCTGTGAGAGTAAGGGGGAGACGTTTATGGCGGGGTGGGAGGCTGAGGCAAATCGCCTGGCTGCTGGTTACGTTCAGCCAGACACCAGGGCGGTTAGAAGAGCACAGGAGGGCACGGTACGCATCAGAGAAGCTTTGAAAACCAGTTTCATGACTGGCCAGGCTACGGTGTGAAAGTTCTGTTTGTTTCTCCTTGATGAAACCCCCCGCCCCTTGGTTCACTCTACTTCCCTGTAAGCTAACCACCCTCTCCTCCTCCCTTTAATCACCGCTTGCAGAGGCAATAAAGTTATTGCTGCTTCACAGTCATGCATTCGTTATTCAGTCATCACACAAATAGGGAGATGACTACCAAGGTATCCCAGGAGGGGTGGTGGAGGAGGGAAGGAAAATGCCACACAGCACTTTAAGCACAGCACTTTAAAAGTTTACAACTTTAAAATTTATTGAATGACAGCCTTCTTTTTTTTTGGGCAATCCTCTGTGGTGGAGTGGCTGGTTGGCCGGAGGCCCCCCCACCGCGTTCTTGGGCGTCTGGGTGTGGAGGCTATGGAACTTGGGGAGGAGGGCGGTTGGTTACAGAGGGGCTGCAGTGGCAGTCTGTGCTCCAGCTGCCTTTGCTGCAGCTCAACCATACACTGGAGCATACTGGTTTGGTCCTCCAGCAGCCTCAGCATTGAATCCTGCCTCCTCTCATCACGCTGCCGCCACATTTGAGCTTCAGCCCTGTCTTCAGCCCGCCACTTACTCTCTTCAGCCCTCCACCTCTCCTCCCGGTCATTTTGTGCTTTCCTGCACTCTGACATTATTTGCCTCCACGCATTCGTCTGTGCTCTGTCAGTGTGGGAGGACAGCATGAGCTCGGAGAACATTTCATCGCGAGTGCGTTTTTTTTTCTTTCTAAGCTTCACTAGCCTCTGGGAAGGAGAAGATCCTGTGATCATTGAAACACATGCAGCTGGTGGAGAAAAAAAAAGGGACAGCGGTATTTAAAAAGACACATTTTATAAAACAGTCGCTACACTCTTTCGGGGTAAACCTTGCTGTTAACATTACATACATAGCACATGTGCTTTCGTTACAAGGTCGCATTTTGCCTCCTCCCACCGCGTGACTACCCCCTCAACCTTCCCCCCTCCCTGTGGCTAACAGCGGGGAACATTTCTGTTTAGCCACAGGCAAACAGCCCAGCTGGAATGGGCTCCTCTGAGTGTCCCCTGAAGAAAAGCACTCTATTTCAACCAGGTGACCATGAATTATATCTCACTCTCCTGAGGATAACACAGAGAGATAAAGAACGGATTTTGGTTGAATGCCAGCAAACATACACTGCAATGCTTTGTTCTACAGTGATTCCCGAGTACGTGTTACTGGCCTGGAGTGGTAAAGTGTCCTACCATGAAGGACGAAATAAGGCTGCCCTCCCCAGAAACCTTTTGCAAAGGCTTTAGGACTACATCTAGGAGAACCGCAAATGCCAGGGCAAAGTAATCCTTTCACATGCTTGCTTTTAAACCATGTATAGCATTTTAAAAGGTACACTCACCAGAGGTCCCTTCTCCGCCTGCTGGGTCCAGGAGGCAGCCTTGGGTGGGTTCGGGGGGTACTGGCTCCAGGTCTAGGGTGAGAAACAGTTCCTGGCTGTCGGGAAAACCGGTTTCTCCGCTTGCTTGCTGTGAGCTATCTACAACCTCCTCCTCATCATCATCTTCTTCGTCCCCAAAACCTGCTTCCGTATTGCCTCCATCTCCATTGAAGGAGTCAAACAACACGGCTGGGGTAGTGGTGGCTGAACCCCCTAAAATGGCATGCAGCTCATCATAGAAGCGGCATGTTTGGGGTTCTGACCCAGAGCGGCTGTTCGCCTCTCTGGTTTTCTGGTAGGCTTGCCTCAGCTCGTTCAGTTTCACGCGGCACTGCTTCGGGTCCCTGTTATGGCCTCTGTCCTTCATGCCCTGGGAGATTTTCACAAAGGTTTTGGCATTTCGAAAACTGGAACGGAGTTCTGATAGCACGGATTCCTCTCCCCAAACAGCGATCAGATCCCGTACCTCCCGTTCGGTCCATGCTGGAGCTCTTTTGCGATTCTGGGACTCCATCATGGTCACCTGTGCTGATGAGCTCTGCATGGTCACCTGCAGCTTGCCACGCTGGCCAAACAGGAAATGAGATTCAAAAATTTGCGGTTCTTTTCCTGTCTACCTGGCCAGTGCATCTGAGTTGAGAGTGCTGTCCAGAGCGGTCACAATGGAGCACTCTGGGATAGCTCCCGGAGGCCAATACCATCGAATTGTGTCCACAGTACCCCAAATTCGAGCCGGGAACGTCGATTTAAGCGCTAATCCACTTGTCAGGGGTGGAGTAAGGAAATCGATTTTAAGAGCCCTTTAAGTCGAAATAAAGGGCTTCACTGTGTGGACGGGTGCAGGTTTAAATCGATTTAACGCTGCTAAATTCGACCTAAAGTCCTAGTGTAGACCAGGGCTTAGAAGGTTTAGCTCAAGACGGAGTAGGCTATTGATTTCAGATATGGTTATGAAGAAAATATTTTTACATGATAAAATATTTTAGGGTGATATTTGTACAAGGCAGGTGCTCCCACTTAAATCACAGGGCTGGAGAATCTGCTGCTGTGTGGAATTTAAGTAATGCGCAAGTGCTATATTGACTCTCTGCACAAAGGTGAATTGTGCCACTAATGAATAATCTAATACCATGATCTTTAAAATATGTCACCTCCGTTAAACCTGAAGCTAAAGATTACTTGATCATTTCTGTTGCTTTTATTTACATGAAAGCATAGTAATATACAATGTTACATTAATACAAACAGATTAATTTTGTGGGTAATAATTATTTGAGATAGCACTGCGTACTTTCATGATGCTTTGATATTTATACAAAGCTAACTTTTTTTAATAACTTCTAAGGATCCAGGCTTAGCCGTCTTGCATTATTATTAATTTAAAAACTGATATCTGAAATATTCTTGTAAGCCTTTTGTTGTCTCAGCTAGTATATTTTGCTGAACTACAAAGAACACTGTATAAGTGAGATAAGACTGTGAAATCAGAGAATTACTGTTGTGCAACTTGAGATAATGTTCCTACAGCCTACTAATAATGTGGTGGTGAGGTAAAAGGTTTTGATCAATGTACAATGAGAATTACCGATAAAAGCCCATACTACTGTTAAAGAACTCTCCACTTGTGCATTTCTCTTAGGCATTAGATGGCTTCATTATAGCAGTCACCACAGATGGAACCATCATATATGTTTCTGACAGTATTACACCTCTACTTGGACATTTACCCGTGAGTAATTCTTGCACACTCTTTTGCAGATACAAATTATGAGTCAATCCTGTAAACACCAAGACCTGCATGTAGTGTTTATTCTTGTGAGTAGTCCCATTGATTTCTAGGAATATTCACTCTGGGGGCAGGATTGGGCTCCCAGTTTATTTCTAGCATTGGTTAAAAGGGGAGGGGGAGATGAAAATGTTTTTTCCCCTCAAAATTAAAAATGTATAATTTTTAAAAATATCCAACCAGTGATCTTGGTTTTTTTTAGTATGATTTATACACTTCAGTTCCCTGTTGCTGTGAAGCATTTAAAACTATATAAGACAAAGCTCTGAAGGATATTCTGGTTTGGGGAGGGACAATATGACCTAACTTCTTTTCCATCTTTGCTTTCTAGGAAAAATATCAAATGGTTTCTAGTTAAGGCTAAGATTTAGTCACGGGTATTTTTAGTAAAAGTCATGGACAGGTTATGGGCAATAAACAAAAATTCATGAGAAATACCCATGACTAAATCTGCTCCTGGGGCCCGCTGCTCTGGAGGGCCCTGAGGTACCGCTGCTCTGGGAGGCACCTGTTCCAGTGGTGGGGGCTGACTGCCCTTGACAGCCCACTGCTCCGAGGCCCCTGGGGACTGCTTTCCTAATAGCCTCCAGGGCCGCTGCTCCAGCCGTCCTCGGGACTGTTGCTGCTTAGACAGTCCCCAGGGCCACCCCCAGGATCGATGCTGCTCAGGCCTGTTGCACCGGCTGCTGCAGGTGTGGAAGACAAGAAGGTCACAGAAAGTCATGGAATCTGTGACTTCCGCAACCTGTGTGACAGAATCACAGCCTTACTTATAGTTGATGGGGAATACTATGTGCTGCTGGTGATGATGTCCTTCTGAGATGTGCACTGAGGGTCTGGTTCTACTCCATTGAAATAAAGGGCAAGACTCCTCTTGACTTCAGTGGAATAGGATCAGATCCTGAACTGGTTGACTGATGTCACCAGGCTGTTGGGCTGTGAAGGTCTGCTGCTGGTCTGGTGCCTTCCAAAGGAAAGCAGCCTTTTAAGGATTGTTCCCAGGAAGGTGGTAGTGGTGGAGTTGCTCCTCTATGTGGCTGTGTGCTGGGGGGGATTGGTTACTGGGTCTCATGTCCCAAAGACGCTCCTATGCTATGCTGTGTCTAACTTGTGGAGCAGGGGAGAAGAGGAGTTGTTTTTTCTGCTCCTGCTGGTGATACTGGACTGGGACAGATGGTATGGTAATTAAGGCATTAATCCTCGCTTATTTTTAGTAGTTCAGTCTCCATATAAATACATAGCCAGAAGCAACAGGAAGTACTTCTATGCCACATTCTTTTTTTTTTTTTTTTGCTTAGGAAAATTATAATTATGTTTTTCGCTCATTTCGCCATTCAGCCAAATATGTTAAATATATTCCATCCAACAAAATATATCTAACATATTCCACTAAGCTATAATACGATGAGTAATTATTTTCTTCTTAGGTGAAACAGTGTCATGAAATAAAGACGTCTGGTGGTGAACGTAGGAATATTGCTATGCAACAGTAACAAAGTAGCTCAAGCTAAAACCACCTACTTCATTTTTCTTTAGTCCTCCGCAGTGCAGGAGTTCAATAATTTTTCTGTCATTTGTGGGCAGAGAGATTGCCTCTTACTGTCCTAAGGTCTGTTGGGCCCAATGATTTCCACAGAATTTCTTCAATTTTCAGGGTTTTTCAGATGTTTGTCTCAGTGTTAAGGAAACTTTTTTCATTGCTTTCCCCTCTATTCTTGAATCCTACTGGAAACTAGGGATCCAATTCAGGAAAACATTCTTATTCAATTAAGCATGTGCTTGAGTCCTTCTGAAGTCAATGAGAATTAAACCCTATTTCATTAAGGACGTATTTAGGCAGGTACTTAAATACTTTCCTGAATTGGGATCTAAAACTGTAAACTGGTTATTCTTTCTGCATCCTACTAGTCTTTAGCATGATAACCTTATCTGAAATCCAATCCCAAATATGGAAATGGATCATTATTATTTATTTTGTGGTAGCTCCTAGGAGCTCTAGGCATGGATTTTGATTTTGATTTAATTGGGGTTGGATCTGCTTTGAGCAGGGCGTTGGACTAGATGACCTCCTGAGGTCTCTTCCAACCCTAATCTATGATTCTACGACTTTATTCTGCTGGCACTGTGTAAACACAAAACAAAAAAGATGGGACGCTCCCACCCTGCAGGGACCTAAAGCCCAGGCTCCAGCCCAAGCCTGGAAATCTAAACAGCAGTGAAACAGCCCTGCAGCCAGAGCCCTGCAAGCCTGAGTCAGCTGTCATGGGCCTGCTGTGTGTTTTTCTTTGCTGTGTAGACATATGGAGTATGGGCCAGACTGTGCAGTTAAGCCAGTGGCCAGTTGGTGGCAGTTCAGAGCCCCACCAATCCAGCCGGGATTGTGTCTGAAGATGCACAATCCCTACCAAAGCTCGCCTATGGACACAAGGGGAGTTCACGTGCTGCACTGTCCCTTTGGATGGTGTAGCACTCCTCTACTGTTTGCTTGACCAGCTGTAGCTGGGACATAGGTAGGGGCAAAGCCATGGACACACCTCTTCCCTGCCTCCCCTTGCTGGTTTGTGCTCCTGGAGGCAGCAAGAGGAGGTAGTCACTGCACATCCCGAAGCTCAGAAACTGCAACTGTGGCTGTGCTTTGCAGGTGGAAAGGCTCACTACACCCTCTCTGTCCACAGTCTGTCCCTATATGAGCAGCAGCAACTTCCCTTGGAATGGGTTACCTTTAAAGGTTTAATTCTAATGAAGAAAACTTAAGCTTAGTGGAACTTCACAGGTGTCAATGGAGTTACACCAGAGATGGATTTGGCCCAGCGTGTACTACTTTTGTTCAGTATAATATCTGATGATGATAATACAGAGCACAATTTTAAGAAGTGTCTGCCTAACTTGTATACCCGCTTACCTATTTTAGACCAGAGCAACTGCCCGTGGAAGTCCACAGAAAGATTCCCACTGACTTCCATGGGCTTTGGATCTGGCACTTTGTGTATTTAAGTGCCTATGGGCATGGAAAGTTTAGACAGCTGCTTATGAAATTTGGGCCCTCTGTTTGGTTTTGCAAATAAAGTTCAGTCCCAATTGCAGAAAATGGCAGGTTGGTGGAGAATGAGAATGTCACTCTTTTTTTGTTTTGATCATTTGTACTTTCTTTTCTTTTCTTTGCAGTGTGACGTCATGGATCAGAATTTGTTAAATTTTCTCCCAGAACAGGAACATTCAGAAGTTTATAAAGTATTATCTTCTCATATGCTTATGGCAGATTCTGCCTCACCAGATTCCCTAAAGAGTAAGTTTTGTTTTATCATTCCCACTAAACAAAAAGCATGGGAGAGAAAAGATTTCTCTCTTGCAAGGGTAGAGTGTCTATGTGATATATGTCAGTATGAATATTTTGCATCTTTAGATATATTTTCATTCATTTTGAAACAAATGTTGCCACCGGGAGTGATCCTTCTGTTCAATTTCAAACTAGACTCATTGCATTTATTTACTAAAGCAAGATTGCTTTTAGGAGAGAGCTAAGGAAAACAGGTTTGGCCATGGAAATTTAGAAAAGTTCAGTGGAAACAAATCACATCTTAATTGATGTTTCAACCTAGTTCAGTTATATTCTGTCCATAGATACTCTAGTGATGCACACCTGTGTTTTACATTGCATTTGAAATATTTCAGAGTAACAGCCGTGTTAGTTTGTATTTGCAAAAAGAAAAGGAGTACTTGTGGCACCTTAGAGACTAACCAATTTATTTGAGCATAAGCTTTCGTGAGCTACAGCTCACTTCATCGGATGCATACTGTGGAAAGTTTAGAAGATCTTTTTACAGACACAAAGCATGAAAAAATGGGTGTTTACCACTACAAAAGGTTTTTTCTCCCCCACCCCACTCTCCTGCTGGTAATAGCTTATCTAAAGTGATCACTCTCCTTACAATGTGTATGATAATCAAGGTGGGCCATTTCCAGCAAACAAATCCAGGGTTTAACAAGAACCTCTGGGCGGGGGAGGAAAAAACAACGGGAAATAGGTTACCTTGCATAATGATTTAGCCACTCCCAGTCTCTATTGAAGCCTAAGTTAATTGTATCCAATTTGTAAATGAATTCCAATTCAACAGTCTCTCGCTGGAGTCTGGTATTGAAGTTTTTTTGTTGTAATATCGCAGCTTTCATGTCTGTAATCGCGTGACCAGAGAGATTGAAGTGTTCTCCGACTGGTTTATGAATGTTATAATTCTTGACAGCTGATTTGTGTCCATTTATTCTTTTACGTAGAGACTGTCCAGTTTGACCAATGTACATGGCAGAGGGGCATTGCTAGCACATGATGGCATATATCACATTGGTGGACGTGCAGCCCCCCCCCCCCAAGGGTCTTGTTAAACCCTGGATTTGTGCTGGAAATGGCCCACCTTGATTATCATACACATTGTAAGGAGAGTGATCACTTTAGATAAGCTATTACCAACAGGAGAGTGGGTTTGTGTGGGGGGTGGGGGGGAGAAAACCTGGATTTGTGCTGGAAATGGCCCAACTTGATTATCATACACATTGTAAGGAGAGTGATCACTTGAGATAAGCTATTACCAGCAGGAGAGTGGGGTGGGGGGAGAGAAAACCTTTTGTAGTGGTAAACACCCATTTTTTCATGCTTTGTGTCTATAAAAAGATCTTCTATACTTTCCACAGTATGCATCCGATGAAGTGAGCTGTAGCTCACGAAAGCTTATGCTCAAATAAATTGGTTAGTCTCTAAGGTGCCACAAGTACTCCTTTTCATTTGAAATATGTGTAAATTATTCAGAATTTATTTTATCATTTAATTTATTTTTCATAAATAATCCTTTCTCATACTTCATTTAAATTAGTTCTAAGAGTGGGGTAAAAAATATAGAACAGATGACAATAGAATCTATACAATTTTTAAAAAATCTACTATATAAAAAACACTCTGATATTCCAAGGTTAATTTAAAAACAAATTGACTGTTTTTCCCCCAAACAGAAGACATGAAAAATCTGTGAATTATGGAAAGAAAAACCTAAATAAATAAGGGTTTTAAATTAAGGGCCTGATTCTGCACTCCATTTTACCAGATTTATGATAGTGTAATTCCTTTAATAAAATTGGTGTAATGGAGTGGAGAGTCAGGCCCTAATTCTGCAAATCAGTCATGAGAAAAAGTCTGTTAGGAGTGTTGAACATTCTGGATTTATTTAGGGTTCTTTTCACAGAGGCTTCGATCCTGCAATTAGCATGGTGGTAGACTGCGCTCAGTGGGGCTCTGAGTGAGTGTAGGCATACACTACTAGTTGCAGGATTGGGACCAAATTTTCCACTCATGTTTAGTTTAAATAGCCTATTTATTTGTTTCTCCTTTTTCTAACAATCCAGCTGACAATGATTTAGAGTTTTACTGTCATCTTCTGAGAGGAAGTTTGAACCCGAAGGAATTTCCAACATATGAATACATAAAATTTGTAGGAAATTTTCGGTCTTACAGCAATGGTAAGCTTTAACTTCTGTGTAAATGTTACTAAACATTTTATTTGTGAAAAAATATATGTGGTTACATAGAACAGACAGACTTTAACTGAAAGAGTTATTTCTAACGTTATGGGGTGAATTTTAGTTCACAAAGAATTTAGCAACTGATTAGTAACAGCCAGATGTATATCGGTAAAGTCAGTAGCAGTGTAAACTCTCCCTGTCAGTGCACTTCACTTCTAGATTGTGACCACAGTTATCCTGTTCTGGGTATCTGCTACCTTTGTCCGATGGTGACAGGCTTGGGAACAGTTTGATTACATTGACTAACACTAACAATGGATAAAATTAAGATCCCTAAGCTCACTTTCACTTCTGAAAATTTGACTCCTGGCAGGCTCCGTTGCTGAAAAAAACTACTGAACCTTCTCCTTCACCACCTCTCCAGGGAATTGTTGTTAAGTGTTGTAGCACTTCATGACAAAGCGTATGATATTGTAGGCTCCCAAGAAATCACAGCTGTGTTGTTAGATTTTCTCCTTTTGGGAAATGTGCCATTGCGGCCACTAAAGCATTTAGACCGGATCCTCTGAGGTGCCAAGCAAGCTCAACTCCCATTGACTTCAGGGGTGGTTGGGGTCACTGAGTATCTCAAAGGAGCAGATCTATGAATCCCAAACTGTTCAGTTTTGCATTCCATCCCCAGTAGCCTGTACTTATAGAATAAGAAGGGAAGAATTAAATTCAGCAAAAACCTTACAGTTTTAATATAGTATATTAATTAACCTTAATACAGTATATTCAGACTGAGGAGATAAGTTTTCAAGGGATGACGAATAATTTGTATGTAATGTGTTTTAACAAATAGGTTGCTATACAGCTATTCAGAGACAGAAAAGAAACACTTCTTTATTACTTCTTCTTCCCTTGCCCCGCAGAGTTTGCCTTAGATATTTTGTCTGAATTCCAAAGAGTAGTATTTCAGAAGTTGCTGTTATTGTTCCAAATGGGTTATCCTGTGCAAAAAATCCTCACTATGCTTTCCAAAAGCCACACACCACATTATGAAAAGCTTTCCTGCCCCATTTAACTTTCTGGTCTTGATCCATATGACTAAAACAGAAATGCACATACAGCATGGTAAAATGTATTTCTTTCTTAGTTTCATGTGATTTGTGGGTTTATTCATATAAAAACATAAAACTGCCTTTCTATTTTCTATGTTTATTCTCTTTACGGTGCTGAATTAAGTGAAATTTAGCAGAATGACATACACACAAACTGAGTCGTGTAGCTTTCTAGAACAGAAGCTTGATTTCAAGTGATGACCCATAAGGATATATTTCTTACTTGGAGAGTTTTTGATCAATTGATCTACAGAGATTCTCAATTTTTCTCCATTCATGATCCTAAAACTGCCCTCTATTTTCCTACCATGACACCATATACCAGCGCACAGACATAGCCCTTTAATAAGGGGAACTTGCTATTGTTCAGAAAAATAACTTCTAAAAATTCTGTCCCTGGAAAATTCTCCCCTAGTTTAGTGTGTTAAAAGGTTCTCTCTAAGGGCCTGGTCTGATGTCCATTAAAGTCAGTGGGGGTATCTTCATAGATGTCAATGGGCATTGACTCAGACAATTGCACCAAATGCACCAATTTATAGCTTTCATATGTTGGCAGGTATTGCTTTGTGCTTTAATTCATTTTTGTTCTTCCTCTTTCTTTTCCTTCTGACCTAGCTAAAATTTAAATCCAGGCAGGTTCCAGCATTAAAAAACACCAGAACTTTCCCCTTGACCTTTCATGGCCCCATTTTCTAAATCTCTCCCTCTGTTCTTCTCCCTTTCAACCTCTCATCTGTCTCAGACCCTTCTGGTTGATAGGTGGGGTTTTGCCTCTCTCTGTCTCCACGTGGTGAGGTTTCATCTCTCGGAATCTTTCTTTTTCTTCCATATGGTAGAGATGTGCGATTGGGAAAATGCCAACCACCTACTTCAAACTATGGGACCAGTGGTGGTTGCGAAGCAGGAGGGCACAGGTTGGAGAAAATAGGAGTGGCCCTACCTCCTCCAGAGTCTCTGGTGACCCATTCATCAGCTGGAGGAGGAGGGGAGGTGATTGGTCTCTTACTTTCCCCTTTAACTGATTTAAAGCTTAGCCTGGGTCCTTAGGAGTCTGTTTTTCTTCTGTTTCAGCAGCCCTGCCTCACCTCCCCTTAACTGTGGGTTTGGAGCTGTGTTTAGAAGATGCTGTGGTTCTGACTGATTGCCTGTTTTAGGGAGTCAGCAAGGAATTTCTTAGTCCCATTGGGACCAAATTGGCAGAGGCCTGATGGGCTTTTTTGCCTTCCTCACAGCTTCCTGGAGGCAGAGTTAGGTTAAATAGGCACAGAATTTAGTAATTAGTTGTAATACTTGATAGGGTTGTTAGTTCGTCACAGGTTTCTAGGGTGGTTAAAAAGCTAAATGGGCCAGTTCCCAGAAGTAAAAGACCTAGGAATTTGCTGACGGGCCTTCTGCTCATGGGATAGTGGGTGCGTTGGTGTTTGTGGACCAAGGTCCCCCATTTAGTACCTTCTATTCCCATTACAGAGGTGTGGGCTTGTGTGTATGCGAAAGGATTCAGATGAGGAAGCTGAGTCATAGGGGTAGGCTGAGGAGAGTCTACCCCAAGTTATGGGTTGTATGATAGGAGCCCTGTAACCTCCACACTGGAACCACTTAAAATGCCTGGTATGTGAGAGAATGGGTGACAGGTGGGTAGCCCCCCACCCCATGCCAAGTTTAATAAAGTTGTGGCTACTTAAAATTCATCCAGTGTCTGTTCTCATTCACCGCCATCTGTGTCAAGGGGAGAACTGCAGCATTCTCTTCTTGATTTTGGTTGGCCTCTGAGTTGTTGGAGGGCCCAGCAGCTTCAGTGCCATTGAGTTTTTGGTGTGAACAGAAGTGTGCTGGGTTTCCTGCTGTGTTCCAGTGGGAGAGGGCTCAGTCAGGCAGGAGCGGTGCTCCCAAGATTCAGGCTCTAGTGCCTGGCAAAACTCTTTTCTGTTCCTTGGCAGGCTACCAAGCTGTTGCTTCTGTGGTACAGAGAGAGCTGTGTGTGATTACCAGATGGAAATGGTAGAATTATTATTAATAATAATACAGAAAAGGCAGAAGTGTTCAATACATATTTCTGTTCTGTATTTGGGAAGAAGATATGTGATGTAGTATCATATGATGGTGATAACACTCTTTCCATTCCACTAGTATCTTACAAGGATGGTAAACAGCTGCTGCGACAATGAGACATTTTTAAATAAGCAGGTCCAGATAACTTGCATCCAAGAGTTTTAAAAGAGCTGGCTGATTAGTTCGCTAGACAATTAATGTTGATTTTCAATAAGGCTTGAAGCACTGGGGAAGTTCCAGAAGACTTGAATAAAACTAATGTTGTGCCCATATTTAAAAGGGGCAAACAGGATGACCAAGGCCTGTCAGTATGACATTGATCTCAGGCAAAATAATGGAGTGGATGATACAGGACTCTATTAATAAAGAATTAAAGGAGAATAGAATAATTAATGCCAGTCAACATGAGTCAATGACCTGGAAGAAAACATAAAATCGTCACTGATAAAGTTTGCAAAGGATACAAAAATTGGGAGAGTGGTAAATAATGAAGAGGACAGGACACTGATTCAAAGTGATCTGGATTGCTTGGTAAACTGGGTGCAAGCACATATGTTTTTAATGGGGCTAAATGTAAATGAGTACATCTAGGAACAAACAATGTAGGCCATACAGGATGGGGGATTCTATCTTGGGAAGCAGTTACTCTGAAAGGAATTTGGGGATTATGCTGGATAATCAGCTGAACATGAGCTCCCAGTGCAAACGTGATCCTTCGATGCCTGCATAGGAGAATCTATGGAGTAGGAGTAGAGAGTTTATTTTACCTCTGATTTGGCACTGGTGCAACTTCTGCTGGAATACTGTGTCCAGTTCTGGTGACATAATTCAAGAAGGATGTTGATAAATCGTAGAGGGTTCAAAGAAGAGCCACAAGAATGATTAAAGAATTAGAAAACATGCCTTATAGTGATAGACTCAAGGAGCTCAATCTGTTTAGTTTAACAAAGAGAAGATTAGGGGGTGATATGAACACAGTTTATAAGTACCTACACAGGGGAACAAATATTTGATAAATTGTCTTGTCAGTGTGTCACGCAAAGGTATAACACGATCCAATGGCTGGAAGGTGAAGCTAGACAAATTCAGACTGGAAATAAGGTGTAAATTTTTAACAATGAGAGTAATTAACCATTGGAACAATTGCAAGGGTCATTGTGGATTCTTCATCACTGGCAATTTTAAAATCAAGATTGGATGTTTGTATAAAAGCTCTGCTCTAGGAATTATTTGGGGGGAAGTTCTGTGGCCTGTGTTACACAGGAGGTCAGACTAGATGATCACGATGGTCCCTTCTGGTCTTGATGATCACTTTAGATAAGCTATTACCAGCAGGACAGTGGGGTGTGAGGAGGTATTGTTTCATGGTCTCTGTGTGTATATAATGTCTTCTGCAGTTTCCACGGTATGCATCCGATGAAGTGAGCTGTAGCTCACGAAAGCTCATGCTCAAATAAATTGGTTAGTCTCTAAGGTGCCACAAGTACTCCTTTTCCTTCTGGTCTTGAAATCTGTGAATCTATGAAACAGTAGGCAGTGCTGTTTGGTTGGTGCTGTTCTCTCAGACCTGCATGAGCAGGAGTGTAAGGGAAACAACAGCTTCAGTGACCCACTCAGACTTCTCTATAGCTCACCATGGGGTTGAGACCTGCTGGTCTTATGATTAGTTATTCTTTTTTCCATTAAATAAATACCAGTTTTCCAGCCAATTTCCCTTTTTCTGCCAACCACACATTGGCACCTCAGCAGGGTGCGATGTCAGCACTCCTGGATAGAGGGGTACGAGGAGTGGGAGGGGAGAGACATTCCAAAGACTTGCATTGTGGTACTCTTCCACTGGCCCAAGAATCTGCCTTTGAAAGTTGTTCTTGAAGGAAAAAATAATGAAGCTAGGAATAGGAAAACAATTAGCCAAGTACACTGTGAAGGGAGAAGAAAAAATGAAGCTTAATTAGCAAAGATGATTCCTCGTGAATGCATGCAAGAATGTTTTTCCTTGTAGCATTTCACAGCAGTGAACATGTTTTTACGCATGGGGACTTGGTACAGGATGTTCTTCCTTTAGTAAAAGTCTCTGATTTTTTTTAGTTGTTTGATGCCGTTTCTGACCTAAGTTTTTAGCAACTTGTTTTGGCTCTTTCTGGGAAATATTCACTGAATGTACTCTGACCTCGTGTTTCTACTACATTAATATGAGTTTCCATTCAGCTTATTTCATGCAGGCTGTATCTGATCAGAATATGTAATTGTAAAGTTCTGATTCATGTAATGTCAGACACATTCATGATAGGAACAGTCAGTCTAACAAATCTTTCCCATGTTTCCTTTTCATTTAACCATCACTAAAGTTTGGAAGTTTCACTAGGTCCATGTTGCCTCACATACTCTTATGCAAAACTTTTTTTAATAAGTCACTAATTTTCTTTCATGTGACCTTCCCTGAAGAATCTGCTCATTAACCTCAAAGGTGCATTTATTATTTTTAATTATTTATATTACAATAGTGTGTAACACCCCAACTGAAATGAAAGCCCCATTGTGCTAAGTACTGTACAATCACACATCTCCTGATTCCCAGTCCAGTGCCATATACACTAGGTCATGCTGCCTCCCTAGGAGATATGTTTTGTCTTAGAGCAGCAAGTAAAGATGGACTTTAGTGATCTAATTCTGAAGGTTGAGAGTTTCGAAGCCAACTAGAGGTTTTACTCACACAACCCTCACTAATTTCAGTGGCATGTCTGGCTAAATCCCCTAGACAGCTCTGAAAGTCTCAGCCATGAGCTTCTTTTTTTTTTTTGTTACCTTGGAGATGCTACAGAGACCCTTCCATACCTTCCATATAATACAGTACAGACACCTTGCATGCAACAGGCTGATTGTTTGACAATTATTTTCACTTTTCAACGAGCCAGATCGTACACCCATGGCTCCACCCATGTAAGGGTCCTCCACTTGTTGAACATCCCTCCTACACTCAGAAGGAAGGCTCAAGACACTTTCCTAGCACCTTGTCTTCACCCCTGTGCCCAGATTGAGCGGAGGGGACTTTGTGAAGTCTGGAGTCCATGCAGCAAGAAGGGAGGGAGGCAGGACAGAGACATGATTATGGCTCAGTGGAAATTACCCAGAAAAGTTAATATAGCTAAAGGCACATATTCACTGTTCTACAGATTCGCTTACCCCAGGGCCTCAGGGGCTAGCCATAGCCAGAGGGGATCCCTGGCAGCATAGCTGTAATGGAGCTGGGCTGACAGAGAGGAAACGGGGTGCTGGGAGTCAGAACTGTAACACAGAAACACTAGGTTTGGAGGCAGGTTCCATGGCTTTGACCACAGAGAGCCAAACCCTGATCCCTGATGATGTGCTGTGAGGAAATCTCTGTGACAGTGTCTTCACTGCAGAGTTAATTTAGTTACAGTGGAGTCACCTCTTCTCAAATTAGCCTGAGCAGCACAGAGTGATTGTGTTGTCAGCTGACAAATTGCGCTAACGAGCTGTTGCCTGTCTCCTGTGACAGGCCAACCACTTCAAGTTAAAAACACTAACATGCTTGAGTTAAGCGTTTGTGTGTGTGGATGAGACTCGAGTTAGGGGCAACACTCGAGTGATAACTCAAGTTACTCTGCAGTGAAGACAAGCATGGTAAGGAAGTGCTTGTGAGTCCACTGTCTCTCCAGATTAGCTCTCTAAATGTTAACAGGCTTCAATGACAAAGGATTTTTATACTTTAGGATTTCCGGGAGCCAGCAGGGGAAGATAGCTGCCTAGGCTTGGAGCTCCTGCTTGACACCCCTCCCCACTTAAAATCTGCCAACATCCAGTATACTAAAGCTATGTTTTTTAATCTCTGGGTGGTTCATCCTGCTCTTTACATTATAATAGCAGATGGATGCATTTTTGGACCCCCCCCCCCCGCATCCTTCTACCCCAACCCCTTCCCTTCCCCCTCCGCCACCATTGCAAAGAAACAGAGGCTCTTTGTCAGCCCTGTAAAGAGCAGCATAGCACCACCTGAGGATGAGGCCCTAATAGGTCTGGAGCAAGTCTATAAAATACTAAAACAGATATCTGAAGAGCAGATCCTGCTTAAGAAAATATCAGAAGCTCTCTCTGAAATTAAAGCCATCATTGTACTATACCAGATAGTTTGCAGGGGCTATCTTGCAGGATTGGGGAGGCAGAAACTGGAATCTCCACCTCAGAGGACAATATGGGCTCTGTTAGGATCACCACAGAGCAGCAACAAAGTCTGATCCACAAGCTACAAGATAGGATGAGTGATCTATGAAAATGTGGTCTACATGAAATACCATAAGGTGGGTGCACAACTGGTTGAAAGATGGTACTCAAAGAGTAGTTATCAATGGTTCACTGTCAAACTGGGAGAGTGTAGGTAGTGGGGTCCACACTAGTCAGTCCTACATCCAATACAATTCAATATTTTCATTCATGACTTGGATAATGGAGTGGAGAATGTGCTTATAACATTTGTAGATGAGACCAAGCTGGGAGGACAGGATTAGAATTCAAAATGACCTTGATAAATTGGAGAATTGGTCTGAATTCAACAGGAAGAACTTCAATAAAGACAAGTGCAAAGTACTTCACTTAGGAAGGAAAAATCAAATGCACAGATACAAAATGGGGAATAAGTGGCTAAATGGTAGTACTGCTGAAAAGGATCTGGGGGTTCTAGTGGATCACAAATTGAATATGAGTCAACAATGTGATGAAGTTGCAAAAAACTAACAATCTGTAATGTATTAGCAGGAACGTTTCATGTAAGACAGAGGAGGTGATTGTCCTGCTCCATGTGGCACTGATAGTACTCCAGGTGAGGCTCTCTGTCCACATCTGGGTGCCACACTTTAGGAAGGATGTGGGCAAATGGAGAGAGTCCAGAATAGAGCAACAAAAATGATAAAGGGTTCCGAAAACCTGACCGCTGAGGGAAGGTTAATAAAACTTGGCCTGTTCAGTTTTAAGAAAAGAATCTTGGGGGTGGACCTGACACCTTCCTTGGATACGTTAAGGGCTGTTACAAAGAGGACTGTGATCAGCTGTTCTCCATGTGCACTGAAGGTAGGATGAAAAGTAATTGGCTTAATCTGCAGCAAGGGAGATTTAGGTTAGATATTAGGAAAAACCTTTTAACTAGAAGGGTAATTAAACTCTGGAACAGACTTCCAAGCAAGGTTGTGGAATCACCATCATTGGAGGCTTTGTTGTCTTGCTGCCTTACTTACAGTGACCTTAAGAACATCATAAAGGTAATCTATGCAGTTTAAAATGTGGCTGGTAAAAATTGGCTTATATGCCCAGGGCTGAGGGCAATATTTCAATTCTGATGAGCCTTTAAATAGCCAGCCAGTGGAGGGCCATTCACTGTGATTTTGGATCTGTTTGGCTATAGGAGGTGTTGAGGGTGTTTCTTCTTGTTTCCCACCCCTCATGTTTTTCCATATATTTCCACATAGATACCTGTCCTGCAGGTCTTTGACTTCTGATGCACAGTTGCATATATCTTTCAGCCCACAAACCTTACTTAAAAATGTACTCAGGGATGTTCACCATTTTCACCTGCTTATCTCAGCCTTTTGCAGAGGTTAGGGGAGGTGCAGGAAATATTCATATATTTATGCATTCAACTTGGGGCAGAGGGGAAGTGTACATTTGGGCTGTTCCTCTCTAACCTCCTGATCTTTCTTTCCACTCTGACTCAGTGTGGTTTTCTCACACCCTTGTCCTCCTACCTCCTCTCAACTTTCTCTTACCCACTTACCACTCTATCCTCTCTTCTCTATCTAAACTCCTTATGAGTTCCCCTGGCTATGCCTTACCCTGGATTCCTCTCCCTGTCCCTACCCCTGGGTCTCCAGGGGCATAACATGAGATGCTTTCCCCCTGTGAGTACCTGTGGCTAACTTACATATGTTTCTTGGAACATAAAAGGAATTGGTAACCCTATAAAAAAAGGGGAAAAATTGTATCTCACTTTAGATCTAACATTCCTCTGGGTAACCCACCTCACTGAGTCAGAGGCTGAAAAGCTTTAAAAGGCTGGGTTGTTTAGTAATTAATTGGTGAGGTCCAGGGGTGTGTCATTCCTGTTCATTAAAAACTGAATACACAGATCTTGTCCACTTATAAAGACATGGAGGGTAGACTCCTAATTGTTAATGTTCATATCTCCAATGTTACATACACTCTATGCTGCCAGCAAAGAGGATTCCTCCTTTTACACTCAGTTATTTTCAAGATTAAATTACACCTCCCTAGAACATTTGATTCTAGTGGGTAACTTCAAGGAAGCGTTAGCCCTGCTTTTGGATAAATTGAGCTGATCCCGGCAATCCTAATCCTCTGCTAAGAAGACTATTGTTGCCCAGATGCAGGAATTGAGTTTAAAGGCCATATGGAGGCTGCAGCATCCTACAGGTAGAGACTACACCTTTTACTCATTTCCCCCCGATCCAACCAATCAATTATTTTTTAGTAATAAGTGGTTTTGTGAGCTCTGTAATTAACAATGAAATAAAACTGATTACGATCTGTGATCATGCACCTGTGGTATTGCAAGCTGTCTCCTCCTGAAAAACAAGGGACTACCAGAAGATGGGGGTAAAACTCCTCTTTACTACTTTATACACAATTTAAAAAGTGTGTGGGGAAAGAAAATAATTTTCTTTGAGATGAACAACCACCCTTTGGTCTAGTGAGCAACACTTTCAAGGCATACTTAAGGGGTAGGATAGTATCCTACTTCTCCCACATAAAGAGCCAAACAAGATGAGCTGAATTTAATGGAAATGCTCAAGGAGGCAGACCTCAACTATGCTGATTCACCCACTTTGGTTAAACTCTAAGAGGTGACCAATGTCAGATATGAAATGACTAAAATAACCTCAGCACAGTGTGAATTTGCTTTGGTTAGAATGAATCAGATGTACTGGGAATCTGGCAATAAAGCTGGGTAATTATTAGCACCTGGACTTACAGTAAAATCACTAAAAGCTATAATCAATTAAATTCACTCTAGTGATGGGCCAGAGTATCACTGATCATTAAAGTATTAATGAACAATTCTCCAAATTTTACCAGTGCTTGTATTTAGAGGAAGACCACCCCATCAATGAGTTCTTTGAGGAATACACCCAAAATCTGCAACTCCCCCAACTAACAGAAGAACACTAAATTTGGCATGATTTCTTATTACATTCCTCTGAAATTATGGCTATGAAATTAGGTATGGCCCTGAGCCTAGATGGCTTTCCAGATGAATTTTATGGCCAGTTCAGACACCCTGGCTCCCAGACTGACCGAATTATATACAGAAGCTTTTGGGAGACTAACCTTGTCCCTCTCAGTGAATGAAGCCCTATCTCAGTCACCCTTAAAGTCTGAAAAAGATGCTCAGGAATGTGTTAGCTATCCTTAATCAACTCTGACATTAAAATATTGTCTAAAATCGTAGTTGGACAATCAGAAAAAAATAAAAAGGAACATAATACAGGTGGGTTTCATACAAAAGAGACATGAGTTAGACAACACTGGTCAGCTTATCGGTGTGCTGTTGTACTATCAAAACCCCTTGAAACCAATGGCAGTTGTGTCACTGGGTGTGGAAAAACCCTTCAGTAGGAGTAATTTGGAGATATTTGATCCTTATTCTACACAAATTTGGATTTGGTCCCTCTTTCATTTCCTGGATTAGACTTTTGTAGTCCCAGTTTTAGCTCCCATGTCATAACCAATAACTATATCTCCTTTTTGTTCAATCTCCACCATAATACTAGACAGAGCTGTCCCCTGCCCACCCCCACCTGCCTTTGATTTGGCCTTAGGGCTGCTGACAATACAAATAAGGGCACATCAGGGGATACAGGATATAAAAACAGGATCCCAGGAGACAAAAATAATCTTACATGCAGATGATATGCTTTTATTCATCACCAACCCCTCAGATCATCCCTAACATATTACAAATTATGGAATTGTTTGGGAAGATTGCAGGGTACAAAATTAATTGGCATAAGTTGGAAGCTCTCCCTGTCTCCCAAAGGGTGCATAATTATGCCCTTTTAGATAATATTTTTTTCCTGGCAGAAGGTGCAAATCAGGTACTTATGAGTCCTCTTTCCTAGGAACATAAAAGAAATAGTGAAAATTAATCTCAAGCCTTTTATCACACAGAAAGCTTTGGATTTACATAGATGGCTAGCCCTCCCTCTATCCCTTTTGGGCAGAGGTAATATATTAAAGATTAATGTCCTCCCGAGATGTCTATTTGTTCTTAGTTCTTTGCCAGTTTATAGTCCCCCAAATATATTTTTTCAGAATTAACAACCTTTTTAAGACCATATTGCGAGGTGTAGGCAACACGCCCAGAGTATCTTTTCAGGAAAAAAAAATACATCTACCTATTCAATCAAGAGCCTTTGGTCTGCCCAACGTTAGGTTTTATTATATATCCTCAATTTTGAGCTAAATACCACAATGGCTGATCCCTCAGCATGAGTCTGAGAAAAGGGACCTGATGTTGGGGGAGACCCGATAACAGTCTTCAAATATGTTAAGGGCTTTATAGAACAGATGGTCATCAATTGTTCTCCATGTCCACTGAAGGAAATAATGGGCTTAATCGGCAGCAAGGTTAGATATTAGGTTAGATATTAGGAAAAACTTGCTAACTATATGGATAGTTAAGTACTAGAATAGGCTTCCCAGGGAGGTTTTGGAATCCCTATCACTGGAGGTTTTTAAGAATAGCTTAGACAAACACCTGTCAGGGATGGTCTAGGCATACATGGTCCTGCCACAGTGCAGAGAACTGGACTCAGAGCTGTCCCTTGGGTAGGGTGAATTGGGGTGACCACTCTGGGCCCCACGCTTTGGGGGGGCCCTGCAGGCCAGTGCAGTTGGCCGGCACAGTAGGTCCTGGAAGAGATGAATCCATCACTTCCGCCCCGGACCCTGCACCCTCCCAGGGATGGCCCTGACTGGACTTGACATCCAGTTCTTGAGGTCCCTTCCAGCCCTACATTTCTATGACCCTCCCAGGCTCCGCATCCTGGCTGTGCAGGGGGAAGGAACTGTAACCCCACTACCACTAGAATGAGTCCTGAACTCAGATCTCTACCATTTCCATAAAGAGAAATCAGTTACAATTTTCGCTGCTAGGAAAGCCTGGTATCTGGTTGCTTTTAAATTTAAGTATCATCCCTTAGTACATTCAAAGACTTCGATTTGGAGTAACTCAAAAATTTGAATTGCCCATAGTCCTGTTCTGTGGCTTAACTGGATTTAAAAAAGGATCGTGAGCAGAAACAACATAATTGAAAATGATTCCTTTATGCCCTTTCCTCGCCTTAGGGAGAAATTCCAACTGGGCCCAAAGAAGAAATGGCAATACCTGTAACTTAGACATGCTCTGCAACTCCAATTTGGGTCAGATGCCCTTACAACACTGCCCTTAGTCTTGGGGCTTTCTGAAACTGTTCTACTGCCTACTGCCGACCTAAGTCAGTGGCCAGTGTGTATATCCATCAGGCACAGTGGCAATCAGTAGTGACAATGTTAGAAGGAAATAGGAACAAGAACTTTCAATCTCCCTTACCAATATTCAATGGACTCAGATTTGTTCCAATATACATCACTGCTCCCTTGGAGTTAAGATTAATCCATCAGAAAATGATTTGGAGGATGGACTGTACTGTATATACACTTTTCAGACCCAGAGCAGTCAACCTGTGACAAATGCTGGCACTGCAATGCAGCAGCACTAGTTTACACCACACGTTGCCCTGCAATCCATCTTTTTTGGACAGAGGTAAATTATTTATTTGGGCCAATTTCTTTCTCTCTATCAAGATGGAACTGCAGGCTGACCATGCCATCCTCGGCCTAACCAAACTGTTCTGGAAACGGAAATCCTTAAAAAAACTTTGGTTGGAGAGCTCTGATTGTAGTGACGTGCCTAATTATACAACAATGAAAGTTCCAAGTGTACCAAACTATTGAAGAATGGTACCCTCACTTGGTGAGCTTGCCAGCAATGGAACAAATAACATTTTGCAGTAGAAATGGATATGAGCCTCATTTTTTGGAAGTATTGGAATAATCACTTAATTAAATTGCCCAATGGATAACCCTGTTTTTGTGCACAGTGCTTCCTAGTCCCCTCCCATCTTTCCAACTCATCCCCTCTTCAGTTCCCTTCCCCCCCTTCTATCATTCCTCTCCTGCCCTCTTTTATTAACCTTTCAGGCATTTGCTTGATCATTTTCTCGCTCTCTACGCTCTTCCTCTTTCTCTTCCATTTCTCATTTTTTTCTGAAAGGGGATAACTCTGTGGATTAGTTTATGATTTTACTTTACACAGAATCCCAAACTGGGGCTGAACAACAACATGACCATGGTTACAAATGTCTTTAACCAGTCAAAGATTGTCTTTGTTATATTACTTTTTGCCTTTAATAATGAAGATGTTTGGCCGTTATCTTGTTGTAAAATCCCAATAATTGACTCTCTACTCCAGGTTAGATTCCTTTCTTCTCTTTGCTGTTTCTGTTATGTTTATCATCTGTGTTAAGATAAGCAATAAACAATAAATCACACACGCTCAAAATGTAAACAGCATAAACTAGAGGGTTACAGTTGTATAAGAAACAAATGGTCGAAAAATTCTAAATTAAAATAAAAAGTGTGGGTAGACCAGTTGGATGCTGTGTCATTCTCAGCTAGACAATGGAGCCTTTTTGTTTCATAAATATATTCCATTCATTTCACATGCAGTGATCTCTGTCCCCAAAGGTAGAAATATTTTTATCCATGGATTTTAGGGCTTGTATTTAAAAAAAAAAAAAAAAAAAAGTAACTTCTATTCCTGCTCCTGATTTTTAAACTCCATCAACAGCAGCTCTGCTCTTTCAATTGCAAAATCCCAAATTTGACAGATAAGTTTACTGTAGCAATTCTTATCCTTTCTGGATTACATTTTCCTTTTGGGAATATAATGCAGTCTTATATTTTGTAAATGCAAAATTTAGGACTGTGTTTTGCCTTTTTGTGCAAGCACAGAAGTCTCTCTGATGTAAGCTTGTTCATACCAAATAACCTAAAATGCTCCAGTGAAAATTCCTCAGCCCAACAGGTTTGCTGTTCTGTGTTCCCCAATGAGCAGGTGCTTCCCACAAGTTAATAGGCTTACTTACCAGTTTTTTAATTTATCGCACCTGCGTTTAGGAGACTTTGCTTAGGCCCTTTTGGCCTCTTAGGATCCATCCTGCATACATTTAACTATTAGAATTAAGGGTTACTACTAGGAATGGTCCTGTTGACTTCACATGTGACTGCTCATGGTATTGAGAAGTATGCCTGGAAGTAACTTTTTACAGTGCCCTTAATATGGGTGTGTATCATGCCATTGATTTTTAAACAGAACTCCCTTCTGAGATTCAGAGTGCTGCAAAATACTCAGTGGCATGATAAAGCCCATGTAGAGCAATGCAAATTGCTGCTTATGCAGGTTCCTCCTATTTTCCTGCAGTTCATACTCCTTTTCCATTTCCCTCCACCTCTTTTATTAAGTCCCACAGAAGCCCTCCTATATGCATACAAATGCAGCAGCAGAATTGGAATACAAATTCTTAGGAAGTCCTAAGAGGACCAGCAAATACATACATGCCTTGCTTATGTAAGGAGAATATTTCCCTTAATTTTTATGTTTATAAATCCAGTCAATTATGCCCTTAAGGCTCAGGTAGAGGATGTTTCATGTCTAGAGATTTTTTTTTTAATTATACAGATGTTGACAGCTGTACCACTTTTTTAAATGTGGAATTTTTCTTCTCCTTTGTACTTTTTGGCTCAGTACATAAATGGATCCACAATGGTCTGAACTGATTAATCACACATATGAATTCTCTACAGACTACTTATTTTTCTGTTTCTCACTGTTATTCTTGTTATCAGCTATGTATTGGGATATTGTGACTTGACAATAGCTTGCATTGGGTTCAAAAAGCAGGTGTAATAAATTGGCTTAATACATAAGCCAGTGAAGAGAAGTCCATTATAAAAAGCCAGTACAGCAGATACCCAACATAAAAACTGCTAGCGAACTACCCATATATACTAATATACAAATTGGCTGAAAGGCAGCCTTAGAATCATAGAATCATAGAATCATAGAATATCAGGGTTGGAAGGGACCCCTGAAGGTCATCTAGTCCAACCCCCTGCTCGAAGCAGGACCAATTCCCAGTTAAATCATCCCAGCCAGGGCTTTGTCAAGCCTGACCTTAAAAACCTCTAAGGAAGGAGATTCTACCAACTCCCTAGGTAACGCATTCCAGTGTTTCACCACCCTCTTAGTGAAAAAGTTTTTCCTAATATCCAATCTAAACCTCCCCCACTGCAACTTGAGACCATTACTCCTCGTTCTGTCATCTGCTACCATTGAGAACAGTCTAGAGCCATCCTCTTTGGAACCCCCTTTCAGGTAGTTGAAAGCAGCTATCAAATCCCCCCTCGTTCTTCTCTTCTGCAGGCTAAACAATCCCAGCTCCCTCAGCCTCTCCTCATAAGTCATGTGTTCTAGACCCCTAATCATTTTTGTTGCCCTTCGCTGGACTCTGGGGCCCAAAACTGGACACAGTACTCCAGATGAGGCCTCACCAATGTCGAATAGAGGGGAACGATCACGTCCCTCGATCTGCTCGCTATGCCCCTACTTATACATCCCAAAATGCCATTGGCCTTCTTGGCAACAAGGGCACACTGCTGACTTATATCTAGCTTCTCGTCCACTGTCACCCTTAGGTCCTTTTCCGCAGAACTGCTGCCTAGCCATTCGGTCCCTAGTCTGTAGCTGTGCATTGGATTCTTCCATCCTAAGTGCAGGACTCTGCACTTATCCTTATTGAACCTCATCAGATTTCTTTTGGCCCAATCCTCCAATTTGTCTAGGTCCTTCTGTATCCTATCCCTCCCCTCCAGCGTATCTACCACTCCTCCCAGTTTAGTATCATCCGCAAATTTGCTGAGAGTGCAATCCACACCATCCTCCAGATCATTTATGAAGATATTGAACAAAACCGGCCCCAGGACCGACCCTTGGGGCACTCCACTTGATACCGGCTGCCAACTAGACATGGAGCCATTGATCACTACCCGTTGAGCCCGACAATCTAGCCAGCTTTCTACCCACCTTATAGTGCATTCATCCAGCCCATACTTCCTTAACTTGCTGACAAGAATACTGTGGGACACCGTGTCAAAAGCTTTGCTAAAGTCAAGAAACAATACATCAAAGGGCATGTTTGCCTCTGTTGTGTGGTACAGAAAGGAGCCAGTGTAGGAATGCATGGCCGTCTCTCCCTGTCAATCGCAGAGGAAGGCCACATCTCCTCACCATCACACATTTAGAATGGTAATCTGTAAAAGGGGAGAAATTAGATGTCTCTAGAGCTCAGGCCCTCTGGCCTGGGCCTAGCAGTTAACGGTCATCAGGGCTCAAGCCCTCAAGCAGGGCAACGAACCCAAACAGTATAAGGGCCCCTCAGGCAGGACAGAGTAGTATATAGTCCAGGAGCCAGGCCCTTCAGCAGGGCCAGGCATCAGAAGTCTAAGGCTTCAGCCCTCAGGCAAGGCAGGGCAATACAGGGTCTAGTGTCCTAGCTCTGGCAGACCATAGACTAACATTGGCCTAAGGTGGGGAGGCTGCTGTCCCAGGGGTGAGGTGGCAGGGGCATGGGGGGACCCAGACCCACCCAACTCCACCAGGAACTAGCCCAGGGTCCTAGGAGTGGCAGATTATTCCACCACTGGGTCAACAGGGAATCCACCCACAACACAGTGACCTGGATTCAGGCAGCAACACAGCTGGACTAGAGTAAGTTGTCGCTAGGTTACTTTCTACTATCCCCTCAGGGTGTACCTGGATCCTGGGAGAACCCTCTGTCTCCCCAGGATACACCACCAGTGGCAGTTCAAGCAGCTCCTCAGCATCAGGCATGTCTGGCAGCTCTGGTGAGTCCTCGGGACAGCAGAGGTCTTCCGCAGGCTCCTGCTCTAGCAGCAGGTTGGAAGCATCTATCTCCCTCAGTGGCTCCAGCCCAGCGGAGCTGCAGGGCCTGCCTTTTGTACTTCCTGTTTCTGTTCCGCCCCACTTCTTCTAGCGGGGCGAGCATGGCCTTTCTGCTTCTGCCCATCAGGTGTGTGTGTGGCCATCCCTCCCTGTCAATCTCCAAGGGAGGCCATGCCTCCTTGCTACAGCCAGATTGTGAGAAACTTGAGAAAATAGGGTCCAGGGCCACAGATAGAGGAGAGAAAGCTCTGTGGTAGCATCCCCCCACCTGCAATTGCTACGCAGGTTGAACTCTCTTTGTCAAGGGCTGTGGTCAGCTGGAGAGTGCAGGAGTCAGGAAATAGCTCCTCACCATGCAGGTTCTCCCAGGACTGTTCCAGTACTCACTTGAAGTCTGGTGCATTGACTTCAGAGGTAGCAGGACTGTGATCTCCAAGCAGCATAAGTTGGGGTGTAATTTTCTTTACTACAAGTGCTCTGAAGAGGAGGAGTTCATCCTCTGTGACACTAACGTACATTGGGATCACAGGCAAGCTAGAGGCAAGATGACAACTTTGCAAACCATTGCTGAAAATGAGGGCCTGAGGGGCATGCAGGTACCAGTGAACCCTGAACATGACACGAGACCTGTGGAATCATGAAAGACACAGTTATCAGTCCATCATAAAAAATTGTGGCTAAAACCCTTCCTCTTCAGCCCCTCTCCTAGTCTACTGTGCCAAGAGAGAATGGGGCAGGAACTCTCAAAAGATGCCCAACTTTGAAGACTAGCACTATATACTAAAGCCTGCTAGATTCTGCTTTTCTTTTGCTTAAAATAATTATAATTTTCAAACCTCAGTGCTATTGGGAGGAAGGGACTGGGGAGGATTGGTAAGGATAAAGGAGAGGATTAGGGTGAACAGGGAGGCTGGAGAGGGCCCAGGGATGGGGGGCAGGTTGGGATGGATTGAAGGGAACGCTGGGGCCCTTGGGCTCAGGGAGAGAGTGTGGGTAGACTTGGGAGAGATTGAGGATGAAGTGGGGGCTGAGGGTCCCCACGGATCCAGGGAGGGGGTGGGGGGTTTGGTAAGGACAAGGGGGTTATGGTAGATGGTGCAGCTGAGGAGGGCCCAGGGCTGGGGAGGCTGGCTGGAATGGATTGAAGGGGATGTTGGGGGGGCCTATGGCTAAGGGGGAGGGTTAGGGTGAACTGGGGGTGGGAGGTGGGCTGGAGAGGGCCCAGGGATGGGGGCAGTTTGGAATGGACTGAATGGGATGCTGGGGGACCTATGGCTGAGGGAGAGAGTGTGGGAGGACTGGGGAGGAGTTGGGGATTGAGGGGGCTGAAGAATCCCCACAGATGCAGGGAGGGATTGGGGAGGATGGGCAGGGATGAAAGAGAGGGTTAGGATGGATGAGGGGGCTGCAATTGGGGTTATACATTTTAATATCTGAAGAAATATGCCTGCTAACTCCATGAAAGCCTCAGTGATATTGGTTTAAATGTTTTGCCACCAGTGACTTGAATAACACCCTTCAACCTCTAACAACACTTCTTTCATCTGCTGCCTACAAGTAATGCAATAAGATCGCTGAAATATACATTGTTTTTGTGAATGGTGAAAAGGAGCAACTGGATGTGTAGGGTTTCTTTCCAGAAAGCTGTTGTATATACCACTAGAAGGTTTGTCCCTACCTTTTATAAACATACTTCTTACTTTGCGTTAAGCTCTCATGTCTTCTTGCCTAACATGACTGATTTCGATTCAAATATATGCATATAAGCTTTAAAAGGTTTTGAGACACTCTTCTGAGTAAGATTTGTTATTAGTGCTTTTCAAATCTGTAAAATATTCAGTCAGGGCAAATCTGCTAATTTTGCTTTTTCCCTTCCCAGTGCCTAATTCCGCTTGTAACTGCTTTGGTGGTGCTGTTCCACAGGCTTATGGAACATCACTAGGAAAACACGTCTGTTTTGTTGCTACTGTTCGACTGGCAACACCTCAGTTTATAAAGGTAAGTGCATGTAATGGAGTACATTAGTCTTAGAGGTACTATATATTCTTTCAATCGCTGTACATGCAAAATTCCAAATTTTACTAACAGAGTTGGTCAGAATACAGAGACTTCACAATCATGAATCAAAATCCAATATGTATACAACGAGTAGGGTTATTGATCTGTTGCAGGGTTGATGGAAATGGTGTTGGAAATGGTGATATATCTGTTTCTTTATACTGGGAAATGCAATCAGGGGATATCACTTGGGTGCTAGGATGCCTAGTGTAGCATTCCTTAGCTGTATTTTCCCAACACTGGGATGGAGTGAGTAGAGATGCTGAAACCATGCCCTCAGTTGGCTAGATAGGTGCATTAAAATGACCCTTCCCACTCTTCTCCCATCATGACACTAGGGAATTCAGTTTTGCGGGACAGTGCATTCAGCCCAGCACCTGCCCCTGCTGTAATTTAGTTGGCAAATGTAAGCCACTGCGTTGGCTGTCCTATCCTCTGAGGTTAAGAAATCTAATTGAGACAAATCCCCTTTGACAGCATTGGTCGCTCAGCCTCACTCCAATACTGCACAGGGATTTTTAAAGGTATTCTTGACAGATTCACAGCCCTGATTGTACAGTCGCCTCTGGAAAAGCAAGAATACTTCTCATAAACCTCAATAGTAGTATTCCTACTAATAGTACTCTGAATTTCCTTTCCTTTGTTTAGTTAAAACTCAACATTAATGTTGCATTAACATAAACTGCCTATGACAATAGGCGGCTGTGTGTTGTAAGTGACCTGGACACGGCTCTGGGAGCCAGGAACTGCCGAATACAAATCTTTGCTCCTTAATTTACTTGCTAGGACCAGGGACAAGTCATTTAACCTTTGTTTCTCAATTTCCCACTCTACAATACTTACCTTTCTGATTTTCTGAACAAAGCGATGCCTGGCAAAGCGATGCCTGGCACACTCTCTCTCTCTGTTTGTCTGTAACATGATAACGTTTAAATGCCACATCTGATCAGTGGGAGTGGGCACAAAGGCGGAGAATGGGAGCACACAGACATGGGAGACATCCCCCACCCTGGCATGGGGTGTGTGGATTGCAAGGAAGGAGATGGGAGGGTGGACACAGGGAACTTGTGGGGTTGAATGGAAGAATGCAAGGAGGCCCTAGTGCATTCAGGGAGGTCTGCCTGGAGATGCAACAAAGTGTGCAACCCTCTATTATTATTATTATTATTATTGCCATCATCCCTCTGCGTCATGGATTTTATTTTTTCACAAAGAGGCCCCAATCCTACCTAGCATAATATGTTTACTAATTATTATTATCACTTGCTCCTATGGGGGTTGAGAGGCTTAATGAATTAGGGCCAGGTTGTTCCTGACTCTGGCATGAATGCATGTAGGAGTGGGACATGAGAACAAGGTGAAAGGAACCTACCTCTTTATGCCCCTGTACAAAGGCTGGGGAGAGTTTCAGTCCTTGCACTCAGGACACCCAAGGTAGCATGGTCCAGTGGTTAGCATGTGGGTGTGGGACTTAGGATACCCAGATGCAGTTCCCTGTTCTGCCACAGATTTCCCGTGTCACCTTGCACAAGTCATATACTCTCTCTTTTCCTTCAGCTCCTTAGCTGAAAAATGGGCATAATAGTACTTCCCTATCCCACAGGGATGCTGTGAGGATGAATGTATTAAAGGATTGCACAGTGCTCAGATACAGTGGTAATATAGGAGGCCACCTGCGTACCTCGGATTGAGCCACAGAGGTGTGCTGTTCCTTCATAGGTGGGGCCATAATCGCATGCCATCACATGGGCCAGTGGTATTGAACGTCTGCAGGAGGAGAGAGCACATATTCAAGGGTGCAACAGCAGCTAAGGGCTCCTGGAGCCAAAGTACCTGCTAAAAGCACAATGCTTCTTAGGGTGTGTCTGCACTGCAGTTAGGCACCTGTGGCTGGCCCATGCCAACTGACTCGGTCTCATGGGGATCGGGCTACGGGGCTGTTTAATTGCAGTGTAGATGTTCGGATGCAAGGTGGGAGGGTTCCAGAGCTTGGGCTGCAGCCCGAGCCTGAATGTCTACACTACTATTAAACAGCCCTTCAGGCTAAGCCCCTTAGCCCAAGTCAGCTGGCATGGGCCAGCTGCGGGTCTCTAATTGCAGTGCAGACATGCCTTCTGAGTTCCTGCCTGGGTTGTGCACTGTCCTCTACTGTGGGCTCTTACAGTGCAACAGTTGTGCTCTTGAGATCTGTAGAGTATTTTAAAAACATAACATCCTATATACTGTAAGAAATAACAATGATTATTAACTTGGCATGTATTGTAGAGTATTCTTTTCTTACTCTATGCGATAATGTTAGTATCAGTTTGTATTAACATTAGATTTCTATTCAACATTACCAGTTGACATCTGTACTTTCTATTTGATTATATTCCTCATACCTGCTGTGTTTTCCTATTTAACAAGAAGCAGATGAAGCCGAGAGATAAAGTTAACAAAGATCTTCTTCCCAATGCAGGAAATGTGCATAGTTGAAGAACCTTTAGAGGAATTCACTTCAAGACATAGTCTGGAATGGAAATTTTTATTTCTGGATCACAGGTTTGTGAGCAGAAAAACATACTTGGTTTTGTTTGTACCTGTTTACTGCTATTTTCATTAGCCAGATTCTGTCAAATAATATTATGCTTCACATCAAAATAGTTTGAAGAGCCTGGTTATCAGCACTATTATGACTAAAATTGCTACACAAGCTGATGTTTGATTTCACTGATTCTGGAGCTGGATGATTTTGTCTGCATTTATTTTTTCATCAATCTTTTTTACACAAATACTGTGTGTTTAAAAAAAAAAAATTTCCTGAAAGTATTTTGATTAGCCAATCCTTACCTGTATTAAAATGTCAGTAGGCTATGAGCTCTAACCACAACAATTTCTAATTATTATACGGCTAATTGGCTAATCCAGAAATCAGAGGTAATAAATCCAGAAAAGTCAGGAGGATAGATTTTTTTTGTGTGTAACCTGTGCATTTTAGAAAAATGTGCCATGAAAATATTTCTTTCCAAATTCAGCCATGTGTGCAACTCCAATTGGGCCAGTTGCTGAGGATCATGGAGGGCAGCTCTGTGCTGGTTTGACCAGTCTTGGGGCAGTCGGGCTGGCAAGGTTAGAGGTGTGAATTGGCTGCTCAGACACTCCATGTTCAGGCCCTGCAGAGGCCCACAATGAAAAGAAGCTTATTCAAGTTATCTCCCTGTCTATTCCTCCAGTCTCAGTGGTACTCTTTGCTATGCAGGAGCCATAGAGGCTGCTGTTGCCTAGAACAGTTGTGGTTCTAGTGAAGTCACTTGCCCCAGGGGAGAAACAGGGAAAGGCCTGAGAATGGGCCGGGGGGAGGGGGGGGGAATGCTCCTCGAAGCAAGTTCTTGAGAGGATATTGGGCGTTCCTGGGGCGCTCAGTTCCCAGTTACCTTTTTCCTGCAAGGGAGATCTCTGTCTTACAAGTCTATGACCTCTCTGGCTGGCTGGCAACTTTGTTCAAGAGCTGCTAGCTAGCTCTGGTGTTGGGTGGGGAGAGATGTTGCTCAGCTCTTTTGCTATCTCTGGGTGTAACTCAATCAAGGAGACTCTGCCTTCCCGCAACAGGAACATCAGGGTGAGACCATGTTACTCCTGTCACCATTCCTTGGTGACACCACTGCCATATAAGGCAGTTGGATGGGGGCTGAAGTCACCAGGCAATGCCTTGAGGGGAAAGGAATTGCTATAGAGCAGTGTCATGGTTGCTCTCCAGTGGGACCTCCCATCTCAGGATGCCCGTGCCACTCTGCAGGTGTGGAACCCAGTTGGGAAGCTGAACTACAGCTGAGCTCCCTGCCCAAAGAGCAGAGAAGTCAGGATTTGGCCCATTTATTTCAGTGGGAGTTACGTATGTGTAAGTGAGAGCAGAATTTGGCCCAACTGACACTCTGAATTTCCTATTTAACATAGAAAGAGTTGCTGTGTGTTTCATTGTTTTGATTAAATAATTTGTACTGTGCCCATATGCAGAGCACCGCCTATTATAGGATACTTGCCTTTTGAAGTGCTGGGAACTTCTGGCTATGATTATTACCACATTGATGACCTAGAACTCTTAGCAAGGTGCCATGAACACTGTAAGTATTGCATAGTGTAAGCTCACATGAATTAATTGGCATGCTTGTTCTCAGTAAAATGCAGCTTCCGTTAAGATAGGTGTAAACTTGGTGGCCCAGGTTCTTACCTCTGGCACACTGCTATAAACCTATGAACTGACTTTAGTGGACTTGTTTCAGATTGAGTGTTCTTTAGCACTTAGAAGGCCAAATCCTGCTTTTGTTATTCACACAAGTAGTGCCAATGACAAGCAGTCAGGCGGACTCATTGCATGAGTGATGCAATCAGGATTTGAGCTACATTCTGTTATTCTAGTAAACTCACACAGTCTTGGAGAAGGTCACAGCTTTGTAAACCTTCTGCAGATTGTTATCCCTGGTGTTGTTCAATATATATTTAAAATCAGGGATTATTTAAATGTACTCTATTAGGATTTTTAAAAAACACCATTTGCTAAGTGAAGAAATATAAAAATCAAGCAATCTTATTCAAATATTGCTTATAGCATTGATGGTAATTCTCAGTCTTATTACCCTGCTATGGTGTGAACGCCTGCAGTCAAAATTAGTTTTGGGATATTGACATTAAAATATAAGGCTAAATGCATTGAAGTGGGAGACCCTTGATGTTAATAAAACTAAAGCAGGGGTGAATTTGGCCCAGGAAGGTTTAAAACATTCAGGGCAAGTGTAAACTACAAAATTAAGTTGACCTAAGTTACATCAACATACAATCACCACAGTAATTAAATTGCTTTTGCGTATCCATACTACGCTCCTTGCGTCGGCTGTGTGTGCCCTCACCAGGAGCACCTGCACTGATTTAACTACCAGTGTGGGACATTGTGATACGGCTTCTGAAAGCCAGCAACAATCGATGTAATGAACGCAGTGTCTACACTGACATTTCATCAACCTAGCTACATTGACCTAAGCACTACGCCTCTCATGGAGGTGGAGTTATTAAGTTGGTGTCGTGGGCTAGTTACATTGTGGGAGCTACATTTTAGGGTAGACACTTACAGAGATAGGTTGACGTAACTAGCTGCTTTGCATCGACCTAACTCTTTAGTGTAGGCCAGGCCTCAGTCAGGTCATCTCTGAAATCTTTACTGGCTGGGGAATTCCATTCAGTTTCAAATGATTTTCATCTATGTCTCATGTTATCTCAGTGTGTAGACTTAAGGCCAAATTTTGCACTGATTTAAACTATGTCATATAAGCCAGTGGATGTGCATAGGGTAAGTCTGCACAGGATTTAGTCCACCTTCTAAGGCATTCACATGCTCTATTTCCCTGCTATGAAACTCAGACCTTTCACATACAGTTATATAGTCTTAGAAATCAATGCCAGATGCTTATTTGGCTAATTTGTGACCTGCACTTAGAACACAGAAAGAGTTACATATAAATTGTAGTTATTAATACATGGCCATAGTTAGCATTCATCATATCTGTGCTATTTATAAGCATACTTTGTATATTTAAAATTTCAGAAAGGGATGCCTGGTGACATACATGATATGTGCTTTTACCATAAATCTCAGAGAGATTTCTTACAAAACTTTTTAAAAGTTATTTTTCACATTTTAAAATTTGTTACATGCAGTCTCCGTTTTCTACTAACAGTGATGCAGTTTGGCAAGGGAAAGTCTTGTTGTTACCGGTTTCTGACCAAAGGACAGCAGTGGATCTGGCTGCAGACCCATTACTATATCACCTACCATCAGTGGAACTCCAAGCCAGAGTTCATTGTATGCACACACACCGTAGTAAGGTAGGGAAAAGACTTAGTTATATTTGTCACCATTGTAATCAAGTCAGAGTCTATGGACCTAAAAGCACAAGAACATATGGACATTTTAATGATTTCATAAAGTCTCCTTAAGAGTCTTTCACATAACAAAAATGAAGTCTGAATTCTGTAGAGAAAATAAGCTTCATTAAACAAATATGATCAGGTTAAGTCTGTCTTCATGCTCCATGTACCATATGAGTACAAAATTCATTTGTCAGCCATCAGACTCTTAAAATCAGGGGCCAGCTTATTGGTTGCATTTGGCCCCCTTTGTGCCAATCCTATGATAGAAAGGGGCCGTGAAGTATCACATTACATCTAATCACTGGAGAATTCCCTCTTGTAGGTGTAACCCATACACCTCCTGGGTGTGCTGTTCTGTCCCATCTAGTGGCACCGAGACAACTTAGGCCTTGTCTACAGTACGCAGTTATTTCAGAATTAGCCGAGTTAATTCGAAATAAAACTGATTCCGTCCACACGACCAAAGCGGTTTTTTCGATTTAAAGGGATCTTTAATCCAATTTCTGTACTGCACCTCGGCAAGTGGAGTAGCGCTAAAATCAAGATCGCAGTTACAGGTTACAGGTACTGTGGACGCAATTGGACGTTTATTGGCCTCCAGGAGCTATCCCAGAATGCTCCCTTGTGACCGCTCTGGACAACACTCTCAACTCTGATGCACTAGCCAGGTAGGCAGTAAAAGACCCGGAAACTTTTGAATTTCATTTCCTGTTTGGTCACCATCAGCACAGTCCACCATCACATGAGACCACGCAGTCCCTGATTCGCAGAAGAGCTCCAGCATGGTCTGAACAGGAGGTACTGGATCTCATTGCATGTTGGGGAGATGAATCTGTTATGGCACAACTACGTTCCAAAAAAAGAAACGCAAATACGTACGCTAAAGTCTTCAGAGCCATGATGGAAAGAGGCAACTCCAGGGACACAGAGCAGTGTCGTACAAAAATCAAGGAGCTCAAGCAAACGTACCAAAAAGCCAGGGAGGCAAACAGGCACTCTGGGTCACAGCCCCAAACATGCCGTTTCTACTGTGAGCTGCATGCAGTTATGAGGGGTGACGCCACCACTACCCCACCACTGTCCATGGACACCTGCAAGGGGGGAGTTGCATGGAGCGAGGAGGATGAGTTATTGGAGGATGAAGAGGAGGAGGAGGACAGTGAATATGCGGCAAGTGGGGAATCCATTTTCTCCCCTAGCCAGGAACTATTCTTAACACTGGACCCAATAGCCTCCCCCCACTCCCAATGCTGGCTCCCGGACCATGACCCTGGGGAAGGCACTTCTGGTGAGTGAGAGCCTGATCAGAGCCATGCGGTGGGGGGAAACCCAGCCGCGCTGGGCTGTTCGTGTTTAGTTTAAAGGGCTCATCCCTGCTTAGAGCCTCATCGGAGCCACACGGTGTGTGTGTGCGGGGGGTGGGGGGGGATGTTGTGTGAAGCAATCATCCCAGAGAGCCTGCAGGCCCTCCTTTTATATGGCAAACCCACCAGGCATTGCTTGCTATGGGAAAGGGGGCCTGGCACTTTGAAAGCATTGAAATGAATGTGGAAGAAGCAGAACCCTGCGTTCCCCTAGGGCTTACCATAGCTGCCTGAAAGCTGAATTCTGTTGCCCGGCTGCTTGTGATGGCTTACTCACACCAAAGTGGCAGGCACTTCAGTATTAGAGGCAAAATGCGACCTTGTACAGAAAGAACATGTGCTGTGTACTATATATTGCTTGTTTCACTGAGAAAGTGTCCCCTTTGTTCTCTAAAATGTATCTTTTAAAATACTACCCTCCCTTTTCCTCCTCCCGCAGGTGCAAATGTTTCAACGCGGCCCCTATCTGCTCCGTCCCAGAGGCTGGTCCAGATTAGAAGGCGGAAAAAACAAACTCGGGACGACATGTTTGCCGAGCTCATGCAGTCCTCCTGCACTGATAGGGACCAGCTGAATGCATGGAGGCAAACAATTGCAGAGTCCTGTAAAGTGTTAAATGAACACGAAGAGAGGAGGGACGCACGCGATGAGAGCAGGCAGGATGCTATGGTCAAGCTAATGGGGGAGCAAACTGACATGCTCTGTTGTATGGTGGCTCTAATGCAGGAAAGGCAGCAAGACCACAGGCTGCCACTGCAGCCCCTGTATAACTGCCCTCCCTCATCTCCAAGTTCCATAGCCTCCTCACCCAGACGCCCAAGAACCGGGGCGGGGAGGAGGGGGAGAGAAGCTACGGGGACCCACACAATCAACCTCATAGGATTGCACAAGCAGCAGAAAGCTGGAATATCTGAAATTTTGATTTGTTTTCTGGACTTGTCTTTATGTCCTCCTCCACCCCCCTCCCCCGGGCTACCTTCTGATTTCTCTCAATGTGTTGTGCAACAAATAATAAAGAACATTTTTTAAACAATTGTGACTTTATTTCCTTTCATATATATAGGGGGCTGGTAACTTCAAGAGAAACAAACACAACTGTCACACCGTACCCTGGCCAGTCATGAAACTGGCTTTCAAAGCTTCTCTGATGCTCAGTGCGCCCTGCTGCACTCTTCTAATTGCCCTGTTTTCTGGCTGTGCAAAATTGGCCGCCAGGCGAGTTGCCTCAACCTCCCACCCCGCCATAAACGTCTCCCCCTTACTCTCACAGATATTGTGGAGCACACAACAAGCAGCAATTACAAGTGGAATATTAGTTGTGCTGAGATCTAACCGAGTCAGTAAACTGCGCCAGTGCGCTTTCAAACGTCCAAGAACACATTCTACCACCATTCTGCACTTGCTCAGCCTATAGTTGAACTGCTCCTTACTACTGTCCAGGGTGCCTGTGTACGGCTTCATGAGCCATGGCATTAAGGGGTAGGCTGGGTCCCCGAGGATAACTATAGGCATTTCAACATCCCCAACAGTAATTTTCTGGACTGGGAAGTAAGTCCCTTCCTGCAGCTGTACAAACAGACCAGAGGTCCTGAAGATGTGAGCGTCATGCACCTTTCCCGGCCATCCCACGTTGATGTCAGTGAAACATCCCTTGTGATCCACCAGTGCTTGCAGCACCATGGAAAAGTACCCCTTGCGGTTTACGCAGTGGACGCCCTGGTGTTCCGGGGCCAAGATATGGATATGCGTTTTGTCTATCACCCCTCCGCAGTTAGAGAACCCCAGCGCATTAAAGCAATCCACAATGGTCTGCACATTTCCCAAAGTCACTACCCTTGATAGCAGCTGGTCAATGATTGCATTGGCTACTTGCAGCACAGCAGCCCCCACAATAGATTTGCCCACTCCAAACTGATTCCTGACTGACCTGTAGCTGTCAGGCGTTGCAAGCTTCCACAGGGCTATGGCCACTCGCTTCTCAACTGTGAGGGCTGCTCTCATTTTGGTGTCTTTGCACTTCAGGGCACAGGAAAGCAAGTCACAAAGTTCCATGAAAGTGGTCCTACGCATATGAAAGTTTCACAGCCACTGGAAATCATCCCATACCTGCAACACTAGGCAGTCCCCCCAGTCTGTGCTCGTTTCCTAGGCCCAGAATCAGCATTCCATGGCATGAACCTGGCCCAACGCCACCATGATCTCCCAATTGCCACATGCCGTGCTTCTAGGAATGTCTATGTCCATGTCCTCATCACTATCATAATTGCGCTGTTGTCGCTTACTCGCCCGGTTTTGCAGGTACTGCACATACTGCTGGATAATGCACGAGGTATTTACAATGGTCAAAACTGCAGCGGAGATCTGAGTGGGCTCCATGCTTGCCACGCTATGGCGCCTGCATGGGTAATCCTGGGAAAAGGGCGCGAAACGTAGGAGAGCAGAGTGGCAGCGGAATAGGTGCTGTTTGGTTCACAATAGCCAAAAAAAGGCCAGAAATGGTTGTCTTATGTAGCTTTCACGGAGGTGAGAGCCCAGGACAGACAACACGGAGAAGCTCAATAGCGTGGCAAGAGCGGGCGAGCAGAGTTGGCAGCGGAAGCTGTGTTGCTCAGTTCACTATGGCCGAGCATAGTTGGCAGTGGAAGCAGTCGATGAGGAAGAGAAAGAGTAGATACTTATAGAGATTACATAGAAAGACGAGAAGAAATGCGAGATGGATTCATAGTACCAGGAGAGAAGCGGTGCACCATACTGCACCGTCTGCTGAAAGCAGTATGGCATCTGCACGCCAAAAAGGCACGAAATGATTGTCTGCCATAGCTTTCACGGAGGGAGGAGTGACTGACGACACATACCCAGAAACACTCGTGAGAATGCTTTTGCCCCATCATGCACTGGGAGCTTAACCCAGAATTCCAATGGGCGGTGGGGACTGTGGAAACTGTGGGATAGGTACCCACAGTGCACTGCTCCGACATTTGATGCTAGCCTCGGAACTGTGGATGCACTCCACCGAATTCATGCACTTTAGTGGGGATACACAAGACCGAAAGTATAAAATCACTTCTGAAAATTCGAATAGAATAATTTTGAAATAATTTCGTGCTGTAGAGTGACGTACCCTTAGAGAGAGAGAGAAAGAAAGAGAGAGATTAATGAGTTTGCTCTACAGCTTTAGCTAACAGCGATATGGCTTTTAGCTCATGCAGTAGAGGCTCATGCACTAACATTCAGAGGCCCCAGGTTCGATCCCGCCCACTGACAACTGGGATCTGTCGGTGTTACATAGGGATCAGCCATGCATGGTATATGGCAAATGTAATGGTAGTAGGCCACCTCTCTAACAGCCTCTGACACAAGGGGCAAGGCTGAAGAAAAGAGAGTGAGGCCAGAGTATTGATACATTCCAGCTGTTCTTGGCTGGTGGAGTGGCCCCTGGGGGCCAAGATGACTAGGAGTAGGTTAAAGCAGTTGACCAGCTCACAGATAGGGGAATTGCAAATTTGGCTTAAAGCTACCTTTTATCCCCATCCCTTCTGCTCAGCTGAAATCAGAGAATCAGGACATTCAACTGTATAAAATAGAACAAGACAGTACAATAGTACAATACAGCTTATGGATGTAAATGCAGCATAGGTGATGGTATTTCAAGTGTTGCTTTTGAAAATAAGGAGGAGGCATAACTCTCAGCTTCCTACACAGTGTTAACATAAAGAACAAGAAAATTAAAAAGCTTTGAGCATATTTCAGAGTAAATAAAATTCTGATGTTTTGGGGACTTAGACAATAGCAAGCCACTGAGGTCCTGATTCTGTCCCCTGTTCCAGCCCCACCCCCCCACTCCAGGTCACAGTAGGCTAGGTAGGAGAAGCATAGGGCTGCTGTAAGTGGCCCGATAGGATCCAGCATAAGGGGTGTGCTGGGAGTGGTTGTAGCACTTAGTGCAATGGGGATGTAGGGCCGTAGAGCAGCCCATAGGCAGCCTGCTTAAGAGTGGGGTGGGATGGAAGTGAGTGATGAAGGTTTATATGGCAGTGGGGGAACAGGCTGATCACTTAACTTTCATTTCCTGACATTCTAATATTTGGGTTTTTTTAAAGTGTGGAACTTTTGTAAAGAAATTGTAACATTGTTTTGGGTTGGACTCCAACAAAACACACTTTCAGCCTTAACGCTTTTTTAACAAATGTTTTGTTTGTGAATGGTTATATAGAAGTTGAGCAGAAATTGAAAATAAAAACACAGTCCTTCAAATCATATGCATTAAATGTGACTTGATTTCATTTATCATGTAATGGTTTACAGTATCATGTAATGTTGCTCCGTTTGTTTAAAATGCATTTTATAAAATAAAATAATGAAATGTTACTCATGTAGAATTACATTTTTCAATTAGTTATGCCGATGTTCGAGTGGAAAGGAGACAAGAACTGGCCTTGGAAACTGCACCCTCAGAAGTTGTTTCTTCAGCACTAAAGGTATAACCAGATATGTTTTTCATAAACATGCAGTAATGGTGACCTATTCTTGTGTTAACATTTCCAAAGATCTAGAAGCAATGCTGATCTAGACATATTCCCTGAATTTTATACTCCAGGGTTCGATGAGCTCTTGAACAATTATTTAAGTGAACTGGAGATGCGCATAAAAGGACAAACTTAGAGATCAGAGAGAGTGGTGAAACACAAAGCCTGGGCAGTAGCATTTGTGAGCTTTACCATGCTTTCTTGCCAACATGCTACGATTTGACCTAGAGGGGCCATTTCTAAGAGTGAGATTCCTTCTGGAACAATCATCTTGAGATTGTTTTTCATGCACAAGAATACTGCATCCTGCATATTAAAGCAGAGTGTACAAAAGTTATTTATAAGCAGTACCCTGTCACGATAATACCTGAGTCTTTCATGTAATATATCACATGGTGATACCAATATAAGCAAGTTTTAGGAGGAAAAATTCACTCCTGTGTTGACTTGTCTGCCAAATTCCTACCTAGAGTGGATCAAAAGGTCACATTTATTACAACCTGAAAAACAGGGTTTAAATGAAATTGCCAACTCATCCTTAACTACACACTGACATGCATAAGTCTGAACCTGTCCAAAACGTGTTATCTGAAGAACAAAGGGTCCAATTTTGTGCATTGCTGAATGGTTCTGAGTATTGTTACTCACCACTGAAGGAAGAAAGAGATTCTGCAACTCAAAGGACTGGACCGAAAATGAATAGGGCAATAGCCTGCATGGTCTTTCCACAACAGTAAAAGCTCGTTCATATGCAACTGGAAGGTATAGCAGAAGTAGGTGTCATAGACATTCTGGCCCAGGTTCTCTGCTGCTGTAGATTGTAATAGCTCCATGGAAGTCAGTTTATACCAGCTGAAGATCTGACCCTACGAGTACTATTAGATACATGACAGAACACCATACCCTGTCAGATGTAATATGATGGTTTTTTTTTAATTTTAGGACAGTGGCTTAGGCTTGAATCCCGAACAGCACTTTAATGCACTTGAAATAGGTGTCTCAGTTCTCAACACTAGTCGGACACCCTCTGTATCATCTAGAAGCTCACACAAATCTTCCGACACACCCATGTCTGACCCTGCATGTAAGTGATGTTATGGAGCTACTGTATCAATACTTTGTTTTAAAATTAGCTAAATTACCCCCATAAAAGTGAGTGTATCATTCCTGGTGGTATAATAATTACTGGTGAGATGCTGAAGGTGCTGATGACGTGTCCATTAATTCCATCGCCCATGGACAGGTAAGTAGTTAATTGAAGGTGGTAAAATGGGCTGATGTAATCATCCATGTCTTAGGAATAAAGGGGGCTAGTTATGAAGCCTGTTGCTGTTGAGTTCTATGAAGATGAAATTTACAGTTGCTAGGCACAGTTCCAAGCTATAATATTATACTGTGTTGTCCTGGAAGTTAGTAAGGTCATCAGCTGGAAAGTTCTGAAACTCAAGGCTAAATTCAGAAGTCATGCATAAGGTTTTAGTAAAGCCCAGTGGTTCTCAAACCTGTAGGCACATGCGACCTACAATGTGTTATGTGGGACGCATCCAGTACAACCTATATAGCCCTGATGATGTCACATGGGCCACAGCTGTGTGCTGATTGGGCCACAAGCAGCCCACGGGCCACAGGTTCAGAACCACTGGTACAGCCAAATGCATAGTGATACACGTAGGAACAAAGAATGCAGGTCACACTGACAGGGCTGGGGACAGCATTCTCGATGCCGTGATTCTGAAAGGATTTAAGGGTCATGATGGCTCTCCAACTGAATACAAACTCCCAGTGCAATGCTGTGGGTGAGAGCATTGATATAATTTTTGGAAGTACAAATGGAATTCTGAGTAGGAGTAGGGAGGTGGTATTACCTCTGCATAAGGCATTGGTGAGACCATTACCCCATTACTGTGTCCAGGTGTGGTGTCTGCACTTCAAAAAAGAATGTTGAAAAGTTGGAAGAGGTTCAAAAAAGAGCTATAAGAACGACTGAAGGTCTGGAAAACTTCCCTTACCGTGAGAGACTTTAAAAGCTCAATCTGTTTAGCTTGTCAAAGAGAAACTAAGAAGTGAATTGGTCATGGGGTATGAGTACCTATAGGCTAAAGGTATAATGAGCTCTAACAACAGGAAGTTAAAGCTAAATAAATATAGACTAGAAATAAAGTACAGATTTTTGTTAAGGTAACCAACCATTGAAACAACTGACTGAGGCATGTGGTGTATTCACCATCACTTGCCATCTTTAAATCTAGATTGGCTAACTTTCTAAAAGAGATGCTCTAGCTCCAACAGAAGTTATGGGCTTGATGCAGGAATTATTAGATGAAATTCAATCACTGTGTTATGCAGGAGGTCAAACTAGAGGATCATAATGTTCCCTGCTGACCTTAAAATCTATGAAGTGGTGTAAGTTAGACTCCCATACATGCATTCAGACCCCATACCTGACTCACTTATGTATCCCATAAACTCCTGAGGCAGAACCCAAGGGGTGGCACAAAGGTGCCTTTAAATGTTAGATTTGTGCTCTTCAGATTTGAGGGTATCATTTAGAGCAGGGGTTCCCAAACTGTGGGCCATGACACAATCCCGGGTGCCCCCTAAACTGTGTATGTTGGTGGACTGGACGCCCGTGGTGGCCCACACCCAGGGCTGGAGAAGCCCAGCACCTTCGACGGGTGACAGAGAGCAAAACAGAGCCACCAGGTGATGAGCACAGGGTGAGGGGGGCTGTCCCTGAGAGGCAGCAGCTCCCAGGGCAGCTGGAGGAGGATGAATGGTTCGTGGCCATTCCTGCTCCGAGCCACTGCACCCCATGATCCGTGGCTGTCAGGCCCCCTGGAGTATCGGCCCTGTGCCTCCTTCCCATGGTGCTCCTCTCCCTGACAGATGCATGTTAACAGTGGGCCGCAGTGCCTATTGCAGCTACACAGGTGGGCCTCGGGAAAAAGTTTGGTAACTCCTGAGTTAGAGCAGCATCAAGCCACTCTGACTTAGGTCAGCAGTAACAGCCCATGGGTGATGTTCTGCTGGCCCAGGATCACTGGAGCTGAAGGCCCTTTAGCCATGCCCCTGACACACCTGGTAAACAACCTCCTGCATGTGGGCTGGAACAAAGTGCTATAGAACCAGCGATGCGAATTCTACTCCAGCCAGGGATTCACCTATGAAAGAGGAACCCGCGTCTGCCCTTTTGGGACACCTTATTGGACCCTTTGCTGTCCTGGATGGAGCATAGGCTGAGTCTGGTCCAGTATATACATTAAGATTTGTGTGGATCCTCATTATCAGCTGTTAACTGTCATTGGAGTCATTGTTTCCCCTTGACGCCAGCTGGAGTTTGATCAGACCCTATATTCATGGGCGGCGGGTATAATAGGTCAGGGGAGGCTCTGCCGCTGGACCCCTGGTTGCGGGGTTTTGGGGGAAAGTTGCAGGTTCCAGGGCACCTGAGGAGGCAGTATGTGATATTCAGCTTCATCAGTAATCTCCTGGACTCCGGCTGAGGTGCTTTGGGCCTCCGGCCGGCCTGGGGCTCCTCTGGCCACGGGGTGGGCGGGTGCTCAGGGCTCCAGGAGCCTTGGGCAAAAGGGGCAGAGCTGGGGCTAGCCTCCCTGAAGGGGGCTCCACCCGCCGCCCATGCCTATATTATTACTAACCATATCTCATAATTCTAATTTTATATGGTGATTATTCTTAAATATGAAAAAAAAATCTCTTACAGCCACACCAACAAAGCTGATCACAGAATCTAACGTTCCCTCCTTGCAAAGAGCACCCAGCATACAGCAGGATTCATCCATGCAAAGACTTAGTCAACCTGTCACTATTCAGGTAGGTTTACAAATGGGCATAAAAATAAATGGAATTTACAAGGAGGAGTTAGATAAAAATGTCACATGTAAAATATGCCAGAGGTTCAACTCAACAAATAAAGAAAAAGCTATGCAAAGGCAATCACATTAGGAGAAGACCTGAGATTTAAAGTAGCCATGCATATGAATAAAGTTTGTTTTATTTTTTTTAAACCTAGGCGTCTTTGCCTTCTCAGCCATCATGTGAGCTTCTCCCACAGCAGCTGCTGGCCCAAGCAGCTTTGCAAAATCAGCCTACATCTATGGCACAGGTTAGTTGGGGGCTTGAAACTGGAATAGGTTACTTAACCATCTCACACTGTTTTCCCACTTCACCAACCAAAGCAAGGAATATAGGGACCCTCTCAAGTAATTTTGACCTAAAACTACACAGGCTCTAAAACTTATAGTGGGAATGTCTTCTGGATTCTAAACACACACACACACCAATCTGTTGCTGAGAATCTTTTTAAAAAACAACAAAACATTAATCTCTCTTTTACAAAGACCCTTAATATTTGTTTTGCTCTGAAGATGCAGAGAGAGCCAGCGTCAAAGAAAACACAAATTCAACAAGTCCCATTCCCTGAGTTATGCCCTATGAATGGTGATGCAGATGAGGGACTAACTCCTCCATTGGGATCCACCAGCATGGATCCCAGAAGTGGGTTTGGTTTTTGCTCTGAATACCCAACTGATCTAATAGCACTACAGGTTTCCTTGGTACTTGATTAGAAGGAATAAAGAATTTCAATACTGTGTTTTCTCATAACATTGTTTCTGTCCTTCCACAGTTTCCCAGAGATGGAGCCTCTCCTGGCTCTGTTGCACACATTACTCCTTCTAAGAAGCATATGTTGTTCCCTTATGGCTTATGCCCACGAGGCTCTGGATGACCACTGATATAAAATAACAAAATCTCATTTCTCCTTTAAGTTTAATTTGCCTCCATGACTCCACACCAGTGTATAGTAAATAACAACCCAATTTATCAGCTCTTAGCATTAATTTTCTTTGGCAGATGTTCTTCTCTTCTAGTCTCAAATACATTTTGCAATTTATTTATTTTATTTTATATCAATTTGAATATATTTCCTTCTTGGCTTTCTGTATTCACATTTCGTGTCTGCCTTCAGAAGTGAATCTAGAGAGATGCTTCCTTATTTGTTTCCCACCAGCCCTAGGTGTCCCACCTCTTCTCATTTGAACAATTACTGGGATCCCAAGTCCATTCCTTTCCACTCAATTCAGAGTATAATCTATTCTGTTCTGTTCAGGTTCTTGTACCATGCCCATCACCATAATATCTGAGCACTCTCCAGTCACGTATTAAGCAACCTGACAGACAAATATTTGTTCTCTCATCCTCTCCCCACAGGAGAAGCATGTGCACTGGAGTGTCACATTTTGCACTTACTGCTCAAATCCTCCCCTACTCCTACCTCCCCTTTCTCCACATAGGATCTCATCAAGAGAAAACTGCCAAAAACCAATGTGACCATCTACCTCCCCTCAGCTTGCCTTGCCTTCCCTTCCTACAACTCTCGCCTCTTTTTCCCCTGCCACAGATTGATAGGTTAGCTGTTGGTTCAGTACCAGAATGCCTATGGACTGGCTGAAGTTTGATTAAGTGGAAGCAAACCTGTCTCAACACTGTTATTTGGCAATCATCTTTTGGACAGCTAGGCTCTGCCAATCATTACAGTACCTCTGCAGAAGCCCAAGGGGCAGGACTTTTTCACTCATGAATGCTTTCAGTGATGGCTGCGAATAGACAACTGCTAAGTTCAGGCTGTTGTCACTTTAACCCTACATAAGGGAGATCTCTAGGAAAAGGTAGCAAGGAGGGTTAAGTTACAGAGAACTAAGGCCACTTGATCTTGAATGAGGTCATCCACCTGGGGGTTTAAGACACTTTAACTTAAGCACATTGATTCACCTTAACTTTCCTTCGTGTCCCCACATTACTAAAGACAATCCCCAAGGGTTAGTTATTTCTTGTCTTCCTGCATTCCTAGAACATTTTACTCTATATCTGTTTCAGGAAGCCACACCTCTGCTAGAGGCAACAAAAACCTGTGGTCTGGTTCTTCTTTACACTAATTACCAAATGAAATTTCCATCCACTTTAAGATCTCTTTACACTGCCAGAACCAGGGGCGGCAGGTGACCTCCCAGCGCGGGGAGGCTAGCCCCCTCCCCTGCCAGAGCCCGGAGGGCCCCTCCACCCCCATGGTAACCGGTCCCCCCTCCAGCCCACGAGTGCCCTTCCACGGAGCCCCGCTGATGGAGAGGGCTGGGGGAGGAGGAGGCTGGGAATTCTGCTCCCCCGCCCTCCCGGGAGGGGCAGCACCAGGGAAAGGCACAGGATGCCGGCAGCTTCTCCGGCGGCGGGACCGCCCCCAGCCCTGTGCTCCAGCGGGGCTGCTGCTGTGGTGCACGGAGGGAGGGTGGACATGCAGCTCCGTGGAAGAGCAGGGCGGTTCTGCGCCTTTCCCCGCTGCGTTCCCGGGACAGCCCTGCCCGGAAGTCTCGGCGCAGCAGGAGGAGGACAGAGCCCCCTCCGACCCCCAGGTAAATGGGTGGGTGGGGGGCCCCGTGCTGGGGGTGGGGCGGTGAGGAGTCACATGGAGGGGCACGTGGGGAGGTCACTTGCCCCCCCTTAGCCGGTGCCCCTGCCCATACTGGTAAGAAATGGATTTTACTTGGACCACTGGTTTCAGAGTAGCAGCCGTGTTAGTCTGTATTCGCAAAAAGAAAAGGAGTACTTGTGGCACCTTAGAGACTAACCAATTTATTTGAGCATAAGCTTTCATGAGCTACAGCTCACTTCATCGGATGCATTCAGTGGAAAATACAGTGAGGCGACTTATATACACAGAGAACATGAAAAAATGGGTGTTATCATACACATTGTAAGGCGAGTGATCACTTAAGATGAGCTATTACCAGCGGGGGGGGGAGAAAACCTTTTGTAGTGATAATCAAGGTGGGCCATTGCCAGCAGTTAACAGGAAGGTCTGAGGAGCAGTGCGGGGGGGGGGGGAATAAACATGGGGAAATAGTTTTACTTTGTGTACTGGCCCATCCACTCCCAGTCTCTATTCAAGCCTAAGTTCATTGTATCCAGTTTGGAAAGTAATTCCAATTCAGCAGTCTCTGGTTGGAGTCTGTTTTTGAAGTCTTTTTGTTGTAATATTGCGACCTTTAGGTCTGTAATCGAGTGACCTGGGAGATTGAAGTGTTCTCCGACTGGTTTATGAATGGTTTCAGAGTAACAGCCGTGTTAGCCCTGGTCTACACTAGGACTTTAGGTCGAATTTAGCAGCGTTAAATCGATGTAAACCTGCACCCGTCCACACAATGAAGCCCTTTATTTCGACTTAAAGGGCTCTTAAAATCGATTTCCTTACTCCACCCCTGACAAGTGGATTAGCGCTTAAATCGACGTTGCTGGCTCGAATTTGGGGTACTGTGGACACAATTCAATGGTATTGGCCTCCAGGAGCTATCCCAGAGTGCTCCATTGTGACCGCTCTGGACAGCACTCTCAACTCAGATGCACTGGCCAGGTAGACAGGAAAAGAACCGCGAACTTTTGAATCTCATTTCCTGTTTGGCCAGCGTGGCAAGCTGCATGTGACCATGCAGAGCTCATCAGCACAGGTGACCATGATGGAGTCCCAGAATCGCAAAAGAGCTCCAGCATGGACCGAACGGGAGGTACGGGATCTGATTGCTGTTTGGGGAGAGGAATCCGTGCTATCAGAACTGCGTGCCAGTTTTCGAAATGCCAAAACCTTTGTCAAAATCTCCCAGGGCATGAAGGACAGAGGCCATAACAGGGACCCGAAGCAGTGCAGCGTGAAACCGAAGGAGCTGAGGCAAGCCTACCAGAAAACCAGAGAGGCGAACGGCCGCTCCGGGTCAGAGCCCCAAACATGCCGCTTCTATGATGAATTGCATGCCATTTTAGGGGGTTCGGCCACCACTACCCCAGCCGTGTTGTTTGGCTCCTTCAATGGAGATGGAGGCAATACGGAAGCAGGTTTTGGGGCCGAAGAAGATGATGATGATGATGAGGTTGTAGATAGCTCACAGCAAGCAAGCGGAGAAACCGGTTTTCCCGACAGCCAGGAACTGTTTCTCACCCTGGACCTGGAGCCAGTAGCCCCCAAACCCACCCAAGGCTGCCTCCTGGACCCAGCAGGTGGAGAAGGGACCTCTGGTGAGTGTACCTTTTAAAATACTATACATGGTTTAAAAGCAAGCATGTGAAAGGATTACTTTGCCCTGGCATTCGCGGCTCTCCTGGATGTACTCCCAAAGCCTTTGCAAAAGGTTTCTGGGGAGGGCAGCCTTATTGCGTCCTTCATGGTAGGACACTTTACCACTCCAGGCCAGTAACACGTACTCGGGAATCATTGTACAACAAAGCATTGCAGTGTATGTTTGCTGGCATTCAAACAACATCTGTTCTTTATCTCTCTGTGTTATCCTCAGGAGAGTGAGATATAATTCATGGTCACCTGGTTGAAATAGAGTGCTTTTCTTCAGGGGACACTCAGAGGAGCCCATTCCTGCTGGGCTGTTTGCCTGTGGCTAAACAGAAATGTTCCCCGCTGTTAGCCACAGGGAGGGGGGAAGGTTGAGGGGGTAGTCACGCGGTGGGGGGAGGCAAAATACGACCTTGTAACAAAAGCACATGTGCTATGTATGTAATGTTAACAGCAAGGTTTACCCTGAAAGAGTGTAGCCACTGTTTTATAAAATGTGTCTTTTTAAATACCGCTGTCCCTTTTTTTTTCTCCACCAACTGCATGTGTTTCAATGATCACAGGATCTTCTCCTTCCCAGAGGCTAGTGAAGCTTAGAAAGAAAAAAAAACGCACTCGCGATGAAATGTTCTCCGAGCTCATGCTGTCCTCCCACACGGACAGAGCACAGACGAATGCATGGAGGCAAATAATGTCAGAGTGCAGGAAAGCACAAAATGACCGGGAGGAGAGGTGGCGGGCTGAAGAGAGTAAGTGGCGGGCTGAAGACAGGGCTGAAGCTCAAATGTGGTGGCAGCGTGATGAGAGGAGGCAGGATTCAATGCTGAGGCTGCTGCAGGACCAAACCAGTATGCTCCAGTGTATGGTTGAGCTGCAGCAAAGGCAGCTGGAGCACAGACTGCCACTGCAGCCCCTCTGTAACCAACCGCCCTCCTCCCCAAGTTCCATAGCCTCCACACCCAGACGCCCAAGAACGCGGTGGGGGGGCCTCCGGCCAACCAGCCACTCCACCACAGAGGATTGCCCCCAAAAAAGAAGGCTGTCATTCAATAAATTTTAAAGTTGTAAACTTTTAAAGTGCTGTGCTTAAAGTGCTGTGTGGCATTTTCCTTCCCTCCTCCACCACCCCTCCTGGGATACCTTGGTAGTCATCCCCCTATTTGTGTGATGAATGAATAAAGAATGCATGAATGTGAAGCAACAATGACTTTATTGCCTCTGCAAGTGGTGATTGAAGGGAGGAGGGGCGGGTGGTTAGCTTACAGGGAAGTAGAGTGAACCAAGGGGCGGGGGGTTTCATCAAGGAGAAACAAACAGAACTTTCACACCGTAGCCTGGCCAGTCATGAAACTGGTTTTCAAAGCTTCTCTGATGCGTACCGTGCCCTCCTGTGCTCTTCTAACTGCCCTGGTGTCTGGCTGCGCGTAACCAGCAGCCAGGCGATTTGCCTCAACCTCCCACCCTGCCATAAACGTCTCCCCCTTACTCTCACAGATATTGTGGAGCACACAGCAAGCAGTAATAACAGTGGGAATATTGGTTTCGCTGAGGTCTAAGCGAGTCAGTAAACTGCGCCAGTGCGCCTTTAAACGTCCAAATGCACATTCTACCACCATTCTGCACTTGCTCAGCCTGTAGTTGAACAGCTCCTGACTGCTGTCCAGGCTGCCTGTGTACAGCTTCATGAGCCATGGCATTAAGGGGTAGGCTGGGTCCCCAAGGATACATATAGGCATTTCAACATCCCCAACAGTTATTTTCTGGTCTGGGAATAAAGTCCCTTCCTGCAGCTTTTGAAACAGACCAGAGTTCCTGAAGATGCGAGCGTCATGCACCTTTCCCAGCCATCCTACGTTGATGTTGGTGAAACGTCCCTTGTGATCCACCAGAGATTGCAGCACTATTGAAAAGTACCCCTTGCGGTTTATGTACTTGGCGGCTTGGTGCTCCGGTGCCAAGATAGGGATATGGGTTCCGTCTATGGCCCCACCACAGTTAGGGAATCCCATTGCAGCAAAGCCATCCACTATGACCTGCACATTTCCCAGGGTCACTACCCTTGATATCAGCAGATCTTTGATTGCGTGGGCTACTTGCATCACAGCAGCCCCCACAGTAGATTTGCCCACTCCAAATTGATTCCCAACTGACCGGTAGCTGTCTGGCGTTGCAAGCTTCCACAGGGCTATCGCCACTCGCTTCTCAACTGTGAGGGCTGCTCTCATCTTGGTATTCATGCGCCTCAGGGCAGGGGAAAGCAAGTCACAAAGTTCCATGAAAGTGCCCTTATGCATGCGAAAGTTTTGCAGCCACTGGGAATCGTCCCAGACCTGCAACACTATGCGGTCCCACCAGTCTGTGCTTGTTTCCCGAGCCCAGAATCGGCGTTCCACAGCATGAACCTGCCCCATTAGCACCATGATGCATGCATTGGCAGGGCCCAGGCTTTCAGAGAAATCTGTGTCCATGTCCTGATCACTCACGTGACCGCGCTGACGTCGCCTCCTCGCCCGGTATCGCTTTGCCAGGTTCCGGTGCTGCATATACTGCTGGATAATGCGTGTGGTGTTTAATGTGCTCCTAATTGCCAAAGTGAGCTGAACGGCCTCCATGCTTGCCTTGGTATGGCGTCCGCACAGAAAAAAGGCGCGGAACGATTGTCTGCCGTTGCTCTGACGGAGGGAGGGGCGACTGATGACACGGCTTACAGGGTTGGCTTCAGGGAGCTAAAATCAACAAAGGGGGTGTCTTTACATCAAGGAGTATTTCAGGCAGGACTTCACGGAGGGTTCCAATAGGAAATGGTGCACCTAAGTTATCGTTCTTATTGGAACAAGGAGGTTAGCCTGGCCTCTGATTGATACATGGCTAGATTTACCTCGCTGCACCTTCTCTGTGAGTGACTGCAGTGTGACCTAGAGGAATGAGTCCCCTAGACAGGGGAGGAGGCAAATGAGTACAAAACAAATCTGGTCTATTTCTTGTTTTGATCCACTCCATTTATCTTTTACATCTTTGGCTGGCAGCAGACGGTGCAGAAGGACTGCATGCCATCCACATCTCATGGCTGCTCGGCAGAAGATGGTACAGTACGACTGCTAGCCATCCTCATCTCTTGCCTGCCTGGCAGAAGATGGTACAATACGACTACTAGCAATCCTCATCTCTTGCCTGCCTGGCAGAAGATGGTACAGTACGACTGCTAGCAATCCGTATCGCCTGCCTGCTCACCATAAGACGGTTCAATAGGACTGACTGCAGGACTAAAGAGAATGACCTGGTCAAGTCACTCCAAATTTAGTCCCTGCGCCCATGTCTGCCCAGGCGCTCCCAGCCGACGTGGCCAGGGGCACCTCGGACATGACGAGGACGACTACCAGTCGTATTGCACCGTCTGCTGCCAGAAGGCAATGGGTTGCTGCTACTGTGTAGCAAAGCCGTACCGCGTCTGCCAGCACCCAGGAGACATAGGGTGACGGTTACCTGAGCGGGCTCCATGCTTGCCGTGGTATGGCGTCTGCACAGGTAACTCAGGAAAAAAGGCGCGAAACGATTGTCTGCCCTTGCTTTCACGGAGGGAGGGAGGGAGGGAACGGGGGCCTGACGATTCGTACCCAGAACCACCCGCGACAATGTTTTAGCCCCATCAGAGTGCTCCATTGTGACTGCTCTGGACAGCACTCTCAGATGCCCGATTGTTTGCCGTTGCTCTGACGCAGGGAGGGGCGACTGAGGACACGGCTTACAGGGTTGGCTTCAGGGAGCTAAAATCAACAAAGGGGGTGTCTTTACATCAAGGAGTATTTCAGGCAGGACTTCACGGAGGGTTCCAATAGGAAATGGTGCACCTAAGTTATCGTTCTTATTGGAACAGGAAGGTTAGCCTGGCCTCTGATTGATACATGGCTAGATTTACCTCGCTGCACCTTCTCTGTGAGTGACTGCAGTGTGACCTAGAGGAATGAGTCCCCTAGACGGGGGAGGGGGGGAAGCAAATGAATACAGAACAAATCTGATCTATTTCTTGTTTTGATCCACTCCATCTATCTTTTACATCTTTGGCTGGCAGCAGACGGTGCAGAAGGACTGCATGCCATCCACATCTTATGGCTGCTCGGCAGAAGATGGTGCAGTAGGACTGCTAGCCATCCTCATCTCTTGCCTGCCTGGCAGAAGATGGTACAATACGACTACTAGCAATCCGTATCACCTGCCTGCTCACCATAAGACGGTTCAGTAGGACTGACTGCAGGACTAAAGAGAATGACCTGGTCAAGTCACTCCAAATTTAGTCCCTGCGCCCATGTCTGTCCAGGCGCTCCCAGACGACGTGGCCAGGAGCACCTCGGACATGACGATGATGGCTACCAGTCGTACTGTACCGTCTGCTGCCACAAGGCAAGGGGTTGCTGCTACTGTGTAGCAATGCCGTACCGCATCTGCCAGCACCCAGAAGTCATAGGGTGACGGTTACCTGAGCGGGCTCCATGCTTGCCATGGTATGGCGTCTGCACAGGTAACTCAGGAAAAAAGGCGCGAAACGATTGTCTGCCCTTGCTTTCACGGAGGGAGGGAGGGAACGGGGGCCTGACGATATGTACCCAGAACCACCCGCGACAATGTTTTAGCCCCATCAGGCATTGGGATCTCAACCCAGAATTCCAATGGGCAGTGGAGACTGCGGGAACTGTGGGATAGCTACCCACAGTGCAACGCTCCGGAAGTCGACTCTAGCCTTGGTACTGTGGAAGCGCTCCGCCGAGTTAATGCACTTAATGCACTTAGAGCATTTTCTGTGGGGACACACACATTCGAATATATAAAACCGATTTCTAAAAAAACGACTTCTATAAATTCGACCTTATTCCGTAGTGTAGACATACCCACTGTCTGTATCTGCAAAAAGAAAAGGAGTACTTGTGGCACCTTAGAGACTAACCAATTTATTTGAGCATAAGCTTTCGTGAGCTGAGCTGTAGCTCACGAAAGCTTATGCTGAAATAAATTGGTTAGTCTCTAAGGTGCCACAAGTACTCCTTTTCTTTTTGGTTTATGAATGTTATAATTCTTGACATCTGATTTGTGTCCATTTATTCTTTTACACAGAGACTGTCCAGTTTGACCAATGTACATGGCTTATGTGCAAAGGTATGTGTCTACACACCAAAAAAACCCCGTGGCAACAAGTCTCAGAGCTCAGGTCAACTGACTCACGCTCTCGCTGTGAGGTTAAAAATAGCTGTGTAGATGATTGAGCTGGAGCCTGGACTCTCAGACGCAACAAAGGGGAAGGAGCTCAGAGCCCAGGCTGCAACCCGAGCGTCTGCAGTGCTATTTTTAGCCTGCCAGCACAAGCCCCAGGAGCCAGAGTCGGTTGACCTGGGCTTGGAGACTCACTGTCACAGGGGATTTTTTTGCAGCGTAGACATACTCTAAATGCTTTGCCTATGAGGACTTTATTTTAAACATATATTTTTGTCCTGGCCTAAATACAGTGTTATGTCTGACCTGCTTGTTAGCCTATGGTTTTTAAAATGAAATCTAAACCACAATTATGACTGAATGTAGTTTGAAAGTAAATGATCATCTTAAAAAACAAAATCCTATCTATTAACATATTAATTGATTTGTCTTTTTCACAGTAATGCACTAAAAAAATCCCACCAAAACACAGTGCATGCTAATGAATGAATAATAGTCATTATTGTGCCTGAGAATGCACAGATGTTACTAAAAAGGCAGAAAGAAAGAGTAGAAAGTGTTGCTGTCTTTCATATTAACACACGAAATCGTGAACAAAATGATGATAAGCTGCATCCAAATATCTCACAGATTTGGTCTTTCACATTTAGCCATATTTGTTATTTATTATTGTCTGGAAAGCTGGTATTTTGTGTTTTTCACTTTTCTGAGTACACCACAGAAACTTAGAATTGTTAAAGTGAAGATGATCAGTAATTTAATCAGGCACTGATCATAGAGTTAGAATAAAAACAACAAGGAGTCCGGTGGTACCTTAAAATCTAACAGATTTATTTGGGCATACGCTTTCCTGGGTAAAAAACCCATTTCTTCAGATGCATGGAGTGAAATAGTTAGAATGGTTAGAGTAGTATGTGGAATGCCTTGAGTTAAGCTCTGTCATTTGTTGTAAGTTTACAGCTTGTTTCCTAATTACTTGAACAGATCTTGAGGTAAATATTGTAAGGTACAGGTTCAAGGCTGCTCACCTATCCTCATAGGAAAACAATGGAACCTTTTCCTGGTAGGTGCCATTGCTAGGCTGTAGTATAACTCTGTTTTCTACACTGAATCACAGGATTGCAGAAAGATTAATTGAACAAAAAAAAAAAAAAGTGTTTCTAAACTTCTGCCCTTAGTGACATATGTTTAACAAACCAGCTAATTGTTTTTGTTTAAATGTGCTAGTAAAAGAAGAAACACAAAGAGGAAAATATGGAATGAAATACTAAAATCTAGCTAATCTAGCTAAATCTAGCTAAATATGAGAACATGCTGAATAAAAATAATGCTAATAATTTATTTCCATCAGAAGCAACGTCTTTTGGCTTTTACTTTGCACAACAAATTTAAAACTAATATCTAGGCATACAAATTATTTCTTATTAGAAAATTATTTGAGGAAAATCACATTCCTTTTCCAAAGCATCTAAAAAAAGTCCATATAAATTGGAATGAGTATTTTATAACCTGGTTAGACAGTCAGAATGAACCATTTGCCTAAAATTGTTTTTTCTTTCAAAACTGTCTGATAGAAGAGGTGTCTTTTAAGGACTGAGAGGAGTTTCAAGCCTCAGTAATAGAATTCATATGCGGGAACTAGTTTCCACAAGTTAGTTTTAAAAAACAAACCCACCTCTATAGATCCATGGTGGAGCAGGGATTATCTTTGCCTAATCCAATCATGTACTGCTGGATAGCATAGTTCCGTAATGGCATAGTACCAAGGGGATCCAGAGAAACATTGGGTCAGGCTTGAGCAAGTGGAGTTTGATGCTCTTTTGGAGCCACTTATCTTATACTCCAAACAGAGGGTTTTCACTCACCCATGAGTCAGGTTAATATTTTCTATTTGGGATAGAATAAGAGTTAGAGCTAGCCCTGTCCGGCCTGGTCTACACGGTGGGGATCAATCTAAGTTATGCAACTTCAGCTACGTGAATAATGTAGCTGAAGTCGACGTACTTAGATCTACTCACCGTGGTGTCTTCACTGCGGTGAATCAACTGCTGATGCTCCCCCATTGACTCCACCTGTGCCTTTCGCTCCCGTGGAGTACAAGAGTTGACCGGAGAGTGCTCGGCGGTCGATTTATTACGTCTAAATCAACCCCTGCTGGATTGATCGCTGCCCGTCGAGCCGGCAGATAGTATAGACATACCCTAAAAGGAATATCAAGTTTGTTTTCGAGTTGAGCAGAGGTGCTGGATTTAATGTGATGGGGCTATTGTTGAAAGGCAAAAATGTTCTGGATACCAATGCCATAGGGAAAACTCAACTTAACACATGGTTCAATATTTGCCTACCTTCAGTTAACAATCCTGCAAGGCACTGGGCACTCCCCACTCCTGCTGAAGTCAGCGTGGAGACCAGAGATCTCTCACAGCAACTGAAAGTGGGATGTCCCAATATTCCAATTTCTGACCTTTGCCAACTAATCTCAACATAGAACATACTAAATGAAGATGAGAAGATGGGAGGACTGCTGGGGCAAGGAAATCTCTCTGAACAGTGACCTTTGATTTGGTGGAAAGTTACCTCCTCTTCTATATGTGTAAATACAAAGGAAAATCATTTTAAAGTTTTCTTCACTTCTCCCCTTCAGAAAGTTTACATGGATAATTCGGATATTTGCTGGAGAGAATATGGGGGAGGAGGTATTTTCCTTCATATATGGAACTGCTTTAAAGTGAAGCAGTTCTGTGAATGAAATCTCAATATGATAGGCTAGATCCTCAGCTGGTATATCAGCATAGCTCCACTGAAATCCAATATGCCGTACAGACTCACCAATACCAGACTGCCCTTTGAGTCTCCTCCTCCTCTCCCCCCCCCCCCCTTAGAACTGTAAAGAATGGGTTCTATCAAATGGTCAGGCTCAGTTTGATTTACTAATCAAAAATAAGGCATCTAAGATCACAGAGCAACAAACAGAAAAAGGTGATGCTCATCAATACTGGGGTTCAGTCTGCCACTCATCCTGTCCCAAGCTGTGTTACAATCTATGGATCTTTTATAGACCCCTTTTTCAATCACATACAAATTACGGTTAGAAATGTCACCATTGATGTCAGTGAATCTGTCTAGACTTAAGTACTAAAGTACCATCTGATGATTAATAAGATAACAAAGAACCACCTTCAGGAGGAGATCAATGTAATCTGGGGTAATATCGATGAAGCTCTATCACTTGAACAGATATGCCTGAGATGAAAAATAGAAAAGAAGATTCCATGGTGTCCAGATGTTAGCATATATAAAAAATATATTTTGACTTCATTTTGCAAACAAGAAACCAAGCACTACGTACAGAATACAATAGCACAGAGCACAATTCTTACCATAATGACAAGAAAGAGACATGGTTGTTTTCTCTTTTTAAGTTCTCAGCACAATTTAACATGTTCCAGACGATCAAGGAACAGCTGGAGCAGCGAACTCGGATCCTGCAGGCCAACATTCGGTGGCAGCAGGAAGAGCTCCATAAAATACAGGAACAGCTCTGCTTGGTCCAAGATTCCAGTATACAGGTGAGTAATGTCAGTGTCATCACAAGAGGCAAATAGACCGTTTTCAGACTCTGTATTTCTTAGTGTGGGCTGTTTTCATTTTATTTGCAGAGTCTAAGAAATCTAAACTTGAGAAAACTAATTCCTCAGGAGCCTGTCAGACACAAAAATCAAGACATGCTAAGGGCTGTCTGTATAGGAGGGCTTGTCCCAGCAGTCACAAGAAGAAATGGAAGGGCTGGTGGTCTTTCAGATTAGTTTTTCATATATGGGAGTATTTTAATCTACTGAGACTTCAGAATGAGCCATTCTCATCGAAGGGTGTTCAGGCTGTGACAATGAAATCACCACTGCTTAATGGGGTCTTCATTTCACTAGCTTCTATTCACTTTTTGCTTCAAGTTAGAGCTACTAGTCCTCAGTATCAAGTTGAACAGCTCTGCGTCTGCCTATATCCCTTCCCTACTTTTCTGCACTCCAAACCCTGCATATGCTCCACCCAAGCTTGTCTCTTTCACTCACTCCCAAATCTGTGACTACTTGCATGCCACCTTCCCCTCTTGGAAGTGCATCACAAATAACATTTGCCAAACACCTTCCCTGGCCTCCAAAAAACTGCTGAAGAAACCACCTGTCCCACAAAATCTTCCATCTATAAAGTGCACACCCCAGTTTGTGTTTGCCTTCAGACTGAAACTTCATTGGACCTGGGCGTCTTATCTTTACCTGTATCTACTATACTATATAAACAATACCGTACAACTCACGTATCATTAACTACTAGTGGAGACATTGCCCAGCATCTCAGATTGTTTCTGGAGGAGGAATTACTGCTATCTTCCTGATAATTTAACTAAGAATATTGGATCAAATCATCCTCGGTATTGGTGTTGCACTGGGGATGAATTTGTCCCATTCTGATTATCATATTGATAGGATTATGGACACACAAACCCCAAACTCACATCACAAAATCAATTAATAGCCAAGTAGCATTGTAAACATACAGGGTGAAATCCTGGCCCTCTTGAAGTCAATGGGAGTTTTGGATTTCACTCATAGTCAGCATCTATAAAAAATCACTTCATACAATGTCACACATTAAATAAATAAGTTTGTAGGTTTCTGTGATTAAGAGGTTAATAGTCCCATATCAGAAATCCTGTTACTTAAATCATTCCATTTAGAATCTATGGTGGTGATGTTTTTGTTGTTGTAAATATAGTAACATAGCAACCACAAGCCCCATCCAGGACTGAAGGCCATTGTCCTTGGAACTGCACAAACATATAGGAAGACATATATCCGTGTACATCTTCCAGTGCCTTGATTTTGATAAATGGGAAATGAAAGCCTCTCTGCAATTAACTGGTCTCTTAGTTCAGAATCCTAGCACACTTCTGAAAGCTGTTGTTACTATACATAGCAAAAGGATGATCTCCCTTTCTCCCTGTAATTGGGCACATTGCATTACTCTCTCATGCTCAAGTCTTAAATATTCATATGCACTGATCCAGTGTTTGCATAATTTAGAAAAAAGTGGAAGATCCCAACATGGTTTCCTCAAATATGGGAAATTGATACTATTTTCACTAGAATTTTTCAATACACAAGATGATACCTTCACAGAGAGGAGGAAGATTGTGGTAACCAAAAGACCATGGGCCAGATTCTCAACTGTGCCCACAGAGACCAAGCACAGAGAACACGGAGGCCGTCTGGGTGCCTGTTTTGAGGGGATTAAAGGGCAGTGGAACCCTGAACTAAAAAATTACCCCAATCCTATGCTGCCCAGCCCCAGCATAAGTTTAAAGATGCTGAATTGCTCTCTAATTTATACCACTGGCATACGGTCCCTCAGTGGAGGATATGCTAGACTAGACCAAACGGCATGTATTTTCAATACCCTGGGACTGGCCACAAAGGTTTTATTTCCACAGATCTTACCCAGGATGCTTTGGCCTGCCAGTCCAGCTCTGAATAATTTCTTGCCTGGGTGGTTTGTTTCTCATTTGGTTCTGCTGTACGATGGTAGAGCAGAATCTTTACTGTGCTCTCAGCCATGCTTTGCCCACCTCTGTCCCCTCATCAGCCATGTGGGGCACAGACCCTCCATAGCCTCCCACAAGGGCCAGCCCTGAAGGAAGAGATTCACATTGGAGCCAGGCAGCAGAACAGCAGCTGGTGAGCGTGGAGCCTAAAATTTCACCTCCAGAGCACAGGACTGAGCTCTTCTGGGCACATCCCTCCAGTGGCTACGCCACCAGTAACCATGGCACAGATGCCTTTGTACTTCCCCCAGGGCAAAGCAACAGCTGGAGGAGCAACACTCAGAGCAGGGGTGGCCAAATTTTTTGGTCTGAGGGTCACATCGGGTTTCGGAAATTGTATGGAGGGCCAGTTAGGGGAGGCTGTGCCTCCCCAAACAGCCAGGCGTGGCTCAGCCTCTGCCCCCTATTCCCCTTCCCCTCCCCCGCCGCTTCTCACTCCCTGATGCCCCCCCACCGGGACCCCTGCCTCATCCACCCCCCCTTGCTCCGTGTCCCCTGAACACCCCCAGAACCCCCACCCTTACTGCCCCCTGATGCCCCATCCAACCCCTCCTCTCATTCCTGACTGCCCCCCCCGGGACCCCTGCCCCATCCAACCATCCCTTTTCCCTGACTGCCCCTGGAACCCCTACCGCTGGCTGCCCCCCGCCACTCCATCCAACCTCCCTTCCTTCCTGACTGCACCCCCAGGACTTCTGCACCCATTCAAACACCCACCCATTCCCCGCCCTCTGAGCGCCCCAACCCCTAACGACACCCCCACCCCCGACCACCACCCCAAACTCCCCTGCCCTCTATCCAACCCCCCGCTCCCTGCCCCCTTACCGCGCTGCCTGGAGCACTGGTGGCTGGCGGCGTTACAGCTGCGCTGCCCAGCTGGAGCCAGCCATGCCACCGCGCCGCACAGAGCACCGGGTCAGGCCGGGCTCTGCAGCTGCGCTGCCCCAGGAGCTCGCAGCCCCACTGCCCAGAGCATTGTGCCGGCGGTGCAGTGAGCTGAGGCTGCGGAGGGAGGGGGAGCAGTGGGGGAGGGGCCGGGGGTGAGCCTCCTGGGCCTGGAGCTCAGGGGTCGGGCAGGAGGGTCCTGCGGGCCGGAAGTGGCCTGTAGTTTGCCCACCTCTGACTCAGAGCATTTGAGGGCTGGGAGCACTCTGACATCAGCACTGACCATTTTCCAGCTGAGTAAGGGTGTATCTAGACTGCATCAAGCTAGTGTGCTACAAATAGCAGTGTAGCAGCGGTGGCACGGGTGGCAACATGGGCTTTCTGCTGAAGTACAATCCTGTCCAAGATCCTTGGTACGTACTCAGGCTGCTATCACCTCCCACTGCCGGCGCCACTGTGGCTACATTACTATTTTTAGCACACTAGCTGGATCAAAGCTAGCACACGTACGTCTGCTCAAGCTGGAAATCACACCTCCAGCTGCAGTGCAAACATCCCCTGTGGAGGGAGACTTGTGTGGTGGGAAGATTGGAGAGTAAACTGGCAATTCGCTGGGAGTTGTGGAGAACTGCACCTTTAAGAGCTCTGGCAAGAGCCAGTTGGAACTAGCTGCTGTGTCATGGAGAGACTCATGTTAGGCAATGCTGATCCATTAGACTTCGAACACTGATTGAAACAGGCCTTTGTTAGATGCCTTGGCTTGGAGTGCTCACTGAAGGACAGACTGGGGGGTGGGGGGAGATTGGGGTAATGGAGAAGGGGTGATTTGGCCATTATCTTTGAAAACTCATGGTGATCGGGGGAGATCCTGGACGACTGGAAAAAGGCTAATGTAGTGCCCATCTTTAAAAAAGGGAAGGAGGAGGATCCTGGGAACTACAGGCCAGTCAGCCTCACCTCAGTCCCTGGAAAAATCATGAAGCAGGTCCTCAAGGAATCAATTCTGAAGCACTTAGAGGAGAGGAAAGTGATCAGGAACAGTCAGCATGGATTCACCAAGGGCAAGTCATGCCTGACTAATCTAACTGCCTTCTATGACGAGATAACTGGCTCTGTGGATGAGGGGAAAGCAGTGGACGTGTTGTTCCTTGACTTTAGCAAAGCTCTCGACACGGTCTCCCACAGTATTCTTGCCAGTAAGTTAAAGAAGTATGGGCTGGATGAATGGACTATAAGGTGGATAGAAAGCTGGCTAGATTGTCAGGCTCAACGGGTAGTGATCAATGGCTCCATGTCTATCTAGTTGGTAGCTGGTATCAAGCGGAGTGCCCCAAGGGTCGGTCCTGGGGCCGGTTTTGTTCAATATCTTCATTAATGATCTGGAGGATGGTGTGGATTGCACCCTCGGCAAGTTTGCAGATGACACTAAACTGGGAGGAGAGGTAGATTTGCTGGAGGGTAGGGATAGGATACAGAGGGCCTGTCAAGGTTCCTTCCCCACTCTGAACTCTAGGGTACAGATGTGGGGACCTGCATGAAAACCTCCTAAGCTTACTTTTACCAGCTTAGGTTAAAACTTCCCCAAGGTACAAATTAATTTTACCCTTTGCCCTTGGATTTCCACTGCCACCACCAAACTTTATCTGGGTTTATTGGGAAACGTAGTTTGGACATGTCTTTCCCCCAAAAATCCTCCCAACCCTTGCACCCCACTTCCTGGGGAAGGTTTGGTAAAAATCCTCACCAATTTGCATAGGTGACCACAGACCCAAACCCTGGGATCTTAGAACAATGAAAAAGCATTCAGTTTTCTTACAAGAAGATTTTTAATAGAAGTAAAGGAATCACCTCTGTAAAATCAGGATGGTAGATACCTTACAGGGTAATTAGATTCAAAACATAGAGAATCCCTCTAGGCAAAACCTTAAGTTACAAAAAAGACACACAGACAGGAATAGTTATTCTATTCAGCACAGCTCTTTTCTCAGCCATTTAAAGAAATCATAATCTAACACATACCTAGCTAGATTACTTACTAAAAGTTCTAAGACTCCATTCCTGTTCTGTCCCCGGCAAAAGCAGCATACAGACAGACCCAGACCCTTTGTTTTTCTCCCTCCTCCCAGCTTTTGAAAGTTTCTTGTCTCCTCATTGGTCATTTTGGTCAGGTGCCAGCGAGGTTACCTTTAGCTTCTTAACCCTTTACAGGTGAGAGGATTTTTCCTCTGGCCAGGAGGGATTTTAAAGGGGTTTACCCTTCCCTTTATATTTATGACAGGGCTCTAGACAAATTAGAGGACTGGGCCAAAAGAAATCTGATGAGGTTCAACAAGGACAAGTGCAGAGTCCTGCACTTAGGACGAAGAATCCCATGTACTGCTACAGACTAGGGACCGAATGGCTAAGCAGCAGTTCTGCAGAAAAGGATCTAGGGGTTACAGTGGATGAGAAGCTGGATATGAGTCAACCGTGTGCCCTTGTTGCCAAGAAGACCAATGGCATTTTGGGCTGTATAAGTAGGGGCATTGCCAGCAGATCGAGGGACGTGATCGTTCCCCTCTATTCGACATTGGTGAGGCCTCATCTGGAGTACTGTGTCTAGTTTTGGGCCCCACACTACAAGAAGGATGTGGAAAAATTGGAAAACGTCCAGAGGAAAGCAACAAAAATGATTAGGGGACCGGAACACATGACTTATGAGGAGAGGCTGAGGGAACTGGGATTGTTTAGTCTGCGGAAGAGAAGAATGAGGGGGGATTTGATAGCTGCTTTCAACTACATGAAAGGGGGTTCCAAAGAGGATGGATCTAGACTGTTCTCAGTGGTAGCTGATGACAGAACAAGGAATAATGGTCTCAAGTCGCAGTGGGGGAGGTTTAGGTTGGATATTAGGAAAAACTTTTTCACTAGGAGGGTGGTGAAGCACTGGAATGCATTACCTAGGGGGGTGGTGGAATCTCCTTCCTTAGAAGATTTTAAGGTCAGGCTTGAGAAAGCCCTGGCTGGGATGATTTAGTTGGGGATTGGTCCCCTTTGTGGTATCCTAGTGTGCCCTGGAACCCCAAGCTCATGCGCCGGTATAAGGGGCACTGCCAGCCCCATGCCCTCTCAGTTCCTTCTTACCACCTGTGATGGTTGCTGGGATGTCTCCTGTGATTGCAAGCTTCCTAGTGTTATTTTCTATGAACTTTCTTGGACTCATTCTTGTTGTAAATAAGTTCAGTTAGCTGTAGTTGCTTAGTTAGCTAGGGTCCCATCTGGGACGTTGTCCCAGGGACAGGGCATACCCTGGTCCCCTGGTTTGAAACCATGTGCTTCCTGTCACAAGCCGATGCCAGTGAGTGATCCACATATGAGCTGCTTAAAGTGCCTCGGGGAAGCTCACATCAAATAAAAGTGCGGAATCTGCAAGGGCTTCAGGCCACACATACTTAAGGACAAGGTGGGATATTCGTTTGAAGGTCCTGTTAATGGAAGCGGCACTTCATAGGTCAGGTAGGGAGATGTTTGAATTTGATTATCTCTGTCCATCATTGATTGTACCCATAAAATTGGGTGCAAATGGAGGGGATTTACTATCACACAGATTTCTGTATCTGTTTGAGTGGAATATGCCATATAGAGAACACAGCATGCTGCATGTTGTAAGCATGGAGGGACTTCCTTCTGCTCCCTGGAAGGAAGGGAGCCTGTAATACAGCCTCTACTTTCTCCCTTCAGCTCTCTCACTGGCATTCCCCATTTTCACCCTTCCATGCTGAATAACAGATAGCTCTGTGGAGAAACTAGCCCTATTTTCATTTCATACACAGGATCTTCAGAACTATAGTGCAGAAGTCAGCCAAGCAATACTCTCTCAGTTGGAGAGATGTTGAGCCCAGTACTGTGTATTAGTAACTGTTTCCAAGAGCCCTGTGTGATGAAAGATGAACTAGCAGGAGGGCTCTGGTCCTTGGACAAAAGTGTTAAAAAACCCATTACGTCTCTTTTACTGCTTTTACTGACAAATGAAAGTACAGGAGCAGTAATCTCAGATGTCTGAAAGGATGCAGTTCCTGCTCCAGATTTAAAAATAGTCTAGTTAATGACTAGCACATCTAGAGAAAGGCAGAAGGCTGAATGTGACCAGCGTGCTAGAATTACAGATGAGAACATCAGTACCCATGAATAATTTGCAAGTCGGTCTCTTGAAGGTAAATGAATCTTTGGCTCTTAGTCCTATGCCTTTCATCAATGTCCATTTTACCAAAACGATAGTATTGATAAAAGATGCTGGCTTGATAGACCTGGAGGGTAAAAATTTCTGGTTTTCTAGGGAACAGCGAGAGTCAAACTGTGGCAGTTCAAGCTTTCTCATTGCCTTGCCAATGTGATTCAGGTATGAGGTGGAGGAAATCCCTCTAGGAATGAGAGAGCAGCTGTGCTTCCATGTCCATTCACTCCTTGGCTGATTGGCTGAGAATGCTAACAAGGTGGCCAATTAAGAAGGATTTGCAAGATGCTTCTCCTTACCTCGCACTCTGCAAAACAGTCCTGAGACATGTCATTATATGCAGTTCAGAGATGGCATTGCTAGTTTATCTATTTGGATATGCTCAGTCTGAGGAGTGTTTTTTTCTACTTCGTGAGATTTTAGTAGTTATTTTATGCTGTGCTATCACTGTATTTAAAAGGAACCCAGATAGGGCTACCATAAATTAAACATTTTGTGAAAAAATTACTGGTAAATGTTGTACCAAGTATATAATGTTTTCTTGTTTTTAAGTTTTACTAGCAAATTGAAATATCCACTGCACCTGCATGACCAGTGTTCTGATCCTCTCTTTAGTGAAGCCCTTTGAACTGATGATTAAGAACCCCAGATTAATTTAGCATCTTTTAATGAGCTATGTTTCAAAATATAAAACACTATGAGCTAATTTCAGACCTCCTGTGAGCAGTCACAATTCCATTACATGACCTATGTATTTAATACAAACTTTTTTGAAGGTGTCTTCGGCCTATAGAAAAACTGCCACAAGGACAGTTACTTTACTTCTTGCTTTTAATTTAGAGGTTTGTAATTCAAATGTAACTTTTTCTCTGAGCTAAAACTTGGCATAAAAGAGGTCAGGTTGGGAGTGGATCTTTTTTTCAATAAAAATAATACAGACATTTTTAAACTAACATAATTTAATGGACAAATAATATGTATTTTAAAAATTAGGTAAATATGTACTTACACGATGCATCAAAACATACTTACACAAAGGAAACACAATTTACCATGTCAGCTCTGTGTGTTGTCTTTCCAAAAAGGAAGTGTAAGAGATATGACGGTTTAGGGAATTGGTAATACAAGGTGTACCTTACTGGACATACCTCAGATGTGTTGTGAGGCATGAGGCTGATAAGGAGTTGAGATTCTGATTTCACTTAAACCAAGGTAAATCATGAGTAACTCCACTGAAGTTAATAGTTTTACGTAAGTGTAAAACTGGTGTGAAATCAGAATCTGACCCAAGAATGCCTTCTGCTATATACTGGTCAAGCAGCCTCTGATGTGGCATGTCAATCTCTGACTAGGTTTTAAACACTACAAAGACAACTTGCAACATTAATAAGATACTATTTAAAATGATGACTTTGTTTTCTGCATTACTGTAGCAGAAGAAATAGCCCCTAGAAAAACAAAAGAAACTGCAACTTTTAAGACTGCATCACTTTGCAGTAAAATAAGTAGTGTCAAATTGTTTACAGAACCACTGAGTAGATAACAGGTGCTCTGTTAGCTTTTTGTCATAATACTTTAAGTGCCCCTCATGACCTGGCTGGGTGTAACACCTGGAAATAGTTCTCTGACTGGAAGTTAGACCAAAGTATAGTGCTCACCGGTTTATTAAGGCTTGGTCTACATTTAAAAGTTATGTTGGCATAGCTCTGCTGGTCAGGGGCATGAACAAACCACACCCCTGATCCGCATAGCTATGCTGACCTACCCCCCAGTGTAAATGCAGCTATGTTGGGGGAAGAGTGCTGCGGCCGATATAGCTGATATCATTGCAGGAGCAGGGGGTGTTTCTTTCTATTAGTTTGAGAATCCACAGCAGTTCTCAAACTGTGGGTTGGGACCCCAAAGTGGGTCGCACCCCCATTTTAATGGGGCTGCCAGGGCTGGCATTAGACTTGCTGGGGCCTGGGGCTGAAGGTGAAGCCTGAGCCTCACCACCAGGGGCCAAAGGCTTCACCTTGGGCAGCAGGGCTCAGGTTACAGGCCCCTCACCTGGGCCTGAAGCCCTGGGGTTTGGCTTTGCCTGCTCCCACCCGCCTGGGGCAGGCTCAGGCTTCAGTCCCCCCTCCTGGGGTCGTGTAGTAATTTTTGTTGTCAGAAAAGGGTTGCAGTGCAATGAAGTTTGAGACTCTGTGTCCACGCTAGGGGGCTATGCCAGCATAACTATGCTGACATTGGCTCCGTAGAGTAGACATAGCCATACATATCTTTTCAGTGACAAGGGCCCAGCCATGCAACACTGGGAACTTGTGCCTGGCTGTGACATCATTAAAAAGACTCAGCCAGACAGTCCTTTATGGTGTTGAACTATCGGAGACAAATTTGAAAGCAGCCTCAGCTTTCTTTGCTAAAAAGAGAGGCCAAGGATTGAATGGGCACAGAATTACTCTCCTATCCCCACAGGTGGTCCCTCCAGAACAGACTTAATGCCCATTGAACTGCTGCTACAGTCCTGTGCTTTGCTGTGTGTAGAGAGGACTTCAGCCTTCGGGCAGCATTCATGAACAGTGAATATACTTTAAAAAAAATAAAAAATAGACTGCACAATGTATATTCTAAAAAGGGCATATGATTCACAATTAAATATAGCACAATGGTAATTAATTAAGAAATATTATGATCTCCCTTTTAGGATATGATATCTTATTTCAAAGAAAAAGAAAAAAAGTTCTCTTCTTTTTTCCAGATGTTTTTACAACAGCCAACAGTGTCCCTGAGCTTTAGCAACATACAGCAGCCAGATCCTCAGCACCTACAGCAGAGGTCAAGGGTCATTTCTCAGCAGCAGCTTATCCCCAGTCCTCAACTTCAAAGGCAAATTGCATCTTCCCAACCAGCAAACCAGCAAATATTAAGAGAGGCAAATGTGATATCAAGCCAGGTAAACGTATTATTTCATTACAAAGAAATGAATGTGGATACAAGCCACTGAAGTCATTATTGAAAGATCACAGATAATGACATCAGTATTGTAAATAGAAATGTGTGGCCTTTTTTATCTTTCCTTCTAAACAAAAGCTTCTTCCCACAGCTTTCTACTTTTACTTTAAGATCTGATTTTTTTTTTAAAGATATAAACCAGGAACATTATGCAGCCAGCTTGTTTCTGTTTTAAACAGGGGAATATGTGGAGACCTGTTTTTCTTTTATTGTTCATGAAAGGCGCCAGGTTGACAACCACAGAGACTGGCAGTATCTGCAACAGCAGGGCAACCTTTCCAGCCCCGAAAAAGTGCTTTAACCTTGTCCTGGTAGCTAGTTCGCTGAAACGCCCAGTCAGTCATGGCCTGAGACCATCAACACAGCCTATTTATGGCCAGTTATAATGGTGTATTGTTGATGTGTGGGGCTTGCCCATAAGGAACTGAACTGAAACCACCATCTTACAAGAGAAACAGAGTCCAGCCCAAAAAAATAAAATTAAACTGTATTAAAATTAAGATTTAATTAAATTAAAAAAATAATTTTAAACTAATTAAAATTAAACTCTAACTATTAGTAACTGAGAGCTGTGATTCTACAAGTCTGCTCACCATAGTTATCTTTCTGCGTTATTGCAGCACTTTCTCTCCATTTCTATTGTTTCTCTTCAGCATAATCCCAGCACAAACCCCTATTTCTGTTAACCTGCTACTGCTATTCGGTGAACACATTTACAACTTTACTTTCAAAGCAGTTGTATCTCTTAACCTCCCGTGCCCCTGTGTTATAACAAGTCTATTAAAATAAAATGCTACCATGGTTTACAATAAAAAAAAAATCAGGGTGGATAAAAATCAATGATTTTTTTTTAAATAAAAAAAATCAGATGTTTTTGATAAAATGCTTTTTGAGGAAAAAACCTATCTAAAGAGAGTTTTAATTAAGATACATTATAGCTCAAAAGCAGCAAAGAGTCCTGTGACACCTTATAGACTAACAGACGTATTGGAGCATAAGCTTTCATGGGTGAATACCCACTTCGTCAGACGTCAGACAGTGAAACTGTTTCCAGAAGTCTTGAGGTCTTTCTGAATGTAGCCTTCATTGATTTGAGATCTACCATACCATTCTCTCACTAGAAGGGAAAACCTATAATGGCAGTAGGCCTTAAAAGAGACCCAGTTTGGAAATATTTTAATGAAGTTCCTTTACCTGTGGGTAAGACGGCCATGCTTGAAAAATGCAAACAGTGCAACAAAGAAATGCAAGGCCTGGTTGCCCGAATGAAACAACATCATGAGAAGTGTTCCTTCTCAAGAGGAAGCTGCACTGAAGATGATGAAAGGAACATGTCTGAATATGAAGGATCTTCAGGTTGGTAAATGTTTTTATTTCATACTTCTTTCTTATGGACTGCCTGTCTTCCTTCTGGACTATTCTTGAATTCTCATGTTTGAGCAAAAAATATAGTTGTTATTCTATGGTACTATTTTAGATGCAGTTGTGATAAAAAAAATAAAATAGCTGAAATAGGCAGATCTTCCTTTCACGATTTCACCTTTAAAGTAATACTGAATGTCAGTGAATGCAATGAGTAATACTGAATGAGCAGTATGGTAATAATAATTAAATAACTGCATTGACTTATTTTGTTTAGGAGAATCCATCCTCAACATTCTGAAGCAGGATTCTGAAGAGTATCCACCTTCAAGATCACCATCATTTTCTGTAGTTTCAGAGTTATCTGCCAGTGATAGTGTTTCAATTACATCATGTGTGTCACATAGCCACAGTATATCACCTGTAGCAAAAAGAAAAAAATATCTCCATCATCCAGAAACAACCATAGATACGTTTGTGATAAGAACCAGCAGATTACAAAAAGAGGTAATTGATGAAAAAATTGCCCAGTTTGCTTATGCAGCAAACCCTCCTTTCCGTATGACTGAGAACCCATGCTTCATTAACTTGGTTCAGTCATTAAGACCAAGATACAGTCCACCCAACAGAGAAGATGTCGCAGGCAAATTGCTGGATAAAGTGTATGAAAGAGAAATTGAGAAGTGTGCAAAAGGTCTTAGAAGGTGAAATTGTTAACCTGAGTCTTGATGGGTGGAGCAATGTCCACAATGATCCTCTTGCATGTGTTTGTGTGACAACAGAAGACGGGAATGTCTTCCTTACAGAAACAATTGATACATCAGGAAATGCACAGAAAGCAGAATACTTACAAGAAGTAGCAGTAAAAGTGATAACAAACTGAAAAAAACCTCAAATGTCTAAGTCACAGACAATGCTACCAATGTATCCAAGATGAGAAGAAATTATTTAGAAGAGAGTGAAGAGAGTCCCAAGCTAATAACGTAGGGTTGCAGTGCTCATTTGATGCACCTCCTAGCCAAAGACTTCAGTGTTCCAGAAATAAAGGGTAATGTTATTGAAACTGCAAAATCCTGCCCAAACCACCACTTTGCAGTAGCTGCTCTGAAAAAAGTGGGAGGAACCAAGCTAACTCTCCCTCAAGACGTGCAATGGAACTCAGCAGTGGGCTGTTTTGAGCACTGTATCAAGAACTGGCCTAATTCGATGACAGTTTGTGAACAAAATTGTGAAAAAAGAGATGGCACTCTCACAGCCACAGTTCTCAACACTGGGCTTAAGGGAAATGTTGAACACATGCTGAGCACCCTGAAGCCTATTTCTGTAGCCTTGAACAAAATGCAGGGAAATAGCTGTTTTATTGCGGACGCTGTTGGAAGTTGGAAGGAACTGAGTGAGAGCTTAAAAAGCGAAATATGCAATGACAGAGTTAAATTACAAGCATTAAAAAAACAAATGGAACACGCACGATCTCCAGCTCATTTTCTGGCAAATAGTCTCAATATTTGGGACCAGGGTCAAACCTTAACTGCTGAAGAAGAGGAGTTGGCTATGACATGGACATCCAGCAATCATCCTTCCATAATGCCAACTATAATAAACTTCAGAGCTAAGGGTGAACCATTCAAGAAATATATGTTTGCTGATGATATTTTTAAGAAAGTCACACAAGTGAACTGGTGGAAGTCACTTAAGTACTTGGATTCAGAGACTGTTGAAGTGATAATCTCACTTTTAACAGCAGTAGCTTCTTCTGCCGCTGTAGGAAGAATATTTTCTTCCTTTGGACTAATTCATTCCAAATTGAGAAATCGTTTGGGACCTGAAAAAGCAGGAAAGCTTGTTTTTCTTTTCCAGATTATGAACAAACAGGAAAATTGAAGGTGAAGATGACTGAGTTAGCTGCAGAAGCCAATATTTTAAGTTTCTCATGTTGACCTGGCTGACACAGTTGATTTAATTTTTTTTTATATTTTATTTAACCATTTTAGTTAAAAACAATTTTAAGAAAAACAAACCTGATTTTAAAAAACGTGAATGTTTAACTAAATTAAAAAATGCAAATTCTTGTTTTGTTAAAATATTATATTTGCTGTTGAAGAAAAAAATCCAGAATGCATAACGTTGTTTTTTAGTTAAATAAAACAATTTAAATGTCTGTCTGTTGGTGTTCTCCTCCTAGAAGATCCTCCAAATATTAATGATTAACCTGTTGAATTGGAGATAGTTCACCTCTCAATGACTCCATAAATACCTGCTTCGATTACCTTTGGTAAATGAAATAACCAAACAATCATTCATTTTCTGATATAGCTGTAAAACTAATCTGAAAAGTTTTCAAAATAAATCACTTTAAAAATGTATAGTATGTACCTTCTAAAAATGAAACCTACATCTATCTCTGAGTTGTGAAGAATATGTATTAAGGTTATAACAACCAATAAGAATGCACTTTTATGTAGAAATCCATGATTAAATTGAGTCTTCCTGACTAATGATTTAAATCAATTTGATTTAAATCCGTTCCACCCTGAAAAAAATCCTTCTGTACATAGTAAGGTTCATTCCCATCACAGGGCTTTAATGACAATGGTGATCCCTTCTAATTTTGCTTTGGTGTTGTCTTGGGGGTTTCTGTGTTTCCAGAACCGGTTCTTAGAATTACGGGGCCTGCTTTGTTGAATCAGTACTCTGATTTCAGAGTCAAATACTCTGAAAAGTCTGTAAAATAAAACATGGTGAAATAGTTGTGGTGCATATGTGAGGGTAATTGTGACGTTCCCCTCTGGTGTTGCCTGGACCAGTGATCTGCTAGGCCTCTCCAATCCTTGACTCTGGGAGCCAGCCTTACCCTGCCCTGCTGTGAGAATCCCCACTCCTGGGCTGTTCATGCACAGCATCTGGCATGTAAGCTGCTCCCAGCTACTTGCAAGCGAATGACACGAGCCAATATCTCCGGTCCCAGAAACAACCCTAGGAACTCCCGTCTTGCAGTGTCCAGTTATACTCATTGGACGCTATAAGCTTATATAAGTTTGTCAATTTAACAAAGAAATTGATATGTACCAGGCTTGTTCTCCCAAGGGGAGTCTCTGACACACTGCAAACCAAATGCACTCTTCAGGTAGAATAAACAAACAGATTTATTAACTATAAAGGTAGATTTAAGTGATTATAAGTCAAAGCATAACAAGTCAGATTTGGTCAAATGAAATAAAAGCAAAACGCATTCTAAGCTGATCTTAACACTTTCAGTGTCCTTACAAACTTAGATGCTTCTCACCACAGGGTTTTGTGGTGCCTCAGGGTCTGGCAAGATAGGCGTTCAGGGGGATCCTGCACATTGGCTGGCCCTTTGTGGGGCAGTCTCCCAACCCCAGGACTGTACATATGTAGGAAATCCAGCATCCCTTTTGGGATTAGCCTGTATTTCCTACTCCCAGCACTGAGTCCTTCCCTGCCCCCTAGAGGGCTGTGATCTGTGCTCTCTGGGCTAGGTGTGTTTACCCTTTGATCAGATTCACTTTTTCCCAGCAGCTTTCCCATAACTGCTCACTGTGTTTCACCAGCCTGGGGGAGAACACCCCCTTCTCTGTCAGTTGGGTCATTTGCGTTCTCACAAACTACCACCTGGCAATTTCCTGGTCTCAACTCCTCTGCTATTACAGACGTTGGAGCGGCATCTTGATGTAAAGAGACACAGTTACTTTCCAAAAACTTATCAGGAATAGCATCCTGATTAACTGGGACCTGGTTTGGGGTACCCTCTGCCACCCCTTTCTCTGTCCTTGAGAAGTCAGCTGTGTGACTGCTCCCCTCCAGGAGGTCAGTTACACAGTTCCTTCTCAAAACCTGGATCACAGGCTGAGTGCCTGGGTGCACAGATGCTGACCCAGCCATCCTCCTATGCTTGTGTCACGTGATCACAGTAAGTGATTTTTAAGTCTTTCTCCAAAAACTGGTCAGGGATTACTTACCTTTCCTTGTCTACTTTCACTGTCTTTCCTGTCCTCACTCTGTACACTTGTTCTCAGACCCCAGTTTGCCCCCAGACTTCCAGGAAAACTACTGTAACGTACCAGATCAGGACATGTCAGTCATTCACTTCTCCTGCCCAAACAGCCCTTTCTATTCTGAAGTTCAATCAGAGTATATCACAAGGGTACCTCCTATGACACACTGTAGGTTTTGCTCATATATCCCCTGCCATAATAAAAATCGTGAGTGAGAGAGAGAGAGAGTGTGTGTGTGTGTTTTAAAAATTGTGGTCTCGGATCAGAAATCAATGAGAAGTGCACAAGTAACGCAGAACACCAGTCACTCATCCAGCAGCTTAGCTTCACAATTTACCAATTCCGTTGTGCTCCCACAGGCTGTGAACATGGCTCCATCTGCTGTTATAGCACAGGATAGCAACCAGTGTCATGCTAGTCCAGATTTCAGCCAGGACCGACAACTGAGGTAAATGATTTTTAATAAATTAATCATTTCTGCCCTGACAAAAAGGCTATCCATTTATCATTTTACTACATGATAAATGAGGATTCTGAACACTAAGGAGGGTGAGGTATGTTAACAAGTCATGGAGTGAAAGGTACTAGAACCGTATGTTCGCTGACCCAGGGGGTCCGCAGACTATGTCTAAAGGGTCCGCGAAAGGTTGTCGTTACCACAGAACAGTGGTTTGCAACTTGTGGTCCGTGGACCGTAGGGGGTCTGTGGACTATGTCTAAGATTTCCAAAGGGGTCCGCACCTCCATTCAAAACTTTTAGGGGTTCAATGAAAAAACACTGAAAATCACTGCACTAGAATGAAAATACGTATGCTTTGAAAGAAAAATGGGTTAAAAATCAATAGATCACCTAGAACTAGATTGTGACTTGGAATACATGTTCATGCAGTAATGTTAGTTCTCTTTTCCATGTGGAAGACTGTTGCTCAGCCAGCCTATTCAGCCAATGATGCCTGGTTCCTGTAATTCAAGACTCACTTCAGATATCAGCGTGGCTGGACGCCAGGCTAAGTATGTTACTTGTGAAAAATAAAACACTGAAGTGACTTTTGAGAGCACATGACCTTTTAGAATGAGATCTGCCAGTACTAGTAAACATCAGTAGTGCATTACTGTTCTGATTCTCTTTGAGTAAGAGGCTTCTAGGGTTAATCTTACCCTTTCTGGTCGGTTCAGTGTCTAAAATTACTATTGTGAGAAATAGAATGTGCTAGTGGGATTTTAGCAAGCCAAGAATATGGACCTCTCTCTCTCACATTTAGTACTTGTCCCACTGCTGAGTTTCTGATCCACCAAAATGGAAATATATTAAATATCTGAGCTCAGCTTCAGTACTGACCCACCTTGAATTGCTAGGGCCTGATTCTTCTCTCACTCTTGTCTGACATCAGTTTAACCACATTGACATCAGTGGAGTTACTCCTGATTTACCCAAGTGCAAGTGAGAGAAGAACCAGGTGCCCACATCTTGGTGCTACATGAGAATCTGCTAAATGAACCAAATTAATTTTCGTTCCTTTCAAACCAAAGAGGGAAACATAGTTGTGCTCAATTTCTCATTCACAGTCTTGTCCCTGGTCTTCATCTCTTCCCCCTCCCATTCCCTCCCCCGACCTTGTTCTGGAGAGTTTATAATCTGTACCAGGCCCAGATGTGGCTCACAACTGAACCCTATGTTAATCGGAGATCTCAGGAAACCTAAAAAGATGCAGGATTTTAGGCTGATAATTCATTAGCTGGCTTTCTTCCCTCTGAGTCAGTAATTAACCAGTTCCTCAACATATTGTTCAGGGAAACGTGCAGCTGGAGGTGGTGTCTTTCAGATGGGGTTTGAAATTGAGGTCCCTATCGTTAAAGTTCCAGTGACACTATTTTAAGGATAAGGATTTTAGCCCTAGTACCCTGACATAACATCTGAGTTTTCAACAGTTTATTCTTGATTTTTTTTTAAATAGATATTCTCAAAACCAACAATTGTTTCAAAGTCTGGAGCTGCAGACTTCCAGCAGCAGTTCACCTATAGTGCTGATGGGACAAGCAGTGTTACATCCAGGGTTTTCTGCATCACAGCCTTCTCAGCCGTCGTCTCTGCAACCTCTGCAACTCCAGCAACAGCAGCAGCATTGCTACCTTCAGGTGGGCTAGAACAGAAAGGCCAATATACAGTTTGTATCTGTCCATAATATGCAAAGCAGGAAAGCACTTAAGATCTTTAGAGGGCGGAACAAATGGGGTCTGACCATGCTCTCACCAAAGTCAGTGGAAGTTTTGCCATAAACGTCATTGGGAACATGACTGGGCATGTGCTACATAGATTTCTCTACTGAAGATGTTAAATTTTGCAAATGTCATAGAAATTGAATAAGGACCTGGAAATGTTATGTGAACCTTTCAAACACACCAATTAAGCATTAAGGTAAGTCAAAATATTTAAAAAAAAATACCAATACTGTAAATTGGAAAATTAATACGACAAACCCAAATGTACTTAAATCACAGTCACAGTCAGAAAATTGTCATCATGGGCTTACACTTTAGTGTTTCATTGATTCTGTAGTAAATTTCCTCAGTTTACAAGTCAAAAGATGATTTTTCTAACTGCCAGTACCACAAATTTGAAATGAGATCTGAAAATCCAGCTTTTTTTTTTTATATACTGTCTTTTACATCATCACATTCTGCATGAAAGTTTCTGAAGGTGGAACTTAGGTGATAGTGCTGTTGCTGATGTGCTAAGCCAAAACAGAATCCAGCTACCATAGTTGTATTGGTGCTACAGGGCTAATGGGAATAAAAACTTGTGGCAATAAAGTAAGAAAATATGAGTTAAAGCAGAAGCAGATATGATGAATAGGAAGGTGTTACTTTTAACATAGTCACATTTTTATCATAACAGCACATTAAGTAAAAAGACAAGATTTAGCTTGGAAAAGGTTGGATTTAAGTGCTGGTATAATCAATGTATTTGTCCCATATAATTTTAACAATTTTAAAAGACTTTAAATATGTAGGGCCAAATTTTACTCTCAGGTCCACCTCTTACTGAAGTCTTCAGAAAAATGTTGCCTGAAACGGGTAAACTGCAAGAGAGGGGAAAAGAGGCACAATGGAGCCTATAGGCCAAATTCTGCACTCTGCTCACGTCTACAACTTCCACTGAGTTGAGTGCAACCCTGGAAATGACTGTATATGAAACATCAGCTCACTTTATTTAATAGTTTTAGATGCATGTCAGGCAAAGGACTTCAACAGTGGTGAGGAACAGAACGTTATACAATGATTAGAGAGGGGACTAGGTATCAGGATTCCGGGGTTCTATTCCTAACTCTGCCGTTGTCTCTCTGTGTGACTTGGGCAAACTGTTTAATTGCTGTCCATCTGCAAAATGGGCCTGAGGATACTTTACTGTACAGGAGTGTTGTATGTAGTAATTAATGTTTGTAAAATGCTCACAAATCCTGAAAGATGATATGGAAGAGCAAAGCATTATAGTTATTATTAAATAAGTCATCACAGAACAAAGAACTACCCATTTCAGGAATATATATACTGGTATTCCAGCTGGATTGGACTGGAAATGGGTTGATCAGAGACTGAGGCCAAAAGCCAATTTCTAAATCTAATATGCCCTCCAAAGGATTTCATCTTGTTTCATGGACTCTAACAGCTCCTGTGCTGTGCTCTTTATGCTTTTTTTCCGGCCCTGGATAAAGACTCCCTGAATAGCTCTTCTTCTCTCACAGTAATCCCTATTTAAATAAATAAACCACTTTTTTTTTTAACCCATATTTCCCCCTCAAGGAGCAAGGAGTGTGAATTGGGGCAGATTGCCTGAAAGAACCAGGTGATATGAACCAGCTAATTGGTTTATTCTTTGGAATGAAGACAACCCATATTGAAGTCAACAGGAGTCTTCCTTTTAACTTCAGATGGATTGGGCCTGTAAAGCCTGATCCCAAACCCAATGAAGTCGATGGCAAAATTCCACTGATTTCAAAAATCTTGGAATTAAACCTATATTATAGACTGAAACTGATGGAAAAGCCACTTCTGTGCTATCAGACAGATCCTAGTCCCGTTTAAGTCAATTTTAGAACTCCCATTGACTTCAGTGGTGCAGGATCAGGCCCCATTACCTATGCTAACAATACCAGGTACACAGCCTCTGAAATATTTAGCCTAAGAATAAGGCTGCAAACTCATAATTTTCTAAAATACCCTTCACATTAAGAAATAAGAACTTTTGTATCAAATCACGCAAATTAATTTTCTTTTATCTGTAGGTGCAGACACCAAGTTCTTTACACAGTGAGCAACCAGATTCTTTGCTCCTGCCGTCCTACTCACAACAGCAAGGAAATATAGGATACCATCATACACAGCAGCAGCCACTTGCTTCAAGAAGAACCAATAGCTTGTCAGAATCATCAAATATACCATAGTCACTATGATAGAGTCCCACACCAGCACAATCAATGCACGATTAGCTATAACCAATAGACGCGTGGGGCAGGAGAGAAGAAATTACTTTGAACCTACAATTTTGACTTTTGCACATGCATTCATTTCAAAGCTCCATGGCAGTAGCAGGCCACAGAGTGTGGACTGCAGCAGACAGTGCCACAGAAAAGGAGTTGGATTCAGTTTGCACTGTTTCATGACAATATTATGTATCATCAGGCTGAGTAAAATAAACACGAATGCTATCTTGTGCAAACTCCATCACTGATTGCTGTGCGGCAGGAGAACATTCTTGTTGGTCCATCATTCTGAGAGCACTCTGATTCCTAAAGACTGTGGACAGACACATGAGGTACTTGGCCTACACTGTTTCAGTTCATCTTTTGTGTAAGAAAAGCAATGGAACAAAAATCTATAGAGCAGAGAACAAGAGATTATTTTTATTATGATTATTATTGTTGTTTTGCACAACTGCACAGAAGATATAACCTAGGCACTTTCTATAAAGAGAGGTTTGTTTCATTATTCTGGTGGCCAAACTGGTACATCCAATTAAACAGAAAGCCCAGTCACAGTTAAAAATGCTACACAATCCATACCCCTTGATTAAAGCAGTTTACCTTACCTGCTCTTTTTGATTAAAAACAAAAAACACTGGACTGTTTCCTGTTTACTCTGTGAATTGTGACTGCAAAGGAGAACTAAAAATATAAGCACAAACATGCAGCTGTATTGTTCCAGAATTCTAGTAGACTCTTTGATAATATAGAGTGGGTCCTTTTACAAAATGAACAGCCCACTTACAGATGGTCATAGCAACAAGTATCTGAAAAATATGCACTGTGTTTTGGCCCAATGACTAGGGATGCTGCAAATTATCACATATCTTTTTCATGATAACATTTGAATTTTCCTTTAAAAAATGCACTTTTCGCTTTTTTGTATGTTTTATGTTTCTAAGAAAGATTTTATGTAATTATAAAATAAAAAGTAGTGTATTGTACAGCTGTTGTAATAATGACCTATTTCTATATAAAATAAAATTATATGGAATTATGTGGAAATTATTTTGTATATGAAATATTAATTCATTTCACAAGTATAAAGTTTTTTGTGCTTTTTATTAATTTATTTTTGTGAGTGAATATTTAGTAATAAATTAATGAATTAGTAACATTTTTGTGAAGGGAGCTACTGTCTCATGCTATATACATCCTCAAATTATTTTTTTCTTTCCATTTAATAATGCACATTTGTATTTGCTCTGGAGCATAATAAAGTAGCTGGAAAGCTTTACTACAGAATCTACACACATTCTCCTTCCTATGGCTGTTTAACTATGTAACTCAATTTAGACTTGAAAGTCTCACTGTAACCTTACAAACTGTTTGATGTTTGTTTCCAAAAAAACCCTATTCTGACAGCTGTTCCTCTCCTTGTTTCATCAAAGGTAACAAGAATATACTGCTTTAGGGAGCCCCAAAAGACAACATTAAACTTGTACCTATAGGTAACTAGTTCCTCATCGGGAAATATCATTTCACTTAAAATTCTCAAGACACTATGGGGCAGAGCCTTGGGGTAGGAGACGAAAAGGTAGCTTAAAGCTTTGTTAGGGCTTTCTTGATTCTGGAGACAGCTAGAGACTGTTTTGCCTCTGCCATAAATTAGAGCAGCTCGAGGGCTGCCCTAACCCAGAGGTTCTCAAATTGGGGGGAGGGGGCAGAATGTATTTGGAGGGGCAGTGGGCATGAGAAGCTTTAGGGGAAAAAAAATCTTACTGTGCACATTCAGAGCTGGGCAGATGGAGAGCAGTGGCTGCTGGTCAGGCACCTGGAGGTGGCGGGGAGGGATAAAATGCTACAGCTACAAAGGGCGGGAGGGGAGGGGATAGCGGCTATCAAATATGTTTGAGAACCCCTGCTCTAAGTTATGTTAGCTACAACTGAAGCCGGGGGGCTGCTGCACTGGCAGGGATTACCAGAATGCAAGGTGCTCTGGCCATGCTCCCTTCCTTCTTTGACTCCAGATCAACTGCGCTGATGGGCTGATGAAGTCTTTCCACTTTCTCTCTTGACCCAGCTTCACGGCTTAATTCATTGTTAATCATTTTTTGTTTTGTTTGTCACAGTGTCTATCCAATGCATCCTTAGTCTTTCATCACAATTGTCTTCTTTAAATCTTCTGTAACAGCGTTATTTCTTGGCCTAGCCATTTTCTTATCACATCTTATTTTTTTAATTTGCTGTAGTCTTAACCATAGGTGCTGGAATGAGGGGTGCTGCCACACCCTCTGCCTAGAAGTGGTTTCCGTTACATACAGGGTTTACAATTTGGTTCAGTGGCTCTCAGCACCCCCAGTATAAAAATTGTTCCAGCACCCCGGTCTTAAAACTCCCAATATTCCCCTCAACCACTTCATTTCTGCAGTCAATAATCTTATGTTTGACTGAAGCCTATAACCAGGGGCAAAAACTAGTAGTTTACAGGAGGAAACAATAAACTCGCCATGCTTGATTTCCACTTAACTGTTATACAGGAATATGATACTCATAAGAATAGATTGAGGGCCACTGTCCATCCTTTCTCAAATGCTATTGGTCTCACTTCTACATACCCCAGCCCCATTTTGAATTGTAACATGCTATGCCAATTTACTCCTTTAGGGCAGTCCCACTGTATTGGGTTATTACTGAAAGAATGCGACACTGCACTGGGCTATTATTATTGTTGGGTCATCATGCTGAGCTGTTTTATTGTTTTAGAGTTGTAGAGCTGATATTAGACAGCACTCAGGCTGTGCTATGTTCACTATAGGACAGTGATGCTGTGTTGGGCTTATTACTGCGGGTTGATTTATTGCTCACAGCTAGGCTGAGGTAAGCTATAGTCTCTAACAGACAGCTGTACTATTCTGAGTGCTGCAGCGCAGTGTTGTTATTGTAGGGCTGCTGAGCAAGTGAACTGGGTTATTGTAGAGTTACTGGGGTACGGCACTGGGTTATTGTAGGGTTGCTGGATTAGGACACTGGATTGCTATTGAAGGATTGCTGGACCACGAGTTGCACCAACTCCCCACATTTTTTTTGAAAGTCTCATGGTGATTTTCTTAAAGCTCCTAAGGCCGCACTCAGCAGCCGCAGGAGAAGCTCCGCTCCCACTGCTACAAAAGTCCGTTTCTGGCTCTCGTTGGAAACGCCCCCAGCGCCCCCCAGGCGCAGCCCCCGGGACATGGACCCAGCGCCCATTAACCACCCCCCCCCTCCCCGGGTTTTAAACCAGCCCCGGGTTGCACGGGGCGCTCGCGGGCGGGACTGGTATTGCCGGGTTGCTCAGCAACTCCCGCGCTTCGGCCTTCCAGGCAAGCAGGCCCCGATCCTGCGCCCCTCCCCCCCCGGCGGCCTCCCATTGCCCGCAACGGGGCAGCCTCGGAGCCGCCGGGCGCCACCTGCCGCCTCTTCAGGCCACGCAGGCGCAGTCCCGCCGTCCCCCAACCCGGAAGTGCTCCTCGCTTCCCCCCGCCCCCTCCGGTTTGGTTCGTCCCACAGTCCCGCGCGCCTTCCTTTCCGACCTGTGCCCGGGCAGGGTGAGTGGCTCGCTGCGGGGTCCGCCCGCCCATCCGCCGCCATCCGCCTCGCCGGGTCCCGCCGAGCCCCGGGCCCCGCCCGGCCCGAGTGGCGAGGGGACCCCGCGCCCGGGGCCCCGGGTATTGCCGGCCCGGGGGGCGGGATACGCGCCCGGGGCCCGGGCTAGGAGAGGGGCCTGGGCTGGGGGCGGGGTTATGAGCACGGGGCGAGAGGGGCTGTGGGCACAGGGGCCCGCACGGGGCTGGGACCCAGGCCTTGTATAGGGCGGATGGGAGAGGTGCGGGTGCTTGTCTAGCAGCAGGCGGCACCTCTAGGGCTAGGGTTTGCCCCAGGTTTTGAGGGCCCCGAAAGGTGGAGCCAAGCTTGGGTCTGTGCTTTCGGGGTGTCATGGGAGCGTATGGGGGAGAGGGGTCAGCAAACTGAGGCGTGGTGCAGCACCTTGCTGTAGGGCCTGGGGAGGGGGGATTGTAACACTGAAGCTGCATGTTTTGAAACCTGCAAGGCTAGTGCTCTGTCAGTGGTGGATTAAGCTGAAATGACAGGTTTCAGAGTAGCAGCCGTGTTAGTCTGTATCCGCAAAAAGAACAGGAGGACTTGTGGCACCTTAGAGACTAACCAATTTATCTGCGCTTATGCTCTAATAAATGTGTTAGTCTCTAAGGTGCCACAAGTACCCCTGTTCTTTAAGCTGAAATAGACTTCTGATTGTGGAAACCCTAATGTGTGAGGGGGAAAGGGTTAGAGATGACTTGATGGAAAGGCCCACATGGAATTAGACGTGTCCTTGATTTTCAATGTTGAACAGATGGCTCCAGCAAAGAAAGGTGGAGAAAAGAAGAAGGGGAGATCTGCCATCAATGAGGTGGTGACTAGGGAATATACCATCAACATTCACAAACGGATCCATGGAGTGTGAGTGGCTTTTTTTCATGCCTTGTTTGTCCCAATAAAGTTGATCTTACTTTACCTGCTTAAGTTGGCTGGTGTTTGGAAATGGTTACAGTAAGCTTTCTAACTGTTGGAAGTGGATGATTGTCATCAAAGATGCTGACTTCAGCGTGATGGGGTATATTAGGCCTCAGTTCTGCACCTGCATGTAGACCTTAGTTGCAACATCAAGGCCTGAGTGATTATGGTTTCTGGCAAATACAGTTATCAGGATGTTATTCTCACTTTACATTATTTTTTCTAGGTTTGGCACACTGCTGTTGAGTTTGTAGAGAGTGAAGACTTGTACAGGAACTCTGTCATTTCACTTGGGAGCTGGCTGTGGATGTATAGTTATATTCAAGTGGGAGAGACTTTTTAACTTGGGTTTAGTTTTATAAATTTTAAGGAGCCAATAATAGGAAAGTATTGGCTAGATGAGAAGTTTTTCTACTAAGTGGAAGATAATTGATAAATGTCATTACTTTTATACAGAAGTGGGGAGGGGGACATGCACTGTTTTTTTTCCTCTGGTGATTCAATCAATTCCCTTTGTTGTTTTCACTTTCTCATTCTATAAATCTATTTAATTTTATTTAGTTTTTTGAGGCTGCTTTTTTTCTCTCACTACCAGGAGGTACTTGGTCTGAAATACTGTTTGTGTCTCCCTCTTGTTTAGACTTTCTGCCATCTTGCTCCTAACTTTTCTTCCCCCACTAGCATTAGATGTTAATCTGTCAGCAACATACAAATAGTGCTCTGAGCTGTGCTACTTTAGTTTAAAAATCTCATCCAAGGGACAACTTGAAATAAGCCCTTGGAGCCAGTTAGTACAACAAGCTTGTTGTAGTGAAATTTTATTGAAATTGTATGTACACTGCACATCTGTATCTATTTAGAAATAACTCTGATGCAGTTGTTGCAACAACAATAAGGTTAGGATAGCCCAACAAAACCTTTTGGCTTTATATGCCTATGGAATGACAGTCTGGCTAGATCCATGGCAAGTTTCCAGTGCTGGGGATATTTATTAAAGATTAGCTAAATAACCATTTTTTCTGTTCTCAGGGGATTCAAGAAACGTGCCCCCCGTGCTCTCAAGGAGATCCGTAAATTTGCAATGAAGGAGATGGGTACTCCTGATGTACGCATTGACACCAGATTGAACAAAGCGGTCTGGGCCAAAGGGATAAGGTACGTCCCAGGGGCTCTAATCGTGAGTGGGGGGGAAGAATTTCACAAACACACACGTGAGAGAATCTCTAAGTATCTCTTCCACTCACCAGTATTTGCTTTTTGCCTGCAGATGTTTCCTTTCTGGTATTATAAGTGATTGGGTGAGGTCTTGGGCTTAGGACCCACATCCACAAAGGGATTTAGCTTCTTAGGAAATTACTGGAAGTCACAAACCCTGAGTAAGGCCTGGTCTACACTGGGGATGGGGATCGATCTAAGATACGCAACTTCAGCTACGAGAATAGCATAGCTGAAGTCGACATATCTTAGATCAACTTAGAATCACTTACTTCGCGTCCTCGCAGCGCAGGATCGATGGCTACTGCTCCCCCCCATCGATTCCGCCTCTTGCAGTGGTGGAGTTCCGGAGTCGACAGCAGAGCGATTGGGGATCGATTTATCGCGTCTACACTAGACAAGATAAATCGATCCCCAATAGATGGATCACTTACCCCCCCCCCCCCCCGATGCAGCGGGTAGTGTAGACATGGCCTTAGGCACCTAGACAATGAATGGGATCTACACAAACTAGTACACTAGGCGGGGAGTCGCCTAAACTAGCCAAGGGGAGATGCCTACCAGAGGGCTGTGTTGAAAGCCCTGCCCTTCTCATGGATAGATCTGGTCTGCAGAGGTGGTTCCTCCCACTGTTTGTGAAATGCAGCTGGGAACCCCCTCTTCACATGGGGGGAGGGGGGGAGAAATTAGGCCTCCTTTATAATCTTCGGCCAAGTGGCTAGATAGCCAGATTTGGGAGACACCAGTTCAGTTCCTCCTTTTTCTGCTGAGAGAGGATTTGAAAAGAGGTTCCCCACTTCTCAGGTGAGTGTCCTAACCAGTGGACTTGTGATATTCTAATGTAGGGCTGCCTCAATAACTCTTGAAGTCATTCTACTTTGTAATTAAGTAGGGCCAAATGACTCTATCAGGGTGGATTGATTTAAATAATTGATAGTGTTTTGTATTTGTACTCTTCAGTTATCTTCCTAAAGAAAAGGTGATTCTCATTGGTTGGTAACCATTACATTTTGTTGACTTGCAACTATTTTTAGTCTTTATACTAAATTTAGTGCTTCTTTTTGCTAACTGGGAGGAACTACTACATCTATACCCATGTATTTAAGCAGCTATAGAGTAGAGCCTCAGAATTACAAACTCCTCAGGAATGGAGGTTGTTCATAATTCTGAACAAAAACATGGTTATTCTTTCAAAAGTTTACAACTGAATATTGGCTTAATACAGCTTTGAATCTTTACTATGCAGAAGAAAAATGCTGCTTTTAACCATCTTAATTGAAATGAAACAACAACAGAAACAGTTTCCTTACTTGTCAGATCTTTTTTTGAACTTTCCCTTTATTTTTATTAGTTTACATATAACACTGTACTGGATTTTTTTTGTTTTTTTGGTCTTTACTGCTGCCTGATTGCATACTTCTGATTCCAAATGGGACGTGTGGTCAGCTGGTCAGTTTGTAACTCTGATGTTCTATTGTATAGCTTAAATTACACTTATTCAGATTCTTAATTTTACTTTGTTAGAAAATGATTAATGCATTTATTTACTAGATTTTTTTTACTTGTGATTTGTCAAGTTCTTTGGATTGAAATTAAAATTCAAATAAATGCAAAAAAAATTTTATTTTTATATAAAATTACATTAAATGTGGTGCATATGTAAGAGTAAAGTTTAGCAAAACAGAGACTGACCTATTTATTAAACAAAGGAATTATCTGTAGTTAATTAATTGAATTGATTATTTCTGGTCACTCTCATACCCAGTTTTTATTAACAGATTGGAAGAGGAAAACAAACTTTCCTGCTTTTTCAACTCCCAATCAGTTACTTAATTTTTAATGAACTAGTCATGGAACTGAACTAGTTCAGTAAACAGATGAAGAAAATATTCTCTCTGAAGTGCTAAACTTGCTTTTTGACAGCAGTAGAATCAAACTCTTGTTCTAGGTGCTTAGTTTGGTGGTTTGATTTTTTTTTTTTTTAAACTTGGTAGCAAATATATACCATTTAATATTTTTTTTAGTATTTACACAATTGAGTAGAATACGTTTAGGCCTTAACATAGGTTATAAATTTAATTTTAGACAGATTTTTAAAAATAAACTTGTTTTTAATTAGTTTTTTTTATCATCCTTATGCTCGAAGGTAGGGCACTCATTTGAGAAGTGGGAAACCCCTGCTCATCAGGGCTTGGAGGGAATTGAACTGGGGTCTCCCACACCCAAGCTCAGTACTTGTCACTGGGCTCAAGGTTATAAGGAAGGCTTCCTCCCCACCTGGTCATTTTGTGTGGAATTAGGTGTGCTCAGAGCACACCTACTAAATAAAGACCCTGCAGGCAAGACCTGCCTATCTTCACCTGGTTTGAGAACCATGCTGGGGTGTAGGTGTCAGACAGGCACCTGGATCCCTATGCTAGTGTGCACAGCACTATGGTGGCGGGGGAGCTTCTCCTGCCAACATAATTTATGCAGCTCCCGGGGGGGGAGAGGGAGGGAATGCCAATGGGAGAGCTCTCCCCTGGCGGCATAGAGCATCTTCACCGTACGTGTCGCTGCAGCACACATCAGTCTGTTCGTGGACTCATATCTCTTCCTCTGCAGAATCAGATTCTCCTGGCAGTGGGGTTTCAAAATCTTGAATTCTGTACACCGGGCAGTAGCTATGTAGGTTCTCCTCAAAAAGAGTTTGGACAGATCATTTTGTGTCTCCCTTTCTCAACTGTTACATACTAAAAATGACAAAACATAAGCTATACAGGGATCCTAGCCTGGGACTAGCTTTGAAGGACTAGTGTAAGTCTTAATACAGTTAATGTCTCACAGGCCACTTAGGCTTCAAATGTTTTATCCCTTTGTTACATGTGGCATGTTCAGATACCCTCTTTTCAAAAAAACATGTTCTGCTACCATCAGATGATGACCATAAGTATCTGGATAAAACTTGCAAACACACATGAGTTCAGCTGTTGATTCTCAGGCAGTTAGAAAACAGTGCTTTATGCTCTGTCTAGGATGAGACTTCAAGCATCTACTTCTTAGAATATGCGCAACATGCTGCAGGTGGCATGTGACCAGGAAGAATTTATTAACATCTAATTGTCTGCCCTGTATTTCTGTTAGTCACGTGGGAGACATTTAGCTAGCCAACAGTAATGGTGCTTGTTCCTCACAGCAGACTGATCTGTCCTTCTTTCTAAATGTCTCCCATTTTTATAGTCCCACTGTTTGCTTCTTGGGAGAGCCCTGGCTTATGAAATGTGCTCTTAGCTCAGGGGTGGGAAAACTTTTTGGCCTGAGGGCCACATTGGGGTTGCAAAACTGTATGGAGGGCTGTGCCTGTCCCCGTCCCCTGACAGACCCCCCGCCGATGCCATGCTGCCCCACAGGAGTGGAGCCGGGGAGCTCAAGGGCCGGGCAGGATGGTCCTGGGGACCGTAGTTTGCTCACCTTTGTCTTAGCTGCACTCAAGTACAGAATTGGCAGTGACAGTGTAAACACCCCAGATCTGTAAGGGCTATAGGCCACTTCTTTTAGTTATTTTCTTGGCTGAAACATCCAGGAACTCATTTTACATACCAGGTGTGATAAGACTCACTTTGTTTAAGGGTGCTCTGCTACCTGTATATCACTGAAACTCAGATTGTTGGTCTTAAATTCTACAGTGAGACTAAAATTGCATTCATGTAAATTGTATTGAAAATGAAACTACATAAACTTGTGTAATATTTTAGGAATGTTCCCTACCGCATCCGTGTACGTTTATCCAGAAAACGCAATGAGGATGAAGATTCACCCAACAAACTCTACACGCTGGTTACCTATGTACCAGTCACCACTTTCAAAAGTGAGTGTTCATACTCTTCTCCATCACATGTTTTCTGAGCAAGGCCATTGGTAAAGACAAGCCTACTAAGCTTCTGCTGCAATAGAGACTCTTCCAGCTATCTGTGGACATTGTTAGCTAGCTAAGTTCTTGTCAAAGAGCTTCACTCTTAAATTTCTGCTGGGGGGGGCGAGGGCGGCTTCTCTTGCCCAGCAGTTACCTCTGCTGCTCTCAGACCCACACAAACAGAAGTCTAAAGTTGAAACTGAATAATTTTGGGATTTTAATCTTAAATGTTGTGTGGCACTAGTAGCGTAAAAAAAAATCATAAATCAGAGTTAATTTGTACCTTGATGATGGCAGTCTATCTTGTGGTTAACTGCTAATTATGGCTTTGAGTAAATCTCCTTAAGTGCATCTAAGATTTAAAGTAGACTATCTTGGTCACTGGTACATTAATACAACTTAATTTGTTGTTTTTTTTGCAGGTCTACAGACAGTCAATGTAGATGAAAACTAAACTGATTTTCAGGACAATAAAGTTATAAAAATGACACTTATTCTGACTAAGATACCTTATTGAACAGTGTGTCTTTTAATGCTCAAAGAACTACAGCATATCCAAATCAGCAGTTGGTGGCTAAGCATCTGAAATTTCTGCTTGCTTTATTATTTTTATCACCCTTCTGCTCTAAAGGTGTTTTTAAAAGATACTGTTTACAAAGACCATGAGGACAGCCAAGGAAATTCGCAGCAAAAAGATTTCCCCCCCCACCTGTAGTTAAACTGCTGTAGGAAGTTGAGACCTGTATCCTCTAAAACATCTCGTTCTTGCCCGTCAGAGGCAAGATACTAAATTACATAGACCTCAGGTTCAATGCTCTGTGGCAATTTGTAAAAACAGTGTACATACAATTACTGGTTGTAGTGGCTAAGGGTACTTTTTTTTTTTTAATTAGGTCTCGTCTCTTCACTGATGCTTTTAGAAAAACATGAAGAGTAACTTGTGCAATGTGGGCTACAACCCCCCCCCCCACTTTGAAAAGTACTCTTTACAGAGGAGGGTTAGAATGAGTGTCCTGCACATACCTCATGAGGTATTCCTGAGTTGAAGAGTTGATACAGTACCCCTACTTCAAGTAAAGTCCAGTACAAAAAGATTTAATTGAAAAGTGCATGTTTTCACAGAACATCAGAAGCAGTCCATGTACACTTAGCAAGACATACAAATCTGAATACAATCAAAAATATTAAAATAGTTTCAATTACCAGCATTGAAACCAGTCTTCAGGATTAGTGCAAAGAAAAAACAAAACCCAAACCACCACATAAACTGCAGACAGTAGCTGAGAAGGGTTTTCCCCAATTAAAAAAAACAAGCTCTGTAACAAAACTCCTGGAGCCAGCTTCTGCTCTCCCACTATGTAATGGGTCTGCAGTGTCTTCACAGTGCAGACAGATGTTTCCTTTTACATTCAAAACAAGATCATCATAAATCAGTGGCACAAACTACACCCCCCTTTAGCTTTTAAAGCTCTCAAACTGAAGAGCAAACAAAACGCCTTTCTTTGCAACATGTAGCTTTGGTGTAACTTCAGTGCGGTCAGTTTCAGGAAAATTTGCTACTATGTATTTTGTTTCATGTGTTCAGCTAGTGACTGCTCACTCATTCCATTTGGTTTGAGACAGTATTGATTTAGCTTTGCGTTCTCCAGTTTTGGTTTCAGTTCTAAAGGCTTTTCAAAGAAATTTACTAGTGACTGTTCAGTCAAGAGTGATGCTAAAATTTGTTCAAAGGAGATAGTCCAGTTCCCTTCAGTCCCAGGTAAAGATTGAGTCTCTGTAGGAGTAGTCTTCACAGTGTCAGTAAAAACAGTATCCTGGTCTGAGGCAGGGGCCTCAGCCTGTGTCTCCTCAGTAAATTCATCTGATCCACTTCCCAAGCTGCTGCTTCTTTGACCCACTTCTCCAATCTGAAGTAATAAAGTGGTCACAGTGGCAATGGCTTGATATAAAGAGTTTTCCTCTGGATCTTCATGAAACATGCTGTACAAGGTTTTGCAGAACTGGATGAATTCCCTCTAATAGGCAAGGGGAAATTATTGTAACAGGTCAAATTATTGATCGCACCATGTCACGGACACGGTACAATAGCTGTAAAAGTTTGGGCAGTAAGCATAAGGTGACGACAGGATTTTAGAGTACCATGCAGAAGCATCCTCACTTGTAAGCTCTTGCTACAAATTTAAGACATTTAGTGGTTTGATAAAATGCCAAAAAAAAAGTTACAAGGATGTACTCTGGCAGTTAGTAATACTTTCCTAATTTAAAGTGCCAAAGACTGGATTTCAAACAAGCCACGTGTGTCTGTGTGAGTGAGAGGGTATGTGTGTGGGAATCTGGGGAGGGAGATTAGGATTTCATGGGAATGGGGTAACATCTTCAGTCAACCCTGAAACTGACAGTGCATTAAGCACAACACAGGCGATCTAGGATCTGCATTTAGCTGCTTGTTGTTTTCGGCCTGTAGAAAACGTAGATATGGCTTGGACCTAGCTATTTGAGAAATTACCTCTTTCCCAGTACTACATTAGTGTATTTGCAGCCAGTGGAGGTACATGGGCTCTCAATTTACAAGAGAGACCGTTGCTGGTGGGGTGGTCAAGGGCCCCTACCCTTTTGGATTAGCTTCACCTGGTCCAAAGTAGTTCAAATTTTGGATCTAGTACATGGAGTAATTTTAGATTTGTTTGTGGTACCTGCCATTAGAAGGAGCTGCAGAGTTGAGCTCACACATTTTAAAAAGGTATTTTAAAATTACATCCTCAATATATAATACCTGGCTCATTTTTGGCATTGTTTTTTCAGTTTTCGTATCCTTCTCTTTGGCTAAATCTTTAAGCATCTGCTTCAGTTGCTTCTGGTAATCTACTGTATCACCTTGGGTGGGGAAAAAACACAAGCATTAGTTTTAATTCCATTGCAACAAATTCAAAAGCCAGAAACTGGAGAGGAGAAAAAACTTGACCCATAAAGAACTTAGACCTGGACAGCTCTATTATGTACATAATTATACGAACATAATTTTATAAATTTGACAGCACATACCATTTGTTTTTCCAAATACCAGTGGCCTCGAAGTAGACAATAAAGGATTCTTTAGTGGTGACTGACTGTCTCTCTCATTTTCTGTGAGAGCTACCCAAAAAAATGAAACAGACTGAGATAGTTAGTGATACTTGACCTGGTGCACTGATAACTAAGAGCTTTATCACATTTTAATCCCCTGAGCTCAGGAAGAAAACTAGCATTTATGCTAAAGCTGATATTTGCAGGTGATGGTTATTTAAACATTGCCTAGTTATGTCAGACTTTATCCTTGTGTTAAAACAAGCAGCTTATTGTAGTGGAGTAGCAGGAAATGTTGCCACAAGTAACACGTTAAAAAAAGCTTCACACACGCTGTATAAAATATCACTCAAACGCTAGTCACCTAATCACATGTTAGACGGAGACTGTATCTCTGCAAGGTCAAACCAGTAGTGTATGCACAAATCTTTTCAATAAAAATAGAGTACCAACCCCTTAGAACTACCTCCTGTATGGAAAAAGGCCCGGAATCGATTGCAAGACATCTCAGAGTATAGCAGCTGTAAGCCACCTTGTTTATAGGAATACATCCACAAGTTTCAAAATTAAGCTACGAAGAGCTTTGACTGGAATTTTAAAAAATTGTAACTAACTAGCACCATTAGGTATGTAGAGTGCACATCCTCTCCTCTGAGCGAAGCCATGTCCATTCATTCAGCAACTTCTACTTCCCAAAGCATCTACTTATGGGGACTGGGAGAGGAAGGAAGGATGATCTTTTCCTTTCAAATTTCTTACCAGGAGGGATGTGCAGCCTGTATAACAGGTTTATCTTTTCATTCATTTCTCCATTGTACATAACATCTACAAGAGGAAAATAAACAGTGCACCAGAACATTTACTTCCACAGTTTAAAATAATCAGTTCTTTAAGCACAACAGAATGTTCAGATGTACATGCAGCCAGTGTATTAAAATGAAATATTTAAGCTGTGCCTGACCAGCAAGTAACCAGCTAGGTTGGTCTTATGCATAGCCCAACTGTTACTAACCATGAAACACATCTAATTTAGAAATATTTGGGGGCCACCATTTACTTCTTAATACTTCCCATACACCACCACTACCATCTTGTAGGATAAGAAGAGCAGTGAGGGATCCCCTATTTTATTTAAATAACCAATGCAGACAAGGTACTGTTTAATTTACTCAAAACATACTGTGAAGGGTTTTTTAAACTAGTCACATCCGCTGACATTAAGAGTGATACAGTGACGCAGCTCCGTATCAAAAGTCAGTTCTAGACATTAAGTGAGGAGATCTATGTTTGAATACTGGATTTGGCATCTCGCTACAGGTAAGGCAGTTTCAACTTTGGCAAGATATGGAGGTGCACAGCCTCATGCCATTCAGACACTAACTGCATCTCAGGAATACCCTAGCAAAGGAATCTAGTTCACTCCAGGTTGGGTTACAATTTTGGCATTCCAAGCACAGCCTGTGTACACGGAAAGAGGGGGTAGGCAGGAGGTTGCTGTGTAAGAGAAAAATAAGGCCCCCAAAGCTAGACCTAGGTGGGCTGAGATTCTCTACTGTTCTGCCCTTTAGTTACATAAAGGCTAAATGGATTATGAATCACAAAAGATACAAGGCAGCTCTCTCAACTGGGGAAAAAAACTAACATGAGAAAAGCGGATTTCTTAATCTCCAAATAGAAAAGAATGTTTAGACAATTTTACACCTGGTATGACTTCAAACATCTTTTCCTAGCAAAAATTAAACTTCCGGTGATTGAGAACTGTGAAGCATTTTAATATGATTTTTCAATCAGGTCCTTAGGTTGCCTTAGAATTCTGATTACTTCAAAGTGAAATCAGTACAGAAGAGAGATTAGCTAAACTGTACTCAAGAAAAAGATGTCCTTCTCTTACTTTGGCACACTAACTGAAGCCAGACCACCGTGCATCCCATCCCATCCCACCACCAGCCCAGCCCAGGTGCCAGTTGGATTGTCACAAAGGTAGCTACCTAAACAGCTAGCAAATCCTTTGAATTCGATGAGATGGTCCATATTTTCATCCAGAAGTCGGAATGTTCTTTCAGCTAAAATTTGAGTGTGTTCCCCACATGTCCATGGTGAGACAAGTTTATAAAGGTTAGTGAACTGCTGAGAGTCTATTCTGTACTGCTCAGCATAAGGCCGATTTGGGTCATGTCGCAGAATTACAGGTCTCATCCCTTGCCAGTAGCAGCTCATTAGATGTTCTCTCTAAAAGGAATCAGAAGCCGAAGAAAAGAAAGCATTATTACATAAACTATTAAGAATAGTAGTTGATACAGACTTAAATATTTTTTTTAAAGGTATGCTGGAACGGTTAACCTCTTTTTGTAGGTGTGATGATACCAAGACAATTCCTAAGAAAAAACCACTGTTCAAGTCTCAAATCAGACAAGTTGTCTCATGATTTCCAACGGGTAATTAGTAGGTAATATTTTCAAAACTAGTAAGAGTTTTACAATATTTTCTCCCAATTACCTACTAGTTATTGCTGTAAGGTAAACAATACACAGACAAACAGGTAAATATCACATCATTACTAAAAAAAAAAAAAAAGAACCATTTCAAAGAGAATAACACAAAACCAGGAAATTAAATTAGGAACAAGACAATTAAATAAGTTATTTATAAAATAAAATTGTCAAAGCTCAGAAAAAATTGTAAGTGAATGGAAAGGACTCCAGGTTAATTTTTTACTGAGAGGACCGGCCTCTAAAGAACATTAAGACGAAGAAAGTGAAGGGTTTTTTTGGTACTTAAGTTTTTTGCTGCTCAGCACAGAGACCAGAGGTTGCAGAGCTGTGCATTATTAAACCTGTGTGCAGACAGAAGTTGCTAGAGTACAACAGAACCTGATTTCATGCAGTCCTTTTTGTACTAAAGGTTAGAAGTGTCATGAGGTCCCTGAGACCCAATCCGAGCCCCACTGTCTTAAATGGTCATTAAATTTGCTCTCTATAATCTAGCTGAACAGCCACCTGAAGGGAGAAAAACAGCCAGGTAAGCATCTTATCCAAATGAGCACACCACTACTATTACAGTAATTCCCTCTTCCTGCAGTTCTTCACTGAAGCTCCAGTGTGAGCCCAAACAATGATCTGCAAACTAAACCCATAACACTGGAGTTTTCTGTCTTCATCCCTCTACTTTCCAGACATACCCACCTTAAACAAGTCATATAGTTCCTCTAAATCTTCAGGAAGAATTGAAACATCTGGGATGACAACTCTGAGCTTAAAGGGAAAGAAGGGAAAAGCACAATGGTGAATACTAGCACTGGTATAAATGGCATGGTCAAGAAATGTGCCCTCCCACATTGTGCTCGATACAATTAAAAAAGGACAGCCAAGAACTGGAACATTTATGGTTCCATATTTCTTCCAGTCCCCCCTTTAAATCTACCTTAGGGACATTATGAATACAAGTGCAAAAAAGCACGGAGGCTAAAAAACATCAGATAACAGATCACCCTTAACTCACGCTATGGTGCCTTTTTAAATTTAAAGCAGCTTAATTAGAGTAATAGTAGTTTTAAAAAACCCCCGAAGTGCTAGAAAATTATACTCACCACATTTTGTTTGGTTGTATCCTCATGGCTTTGTAGAACACGAATCCGGTGTTTATAGCGCATATGCTCTATATGTTCCACAGAGTGGTCTCCGAATTTCTAGAATATAGGAATAGATTTTTTTAACTTTTCTGAAAATGTAAAAAGTGTGTAGTATTATTAGTCCCAGAAAAATGAGAGCATTTTAATATATTTAGTCTCTAGTTTATCAACCTAACTAGGTATTTATACCATGCCCATCATTGTGGTATCTGAGCCCCTTATCGAGGGGCTGAATTACCAGAGGGTTATGCTATGGAAACTCACACCTTTATTTCAGTATCACAGAAAATCCAGGAGATATCAAGTTTTATTTTACCTCATAGGAATCACGGATTAGGTCAGCTATTTCAGTCACTGGACAGGGCTCCTGATCATCACTGAAAAAAGCATGGTGATTGCCGATTGGAGGTAGAGGGCTTTCCTCATTTTTAACGTGATCTAAAAACCTAAAGGGAACAAAGCAATATAAACACAGACTACTTCACTGTGTTTGCTGTGAGCAGAATAAGAAGTAAGCATGATCTTCTGGCTCAAACTTAATGGAAATACACAGGTTTTTATGCTACTAAGCTTTTCAAAATGCCTTGACTATTACTCACACTATAACTGTGATCTAGCCAATAACTAAAGGCAGACACACACACACACACACACACACACACACCCCCGCCCCAAGGAAAAACGTTTCTGTCTCCACAAAGTCTGGGTCAAGAAGCTCCTCACTTGAAGGAAGAAGCTAAGAGCAGCAGTAAACAGTACACATTGATGCAGTCCCCTCAGTATTCGCTCAGTATTGCCAGGAAATTTCATAGGACTTCTATTAGCCAAATTTCCTAAAACTTTTGTTGAGATCAGGCACTGATGGGACAGCAGCAACAAGCCGAACTTGAGTTAGACGCTGCTGCATATGCCTATCCTATATTCTTTTCTTACTATTGATACCGTAGCCACATTCCTTTGTATTAGTTTTAAAGGAGAGCAATTTGAAAGTACTGTATAATTTGAAGTTCAGACAGAGGAGGATACCTGCTAAGAATCATCAAGGCATGCCCATCATCTTTGCTGTTACATAGTTCTGCTGCATTGGCTTCAAGAATAGCCAAGCCCAACTGGAAAATGGCTTTGATTCCATCGTAGAAGAAGCAGTCTACGACATTCACAGCACTTTCTAGGGGCATGATGCTGAGGAACAGGGTAAGGAACCATGAAAGGGAAATGGAAGCCAAGGTGGACAGATCTTTCATGTGTTCAGTCAGTTCTGGAAGTCGCTCCTTTATAAGCTCTTCGAATACTGATTGGTCTACCTGAGCACCTGTAAGTCACAATGAAACTATAGGGTTAGCTGAGGCGAAAGGATTTGTTTAGATCTACAGTTAACTGCAACTCAACAGCTGCCAAATCAACAGAATGAAATCTGAACCACCAAGATGTGTATGCACCTGAAACGAGTAACCATATTATCCTACAGTGATAAACCTCGTCGCCCACCATTGTGTCATGTCTATACTACTTATTGTAAGTTCTTTTGCACAAGGCCTGTGTCATTTTCTGTTAAGTGCACGGCATCCTTTTGGGTGCTATAAAATAATAGCAGCAGCAGCAGCTATTTCATACGGACAATTTCCTACCTAAGTGCTAGCAAGAACAGTTTGAAAAGTGGATTACTGTTCAACTTGGGATTTATGCAATAAAAGCAAAGCAAAAAAACCCTTCCTTCCGGTGTATATAGTTCAGCACTCAACACACAAACCAACTGCAAACAAATGAGCAGAGGAGCAGCTGCACTGGAGTGGAAAATAAAAAGCTGCTCTTCAAGGAAGTATTTATTTGGTAAAAAGTAGGGTATTTATAAAAAAATAAAAAGGAGTACTTGTGGCACCTTAGAGACTAACCAATTTATTTGAGCATAAGCTTTCGTGAGCTACAGCCCACTGCATCCGATGAAGTGAGCTGTAGCTCACGAAAGCTTATGCTCAAATAAATTGGTTAGTCTCTAAGGTGCCACAAGTACTCCTTTTCTTTTTGCAAATACAGACTAACACGGCTGTTACTCTGAAACCTATAAAAAAATAGTAATTTCTTAGCATTCCCGGATGTAAGTTTTCCTTGGTGCCTTAAAGACCATCTTTCTAAGTGGAGCACATTCAGGCCCTGATCCTTCAATCTTATCTACTAGCCCACACCCCTGTGCCCATGAATAGCTTCACTGGAGTCCATGTGACTTCACGTGTGTAAAGAATCAATGGTAGCAAATCAGATATGCGAGATCAGGGCCTTGGATTAAAGATGTTCACTGTATACAAAAAGGAGTTCTCTTTGCCAGTCATTTTCTGTATCCCCTCTACAGTTATTTCACGCAACCCATGTTTCTTCTCCCAGCCCAGATTCTCCTCTCCTTATCAGAAAGTTCTGCTTGCTATGAAATTCCCGGGTTAAAAATCAAGTTATACAAATCTCCATGATACATCACTCAAAACTTCTATTGCCCAAACGCAGAGCACATCCTGTATCACCTGTGACAGGAAGCCCAAAGCTTCAGCTTTCAAACCCAAATCCCAAAGCACTGGATACAGCAATTTTGTTTTTTAGGACTTTCTACATCAAGTCATAAGAAGGCACCCTAGTAGAGATGGGGAGTATGCAAATTATGCTACCATGGGAGATGGCCAGATCCAACCCTGATCCCAAGATGATTATAATAATTTGAATGCTAAGACCTCTTGAGAAACAAGAGGGACACAATCCCCACCTCGCAGCGCATGCCATCTAATTCAGACCACAAACAGACAAAAAGGATAAGGGACAAGAGAGGAAGGGAACAGGTGACAATAAGATCACATGATTACTCAGCAAAACATGGACTCCACTTGACAGTTCCATTAAGTTTGTGTGTGTTTAACCTAACTCTCAGGCAAGGAGGCAGAGTGGATTTTTAGGAAGGATCTCAATGAGGAGGCAGAGGTAGCTTGGCAAACAGGGGTAGAGAAGGCATTTTGTGCCTGAGACACAGCATGGAGGATAGATATCAGATTTGTGAAGTCAGAAGTTTAATATTATACATTCATGAAGTGCTGTACATTTTAGAAAAGGCCATGTTATTAGAAATATTTAAATTGTGGCAGTGGCCCACCATGTCTATCTAAGGTACTTTTATGGCCCCCATATCAGTAGTATCTGAGCACCTTTAATGTATTTACCCATACAACACCCCATGAGGGAGGGAAGTGCTATTATCCCCATTTTACATATGGGAAACTGAGGCACAGAGGGGCAAAGTGACTTGCCCAAGATCATACAGGAAGGCTGTGGCAGAGCCAGGAACTGAACCCAGGTCCTCACTGTGCTAAAGCACGGTACAAACAGAAGATGAAAGCCAAAGACAAGACAAAACAAGTAGAGAAGACCAACAAGTCATGGTGGGAGATGAGGGAGAAAAGGTAACCAAAAAATGATAGGATACACCCAATTCTTAATCAACCAGGAGCAGTGTTCACAGCTTGCCACCTGCCTAGCCATTACTGGGGTTACACTTGCCTGTAAGCAACCCAGAAGAGGTGAGTTTGGAGGAAGTACTCGGAGGAGGAGGTGGCTGTGGCTCCGAGGCTTTTCCCACTTGAAAAGGGTGGCATGAAGAAAAGTGCTTGGAGCAGACTCAGGTGATCAAGGCTGCCATCAGTGGAGGAGGGAGAGGCCCTCACAATAAAGGTAAAAGATCAGGTACACAAGGTAGGGCTAATTTCTGAAAGTAAGAGCAAGAAGTCTCTCTGGTGCTGTCAGGGAGGGAGAGCTAGAGGAGGGAGTTAAGGGCTGTGTGTGGCACAGTCAGTGCAATGATTTTAGCAGCTGGATTTTGAGTGGACATGTTACTGTCACATGCCAAAGAGGGGATGTGAGGTTTTGGGTGTCAAGGTCAGAAAGAAAGATTACAGAATTTATGTGGCAAAATGATCCAAGCTTGGACAAGAATTTTGGCAGCGTGGGCAGAGTGGAAAGTCTAGATCTTGGAAACGTTGTACAGGAAGAAGCAATAACATTTAGACAAGGCCTGGATATGACAGTCAGAAGAGAGGGCCAAGTGAAAGATGAAGCCAAGATTACAAAATTGAGCAACAGGAAGAATAACACTGTTATCTGGCCTATGGGGGTGGGGCGGAGGGAGATCAGGAATTCCCCTTTGGTCATGTTAAGGGTTAGGGCACATCTTCAATGCAGAGTGAACTCGGGCTATTGGCACCTAGGTCTGAGCAGCCAGGTTTTTCATAGATTCCAAGGCCAGAAGGGACCATTGTGATCATCTAGTCTGACCTCTTGCATTACACAGGCCATAAAACTTCCCACAATAATTCCTAGAGCAGAGCTTTTAGGAAAAAACATCCAATCTTGATTTTAAAATCGTCAGTGATGGAGAATCCTTCATGACCCTTGGTAAACTGTTCCAATGGTTAATTACTTTCACTGTTAAAAATGTATACCTTATTTCCAGTATGAATTTGTCTAGCTTCAACTTGCAGCCATTGGATCATATTATACCTTTCTCTGCTAGCCTGACAAGCCCGATTTGTTCCCCATGCAGATACTTATAGACTGTAATCAAGTCACCCCGTAACCTTCTCTTTGTTAAGCTAAACAGATGGAGCTCTGAGTCTATTGTTACAAGATATGTTTTCTAATCCTTTAATCATTCTTGTGGCTCTTCACTGAACCATCTCCAATTTATCAACATCCTTCTTGAATTGTGGCCACCAGAACTGGATACAATATTGTGGCGGTCCCATCAGTGCCAAATACCAAGGTAAAATAACTTGTCTACTCCTGCTTGAGATTCACCTCTTTATGCATCCCAGAGTTGTGTTAGCTCTTTTGGTCACAGTGTCATATTAGGAGTTAATTACCCACCACAACCCCCAAATCTTTTTCAGAGTCACTACTTCCCAGGATAGAGTCCCCCATCCTGTAAGTATAGCCTACATTCTTTGTTCCAAGATGTATATATTTAGCTACATTAAAGTGCATATTGTTTGCTTGTGTCCAGTTTACCAAGTGATCCAGATTGCTCTGTATCAGCGAGCTGTCTCTTCACTACTTGCCACTACCCAATTTTTGTGTAATCTACAAACTTTATCAGTGATGATTTTATGTTTCCTTCCAGGTCGTTGATAAAGATGTTAAACAGAGTAGGGCCAAGAGCCAGTCCCTGTTGAACCTCACTGGAAACACACCCACTTAATGATGATTCCCTGTTTACAAATACATTTAGAGACCTATCAGTTTGCCAGTTTTTAATCCATTTTATGTGTGCTATGTTAATTTTATATCATTCTAGTTTTTAATCAAAATGTGCATTACCAAATCAAATGCCTTACAGAACCCTAAGTATATTACATCAACATTATTACTTTTATCAACCAATCTTATCAAAAAAGATATCAAGTTAATTTGATGGGATCTATTTTCCATAAACCCATGTTGATTTGCATTAATTACTTTACCCTCCTTTAGTTCTTTATTAATCGAGTCCTGTATCAGCCACTCTATTATCTTGCCTAGGATTGATGTCAGGCTGACAGGCCTATAATTACCGGGTTCATCCTGTTTGCCATTTTTAAAAATTGGCATAACATTAGCTTTCTTCCAGCCTTCTGTAACTTCCCCAACGCTCCAAGACTTTTTGAAAATCAACATTAATGGTCCAGCGAGCTCCTCACCCTGCTCTTTTAAAAAACTCTTGGATGCAAGTTATCTGGACTTGCTGATTTAAAAATGTCTAACTAGTAAATTCTGTTTAACATCCCTCAGAGATGCTAGTGAAATGGAAAGGGTATTATCACCATATGATGAGACCAGATCATCTGTTTTCCCCCAAATACAGAACAAAAATATTTATTGAACATTTCTGTGTTTTCTGCATTATTACTGATAATTCTACCATTTCCCTCTAGTAATGGACTAATAGCATTTTCAGAATTCTTTTTATTCCTAATATATTTTAGAAAACTCCTAACTCAGGTGTGACCAGCCACCCTGCAAACCCATACCCCCCAAGAGGGTCCACTCAGCTGCACCCACACTGGTGCTGCTCTCACTAGGGTGAGACATTACGACTTCTAAGAACATAGAATCATAGAATATCAGGGTTGGAAGGGACCCCAGAAGGTCATCTAGTCCAACCCCCTGCTCAAAGCAGGACCAATTCCCAGTTAAATCACATGTCACAGGGTTCTTAGTGCTGCAGTAAATGAGCTACAATTCTTTCCCAGTGAATTGTGGGAGAACTTGTCTGTCCTTCTGGGCACACAGGAAGAACTGTGGGAAGGCACTGGAGGACTATCATCACTCAAGTGGTTTAGCCTATGTCCACAGTGCAAAGTGGGCAGGAAATCAGCCTGAGTGTAAGCAGCACTTGAGTTTTAGCCTAGAGCCCAGGATGGCCCAGCTAGCTTGGATGTAAAGCACCACTACGCTTAGGTAATAGAGTTTTGCATGGACAGGAATCAAATTAGGGAAATCATCTGAGTAAAAGCTCAAGTTAACTCTGCAGTGAAGACAAGCCCTTAGTTCAGGGGTGGGCAAACTTTATGGCCCGAGGGCCACATCGGGGTGTGAAACTGTATGGCGGGCCGGGTAGGGAAGGCTGTGCCCCCTAAACAGTCTATCCGACCCCTCCCACTTCCCGCCCTGACTGCCCCGCTCAGAACCCCCCCGACCCATCCAACCCTCTCCCCGCTCCTTGTTCCCTGACAGCCCTCTTCTGTGACCCCTGCCCCCAACCACTCCCCGGGACCCGACCCCCTATATAACCCTCCCTGCTCCCTGTCCCCTGACTACCCCGATCCCTATCCACACCCCTCCCCCCAACAGGCCCTCTTACCCCACCCCCTATCCAATCCCTCCTGTTCCTCCCCCCTCCCCTCCGAATCTCTGCCCTATCCAACCACTCCCTGTCCCCTGACTGCCCCCCCGGGACCCTCTGTCCCATATCCAACCCCCCTGGCCCCAGCCTCCTTACCATGCTGCTCAGAGCAGCATGTCTGGAGCCGTGCTGCCCGGCCAGAGCCAGATGCTCTGCCCTGCAGGAGTGCGCAGCTCCACCGCCCAGAGTGCTGCCCGCACAGCAGCATCACTATGGGGGAGAGGGAACAGCGAGGGAGAGGCTGGGGACTAGCCTCCCCAGCCAGGAGCTCAGGGGCCAGGCAGGATGGTCCCATGGGCCGGATGTGGCCTGTGGGCCGTAGTTTGCCCACCTCTTTCTTAGTTGACGGCTGGAGGGCCACAAGGAGCTATCAGAAAGACAAGCTGAGATTTTAGTTTGGATGGAAGGAGGCAAATCTAGAGTTGAGAGGCAGACCTGCAGGTCATCAGCATCAAAATGGTAGTGAAAGCCATGTTCGCAGTTGAGGAGCAGGTTCTGACTGATGGGACACAACGGTGCCTAATCACCAGCTGAGAATGAAACACTTTGCCACTGTGTAGGTCGTATCAACTACCACACCATTAACCTTTCTGCTAGCTGACCCTAGAGCAATACTCCTCTCACTTAAACTAAATGCCTGCACTTATCCCTATTCAGTGATCAGGGGATACAAGCACTAAGGCTAGCAGTAAAGACAGAAAAATGAATAAAACTCAACATAAAGCAAATAGCTTCAATTTAAAAAACAGTTTGGGAAGGACAAGCAAGTGCAAACAACGGAATTTTTTTTTTTAACAGTACATGCCTAAGATTAGTGTATAAAACGGGTCATTGCATCTGCAGCCAAGCACTGTGCATGTAGTTACACCTTTTCACACAAGCAACTTAAATGCACATTTCTGAAAGTTTGACCTACTGTGTCTTAAAGGTACCTTCGCTGCAGAACAAGCAGACACATCCGGCATGGCACACTGTAGAGCACAAGATGCATAAAGGGTGGAAGTTACCATTTCCCAACTTTGCTTCTCCCACCACTGTATACTCTGAAGCCCAAGAAACATGGGGTTGAGATCAGCTCTTTCTCCAGGGTAATTTTAGACACAATCCTATATTCCTCCAGCACTCTGATATCACAGGCATGTCAGATACGAGATAATTACCACAACATATACTTACATATGCCATCCATACAGCTGGGGGAAACATCCCAATAACACTCAATACTTTACAGTAACACAGATTAGCAAGTAGCTAGCCTGTTTTTAATTAAAAGTGTGCAAGGTTTAACACTTGTGGCATAAATGGACCATCTCCCTGATCAGCAAAAGAAAATGACTGCAAAGCCGAGATGTACTTCTGTAATTTTTTTTTTTTACTAATCTTGAAATATTTCGGACAGACTCAGTGAAACCTGTAATGAGCAAACAGCAATTACACAAATATGAATGGTTTCAGAGTAACAGCCGTGTTAGTCTGTATTCGCAAAAAGAAAAGGAGTACTTGTGGCACCTTACAGACTAACCAATTTATTTGAGCATAAGCTTTCGTGAGCTACATCCGGATGCCCGATGAAGTGAGCTGTAGCTCACGAAAGCTTATGCTCAAATAAATTGGTTAGTCTCTAAGGTGCCACAAGTCCTCCTTTTCTTTTTTTACAAATATGAATGGTGCTCTCACATACCAATTCACACACGGTATTCTGAACAGCTGTAAACAAAATCCGAATTGGAAGGTTTTTCTCGTCCTGGTGCCTTGCAGTATTTCACTCCCTCATTCTCAGTGTAATATTTCAGTGAAAGAGTGGGAGAGAGACAAGCTTACCTATCACTCGGTGATTAAAGTAATCTGGCAGCATCCTCTCACACACAGCAACCAGCAGCCAAAAAGCTTCCTCCTCTTTGGCATACAACAACAACACAGAGGTCAAAATATTCATAGACTGTTATGAAGTCAAAGAAGAAAATGGGATGTATTAGCTGCAGAACCACCCCTTTCTCCAACAACAGGGCTGCTTTAAAAAACAACAATAAAACTTTTCAGATAAAACATTAATTAATTGGCAGGAGAAATGCCTTTCACCCCCAGGGCTCCCACAGTCTGACAGCTTACCACAGAACACTGCTCTCTTTACTGTGGAGATATTAATTTTGAGGGAGAGAAGGGGAGAGACTAATTATATTATTGCAATCCAGCTAAGAATTTAAGCCATAGGGGGATTTGAAAGTTATACATGCCACTCTTCATATGGGGCAACATGAACCAACTATGCAAAACACAGCATAATATTTGTCAAGACGCAAAATGGGCATCCGTGTCATAACATGGGGTTTTTTGCCTCTGTAGAGGTGTCTGCATGGAAGATAAGGGAGCTGGCTCATGGGTCTAGAACTACACTACTCCCCTGGTCAGAACTCATGAGGGGAGGCGGAGACATTATTAGAGCCAATAGGTTGCAATTACACTGCACTGGTGCTATGTACTTGCCACCAGTCTGGGAAGAGGAGGATTTCAGCTTACCAAATCCCTGCACAGGGTCCCCTATGTGAAGCTCATCTTCGTAGGATGGTTCACTTTGCTCACTGGCTGAGCACTGCATGAGATAACTTGCACTCAGCACTAACAACAGTAGTGGGAACTTATTTTTGACTCTCAATGAAAATTCTGAACATACACAGGGAACAAGTCTGAGTCAGAAAGGGCCATTTTTACATACTTGTTTTTCAGAGTAAAACTACACAACATTTAAATTATTCTTTCATTATGTATGCAATAAATCAAAGCATGTTATTTATAACAACGCCATTGCAAAACACACAGAGGAGATAACAAAACTGAGTAAGCAGAGAATTCCTCTAGAGAGAGAGAGCATTAACATACTTTTCCACATGCTAATAAGTCTTCACCTGGCAGTATCCTATTTTGGGGTTCCTATGTGCATAAGCTGTCAGAACTCTCCTCAAGGCTGCTATCCCAGTTTCATTCTGGAAGGCTGGGTGCTCAGGCAATGAGCGATGCAGGTCACGTTCAATCTCCTCTGTTGCTATGCAACACTTGCCCATTGACACCTCCACTAAATTTCCGTAGTAACCAGGATGGGAGGCAAGATCAGTTACAGCATCTGAAGGCAGCAGTAAGAGGAAAACATGAGGAGGTTAAAAGAGGATTTCAGGTACAGTGTAATGTCATTAAGTGAATTGTTTATCAAAAGAACAAACGTGAAGAGGTTTTTTTCCCAAAGGTCTATGAAATTAGACATTACTTGCATTTAGTAAACCCCTGAACCTAAAAAGGAGATAAAATACTAGTACTGATTTTCCAAGGTGCAATGTTTGCATAGAAAATGAAACAGCTATTACTAAAGCCTAAATCACACAGTAGAAGAAAAAACCGCTTGGTACTGACTTTGTACTGTGAAACATCCCCTGCTAAAAGCATTGCTAGGATAAATTTATTCAGTATTGAATGTAATGTTCAAAAAGAAAAAACTCCAAAAATAAAAGTATGCAATCCTTGCAAATGTGTCTGAAACTGGACCCGACAAATTGGAGATCACATTGTAGAGAACAATCCTGCTCAGACAGGGCAATGAACAAATTTACTCGGTAAGTCTTTTCCAGCTATAGATTCCTGCCAGTGCTTTAAGGGAAGCAGCAGCACTGTAGATCTAAAGATGTCATAACTTCAAAATAGTTAGATTTAGCTCAGATTAAATCAATACTTATATTATAGTCTAATTGTTGCCTTAAAAAGAACATTATTTCATAAAGACATGATGGCATTTTATGCTAATTACATTGACAAAATTGCCATTATTTCTGCGCACCACTAACCAGTTATGAGACACAAAATAAAAATATCTTACTGTTCTATCTAGGTATTTATACAGATACTATCCCAACAGTAGCTGAGCACCAATCCTTCCTTCCTTTCCACTAGAGAATGTGATGGGATTACGTGCCAAAATATCCAGCTTGGACACAGTGTTCCTTTGCTGAAGAACGATCTTATGGAGCTTTCTTGCCTAACTGCATCTGTAGTTACGTTCAGCCCTGGATCCTGGCTATATCCAAGATATATTACAGAGTTCTCACCTGAAAAGAGGAGCCAGAGTTTGCCTCGTAAAGATTCTGGGATTCCCATTGCAACAAGTTTTCTAATCTTCTCTGTGCGAAACATACACACAGTTCTGCCATATTCTGCAAAATGGTCATTCCACAATCTCTCTTTTATTTGTTCCCTGGACTGGAAATCAGAGGATACGTTTTAAAACAAGCAGTGTGCTTTTAAGGTCTAATATACAAAAAATGTTAAATACCCCCAATTTTCCTCTTTCATAAGGATTTCTTTTGGACCAGAAAATGTGGTAATAGACATGGGAGATCTACTTTAAGGGGCAAATTCTGCCCCATTCTGCCCTTGGAGAGGAACCTGTGCAGTCCCACAACCCAAGGTAAGAGCAACACTAGGCAAGACAATGAGAGCCCCATTGTGTGCCAGAGCCCAGCTCCATAGGGACTGCCTGCGAGTTAGTGCAGCATAGGGATCCACTGGTCCTTTTTTTTCCTCTCTCACAGCCTTTAGGCTGAAGCAGCTCCACTCTGCAGCTGGGGAGAGGAGGTGCTAGTGTTGTGCTTTGGCCACTACTTCATGCTTTCTCTCACTACAAAGCTGCCAGAGGTCACAATTACTTCTCAGAAGGAGCCTGCAGCAGCTCGACATTCATCGGGGGAGCCTGGGCAGCAGGGCCCCTTTCCCACATTCATGAAGTGGACAGAAGGCTTCCCAAAAAGCCTTCAAGAAATCTCCAGCCATGGTTCTCACAGACCCAAAAGATTAGTTCTTGTGACTGTGAATAACCACGATTATCCTAAAGATCACAAGTAAAAGGGCAAACTTATTTTAAATGATAGTAGCACTGACAATAACTGTACCAGGCTCCCCAAATCAATTGGGAGTCTGAGGGAGCAGAGACAACTGTGGACTCCACAGGCCCATAAAGCTAATTTTGTTTTGCTTTTTAAAGGGAGAGCTACACTGCTACCAGGAATACTATGAGTCCTTTGCTTGATCCACTAGCTCATTACAACTCTGGTAAGATAGCACTGCTGAGAGGCAGTAGTAATAAGAAAGCCTGATAAAGTACAAGTGCTGCAACTATGCAGACGGATCCAACACCTCCTCTCTATCAAAACACCATTTTCAAAAATTCACACATTTGTGGTTGTGACATCATGTGAAAAGAAGAGTGTGAAGAGACACCAGTTTTTACGTATTGGGGGAGGGGTGGTAAATAAATATTTTGGGGGTGGGATGAGAAAAGAGCCAGGCAGGCAAAGTTGTGCGAACAAACAAAGAAGCTTACTATAGTTTAAACTCAAAACACACACAACCACACTTACACTTTCCTGGCTATATATAGTTCACTTTATTAAAAGAGAGGGTTTGGCCAAACGAGTTACCATAGTTATTTTTAAGACTTATTTTTAAAAGCTACTTTACAACTGCACCCCAGCTGTACATACCATCCTAAAGTCATTCCCTTCAGCTCCGGACTGGTGAAACACTGATCTTAGTGCCTCTGCATTTAACAAATGACTGCTCTCCTTTTCACCTTCACTCTTGTCTTTGCTTTGGGACGCCACCATTCCCAAATCCCGGGACTCGCAGTCACTGAACACACATGTTGAATGAAACACGAGAGAGTTCTTGCAACATAGAATTGAAGAAAAATAATTTTTGGAAAGAGTTTAAAAAACTGTACTGTATGTATAATGTTTGAGACAACAAGAGCCAACACAAACTAGTGAAGCAGGTAACTTTGTTATAGTCTTAACTTTTGCCCAAATTGGAAAATTTTTACCTAAAATTAAGTACCAAGATCCACAGTTAGGCACCTAATTAATAATGGACTAATTAGTAGTTTTGCTGAGCACTTGCAGTCACTACGTAAAGTCAATGGGAGCTGTAGGTGATCAGCACCACTAGATCAGGACTCCATTGCTACCTTCTCCCATATTTTTTAGGAAGGAACAGGAAGTGTTTTTCTATTCTTTTTTAGAGATAAGTTAGCTAGTAGCCTTTACAACTGTGCTACTCCATAGTCTGGATTTAGTGGGGACAATCCCAGGTTTTTATAAACTGTCCCAACACCCTAGCACGGTAGCCAGAGCTCCAGGACAGACACATACAGATCATCCCGTGTCTCCCGGGGTTGAGTTCCAAGTGGGATTATCATGCAGGTAGTGGAAAGTTAGCTATGGTGAGGCCTTAGAAGGTAACCAGACAGCAGCCCAGGATTCAACCTGTGGCAGGTCAGTTTTCACATCAAATAATTAGTGAATTTTTGGAGTACCAGAAACCGTTACTGAATTGATTGAGGGGAGTGGGGCAGGACGGATGATTTTTGAAACAGAGTGAGCATTAGTTTAAGGAAAAGACTGATTTTTCATACTGGGGAGGAACAACACAGGAAAGTGAACAAGGAGAAGTCTGAAGGCCCCCTGATGTGAGGGGAGGGAAGTTCTCCACAGCCTTATTCCTCAGTGGGGAGACACCATGTGGGAGAGGCCTCCTAGAGACAAGAAGGGAAGGGTAGAAATGCTACTTCCTGAAAAATGCTGAGTTCCTGGCAGCTTAGCTGAATCCCAAGTCTTTGAGGTCATGAGAACTGACACTCAGACTGAAACTGCCTGTAATCCTCTAGGATATGAAAGTGTCATGCTCTGCCCTGCACTCCCACTTGGGATTCCTAGAGTCTCAACTTTCTTCCCCAAGACTGTCCCAGGAAAACCTTTTGAAATACAAGCAGTAATGCTCTCACTTCAGCAAGTACTTGTTATCTGTCACTCAGTGTTTCTTAGCTTCCTGGTTAAATATTGAGCATTTTTGGTCCTGCACAAAGAATAAAATACCCTGATGGTTTATACAATACAGTAGAAAAGAATTTACTATAGATTAATTCAAAAGATACTATACCAAACACACAGTTAATTAGCCTACAGTTTATGAACACCATAGGAAAAAACCTCATTACATTAATCCGTAAGAAGTTACTCGTAAATTGTAAATCACAGAATCATAGAAACATAGGACTGGCAGGGATCTCGACAGGTCATCTAGTCCAGTCCCCTGCCCCAAGGCAGAACTACATTTCTAGACCATCCCTGACAGGTGTTTGTCTAATCTGTTCTTAAAAACCTCCAATGACGGAGATTCCACAACCTCCCTTGGTAATTTGTTCAAGTGCTTAACCACCCTGATAGTTAGGAAGTTTTCCCAAACTAACCTAAATCTCCGTTGCTGCATTTTAAGCCTATTACTTCTTGTCCCGTCCCCAGGGAAAACAATTTATCACTCTCCTTTTCTTAAGGATCTTTTACGTCGTAGGACACTTATGTCCCCCCTCATTCTCTTAAACAAACCTAGTTTTTTCAATCTTTCCTCATAGATCATGTTTTCTAGACCTTTAATCATTTTTGTTGCTCTCATCTGGACTTTTTCCAATTTGTCCACACCTTGCCCAAAGTATGGTGCCCAGAACTGGACATAATAGTCCAGTTGAGGCCTTATCAGCACTGTGTAGAGAGGAAGAATTTCTTCTTGTGTCTTGCTTTCAACACTCCTGCTAACACATCCCAGAATGATGTTAGCTTTTTTTGCAACAGTATTACATTGTTGACTCATATTTAGTTGGCGATCCACTATAACCCCCAGATCCTTGTCTGCAGTACTCCTTCCATTTCACATTTTGTATTCAATTTGTGCAATTGATTATTCCTTCTTAGTACTTTGCATTTGTCCTTATTAAATTTCATCCTATTTATTTCAAACCATTTCTATAGTTTGTCACCATCATTTTGAATTCTAATCCTGTCCTTAATCACAGGCTTCCGACCAATTTTCTGCCCTAGTTATGATTTTAGGAGATGCTGGACAAAAGGCTAAGTATCATCATCATTATGCAATTTGAAACAGATCAAATGTTTAGTACCGTTTCTTTTTTTTCCAAGCAGTTATAGTACACTGGGTTGCTGGTGTTGACTTGTTTTAGTCTCAGAAGCAGGTTCTCCACCATGCTATCCCTGTCCTTCAACTCAATGAACTGAAAGGCCATCTTGCTCCTTATACTAATAATGATGGGATTGGGAAGGAGACTAGTGTCCTCCATCTTCTCTATACTAACCACCTATTCCAAAAACATGACAGAAAATGTATTAGTCACCATTCAAATACACTCTCTGATATACTGTACATGCACTGAAATGTACATAAAGGGATATATTTCTTTGCACACTGATATTATGACCATTCAGATTGTCTAAATGGTCAGATACATCCTAAAGTTCAAGACCGATTAAATTTTCTTTACTTTAGACAGATGACCTTACCCCCTTCAGTCTAAAGATTTTCAAGAGTAACTTGTGATTTTGAATGCTCAACTTAAGACATCTTAAAGAAGCCTGATTTTCAAAAATCTGAGCACCCACCTTCGGACGTTCATGCCAGATTAAGGTATCCCAAACTGGGCACTCAGAATCATTATGCTACTTTTTAAAATCTTGGCAAACAGCTATGGTTTTGCCGACATTTAAAACAACAATTGGAATGGGATCAAAATAACCAAATTCTTGAGGAAATACAGAGTTTCTGACCAATAGCATTGAATTAAGTTTTTAACCCTGTGAGCCTAACAGTTTTTGATAGATATGAAATTAAAAAGCCTTTGTCTCCAATTATGTACATTACATCACTTGTTTTCCACAAGTTTTCAGATGCTGTGTCACTACAAGTCACTGCTAGGGTCAGGATACCATTTAGAAGTTGCTGTTATTGGTTCAGGATGAAAGTAGAGCTTCATCATTAAGAGATCACAACTGCAGGCACAGGGATTGAAAAAAAAAAATTTAAAAATCAAACAGCATCCCACTCCAGTGCATTTAAAATAGCTGATTGGCAGTTATTACTTGCCATCCATGAGCCAGACAAAGGCTAAATGAAATATACTGAAATGTTCATAATACTTGAAGGCCAGACTTCTTGCAGTGAGGGGGAAATGCCACTTAATTCTGCTGAAAGCAGAAACCAATTCTATTGATTCTACACCAGAGTGCCAAGAAGTAAATTTTGTCTCCAAAAATCTCCATTAGATAAAAACGTACAAGTCTTTTTTAAAAGACTGGACTATCGTGTCTGTGTTGGAGACCTGTGTGTCGGCACTGCATCCAGAGCCCCCTGCTTCCCTCAGCTCCACAGGACAATCCACTGCCAATCAGTAGTCCCTTGTGTGTGGAATCCCCACAGGCTTGGTTGGGGGAAGACTGCATGGAATGGAGGGAAAGATGCCTCTGTATCTTATCTGCATGTGTGTTCAGCACCCAATGGGGCCCCAATCCTTGAAACGTTTGGGTGCTACCACAGTTAATAAAATAAATAAAACTGGCACTCCCTCTTTCCATACCTCTACCTTGGGACTTTCCCAGTTCACATCCCCCTGCCTACTGAGGGGGGATTGGGAAAATTTGGGCCACTTTTACTGCCAATAGCAATTATTCCTTGGATAGATCAATCTCTTGTTTTGCAAGGTACCTTTCTGTTACATCACACTGTATTAATCGACAATACTACTTTGAGAAATGTGTTACCTCACCCAACTGCCATATAGAAATTCATCTGCTAATGAAGATAGGAACAAAACATATTGCAACTCTCTTCCACACATCTCCTTCCTACGGAAAACAACTGTTTTTCAGCTAAGTTAGTTGACAGCAGTGGTTTGGATCAGAAAAAAACAGGCACAGTGTAAAATTAAAATCAATCAGCAGACCCTACCTCTCTAAGGGGGATGAGAACATTGCAACACCCACTTTCTTTGCTGGCAAAACAGATATAGCTGTCTGAAGTATACATCCTTCCTGCAGTGTGACAGCGATTAAATGGAGTCCACAGAGAACAGTCTGCAACTTCATGTAGCTTCTCCTTCCCCGGCAGTCTGAAAAAGGCCCGAAAGAACTCACTCTGTGCTCTGGCTTCGAGATCCCTTGTTAAAAAAAAAAGAGGGGGACAGAGGGAGAAATAAAAAAAATCTTGAAACCTAATATCTGAGCTTCCTTTCCAAAAGTTACATTACAAAAGAAATAACAATAATTAAGAATAAGTAATGTAGAGTAAAACTGTTACATACAGCAATCTTGCCAACCAGGTCTTTATGTGAATGTGGAAGCCTATAAAGGTGGCAACTTCTAAGTACAAAGACCGTAGCAACTGATCACTTTTGACAAGTAACCTAAAAACAATATTACTACCTGTTAAAAAAGGAACACACATAAATTAATTTTAGTTGTTCCTTAGTTTTCAGTGTGCCATAGGCTTTTGTATGAGAAATGTGAACTGGAGGTGCAGGGGAGGGGACAAGGCATAAAGGATATGACAGCTGGAACTTGCCATTCAGGGAAGCAGTTTTGATTTGGGGCACCCAGAAGGCAACCAAAGGCTATCAGTACATTCTGCCCCTTCACTCCGTTTTTAGTCAAGGACAAAGGGGATTAATGTATCATCATCATCGAGTGGGTGGAGGTCTTTAATTCCTCATTCAATATTTATCAGCATTATCTGCTCCACTGCCACCATTCCTGATTCTTGCCTCTACACACCCCAAAAGTGATGGAAAAGCACATTAACTTGATACTCCTGCTAAAACATTCAGCAGTGAAATTGTTAACCATGATGACATTTAAATCGTCATCATTAAACTTCCAAGCTGACAGCCACTGAGACGAATTCGAACAGTTCAAAATTCAGAGCAATTTTTGGGGCCATTTTGCAAACTCAGATAGGTATAATGACATTAGATACAGACATTCAGACTGAATTTGGAAGGTTTCCTTTCTCCCCCACTCCGAAACCATGAAGCCAAGGGACAATCTATATAAACAAACATTTAGCTTTTGAATGGTGATGCAAAAATTTTAAATGAGGAATTACACAGCCATTTATATTTTATAAATTACATTATAAACAAGACACTGCTCATTACACCATGCTGTGGTAGTATCAGTGAACCACAGCCGTAATACTCTGAGGATTTCCAAGAAAACAGTCATAATCCATACTTATTTGTTGGCATTAAATTTTTGACAATGAAGTCCTATTATTCTCTTTACTGTGAATGAGTTCCTCCAACAAAACTCACCTAGGGGGAAACAAAGCTTGTCTTTGTTCCACTGAAAGAATGCAAAGCATGGGTTGACCTATGGAGCTCCCCAGTGCTATGGTGAGCCAAGGAAAAGCAGGCTAAAAACCCCTCTCTTCGCGTTACTTAGGAATAAAGGCTAAAGTATAGAAGCCTCTTTCACTTTTAATAAATAACCTAATTTCCCTTTTTATTTAATGTTTAACTGTAGAAAAAACAAAGCCCGGTGAAGTGAGGGACAGAGCGGAGTGCAAGTTGGAAAAGGGGAAAGGAAACTCTAAAGCTAGTAAACAATAGAAACAACAGAATGAACTTGACCAGAGTTTCTGACCCACTATCTTCAGTAATACTGTTATCCAAGGAAAACAGACAAAAAGGCTCCATTCTGTTAAAAATAACAAAGAGAAGTATTCTTTACAAAGCAAGACAAAAGCTTTCTTGAGACTTAAATTTCCATAGCAAAAGAAACTCGGACAAGCACATACAAGTGCATGCAAGGATCTGCTATTTTGACTAAGCTGAATCAGGATATGCCTCTCTGTTAGCTAAGCACAAAAATATTTTCCACTTCTGCACAACACAGATGAGCATTAATGATAAGATCCACCATCGTTCTATATAAGGTTGTTTTCTCCAGTTATTGTGCTGAGAAGGTAAGTTCCCTCCTGATGCTATCGCTTCCCATGCTTTGCCAATTGTTGTATTAAAGTGTATTATAGCAAAGCGACAGCTCTGCTGTGCTTACAGCTGAGAGCTGCTTACTGTTTAAAAGACGATCATTCTAAGTACTCTACAATCCACATGAAGATTCAGACTCTCTTGATATTTGCTGTGCCTCATGGAGGTGAGAGAGAGAGGGTTAGTGGTCCAAAGCTGGGGTCATTTGAGCAAAGGGTTCCAGAGATTACAGCCACCCTAATAATCCGACATTTTATAAAATGACCTGGTTCTAACTTATTTTCCACACACCTGGGGCTCAAACTATTATTCTAATACTCCAAACATTGATCTCACCCACCCAGGATTTATCCCACCTAATGCCTGGCATCCATTGCCTCTTTGGACAGTTATACTGAAGGGTACAGTTTATAAATCCAGATTGGCATGTGCCAAACTGATGTGCCTAAAAGGGTGAAATGTGCCCGTGCAGCAAGATTAGGGCTCTGTTGAAGCCAGAGGGTTTTCAGGGAGTCTTTTCACAATAACTGGGTGTCTCAGGGTGACCTGCTTGGGGTCACTGAACCTGAGCCGCACCTATGCAGTGTGAGTTCAAGTCCTACCACCTAGTAGTTTTCAGAGAATGTGTCTTCTGCCCATACCTTACTCTCTACCTGCATTCAGCAGTGTTTTCCCCCTAAAGTTTTGCCCAAAAACCAATATTTGGGGAAGAGACCACCAAATGCCAAAAACAATGAATGCAATTATTCTCTTAGCTCTAGTTCACATGCCTCAGAGCTATGATTTCAGGTCATGTTAATCTCCATGAAGCGTTCTCATTCAGCTGCAATCATCATATTGAGATAATGGTCCCCTTCATGACTCTCTGAGCCTCCTGATGCAGCCAGATGGATAGAGCCCTTTCCTCATAAACTCAGCCCAGATCTGGGGGAGGGACTCAGCATCTCCCTGCCTCCATCTGGTACATACCCTCTTCACAGCCCCACCACATTCCCACCTCCCCATGGCCACTCCAAGCTTACCAGAAACATGGAAGGTGCAGCTGGCGTGTGGGAGGTGTGTGGAGAGTACGGGAGTGGGGGTGAGGGGGCTTGGAGCAGTTGGGGGTGGGGGTGGTCAGAGCCATGGGCATGATAGCAGGAATACTGGAGCAGTGCAGGGGAGAGTCTAAGCAGAGAAGGGGAATGTGGGCTGTTGTTGGAGCAGCGGAGGGAAGAACGGAATGAAAATAAGGGGGTCAGAGCTGTGTAGTGGGGCATGCTGGGTATGTTCATCTGTCCTCCAAAATCACCCACATCCATGCATCCCCAATGTCTGTCCCCTCTCTCCAAAACATGTCCCCAGTGACTTCATGCTAGTCCCTGCATCCTCGGCCCAGCTCCTCATCTGGAGTACTGTGTCCAGTTTTGGGCCCCACACTTCAAGAAGGATGTGGATAAATTGGAGAGAGTCCAGCGAACGGCAACAAAAATGATTAGGGGACTGGAACACATGAGTTATGAGGAGAGGCTGAGGGAGCTGGGATTGTTTAGCCTGCAGAAGAGAAGAATGAGGGGGGATTTGATAGCTGCTTTCAACTACCTGAAAGGGGGTTCCAAAGAGGATGGCTCTAGACTGTTCTCAATGGTAGCAGATGACAGAACGAGGAGTAATGGTCTCAAGTTGCAGTGGGGGAGGTTTAGATTGGATATTAGGAAAAACTTTTTCACTAAGAGGGTGGTGAAACACTGGAATGCGTTACCTAGGGAGGTGGTAGAATCTCCTTCCATAGAGGTTTTTAAGGTCAGGCTTGACAAAGCCCTGGCTGGGATGATTTAACTGGGAATTGGTCCTGCTTTGAGCAGGGGGTTGGACTAGATGACCTTCTGGGGTCCCTTCCAACCCTGATATTCTATGATTCTATGATTCCTCAACTTGTGGGTCTCATACCAACACCTTCTTCTCTGTGCGAAGGAGGGAGAACCAGCCCTGCTGTACAGGCAGGAAGATGGGAGATGAGTTGGGCACTGAAGGGACTAACATGGAGCCAGTGCATTCTGTGCCAGGATAATCGTAACCAAGGAGCCAGAGGCACTAAATGGGCATAGCTGGGCTATGGTACATGATGATGCTGAAAATTATTTGTTTTAAATTATGGAAATTAAATGCCCCAAAACTTCATTAATGGATAGTTAAGGTTGGCTGGTGGTGGTTTCTTGGGCCCTTCCACAATGTGGAGAGTGACTAAACTTCTAGAAATACTAAGTGAAGTAATACAGACCAACGCTACAACACAATTTTAACTCTGCTGCTCCACTCTCAGCCCTAGAGCTGGCAGAAGCCACCGTAAGGGTGGTGCAAAGGTTAAACTACCAAGAGAAGTCGTAGATTCTTCATCGCTTCAGATCAAGACCGGGGGCTTTAGTCCATCACATATATTAGGCTCAATACAGGAGTAACAGAAATTCTCTGGCCTGTGTTATACATGAGGTCAAGCTAGACCACCAAATGGTCTCTTCTCGCCTTAAAAATCTAGGAGTCTACAGTAAGTAGACTGAGGAGGGACAAAGAGAATGCTCCATCATTTGTGTTGTGTTCTACAGCTTTGAGTTCCAGCATTTATCTGCACGCTCTCCAGCTGCATTCCCTGAGCTAGGTGTAACTGTACTGAATGGTGGAAGGATTAGTTGGAGCAGATTGGCAAGAATTGTCACTACGATATGAACAGAGCCGCATGTATACAGAGAGAGAGAGAGCAATTATGCTTTATGTCAATGATTAATTATGTTGGTTGTGTCAGCAGAGGTGCACAGGGGTGTCTTTTTCCCCATGGGGAATGTCAGTACTCTGACATACACAACAGTGGTCTCTGGGGCTTAGAGAGGGGTAAGTGAAGGCAAGGTCTCAGAAGGAATCTTCAGGGCAAGGGGAGAAGAAGGTGTAACGTAGCAATCTGGAGTGGTTTGAGTGGAGCAGGCTCAGTGCATGGGTGTAGCCCAGATGTAGGTAGTTCCTGTTTGTGACCCATGACCCGGTCCTGTAGATCCTCCCCTTAGGCTGGGGGGTCCTTAAGCAGTGGGTAGGCTCTTGCCCGCCTGCTTCCCAGAACCCGATAGGTACAGCACTACAGCTGTGCTGCAGCAGCATAGTCACTTCCTACAGCAACAGAAGAGGTTTTTCCCGTTGCTCTAGGTAATCCACCTTTCTGAGTGGTGGCAGCTAGGTCGACAAAAGAATTCCTCCATCAACCTTCCAGCATCTACACTGGGGTTAGGTTGGCTTAACTATAAAGCTCAGGGTTATGTGAATCTAACTTTTAAGAAGAGACCAGGCTTTAGTAAAGAAAATGTGTTAAGCTGTCCTACAGTGCTCACGTGCTCTGTTTCCCAAGTGTTCTGTAGCAACTGTGAGGGCAGATTGCAAGTATGTGGAGCAGCGCTGGAAGGGGGCAGAGTTAAATTTTCATTGCAGGGGTGGAAGATACCTTAACTTTGAATTTCTGTTATGTATAAATGAAGTTTTGGGTTATTGAAATTGCATGAGATTTTGAGAAAGTATTACATGGTGCGTGAAGTCTATGTGTAAATGGAAACTATATCGCTATGTATATGAACTCTCCCACTATACAATTGTGTGTTTATACGCACACAATACATAAATGCTCATTCGTATGTGGAATATGAACAACTATCCATTGGAATTTAACAAAGACCACTTTGATGCCTGGAACATTAGGGTCCTATCCACAAAGAAATAAGCAGCACTAGCTGAACCAATTTTAAAATCAGGCTTTGGCCATCATCATGGCGACACGTCCCCTGTTTTAGCATAAATCAGAAAAGTGCCTTAGAACCAGTTTTCTAGATGTGATCTTTACCGTTCCCCCTCTTCGAAACATGTCCCACACATTCTGCAACATGGACTTCCACCCTGCACTGTGGGTAGCATAGGGACAGGTATCAAACACTTTTGCTAGTAAAATGTTAGTACAGGAGTATGCCAATACTTGCCTCTGGGCAACACCGAGAAGCCTGCACTTCTCACGCTGAGATGAGTGTTCATGCAATTTAGAAGGGCTGTGCCCTGTTTCCTACAAACCTGATGCCTGAGCATTCATAAAATGTTACAGACCACATCCAAGACAGCTGAAAATCTTAAACTGGCTATGTTTAACACAGGCTGTCAAACACTGCTTTGCTCAATTTCATCCCTCCCTCCTAAACAGTGGTTAAACGCTGATTGGCCACTGTGAATATGGCATAAATGTGTTCAATACCTGGCGTCCAGGGTGCACCCAGCATCCGTTAGCACAAGATGACGAGCATACTGTCAGCAGCAGTTGAATATAGTAGCCTCTCTATACCAAAAGAACAAGTGTTTCTGAATACTCCTTGGTTTGTTTTTTTGGGGGAGGGAGGGAGAGGGAGCGGAGAAGAGCATGTCTGTGCTTTATCATTCCCATTTAACAGATGGAGAACTGGAGTAGAGAGAGATTATGAGATTTGCTCACAGTCCCACAGGAAATCTGTGGCAGAGCTGCAAACTGAATCCAAATCTCTCCCAAATCCCAGTTTAATACTTTACAAGATCAGCCTTCCTTCCCACCAAAAATCAAACACAGAAGTTCTGTAGTATAGACAGAGACATATCTTAGAATACATCTGAATTAAAAGGGACGGGGGCAGCCACATACAGACAATACTCAGTTAAGAAGGAAAAATAATCTGATATATTTAAGAATTTCAGAGAGGTTACCCAGGAACAAGAAAAAATACTGCTGTAACTTTGGCAACTTGCAACGGCTGATGGGGCTCACCAATACTTGTTATATTAAAATGGGAACATTTATGCTTTTTTCCTTTTAAGTTTTCTTTTCATCTGGCTGGATTTCTGTTACTGTGGAGGAAGGACAGCAACTCATAGCTAGTAAAGTAACAACACTACATAGATACACTGAGTGTTTCAACCAAAACAGGTCTTAAAGTATCTTCAAATTTTATTTTGCCACAGTGGCCTGACTCATTAGCCTCACCTCTCTTTGAGCTAACAAAATTTATGTTAAAGCCTATATAAATTCACCAAGTGCGTACTTGCCTTTTGGCATGACGACACGCACTGCAACACCACATGAAGGGTTTTATAGGGGAAAAAGGGGGCATTGGGTCACGCTCGAGGGTATGAAAAATCCACACCCCTGCACAACATAGTTAAGCTGACCTAACCCCCAGTGCAGACCGTATTAGGTCAACGAAAGCATTGTAGCTACTGCCTCTCGGGGAGCTGGATTAACTACAGCAACAGAACTCCTCTCATCAGTGCAGTGAGTGTCTACACCAGCGTTACTCAGACTCGCTCTCGAGCCACAAGTGGCTCTTTAATGCATCTCCTGCAGCTCTTTGTAGCACATGATATTAAAACACTGTGTGATTTAATTATTAACCAATCAGGATGTTTTTACTATGTTATTAACCAACTGTAGTTGATAAAATAATAATACTTGGTCAGTCATTTTGCTGTGAGAATATATATCTATAATAAAAACTAAATAGTTCCCCTGCCATACGGTTTAAATATGAATACATAGTACCACAGTATATGAAACAATGAATTCACACAACTGTGGCTCTTCTGGGTAATGTCGATCGCTAATTTGGCTCCTGAACCAGGAGTTTACATATAGACATAACCGTAGCCTCCTGTCATTAGGGAAGGATGTCAATCCTAACATCACTGGAATTGCCTATTCTGAACAACTCACGAAGCAAGATCAGACAGCTGCACCAGGAGACCACACCTCATCCACGACTGCCCTAAAGAAAGGTGCTGAGATGGAGGTCAGCTTTGTGCGATACGGGAAAGAGAATAAAGTGTCAGCACAAGAATGAAATGCAGTCAGTACTCACATCACTGTGGGCAGAGATGAAAACTTATATGAAAAGAATCACAAGTTGAACAGAAGAGCAGAATTCCGTTACCCAAAGAGAAATGCTATGCATTTCCACCTCTCAGCAACTGCATGCCCTCATAAATATCTCCCAGCAAAAGTACAGCATATAAAATATCTTATGGCAGTTAAAAAAAAGGTACCTCTAAAGTTAGTTGCTGAAACAGGAAAGGTAACCCTTTAAATGCGATACAGCAAAGATTGAGATCTATGGGCCCATGATATCAGCTGTAAGTTTTCCAGTAATAAATACGATATTACCCTGGAGACAAGTTTAAATGACTCAATTAAGGTGGTGGACCCAAGCCCTGGGGCATTGCCTATGCTGAAATAAGGACACGGTCAAGATTTATTATTTACAGAGAAGCATGAACAGTGTTTGGCAAATAAGCTAAATTCCCTGTACTAAAGAACTTGTCATCTAGGTTATCTTCCCCCTTCCCAATTAAAGAAAAAAAAAAGGGGGGAGGGGATTCCAAAGATTCCATTCTGAGTTTCAAAACCCCTCCAGCGCTGAAACATGAGTGCAAAGTCCCAATGTGCTGGGGCTGTTAAACTCAAGCAACTTCCCTCTTTTCTTCCTGATATTGGCAGTTTCATATTTATGAATCAACAGGCAACTAAAACAAGTAGTGTTATTTTTATATGTACCAGTGAGAAGATATGATGAAAGTTAAGAAAAATATAAACCTCCCCCGCCCCCTTTTTTTTTTCCGCCTGGATTCCCAACTTGCACCTTGTTGGATTCTAGGATTATCTTTGTCTCCAGCACATTGAGTGACTAGTAAGACTGAAACTGTGATCATCTATAGGTGACCTAAAAGTTACCTTTAAAAAGTCTTTTACTTAAAGGAAATAATACACATATGGCTGACCAAAACAATTCCTGGACAGTGTTTCAACACTTCAGACTGCATCCTCACTGTCACGTGTGTTTTCTATATTTTAAAACCAACAAGGGTCATATTGGCAGGATCTCAGTTTTGTTGAGTCACTGCCTGTTCATATTCAAAGAATTAAAACAACATGCAGCGACAGAATAAAGCATCTAAATGACAATGTTCCATTGGTAAGTAGCTAGATGACGTCTCACTTTTAGAGAAAAGTTACTCACTATTTTTTCCCCCATGGGGTGAGAAGTACCTGATATGTATAAGCTGGGAAGTATTTGTAAAAGTTTGTCAGTTTATTAAAAACACATTGATATTCTGAGCCTCCCTGTCAGAAGCAACCACATGGACGAAAGCAACATTTGTAATGCAAGCTATTTCATCAACCAGTTTCCATTCCGCTCTGACACTGGTTTAACAATCAAAAGTATTTTTTTGCTTTAAATATTTTGCTTCAAATTCTATGGATTGGAAACTCATCATTACAAAACAAGAAAAAGGATTTAAGACCGTAACAGCCCAGAGAAATTATTATCCTCTTCAAATCTTATTGGCACCGCATGCACCCAATTACATTTCCACTCAGGCCATTTCCTCAAGAAGTTTTTGTCCTATACACATCCTGAATGAGATGGAAGTGGAAAATCAAAGAAAGCAGTAAAACAGCATTTTCAAACCCTCACAAAGCAAGAAAATCTAATCTCTTTGGATAAAAGAGTTATCCTATGTAACAGTGCAGTTCATGGCACTGAACTGCATTTGCAATAAAGGCCTTTTGTCATTATCAACTGCCCCTCAGCTTCAGTTTGCTTTTGAGTGTGCTTAAATGGCCATTAATCCCTTTGCAATCCATGTCTACGAACATCATCATTACATTAAGCAGGAAGGAAACTGATTTACTATCTGCTTTGCAACTAGGCCCCAGTATTGTTCTTGTCACAAATATGGACCTGATCCAGCAGCCCCTACACATGTAGTCCCATTGAGATTACAGAACTACCTGCATTAGTAAAGAAAGGGTTGCAGGGATGGGCCCTATATTACTTTTCAGCCAGATGAAAACAGGAGATTCTAAAATATGAATTATAATTATAAGCTGCTATTTTTCATGTGTAGTTTATACAGAACGCGAAGATCTTCCACACAAGTTCTCATTTTTCCAGAGAAATGAAGGCATCTTTTTAAAAGAATTGCCACAAGCCCCTGGAATGTAGTGTCCAACCCAGAGGTGGGCAAACTACAGCCTGTGGGCCACATCCAGCCCACGGGACCGTCCTGCCCGGCCCCAGAGCTCCTGGCTGCGGAGGCTAGCCCCCAGCCCCTTCCCCTCTCCCGCAGTGCCGCCAGTGTTCTGGCCCGCCGCTCCTCCCGGGCGGCGCAGGCGGCGTGGCTGGCTCCGGTGGGGCTACGAGCTCCTGCTGCTCTGAGCAGCACGGTAAGGGGGGCGGGGGGTTGGATAGGGGTCAGGGGGGCAGTCAGGGAGCAGGGGGCGGTTGGATGGGGCGGAGGTTCTGGGTGGGGGGCGGTCAGGGGACGGGGGGGGGGGGGGGTTGGATAGGTGTGGGAGTCCCAGGAGGGCTGTCACGGGATGGGGGTTTGTGGATAGGGTGCAGGGCACTCAGGGAGCAGGGGGGGTTGGATAGGGGGTTGGGTCCCAGGGGGGCAGTTAGGGGCAGGAGGTCCCAGGAGGGGGCTTTCAGGGGATAAGGAGCAGGGGGGTGTTGGATGGGTCAGGGGTTCTGAAGTGGGCAGTCAGGGGACAGGAAGTGTGAGGGGGGCAGATAGGGGGCGGGGGCCAGGCTGTTTGGGGAGGCACAACCTTCCCTACTCGGCCCTCCATACAGTTTTGCAACCACGATGTGGCCCTCAGGCCAAAAAGTTTTTCCACCCCTGGTCCAACGCATCAACAAGTATAAAAAAATACTAACGGGGGGGAGTGGGGTAAAGGAGTCATTTTTATAATATTTGGCCCAGGGTGGACTCATTTAAATTAAAGTGATTTAAATAATTGATTTTAATCATGATTTTAAAATCAGCAGGCAGGAAACCATTATTTAAATATCAATTTTAATCTTGTTTTATATTTGTACTTTTTAGTTATTTTCTTAAAGAAAGATTAATTCTCATTGGTTGGTGTAATTTGGTTCCCTTTTTTGCTAACCCAGAGGGTACATAATATCTATGCACATTTATGTATAGTTTAATATACATTTATTCAGATCCTTAATTTTTACATCTTCTGTTAGAAAACGGTGAATGATGTTTCTCATTTACAATTAATTTTTTTTTTTGGCTCGTGATTTGTGTAAAGCTGCATTTAGATGGAAATTGGAATTCAGTTGGAATGCACAAAAACAACATTTTAAAATTGTTTTATTTAATTAGTAAAAATGATCTTAGATGTACTGGAAATGTAAGAAAAAGAGTTTATCAAAACACGTTTTACATTTAAAACTAATGGATTTACTAAATAAAGGAAGTAATTGCAGTTAGTGAATCGAACTGTTTTTTTCTGGTCACTTTGTCCTTCAAGATTTTAGAACTAGTAAGTCTCATTCTCTCATCTCATTTTTATTCATAGACTGGAAAAAGGAAAAACAAGCTCCCCTGCTTTTTCAACTCTCAATTAGTTTCTCAACTATGAATGGACTAGTGACATCCTTAAACTGAACTAGTTGAATAACCTTAAATGAAGAAAATATTCTCTCTAAACCTGCAGAAGAGGCTACTGGTGTCAAAAGGTGGTTTAGAACTACAACAAACCCTGGTTCCAGGTACTTAGCCAGTGACTTTAACAAGTTCAGTGGTTTGATTTTATTTAAAACTTTGGCAGCAAACACCTACCACTTAACTATTACTTATATTTAAATGATTTTTATAGATTATAGTAAATTTTGGCTTGAACGTAGATTTTTAAATTTTAAATTATTGTTTCCCCAAAAAATAAATGTATATTTGGCGGGGGGTGGGATGGGAGAGAATCAGATTTTTTTATTTTAAAATAATTTGTATACACCCTGAAATGGCCTATTACATTGATTCTGACATTGCATTATAATACATTCTAATATTTGCTTCCAAGACCAAAAAGGGAATTATAAAAAGAGAACACAGGGAAAAATTAAGTGAGAACTAGTATTTCCTGAACTATTACAACAGCGAAAAAAAAGTCACTTCAACCCAAATATGTCAGAATTAGCAACTCGTTTAGCCACTATTCAAAAAATAAACTTGCTGAATCATACTACATCAAAGTACGAACCTACCTAGCCACTACCTGTCTAACCTGTGTACAGGAAATGGGATTTCAACATCTTTGTATTCTCAAGTTACCACTCACCAGCATGTTTACAGAATGTCAGGCTCAGGAATTCTCTTGCAAACTATTTCTTCTCTCTCTTTTCTTTAAAAAAATTAAAAAAAAAAAAAAAAGGAAGGAAGGGGAGGAAAAAAACTGTGTGATTATAGGTGTGGGCTGATTTGTGCTCCTGTTGCTGGTTCATTAATATACGTATTGCTTTTCAAACTCGATTCAGGACACAATTTGTAGTTTGATTCAGTTGAAGGTCTTAACACTACAGTATATCAGAGGTCTATTAAATTCAATATTTACATCTGAGGGGGTGGAGGGTGTTAACTTTTGTTTCAATTAAGATTTTTAATTCAAGGAGTCTTTCAGTGGGAAAAGGAGAACTTAAAAATTACAAATTAGGAATCCCCCAGAAAAAAAAACTGGTGTGCAATTGGTGTCATAGCTCCTGTGCATTAGTTTCTTTACTTCAAGACACAATATATTTTTAGTCCAAAAGGTGAGGTTCTGAGGAACTCGTTAGTTTAAACAAACCTCTGGCATCACTGAATAGGTGTACATAAGTAAGTGTTACTGCTTACTGCCTTCATTAAACTTACAGACTGCTCAGAATATATTCTTCAATGACATAATAGGCAAAATCCTAGCCCAGTGACTGCAATGGAGCCAGGACTTCACCTATGAAGCGTAAATTTAAATGCTTGGGGAAAATAATAGTGTATAGGAATCTTCAACTGCTATTAAAGATCCTATAGCACTATTCACAGGAGTTTAGAAAAGGGGTTGTAATTTTGGCATCATTGCAGAAATGGCCACCAAAACCGAAGCATATTAATAACGGAAAACAGTTATTGTACATCTGTATTCTCATCATCAGAACTTCTCCTCCTCACCTAAAAACCATTCACAGATCATTCATTCATGTAGCATGAGTGATCTATATTTATGAGAGTGCACAGTTCTCACTGCAGGGTCAAGCGAGCATGCGTGTTTTGTGTACTGTTACCGGCACAGAATGGCTACCATTTTCCTCCCTCCGAGTCAACTTCATTTCAGTGGTGAGTGAGGAATAGAGAGAGAGAAAGAAACTATATATGTTGGGATTCTTTGGAATGAAAGGCCAAGGGTAGTACAGACAATTGCATATGAATCTCTCACTACAGTTTTGATTCCCAGAACTCCCTGTTAAATCAACGATGAGAATAATAGAAGTAGGGACTTTCCATCTGTCAGAAGTTCAAGAAGAGGTGACCCCAAGCAATAATTACCATGTTATCAGCACTTGGAAAGTTTACACAGAACAAAGAGCATAACAAAGAGTGCTTTTGTTCAAGGCAGTTGGAATTTATTTTTGGGCAATGAAATGGTGCTTTTAAAAGACAAAAAAAAAAGGAGTGATGTTACTTCAGAAAACACAGAAAACGTAGTGGTGTGACTTGAATACCTACTCCAGACGAGTTGCATCCACACTGAAAAACTCTATTCCAGAAGATCGAATATATTATAAAGTCTGGTTTTCCTGAAGACACAGCTGTTCAATATTTAATTACTACCAAGCAAATAAAATACTGAAAAATGGGAAATGTACTTCTATAATTCTTCTTGCATAAGCAAGAACTTTGCTTTTTACCTTTTTGTAATCTGAGTAGGATCCTGGAGACCTGGATCCAGTTCAAAGATCTCATTATCTAGTAGCCTTCGGAGTGTTACGTCTGCCAGCTGCTCCATTATCCTGAATGCCTCATCAATATTAAGGAACATGGAGAAGTCTCGTTCTTTACTTGAAGTGGTAATACGGATGATATCAGTCATAAAGACATTGGAGGTTCTTTCCAGTTTCTGGACATCAATCCAGGGAACTAGGAGTTTTACTGCAATTTGAGAAAAAGCAAAAACCTCTTAGGAACTGAGTTTAAACTTTTCACAGACTTCAGAAATATGCAAACATACTAAAATTCAGATGGACTTTAAACAGGTATAAAGGGGAAGAAAATATCCTTCTGTATATTTAAAAAAAACATAAATGCCTAATACGTACCCACTATTCATTCTCCAATGTTCTAGGCAGAAAGCATCTCTTTTGAGGGATTGCCCTCTTAAGTCTCTTTTAGTTTTCAGGAAAGACACTAAATCATCAAGTAACATTGACGGGAGTCCTCTCCCCATAAAACAGGTTACGTTTCATTCGCTAGGGGGTGGCAAGAACATGAGGAAAGGTTCCAGGGCCATCTACCCTACTGGAAGTAGGTTTTGAGAAGGGTGAGAACTTGGCCTCCTACTCACTTGGCCCTGGTCCACACTGGAGGAGAGGGGGGCGGCGGGGGGAAATCGATCTAAGTTACGCAACTTCAGCTACGTGAATAACGTAGCTGAAGTGGACGTACTTAGATCGACTTACCATGGTATCTTCACCGCAGTGAATCGACTACTGCCGCTCCCCCATCGACTCTGCTTGCGCCTCTCGCAGCAGCAGAGTACAGGAGTCGATGGGAGAGCACTCGGGGATCGATTTATCATGTCTAGACTAGACGCGATAAATCGATCCCCACTGGATCGATCGCTGCCCGCCAATCCAGCAGGTAGTATAGACATACATAGACAGTGTCAGGGAAGCAGCAGGCTATATAAACGTATAGATCTATATATCAGAAGTTTCCTTTGATGAAGAAGAGACTGACACCACCCTTTAACAAGGCTACAAAGATCACCAGAAAACAGTAATAAAACTCAAGCTCACAAATTACTCTAATTTAACTACTGTGGGGACAATGTCATCAGAAAATAGATGTGTACATTTCTGTCTGTGTCCAATTTGAAACACCCATTTCTATAACCAATATAGTATAATGAGGTAAAAAAGATTGAGAAATACCACATATGAAATATAAAGTCCACACACACACACACAAAATATAACTGTTACCAATGGAAATCTGAAGAAGGCTGCAATGTCACCCATAAATAGAATTCTGAAGAAAATTACTATGCATATTAATTTAATCTTCCCATTTTAATTTTTTTAAATAACTGACAGCTGTAAATTTTGTCTAGAAGCATTTAACTGCATGTGACAAAGGCCAACTACAATTAAGAAAGAGTACAAGATAGCATTTTTGATATTAACATTCTGTTAAATCATCTGTCACTACCTAAAGAAGAGAAAAAGGATCAGCGCATATTGGATGATTATGAAAGGAGATCATTTGCCTTTTATACGAGCTCTAAGACTAACAATCTGGCTACTATTTACTGAAAAACACTTGAAAATAAATTAGATTTTCCACCTGGGTTAACAACTGCTGAAAGCTCACCCAGGACTCTCGTTGCCAATGAAAAACTCTACCAATATCCCAGGCCAATCTCTTGTTGCTAACCAAGTCATAAAAAGGCAATAATGTAAAGCCTTGTCATGATTTGATTGTTTTGTTATATATAACATGCCAATAATTTTTATAATTATAAAATTATTTTATAATAATTTAATAATAATTTTATGCCAATAATTAATTACATTCATAAAAGACCCGAGTGAGTTTACTGTATTATTCCATAACCATAATCCTGTCAAGACTGTTCCCTGATTCTAACTTTTCCTATTTAAATGTAGCATACTAATGTCACACAAATTGTTTATCAATCGCCATAAAATATTTTAGTTCAGCAGAGCGAGACAGCCAAGGGACTATAGACCAGTTATCTAGAGTTGTACTAACGTTATTACTAATGCTGTTGTCAAACACGTCAGCCAAGTAAGACATAACGGCTTTTATCAGTGGTGGGCAACCTGAGGCCCACATGCGGCTCATCAGGGTAATCTGATTGTGGGCTGCGAGACATTTTGCTGATGTTAACCATCACGACTTGCCCCAGCTCCCAGTGACCACGGTTCTCTTTTCCCGGCTAATGGGAGCTGTGGGAAGCAGTTGCCAGCATGTCCCTGCGGCCCGCGCCACCTCCCGCAGCTCTCATTGGCTGGGAACGGTGAACCATAGCCACTGGGAGCTGCGGGTGGCCATGCCTGTGGACCGTCAATGTCAGCAAAATGTCTCGCAGCCCGCAATCAGATTACCCTGATGAGCCGCATGCAGGCCACAGGTTGCCCACCACTGGCTCATATTCTGTATGAAACAGAAGGAGCATGCCAAATTACAAAAAAGGTCAAAACTGGTGGCAAAAGACAACATATTTTCAAAGTCTAGGAACAATGAAAACTTACCGTAATTAAAAACTATGAAAACTTGACAGTAGCCCTTTAAGGAATTGAACTTTCCAACCTTTCAAAATTCTAAATCTTTTGATAGATCTCCCTCCTTTGAGTATCTTTGAACATGTTTCAATGTAAGTGCCCTTCTAGTGTCGAAGTACTGTGACTTCACATAAAACTCACTGACACCACCACCAGAAATAAAATAAGGATTTTTTGATCAACAGGCAGAACCAGAAGATTTAGTACTTTGCCCATATTTCTGTTCATCCAACAGCACTGAAGCATTGCAATAAAACAGAATTAAAATAACTGCCAAGACTTTTTTATTTCGGTTTTGTAATTCGTGTTTTGTTTCTCCCAGCAGTTGTGTTTGAGAATGCAAGAACATGTTCTATTGGCATTATTTTCTAAAGTCGTTAAGACTTAGGCATTTTAAGTAGCATTGCTTAAAATACCTTTGTGGATCTAGCCTAACTGCCACTTTAGTTGCCTAAATCCAAAATTCAGATGCTAAAAATGCCCACTCAGCTGCCGCCTAATCCTATAGGTGGCTACATTTCCCCCAGTAAAGTCCCTTAGATACCTAATAATCTGCTGCTGGGCATAAGCACAGGTGCTTTAGTCCTGACACCCAGGTGCCAACCTCATGCTTAAACCCAAGCGGGAACTAGGCCAGAGAAAGATTGAGAATAACTCTATAGCCCAGTGGCTCATCTGGGATGTGGGAGACCCAAGTTCAATTCCCTGTTCCAATGCTAAAATATGTACACATTGGAATTCGTCTCTTGTTGAAGCCATTCCACTGTGTACAAATAATCAGTCATTGAAGACTGACAGACACCTACCCCAGAATATCCAATACCCTACTGGCTAGGGCACTCTACTGAGAAGTGAGAGAGATGGATTCAAACCCTTGCTTCAAATCAGGCAGAGGGGTCCCCTGCATACTAGCTGGGTGTTCTGAGCTAAAGGCAGCTGTTACCTCCCGTTTTTTGTGAGGAAGGGCTTAGGTGCCAAACTCCAGGAGAAGGTTCCTGACTGTGGATCCCAAGCAGAGATAAGTGCCTCCCTCTGACCCAGACTTAGGCACTTAGATAGAAAATGCCAAGGAGAGGAGTGTGACCTATTGGCTAGCTTAAGCAGCTCTCCACCCACCCTGCTGGGTTTTGCAGATCTCATTTCTCAGCACCTAACTCTCCCTATATACTGTATAGGGAGTCTGGGTGCCTAACTCCGGGCTGTGGATGCCATTAGGCAGCAGGGTTAACTTAGGCATTGTAATGCTGAGGCTAAGTCCTCAGTGACTTTGCAGATCTAGTCCTCAGTGACTATGGCATGAAAACCAGGATAACAAATTCCTTGCTTCACAATAAGTGTCAAGTTCTCCAATATTAACAGTCATTCATAACTATAATTATTTATGAACCATTCAGTAGGTCAGTTGACAAACATGACAAAGAGTGTTCAGATCGTATCTGTCACCCATATCAGATGAGAAAAAAAATAAATTTAAACACTAGATACCATCAAGTAAGTTTAGGACTAGGGCTGTCAAGTGATTAAAAAAATTAATCGCACTGTTAAACAATAATAGAATACCATGTATTTAAATATTTTTGAATGTTTTCTACATTTTCAAATATATTGATTTCAATTACAGCGCAGAATATAAAGTGTACAGTGCTCATTTTATATTTATTTTTAATTACAAGTATTTATACTGTAACAAAACAAAACAAAATTTTTCAATTCACCTCATACAAGAACTGTAGTGCAATCTCTTTATTATGAAAGTTGAACTTACAAATGTAGACTTATTTACAGGAAATAAATACATTCAAAAATAAAACAATGTAAAACTTTAGAGCCTGCAAGTCCACTTAGTCTTACTTCTTGTTCAGCCAATCACTCAGATAAACAAGTTTGTTTACATTTGCAGGAGATAATGCTGCCAGCTTCTTGTTTACAATGTCACCTGAAAGTGAGAACAGGCATTGCATGGCACTGTTGTAGCCAGCGTTGCAAGATATTTACATTCCAGATGCGCTAAAGAGTCATATGTCCCTTCATGCTTCAACCACCATTCCAGCAGACATACGTCCACGCTGATGACGGGTTCTGATCGATAACAATCCAAAGCAGTGCGGACTGATGCATGTTCATTTTCATTAGCTGAGTCAGATGCCACCAGCAGAAGGTTGATTTTCTTTTTTGATGGTTTGGATTCTGTAGTTTCCTCATCGGAGTGTTGCTCTTTTAAGACTTTTGAAAGCATGCGCACACCTCATCCCTCTCAGATTCTGGAAGGCACTTCAGATTCTTAAACCTTGGGTCAAATGCTGTAGCTATCTTTAGAAATCTCACATTGGTACCTTCTTTGCGTTCTGTCAAATCCGCAGTGAAACTGTTCTTAAAATGAACAACATGTGCTGGGTCATCATCCGAGACTGCTATAACATGAAATATATGGCAGAATGTGGGTAAAACAGAGCAGGGCACATAAAATCTCCCCCAAGGAGTTCAGTCACAAATTTAATTAATGCATTATTATTTTAACCGGTGTCCTGAACATGTCCTCTGGAATGGTGGCTGAAGCATGAAGGGGCATATGAATGTTTAGTGTATCTAGCACATAAATACCTTGCGATGCTGGCTACAGAAGTGCCATGCAAATGCTTGTTCTCACTTTCCATTGACGCTGTAAATAAATAGAGGGCAGCATTAGCTCCTGTAAATGTAAACAAACTTGTTTGTCTTAGTGATTGGCTGAACAAGAAGCAGGACTGAATGGACTTGTAGACTCTGAAGTTTTACATTGTTTTGTTTTTCAGTGCAGCTATGTAACAAAAAGTCTACATTTGTAAGTTGCACTTCCCCGACACAAAGATTGCATTACAGTACTTGTATGAGGTGAATTGAAAAATACTATTTCTTTTGTTAATCTTTCACGGTGCAAATATTTGTAATCAAGAATAATATACACTTTGATTTCAATTACAACACAGAATACGATATATATAAAAATGTAGAAAAACATCCAAAATATTTAATAAATTTCAATTGGTATTCTATTGTTTAACAGTGCGATTAATCATGATTAATTTTTTTGAGTTAATCGTGTGAGCTAACTGCGATTAATCGACAGCCCTGTTTAGGACCAAAATTTAGGAAGGGTTGGTGCACAGGTGCTGGAACTAGAGGTGCAGGGGGTGCCATAGCACCCCCTGGCTTGAAGGGGGTTCCATTATATCCAGGGTTTACAGTTTGGTTCAATGGCTCTCACCACCCCCACTATAAAAATTGTTCCAGCAACACCTGGGGTGGTGTGTTGGGGTTTTTGTTGCTGTTTTGTTTTGGGGAGGAGGGGGAGGAATACAGTACATTCTTCAAGAGAAAAAAAAATGTTAATGAAAACTGTTTTGTTTTTTTTAAATTTACTTTCCCAAGCATTAGCCTAATTAATGCATGAGAAGCAGGAAGTGAAACAAACTATAAACAAAAGTGAATGAGTAGTTTATTTTCACTGTCCAAGATGAAAAATGAATATAAATGCAAAGTAAATTATATTTATTTCAATTTTGCATTTTAATAAAGTGTTACTAACAAAGATAAGGGACTATTTCTCGTTATGTAGTATAATATTTGATCGTGTTCCTTCATTATCCTTCAACAATCTTCAGTAGTACATAAATGAAGCTTTGTGACTAATATTAAAGCATTTTTCCCTTTCTGCTTTGATTTGTAAGAATCCATTTTATTGTGTGCAGAGGATTTCATATGTTCATCACATATTAGTGGACAATCAACAAGATATTTAAAACAGAGACTGAGCTAACTATGCATCAAAACAACAACGACATTTTTCCAAGCCACATGCAACTTCTGTATTATAATCAGCAGAAGTTGAAAGTGCAACAAGATAACTGGGTTCTAATAAAGCTGAAAGGAAAGAGAGACATCTAATTAGAGGAAGGGAATATATTAAATCCTAGAAATTAAGAGTTAACATTTTGCATATTTTACTGTACTCTCTAATTCAGCTTTAAATCTATAAATATTTGAATAACCACATGATCACAATTTGACTTGACAAAATAAACTCTTCTATTCATAAATAGTAAAGCCTCCCTGATCATTAGAGTATAATTAACAAAGCTTCATTCTGCTGTTGCTGCTGGAGTTATGGTAGGATTCACAGGAATCCCTACAGTGCTACTCAAGAGCATAATCCTGTTAAGGAGAAGAAGACACACACACCCTAAAAAGAAAAAAAACAGTTAAAAGTTGTCTTCATGTATTATTTCCATCATCCAAGACTGGGTATGGAGGGCATCTCATAAGAATGCTCCCTGGGGCTCCAGTGGAAACATGGGACCATATCTTTTGGACTGGCTTATTAGTAGTGATTATCTGGTAGATTTTTCAAGCCATTCTTAAAACTTTAACTTGTCACTTCTGTGAAAGATTTAAAAGGTAGAAAAGGGAAGACAAAAGTTTTAAGATATTTGGGAGTTGTTTGTTTTAATTCCCCCCTATCTGTAAAACCTGTTCAGAAGCTTGAAAAAACAAAATTTCATTCCTTTTAGAAAATACTAGTTTTCCCCGTCTACCTCATCACATGGAGCACAAGACACAGCTGTGTTATGTTTACTACTCACATTACTTTAAAGTGCATAATTGATGTCACTTAGTTCTAAGAACGGGGTTTTTTTTAGCCAATTTACACTTCCTTTGATGTCTCTGTACTAACTGCAGCTATTAACATGGCTATTTTTGTGTGTGTGCATGTCACACCAATGGGGGAGAGACTGTTTCTGAATGACTATGTTCTGTATTAAAAATAGGTATTTAAGAATCTGTCAAGTCAGATACATTTTAAGGCAGATCTACTTTGGGGCCTAAACTATTTAGCACACTTTTAGAGCAAACTGTTTTCCTGACTTCCACCATATAATTACCACCACGGTCCACTTCACATTTAAAAAAAACAACAGTTTAAAGCAATCATCATCTATGTACACTAATAAGAAAAGTTTGTTGCCAGTAAAATATAAAAATAGATGACAAATGACAACGTGGAATTTTTAAAAGCAAATACACTCAAATTTAACAGGATAGTTGATCCAAACAGAACAAGTTTCAGAACCTCTTCACTGTTGCATTAGCGAAATACCAAAAATAAGATTAGATTTAAATACATCAGCTTAAAAATTACCCCAAAAGTGATATACATGTTTACAAGTCTGCATAGGGTATAGGGATAACAGTTTTTATATGTTCAGACTTACATTCTTTGCCTAGGAAGAAGGAATAAAAACAGAGGTGATTGATGCTCAGATAAAGCCAGCCTTGACGAGGAACTTTACCCTTCCAGCAGCAGCATGAATAATAGGTAATTAACTTCTCTGTTTCAGGGAAGTTAAATCTGGCTTCAAATTTCACTAGCGCCTCTCGAAACTTCTCAGGATCCTCCTCCTGCTCTGCTAGTTTACTCCTGGTCTCTTCTGCTATCAATGCCTGATTCAATGACAAGATAATATATTATGGCAAACCAGTAGTTTGCCTAAACGAGTTATTACAAGCTATCAGTACATTTTTAAAATCGTGATTCTCTCTTAGAAAGGTATCCAAGTTGATGTGCAAGTTACACAGACATTTGCTCACTATTTGCAGTCTGTTTACCCACACTTCCAAACCCAGTTTTCTTTTTGGTCCCGAGTGATAACTGAAAAATATTGTTCAAACTACAATGTATAATTAAAATCTCATACCAATAATGGTTTGCTTTGATCACCACAATTATTTCAAATAACCCAGAGAAGGCAATAAACATGACTGGAATTTCACTTAGTATATGATGGCTGTGGAAGCTTTAATTTGACTTACATAGCGCAAAGCTACAGTACCAAATTTTTATATTGATCAGCACTATTACCAAGAAACAGTACAGTGAAGTATATGATAACCTGTAATAAGCATAACTATTTTTAAAGTCTTGAAATAATTAAATGCTGTGTCTTTTTATTACAGCTCTACATTAAATAAGGAGGTGAGAAAGACAGTTAAGTGCAAATTGCTTGGCTAAATGCAAATTTACTTCAGGTGCTACAGAATACAAATCAGTCCTACTGGAATACTGTAATCCCATATGCCAGATGTCTGTAGCAAAGGCCAGAGAGCTGATGTAACAATAAAAATATGGGCCCATTATTCAGTTTGAAACCTGCAGAATTCTAGATGTCCTGCTCTCACTTTCATGGTCATAAAATTATTAAAAGATGAGAGTTTTATTCAAGCCTTTCAGAGCACTTGGATGTACAAGGTGTAGTAAGGAAAGATAAATCACTGAACTACTGCCAAAAATAGGAATTTAAATAAAGAAAAACTTCTCAACAAGGTGCACGCTTTACAGATGTTGCATCAAGGATCAAGTAGGTGATGGTGTCATTTTTCCCCATTTATGGATAACATTTAGATACAACAACAGACTATTTGGAACTAGTCTTTTAAACACAGATGTTTTAAATGGTCTTCAGTCCTTGGATAGAATTTTATCTGAATGCCTTTTAATGCGACCTTTATTTCTGTAACATCACAGATAAATCCAGAGTTTAACTGCAGTTGATGGGACCAATGATATCACTGATGTTAGAGATTCATGTACTGTAATCTATAGGGCCCTACCAAATTCACGATCCATTTTGATCAATTTCATGGTCGTAGGATTTTAAAAACAGTACATTTCATGATTTCAGCTATTTATATCTGAAATTTCACAGTGTTGTAATTGTAGGGGTCCTGACCCAAAAAGGAGGTGTGGGAAGGGGTCACAAGGTTATTGTAGCAGGGGACTGCAGTACTTACTTCTTCATTGCTGCTGCTCGCAGTGGCACTGGGCAGGTAGAGAGCGATGGCTGCTGGCCAGGAGCCCAGCTCTGAAGGAAGAGCCGCCGCCAGCAGCAGCGCAAAAGTAAGGATGGCCTGGTATTGTATTGCCACCATTATGTCTGCTCTGCTGCTGGCAGGACGCTGCCTTCAGAGCTGTGCGCCCGGCCAACAGCCTCTGCTCTCCAGCCACCCAGCTCTGAAGGCAGTGCAGAAGTAAGGGTGGCAATATTGCAAACGCCCCCTCAAAAATAACTTTGCAACCCCCCCGCAACTCCCTTTTGGGTCAGGATCTCCAATTTGAGAAATGCTGGTCTGCCCCATGAAATCACAGATTTCACGGTCCGTGACGCATTTTTCATGGCCATGATTTGATAGGGCCTTAGTAATCTAGGATGTCAGAGCATTTCTGTGCTGACTACTCTCTACAAATTAAAAGATTGAGCCCCTTGAGCATGGGTGCAGGGGAAGTACCCTCTTAGAAATCCAAGCAACCTCCCCCTTCCCAGTGTGTGTGTGTGAGAGATCAAGGCTGGCTTCTCACATAAGCACTGCCCCTGGACAGTGGGACCCATCACATCTTACACCTGGGTCTTGTGCTAGTAGGTTCAGCCATCTGTCAATTAAGTGTCTGGTGAAATTTCCAATCTTGAGTAAGCGGATGAGTGTGAGAGAGTGAGTGGATAGATGTAGACAGGAGAAACTGATGGGATGTATTAGGAAAGTATGAGAGAGACAGAGAGATCAGGGGAGAGGAAAGAAGCAGAAAAAGAAAAGGGAGAAGCTATACAATTATAGGAATACAATGTGTGCTTAGTGTAGGATCAAGAAAAGACATATGACAGATATTGAAGAAAACTCAAGAAACAATACATCATGATCTATTACAGGAGAGAAAATTGGAGTGAAGCCAGAATGGGAAACAATGTATAATGGAAGTGAGAAAGATGAAGCTATACATTTGCAGAGGTATTAAGAACTTGCAGCTCCCACTGACTTCAGTTGCAAGCACTCAGCACCTCTGAAAATCAGGCCCTGCAAGTATTAAATAGAAAGGTATATGTAATGTACTGCCAATCAACTACAGCCTATGACAGACTACACAGCTGTTACTCCTGTAGCTTCCTGAGGCATGGTGACACAGGTATTTTTCACCATAGCTACTAAGCCCCAGGCATGTGGCTATCTGATGAAAATACTGTGTAGACATACTTTCCAACTCTTTCTGATGCAGGATGACAACAAACTAATGAAACTACTGATACAGAATGTGGGAATCAAGACTTGAAAAAGAAAGCTATGTACATTTCATGACAAACATAATTGTGTACAGAATAAATAGAGCTGCAAAGTCACCTCGTTTTATCAAAAATACTGCCTAGATGGGCAAAAGCTAATATGGACACAAACAGTTGGTAGACTGGTATAGTTCCACAACATCAAGAGTTCTTTCAATTCCTTTACTAGTGGGCAGAGGAAAGATGAAAGCAAGACAACTTTTCTTACCTTTACTTTCCCTTTGACAAAACTAACAATATCTTCTTTATTATCAAAAACAGACAATGTATGGAGTAAGTTTTGCTCCAGCCACTCCCAGTGCTGGTTTATCTCCTCTAAAGTGGCACCTAGAAAAGTAAAAAGAGCTAATTAAAAACCACATAGAAGAAATTGTGAAAGAAACTAGAAAAAAAGAAATTAAATGCAGTTGTGTCATAGTGCATGAAAAGAAATTAAGTTTCTGAAGTCACAAATGAAAACTATTAGTAGCAAATAGGTCAATAAGATGTTACATTTCAAGGCATAACTAGAGAAAACAAAAGTAATACTATTTTAAGTAGTAGTTTTTAGTACTTTTAGTTTTCAAGATCTGAATACAAGTTCTCTGTAGACAAATGCTGTTCTGGTTTTCAAAGCAGACAAAATACAACAAAGTTTCTTACTGCCCTGTCTGGAGGTGGCTCATTTTTGATTTAAGGTTTAACTCTCCCGCCTCTCCCCACAAACACATGATCTCTCTCTCTCTCACACACACACACACACACATGCGCCTTTGGGAGGAGGTTATGTAACCTTTAATTTGGTACCCTACTCGTGAAGGCTTTTATAATACTCAAGATGTCTGACAACAAAGGAGTTTGTATTTGGTTGTTTTAACGCTGCTTGACAAAATGAGAATGTCTGCAGTTTTGGAGAGAGGTGGGTGAACAGAAGCAGCTTTGAAACATGATGGACTTCTTTAAAAAGCAATACAATTTATTCTTATTAAGTACCACGTGTACATACGAACTCCAAAAACGTGATTTTAATCTCTGGCAGTTTGCTTCAGGCAAAATGCTTGTTGAGCTCCACTGCTCCAAAAAAGCTGCAGTTGTGTGTCATAACGACATGAGACCAGAAAAGTGCAAGGAATAGAGGCAAGTTGTAAAACAGCACTATTAGGAAAAAAGCTAGCCACCCCACTACAAGATAGCGCCTGCCAGTCCGTCATTAAACAGCCTACATGTAAAGAAGACATGATGTGCTCTTTTCAGTGCCCTGCTGAGAAGAGAGGCGACAGTGAACAAAAAGAGCAGAGCATGGAGGAAGAAAAAGAAAATTCAAGTACAAATCTCATTATCACAAAACCTGAGATCTGTAAACATCAAAGACACTGCATGTCGCCTCACACGGCAGAGATGATAAATTTAGCTAAACATTTTCCACCTTCCTCTGCTAGGTTTCCCAGAAGGAATGCCAACAGGCAGGGAAACTTTCCAAGATTTAACTTCCTCAACAGGAAGGTCTTGCGATGGAACTTCATAAATATCATCAATCAAGGCAAAAAAAAAAAAAAGAAGAAATCATGAAGAAAGACAACAGCCATTTAGATGGCCTTTGCTTACAATTAGGAGGACCACACACTGTAGGATATTAATTAAGAATACTAGACCTACTGTTTCATAGGAGCTGTTTTAATACAAAATGACAATTTATTAAATTGAACTTTTAAGCCTGGACAATGAAGACAGAGGGTAAACACGATGGGGATGAATCAGCGGTCTGCCTTTGTGTGTGCAGTCTGGAATGAGACTACAGTAAGAAGGAGTATTCCATAGCAGTTGCCCTATTTTCCTTTTTGCTAGACACCTTGTCCAAGCACTGGGCATCTCTCACCTGTACTGCTGTAAATCTTCTCTCTGCCTTACCGTCAACCCACTCATTCTGTTCAAAATGCTGCCCAAGTTATCTTCCTCGTCTTGAACCATGTCACCTCACCACTTTGTGACTCCCTCTGCTCCATGAGCTCCCCATCTCTTACTCCCTACATTCAAGCTCCTTGTCTTCAAATACAACATGATCTAAGACTCCGTCTACACGACAGACCTTACAGCGGCACAGCTGTACTGAAGCAGCTGCTCTGCTGTAAGATCTCTTGTGTTGCCGCTCTATGCCAACAGGCGAGCGCTCTCCCGTCGACATAATTAAACCACCCCACACGAGCAGTGGTAGCTCTGTCAGCAGGAAAAGCTCTTCTGCCGACATGGTGCTGTACATACTACCACTTATGCCAGGGAAACTTTGGTAGCTCAGGGGTGTGTTCTTTATTTATAACATTGAGCAACGTAAGTTTTGCCGACATAAGTGGTAATGTAGACATGGCCTTACTCACCCATTCCCTGGCTACTCTCATTCCTTCTCATGCCCCCTATGCTCTTCCCAATCCTTTTGCCTTACTCCTCCCGTCATCTACTCTTCTCACTCTGCTTCATGGCTCTTTTTTTTTTTTAATTAATTCTGCCCTATGCCTAGAGTCTCTTGTCCCCATTTGCCAAGCGCCCTCTCACTTCTCTTCTTCTCTCCTCCAAACCCACTTTTTCAATAATCCCCACACCCACCCTGACCTGAACTGTCTTCATGTGTCTTTCCTGCAGCACTGCTGTAGCCAGGTTGGTGCCAGGATATCAGAGAGACAAGGTGGGTAAGGTAATTTATTTTATTGGAGCAACTTCTGTTGGTTAGAGAGACAAGCTTTTAAGCTATACAGAGCTCTTCTTCAGGTCTGAAAAAGTAAGCAGAGTGTCACAGCTACATACAAGGTGAGACAGATTGTTAAGCATAAAGGGTTAACACATGTTGCAGGAGACCAGTTAAAATGAAGGGGCAACTGACACCTCTGCGGTCACAGGACAATCTGTCCCACCTTGTAATTAGCAGTAACACTCTGAATACTTTTTCCAGACCCGAAGAAGAGCTCTGTGTAGCTTGCAAACTTGTCTCTCTCACCAACAGAAGTTCCTCCAATAAAAGATATTACCCTCATCCACCTTGTCTTGAATTTGTCCATCTTATTTTGCTTGTAAATGCTCTGAAAAGGCAGAGAACATGTCTTCGTGTGAAAGCTAGCATTTAAGCCCACAGACCATTTCTAAGAGGAATGTTAATAATTAATATTCCATTTTTCAACACTATGTTAACTATCCGGCAATGTGGGTGCAATACAAAATTATGTACTCTCATGGGGATTGCTAGGAGGCACAGGAGCTGCTCCTTGGCTGCATTCCAACTTTTACTGCAGTAGAAACTGCCTGTAACCCCCTTCAGTCCTGAACAATCTTTGGATTGTTGAGGGGAACCTTGAAAGCCCCTCCAGCACCTCACTAGTACAGGGAGAAATTAATAAGCAGATTCCCCCCGTTGCTACAGTAGAACCCTAACCCTGCTTTCCTGCTCCAAGGCTTCAGCTTTGTGGGAACTTACCGGGGAAGAGTCTCAGCAGCTTTTCCCCAGGCCCTTCCCTAAATAAATTCAGGTATCAGTTTTGGGGAACGAGGATAAGCAAAGAACCACAATGGAAGAGGCAGCTTGGAGAACTTCAAACACTGTGCTAAAGAGAGTCGGGTTCTGCTGTGTTACTGACTGGTATTGCCAGCCCTAGCAGGAAGCCTGCTTCTTTCCCAGCTGCTGAAGGCAACATTGCATAACAAGAGGATTATTAGTCAGAAGCATGTTAAATTTTTATTGTTCTTAATGTCTTTATGAATTTTGTGTGCATAAAACTGCAAACATGCTTTGACTACAAAAGACACATAAGAAATATAAGAATGGCCATACTATGTCACACCAATAATCCATCGAGTCCAGTATCCTGTCTTCTGATAATGGCCAATACCAGATGCTTCAGAGGGAATGAACAGAACAAGCCAATCATCAAGTGATCCATCCCCTGTCGTCCAGTCCCAGTATCAAGCAGTCAGAGGCTTAGCCATCTTGGCTAATACGCATTGATCAACCTATCCTCCATGAATTTACCTAATTATTTTTTCAACCCAGTTATATTTTTGGCCGTCACAACATTCCATAGCAATGACCTCCATAGGATGACTGTGCGTTGTGCGAAGAAATACTTTTTTGTTTTAAACTTGCTGCCTATTAATTTCATTGGGTGACCCCTGCTGCTTGCGTTATGTGAAAGGGTAAATAACACGTCCTTATTCATTTTCTCCACACCAATCCTGATTTTACAGGCCTCTCTCATCTCCTCCCTTAGTTGTCTCTTTTCCAAGCTGAACAGTCCCAGGCTTTTTAATCTCTTCTCATCTGGAAACTGTTCCATGCCCCAAACCATTTTTGTTGCCCTTCTTTGTAGCTTTTCCAATTCTAATGTATCTTTTTTCAGATGGCGCAACCAGAACTTCACACAGCATTCAAGGTGTGTGCATACTATAGATTTCTAAAGTGGCATGATGACATTTCCTGACTTATTATCTACCCCTTTACTAATGGTTCCTAACATTCTGTTAGCATTTTTGACTGCTGCTGCACACTGAGCAGATGTTTTCAGAGAACTATCCACGACTCCCAGATCTCTTTCTTGAGTGGTAACAGCTAATTTAAATCCCATCATTTAATAAGTATAGTTAGGATTATGTTTTCCAAAGTGCATGACTTAGCATTTATCAACGCTGAATTTCCCCATCTGCCATTTTCTTGACCAGTCATCCAGTTTTGCAACTCTTCCCAGGCAGCTTTGGATGTAACTATTATGAGTAATTTTGTATCATCTGCAAACTTTGCCTCCTCACCATTAACCCCTTTTTCTAGATCATTTATTAATATGTTGAAAAGCACTGGTCCCAGTTCAGATCCTTAGGGGACCCTGCTATTTACCTCTCTCCATTCTGAAAACTGACCATTTATTCCTACCCTTTGTTTCCTGTCTTTTAACCAGTTACTGATCCATGAGAGGACCTTCCCTCATATCCCAAAACTCCTTACTTTGCTTAAGAGTCTTTGGTGAGAATCTTGTCAAAAGCTTTCTAAAAGTCCAAATACACTATATCAATTGAATTACCCTTTTGCTGACCCCCTCAAAGAATTCTAATAGATTGGTGAGGCAAGATTGCTCTTTACAAAAGCAGTGTTGACTCTTCCCCAACAAATCATGTTCAACTGTGTGTCTGACAATAGTAGTAAAAACCAATGCAAAGAATTAATTTAGCTTCTCTGCAACAGCCTTGTCTTCCTTAATTATTCCTTTAGCATCCAATGGCCCCACTAACGGATTGGCAGTCTTCCTGCTTCTGATGTCGTTAAAAAAAATGTGGTGTAAGTTTTGCCTCTTTTGCTAGTTTGCTCTTCAAATGCTTTTTTGACCTGCCTAATTCTATTTTTTGCACTAGACTTACCAGAATTTATGCTCCTTTCTATTTTCCTCACGAGGATCGGAATTCCAATTTTTAAATGATGTCTTTTTGCCTCTAACCACCTCTTTTATTCTGTTGAGCCATGGTGGCATTTTTTTGGTCCTCTAATTATTTTTTTATTTGGGGTATACATTTAATCTGAGCCACTATCATGTCACTATTCCTTTTAATTTCCATTTAACTAGCTTCCTCATTTTTGTGTAGTTCCCCTTTTTCAAGTTAAATGCTACTGTGGTATTTTCCCTCACACAAAGATGTTAAATTTTATTACATTATGGGCACTATTACCAAGCAGTTCAGCTATATTCACCTCTTAGACCAGATCCTGTGCGCCACTTAGGAATAAATCAAGAATTGCCTCTCCCCTTGTGGGTTCCAGGACTAGCTTCTTCATGAATCAGTCATTAATGGTGTCTAGAAATTTTATCTCTGGATTCCGTCCTGAGGTGACATACCCAGTCAATATGAGATTAATTGAAATCTCACATTATTATTGGATTTTCTTTGTTTGTAGTCTCTCTAATCTCCCTGACCATTTCACAATCACCATCACCACCCTGGTCAGGTAGTTGGTACCATATTCCTACTGCTATATTCTTCTTGTTCAAGCATGGAATTTCCATCCATAGAGATTCTTTGGTACAGTTTCACTCATTTCAGATTTTCATGTTATTTGACTCTGCTTTCGTTCACATATAGTACCACTCTCCCACCAGCATGACCTACTCTATCATTCCTATGTATTTTGTTTCCTTGTACTACTGTGTCCCATTGATTGTCATCATTCCACCAAGTTTCTGTGATGCCTGTTATACCATTACCCTCATTTAATATCAGGCACTCAAGTTCACCCATCTTAGTATTTAGACTTCTATCACTTGTATATAAGTACTTATAAAATTTGTCAATATTTAGCTGTCTGCCTTTGTGCGATGTAATTGAATGGGACTCTTTTTCATTTGATTGTTTTTCTTCAGCTCCTGCTTGTACTTTATCAACTTCTATCCACTCCTCTTTACTAGGACAGAGAGAATCCATGTTAATAGATCCTCCCCTAAGGGATGTATTTCTCTGAACTGTGCTCCTCTCCACCTGCTGACAGTTTCACCTGCTCTTAGTTTAAAAACTCCTCTACAACTTTTTTTCGTTTTCATGCCAGCAATCCTGTTCCGTTTTAGTTCAGATGGACCCCATCCTTTCTGTATAGGCTTCTCCCCTTCCAAAAGGATCTCCAGTTCCCAATAAACCTAAAACCTCCTCCCTAATACCATCGTCTCATCCATGCATTGGGACCCTGCAGTTCTGCTTGTCTAATTGTCCTGAACATGGAACTGGAAGCATTTCAAAGAATGCTACCATGGAGGTTCTGGACTTAAATCTTTTAAGTACCAGCCTAAATTTGGCCTCCAGGACCTCTCTCCTATCCCTCCCTATGTCACTGGTACCTACATGTACCATGACCACCGGCTCCTCCCCGGCACTACGCATAAGTCTATCTAGATGTCTTGAGAGATCCACAACCTTCGCACCCAGCAGGCAATTCACCTTGGATTCTCCCAAGCATCACAAACCCAACTACCTATCTTTCTAATAATCAAATCCCCCATTACTATTATCTGTCTGTTCCTAAAAAGTCACCTCCCTCAGAGGGGGATCCTCAGTGCAAGAGGATACCATGGCATCATCTGCGAGGATGTCCCAACTATGTGACTGTTTCTCTCCACTCCAGCTTGATGTTTTCCTTTCCGGAGACTTTCATCTTCCTCAACACCATAGAGGCTGTCAGACTGGGAGTGGGACCGCTCTACTGTGTCCCGGAAAGTCTTGTCTATGTACATCTCTGTCTCCCTTAGCTCCTCCAGCTCAGCAACTCTGGTGTCAAGAGATTGTACTTGGTCTCTGATAGCCATGGGCTGCTTGCACTGAATGCACGCAAGGCAGGCAATCATTTATGCTGCATTCAGTGCAATAAACTGGTTAGCTCCCCCTCTGCTGCTGAATCCATAGTATAGATTAATGCAATATTGATCTATTCAACCAGAATTATCTTCTACTGTCTTGAAAAAATTAACTGTTACTTACAACAATACATCTTGTAAATCCATTTGGTGAAGGGTGGCAATTCAAGATCTTAAAGAGTTATTTGTTAAAGGCTTTCTAAAACTTCTATAACCTATACAAAAAATCTTAACCATTCTAGTCAAACAAGTGAAGTGGGGGAAAAAAAAAACAAAAAAACAGCTGCCCTAGCAGGCTGAAGAAATCTGCAACGAGTAGAGTAATGATCAACCCGAGAGAGAGGTATTACCTATATCTTACTGAGAAAGGGACCTAAGCATTCTTTGAGATGAACATTGATTTGCATTTTAAAATGCAAAACTCATTTTCTTCATTACAAGAGCAATATTTAAGAGCATGAAGTATTCTCTTCACAAAACATTCTCTCTTTAGTGGTGTGTTCTTACCTTTCAAATAAACAAAAAAAAGAGTACCAAATCAACAGCAATTATGAAAATGAGGAAACAGTAGCACCTAACCATAGCCAAAAATAACATGGAGAACAGACTCTCTGCAAGCTTCCCCAAACAAATGTAACAATGCACATCAATCCTGACCTACTACCCTTCGCTCCAATTTCGTATCTTCAAAATACACTAAAAATCATACAGTGGTTTTGAGGTACAGACAGGCATCCATAGGGTAGCGTTCTCCAGTGCATGGAGCACCTCCTCAAGGGGATACAAGGGAGAGCACACACGCATGCACCTTCAAAACGTGAAGTGTGTGCAGCTGATGAAGCGACATCTACCAGAGTTCTCAGTAAGCCATAAACAACAAGTCTAATGTGTGAACTGCCTCACTAATTTCAATTAATACTAAATCTAACACCGTTAGTGATATTTTAAATGTCAACATTGTTAACTATTTCACTGCTCAATCCATGAAAAAAAGGAGAGGAAATATATTATGAAGATCTACACCAGCATTTTTCAAAACAGGAGGAAGAATGAAGGACTAGCCAGGAGAGCACAGAAAGTATATAAAAATGCCTACATTAAAATTGGTAGGCTTTAAACACCACATAGCAGGGTTGCTATGATTTACAACTGGTTTATTTTTCTAAAAGGGTGTTCAGCTTTGAAAAGCATGGGAAACATTGCATTAAGAATTAGTTCAAAGACTAGCAAATTCAAGTCTTCAGAGTGCACTATTCTTATGGGTCACCTAGCACTATGATACTTTAAAACATTTATTATTTAAAAACATTTCACATTTTTTAAAATCATTTATTTCATGAGATTTTATTGTGATCAGAGGAGCTGGGAGACTTTTTTTTTTTTTTAAAATAAACTGCAGGTAAAAATTAACTACTGATACACGTGTTGAAGACAGACCAGACCAAAAAGCCTCCTGCTGCAAGTGTCCTGCACAGGCTACTATCTGAAATGATAAATATGTGAATGGAATGACGACATTTTGTAACAGACAGAAAAATTGGAAGGCAGCAACAGCCAGATTTTTTGTTCTTGCTTAACAGAAGAAAACATTCCCTTATGTTATTAATACCTTGAAATATAACCAATAAGTATTTTAGTTGTTAAACAAGTCACAGCCAGTAGCCTTTACACACACACGAGGTTACTAATTTTGGTTACCTTCAGCTTCTTGGACATGCAGATACTGAGCATGCTCAGAATTTAGCTTTGGGGATTTTTTTTAATTGGTATGTAACTCACCAGTGGCTATGGCCCAGTAAACTTCTGATCCATTCAATAACTCACCACATGCTATGGCAGAGTAAACTGGTGATCCCGGAACTTGAAGTAAAATTCGAAATGGAGCAACACGTGCATTAGAATCTAGCACTGCATCCAGGGCACCCACCAAACGACCTGAACACACACAGAAAAGGAGAATGACGTGTTTTAACAACAGCAGCACCAACTCTCACTGAGACTAGTTTATCACTACTAGACCTATTCATGTTTAAGACCCTCAGATTAAGCACAGAACAAAATTATAACAAAGCTCTCCAATATTGGCTTGTAAAATGGAGAAGTGTTCAAATGCACCAGGGACTAGAGGACCAGGAAGACCAAGTTTTTATGCTTCTAGTTGGTTTGTTATGCCATATATACATAAGACTAACAGAAGCTTTGAAACTTGGTTAAGAAAAGGAGTACTTATGGCACCTTAGAGACTAACCAATTTATTTGAGCATAAGCTTTCGTGAGCTACAGCTCACTTCATCGGATGCATACTGTAGAAGATCTTTTTATATACACACAAAGCGTGAAAAAATACCTCCTCCCATCTCATTCTCCTGCTGGTAATAGCTTATCTAAAGTGACTACTCTCCTTACAATGTGTATGATAATCAAGGTGGGCCATTTCCAGCACAAATCCAGGGGTTTAACAAGAACGTTGGGGGAGGGGGGGAGGAAAAAACAAGGGAAAATAGGTTACCTTGCATAATGACTTAGCCACTCCCAGTCTCTATTCAAGCCTAAGTTAATTGTATCCAATTTCCAAATGAATTCCAATTCAACAGTTTCTCGCTGGAGTCTGGATTTGAAGTTTTTTTGTTGTAATATAGCAACTTTCATATCCAGACTCCAGCGAGAAACTGTTGAATTGGAATTCATTTGGAAATTGGATACAATTAACTTAGGCTTGAATAGAGACTGGGAGTGGCTAAGTCATTATGCAAGGTAACCTATTTTCCCTTGTTTTTTTCCTCCCCCCCCCCCCCTCAGACGTTCTTGTTAAACCCTGGATTTGTGCTGGAAATGCCCACCTTGATTATCATACACATTGTAAGGAGAGTGGTCACTTTAGATAAGCTATTACCAGCAGGAGAATGGGGTGGGAAGAGGTATTTTTTCATGCTTTGTGTGTATATAAAAAGATCTTCTACACTTTCCACAGTATGCATCCGATGAAGTGAGCTGTAGCTCACGAAAGCTTATGCTCAAATAAATTGGTTAGTCTCTAAGGTGCCACAAGTACTCCTTTTCTTTTTGCGAATACAGACTAACACGGCTGTTACTCTGAAACCTGTCATTAAGCTATGGTTAGAATACATAAACATGTATTATTTAGAACAGTCTCAAATGCATTGTGTCTCAGAGTCTATTCCATAATAATTGGCTCCTGAGTAAAACAAGTCTTAGCATATTATTGCCAGCTGTTTGAACTGGAGTCATGAATTGGCAGGTGAAAATATAACACAAAGAAAGTACCAAACCATCTCCAACTATGACAGGAAAAACAATCAGAAAAAAAAAATCAGAATTCCTCCAACTACAAACACTTAAAATGTGCATTCCCTTTTGCCTCATAAAAAGTTCTAATTCTATAAGATGGTCTTAAAATTCTGTATTTTGCCAATAACAATAATACAATTAGGAGCACCCTATGAGTCCGCATCCAGTCATCAGAGGAAGCTGTAGGGCAATGGCATAGCACAGTCTAGCCTGCAAGTTTCAAAATATTGAAGACCAGGTGATTAACAAAGGAAGAAACAGCCCAGACTAATTTTTTCATCCTGATAATAAACCTATGAGTTGGAATTTTTAAAAGCGTTTAGTTTAGGTCTCACCTTGGCCCCATTTAAGTCACTGGCAAAAGTTAGACCAAGCACTTCTGAAAATCCTGATAAAAGGTCAGACTTGTAAAATATGGTTATTTTTAGAGAATACAAGAAATGCACCCATATAATGAAGCCATGTAAGTACATGAAAAATGACGGGCATTTATCTTGTTTCTCAGTTTGTGCAAATTAAATTCCCTTTTCTGTCCCTGAATGACTGATCACAGCAGCCAATTCCTCTTTTCACTCTGTACTTCTGCTTACCAGTTCCATAATGTTCACTACGTTTCCAATAAAGGAAAATAGTAAATATCACTCACTCCCCAGATTGGCTAGGTTAGCCACAGTTTAAATATTATAAAAACAAAATACTAAGAAGCCAAAACTAAGATGAATCCTTTTAATATATTATATTTTAAAAAAAGATCTTAGCCAGGTTCATTCACAAACTCCAATGATGAGTCACTGGAATATATATCTGAAGTCTCCCTCTTCAGTTAGTTTTGTATTTTCATAATTAATATCATACATTAGGAGCCTGACTGAACTTCTATTTGTGTCTATGGAAAGACTCTCATACACTTATGTGGGATTTAGATTAGGCCCCAATCTATTTTCAATTTGGGTAAGATGGAAGGTGCTTTCTAGTTTTACAAGTAAGAATGTTGTCTAGATTTCTGATCTCACATATCTGCTGCTGATTCCAGGGCAGTAAAACAAAGGTGCACCAGTGATGCAGAATAAGCAATTTATGCACGCTTCACACCTGTATTTTGATTATTTTCTTCAAGAGAGAAAAATATTAAGTATTTAGTGCAGGCTAAAACAATTTCCTCGTTTGACATAAAAGCATAACAATAATCTTTCTGAGGTAGCCTCATTACTATACTTTAGCACGTCTATTTTTGAGGTGCTACTGCAATGGCATAGGTTGAAATTTAACTGAACAAGCTCCAAAAATAGATCTTTCAATAATTAAATCAGTGAGTGCTACAAAAACTATGCAAGTTAGCCAAAACTTGTACACGAACCTGGTGAAGATTGAGTACAAAGTTTAATATTAAAGAAGGGACGAAAGCTACTTAAATTATTCAAATGGTGCTGCTTTCCAAGTGTTTTTTCCTATCATATAAACTCTGAACTCCGCTTAATACTTGTAACATACAACAACTGCACAGTGCTTCCTGCTGAATGAACCAATAAAAGCATGCAAACAAAAGAACTTTCTAAAGGGACACAATTTGAATTTTAAAATCAACTTTTTCTTTAGATTTTTTTTTTATGTTTCTGATAGAGCACCATTTAAAACAGTCCTTATATTTTTTAAAATTATTTTTCCTACATATTATACAGATACACACACACACACCACTCCCCGTTGATGTTTAAGGGTCTTCTTAACCATGAAGAAGCGGATTGACTTTTACAGGGAAAAGCAAATCTTACTGTCCATACAAGCCTATCAAATAAAACAAACTAGAAAAAAAAAAGAAAAACATGTTTTACTAACTTTATTCTAGTAATCATAGGTCTTTCTTGATACCATGTATGGAACAAAAATTTCAGAAGTAAATATGATTTTCAAGTTCATTGCATTCTTTTAAACAATAGTACTACCAAGCTCTCTATTTCAATTTTTCAGCTTCAAACAATGCAAAACCATTTCAGGAGGGAAAAATAAAGCCACCGAGAATAAAATGCATTTGATTTTTTACTGCACTACAGAAAGCTGCAGCCACAGGTTTTCTAGTAAGACTTCAGAGTCCAGAAACAGATCATCTCATGAACATCACAAGTCTTTTCATGATTTTATCACAATTACAAAGAATGTTGAAATGCAAGGGGAAGCTCCGAGTCCAATGTGGACATCAGACAAGGCTGGGGGAAGAAGAGGGAAGAAAATTGCTTTTCTGCTCTAAAATCAGTTTGTGCTCAATAACAAACACTTTCCCTGGACATGGGATTTCAAAGCAAGTGTTTAACTTGTATTCTTATGGAAACAAACAGCTCTCTAAAACAAAATTTGCACTCTTACTGTGGATCATGGATCTTAACTACAATTTTTGTTTAGTTACATTTCAGAGGTCTATCTTTATGCACATTTAACACAACCTAAATAGTACAAATCAAACACTGTAAAGTTACACCTTATATGGAAAGTACAACTAAATCAGAATTACAATAAAAGTTTCTACCCTGAAATCCATTTTAGAGAGTTCACATTATTTTATGCATACCAGTTCAATCAATAAATGAATCCAAGGACAAGCTAGCAGGAGACTGAAGCACTATTTTCAGATCCTGTGACAGACAGGCAGGGTCTTTGCTTTACCAAGATCATAGTGTAATCTAATCAGCCTGGAAGCAGCACACTACACAGCTGTATGATTAGGCCTCCTTATTCACGCTAATTCCAACTGTGTGTGTAACACAGCTGTGCACCCGTTTGTTTTGTTTTGTCTGGGGAGAAAATTAAAGTGATACCTTTCTGGTTATCAAATAAACTTGCAGAAGTATGATCCACCATCTGAGCTTAATCTGTATTTACCTGAAACCTCAAAGAGAAGATGATATCACAAATTGCAATGTATGACCCTGTACTTTGAGTACCACAACTCACAGCTACAGTCTAGAAAAGGACCAATTACAGTAAAGCCACCTGCAAAACACTGATTTCTATTTAAAACGTATTTATTCAAACTCTCAGGAATGCAGATTTCTCTAAATTGGTGTGAATTATCCATATGATATTTGAAGAATTCCACTAAACTTTGAGAGACTGGATGTTAGAAAATTAAAGCTGGACTCAAAGTTAGACACTTTGAAATCTGGGTTTGTGAAAAATATTGATTCTTTCCATCTGTCAATTCAAGATTTTGGGGAAGTAGCCTAAGATGTAATTAATTAAGACAGGTCAGGTAGCACCTGATCCAAAGATCCCCCTTTACAGAACAAAAGGCTCTCTCTGCCCATCAGCACTGCACCTAACAAGTCTTTAGGTAAAACTAAGGTAAAGTTTTCAAAAGTGCTTATGTCCCCATTTACAAAAGTGGCCTGGGCAGTTAGGATCCTAAAAGTTTTTTGAAAGTCAACAGGACTAGGAGCCGAAAAGCTCAAGCCACTTTTGAAAAAGTCACTTAGGGTGTTTCTACACTACGACTAGAAGGTGGGATTGCAGCAAGTGTAGGCATACCCAAGCTAGTTTTGATTGAGTTAGCTCACTAAGGCCTTGTCTGCAGTACCGCGGTAAATTGACCTAAGTTACACTTCTCCAGCTATGTGAATAACGTAACTGGAGTCGACGTAGCCCAGGTCGACTTACTGCAGTGTCTACACCGCTCTGCGTCAATGGGAGATGCTCTCCCGTCAACTTACCTTACAGAGTACTGGAGAGCGTTCTGCAGTTGATTTAGCAAGTCTTCACTAGACCTGCTAAATCGACCCCTGCTGCATTGATCACCGCAGCGTTGATCCTGGTAAGCGTAGACATGGCCTAAAAAATAGCAGTGTAACCACATCAGCATGGACTAGCCCATAGGTGCTGGATCTAGGGGTGCTCCTGCACCCCCTGGCTTAAAGTTTCCATCATATACAGGGTTTACAGTTTGGTTTAATGGCTGTCAGCACCCCCACTATACACATTGTTCCAGCGCCCCTTGACTAGCCACTCAGTACAATCCTCTCTAGGACACTGGATATACACCTGGGCAGCTAACTCAGGCTGCTGCAGCTACACTGCTCTTTCTATCCAGCTAGCTCGATTACAGTTAGCTCAGGTATGCCTACACATGCTGTAATTACTCCTCCTGATTGCTGTGTCGTCATACCCCTCGGGCGCTTTTGAACATTTTAACTAGTCTAGCAGCAGATTCTAGATTCAAGGGTTTACAAGAAGAGAGGCCCAAGCTTGCTGTAAAATTCTAGCTCTCCTGGCACATTACTTTGCCCCAATATATCAATATTCAGTAGCTCATTAAGCATTTTAGTGCCATGTGCCATCCCTGCCTCTCATATCCTCTCTCATCCAGAAGCTTATAAACATAATCAAAACAGGAATATGGGAGCAAAACGAGTGGTCAGGTAAAAACAAAATGCTTTTACACAAAAGAGTAATAAATACACTGAATTAAAACAGGATGCTTCCATCTGTTGCAACATGGAGTGAGGTTCCAATTCAGGATGACAGCTAATGGTTGTGAGAAACACTTTCTGCTCTACATCCCAGACGACAGATGAGAGACTTTGGGCAAGAAGTAAACCATGGGGGGAAAAAAAAAAGTCACACCAAGAAAATACAGAAGTTATGTCTTATCTAAAACTTTTAGAAACAAAAATGGACAATGAAATAACTTCTGAATGGAATTAAGTATTATTCACCCCTAGTTCCCTCAAACAATATATCTGAGTATTTTTGTTGCGAAGTAACATCTGAACAGCTCAATGCACTTTGCAAAACAGCAAATTAGAAAGTTACAATACCCTGTGAGGCTGGCAGCTACCTGTATGCTACAGATGGGCAAAGTGGTTAAGCAACTTTCCTGTTATCACAGAAGAACTCAGCAGAGCCAGGAAGAAAACCCAAACCTTCCAACTCAGAGACCCCAATTGTTCCCTTATGCTCTGTTTTACAGGTAGCTTAAGTGGCCTCTCCCTGAGGATTCAACCTGCAAAAGGGGAATCCCTGGATAGGGTAGAGCTATAACAACTGCCCTGTTCTGTTGATTCCCTCTGAAGCATCTGGTACCGGCCAGTGTCAGAAGACAGGATACTGGGCCGGATGGACCATTGGTCTGACCCAGTATGGCCATTCTTATTTTCTTACCAGCTCTACACCACCCTTCTGAACCTCTTAGCACAAGTGAGGCACATGGATGGAAACTGCCAAGTTCAACTGCTGTGTTCCAGCTATCAGAACATTCCATTGGGCTCACAGACAGTTGGACATAACTAACTGGAGCTGTCTAAGGCTGGTCCAACTCCAGGACAGTTAGCAGCATAAAGGCAACTTAAAACACCTTTGCATCCCCCTACTGCTGATCTGCACTGAGCTAATTTCTGATGTAGCTCAGTATCTGGCCCTCATCCTTGTGGGTTAAATATAGGCAAAGAACTCTGTTCTGGTGAACAGGTGTTTGGTATAGAAAGCTAGGGAACACCAAAACAAGGAAAACTTAGCACCAAAATTGGCATCAAGTTCTTCCTAGAACCAGTACAACATGACACTCTGATTTTGCTTGCAGCAGTTCTAAATGTTTTAGTCATGCAGCAGTGATGTTTAACAGATTCCTGCTTTCACTCACATTTCACTGAGGAACTTCTGCTTTATAGCTCTGTAATATCAAGAAAATTTTTGTTACACAGACAGCTAAGGACTAGCAGATAAATTCTATCTTAGTTTACATCTCATACAAACATATGTTGATTTCACCGAGATTGCACAGGGTACAGATAGGGCAGGTTTCAAGCCAACAGGACACACACACAGTGGTGTATTTCTTACTAGCTTTCTCAATTCAACTCAACAGAATTTATACCGATAGCAAGGAAAGCTATTTAAAGGGGGGGAAAAGATAAATTAATAGTACACTAACCCTGCTGTAACAAAAAACAAAACAAAAAATTTCTTGGTGACGATGCTGGTTTTACCACATTTGAAAAAAGCTCACAAAGCTAGATTTCATTACTAAGGGCCTGATGTGGCAAACGTTTATGCACGTGTAATACATTACACAAGAGTAATCCCACTGAAGTCAGTGGGACTACTTTCATGTGTGTTTGCAGGATCAGGCCCTTCAACACCTAGGCAACAAGTCAGTGCCTTAAATTTCTTTTTCACCATGTAAAAGTGAAATTACAATTGTTTGTGTTACTTCTTAAACTGAGTGTCCAGCATCATGTTCTTTGTGAAGTTGGAAGTTATCATGTCCCAGCCAGTGAAGTTTTTACTTTTAATGGTATTATTTCACAAGTTTTCTTCAACGTTTTCTGTGGGTTTATATTACTCTGAGATTTAGCTACCCATTTGTTTCATATGCTAATATCCTTGGAAATTCAAGATACGATCATGGGGTCTGCTGTCATAGGAGTGCTGTAGGAGAGTGAGAGAGACGTGATATAGGAAGGGGAAGGAGGAAAGAGCAGAAGTATGCACATGCTTCCCCACTTCCTAAAAACCCACAATGTACTTTTCCTAATGTGTTATGAAAGAACAAACATTTATCATGACCCCCTCTTCTCCTCAGGCTATTTTTCCAAGTATGCTTTTATCCACATATTTCTTGCAGAGGGTTGTCACATTTATTTAACAGGAGTCAACATGACTGCAGCCTAAGATATACTAAGATAAGGTTGCCATCCATGTTGGTTCTAAAGTCCACAGAGCTAAAGGCTCTGTCACACTACAAGTCTAGAAAAACTGTTTCCAGCCTAAAATTAATGTACCTAATAAATATGTGGGACATATATGCTGCCTTTTGATAGTCCCCTAAATCACCACAATATAAATTCTGTTGAATACTGTCAAAAAAGAATCTCTCACACATTTTGTTGGTGCCATATAATGCCCCCACAAAGTTATTAGGAGCACTCTAGTACTACATAATTCTAGTAACCACAAAAAATCCTTTAGAAATTACCCATCTTGTTGTTCTGCAGAGTGTGTCCACTACGACACAACAGAAACAAAAACACATTCCCTCTATATTTATTCCAATCTCATTTTAGCTAGTTAGTGCTTTTCAGTGTTAAAGGGGCTGATGTTCACACTTTAAACATATACAATCCATGCTGGTAGGCTAAATATTAGACCTGAAACTTCTGTTTTGATTTGCAGGTGCATTCATGGCTTTCAAGGCATTTAAAAACACACATCACTGTAGTATGTGTGTGTATGCATAACGTGCTGCTCCTCCACTCTGTTTGCTGGTTCCATTTTGCTTTGTAACCTGCGAGCTCATAAGATTAGAGCAGGCAGAGCACATAGATAATGCCATATGCACACATCAAAAATACAAAATGTTTGTTGGTTTGGCCCAGCTGAGAAACTGGGCCTTCATATTACAGCCTTTGTTGAGGATTGAGAGTTATTTATGCATGTGATTCCATGCTTTAAGTTATTTGCAGCCCAAATTCACTTGTGGAGACGTCACCTTCTTCGGGGAAAATTTAAGAAAAACATGTTTTTAAGAGAGACCTTTTAAGATGTTACAGTTAAAGAACAATATAAGAGGGAGGGAGAGAAATATGATCTCTGATTTCCAGCTGTGGACAAGGCTACAAAAACATTTTTGATTAAAGCCTAAAGGCAGGTCTCCACTTAAAGAACTGTAGCTGCACTGCTGTAGCACTTCAGTTAAGATGCTACTACGCCAACAGGAGAGCTTCTCCCAGCGGCAGAGTTAATCCACCTCCACGAGAGGCAGTAGCTATGGCGATGGAAGAAGCCCTCCCATTGACACAGCTCAGTCGACATCGGGGGTTAGGTCGATGTAACTGCATCGCTCTGGGGTGTGAAAAATCCACACCCTTGAGCGACGTAGTTATATGATGCAAGTTTGTAGGGTAAACTTGACCTAAGTTATTGAATAGCCTATTGGTTAGAAAGAATCGTTTTCTCCTATGAGGGGGAGTAGTGATGATAACTGTAACACCTGTTCTATGGAAGCTATTCCATACCCCTAATAATTTTTGTGGTCCTTCTTTGTACTTTTTCCACTTCTAATATATCTTGTTTGAGATGGGGAGACCAGAACTACACACAGTATTCAAGATGTGGCCGTACCATGGATTTCTATAGTAGCATTATGATATTTTCTGTCTTTATTATCTATCCCTTTACTAATGGTTGCTAACATTCTGGTAGCCTTTTTGAGTGCTGCTGCATATTGAGCAGATGTTTTCAGATAAATTTGCATGACTCCAAGATCACTTTCTTGAGTGGTAACACCTAATTTAAACATTTTGCCTGTATAGTTGGGATTGCGTTTTCCAATGTGCATTATCTTGTATTTATCAACACTGAATTTCATCTGTCTTTTTCTTGACCAGTCATCCAGTTTTGAGAGATCCCTCTGTAACTTTTTGCAGTAAATTTTGGTTTTAACTATTTTGAATAATTGTGTATCATCAGCAAACTTTGCAACCTCACGGTTTATCCCTTTTTTCCAGATCTTGTTGACTATGTTGAACAACAATCGTCCCAAGTTTCTGTGATACCTATTATATCAATATCATCTTCATCTAATACCAGGCACGACATTTTACTCTTCTTATATTTAGATATCTTGCATTTGTGTTCAAGCACTTATAAAATTTGTCAATTTTATTTAGTTGTCTGCCTTCATGTGATGTAACTGAATGGGACTCTTTCATTTGACTGTTTCTCTTCGGCTCTTCTACTGGTACTTTATCAACTTCTATCCTCTTTACTAGGATATACAGAATCCCTGTTAATAGATCCTCCCATTAGGCATGTGTCCGTCTGAACCACATGCTCTTCTGCACCTGTCAGCTTTCCCCCAGCCCTTAGTTTAAAAACTCCCCCATGACTTTTTTAATTAAATACACCAGCAATCTGGTTCTATTTTGGTATAAGTGGAGCCCATCCTTCCTGTAGAAGCTTCTCCTTTCCCAGTAGGTTCCCCAGTTCCTAATAAACTTAAATCCCTCCTATTAACACTATAGTCTCATCCACACATCGATTCCCAATTTGAGTCCAAGACTTTGGTTGTGACCTGTGAAGCCCTAACAGACTTAGAACCTCCCTTCTTGAGACCTCTCCCTGAGCCATACTGCAACAGCTGCTATCAATGGGGACATTTAATGTGGAGTCCCTCAGCATAAGAAGCTGTTAGCAGAATGATGTTTTCCAGGACGGGACCTCAACTTTGCGGCCTACTCATTCCCTTGGTCTGAAATAGCTTGAATTTTGGAGTATGCTAAACGCCTCATTATTTGCCCAGGGAGAGGAACAGGCATGGTAAGAGCCAATGTTTGCGAGGGATGGGGATACTGTTTGGACTGGACTTTATCATAGTTGATTATTTTTGGCTTGAAGATGCACAGCAGCTGCTGGCTTTAGTTTTGCTTATATTATATTTTTTGTTTCTCGAAAAGGAATCTAGACTCTAGCATGGACACTTTTTTATTTTAAATCAAAATGCAGTAAATAATTTGGCAACTGGAAATAAAGAAGGGAGGCAGCACCCTGTGACCAGCCAGCTCTCTCTGCAATACCAGCAGGTGCTCTGTGGGTCACAATTTGAGAACAGCTGCTTTGCAGGATGGCATTTTTTTTAAATGCACCGTAATATCTTATTCACTTTAACAAATGCTATGAATTGATCAAAACCTATTTTCTACAGCTTCTGAGGCCAGGTCTGTACTACAGGCCTATATCGGTGTAACTACGTTGCTCAAGGGTGTGAAAAATCCACAACCCTAAGCGACACAGTTATACTTACCTAGCCCACCTTGTAGACCAGAGGTCTCAAAGTCCCGGCCCGCAGGCCATATGCGGCCCGAGAACCTCCCCCTGCTGCCCGCAGAGGAGAGGCGCATACAACCATGCTGCCGGCAATGTCTGTGGCAGGCACCGCCCCCTGCAGCTCCCACTGGCTGAGGGAGAGAGACAGAGATACACGGCGAGTCAGCCATGGAGGCAACATCATTAGTTCCCAGGCAGAATCAGCCATGGAGGTAGCGTCACTTTTTCCCCACAATGAATATAAATAAATCAAAATACTGAACACAACTATCTGATGCCCACCTTGCTGCAATCCTGAAGTTTTCAACTGCTTAGTCACTGAGGCCAAATATCAACAAACTGACAGAACTGAAGCGTTGCCAGGTGTCTGGCAAACACAAAAAACTCTCTGGCAGGCAAAGAATTGTATAAAGTTGTATGACAGTTTGATTATTTCTAAGAAATTCGAAATAAAAAAATATAAACATTTTCTTTTCTGAACACCCTCTTCAGTGACATTATTGGCCCGCTGGGAGAATTTGAGGACTGGCACTGGCCCTAAGGTAAATTGAGTTTGAGACCCCTGTTGTAGACAGCACTTCATCAACAGGAGAGCTTTTCCCGTTGACATAGCTACTGCCTCTCAGGAAGGTGAATTAACTAGGTGACAGGAGAAACTTCCCCATCAGCATAGGAGCATCCTCACTTAAGTGCTACAGCAGCGCAGCTGTGCCGCGCTGATGCAGGGTTTTAAGTGTAGACCTGCCCTAAGTTTACTTTCCTAAAGGAACATACAGATTCAGAGACTATCAGTATATAAGAAATACTGATTATTTTTACCAGTGTTGCATCACACTTAGAATTAAATGTCACTGTCAATGATACTGCCAAATTCCCTAATGCATTTCCATTCTTTTGCAGCTTCGCACAATCCTCCATGATTTTTTACCCAGTAAAACCATTTATAACTGAAAAATTTCATCAGTGTATAGTCTGCTTCCTCCTACACTGGGATGCAACTCTCTATGAGCTTCTCTCCTAGCTGAAAAAAATGAGGAGTCCTTGTGACACCTTAGAGACTAACAAATTTATTTGGGCATAAGATTTCATGGACTAGAACCCACTTCATCGGATGCCTGAAGTAAAAGATACAGGAACAGGTATAAAACATGAAAGGATGTGGGTTGCTTTACCAAGTGTTAGGTCAGTCTAAAGAGATAAATCAATTAACAGCAGGATACCAAGGGAGGAGAAATAACTTTTGAAGTGGTAAGAGAGTGGCACTTGGGGCGGGGGCAGCGTGTGGAGACCCCTGGCTGCCCCTATGCATAGGAGCCAGAGGAGGGACACGCTGCTGCTTCCGGGAGCCACGGCATGTGCGGAGTGGGGCAAGCCCCCAGTCCCACTCTCCGGCAGCAGCTCCAGGGCCGGAGTAAAAGGTCTCACAGGCCCAATGCGACCCCCAGGCCATAGTTTGCCTACCCCTGACCTAAGGAGACCATAGATTCTTTACAGAGACTACAGAAAGATACCACACATATCTTAGTTATTAAGTTCAAGTTCAACCAGCTCCCACCTTTTCCAGAGCAACAATGTAAGTGATCTACTACAAAAGGATTTCTTCAGTTATACGTATATAGAACCCCAGAATCAGCCAGTGCTACTGAATTACATCTTGATAAAAGTTAATTTGTGGATAATTTCATCCTGAAAGACATGCTTTCTAAAACACATTTCAGATTTCCTGCCTATGTCCCTGATCCAGCAAAGCACTTAAGCATGTGAGTAGTCCCAATGAAGTCAAGGGAACTACTCACATGTTCAGGGTTAAGCATTTGGTTAAGCGCTTTGCTGTGTCAGGTCCCTTGCGAGTCTACACAAAGTGGGTGATCAACAGATTAAGAGATCTCCCCTCACCTTCTCTTGTATGAAAGTGGGCCAGTTTTCCACATCATCTGCAAACCCAACTTGTATCAGTGAACTTTGCTAGTATGCAGATTAAGTGACTGTACAGGTTATATGTATCTCATATGTACACACCTGTTCAAAGTTCAATGCAAATACACTACCCTGATGACAGAAACAGACATTAAAGACTAGTACTTTCATATGACTACCCTATAGTTCAATTATTTGGGAATGAAATAAGAATATATCTAAACAAAATATTTTCTTCTGCTGTGCTGTCTGTGTTAGGTTTATTTGTACTTTCTGGATAGATTAACCTGGAAAGAAGAGAGAAATGGTTTGGAAAGAAGAGTAAATAAAGAATGGACCCCAAAACAGTTGTTCACACACAGGAGCAGTGAAAACACCATATACTATCATGGTGGCTTACATGCCTTTGTGCACACTAAAATGTATTAAGCGACATCTGATGCCGCCTTTAAAAAACAAACCAAAAGAAAAAGAAAAACAACCTCCATGATTTATCAAAGTTAGGGCTGTGAACTGCTGTATAATTTTAAAGTCAAAGATGGCTCTGCTAATAATAGTACTTTGCTTCCAGATGAAAGATTGAATAAAAATGCATACTGCCTATAGAGCCTTGCGAGGTAAGCACTCATTTTTCACTAAGTTATTGATGGAGCCAGAAACAAAACCCAGAACTCCTGACTCAGAGACATCTGCTCTAAAAAATAAGTAGTATAATCTCGTCCCATGTGGGTGACATTTCTTTAATCTATTTTTAGAGTCTATTTAAAAGTCCTAGAAATTTCAAGCCATTTCTCCCATCACTGAACTAACTTGTTTTAAATATTTACACTGAAAGTTTCACACTAGTTTTAACTATTTTGTTTCACTTTGTTTCCCACCATCGTTCTCATTTTTGACTGTTCCAAGTAAAAGAGAATTGTAGCATTTCATTTATGTTCAACATAAAGTGCACTTAATTTTTTTCTATTAATTGTTTTCCATTTGTAAGATGCACCTAACCTCTAGGCCAGGGTGGCCAACCTGAGCCTGAGAAGGAGCCAGAATTTACCAATGTACATTGCCAAAGAGCCACAGTAATAAGTCAGCAACCCCCCCCCCCCGCATCAGCTCCCCCACCCCGCTCCCAGCACCTCCCACCCACCGGCAGCCCTGCCAATCAGCGCCTCCCGCTCCCTCCCGGCACCTCCCGATCAGCTGTTTCCTGGCATGCAGGAGGCTCCAGCGGGGAGGGGGAGGAGTGAGGGCACGGCAGGCTCAGGGGAGGGGTGGGGCGGGGGCAGGGCCTGTGGCAGAGCCAGGGGTTGAGCAGTGAGCACCCCCCGGCACACTGGAAAGTTGGCGCCTGTAGCTCCAGCCCCGGAGTCGGTGCCTAAACAAGGAGCCGCATATTAACTTCTGAAGAGCCGCATGTGGCTCCGGAGCCACAGGTTGGCCACCCCTGCTCTAGGCTCTTCTACAATACAAACAAAAGCCGATTAAAGAAATGTGTCTAATTTTCTTAAGATGGGGGAAATTAAGAGGATAGAAAGAGAAAGCGTGTTTTCAGTTAATCAGCCAAAACAGATTTATGCTAACCTTACATAAAAAGACTGTATGCACTGCAGATTTAGCTTCTGCATTCAGTCAACAGGATGCACCAGGAACTTAGCTAGACAACAAACATCAATTTTTTATTTTAAACTTGCAGATGTCTGCCATGGAAAGCTCAGGAGTAGAGACTTCACATTTGTGATTTCAGCCACATGATCCACCTGGACCTAAAACTAACAGCTGAAGAAGCTATTTTTAGATCTAGAAATTAATCTCTCTCATCCCAGCAATCAAGGAATGAAGAGTGGGCTATGTGTTCCACACAAAGAGGAAGGGGAAATAATAATATAAACCCGAGGGGTTAAATCTTGATCCCATCCCCTTGACTTCAGCTGGGCCAGGGTTTCATGAAAGGTACACAATTGTAACATGACATCTTGGTCTACTGAATCAGAATTAAGCATTCGTGGTGACAAACAGTGAATGCCTACACAGCCAGGACAGACACCGACTCCAAATAAAATGGAGATGATAGAAGACAATGCCACATACTGACAAGAATCATAGAACAATTCTACCTTTGGTATATCAAATAAACATAGTAGCCTTTAAAAGTGTCTATTATGGACCAAAAAAAGATTGTGAGATTTAAAGAGCTCAACTTTTTTTAAATTACAATCCATCATAAGAAATTTGAATTAAAAAAAAATAAGATATAGAATACAATCTTCTCTCTGCAGAAGTCAGACTCATTGAAGAGCAGCATTCCTTCATCTTTTTGCTTGCTGCTGTCTTTCTCCATCCCCGACATGATGTATCATCATATTCTTTATGTTTTGGTCCAATCTGGATTGTAAACGTCTCAGAGCAAGGACTTTGGACCAAATTCTGTTCAGTTACTCTACAGTTAACCTGGTATAACTCATTGATCCCAGTGAATTTACTCCAGATTTACACAGTTGTAACTTAGGGCAGAATATGATCCATTGTCTTCATATTTTCTTCTAAAAGTACCATGCACAACTAAGGAGCTAAAAATAAACGTTTTGTACAGTTAAATGAAGTAAAAATGCAAATGTAGGTTGGAAGCTATTTAATGGAAATATGAAGTTGCAAATGCACTACTAAATCTAATTTTTCACCATGTATATTTGATAGGATGACAGAAATCCTATGAACACTAAGAAAGTATATGCAGATAACTGCCACCAAATCATTTTCTTGGCCCTACTCAATCAATTTTAGTCCTGAATATGTGATGCTCCACTTGTTTCATTAGTTAATCATGTCCTAGCCACAGATGTAGAAAGAGATCACTCATGGTGATTTTCCTCAGATCTATCTTTGATATTACTGACTGCAAGGTTTTTGGTGATTTCTTTGTGCAAAGAAGCTAGAATCAATCTTGAGCGGCTCTGCCCCTTTCATTTTTAGAAATCCCAAAGGACAGCTCTGGGCAATTGCTCTTCTGCAGCCATCTGTATTATCACTGCTGCTTTTCGTGTGTATATGAAGCAGCAGATAGGCCACCAGCACATTAACCACCATAAAGGCTAGACCTGCTTAAAGCAGAATTGGACAACATAGTCACTAAAATGCTTGCAGGCAGTGTGTACTAAAGCTGCATTTGTGCTAGCTCAAAGAAGTGAAATTTTAAGACAAATGCTAATATACCCCTTTTGTTTCAATCCTAACCGGGGTAGTTACACTAGTACAGTTGATGTTGAACTTATCAAGTTTCAAGAGAGTTGGTCAGAGTCAAAGAACTCTGAAGAATCAATCCTTTATTTAAAAAAAGGAAATATGGATAATCGGCACTTAATATATTGCAACACATGCACAAAGGAAATTTAAACCACTATAAATTGTGTGTGTTTTTCACTCAACACTTGTATAAGAACAGTACGGAACTTTTTTTTTTTTGGCTCACTCTTCTCACTAGTATCTCTCTCCTTTCATTCCAGGTTAATCCACCTATTCTGAAAACTTCTGTTTTTCTACACTGTCCATTAGGATGGAGTCTATGCACTAACTTAGTATTTTTGGTTACCTTTCAGAAGATCACTGAGAAAGAGTCAAAGACCAATTCCTTTCCCTCTCCTTCTCATCTGGATTATTTAAATTGCCAACATTCATGGGAGACAAAGGCAACACTCCCTACAAGGCAATAACTCAAATTCTTACAGCAGGGTGCCCAGAACTGCACGCATTATTTCTTAGGGAGTTTAACAAGTACTTTATGAAGCGGGACACGCTTTTGTTTTGTACTGAAGCAGGGGGACAATAGGATTCTGTTTGCCTTCCGACTGCAGCTGAACAAACAGCCCGCGGTTTTTCAGTGCCTTGCCCAAAACAAACCTCAACATCTTTTTCTCACCTTAAAGGGAAGGATTTTCCAGGGGCCCGGAAGGAGCATCTTGCCAAGTAACTTATCCAGCTGTCAGAACAAACCACCCCAGCACCGGTGACTCTGGGAGGGGCCACCCCCGTGGCTGCAGGCAGGCCCCGGGGCCCCCGGCGACTAGAACCCGCCGCAGCTGGACCCCCCGGCAGTGCCCCGCTCCGCAGCCACAGGCACCCCCCGGCCGGCTAGCGGGGGCGGCCCTGTCTCCGCGCTAAACCCAGCACCAGCCTCCCTCAGAGCCCGCCGGGCACGGAACAAAGAGCCTGCTCCGGACTCCCCCGGGCAGCAGCTGCCGCTCCGCTGCCCCCCTGGCGGGCAGGTCCCTGCGGCCCCGACCGGAACCAGCTGATTCCTGAGCCCGGGGCCGCCGCCCGCCGCAGTGCCAGGCACGGGGAGAAGAAGTGGGGGGTGCTCCCGCTTCGCTTCCCCTCCCAGCCCGGCGGGGCCCGCGGGGCAAGCGGCTCCGGGGGGCAATGGCCCGGCGGGCCCCACCTGGGCGGCTCCCACCCCAGCCCAGCCCCGGCCGGGCGGTACCGGTGAAGCGGCCCCCGCCGTCCCCGTGTCCGCGCCGCCGCTGCAGGACGAAGTAGCCGCTGCTCTTCTGGGTGACCCAGAGCTTGAGCGCGTTCTTCAGCAGCACCTCCTCGGGACGCAGCCACATCGTGCCGCCGCCGCCGCCGCCTCCCTCCGGCCCGCCTGCCTGCCTGCCCGCTCGCCTAGCGGCCCGGCCGCGGGGGAGGAGCCTGGACGCGGAGCCGCCGCCGCCGCCGCCGCTCCCTCCCCGGGGACACCGCGGCCGGGATTCGCGCTGCGGCGCCGGGAGACTCCCCCTCGCTTCCCCGCCTAGCCCGGCCCCGCAGCGCCTCCCCCACCCGGGACTCCGCATTTCAGGCTCTCCGTGCGGGGCTGGGAGAGAGGAAAGCCCGGACACCCCCTTGCGGGGAGGAGAAAGACCCCGCCGGGAAGGGGCAGCGCCTCCCCACCGCTGTCCTGAGAGGCACTGATTCCCCCTCAGCCCTCCTCCCCGCAGAGCCGCACTAGGCATGAGCAGACTAAGCAATTGTTTCGGGGCCTGAGAAACTCAGGGGCCCCCTATTAATTATTGGGGGGGATATTCTTGCTTAAGGCCCCCAGTCGGCTAGCACCGGCCCCGATTCTCCCTTTCCCTTACATCTTACTGAGAGTGAAATCAGTATCGCCTCCACACTCATCCAGGGATCCACCCTGTGCCTGCTGAAGGCAGGGCCTGCTGGTTGCTCCTCCACCCATCCCAGCTTCCAGAAATCAGGGTTCTTCTATTCTCCCTCAGAGAGATGGGCGTGTGCACCCGTAAGTATTGGAACTGGGGGTGCTGCTGCACCCTCCGGCTTGAAATGGTTTCCATCATGTACAGGGTTTACAGGTTGGTTCAATGGCTCTCAGCAACCCCCCTCTACAAATTGTTCCAACACCCCTGCCTGCACATTCCAGGACAGGTCTCTCTTTTTTGCCCCTCCAAGAAGGCAAGGTCTTATTATATGTTAAATACTGTACTGCTGCTCCCTAGGGAGATATGATCAGAAGCTCACACAGCCATCTCTAGGCATCAACATTCCTCAATGTGCCAGAGTATTAGCATACCATATCTGTCACCATCCTCTGACACTAACACACAGTGCATTGCACATTTTTGGCATATATTTGCATCAGTTCAGATATGAGCTATCTGCAAGTGCCTTCCCATTTTAAAGTCACTCTGTAACAACAAGATTGCTTGCTAGGTTACATATACTGTAAATACATCCAATAGATAAATAATGTTCATGCTATATATCCATTTAAGCCTAGTCATTTTCATATTCACAAGTCATAAGAAGGTGGGGGAGGGGAGAGCAAAGGGATTCCAAATGTTTTCTGGATCACAACTGTGCAGACCTTGCTTAGGGCCTAAGCCTGCAAACTCTTAAGTACCTGCTTAACTTTTAAATCAGGGGAACTATTCACATGTGTAAATATTTGCAGAATCAACATTTTAATTCTCTAAACTATGAGAAATGTCAGGGACTGACTGAACATGACCTAAATGGCTTAGGGCTAGGATTGTTTCTCAGCACTCTCACATTATTTATATTCCTGTGATGCCTAGGAGACCCAAGTCAAGGATTAGGGCCCCAGTGTGCAAGGTGTTATACAAGCAGGTCAAAAAGTTGCCCCAAATACCTTACAATCTAACTCTCTTCTGCTTTTGTGAAATCCACCTGGCATCAGAAGTTCAAACAAACAAGCTCCAAAACAGTAACTTGCTGGAGTTTCCTCTGCTGAAGGGCCCAAACCTTGGAGTCTATAGACAGAAACAAAAGATGAGGCAGAACTTCACTAGTTTTTGTTCAGAAAATGGAGTGGGATAGGGATGCATACCCCACTGTCATTTTAAATAGTTTTGAAGAAGGGATTTTGAAAACCAAGGACTACTACTGTAAATCCTGCCTGGTATTATTTTATACTGGTAATACTGATGGCCACTGAAATATGAATGTCTAATTCAGGGGTTCTCAAACTTAGTGCACTGCAACCCCCTTCTGACAACAAAAATTACTACAGAACCCCAGGAGGGGAGACTGAAACCTGAGCCTGCCCAAGCAAGCCCCACTGCCCTGGGGGAGGAGGCAAAGGCAAAGCCCCACCTCCCCAGGCCAGGGGGCCAAAGCTGAAGCCCAAGGCTTTCTTGGGAATCTCACCTACAGTCTTGCATTGGTGATATGTACAGATAAACAAAAAGGGTAAAATGGTGATCCATCCATAGTACCTGCTTGAGGTCTCTGAAGATATAAACTTTGCAGGTGTTCTCTCATAAATTCTATAGAAGAACAGGACAAGTCAAGCCAGGAAGCACTTTATTTGGAAGGAACAGACTGTAAGAAAATAAGTTCTCTGGGTTCCTTCCATCCATAATATGCCTTCTGAAAATAGCTATAGGTTATTTATGATCACTGATATCACTTCTAGATTTAAATATCAACAAATAGCACAAGATATTGATTTTGCAGTTTAGACGACATGAGAGCATCTAGGGTTAGCAAAAAGCTTCATGGAAAATTTCAAGAAGGAGTGGCCCTGAATATGCTTGGGATGTGGCATTTTGAGGCAGTAGAGGGAAGCAGTATGTCATGTAGTCAGAGTAAGTGTGATCTTCTATTCCTGACTTGCTTTGGTACATCTACTCAGCAAAAACCCACCCTGTGGCAGCAAGTCTCAGAGCCAGGATCAACTGACCCGGAATCACAGGGTTCATTCCGCAGAGCTGAAGGTAGCAGTGTAGATGTTTAGGCCCAGGCTGGAGCCCAGGCTAAGAGATCCTTCCCCCTTGCTGGGTTTAGAGCCCAGGCTGCAGCCCAACCTACTCTTTTTAGCCCCACAGCAACATGGGTCCTAGTCACCGACCCAGGCTCTGCTTCCATTGAGACTATGCTGCAAGGGACCCTCCACTCTGGCCATACTAGCTCCTGGGAATCTGCAAAAGAAGTGAATAAACCTTGGTCTGTATTAAGTTATTATTGCAACATACATGGGTTTGGAGGGACCAGAATGGAGGTGAAGCAAATAATGCAAGAAAGGGATATGAGACCCACTTCCAGGCTGAAGAGGATTGGACCATATGTGGATGATCCTTCCATGAGTGGAACTCAGTGGAAGTGCCCAGGAGTCTGAAGTATGTGTCCATTGTCTACTCCTGTCCACTGCGCATGCGCAGAATTTATGTCCTCTGCAGATTTCTTTGCTTCCTGGAGAAAAATGACTTTCTGACAGGGAAGCAAAGGGAAGCCACAAAAGCAGTCATACAACCCTCCACAGTAGTGTGTTTCAGGTACCCAGGGCAGCCGGCAGAGAGGTAAATCACTGTGGGGAAGGGGGCAGGACTGGGGAAGACCTGACTGGTGGCTCCTACCCTGCGCCTGAATCAGCTGCTAGTCTGGGCTCGGCTGGGGAGGAGGGGACTTCCTCTTCCCCTGCACGGCATCCAGGCCCGGGTGAGACCCATCCCCAGATTTCTCCCCCAGCTGCAGGAAGCTCTACAAACTCTCCTCCCCAACTCTGCTTCCTGTGCCCATCGTTCCTCAGCTGCAGGAGGAGGGATCCCTGTACAGGGAGCTGCTCCCCCATCCACCCAACCCCCGTGCAGTGACCCCCTCATACCTCACTAAGCTTCACCCCCTGCACTCAGAACCCCCCCCCCCCCGATGAGCCCAACTCCCCCTGCATCACCCCAATGAGCCACCCGCACTCGGATCCCCACCGAGCCCACCACCTGCCCCACCAGCTGCACCTCGTTCCCCACCCCACTGATCTCCACAACCCCAGCATCTGGACCTCCCCTGACCCCCACACACATACCCAGACCCCCCTGACAAGCTGTATCCCCTCCCACACTCAGACACCCCCCCCCGCTGAGCCCCAACCACCTTCACCTAGACCCCACTGCAGAGTCCCATTACTGTTGCACCCAGAACCACCTAACAAGCCCCTGTGCATCCAGATCCCCCCCCGCACTTGGTTCCCCCACTGAGCCACCAGCACCCAGATTGCCCCACCCCTCTTAACCCACACCTGGATCCCCCCCACTGAACCCCTCCACACTTGGATCCTGTCTTGCCGAGCCTGCCTGCCCACACCTGGTGCACCTGGCAGGGAGAGGCAGGGCCCTGGGGTGTTTCTATAGCAGGCACTGTCCTTGCACTGTGTCAAGGTTGTGTGCAGCCTTACCACCAAGTCCGTGTCCCCGGGGGGGGGGGGGGGGGAGGGCTGCAGTGATCTCCCACCTCTGTGAGCCAGTGGCCTGTGCTCCCCAATGCTGGAATCTCTGCATTTATTTATTGGCATATAAAACTTTAAACTACTGTGTGCAGAATTTTTAGCAGCTATTTTTTTATTTTTTTGGCGCAGAATGCTCTCAGGAGTAAAATTGTCATGTCTGACTAGATTGCAAATGGCAGTTAACAGCGAAGTACATATTTATAACATTCCCTCCTGCCCCACTGAACTAACAAACTTATAAATATCTGTAAAAAGAAAAGGAGTACTTGTGGCACCTTAGAGACTAACATATGTAGATTGTAATGGATTTTTTTACCTTCAGTCCTTTTGGTCCATCTGTTTGCATTTGGAAAGGAAGATGATGTCTGTCTGTATCTGTACGAGTTTTTTCATGAAGTTGATAGATTTCCACTCCATACGGCTAAATTCAGTGCCTTGCCTAATGACAGGTTTCAGAGTAGCAGCCGTGTTAGTCTGTATTCACAAAAAGAAAAGGAGGACTTGTAGCAAGTGCCACAAGTCCTCCTTTTCTTTTTGTGAATACAGACTAACACGGCTGCTACTCTGAAACCTGTCATAAATATCTGTAATAAATCTTAGTGGTTTTGTTTATTGATTCTGATTAAGTTAACAATTACTTTGTAAAGGACAACATAAAAGTATATTTTGTTACCCCTTTTGACTCAAACAGGTAGCCAGCATTTGGGACCTTGCAAGTTGTTTCCGTTAGGGAGAGATATTGATGATGGAGTCAGGTATTTCTTTTATGCAATCCTGTTTGTTTACCAAGAATGTACATAGAGTCCTGTTTCCCTGTACATAGAAGGTGTCAAATAGTTGGACACAGTTTCTTTGCGCATCATAGTTCCAAGTCATTTTCAGTCAGCACTCTGCCCAAAAAAACTCTCTCTTTAGGCCAGTGGCAACCAAACTTCACTGGTTCACATACAACCTTCTTAAAAAATTCTTGGAAAGTGAATTGATGGGACATCAAGCTCAAATACTGCAGGTGGTACATGTACCACAGCTTGGGAACCCAGCTCTCATCTTTTTCTCAGGGCCATGCCCCCAATGCTTGGTCGGTTTGTCTAATTGGCTTTCTGCTGCTTCTCCATTTCTCTGTTGTTTCTCTCCAACAATCAATGCCCAAGCCTCAGCATTTGCTATATCAGTCTGCAAAAAGCCCTTTGAGCTACATGGTTCAGCTTCTACTCAAGCCTTGCCATGTGCCTGTGTTTTGGGTGGTGCTCCTGTTGCTTCAGCTATGTGGTTCCATAAAGGACCACAATCGCTTTTTACACTTATCCTGAAGTGAAAGTTGTCTTTCACAACAACGTTACAGTACAATCAGCAAGTACAATGAAGCTCCAGGCAGCTACGGGGGGGGGGGGGGGGGAACCACCACAAAAAAACACTCATCGCACAATTAAGTGTTTCTATTTGTTCGGCTCACAGCTTTGCCCAGTAATCTAGCATGCTTTCCCCCTTCCAGCAGTACAATACACATGAGCATTTCTATATTTTGACAGGAAGAACGTCTTCAAAAACAACAACATTTGTTGTTACACTAGTTAGGATAAATAAAAGGACTGTCAAGTTTCAAGGTGTCCCTCTGCTAGGGACAGGAAGACAGTCTGTCTTTCCCATCCCATCCCCACGTTATGTAATTACACAAGTATGTGCATTTTAAGGGAAGGCGCTGACCACTGTCCAAGATGCTGTGGTGAACGGACTGGCTCTAGCAGGAAAAACACAATAGACTATTCTACTACTACATACACTCCTCTTGGATTCCTGATTCTGATCTTGCTTACATAGAAATAATGCACTGAAGTTGTATTGGTGTAATACAAGATTAGAGTCCATCCCCAAATTAGAAATAGAATTCCAATAATCTGTTGGGGTTTTTGGGATGGAAGGAGGGAGGAGAGGGGAGTCTTGTTATTCGTGTGTGTGTTAATTTAAAAGTTTGGTTTCTTATCAGGAATTAAAGAGTCCATCTGCAAAGTCTCATCTACACCCTTTAAGGAATTTGCAACAAGTTATAGGCATCTTCTATTCTTTCTGAAATTTTCTTTGTTAATCTCAATGACATAGGAGCTTGGAGAAGTAGATTTATTTATTTATTTTACACTACTGCTGGCTTACTCCACTGGTTCTTACCCTCTTTATTAACTCTAAAAAAATCTTTTCACCTAGTTACAGACTGCAAAATGCTTATTCCCTTAGGGCCTGATTCTACCATCCTTACTCATGGTGCGCTAGCCTTACATCAATGGACTTTCCTCACATGAGTAAATCCTACTAAATATGAGGAATGGTGGCAGAAGCAGACTTAAATCTACAAATATTTTGGCATCTGTGACTAGGTGAAAAAAGTCTGGAAATAAGAAAACTTTTATAAATTGAGGCACAGGCCTGACATTTTTCTATCTGTAAGTGCCTGTGCAGTAGCAATGTTATCAAAGAGGAAGGTAATGGCTTTAATATGAAACATTACTGTTGCAGTAACACATTCCCTGCACTGTAACTGCTGGCATCCATGCACACAATTATTTACTATGCAATATCAAAGAAAGCTCATACTGGAGCCCTCAATGCTAGTTTCTACTTCCTTCAAGGCTAATTCCTTATTCAAATTCCATGTTCATTCAACTTTCAAGGTCAAAAGTGTACCTCAGTGGCTCAGCAATAATTAGGTGATTCTGTAAAAAAAAAAAAAATCCAAGATGGTTTATTATGCTCCTTATTTGTTGCTTTGCATAGATTATTGAGACTGTGTTTCTAAGATGGCTGTCTCTCTCTAGATCTGGATGCAGTCCATCTTGAGTAATCTCATGGCCTAAAAAGTTGAAGTAGTTTGGCACAGTTTACTTTTTTTTTCCCCCCCTCTTGTGTTTCAGACCAGAAGTTCTTATTGTTTAAAGATTTCCTCTAGGTGCTTATCGTGTTCTTCCTCTGAACATCCACACACCGGAATATCGTCCATGTAGACAGTAACTCCCTCTTAGAGTCTTGTAATAGCTGAGCCCTTTTCTCAGTGAAAAATGACAGGCATGTTACAAATGCAAAAATGGAACAAACGTGAAATGTTGTTGGCCAACTCAAGCTCTTATGTTCCCAATCCTGAAAGCCGCTCAGGCCCAGGGTTCTGGGTATGCCTGTGCAGAGGAACTTGCAGAATCACGGCCTAATTTAGCGCTACTCTTCTACTGGGAATTTTCACAACCTTTTAGAGGCATGTAGACTTGAACACACATCCTATCCAGTTTTGGAAGGATGTTAACAAGTGCATGCTAAATATACTTTTTCCCTCAGAATTGCTGGATTTAAATATAGACCATCTATATCTTCCCTTCTTTCTTTCATAACAGAAACAGTAGGAGTGCACGCCCCTCTGGTGTTCACAAATTCTCACAACACCACCATTGCTTTCTAGTCCTGCCTGGCTTTTGGCAGCTGTGGAGCAGTTATTCTGTGAGTAATACTCAGTACACAATAGAACTCTACATTGGGTTTCAGTGCAATCTTTAGACTCTGAACAGCATTAGAATTCAGCTGATTCACATCCATGTTGTCACTGCAGACCACAACAATACGGAAAATGTATGGCTTGCCCTTTCATTCCACTTGTTCAATAAACTACCCTTTGCATTGTGGCATACCGCCTGGGGATTTCAAAATACTGTAGTACTGGTGGCCAGAACGGCAAAACTGTATCATAATTCAATGCTGATACCACTGAAGTGTTAGCACCTGAATAAGTGTTAAAACTAATATTTTTGTGGCTCTCCTTCAAGATAATTTTCCAAGCAGGTTTTGAGTAATTCTCACACTCCAGGGATCTCTACAAGAAGATTACTTGTTATTACTTCTTTCATTGATTTGATATGACAAACTCTAGCCCAATGGCCTTTTTTTACACTGTCAGCATATGCTAGCCAATAATCACTCTGCTTATGTTTGCGATAGAAGCCGAAATATAGTACTCATCAAAGAGAGCTGCAATCTGACAATTACTATACCCCCATGCTTTTCTGTATGCTAGCACTGTTTGATTTCTTCCTGTCTGGCAGCAGTCTAATTTAAGTCTCTGACTGTCTCCATTTGTACAGAATTTTCAGGCTCTCTCCAGTTTGTGGTGATGAGCAATAAGGTCTTTTCTCTTTTACTGTGGTCACAAAAAAGTGAAATTGAGATTATATGATTCCAAGAGAAAATATCAAGGTAATAAAAAAGTAAAAAAAAGAAATTGTCAAATTGTTCTGTTTCTCATGTATCCTTTCTAAAAATTTGTCCCTGATTTTTCATCTTTGCTCTCTTCAAACTTACAGAATTCAGATAATTCACACAGGTTTCTAATAAAGGCCTGTGTTGTCTCCCCTTCATTTTGGCAATGTTGGTATCATGTGGTGTTTAGATGTTGCTTGTAATTATTAGAATTGGGAGCACTGGCTGTTGGGAGTCTGAAAGGACAGAAAACAGGAAGGAGGGGGGAGGAGTTAAAGAGGCAGAGGGAGAGCTACTGAGGATGCAGCAGCAGCAGCTTGGAAAAGAGGTTTCCACTTAAAAAAAATAAAGTCCTGTTGAAGTTTGTTAGTACCTTGCCTGGCTACTACAACATATCAACATGCCCTTTCATGTATTATATTCTTTTTAGGGATAAAATAATCATACTTCGCAGAAATGCCTCATAACCATCTGTATGCTCTCTGCTAGAGATGTCAAAAGATTTGGAAACAGTTTCTGCTTCCCATCCCAATTGCACAGATAAGTGTGTTTACTTGGACATCTTTTTTCCCTTTGTACTTTACTGTCGCTGTCTTAAATCTAGAAAATCTTGTTTCCATTCTTGCCATTCTGCAATGGTGACAAAACTGAAAGGCTTTGGAAGTTAAGTATCCATTTCTTTCAGGAACAGGGCACTTCTAACGTATCAGACACAACAAGTCAACATAGCCTACATTTTCAGATGTGCCTGCTAATTTAGACAACTTGGACCTAGTTTTCCAGAAGTGCTCAGAAAACAGTTCCAATTCAAGTCAATGGCAGTTGTGGGTACTTGGCACCTTTGAAAGTCTAGTACAAGATATCAACTTCTGCGCGTGCACACACAAACACACACACACACACACACAAATGCACACTTTTGAAAACTCTGGACTTAAACCAGTGCCTCAGTTTCCCCATCTGTAAAATGGGACTACTACTTGAAACTGATCTACAAGTCAACTGTGAAGGTTAATTTAATGTTTATAAAGCACTTCAAAACTGGAAAGTATTATTTTTACTTTTTAAATAGACTGTTTTTGCACCTCTAACTTTTCACATGTAAAAAAGTAGCTTTCTCCCTTTGTTGATAAAGTTATATTAGAAAATGTAAATATTCAGAAGTAATACTCTGACTACAACCAAGTTGAATGAACTATACTATGAACACAGTATTTTCTGATACAATATCAGCATTTCACGATGTGTTTGTTTGTTTTTTTTACAAGGTTGATATTTACTGTGGAGTGTATGTGAGTTTATACCTTCATGTTACAGTTTCAGTTACACAACATTTATAATGGTTTGGCAAAGAAGTGTTATATTAGATTTTCTTCTTTACTAGCAATCAACATGACAACAACAAAGTCATACTGAGATCCTGTATGTTTCCAGAAACATCCTCATAATATCAAACTATCCTAAAATAGTTCCCAGTTGACGTATCATAGGTAGATGACTGTTACCAAACTTGACCCTTAATTTTGGCATTTACTGTGAAAGTAGAAATAACTTCAAGACTTCTGTGGCCAGTGGAAATGTAGGATGTAGTCAGACAGGGAAAATTGTCAACTACTCTACTCCTGGATCATTTTGCCAACTGATCTGTACAGTGGAATTGATGACAACTGTAGCTGTGTGATTTACGTCAATGTACATAAATTGGGAAAGTAAATTGAGGAGCTTATTGGGATATGCTGTCCTTTTGCACAAAGAATGGTCCTGTGGTTCAGACATTGGACTGACTCAGAAGACCAACCTGTGGCAGGGTGGACTATGTCTGGAGGCCCCCTACAGGAGGCCTTGTGGCCCTGCATCACCCTGCCGCAGAACAGAGTAGCGAAAAGTCCTCCAGGCAGCCTAGAGTGGCTTCAGAAAAGTGGTCAATCAGAGGGGCTGCTGCAACGACCAATAAGGGGCTAGAAGGACCAGATAAAAGGCAAGCAGCAAAGCAGGTAGAGCCTTCAGTTGCTGTGTGGAGCTTGATGAGGGAGGACTGGGTGCCTGGATGGCTAGATGAGCAGCAGGCTACAGACAGCTCACTACAGAGAGCCCAGGGAAGGCTGCCAAAGACCAGGTGCCTGGCTGGCTGGATAGAGTAGCAACAGGACCATGAAAAGGTCAGCGTGGGCAGACTGAGCCCAGAACCTGGCCAAACCAGTGAGGTTAGCGAGATGGGCCCTGGCTGTGTAGTTGAAGAAGGCAGTGCCTCTGAGAGAAGCCTTAGAGTTATGGCCCCATACCAGAGCTGAGAAAGAAGTTAGACTGTCCCCTCTTCTAGGGTATACAGTACATGTGGCTTGGTCTGAGTTGCTGAGACCCTTCAAAAAGCCATCAGATCGGGGGGGGGCTTGTGAGAGGCAGGTGCCACCCTGATATAAGAACTAAAACCAAAAGCAGGCTCACACCCAAACAACCAAAGGGCGTTTCCCGTGAGAGGTGGGTACTGTCCTGAAAAAGACCGATTGTAGGTATCGGCCAGAGAAAAGAGTGTGCCCATGAGAGGTGGATGCTGATATTGTTACACAACCTTAAATTCCTAACTGACTCAGATTTCCAGTGTAACATTAGGCAAGTCACATAACACCTCTCTCAGTTCCCAATCTTGGAGTCATCAAGAATAGTTCTCTGAAAATATCTACTCAATGTGCAGCAGCAGTCAAAAAAGCTAACAATGTCAGGAGGAACGGTTAAGAAAGGAATAGCTAAGATGACCGAAAATATCATAATGCTACTATATAAATCCATGGTACTCGCAGACCTTTAATTCTGCTTGCAGTTCTGGTCACCCCATCTCAAAGATATTAGAATTGGAAAAGCTACAGAGAAAAACAACAAAAATGAGGAGAGATTAAAAAAGACTGGGATTGTTCATTTTAGAAAAGACTAAAGGGGGATATAGACTAAGGGGGTCTACAAAATCATGAATGGGCTGGAGAAAGTGAACAGGGAAGTGTTATCCCTTCACATTACACTAGAATCAGGGGTTACCCAATAAAAGGAATCAGCAGCAACAGAAGCAAGTACTTCACACAACACACAGTCAATCTGTGGAATTTGTTGGCAGGGAATGTTGTGAAGGCTAAAGTAACTGGGCTGAAAAAATAATTGGATAAGTTAATGAAGGATAGGTCCATCAATGGCTATTAGCCAAGAGGGTCAGGATGCTCTGGATGTCTCTAAACCTCTGACCGCCAGGAGTTGGGACTGGATGACAGGGGAAGGATCACTTGCTAATTGCCCTGTTCTGTTCATTCCCTCTGAAGCATCTGTCACTGGCCATTGTCAGAAGACAGGAGACTGGGCTTGATGAACCACTGGTCTGACCCAGTATGGCCATTTGTATGTTCTTATGTATTCCCCCCCCCCTCTCTTTGCCTGTTTAGAACTTAAGCTCTTCAGGACCAGGACTGTCTCCTAACAGATTTGCTGATACAGAGCACAATTTTTGGAGCCATCCCAATTGTTTGTTGTGGGCTGTAAGCTGTATTAGAAATAATAGTGTCCCAGAAATAAGTCTACAGTAGGTTGCCTGGGGAAGCAAAAGGACAATGCAAAAAGGGAAGTAAGTGGAGAACACAACGCTTTCAGTTGAACATAAGCACAGTGACAAATTCCCCTTTGCTTATTCCCACAGTATGAACTGTTGTCTGTTCCTTGACCTTAAGCCGACACTCCCAGCTTACCACAATCAGAAGTTTATATAGGAATTGAAACTTCTAACTTCACTCCCTGTTTCTGTGAGTAGTCTGTTAGGCCTGGTCTACACTACAGAGAGTTAGGCAGCTTACATGAACCTAACTTTGTAAGCATCTATACTACAATATTGCTCCTGCTGATGTAAGTCACCCACTACACTGACCTAATAACTCCACCTCCGCAAGAGGCGTAATGCTTAGGTCAAGGTAGTTAGGGTCGACCCAGAGTGTCTATATAGACGCTGTAGAAAGAACAAGGAGTACTTGTGGCACCTTAGAGGCTAACAAATTTATTTGTGCATAAGCTTTTGTGGGCTAAAGCCCACTTCATCAGATGCATGCAGTGGAAAATACAGTAGGAAGAGATAGGTACACACAGAGAGAACATGAAAAAATGGGGGTTGCCATACCAACTCTTAACAAGACCAATTGATTAAGGTGGGCTATTATCAGCAGGAGAAAAAAAATTTAGTAGTGATAATCAGGATGGACCATTTCAAACAGTTGAAAAGAAGGTGTGAGTAACGGGGGGGGGGGGGAAAAGAGAGGAGAAAATAACCATGGGGAAATAGTTTTCCTTTGTGTAATGACACAGCCTCTCCCAGTCTTTATTCAAGCCTAATTTAATGCTGTCCAGTTTGCAGATTAATTCCAGTTCTGCTGTTTCTCATTGGAGTCTGTTTTTGAAGTTTTTTTGTCATTGCCATTTTTAGGTCTGTAATTGAGTGTCCAGGGAGATTGAAGTGTTCTCCAACTGGTTTTTGAATGTTATAATTCTTGACATCTGATTTGTGTTCATTTATTCTTTTGAGTAGAGACTGTCCAGTTTGGCCAATGTACATGGTAGAGGGGCATTGCTGGCACATGATGGCATCTCTCACATTGGTAGATGTGCAGGTGAACTAGCCTCTCATAGTGTGGCTGATGTGATTAGGTCCTATGATGGTGTCCCTTGAATAGAAATGTGGACAGAGTTGGCAATGGGCTTTGTTGCAAGGACAGGTTCCTGGGTTAGTGTTTTTGTTGTGTGGTTGCTCATGAGGTTGTGGGGGGGTGTCTGTAAGCGGGGACTGGCCTGTCTCCCAAGATCTGTGAGAGGGAGGGATCATCCTTCAGGACAGGTTGTAGATCTTTGATGATGCACTGGAGAGGTTTTAGTTGGGGGCTGAAGGTGATGGCTAGCGGCGTTCTGTTACTTTCTTTGTTGGGTCTGTCCTGTAGTAGATGACTTCTGGGTACTCTTCTGGCTCTGTCAATCTGTTTCTTCACTTCAGCAGGTGGGTATTGGAGTTGTAAGAATGCTTAATAGAGATCTTATTGGTGTTTGTCTGTCTGAGGGGTTGGAGCAAATGCGGTTGTATCTTAGAGCTTGGCTGTAGACAATGGATCGTGTGGTGTGGTCTGGATGAAAGCTGGAGGCATGTAGGTAAGTATAGCAGTCAGTAGGTTTCCAGTGTAGGGTGGTGTTTATGTGACCGTCACTTATTAGAACTGTAGTGTCCAGGAAGTGGATCTCTTGTGTGGACTGGTCCAGGCTGAGCTTGATGGTGGGATGGAAATTGTTGAAATCCTGGTGGAATTCCTCAAGGGTTTCTCTTCCATGGGTCCAGATGATGAAGATGTCATCAATGTAGGGCAAGTAGAGGATGAGAGCTGAGGAAGCGTTGTTCTAAGTCAGCCATAAAAATGTTGGCATACTGTGGGGCCATGCAGATACCCATAGCAGTGCCGCTGATTTGAAGGTATACATTGTCCCCAAATGTGAAATAGTTGTGGATGAGGACAAAGTCAAAGTTCAGCCATCAGGTTTGCTGTGACATTATCGGGGATACTGCTCCTGACTGCTTGTAGTCCATCTTTGTGTGGAATGTTGGTGTACAGGACTTCTACATCCATAGTGGCCAGGATGGTGTTTTCTGGAAGATCACCAATGGAGTGTAGCTTCCTCAGGAAGTCAGTGGTGACTCAAAGATAGCTGGGAGTGCTGGTAGCATAGGGCCTGAGGAGGGAGTCTACGTAGCCAGACAAACCTGCTGTCAGGGTGCCAATGCCTGAGATGGAGCGTCCAGGAATTCCAGGTTTATGGATCTTGGGTAGCAGGTAGAATATCCCAGGTTGGGGTTCCAGGGGTGTGTCTGTGCAGATTTGTTCTTGTGCTTTTTCAGGGAGTTTCTTGAGCAGATGCTGTAGTTTCTTTTGGTAACTCTCAATGGGATTAGAGGGTAATGGCCTGTAGAACGTGGTGTTAGAGAGCTCCCCAGCAGCCTCTCGTTCATATTCCGACCTATTCGTGATGATGACAGCACCTCCTTTGTCAACCTTTTTGATTATGATGTGAGAGTTGTTCCTGAAACTGTGGATGGCATTGCGTTCTGCACGGCTGAGGTTATGGGGCAAGTGATACTGCTTTTCCACAATTTCAGCCCATGCACCGTGTTGACTATTCCAGGAATTAGCCATTGGGGCTGCAGAGCTCCAGCTGTTGGCGCTGGGCATCAGGGTTCTGGCTGTCAACCCCGGGCGGTGGGGTTCCAGGTATCAGCCTGGAGGGGCTCCGGCTCTCAGTCCTGGGTGGCAGGGTTCTGGGTATCAGTGCCTCGCTATGCCCCATATTGAAGTTAAATTGGTGCAAGTACTCCTGGTGAGGATAGACACTGCCAACAGAAGGAGCTAGTGTGGACATGCCAACTCAATTTAATTACTGCTGTGGCTGTACGTCAACATAACTTAAATTGACCTAATTTTGTAGTGCAGGCTTGCCCTTAATTTGTGAGGTATAACTTGGAATAAAACAAAGAAAAGGTGCAAATTCTTCCCATTCAATCAAATTGAAAGGAGTAAATTCAAAACTGATAAAAAGACATTCATTTTCACATAACATGTAATTAAACTCCATGGAGCTTGTTGCCACAGGATATAATTGAGGCCAAGAGCATAACAAGATTCAGAGAGAGATTGGACATTTTTATGGATAACAAGATCCAGGTATGACAGGGTAAGTCTCACCACTGTGGCGCCTCCTGCTGTCTGGGGAATTAGTACTGCACCTTCTTCTGGTGGTATCTCACCCGCTGTCACATCTGTTCCTGGACCCACATCACTCCCAGGACCATGGCATCCTCTTCAGTGATTTTGCCCTCTGGCTGTGCCACATTCTGTTCCCCCCCTTTGGGGGGGAAAGAGGGGGAGATGATCTGCAGTCTACTGTCTGGTTACTCCCTACAGTGGCTGTCAGGGTTCCCTCCCGACTCTGAACTCTAGGGTACAGACGTGTGGACCTGCATGAGACCCCCTAAGCTTATTTCTACCAGCTTAGGTTAAAAACTCCCCAAAGCACAAGTTCTCCCTTGTACCTTGGATTAGGTAACGCTGCCACCACCAAGTGATTTAGACAAACTCAGGGAAAGGACCGCTTGGAGTTTCTACTCCCTACTGACATCCCCCCAAGCCCCCACACCCCCTTTCCTGGGGAAGCTAGAGAACAAACAAGATGAGCACAGACCAACCTTGGGTTTTTTTAGGACACTAAAAACATACCCAATCAGATTCTAAAAGAAACAGAACTTTATTATAAAGAAAAAAGGTAAAAGAAGCACCTCTGTAAAATTAGAATGGAAGACAATCTTACAGAGCAATCAGATTCAAAAAGAAAAGAGGATTTCCCTCTGGGCCAAACTTTAAAGTTACAAATACAGGAATACACCTTCCTCTCAACACAAAGAAAATCACAAGTCAAAACAAAAATAAGTTAACGCATCCCCTTGCTAGTACTTACTAATTCTAATGGAGTTGGATTGCTTGCTTCCTTGATCCGTATACGGCAAGCACACAGGACAGACAGATCAAAACTTTTCCTGCCACCCAGATTTGAAAGTATCTTGTCCCCTTATTGGTCCTTTTGGTCAGGTGCCAGCTAGGTTACCCAAGTTTCTTAACCCTTTACAGGTAAAAGGGTTTTGTGCCTCTGGCCAGCAGGGATTTTATAGTACTGTATACAGGAAGGTTGTTACCTTTCTCTTTATATTTATGACAGTGGCAAACTGCAGTCCACAGTCTAGCCACTTCCTCCAGTGGCTCTAGTACCCCCCTTGCCCTTGTGTCAGGGCTCTGTCTGCAGATCCCTGCAGCCTGCCAGAAGCTGCCTTTAGCTCCCTGGGTCTCTGCCTGTAGCATTGCTCTGCCCAGGGTACTTGCTGCCCTCTGCCTGCAAGGCAGGCCTCCTCCCTTCTCAAGCTCCAGAGACTGACTACACCTACTCTGTTCTGCAGCCCTTTTTATATGGGCCAGCCTGGCCCCAATTGGCTGCTCTTATAAGCCCTTCTGTGATTGGCTGCCTCCTGCACAGCCTCCGTAGGGCTGCTTTTAACCTGTTTTCTGCCAGTGTGCGGCAGACACCCCATCACACCAGGGTGATAAAAGTTACCACTAAAAACAGAGTTGTTGAAAGGATATAAAACCTCATACATCTCCAGAGTTAAGACATTCTCAGTCAAGACCTTCCTGAGGAGCAGATTATCCCACATGTGCCTACTGTGGGGTTTCTTGCACCCTCCTCTGAAGCATCTAGTGACCGTCACTGTCAGAGACCGGGCATTGAAATCAGTCTGGCAATTCCTACGTTGCGCAGTTGAACCTCTGCAAGTCCACTGACATCAATGTGTGTGCAGAATTTGGCCCAAAATATAGAATCCACTCTCTCTACAGAAAGAGTGGCATGATTCTCTGGTGGTGCAAAAGAGCATCCAGTAGCCCGATCAGGTTAACGGTAGATAGAAAGTTGGTTTAAAGGCCATTTGTACCAACAATCCATTCACTGACAATTTTCCAGTGGTGTAAAAGCCTCTGTGCTGCCTCTTAGGCAGTCATTTATGCCCAGAATATTCTAGGAGTTCCACCTTCCTCTCTTTCTTCAAGTCCCTGCTCTAAACCCATTCTCTCTTCAAAGCTCACCTCCTCTCCGATCCCATCCCAGTTATTTATAAATACACGTATAAACAAATATTCTGAAAGGATTTGTGAGACAAAGTGGTGGATCCTCAGAAGCAAATATAGCTTCCAGTTTTTATTTTGTAGGCCTCTAAGTTACCTGTTTGAGCAAAGTATGAAACTACTTGTTATCTTCCCCTCTTTTTAGTGGGAGATATCAAGTCACAGATAGTCACTTCTGTTTTATGCTGGTAATAATTTCTAGTGTGAATGTGATATAGATAAATATGAATAATATTTACCTATAATTCTTTTTTCTCCCACTTCTTCAATACATAACAGCATTCTGTTTTCTACACTTTACCTCAAAGCAGAAATAACACTATAGTTTTCATTATGTTTTGTGGTGCGTCCCCCCACACCCACCATTCCTCCTATCAGAAGGGCTGAGAATAGAGAGCACAGGCTTGTCGACCCATACTTGATGGTTTCTGCAGAAAAGATTTCCTAATGCCTCTTCGTTCAGACTCAAAGGAAGAATGCTTGTTTGGAGTTTCCTCTAATCCCAGAACTACTTAGTCTGAAGAAGAGATAGCAGTAGTTCCTTCCTTTTCCACTAATACAGGGTCTGAATAGCCACTCATGCTGGTTTTATACCAGTGTAACTCCATTGACTTCAACAGCATTACTCATTATTTATACCCATATGAAGGCAGAGCAGTTGCCTAGCTCCACACAAGGTAGCCAGAGGATGCTTCCGTTTTAGCCCAGTGGTTAGGGTATTCACCTAGGATACAAGAGATACTGCTCCAATTACCCCTTTGCCTGATAAGGAATTTCAACAGGGATTGCCCAGCTCCCAGCTGAGTGCCCTCACTGTTGGACAACAGCGTAATTCACACTCTTTTCTGACCCAATTAATATGTTATTTAATTCAAGTGGAATGACATCAACAATAAAGATTCAAGGAGCCCCACACCACAATTACCCAAAGCCTGTGGCAAGAAAACTCACCTAAGGGGTGTGTGAGCCCCTGTTCAAATTCTTCCTCCTCATTAGGCAGAGAGAGGAATTGAAGTAGAGCCCAGATGATAACCCCTAATCACTAGGCTAAAGGGATGCCTCTTCCCAGCTGGACATTTTGTGTGGTGCTAACTCATTCTAGCAAGAAATGGCTCAGGTGCATAAAACACCTAATTCCAAGGAAGGGGTTCTCAGTCATGGATTGTAATCAGAGATAGGCACCTCCCTGCAGCCTGGATTTAGGAGCTGAACTCTGTGATAGGGGTGGGTTTTATAACCCTCTTGTCATCATCTCCCATTAGCTAGTGTAGGCAGGGAGCTGCCCAGCATGCTGGCTTTTGTGGATCCCATTCTTAGGTGCTTATCTCTCCCCATTCATTGTATAGGAAACTTTGTGAATCCCATTGCTGTTCTAGTGATTTTCTAGGCACCTAAAATTTAAGTGTTGCCACATTCAGCATTGCAATGCCTCCAGACCTTTGTGGATCATCCAGGCCTTATGCGGCTTTAAAATTTTTATCCTAGAGCTCACTTCTGTTAGGATCCCAAAAAGAAAGGCTTTAGGGGTGATATTAAAAGCTGCAATCAAACTTAAGTATTCTCTGGTATTTGTACTCTGTAACAAATGTCAGGGATCTTGGGGGGGTTTCACCTTCCTCTGAAGCATGTGGCACCATTCACTTGCCAGGATCATCTGGGTGTATCTCACTTTATCATTTCCCTGCCATTGCAGGAGCCTCAGGCACTGGTGCACATCAGTCCCTCCTATTTTCTGTCTGTGGCACAAAACAGTTTAGTCTCTTGAAAGCATAGGCAGTGGGTAGCATAGGCTATGCCTCCCCACACAGCCTGACGTAGCCCAGCTCACAGGCCCCCTCCTGCCTGCTTCCCTCACTTCTGGGGCCAGTGCACACCAGGCTGGGGGCACTTGGGCTGAGGCCATGCCACGCTGCCTGTCCATCTGCCTGGTGCTGAGACTGCGCCACCCACCCAGCGCTCCGGGGTTGGGGGTGCTCTGGCTGTGCCACCTGCCTGATGCTCCAGGGATGGGGGCATGCGGAGGGGAGCCAGCAGCTGCCAGGGCAGGGTGTGCTCTGGGCTCTGGTGGGGCAGAGGGGATGGAAGGGGAGGGATGAAGCCTCAGGCAGAGGGGTAGGGGACAGGGGCAAGCCTCCCCCAATGGTGTGTTCACCCACTGCCCGTGCCTGACAGTTATAATGCTTTGATTTAATTTCAGTTGTTGTGTTTAGTATGTGGGTTGTGGTCGTGTCCTTAATAGACAAGATGTCATACTAGATCTGATCTGGTGGTCCCTTCTGGCCCTAAACCCTATGATTCTATTAAGTTAATTGTTGATCTGGATTTTATTTTTGTTAGTGTCCTGTCTTGTTGTTCTTTATTGCTATGCAGTCTAAGTCATTACTTCTCAGCTGACTCTGGCTAGTTAATGTGGTTACAAACCAATATGGATAGTGTAAAAATTAGTAAATTCAAGACCTTATGTTGTGTAAGTCTTCCTCCTATCCTCACTCTCTTGCCGGTTACCTCTCCCTTTATTGTATTATGTCCTATCTAACCAGACTATAAACTTCTTGAGGAAGGAATGTGCCTCCTATTTGTCTGTATAGTGCGATACACATTTAAATTGCTGTACAGATGTTAGCTATTACATGCGCTGAAGAGGCAGTGTGCAAACTAAAAGAAGAATGGTCAAGTTGGATGGGGTTGTTTGTGTTTGGTGCAAAATGGGCTTGCATCTACATGTGGTTCACTAGTCCAGGAAAAAGGATGTAACAGCCCTAGAATAAAGTGATATATCACTTGGTGCACCTAGATGAAACTATTGTTAATGTTACTTTGTGGCATCTACACAAATGGTATAACTTAGTGAAAATTACAAATTTACAAATCACAGTTTTCTTATGGAATTGACTGCAAACCTCTCCTGAATATGGCACATTTCATAGGGCAAAACTACCTAGTTGTTTGGCAATCATGGATTGCTGTGGATATGCCACTTTATTTTTTTTTTTAATACCTTATGTTGGCATGTGTGCCTGTTTTACACTTTATTTGTTTTCCTTTCTAGTCTGCCCACTGAGTCTGAATTATGGACAAATGACCTCCTGCTTTAATTTTCTATTCTGTGCTTGGCTGTGGCATGCCCAGAAGATATTCATCTAGCAACTGGGATGTCACACTGTGATTTGCAGTTTATATCAGCAGTTCTCAAACTTAATGCACAGCGACCCTCTTCTGACAACAAAAATTATTACATGACCCAGGGGTGGGGACGACAAAGTCCAAGTCCCACTGCCCGAGGTGGGAGGGAGGACCAAAGCCCCGCCGCACAGGACGGAAGCCGAAGTCTGACCCCTGCTGCCCCGGGTGATGGGGTTCAGGCTTCAGCTTCAGCCCCAGCCCCAGACTCCAGCAGGTCTAAAGCCAGCCCTGGCAACCCCATTAAAATGGGGACCCGACCCACTTTGGGGTCCCAACCCACAGTTTGAGAACCGCTTTGCTGTATCTAACACAGTATATTCTCCACAAGCAACGCCTGTGGCTGAATTCTTAAGACCATGACTGGCAGATAAGTAGAAGCTGTGGGTGGACACATTAGTCCTGTGGGTTTTTATTCTACTCCCTACACCAATGGTTATTACTAACACTGCTGTTTTGAAGACACTGAAAAAGACAGACTTTTAAGGTAGCTTACTGCAACTAATTAATTTGTATCTAATTTTAGCAGAAAAAGACTGTTGTATTTGCCTTGTCTTCAAACCACAGTAAATATACACATTGCTAAATGGCTATTGACATTTTCAAATGTCTGTTTCAGATGAAAATCAATAGCATGCTATTAGGCTCATCATACTGCTCAGCCTCTTATGCACCATTAAAATGTATTTTAAAAGCTTTTAACATAAATGGAAGTTGGGGAAAATAATGAGACATTCTGATGATGTGCAGCATACTTAAAAGACATTAAAGAATCAAATGGGAAACTTTAGAGGGATTTGGAAAGAATGCCCGGCAAAGCATTCACTGGGTGTGTAGAAAACATTATCAAATGAACAAAAAAGGACTGTGTGAGGGAAGCAGTGTATCAGTAGAGTTGAGCCAACTGCTGAGGATAACAAAGTAATAAAACATTTTAAAAGATACTTTTACAAATGGGCTCGTGGCACTTATCTTCCCTTTGTCTGATGTATAATATCACTGCTGCACAATGCTAAGTAATGTACCTAAAAATACCATTCACATTTTATTTTCCTTGCAGAGAAGAATCACATTAAATCCTAAAAGCAAGTTTAAAAATTAATATTTCTGAGCCACTTCCTGGTGACCACCATCTTGCTGAAAAGTGACATCATTTGTGACAATGTAGGGTCCAAATTCAGACAGTGTAAATTGCTTCTTCTGCCTGAAATAGCACATAAATAATCAGAAGTTTGATTTAACATTTAAATAAAATATAAAAAATTGAAAAAATTCTCCTTCTGCTACAGAGAATGGGATGGGAACAATTGTTTTTTAAAAAGCAAAATTTCCTCGTGAGCTAAAAACTATTGTGCATATGGCCAGGATCTGTGTTCTCCTTATTTATTCTGATCTCTTGTCTGCATATATCACCCTTTATGGAGTTGAGATGACTTTTTTTCAAATTCATCATATTTTAAACAAAACATTATAGACAAACATCAGTTGTGGTATAAGCAAGGTGTAACTCCATTTACTTCAGTAGAGTTACTATACCAAAGTTAACATTTTTTCCTTAACTATATGAGGAAGATTCCATTCAGGGTAAAAATTTTGAAGAATTATCTGCCTTAGAATGGGACTTATACATCAAAAACAGTCTCAAAAGAACCATCTGCATCTAACCTTGAGTTTTTAGCTGGAGTACCAAACAAGAACTTCCTAGGATACCAAAATGTGTATGTTAAAATATGGGGTGATTACAGTCATGTTCAGGTAGACACCAAATATATATAAATGGAATATATATAGGGATCTCAAAGTCCCAGCCCGCGGGCCATCTACACCCTGAGAACCTCCCACTCCGGCCCACGGAGGAGAGACCCATGCAGCCATGCTGCCTGATGTCTGCTGCTGCAGGCGCTGCCCCCCACAGCTCCCATTGGCTGGGGGAGAGGGACAGATACACTATCACTAGTTGCCAAGCAGAGTCAGCCATGAAGGCAGCATCATTAGTTGCAGCATCACTTTTTTCCACAATGAATATAAACAAGTCAAAATAATGAACACAACTATCGGATACACCCCTTGCTGCAATCATGAAGGTCTCAACTGCTCAGTCACTGAGGCCAAACATCAACAAATTGACAGAGCTGAAGCATTGCCAGGTATCTGGCAAACACTAAAAACTATCTGGCAGACAAAGAATTGTATAAAGTTGTATGACAGTTTAATTATTTCTAAGAAATTCGAAATAAAAAATGCAATATAAACATTTTCTCTTCTGAACACCCTCTTCAGTGACATTATTGGCCTGCTGGGAGGATTTGAGGACTAGCACTGGCCCTAAAGTAAATTGAGTTTAAGACCCCTGACAAACTATCAAGGACAGGAATTTGTATCTAGGAGGAAAAAGAAAAGGAGTACTCGTGGCACCTTAGAGACTAACCAATTTATTTGAGCACAAGCTTTCGTGAGCTACAGCTCACTTCATCGGATGCAGCCGATGAAGTGAGCTGTCACTCACAAAAGCTTATGCTCAAATAAATTGGTTAGTCTCTAAGGTGCCACAAGTACTCCTTTTCTTTTTGTGAATACAGACTAACACAGCTGCTACTCTGAAACCTATCTAGGAGGAAAGACTCCTGAGAATAATAAAGTCTGGCAGTACTTTAATTTCATTTTTGTCTGTAGAGTGGAACTCACCCCTCCACAGCATGTTCTTGAAAGTAAGGCAGGGGATCTAAAAAAAATAATTGGGTAGAGAGTTTCTTCTATTTTTAACTATTTAGTCTGGTTGCTGAAAGAAACTAAAATACAATCTCTATAGCAAATGAAACGCTTTACTGTAGCTCTTTCTTTTTTCTCTTTCCCTGTCCTGTTCTCTCTGCTGCCTCCTCCCTTGCAAAATGTATTTGGGGTTCGCTGGTCCTCGGATATTTCTGTTCCCTTGTTCTTCTCTATTTGAATGTATGGTAGTAAACAATAACAGACCATTTTAGCACGGAACGAAAAACAACTTCTACAATCAAATCATACGGCTTTTTCCCTTTAGCTTTTACCTGCTGTCAACAAACCAATCTAATACGCTCCTATCGTGATCTGACTAGGGCAATAACAAGTAGACGTCCTTTTAAATTACTAACATCACACAGCCAGTCAAATATATTGCGAAAGGGTTCTCTTGCCAAGCCAGATTGCCAAGGACGCTTTTCAGTTTGCAGTGGGCATCTGCCTGAGGCGAGCTGCCGAAGCGCAAGGAAAGCGGGGGGCAAATAAACAAGCGCAGGGGACGGGGAGGCAGGACTCCTGGTTCCTTTCCCCCAGGTTATTTGTCGAGCGACCGCGGCCGGGCCCGCTAGCAAGACGGGGTTGGACGGGCGGCTGCCTGTGGCTCCGGCGCACCAGCCCATACAAGGCCGGCTAAAGCAGCCCCCGCGCGTCGGCCGCTCCCCGGCGGCCGCTCCCACAGCTCGCGCCCGCTGACTGCCGGTCCCAGGGGGCTCTGAGGCGGGAGAAGCCGGCACCTCGCCCCGCCTCCCGTCCTGGGGCGGCCCCGCCTTCCTGGGCGGAGCACCCAGCCACGTCCCCGCTGGCAGCGGCCAATTCCTTGCCTGCTCCGGCTTCCACGGGGGTGGCGGCCGCCCGGCCGCCCCCCTGCTGCTGTGTCTCCCTTCCGCCCCCCGCTACACCACCGCCTGGTTTGTTGAACGACAGTGTCGCAAAGTTAAACACGCCGGGCCAGAGCCGGAGCGCGACTTTACGGTGGCGGCAGCCGACCTTTTGCCTCACTCCGGCTCCCATTGGGGCAGCCGCCGGCCAATCCCCTGCCGCGATATCTCCCTCCAACGGCAACAATCCTGTGGTCCGTTGGCCGCCAGTGTCGCAAAACCGCCGTACCGGAGCCGGCGCGCAGCTTTACGGCAGCAGCGGCCCGACGAGCTCGGCGGGGTGGGGGGTAGGCGGTGCGGAGCCGGCCCGCCGGGGTGTGCACGCGCGCTCGCGCGGGGAGCTGGATGCCCGGGGGCGGGGGGAGCCCGGCGCCCTGCACTCTGGTGGGAGCGGAGGCGGGGGCCCCCGGCGCCGGCGGGGAGGCGGGCGGCGCGGCGGCCCCGGCGGGCAGGATGAGCCTGTCGCCCAAGGAGCTCTCGAGCCTGCTGAGCATCGTCTCGGAGGAGGCGGGCGGCAGCACCTTCGAGGGCCTGTCCAGCGCTTTCCACCACTACTTCGGCAAGGCCGAGCACTTCCGCCTGGGCTCGGTGCTGGTGCTGCTGCTGCAGCAGCCCGACCTGCTGCCCAGCCCGCCGCAGCGCCTCACCGCGCTCTACCTGCTCTGGGAGATGTACCGCACCGAGCCGCTGGCCGCCAACCCCTTCGCCGCCATCTTCGCCCACCTGCTCAACCCCGCGCCCGAGCGCGGCGACGAGGCCGAGCGGCCGCCGCTCTCAGGTACCGGCCCGGGGCGCGGGGGTTTCCGCTGAGCAACCGGCTCCGCTTCTCGGCGGCCGTCGCGTCGCTGCGAGGCCCGGTCTCCCCGGGGTGGGGGTGGATGGGTGGGGGGGCCGCGCCGCTGAGGTGGCTCCCGGGCTGCGGCCGCTCAGCAGAGAGCGGGCCCGAGTCTTTCGGGGGAGACAGGCAGGGGCTAGAAGGAGGCCCCGCGCGGAGTGATGTTTCGGTTTGTGTCCACGGGACCGGAGCCTGCCCCGGCCCCCTCCCTCGGCCGTCTGTGTGTGTGTGTGTGTGTGTGTGTGTATTTTTCACAAAAGTTTTTCTGGAGGTTAAGTTACATCGTTGTTCATCAAAGAACACTCCGTTGCCTCTGGTTCGGTACCTGTCCCCTTAGTTCTTCACTCATCTAAACTGCCCTCTAGCAAGCAGCAAAAGAAATCCGGATTATTCTGAGGTCAAACACTTTAAAATAAGCTTTTCAGGCTTTCTTTCTACGTTATAAAACACCACGCACCCTTTTCCTTTGCAGTGCAGTTCAGAAAACATGTTTAAAAACACATCTCAACAGTGGTCATGCACCACTCCATTCAAACGGCAGTGCACATTGCTCTGGCTCTTAATTTTTGGGGGCATTAGATTAAAGCCATGAAAACCGAGAAGCTGTGCATGAAGATAAATTACCCCTCCAAAATCAGAAGGATTCTGGCTAAAGTAACTAATGTACATAGCAGATAAACTGAAGAGAAAAGGAGGACTTGTGGCACCTTAGAAACTAACAAATTTATTTGAGCATAAGCTTTCCTGAGCTACAGCTCACTTTATCGGATGCATTCAGTGGAAAATACAGTGTGGAGATTTTATATAAACAGAGAACATGAAACAAGGGTGTTACTATACACACTGTAATGATAGTGATCAGGTAAGGTGAGCTATTACCAGCAGGAGAGGAAAAAAACCTTTTGTAGTGATAATCAAGGTGGGCCATTTCCAGCAGTTGACAAGAACATCTGAGGAACAGTGGGGGGGGGGGGGGCGGGAATAAACATGGGGAAATAGTTTTACTTTGTGTAATGACCCATCCACTCCCAGTCTCTATTCAAGCCTAATGTAAGGGTGTTCAGTTTGCAAATTAATTCCAATTCAGGAGTGTCTCGTTGAAGTCTGTTTTTGAAGTTTTTTTGTTGTAATATTCCGACTTTTAGGTCTGTAATCGAGTGACCAGAGCGGTTGAAGTGTTCTCCGACTGGTTTATGAATGTTATAATTCTTGACGTCTGATTTGTGTCCATTTATTCTTTTACGTAGAGACTGTCTGGTTTGGCCAATGTACATGGCAGAGGGGCATCGCTGGCACATAATGGCATATATCACATTGGTAGATGTGCAGGTGAACGAGCCTCTGATAGGGCTTAATCACAAACGGCCACACTATGATGGTGTCCCCTGAATAGATAGGTGGACACAGTTGGCAATGGGCTTTGTTGCAAGGATAGGTTCCTGGGTTAGTGTTTTTGTTGTGTGGTGTGTGGTTGCTGGTGAGTATTTGCTTCAGGTTGGGAGGCTGTCTGTAAGCAAGGACTGGCCTGTCTCCCAAGATCTGTGAGAGTGAGGGATCGTCCTTCAGGATAGGTTGTAGATCCTTGATGCGCTGGAGGGGTTTTAGTTGGGGGCTGAAGGTGATGGCTAGTGGCGTTCTGTTATTTTCTTTGTTGGGCCTGTCCTGTAATAGGTAACTTCTGGGTACTCTTCTGGCTCTGTCAAGGTTCCTCCCCCACTCTGAACTCTAGGGTACAGATGTGGGGACCTGCATGAAAAACCTCCTAAGCTTATCTTTACCAGCTTAGGTCGAAACTTCCCCAAGGTACAAAATATTACCCCCGTTATCCTTAGACTGGCCGCTACCACCACCAAACTAATACTGGTTACTGGGGAAGAGCTGTTTGGACGCGTCCTTCCCCCCAAAATACTTCCCAAAACCTTGCACCCCACTTCCTGGACAAGGTTTGGTAAAAAGCCTCACCAATTTGCCTAGGTGACTACAGACCCAGACCCTTGGATCTTAAGAACAATGAACAATCCTCCCAACACTTGCACCCCCCCTTTCCTGGGAAATGTTGGATAAAAAGCCTCACCAATTTGCATAGGTGACCACAAACCCAAACCCTTGGATCTGAGAACAATGAAAAAGCATTCAGTGTTTTACAAGAAGACTTTTAATAAAAAATAGAAGTAAATAGAAATAAAGAAATCCCCCCTGTAAAATCAGGATGGTATATATCTTACCAGGGTAATTAGATTCAAAAACATAGAGAACCCCTCTAGGCAAAACCTTAAGTTACAAAAAAGATACACAGACAGAAATAGTTATTCTATTCAGCACAATTCTTTTCTCAGCCATTTAAAGAAATCATAATCTAACACGTACCTAGCTAGATTACTTACTAAAAGTTCTAAGACTCCATTCCTGTTCTGTCCCTGGCCAAGACGACTACAGACAGACCCACAAACCCTTTGTTTCTCTCCCTCCTCCCAGCTTTTGAAAGTATCTTGTCTCCTCATTGGTCATTTTGGTCAGGTGCCAGCGAGGTTACCTTTAGCTTCTTAACCCTTTACAGGTGAGAGGAGCTTTCCCCTGGCCAGGAGGGATTTCAAAGGGGTTTACCCTTCCCTTTATATTTATGACACGCCCCCCAAATCTCAGCTAGGGTGAAACACTGGCTGGGATTTCTTCCTGGAGCTCTAGGAAAACAGAGTTAATAAGACACATGCATCTCTAAATATACTACCAAGTACATAAAGACTAACAATATTTTCCACATCTCAAGGACGATTTTAACCAGTTGATTCTGGGAAACTTTCACGGGAGAGTGCATCAGCCACTTTGTTAGAAGCTCCTGAGATGTGTTGGATGTCGAAATCAAAATCTTGGAGAGCTAAACTCCACCGAAGAAGTTTTTTGTTAGTTTCTTTGACGGTGTGAAGCCACTTTAGTGCAGCATGGTCGGTTTGCAGGTGGAAACGCCGTCCCCAAACATATGGGCGTAGCTTTTCCAGAGCGTAGACAATGGCATAACATTCTTTTTCAGTGACTGACCAGTTGCTTTCCCTCTCAGACAGTTTTTTGCTGAGAAACACTACAGGGTGGAATTCTTGATCAGGTCCTTTCTGCATTAAAACTGCTCCCACACCATGCTCGGATGCATCTGTGGTTACTAGGAACGGTTTGTCAAAGTCTGGGGCCCTTAGTACAGGGTCAGACATGAGTGTCGCTTTAAGCTTGTTAAAGGCCTTCTGACACTTTCCGGTCCACTGAACAGCATTTGGCTGTTTCTTTTTGGTTAGGTCTGTCAGTGGGGCAGCGATTTGGCTGTAGTGCGGTACAAATCGTCTGTAATAACCGGCCAAGCCTAAGAAGGATTGAACCTGTTTCTTTGACTTTGGGACAGGCCACTTTTGGATAGCATCCACTTTGGCCTGTAGGGGGCTGATAGTTCCTTGACCCACCTGGTGTCCAAGGTAAGTCACTCTGTTTAGGCCTATTTGACACTTCTTAGCCTTAACAGTTAGTCCTGCCTCCCTTATGCGCTCAAGGACTTTTTGTAGATGTTCCAGGTGGTCTGCCCAGGAATCCGAAAATATGGCCACATCGTCAAGGTAGGCGACTGCATATTCTCCTAATCCCGCTAGGAGACCATCTACAAGTCTTTGGAAAGTGGCGGGTGCATTTCGCAGCCCGAAAGGGAGTACATTAAATTCATACAGCCCGAGATGTGTGATGAAGGCTGACCTTTCCTTGGCAGATTCATCTAGCGGTACCTGCCAGTACCCCTTGGTTAAGTCCAAGGTAGAGATGAACTGGGCCCTTCCCAGTTTCTCTAATAGTTCATCTGTGCGTGGCATGGGATAGTTGTCTGGGCGAGTTACAGCATTTAGCTTACGGTAGTCCACGCAAAAACGTATTTCCCCATCTGGTTTGGGAACTAGAACCACTGGAGATGCCCATGCACTTTCAGAGGGGCGGATTACACCCATCTGTAACATATCCTGGATCTCCCGTTCTATAGCAGTTTTAGCTTGAGGAGACACCCGGTAAGGGTGGACCCTAATTGGGTGAGCATTACCTGTGTCAATGGAGTGGTATGCCCGTTCAGTCAGTCCTGGGGTGGCTGAGAACGTTGGCGCGTAGCTAGTGCACAGCTCCTGGATCTGCTGTCGCTGCATACGCCCAAGGGTCATGGAGAGGTTCACCTCTTCCACACCACCAGCACATTTCCCTTCGTAATAGACACCTTCAGGCCACTCAGCGTCGTCTCCTCCCTGGGCTGTAAACTGACAAACCTTTAATTCTCTGGATCGATTAGAAGAGCTGAGAGGCGGTGGGTTGCTCCGTGCCGCCGTCCACGCTCTCTGGAGGCTTTCATCTGCTTTCTGTTCGGTCTGGAACTGTTCCCTTGATGCTGGAGACATCAGTTCCTCATTGGATTGGGGACATAGGCTTGGTTCCTCTGGAAGCGATATAGGGGATGGAGCTGTTTCTGTTGACTGTGAACCGCTCTCCGCTGGTGCACTATGTTGGGATTCAGGCTCCGGCTGAGCCTCTTGTGTAGGGTTATCGGCTGCTGCCAGTTCAGGTTCGGTGGGGCCCTCTGGTGTTGAGGTTGCAAGTACTGGATTCAGTGCTGGCACGGGGTCTGGTGTTGGTTGTTTGGCTGGTTCCGGTTCTGGGACTGGTTCCGTCTGGGTCTCTGGGACTGGATCCACTACTGCTGTTGCAGACATTGGCCTGGGGTCCAGGTCCATCACCTCTGACTGGGTCCTGATAGAAGTTTCCGGAACAGAGCTAGGCCTCACGGCTTGTTTAGCCTGGTTGCGGTTGACCATTCCCACCCTCTTGGCCTGCTTCACATGATTGGCCAAGTCTTCCCCCAACAGCATGGGGATGGGATAATCATCACAGACTGCAAAAGTCCACATTCCTGACCAGCCCTTGTACTGGACAGGCAACTTGGCTGTAGGCAAATTGAAAGAGTTGGACTTGAAGGGTTGAATCGTCACTTGGATCTCTGGGTTGATTAAATTGGGGTCCACTAAGGAAGCATGGATAGCTGACACTTGTGCTCCGGTGTCCCTCCACGCGGTGACCTTCTTCCCACCCACACTCACAGTTTCCCTCCGCTCCAAGGGTATCTGGGAGGTATCTGGGCCTGTGGACCTCTGGTGTGATTCCGGTGCAATGAACTGTAATCTGTTGGGGTTCTTGGGGCAGTTGGCCTTTACATGCCCCAGCTCGTTACATTTAAAACATCGTCCAGCTGACGGGTCACTGGGGCGAGGAGGGTTGCTGGAGAACGGGGTGGTGGGACGATAAGGGGTCTGGAGGGTTCTTTGGGAGGTAGGTGGGGCTTTGGGCGGCCCCCGGTAATAGGGTGTGGTCTGGGGTGGTCCCTTCTGGTCTCCGCTCCAACTGCGACCAGTTTTCTTCTTCTCTGCCACCTCCACCCATCTGGCTCCAATCTCTCCTGCCTCAATTACAGTTTTGGGTTTCCCATCTAGGATGTATCTTTCTATTTCCTCAGGAACACCCTCTAAGAATTGTTCCATTTGCATTAGGAAGGGCAAATTTACTGGAGATTCAACACTTGCTCCTGATATCCAGGCATCCCAATGTTTTACAATGTGGTAGGCATGTCGGGTAAATGACATGTCTGGTTTCCACCTTAGGGCTCTGAACCTCCGACGAGACTGCTCGGGTGTTATCCCCATTCTGACTCTCGCCTTGGATTTAAACAGTTCATACTTGTTCATGTGTTCTTTAGGCATTTCAGCTGCCACCTCAGCTAAGGGTCCACTGAGCTGCGGCCTCAGCTCTACCATGTATTGGTCAGTAGAGATGTTGTACCCAAGGCAGGCCCTTTCGAAGTTTTCTAAGAAGGCCTCAGTATCATCACCTGCCTTGTAGGTGGGGAACTTTCTGGGATGGGAAGTGGTACCTGGAGAAGGATTGCTAGGGTTTGTTGGTATATTCTGCTGGGCCTTTATCCTCTCCATCTCCTCCACATGCTTCCTCTCTTTTTCCTTCTCCTCCTCCACATGCTTCCTCTCTTCTTCCCTCTCCTCCTTCTTCAGCCGCATGAGTTCTATCTGTCTTTCATGTTCCCTTTGTTTTTCCTCAGCCTGAAATTTGGCTAATTCCAGCTGTAGTCGAGCTGAGGATTTGGCCATTCTAACCTCTCTGTTTTTAACTAACTTTACACCCGAGGTTTAGAAATAAACAAACAAAACTTGGCTGTAAAATTTTTCTGTGCTGGAATAGAATACCTATTCTCTGATAGTGATTGTCAGCCTACAGAAAAAGACAATTCCCTTGTCTCTGCTCTGGGCCCAAATTAAAGCAAAAAACCTCCAACTACTTGGAAACCTGCTTACCCAGCCCAAAGAAGAAAAAAAATTTCTTTTCAAACCTGTGCTCCTTGTAAAACAAAAAAAAAATCAAAATCCTAAAAAAAACCCTGCCACTTTTGTCTCCAGGCAAATGGGTAGAGCACACACCCCCTATTTACTTTTAGGAAGAAAAGAAAAAGAAAAAAAACCTCTGGGTTGGAAGACTGTGAATTTCCCTGCAGGAGTTAAGTACCCTGCCTCCAGGCAAAGAAAACCTGCAATTCACAAGATAATCCCCTTTTGTCTCTGCTTGGCCACAAAGCAGAGAGAAACCAAGCTGCTTTCAGTTTCAAAGCTGCCTTCTGGACTTCCTAAAAATTCCTTTTTAAAATCTGTATTTCTAGTTCAAAAAATCTCAACTGGATCTCAAAATGATTTCAGGTTAATCCCACCGCTGTGCCACCATGTCAAGGTTCCTCCCCCACTCTGAACTCTAGGGTACAGATGTGGGGACCTGCATGAAAAACCTCCTAAGCTTATCTTTACCAGCTTAGGTCGAAACTTCCCCAAGGTACAAAATATTACCCCCGTTATCCTTAGACTGGCCGCTACCACCACCAAACTAATACTGGTTACTGGGGAAGAGCTGTTTGGACGCGTCCTTCCCCCCAAAATACTTCCCAAAACCTTGCACCCCACTTCCTGGACAAGGTTTGGTAAAAAGCCTCACCAATTTGCCTAGGTGACTACAGACCCAGACCCTTGGATCTTAAGAACAATGAACAATCCTCCCAACACTTGCACCCCCCCTTTCCTGGGAAATGTTGGATAAAAAGCCTCACCAATTTGCATAGGTGACCACAAACCCAAACCCTTGGATCTGAGAACAATGAAAAAGCATTCAGTGTTTTACAAGAAGACTTTTAATAAAAAATAGAAGTAAATAGAAATAAAGAAATCCCCCCTGTAAAATCAGGATGGTATATATCTTACCAGGGTAATTAGATTCAAAAACATAGAGAACCCCTCTAGGCAAAACCTTAAGTTACAAAAAAGATACACAGACAGAAATAGTTATTCTATTCAGCACAATTCTTTTCTCAGCCATTTAAAGAAATCATAATCTAACACGTACCTAGCTAGATTACTTACTAAAAGTTCTAAGACTCCATTCCTGTTCTGTCCCTGGCCAAGACGACTACAGACAGACCCACAAACCCTTTGTTTCTCTCCCTCCTCCCAGCTTTTGAAAGTATCTTGTCTCCTCATTGGTCATTTTGGTCAGGTGCCAGCGAGGTTACCTTTAGCTTCTTAACCCTTTACAGGTGAGAGGAGCTTTCCCCTGGCCAGGAGGGATTTCAAAGGGGTTTACCCTTCCCTTTATATTTATGACAGGCTCTGTCAATCTGTTTCTTCACTTCAGCAGGTGGATATTGTAGTTGTAAGAATGCTTGATAGAGATCTTGTAGGTGTTTGTCTCTGTCTGAGGGGTTGGAGCCAATGCGGTTGTATCGTAGAGCTTGGCTGTAGACAATGGATCATGTGGTGTGGTTTGGATGAAATAGTTCATCCAACCTGATCACTCTCATTACAGCGTGTATGGTAACACCCATTGTTTCATGTTCTCTGGGTATATAAAATCTCCCCACTGTATTTTCCACTGCATGCATCCGATGAAGTGAACTGTAGCTCACGAAAGCTTATGCTCAAATAAATTTTAGTCTCTAAGGTGCCACCAGTACTCCTTTTCTTTTTGCAGATACAGACTAACATGGTTGCTACTCTGAAACTGAAGAGAGACAGGCATGCTTAACTCCATTCCCCAACACTGGAGAGCTGTTGGTTGTTTGAAGCCATGTAAGAGACGTCTCACTGTTTGTGTAGGGGGGAATTTGCAAGAAGTGAGGTTTTCCTGTCCCCTCTGTTCCCAGTACAAATAAATCCCTGGAATAGGGCCCTCTCTGTGTGATCCGGGGCCGAAAGGGGACCCTCTTCTCCAGATATTTATTTTTGAGGGGCACGGTAACAGGTAAATCTCCCTTCTTTAATCTAGTGCCCCCCAAACTGGGAATCGGAGTGATGTGTGCTGAGTGATGGATGACTCCTGTTGAGAGGTGCTTTTAAAAATTTTGTCTTTGAAATTGCCCTACAAAGGAAAGGAGGGGGGGCTGTTTGCTGTTTTGTGATAATTAAAGAAGGCCTGAATCACTTAAAAATAAGCATTTGACATGAGAATTATCAGGGTTTGCTTTTCTGCTTTGAAGAACTGGAGGGATTAATATCATCACAAGGTGCTGAAATCAGAGGAACTGAAGGAAGGGGAATTTGGAGGGGCAGTGTTATTTGATTAAATCCTAATTTAATCACATCATAAAAAACACCTTATGTTCCAGACAAACACTGGAAAGAACAAAAAAGTTCTTTTGTGAAAGATCAGAGAATATCGGGGTTGGAAGGGACCTCAGGAGGTCATCTAGTGAGTCCAACCCCCTGCTCAAAGCAGGACCAATCCCCAACTAAATCATCCCAGGCAGGACTTTGTCAAGCCTGACCTCAAAAACCTCTATGATTCAGTGCTCCACCCCACTTTCCTGCATTTGGGAGCTGAGGGAGCACCAGTCAAGCTTTTTAGAAAATAAAAATACAAGGAACTTCTGTTTTGATGTAAAAACAAGCAGGATTTTTTTTCTTTTTTTGGCCAAGTAACTTTAGATGTTGGATTATAGCTTGTTTGCAAACAGCTCGTTGTTTAAGTGTTCAAAACCTGAGCCATTTGTACCCATTGGTCACATGTAAAATGTTTAATCTCTGATTGGATGAGTTATTTTTAGCCTCTGATTTCTGGAGCTAATACAAATGAATTCTGGATTCTTTCTGAGTTTTAATAGTTTAAAACTTGCTTTTTCAGCAAAACGTTCACTTCATTAATATTTTCGAGAATGTTTATTGAAAGCAGCACAGTCAAATTGTTTGAACATTTAAATACTAAAGCAAACTTTTTTTTTCAGTATTCTCCAAGCTCTGTTGGTCATGGTTTAAAATGTGGGGTAAAGGGTGTTGAACTTTACAAGCACTGCTCTAGAGAGTATATAAACTGGCTGTATGCCACTAATTTAAATCCAAATGATTTTCAAATCCAAGCTTCCCCTCAGCTGAAAGTAAAATTCTGTGGATTCACTGGTGGCTATTAGAACGATTATCTTTGATGTGACTACTTGAAATATTGTCCTTCGGTATATATTTCAGTGAGAGGTATTTATAACATGCTGCAAAATGAGTCTCGAGTATTTATAACTTCACCTGAAAAGTGCAAATTTTAAATTCTATTAAAGTTACTATAGTGCTTACTAAGGTGTATGGATGTGCCAAGTTTAAATTTTATTTACATTGAAAACTAAAATGGCTAAAGTACAAAATTCAGCATTTACAGAGTATTATAAATTTTGCTTTAACAACAAATGGAGATCTTGTTTAACACTTTTGATAGCTATAAAGTTCTGAAAACAGGCAAGTTCTGCTCAGTCTTAAAGGGATACTGTCAGTTTTACTTGGCCCAAAAATAAAGTTCCATAAAAATTTGTTTATAAACATTCAAGACTAATATAAATGTTTCCATAATTTTAACAAAGTTGTTTTGAAACAAACATTCCCTGCAGTGTGTGAAGCCCAAACTCAGCAGCATTAAGAACCTGAAAGAGAAACTGATGTGATTTGTATTTCTTGGCTTTGAAATGAAAATCAAACTATAAATAGTGACAGGTAAACTGGATTCTAAAAGTTTTTCACTTTGAATAATTTGTAGTGTTAATAGCAACTTGTTCACCACAAACTACAATGAATATTATGGCTGTGACTAGCAATGTGCTTGTTATTTGTTAAGAATTGATCATTGGTCTAAATTAGAAAACAAAATGATGCATCAAGACTGCCTGACATTCAAAACCAAATTTAAAAAGTTGTGTGGGGAAGGGTTGGGAGCTCTTTACTACTTATGCCACATTTTTCTCTTCTGTTCCTTCCCTGATGGCCTGTTTGTATTCACTGCTCTCTACAGAAGGGTTCAGCTTTCCTTGTATTTGCCTAGTTTTAATCAAATTGCCTTTCATTTCTGGAGCACCCAAATTCAAACTATTCCCCAAAGTGTAACAGAGCTTGATATGACTGCGTGGGTCTCATAGATGCAATTGCAATATAAGGGCTTACGTTTTACTAACATGGATGACCAAACATTGGTAACAGCTGAAGAACTAGGTTTTTTTAATTGTAATAATTAAACTAATTTTAGATGGCTTCATTAGCCCTTATGGTATGCTGTGACCTAGCCTTCAACCCAAAAATGGAGACATAGGGCTGTTGAAATAAGTCTAAAATGATTTAATAGTTAAAACCAAAGATACCTTGACTGGGTTTAGTTCATTAGACCAGTGTTTCCCAAACTTGGGACGCCGCTTGTTCAGGGAAAGCCCCTGGCGAGCCGGGCCGGTTTGTTTACCTGCCTCGTCCGCAGGTTCGGCCGATCGCGGCTCCCACTGGCTGCGGTTTGCCGCTGCAGGCCAATGGCGGCTGCGGGAAGCGGCAGCCTGTATGTCCCTCGGACGGTGCCGCTTCCCGCAGTCCCCATTGGCCTGCGGCGGTGAACCGCGGCCAGTGGGAGCTGTGACTGGCCGAACCTGCGGACGCGGCAGGTAAACAAACTGGCCTGGCCTGCCAGGGGCTTTCCCTGAACGAGCGGCATCCCAAGTTTGGGAAACACTGCATTAGACAGTTTAAGCAAAATTATTCTGTATTGCTCATATTTAAATGCTACATAGACAGAGGCGTGGATTTAATTTAAAATATTAACACAACTGAATATTCTTAGTGTCAGCCTAATTCATACATTTTAATATTTGTGCCATAGTTTGTTTAGCAAACATCGCTCCTTCACAGTAGAAAGTGAAAAGTATTGATTGCCACTGTGTAACATGTGAGGAAAATTGTTTTTCTCAGGTTTCTTACCTCCCATAACTCCACCAGAAAAATTCTTCCTTTCCCAACTGATGTTGGCTCCTCCTAGAGAACTCTTCAAGAAGACTCCTCGACAGATTGCCTTAATGGATATAGGAAATGTGGCCCAGTCAGTGGATATAAGTGGACTTCAGCTAGCACTAGCAGGTAAGAAATAACAAACCATTTTAGGTATATCCTGACAGCTTTTCATTGAGATAATAGTGAAAGCGAGATATTTCTTTTTAAGTGTAAAATGAGTTGAGCTATAATTCTAGGCTGTAGAAACTTCAAGCACAGAGCATTTTTAACTGCCTTATATTTGGCTTAAAAAGCAAGTTTTATACATGGAATTTTCTTCTTTGAGGCTGTGAAGACACTTTTTTTACAATATAGGAATAGGCTTTACATCTGAAACATGTCTTTTGTTCTGGTGGCTGTTTTCATGCTTAAATTTTATTCCCTTGTATCCTGTGCAGTGTTTCCAATTCAGAAACACAGGATAACTTCTTATCAGGCAGCCATTACACCTCTTTCTTCAGTTATCTCTTTTGGCAAGCCCAGGTGTTATAACTGAATTTTTGGTAGTTTTTATAAATCTGAGATGATTCAGGTTTTTGTTACTTCCTGTATTGCCTCCAGATTGGGAAGGTGGCTAATTTGGCTGGCTGTATCTAGTAAAAGTGATTCTTTTGGACCACTTGGCAGGAGAAAGAGAGAAAAGGGTGGTGGCTGTGAGTCATCACTTATAGTAGGTCACTTTTGGAGCTACTGATTGAAACAGTAGGAAAGATGGATATAGTAAATGGGGCCAGTTTGGAGCACGAAAAATCCAAGTATGGTCTTATAAGGATGTGATAACCATTGTTTGAGACTAGGGACCGAATGGCTAGGCAGCAGTTCTGCAGAAAAGGACCTAGGGGTTACAGTGGACGAGAAGCTGGATATGAGTCAACAGTGTGCCCTTGTGGCCAAGAAGGCCAATGGCATTTTGGGCTGTATAAGTAGGGGCATTACCAGCAGATCGAGGGACGTGATCGTTCCCCTCTATTCGACACTATTCCTCATCTGGAGTACTGTGTCGAGTTTTGGGCCCCACACTACAAGAAGGATGTGGAAAAATTGGAAAAAGTCCAGCGGAGGGCAACAAAATAATTAGGGGACTGGAACACATGACTTATGAGGAGAGGCTGAGGGAACTGGGGATGTTTAGTCTACGGAAGAGAAGAATGAGGCAGGATTTGATAGCTGCTTTCAACTACCTGAAAGGGGGTTCCAAAGAGGATGGCTCTAGACTGTTCTCAGTGGTAGCAGATGACAGAACAAGGAGTAATGGTCTCAAGTAATGGTCTCAAGATTTAGGTTGGATATTAGGAAAAACTTTTTCACTAGGAGGGTGGTGAAACACTGGAATGCGTTACCTAGGGAGGTGGTGGAATCTCCTTCCTTAGAAGTTTTTAAGGTCAGGCTTGACAAAGCCCTGGCTGGGATGATTTAATTGGGGATTGGTCCTGCTTTGAGCAGGGGGTTGGACTAGATGACCTCCTGAGGTCCCTTCCAACCCTGATATTCTATGATCCTGTGAACTAAGTTTTTAATACCTAATCTTGGGATAATTAGACAAATATTAGTGTGATATTCAACCTATTGCCTGAGTTTTCCTGCCTTAGTCCTGTGTCTCCCTCTTTGAATTTTTCTGAGCATTTTTGTGAATGCTGTATTCTTTGACTTAAACTTTCAAAAATGACTTGACACTTTGGGTGCCCAAATTACAATACATTGAAGGGGTCTGATTTTTCACAAGAGCTGTGTACCTGCCCTCTGAAAATCAGGTCCTTTTTGAATGGTGTCAAATTAAGAACCCCAAATTACTAAATTTGACTGTTTTTGCTGGAGGTTCCATGCATTTTGGTTTGTCCTGTCTTCAAAATACAAAGCCAGTAGTATTTTTGAAAACGGAACAAATTCATTGATATTGGTTGCTTTTAAAAATAAGTAGCTGAATGTGCAATGCTTATTCTGTATGTAGTGGATACAACAAAATTATACAATAAATCACATACATAACTAACTTGACTACATAGAGACCTTAGGCTATCTCTGATCTGACATGTTCATAACAGAGACAGTGTGGCTGAGGTAATATCTTTTATTGAACCAATTTCTGTTGGTGAGAGAGACAAGATTTGTTTCTTTGAATAAATGCCTGCCGTTGTCTATGTGCCTCATAGGAAGGCAACTGCTCTTGCTGTCTTGACACCTCGGAATCACCTTTTTGACTGGCTTCTCCATTTATAAAATAACTTGTTTCAAGTCCATATATTTCCCAGTAATCAAAGATGTAGAAAAGAAGTTAACTGAGTAGTCCGTAAAGTATAAAAAGAGTGAAACAAAAAAAACTTAAAAGCTATTGAGAACTTTGTTTATATTTGTCCCTCTTTCCTAGCCAATCTTGTCATGTAAGAGTTGTAAATCTTGATGGCTTTTGTAAAGGTGTTCTCCTATTCAGAATATCCCTGGATTCATTTTAGGGACAAGTTTGGACCTTGTTCTAGAATGTACCTCACAAAGATTTACTGCTATTCAAAAAATTTTAAAGCATTCTGTCAGGATAACTATCCTGAATGTTAAATTACATATGGGAAAGACAACTGATGTATCCTGTCCTTTAATATCTGATCTTCTCTGAGTAATATCCTAAGTAACAATCAGAATTTAAATATGAACAATTTGACTTGCAGCTGTAATTGCTTTTTTTAAAGGGCAGAAATACAGTTTCCTAAGGACTTTGTTTAGATTTTTTTGTTTGATCAGTATTAACTTCTCTTCAACCTGCTGATTTGCAGAATGTTTTTGCAAAATTTGCTTCTGTTTCTTTATTTGTACTTCTGCCTGTTTGGATCATTATCCTGCCAAAAACGTCATTTTCTGATGCTGGTGGGAAAAGGAAGTTTTCTGGCAAAATACTGCCTTTATTCGATACGGTTAGCTTGACAGAAGACTACGTTGGTTAAGGGTAATTGGCTTGTAGTCAAAGCTGCTTTTTCCAATACATTTCAGCACCTTCCGTTAGGAATCAAAGGAAGCTTCCTGCAATTTACAGAAGAGGAAAAATGTAGCACCACAATAGAGATCTCCAACAACTGCTTGCCTTTGAATAGCTTTTTTACTTTAGGTGGCTTGGGTTTAAGGAGCTTATGCTCTTCCCATACACAAATTAATCTTTAGCTCTTTTATTAAGGATTCTGCTTTAAATACAGCTTTTGCTTTCCCTAATCCCCAAGAATTGATCTGGCCTGATCCTGTAACCTTCTGCTTGTGGGCAGACTGCAGTGACCACATGGAGCTTCACTGAGTTCATTGGAGACTCCTTGCAAGCCCAAGAGACTTCATGTGTGCACTGAATTGCAGGACTGGGGCCTAAACCTGTTGTAGATCTCATAATAATATCCGATGGTACTTTATTATGTGGGAATACTGGGGTCCAAATCAAACCTACAATTTACTATCAACTGTTGACCAGCTATGACCTTAAGATGAACACCACAGTGCCACCAAACTGAAATGATATCTACTCATCTTTTAGATGTGACATTTAGCCTGTTGGATTACTTGTAATGTGCAGGAATTGGTCAAGAATATTCCAAAAAAAATTCTTAGGCTTGTATACTGAAGTTCTAAATAGTTTATAAACCAGTAGAAGCATTCTGAAAATTGGTGAAATTGGATTTTTATTTTTTGCAATCAAATATCTTTTCTTGGGAAACTGGTAAAGAAGTATTCAAGTATATCATACATATCCTTGAAGGAAAAATATCCTACCAAATTAGTTCAGTGAGTCAATATTCAGATAAAATAAAACAGAAAACCACCAGGTACTTTGCAAACTTAATAACTTCTGCTTATTCCTTTGCTTTGATGGCAAAGGTTCATGCTTGCTCCCTTGCCAGCCATAGGAAATACACTTAGAAAAAAAGCCTTTGGACTCCGCAGGCTACCGTTATCTGTGGAAGAGAGTTCTGTTATCTGACATTGAGTCTATTTTTGGGAAGGGGTTCAGTTAAAATTTTGAACACTAGATAATTAGGGGGCCATATCTAGCATGAAGAACGTTTCTGCAGAGAAAAGCTCTGAGTACTAGCTCACCAGGTTCTAAATAAAGGGGAAAGTATAAACAAATTCGGTGTAGGTAGAGGCAGTATACAAGCTCAGTTACACAGAAAATGAAGCAGTAGTTTCATTTCAGTACGGTGTCTCTCTTCAGTGACTGCTGGGCACAAAACAAGAGCTGTATTAGTTATGGGACCAAGATTTCAAGCTTCAAATTATTAGAGGCTGAATCTGTTAAGGAGCATGCTACGTAAAAAATGCCTACAAAAGGATGAAAACTCCCTGAATGACTAGATATAAGCACATACTTAGACTTCCCCTTGCAGATGGAGTCTGTTAGCAATGCTGTGGGGCTGGCATCTGTTAGTCAGCTACTGACTTTTGTGAAGTAAGGTTGACCTATTTTAAAATGAACTGATCAGGGTGACAGAAAGTAAAGACATCCTTTTTCACAGTACTACAGAGGTCATAAAAGTTGGAGCCTGAAATTTAGGATTAGGAATAAAGGGTCAGCTAAACTCCCAAGTCCTCAACTTGTTTGAGTGCTCCTATGACAGAAGCCATGTTATGGTTTCTCAGAATGTATCTATAAGTTTAAAACCTATTTTCCTTTCTCTGTAAGCAGCTTTGCAGTAACAAAGAATATCTACTGGATTTAGTAGTAGTACTGTGTAATTTGTTTTCTATGCTGTGTAATTTGGCCTTTTTAGGGGCATTGTCCACCTCTGAACAATTCTTGCTTACAACTGTAGTCCAGATAGTGCTGGATGTCCCATGCTGCTGGCTCACTTCCAGATGCATAAAATTTTAATTTATATTAGACTCCTAATATATATTTTTTCAATGTAAGCAATTGCTGTAGTTGCTACTGGGATGATGTGACAACAGATGGGGGAAGGTAGTTAGTCTGTGCAACATCACTAAAAACACAGTCCACATCGAAAAATCTTTTACCTCTGATTTAGATTTTCTTATGGCCCCCATTATTGTAGAGTCTGAATGTCTGTTTGTGTGGGTCTTCACACAACAGTGGGGAAAGCGGGGGGAGGGAGAGAGAAATGTGACTGTAAAAACACAATTGGCAGGGGGACAAGTCTGGCAAGAATAGTGCATGAAAAACTACTCCAAACTCATTTTTTGAAACTGACTAGATCTGGGGTTCTAACTCTTTCCATAAGCTAGGTCACATCCTAGAGCAGGGGTTCTCAACCTTCTTTCTGAACCCTCCCCTTCCCCCCAACATACTATTAAAAACTTCAGGGCCCTGCGGGGCACCGTGGTTTGGGGCTTTGGCCCCATTTAGGGTTATCATGTTTCAGGTTCCCCAAAAGAAGGCACTGCCAGAGGGCGGAGGCAGAGGGGGAGCAGGAAGGAGGAGTCCCCTAACCCTCCTGTGCCCCTTCTACCCTGACCTCTGCACTCCCCTTCCATGCTTCCTGGGCACTTGGTGCAGCCTGTCTCTCACCTCCAGCAGCTGCACATAGCTCCTCCCTGGAAACAGCCACAGCCCGTCCTCTTTCTGCCCTTCCCACCAGCCTTGCAGCATGGGATTAGCTCACCTGTTGCAAAATGCAGCCCCAACTGGAGCTGCTCCCTAGAGAAAGGGTTCAGGATCTGGCAGCATGAGGCTGACATGCTGCATTGTGAAGCTGTTTGGTCCCTCACAGCTGCCAGATCCTGTCCCATCAGCTACAAGGGAAGGAACCAGTGAGGCTCTGCAAAAGCCCGGATATAGCCTCTGATTTGAAAAAATCTGCTCAGACAGACAGTGGAGAATCAAAAGAGGCTATGCCTGGGGAAAACCGGACATATGGTAATCCTAGGGTGCCGGGGCTCCTGCCTCAGAGGGCGTGGTCTCCTGAAACAGCTCTTGGCCCCCCACTTGAGAACCACTGTCCCAGAGGATTCTCACAGATAGCTTATGTTCTCACCCATTCCCAGTCGATCACTGCATTGCTCCCATTTGCAATTATGTAAATCCTTGTGACAAATACAACAATTGCTGTTTTCATGGAAAAGTAATACTGGGAAAGTGTTAGTATTTTTAGCTATCTAATGCAGTTTTAGGAAGTGGAAAGGAGGAGAGCCAACACCATGTGACCGACCAATCAACTCTTTGCACACCACCAGCAAATGCTCCATGGCCCACCGTTTACAAACCTGAACTAGATTTCATGTTAACACTGTCTCTTTAAGCCAGTGCTGTTCTAAAGCTCAGATTGTCTCCTGCTACTTTTAGTATTCCTGACATCTGTATTTTGGTTGTATGCTTTAATATCATGGGCTGAACTTTTTTTCAGAGCGTCAGTCTGAGTTGCCAACACAGAGCAAAGCTAGCTTCCCCAGCATTCTCAGCGATCCTGACCCAGATTCCTCAAATTCTGGTTTTGACAGCTCTGTTGCCTCACAGATCACTGAAGCTTTAGTGAGTGGACCAAAACCACCTATAGAAAGTATGTGCATCTTTGTTTACTCTTAAGTTTCTGTAGTCTTTGGCACAATTACTTAAGGAGTGATATAAATGATGTGTTGAGCTACTTTTCTGTAGATTGGATTGTATGTGACCAAGCTCATACATCATAGTACAAAACTCCAGTAAAAACAAATTCATCTGATTGTACGTTGAAAAGTATTACAGTTGTGGGAGGGAGAGAGGTATTGCTATTGTCAACCTTATATTAAATATACAGTATAATAACCTTCTAAATGTAAAATGATTTTTCATTGAGTAATACAAAAAGGACTTCACCTCTTTACTTTTCCTTTGAAAGAAATCTTCACAACATTGTCTTTCAGGTCACTTTCGACCAGAGTTTATCCGGCCACCACCTCCACTCCATATTTGTGAGGATGAGCTGGCTTGGTTAAACCCAATAGAGCCAGATCATGCAATTCAGTGGGATAAGTCAATGTGTGTTAAAAACAGCACTGGAGTGGAGATCAAACGCATCATGGCTAAGGCTTTCAAAAGTCCTTTGTCCTCTCCCCAGCAAACACAGGTGGGTACTATGTGCTAGCTGCCCTCCCTTCTAATCTTTCCTTTGCATGTTCTTGTATTTCATACATTTTAGAAAACTAGGGTCAAATTAAATGACTTAAATAGTACTCAGGTTTCAGAGTAACAGCCGTGTTAGTCTGTATTCGCAAAAAGAAAAGGAGTACTTGTGGCACCTTAGAGACTAACCAATTTATTTGAGCATGAGCTTTCGTGAGCTACAGCTCACTTCAGAAGTGAGCTGTAGCTCACGAAAGCTCATGCTCAAATAAATTGGTTAGTCTCTAAGGTGCCACAAGTACTCCTTTTTTTTTTTTTTAAATAGTACTCAACTCAATATTTGGGGTTGACAGAATTCAATTTTTTTAAATAATTTCAGTGGATAATATCAATATTTGTTTATTTAAGCATTTTTAAATTTTTTATCAATTTATAATTTCCTATATTTGTGAACATTTGGGGTCAGACAGTAATTATTTAATGACAGTAGATTTTGAGATTCAAAAAGTTAAAGCTTCATAACCATTAAAACAGAAATTGTCAGCATCACATGTCAAAATATACAAAGTAAATATCCTTAAATCAAACTCTTAAGTTCTCAAGCAGCATTGTTCTAAGTTGGCCTATCTGTACATTTCAGTTATCATTGATGGAAATATTTTTCATTGTTGTATATATGGTGAAATCAACATATACAGATGATAAAAAAATCTAATCTTTCCACGCCTATTTATATTACATAAAATTAAAATAGTCACATAGCAGACCCAGTGAAGCAGAATGATGGAACTCAAAACAAACAGTAGCCCGAGGTGCTAAGATGGAAGTGTCACTACAAGATTTAAACTCTCTAAACTCCTGTGTAGAGCACTAATCTGTCTGTGGGCACTCCAGAAGTTTGAAGATTTGTCCTGCCAAGGAGTGGACTTGCTTAAAACTGTCTCCAAATTTAGGAAATCTCAATATTGTTTGAGTTGTCTTGTCTCAATACCAAAATTCCGGAGTCTTGGTTTGTGTATGGTCAGGTGAGGAAAGCATTTTTTAAAACTTGGCAGTGTGTGTAGAAACAGCAGATAGACATTAGCTGAACAAATGGAAAATGTGACTAGTAACTAGTAACAGTATTTCCCTGCTAGGATAACCTTGTTGCAGTAATGCTGTTTCAGGTTTGGCAGAGGCTTTCAATAAGATGTTTATTTAGAAATGCTAAGGGCCTAATCTTGTCTGGCTGAAGTTAGTCGGAGTGTTACTACTGACTTCAATGGGTCTTAATCTTATCATTGTACTGTATAAGGAGAGAGATGTTCTAGAACAACTATCTCTTTCTGTCTAAGATAACTTATCAAAGTTGTTGGTAAGGTCAGTTAAACAGTGTATTTTCCGGTTCAATGAAAGAGCTAGAGCAAGAGATAAAAATGAAACTTGGATTATGTTGAATTTTTTCCACAACATACAAGGCTACTAACTGCCATGAGCTTCAAACCCTAGCTTCTTTTAAAGGCTTTTCTGTGCAGTTGCCCTGGGGCAGAAACTGAAATATTAGAAGAAAACAAAATATGTATAAGAAGAAATACTTAAATCCAAGTGGCTAGAATTATTCTCCTTTTATATAATATAGATGGATTATTGCTTTTGTTTTGCAGGCTACATCATTTTTGTAAAAAATGCATAACCTGTTGACAATTACAGGAAACTTGGAGTCGTTCTTCATATCACTGGAATTTCTGCACAAGGCAGAATATTTTATTAAACTAAGTCATAATAAAATCCAGGCTAGGTTTCTAGTTCACCTTGTGTGGTCAACCATGTACAGTTTAATTCAAATTTAAAATGATGTTGTTGTTTTTTTTATAGCTTCTTGGAGAATTAGAAAAGGACCCCAAGCTTGTTTACCACATTGGCCTCACTCCTGCCAAACTGCCTGACCTGGTGGAAAATAATCCTTTAGTTGCTATAGAAATGTTGCTTAAGCTAATGCAGTCCAGTCAGATAACAGAGTATTTTTCTGTCCTGGTCAACATGGACATGTCTTTACATTCAATGGAAGTTGTAAATCGGTAAGTGTTCCTTGTCTTCTTAAATCTAAACTTATCTTTGTGAGTTCTCGCACTGGAGTGCTCTGATCAGTGCTGTTTTTTAAAAAAATGAAAGCATAATGTTTCACAGGAAGTACCTGATGAGTTTTACTGATTGTGGCTTTATGCATAGTGGTATAGTCAGATTTGAAAAGTAGCTTGTTCCACTGTGCCCCTAAAGGGTACCAAAGTTAGCAGGAGTTTAGGAAATAGCTGTCAAATTTCATTGAAATAGGTTTTGGCCTGAAAAAGATGGTCCTTGTGCACAAATCAGACATATTAAAGCAAGAAGGGGGAAGAGAAGACTCCTCTATGCTCTTTTACCATAGGACATGATCATTGGCTGGAAAAGTGCTGAACTCATCTGACTAAATATACCAATTTATACTATATAAGCAGACTCACTAAAATGCAGTGAAGCAGCTTTGAATTACCTGTCCTCTTGCCAAAAGAAGTCTGAACACTATCATTCAAAACTGCCTGTATGTCAAGTTAGTTTCATCCCTTTTAAGGGTTTGTTCAATGAAAGGTGTAATATTGCTAATTAATTCAAACAAAGTAATAAACACTTCTTCATGAAATGCCACTAACATGAGAGGCACAGTTCATTTCAGTAGGAGTATTCATAGAAATAATTTTGCAATATATCTTAAAACAAGGCTGTGCGTAGTAGTGGTTTTGCCTCTGTGATATGAGTGTTGTGTCCGCCATTTTGTTCTGCAAATGAAATAGGGCAAATCTTGAAATCTTGCTTCTTATTTGAAATTCACATTGAATCCCACCTCTTAATAAAAAAAGTGTAGTTCTATTGGGTTAATGGCAATCTCAGTAGAATGTTATGCTTAACTAGAAGTTTCTTACTTTTCTACATTTATATTTCTAAAGAAAATCAACTCTTCTGTGCTGTTGTAAATCAAATCACGTGACAGTGAATGTATTTAGTTTGAATGGTTGTGGCTTCTCTCATTTTCATGTTGAACTTGACAATTATTTATATGTAAAATTTCTTTGTGTATCATCTGTGTACATCAAGAGAACACTTTTAGTAGGAATAAGCTTTTTTCAGTCTTCACAACTTTATGAAAATTTATCTGATCACCACAAACTTTTAAACTGAGTTTTTGCCTAATAACCACCATCTAATATACAAAAGCATCCTTATTAGAGAGCAGCTAGTTCTATGAATAACAGCACTCATATGAGAAAGTGACAATGTATCCTTTAAAAAAAAAATCTATCTTTAACATTTCAAGATTTGCTAATCAATAAGCCGTAAACGTTTTAATATTGCCATACTTATCTGCTACAGGAATGCACAAAATGACAGAATAGTGCACTTCTGGGGTCTTGCAATAATTAGATTCAGAAATAGTATTAGTTACTGTTGTTTTCCAAAATAGACTGTAGAAATGGCACTAGCTTATTTAACAAATCTGTTCCACTGGTGTACTCTGTACCTGACACAAGTGGTAAATGTTCATGTTTTTACTGTTAGTCCTGCAAGACTGAGACAGATTCTATTTCATATTGTGCATCGGAATTATTCCATTCAGTTACATCAGGTACCTTTGCTTTCATTGGGTTTAATTTAGGTCACTGACCATTTTTAACGTGTGTGTGTGTGTGTGTGTGTGGAATAAAGAACGTAACTTCTCCTAGGGTATATCTGTCTACACAGCAAAGGGGCTGTGGGGCTGCTTCATTGCTGTGTAGACTTCCGAGGTTGGGCTCTATCCCCATCTCAGAAGTCTACACAACAATGAAACAGCCCCGCCGCTCATTGCTATGTAAAGTTTGTAGAGGAGTAGTGAAAAAACTTCACTTGTAAATTGATCACCTTTGATATTGAAATTGGAGACAGATTTCAATGCCATTTTTAGTCCTCTTAGAATAGTATTGTACTGATACTCCTGAGGCCTATGGGGAAGCACTAATAGAGAGATTTTACAGCAGCTCATCTTAACTGGAATGACTTTTTTGGGGTGGAAGAGAAGAATCAGAAGATGTCAACAAGAGCATGTGAAGGGTGAGATTGTCGTTTTTGCCTAGAGTTTATGGAAATACAATCTGGGAGCATTTTAATACCAAAACTACTACTAGTGTGAGTCTGAGGAAGTACTGCTTCTACCAGGGTAAAGTTATGATCTCGTTTCCTTGTTTCTCGCTTTCTCTCTCCTCAGACGCCTCCCCTGTTATCTCTACTGTTTTGCAGCAGGCAGAATGAACAGGAGCAACAAGAAACACACAGTTCTTGTTCATTCAGTCAGCTGGAGAGCTGTGCCACCTGCTATAGAGGGAAAAGTCCTACATCTGGAGTCAGTGCAGTGATTCTTTAACAGAAGGTTCTGCTAGATCATGTGTTACTTTTAAAAGAGTCTACTTAGAGACACTGACAGCAATGGATTTTGATGCCTCTGTATAATGCTACGCTTATGGATGCTGTAAACTTCTAGAGCCAAAGCTCCATTGCATACGATGGGTACAACAGAACTGTTATGCAGGGGCATTTCTTTGCAATTTAATCTAGTTTGTGTGTTATGTAAATAAAAGCAAAGTCACACTCGAGAGTTTGAAAATGCCAGAATAAAAGTGGTCTGTGCAGCTTTAATTGGGCCCCCTTGTGCCTGTACGTTGATAGTCTTTATTTACATGATCACATACAATTTTTCCACAGGACCCCCACCTCCTTCAGTGCACGGGATGTACTTGCTCTGGATTGGAATCAGGGCTGTGTAGTGAAACAGACTATCTAGAACCCTGCCTCATTCGTTGCAGAACTTGGAAGGTGTGTAGTGAAGAGAAAGGATGACCTCATGGTTAAGGCAGTTGGAGAATTGTATCCTGCCTCAGCCAGAGTTCCTGTGTGATGCTACACAAGTCACTTGAACCAAATCCTTCGCAGGTCGTCACTAATTGTGTGTTCTTCATTTTCTGGGTGCCTGACTTGATTTGCAGAAGTGCTGAGCATTCAGAGGAGGGTTTGAATAGTATGCAGTACATAAGACTTAAGGGCCACATAGTGAACAATGAGTATAAAACAAAATATTGAACAGCTGCTCTGCTCACTTAGTGAGCATCATCCTTCCTGTGCCTTAAATGAACCAGGGGTCTTGTGGAAAAAATACTGTATCATAATGCATACACACAAGGGAGCCAAATTAAGCCTGCACAGGCAACCTTAAATCAGGTATTTTGTGACTCTTGAGTGTTTGACATGAAAGTCACCCCCTGCCAAAATTTCAAGTCCCTGTTCCAAAGCATGGGGGCAGGGGAGTGCATCAGAGAAAAGGTCACCAGAATATTTTAACATGGGCAAAACTTATTTTTCCCTTGTCTCATTCTTGGAAATGGCTGAATTATTTTGGTTAACGTTTAAAAAAAAATCAAGCTGAGGTGTAGACATCCAGCATGTAAAATTTCAGCCCAAATATTAAAGTTTGGCAAAGTTATAAGCAACTGAAAACAGGGTCTTAATGGGAAGGGTAGTGCTACCTTACTCTGAAGTGCTACCAACCCCACCTATAATACAGCTGATTTTTTTTTTTTTTGCTTCTGGCATCAGAGATGCACTCAAATTTGCTTAGTTGGGACAAACTACTGTCAGATAAGTATGTTCTGAGAAGTTTTATTATAATAGGCTTGGATGTTGACTTCCAGATCTATTGTAATTGACCAGTTGGGTTTCATACCCATGATTAAATGTTACTGTAGTGATATGTAGCTTGCTTGTATGTTCATGCATTAAGCAACTATTTTTGAATGAGAAGCCTAATTCTTCTTCCCCTCATGCCAAACCCTGTAGTTTTCTTCCTTCCTGTCCCCACTTCAGCACTGCAGACTACTTTTCTGGATGTTTAAAAAAGAAAAACTGCTAACACTGATCTGCATTAGTCTCCTGAGTAAAATGTTTTAAGTATTTAACCTGAAAGTTTCCCAGAGGCTACAAGCTAAATGAGAAGTAGTTGGAACTTCTTCCCCATCTCTTGGTCTTTCAACTATTCACGCAAATTTGTGAAGCGTTCCATACTATTCAAGGAGTTGTTAAACACCTGGTTCCATTCCTGCAATGTTGATGAATCAGTCCTCAGGTGCACAGTATAAGTACCAAGCCTTCCCTAAAGCTGCCGAGTTGACAGTTCTACCCACTTCGAGGTAGTAGCCATCAAGCTGCTAGGGCCTCTGCTCTGCTTTAGGAAGGAATGGCAGTAGGTAAATGGGTACCCCCCCCCCCCCGGCACAGTGAAAATCACATCAGTTCTGATGCAGGCAGGGTCCTCCCCACAAAAGATACAGGGCAGGAGTTTTCCATAAAATTTAAAATGGTTGGCAGTGTCAAAAGGGAAGTTTGAGGTGAGGGAAATCAGGTAAAGTAAATGTCCTGTGGGATATAAAAAACACTTGCAAAGTCTTATGATAAGACACCTACTGACCTACATGCTCCAGTCTTCTGAACCACTTCATTAAAAAGCCAAAACCTTTGTGATCCAGCAAAGTTCCATACTGGTTGCACAGCAGTCTAGTGCAAGCTGGAGCATCTTGCAGAACTGCATCTAACTGGCATACTTCAAATGTGATGTAAGATCATTCCTTAGTTGTAGTACCTCTCTTACTTTGTGGGTATTGAAACAACTTGAAAACAACTTACAAGTCCCCTTCAAACAAGTCAGATGGCAGTTGTACACCTTAATGATCCATTAGTATAGTACATGTATTGCGTGATTGAAGATATTATGTCTATAGCACTATTCTGAAAGCACAAGCTCTCTTGCTTTCTCGTATTTTAAAAAAATGTTCTCTAGCTCGCTCTTTGGTGAGACACTTCTGGTTCTTCACACCAATAGTGTGATTAACATGTTTAGTCATTTAAAGTCTTTTGAACTTATTTTGAAATCCAGATATTGATGATCTAATTCCCATGATTTCTAAATTTAGAACCCTGAAAAAAACTAAGGCAAACTAACGTTTTTGAAGCACAAAATAATGCTGTTCCAGTTGTGTATTTTAGAAGAAGTGTTCCAGCTTCTAGAACTTGATCTCTGATGCTGATATACACAATTGCATTTGATGCTTGCTACAGTATGAAATTGTCGCTCAAATAAGCTCTAATCTACTCAGATAAGTAACTTGAGAGTTTCTGTTGCTCTGCATGCAGTGCCCATCACTAGCTTCTGTAGGGTGTAAGAAGTGCATCTGCTTATTAGACAGTAAAGATCACATGTGTGCCTTTGACGTAGGCCTCCTGCACGGAGACATCTAGAGAGTAACATTAAATAAAACCAATTTCTATATTGCACTTGTTGTAAAAATAGATTTGCCTTTTGATGTTGGTGTCCGGCTAGTGCAACGCACTTATTGGACATAACTAAAATGTTTGGAGTTATGGTCTTTTGACAACTCCCTTAGACATTACAGTGGATTGTCAATGAATCGTATACAAATTTGAATTATGAGGGTAACTATACTTGTCCATTGTTTAATGGTACGATGGATGATTAACTTGCTACTTTATCTGTACATTAATCAGCTGGTTTTACATTTAACAGGCTTACTACAGCAGTTGATCTCCCTCCTGAATTTATTCACCTTTATATCTCCAATTGCATCTCTACCTGTGAACAAATTAAGGATAAATACATGCAGGTGGGTATTTGAGAATGACTTGGTTAAAAGTCAAGATGAGGCATCTTCAGTAGTGAGATTTAATAAGGTGACTACATTGGGAATTCACATATTCCCTCTTTACGAATTGTGACTTCAAGAAGTCACTTTAATGAAATTCTGATGTTTAATAAGCATATGATTGAGTAGGGGTTGTTCCTTCAGTATTTTTATAGGCGCACAGGTAGTAGTCTTAATTTTCTGCAGAGTACTTCATGCATTCAGTAGAAAAGTAGTTGTACAGTGCTTCCCTTACATTATTCAGGACTTTATATGGTGTCAGAGAGAGTCAGATCTCTCACTTGGTACCCTTCTCTCCATCCACATATTAGATTTTTACCTCTTCTCCCTGTCCTCAAGCTTCCAGATCCTTCCACTTCTAACTTTATTTCTGCATAGCGCTGTGCTTTGTCATCAGAGAAACACTCCAGAATCTCCTGCACTTTTTAGTACTGCAAAGGGAAGTGCCCACAGTTAACAAAATAAACAGAAGGCATTCTGTTTCTAAGGACACGCTATGCAAAAAAAGAATTACACTTGAAGTGGAAACAAAATGGCTCTCAGGGCTAATGTGTGGCATTTCAAAACCTTAGCAAATGAGGCAGCACCCTGTATTTCCAACCTTCTTGCCCTGCGATTGGCATGGCTCCCAGCTTTTTAAAATTCCTCCCAGTCTGAAAAAATCCACAAATTCTACATCCTCTAGCATGAGAAATTATTCTGCAATAATTTCTTTTAGGAAACATTACTCTTAAAATGAGTTCTTTTTCCTAAAAGTAATGACTAAGTTATCCTTAATGCTCAGTACATATATTTAATATCCTCTTGAGTCACTCTATTGTGGAAATCTTGTATTCAGATCCAAGTTTTTGCCCAAGAGGTAGCCATGCCACCTACGTATAAAGTAAGTGTACAGTGGTAGGACCTAGTTCGTACAATCAGTAAAAAAAATTTCATGCAGGACTGAAGAGCATGTCCAGCTCCCTATCCTTAACATTTCATTATAGGGCAGCAGACGGGAAAAATAAAGGGCTAAATGCAGATTGTATAAATCTTGAAGTGAAAAGGTTGGTAAACTGATATAACTAATTCTAGTTGAATTGTCACAAAATACCAGTACAAAGGGTCAGACTCTTCAACAGAATTGCTTGGGCATATTTTCAGATATTAAAGCCAGACCTTTTCTGTTTCAGAACCGCCTGGTACGTCTCGTTTGTGTCTTTCTCCAGTCTTTGATCCGGAACAAAATTATTAATGTACAGGACTTGTTTATAGAAGTGCAGGCATTTTGTATTGAGTTCAGTCGGATACGAGAAGCAGCTGGCCTTTTCAGATTGCTGAAGACATTGGATACTGGGGAAAACCCTTCGGAGGCAAAAGCTTCAAAATAAGACCCTTTCAAAATTTGGCGAAACAGCGGTCAGCTGAATGTTCTGTATCATTACTTTTTTGTGTATAAATTTTAAACTTAAATCAGTGGATTGCTTGGTTTAATACTGTATAAATAGCATTTTATGCATAAAGCAAGGCAATAAATATTGCTTTTCTGATACTAGACTATCTTGAATTTGTTTTGATTTTTGACACTGGACACACCGTATTTTCTGTCCTTGACTATTAAGCCTAAGGAACAATAATCCTTAATGGAAGAATCTCCTAAAGTGCAAGCATTGCTTACTTCCAAGGGACTTAAATTTTACTGGAGAATTATGTGATGCCCCTGTCCAAGAAAAATAAGCTTGGAGGGGGAAGGACAGAACATGAGAATGTCCAACATGTTCAGTGAGTTGTTTCAAATCATGCTAAGCAAGCTTAGAATTGCTACTGCCAGTTGAAACTGAGGGAGTGATGTCACTCCAAATTCCATCATGCCAATTTTTTTAATAAATTCACGGTACCTGTAGAGGTTTAGATTAAAAAAAATTACATTTCTAGGGAAAATATAGATGCAACATGCTAATCACTCCTTTTAATCTTTAAAGTAATCGTGAAGGGTTACTCCATCAACAGTTCTTGTCTCAATATTCTGAGACTGACATGGCTACAACTACACTGCACGCATCCTAGAATAGATTTCAGAGTGGTAGCTGTTAGTTTGTATCAGCAAAAAAAAAAAGTACTTGTGACACCTTAGAGACTAACCAGTTTATTTGGGCATAAGCTTTCGTGGGCTAAAACCCACTTCATCAGATGCATGCAGTGGAAAATACAGCAGGAAGATATATACACAGATAATGAAAAAATGGTTGTTGCTGTACCAACTGTAATGAGACTAATCAATTAAGGTGGGCTATTATCAGCAGGAGGGAAAAAAAAACCTTTTTTAGTCATAATCAGGATGGCCCATTTCAGATAGTTGACAAGGTGTAACAGTAGGGAAAAAATTAGCATGGGGAAATAGTTTTTACTTTGTGTAGTAACCCATCCACTCCCAGTCTTTATTCAAGCCTAATTTAATGGTGTCCAGTTTGCAAATTAATTCCAATTCAGCAGTTTCTCTGAGTCTGTTTTTGAAGGTTTTTTGTTGTTGGAGAATTGTGACTTTTAGGTCTGAAATCGAGTGACCAAAGAGATTGAAGTGTTCTCTGACTGGTTTTTGAATGTTATAATTCTTGATGTCTGATTTGTGTCCATTTATTCTTTTGCGTAGAGACTGTGGTTTGGCCAATGTACATGGCAGAGGGGTGTTGCTGGAACATGATGGTAGATGTGCAGGTGAATGAGCCTCTGATAGTGTGGCTGATGTGATTAGGCCCTATGATGGTGTCCCCTGAATAGATATGTGGACACAGTTGGCAACGGGCTATGTTGCAAGGACAGGTTCCTGGGTTAGTGTTTTTGTTAGGTTGCTTGTGAGTATTTGCTTCAGGTTGGGGGGGGGGTGTCTGTAAGTGGGGACTGGCCTGTCTCCCAGGATCTGAGAGTAAGGGATTGTCCTTCAGGATAGGTTGTAAATCCTTGATGTGCTGGAGAGGTTTTAGTTGGGGGCTGAAGGTGACAGCTAGTGCCATTCTGTTACTTTCTTTGTTGGGCCTGTCGTGGAATAGATGACTTCTGGATCAGTGTTTGTTTTTTTTCCTCTTGCTAATAGCCCACCTTAATTGATTAGTCTTGTAACAGTGTGTATGGCGACACCCATTTTTTCATGTTCTCTGTATGTGTGTGTGTGTATATATATATATATATATATATATCTTCCTACTATATCTTCCATTGCATCCATCTGATGAAGCTGGTTTTAGCCCATGAAAGCTTATGCCCAAATAAATGTGTCTCTGAAGTGCCACAAGTATTCCTCATCCTAGAATAATTATTCAGGGTGACCCTTAACCTGAGATTGAGTGGCCAAGGGTTTGGTGACTGATCACTGCTAGGTACCTCTGAAGATGAATCCTGAGAAGGGAGGATATTCTGAAGGCTGAGCTGGTATTTGTGAAAGACTGTCATACCCAGGAATATGGGAGTCCAGCAAAATTTTTGACTGGCTCCCTGGGTTGTTCTGAGGGTGACTTGACTCAAATAATCCAAGGAAAGACACTGTAGTTCAGGTGTTATCCATGTATCAGCTGCTTCCCTGAAGGAGTGTGCTGTGGTGTTCAGTGCACTTGTAGCATAACTGCTGTCTGGTCCTAGGCAGATGGAGGTGCTCTTGGTACTGCAGTCTGACCTGACACACTTTGAGCCAGGACTAAGAGTTCTGGTATTGAAGCGTCTGGCAGTACCACAGACTGGTTCTGAGGAAACCCTAAAAGCCTGGTCTGAGGGAGTGTAACAATCCCTCAAGTCTGGGGGCTGTGCCTCTAACACAGCCCATCTTACTGTTGCTTTCAGCAGCCCCTCTGATAGATTCTCTTTTATGGTACTGGGGAAGGTGACTGCTTCCTGGCAACTGATCTGTCACATTGCTTAGTTCTGTGGGTAGCTGTGTCCATGTGAGGATGAGTAGAAACAAGGGATAGTGATAGAATAAATCAATATTGCTGCTGGCTTTGAGCTGATGTGCTGCAGAGTACACAGCCCTGATTATAGGCTAGTGCTGTAGGCATAAGGCTGAAACATTCCTAGCTTAAACAGGGTTGCTTAAATTGCACATGGTAGATAGTTCTCTATAGTAGCATGCCACTTCAGTAAGGGAGTGGTAGAAGCCTAATGCACAAAAACTCACCATTACACTAGAGGGACCTTCTGTGTGCACACCTTAAAGACCTGTCCATATCATAGCATGGGTAAATGCAGTATTTGAGGACCTCCCTATCTGAATTTTTAATTGTAAGGATTACAGGCATGAAAGCTTCCTCAAATTTTTAATGCATCCATCTCAAGCTGACTAGAACAATCTTGCTATACTAGGTTTCAGAGTAGCAGCTATGTTACTCCTGTTCTTTTTGCAGATACAGACTACCTGTGGCATGTTAGACTAACATTTATTAGAGCATAAGCTTTTGTAAGCTACAGCTCACTTCATCAGATGTATAGAATGGAACATATAGCAAGATTATATATACACACAAATTGGAAGTTACCATACAAATTGAGGCTAATTAGTTAAGGTGAGCTATTAGGAGAAAAAAACTTTAGTGATAATCAAGATGGTCCATTTAGACAGTTGACAAGGTGTGAGGATATTTAACTTCACAAAATAGATTCAATGTGTAATGACCCAGCCACTCCTATTACTATGCATCTGATGAAGTGAGCTGTAGCTCACAAAAGCTTATGCTCTAATAAATTTGTTAGTCTTGAGGTGCCACAAGTACTCCTGTTCTTGTTATACTAGTCCCTCCTCCCATCTAGCTTCAGAAGGATTTCATGCCCCAGAGCGGATGACTGAGAAGGAAGTGGGAGAGGCCATACAGGACTTGCACCTGGCTTGTTCTTTCGGGGGGGGGGGGGTCCTGTAACTCTCAACTAGGATCTGAGCCCAGATTTAATGATAAGACTAGTACAACACCTCTGTGTTCCTACCAAGGAGTAAAGAACAAGTTTTTCTCAGTACTGCATTCAATGTTGAAACTCTAGCATCTTTAGGAAAGAAGCTGAAGAGCCAGTTGTATGTGAAGCACATTAAAAGCTAGCTGGTATAATAAGGTTAAGAAAGCAGTCAAGTTTTTTTTAATACCATTACATTTAATAAGCCCATACAACTTACAGGATTTTAGGTTTTTTACTAATAACTTTTTAAATACACAATACATAACATTGATTTCTTTAATTCAACATTTTCTTAAATAGTTTAAAGTATACAATGAAAAAAGTTTGATGTACTGTATCCAATCAGTGCAACCAAGTTTATTAAAAAGTTAGCACTAGGCTTGCCATTATCAAAGTCAAACAGTTTGAGTAGTAGTTTACTCATTCTGGTTTTGCTCAATATCAATCAAGTTTGAACAAGTTATTTCTGTGGATTGAATGTTTTCCTAAGCGTTAGACCAAAGCAGCCCCTGTAGTTGCCAGTCAAAGGCAAAGTCCCACCAGTGGACTCAAAACTAACACATTTTCCTGTTAAGTTTTTAATGCGTTCATTAATCATATCAGATGATTCCACTTGGTGACTGAAAGAACAAGAAACCTTCAAATATTAATGGTAACTCAATGAGCAAGTTCATCTAGCAATTACTTGCAGATATAGTCTTTCACCATAAACAGCAAACTTAACTGAATTAAGTTTGACTTAGGGCTTTAAGAAAAAAACTAAAGCTCTCATGACTACTTACTGTATTTCATTAATTCAGTAGGAGTTCCACTTTCTCATCCTGTTTTTCAGACTGAAATATATTCTTTAATTAAAAATGCAGCAATACCATGTTGTAGATGGAATACAGTATAAGTGATACCTACTAAATTAGATCCCTGTCCAATTAGAGTATAGGTGGACTTAAGTTCCCTGGTAATGAATTCTCTTACACAGATACATGCAAACAATCAAAGATATCCTACTTTAAACAATCTCAGGTCAAAATTTTGCCATATGGCAAGTTATCCAAGAATAGAGTTCAGTACCCAGTTTGAATACATGAAAACATTAACTTGATGTATGTGCATCTTTTATATTTCCAGTTCTGGAATCTTCACACCATGTCACCTGTATGAGAGAAGAGAATATTAAGTAAATAGCACAAAGTCTGATTAAGAATGTAAGTTAGAACGTTATTTTGGTGCAGCATTGAAAGTTGTAGAACTGATGAAAGGGAAGAGACTGCTTGTTGTGGCTGAAGTCAGAAAATGGAAAATAGCACTTGTTCATTTAGCTGCTGGCTGCCACATTTCTCATCTATAGGGCAGCACCTGCCAAATTCCATCATACTACTAGGTTGAATCTACTAAGAGCACTGTCATTTTCTCCCAAGTTAAACTCCAGTTGCTCACTCTGTTCCCCAGGGGCAGAAGAGTTGATCTGACGCTCCCCTACTGAATAACCTCATGTCTTCCACCAAGAAGTAGTTCTGCATTAAATAGCACATGATGTTGAAAGTCACTGATGGAAGCTATACACAACCTCCCAACTCCGGTAACTTAGATTTTCTTAAATCTCCACAATGAAGTCATTGCCCTTATGATCTGCAGCACTCTTATTATTTGGAGCTTTCTGGAGCACAATTTCCCAATTTTGCCAAATGCTGTGGAGTGGTTCTAAAGTGTGACATTAGGGCACCTTTATTGTTCTTTGTAGCCTGTACCATATTTGGGATTAGGTTCCACACACTGAATATGCCAGCCTTAATTTATTGTACATCTAGTCTCAAGATTACTGGCATTGTTCATAGTAAACTTATCAAAACTCTCCTCTAAAGAAAAGAAGCCTGCTTTGGGGTTATATAACTATCCTAACCAGAGCTGGCAAAGCATCCAACTGCAGCCATAATATAAAAATCACTAACATTGCTCTCTAAACAGTCTCAACACCCCTGTAAGGCACAATTGTTCCATTTTACAGAGGGAAAAAGTGAGGCAGAAGTCCCAGTAAACTAGTGGGAGGTCAGATGAAAGAACTTTCACACCACAGCTTATGTAACTGACAATATAATAGAGGCCAAGAGGTTAGAAAGATTCAAAATGGGATTTGATATGTTATAAAAGGTGCTAGAATTATAGTAGTAAATTTAAAAAATAAAATAAAGGGCTGTGAAAGGGATATAAATCTTCATGGTTTTCAAGGTTTCACACAACCTCTAGCCATTAGTGGGTTAACAGGAAACATTCCCACGTGGCAGGTTATCCCATAACTATTGCAGGAGTTTTGGTACCCTCTCTCAAGCATCTAATATTGGCGACAAGATACCCGGATAATGGATTCATAAAATAAGGCCAGAATAGACTAGTATCATTCTAGTCTGACTTTCTGCTTCGCACAGGATAAAGAACTTCATCCAATAATTTCTGGATCAAATCCATAACTTCTAATGGAACTATAGCATACCTTTTAGACACACAACTAGTCTTGACTCCCCCATGTAGCTACTTGCAGACCATGATCAATTTATCTCAACCTTCTCATGGATAAAATATACTGAGACTAAAAAAAGCTCAATTTAAAAGGCATATTTTCCAGACCTTAGATCTTTTTATAGCTCTCTTCTGAAGGCTTTCCAATTTGTGAACATCCTTTTTGCAGTGTTGACACCAGAACGGGACACAGTATCCCAATAATTCTCACTAATGCCAGATACAGAGGCAATACCACCTCCTCACTCCTTGTTTTTCTAAAAAATAGGAATTACGTTGGAAGTTCTGTAGCCTGTGTTATACAAAAGCTCAGACTAGATAACAATGATCCATTCTGGCCTTGGAATCTATCAGTCTACTAGATATGCATCAGTTTATACGCCCAAGGATCATATTTACCCTTTTAGGTACATCACCACAGTGGGAGCTCATGTTCAGGTGACTACCTTGTTTTCCAGTCATTACTTTCAAAGATATAGTCAACTCTTTTCTGTGTAACATACATTATTTGTTCCTAGATGTATGATCTTGCACATGGTTGTATTAAAAACATTCAAATAAGCACTCTTACCATGCGATCCAGGGCCGGTTACCACTCCACCAATTTGTGTCACCTGCAAGTTTTTACCAGTAATGATTTTATATTTTCTTCCTGATCACTAAAAGATACTGAATGTCACAGGGCAATGAACAGACTCCTGTGGGATCTCATTAAAAACAGTCCCATTGGGTGACTATTCTCCATTTACATTCCCCCCCCCATTTTCAGTTAACTAATTTTTAATTCATGTAATATGAGCGGTTGAATTTGAATAGTACTTTTTAAAAAAATCAGTATGTCATACAAGACTAGGTCAAATGCCTTACAGAAGACGAAGTATATTTTATCAGTTATCTTTATCAAGCAAATCTGGAATCTTATTTAAAAAGAAGATACCAAGTTTTCTTAACAATACCTGTTTTCCATAAAAAAATATTGATTGGCATTAGTTACACTGCCTTCTTTACTGATTGTGTCCCATACCAGCATTTCCCTGATACTGTCTGGGACTGATGTCAGGCTAACCTGCCTGTAATTTCCCAGGTTCTCATTTACCTTTTTTTAAATACTGGCACAACGTTTTCTCTCTCGTCCTCTATCAGTCTGATCCAATATGGCAAGTCCTGTGTTCTGGACAGGCAAGATCTCTCAGTTATCTATCTACCTCAGTTAATTCTAATACTGTTTAGCCCATTTATGTAGAGCAGTGGTTTTCAACTTTTTTCATTTGTGGACCCTTAAAATTTCAAATGGAGGGACGGACCCCTTTGGAAATCTTAGTCTACGGACCCCAGGGTCTGCAAACCACAGATTGAAAGCCACTGATCTAGGAGGTCACTTTACATAGTAACACTAGACTGCTTATCGACTTACGACAAGGGAAATATTTCAGGAGGTTTCTGACAGTCTTTTGCTACCATTTGAAGTCCAGAGAGGGTTTCTTCCACCACCTGTGTTTCTCCACCTACCTCTAGAAAAGTGGTTACTGAGGTCAGACTAATAATTCGCTTCAGGAGACTTTGTCATTGTGCTTCCAAAGAGAGCAAACTGCTTATGGAGACACTGCAATTCGGCCTTTTATTGTCATCATTCCTCAGCAACACAGAAGTCCTTACAAAGCTTGGCATAGCAAAAGAGGAGGATCCCTTATGATTGCATCATATGATATTGTTACTGATAATCAGAATTACAATAAATCCTAAATGAGTTTATATACATTTAAGCAGCTATGAGGGACACCATAACTATTCTCACGGAAGCTGTGGATTCTCAGCACCTCTGAACAACAACAAGGTGTCAAGTTGAGCACTCAAATATTGGGTTGCACAAAATTAATGGACGTTTCTGAATTTCTGTCTGCAAGTGACTTGGCTATGGTTTCAAAAAGTCAGTGGCGGAGCTAAAAACATATGCCAGGAATCCTTGATACCACGTCTATGCTCTACAAGACAACACCTCTAAATCAGTCAAACTTAATGTTTTGAAACAGCTTGACAATGGTTGGCTGGCCCTTTAAGGGGAGTAAGGGTCATCTTATCTGTGACAGGCTCCTGTAAGAGAAGTCAACCCACACACACCAGGACATAATTAAATCTAAGGTGGCTGATTGGTAGCTAATTAGCCTGATACAGGGTTACCAGGGCTCAGCTGGGGGGTGAAAGTGTTCTAGAAACAGGAAGCTCCTGAGGAAATATGCTCCCAGGAGAGCTCACCAGATCAAGGAGTCCAGAAGGTGCTCTTCTAGGGACAAGGAACTCCCAAACAGTGGCAGAAAGCCCAGCTTGTCAGGAACTACACACTGCTCCAGAGAAGAACTGCAGTTGATATAGCTCTGCTGACCCTTGGCTCTGGGAAAGGATTCTCCTCAGATAGTGGCAAGAGGCCTGATTCCAGTGAAGAGACCTATGCTGAGAGAACCCTGCTAGTACAGGGCCCGGATGGAAGGAAGCACTGGATCCAGGTTGAAATGGATAAACTAAGACTGATCATCTCCCAGCTAAGACTCTCTGGTGACGTTTTGCTTGTATTTTCATTGGGCCTCATTGAATGTACAGATGACACATTAGGGGAAACTGAGCCAGGGAAAGTCGGGAGCACCATGCTTGGCCAGCAGAGAGTGCTACAGTGCAGGTATGCTGTGAGACAGCTTCGTAATCTTCCTCTGAAAATTTTATAAGCAAATTTGCAGATTCTTTAACTTTGCCACATTTCTCTCCAATCTTACATGCTATTCTTCAAGTGAGCAGACAATCTATTCATTCCTTTTCACTTTTTAATGGCTTATATATAAGGCCCTACTCAATTCGGGATATTGCAGAAATTGCGGATCCCACAATGCTACAGTTCCACCTAAATTTTCTCAGCTGTGCCGCTGACAGACAGCAGGGGATCCCAGCCGCCCAAGGGGTTTCTGCTGTCAGCCTTGCACATTGATTGTAATATAGTTGCAGTAAAATGTCTGGTTATCAAAAAAATGACTAGGCATAACAATTCTTGTGTTTATATTGTTTCAGCAAATTTTTTCTTAAATAGGATTTTCCAAATTACCACAATTTTAAAAAGGCCCATTATTACTTTTCTACGATTTCCTACTTCTTGTCCACCACTCAGCCGCAATTATTGGACAATCATCCCACAATTCAAGTAGGGCCTTATTCTTACATAGAAGTTGTACTACTCACCACAATGCTCCCTTCAATGTGGATTCCATGTCTTGCAGGTATCTGCATCATCATCTGGAGACTCCCAATGTGTCTGATAACTTCCTACAGGCTCCTGACTGATGAGCTGGAGTTGTGACCCTCTTGACATTTATCCACTAAGAATGTTCAACTTTGTGTTAAGGAAGAGGGAGAAGACTCAGTTGCTATATTAAAGAGTAAATTAAAAAGGCAGTCCTGGAAGTAAAGATGAGCTTGCTTTGGAGGCATACTGGTTCCTATGCATCAAAATTGTTTGGAGATGGGGATGTTAGTTATTAAATATTCCACTTCCCCATGTGCTTCTCATCAGATAGAGGCATCACAAAAGTTGCACCTGCTGGTGAAATGAGAGAACTATGCCCTGACAATTATTCCATGAAATCTAACCAGGGGGCAATCCTACTGGGCAGGGGGGAGGAGGAGGCAGATCTTAAGTTATCACTACTGAGAACATTTTGGAAAAACAAATATTTGATTATGAACTGTTCGGTAAAGTAAATGCTCATTTTTTTCCCCTCAGTTGAAAACCTTCATTTCTGGAACATTCATTCTAAAATAAAATTACTGCTCCAATTGAAGCACAATACAAATTAGAAAAGGATTGCATATTTTCATTTTCTTAAAAACATTCCAAATACACATTGTTTTAGAAACAAAGTGCACTTGAACAAATGCCTGACAAAAGACACTGCTTTAAGCAACTTTACAAAAAGTCTGAGGAATGTACCATATACATTCATTTGTAACATGACAATACTAAAAGCCTAAGAATTCAACACTATTAAAATGTATACAGTATTGTAAACATACGTCGTTCTTTACAAAACAATTTAGCATTTCCTTATACTATCTATTGTATGTAACTATCCGAACAGGATGTCAAAAAGAAGGGGTTGATATTTCATCTTTGATGTTTTGGGTTTAGTAATAAGTGCTTTTAAAAAAAACCAAAACACCCACAACTATAAGGCACAATACTGCTAATCTAGCAAAGGAAAATACTAATGACAACCCCAAAGTCATAATGGAAAATAGCCAAAAGGAATTTCCTAGTTTATGGGACAAAAGCAAAGACCCCTAGGCTTCATAAAAAGATCTTAAGGAGGGATCCCAACTTGTGTACATGGAAATGGGAACAAGAGTGTAAGAGGGAAATAAGGGAAGTCTAAAACAGAAATAAATTCCCTAGCCATAATAGCCCTTTTCTACTCTGTTTTACTGAGTTAAAGATTGAGAGGGAGGTAACTGACATGAATGCTAGATAAGTCAACACGCTCAACATGTTAAGACTGTCCAGCAAAGACACTGAAGTCAACTGTTACTGCTAGAAGTTAACAAGCTGGAAAAATTTAAGTACTCAGCTCTGAGTTGGAAAACACTAAGAACCAACAATATTAAGAAAGTTGCGATAAATTATTTTTCAACCAGTGGTGGGAGGAGTGGAAGATGCCATGTAATATCAAAGAAATTATTTGATATTTTCACAAATCTATTTTGCATGCTTCTTAAACATCCAGCTCCAGTTACAGCAAAATGTAATTTTTTTTCAAGTACGGTTTAATAAAATGTAGTGTTGTAAATGCTTTCAGCTTTATGTACATGCTAAACGTAAACACAGTGTAACCAACATTTATCCATTAAACTTTTTATATTCTGTTCTCTCATCCTAGTCTACATCTTTGTTACAGCCCTCTGGAACACACTGACATTGTAATAATTCTTGTATCAGAGGTATTGCATCTCTCATAGGATCAGACAGACTAGTTTTAAAAAATCCTCTTTATACAAAATGCTTAGTTATTAGCCCTTTTGGAATATGAACTAGAAAAGTTCTCAAGGTAAAATAAATTACATTGTTATTTTTCCCATCAACTAGGCAAAAGTTCATACTAATTAAATAAGAAGTTCGTTAAGCAGTCTAATCAGAGAGTCTTCCATGAAGTTTTCAGTGGGAATTTCCATTAGACAGATGTTCTCCATGCCGACTATCACTGCCATCCAGGTCTAAAAATTGGGAGTTATAAAATGTAAATCATAATTTGTTAAAACTGGTTATTTAAATATTAACGTGGTAAGCTATTATATTTACTGACGCTATCCCATAAAGAAACAATTTGGGGACAAGTTCTACAGTCAGTCATGCAAAATTCCCTTTGATTTCAATGGCAAAGCAAAATAGTGCACAGGAAATGAAGGTTACTTATAACCAGAATTCTTGGAGATGACTGCATAGTCGCACTTACGGATGTTGTGCCACCTGGTGGCACCTAATGGTAGAACCTTCAAGCAGTGCCAATTCAGAGTGCACATGCACCCCTCCTCTCACCTCTCCTTCGAGTTTCTGAACATTCTGATTGTGTGGCAAAATATGGGGGGAGGGGGGCACTGCACCTTCTACCACCTCAGTTCCTTCCACCAGTAACTCAGAGAGACCATAACAGGACTGAGATGGGGGAAGTGTGCAGGGGGAAAAACAAAACAAAAACACAGTTACTAACCTTATGCCCAAATAAATGTTAGTGTCTATGGTGCCACAAGTACTCCTTGTGGTCCCCCCCCCCCCCCCTTCTGTAACTGTTATTCTTTTAGATGTGTTGCACATGTCCATTCCACTCTAGGGTGCGCGTGCCCCAAGCACAGTTGCTGGAAATTTTCCCCTCAATGGTGCCCGTCGGGCAGTGTGCCTGCAGCACCAGTAGAGAGTGCCCAGCCCCTTCGGTTCCTTGTTTCCAAAGAACTCCGATGTAGAAGGGCAGGTTATGGAATGGACATGTGTGACATCTCGAAGAATACTTATGGAAGGCCACCCTGGGACCGCTGCTGGGAACAGTCAACCTGTGGCTGCTCAGGTGGTCCCCGGGCTAGCTGCATTGGCCACTGCTTAGGCAGTCCCTGGGGCCAGCTGCAGCAGCGCCTGGTGTGGCTGGCTGTGGGCACGCCAGAGTGGCTGGCCGCAGAGCCGTTCCAGCGGCAGCTGCTATGGCTGTCCCCAGGGCCAGCTGCTTGGGCAGCCCTGGGATCAGCTACACTGCAGAAGTCAACCGAGGTTGAAGGAAGTCACGGAAGCACAGAGCCCTAATGATTGTAAACTGCTCTGCCAAATATAGCATCCACTCTAGAAGCTAGATCTAGAGCACAATGTTTAGTGAGTGTGCGCACTTACTTTTAGGTTAGCAGCCTTGCAAATTTCCCTAATAGGAACCTGCTGAAGACAAGCCAAAGATGCTGCTACAGCTCTAGACAAATAAGAGCATACCACACAAGGCACAGGAACTTCTGCTGGTCTCTAACACTGAAGGATGTACTGTATAACCCAGCTGGAAATAGTCTGAGCAGATGTACTATGACAATGTTGATGTACTGAGCAGATGTACTATGACTATGTATTATTAAACAAACCAAACTTCCTAAAACTCTTCATTCTATCCAAATAATATGCAAGACCTCTTCTGGCATTTAAAATATATAATGGAGATTCCCCCTTTATTAGCATAAGCTGGAGAAGGGAAGACAAAAGTAAATCAATTGTCTGACACATGAAACTCGGACACTATTTTTGGTAAAAACCTGGGGATCAGATCCAAGAACCACCTTCTCTAAAAAATCTTAAGTGGCAGGGCAGCCAGCAGGGCACTTAATGCACTGACCCTTCCGGCTGTTACAGTAGTAATGAAGACCACTTTGATAAATAAAAACACTCCCTCAAGAAGTTCAAGGGTGATCTCATAAGCATAGATAAAGCCAGATTAAGATCTCAAGATGGAATGACACATTAGGTAACCCCTTCTTGAATCTTTTAGCAGAATTATGTACAATTGGTGATCTACTACTGACCAGAACGTAAGCTGAAATAGCCGTCAGGTGAACTTTTAAAGAATTAGACAACTACTCAGATTTAAGTTCAGTACATATTCCAGAATATAGGGTATGGAAGTTGCCTCTGGAGAATCAGATTTTCCTCATATCCAAGCAAGAAATCTAGCCCATTTTCAGTAACACTTTCTAATACACAGTTTTCTAAAATTAAGCAGTATGCTCTGCATCAATGAGGAATGAAACTGCTCAAGATTAGTCAAAGTCTGATAGCCCAGGCTGTCAAATGAAGAAACTGAAGACCTGGATGAAGGATACTGCCTTGTTGCTGTGACAAGAGATCTGAAGACACAGGAAGACATGTACAATCTGATAGCCGAAGCAGGTCTATGTTCCCTTGCTGTCTCAGCTGAGCTAGGGCAATCAATCAATACCATTTTAGCCCTGTCCTGACAAACCTTTTTCCACCATTTCTGGATGTGTAGACCTGAGACTTCCAATGTTGCATCAGTCTCATTCTGAGAGAATCAAAGAGAGTTACATAAGTGGTAGTCTGCCCATGAGACTCGGGATGACAATCACCTTCCGGGATTGGCAAATTCAAATTTGCAAAGCCACTTGCACTATTTTTAGAAACCTGTTCTTTGGATGAAAAGCCTTCCCTTCTATTGAGTCTGGTATGGAACCTATTAAAGGAGTTTGAGTTGGACAGAGATTCCATTTAATGCTTCGCTGGAGAACACTGGACTTCTAAGTAAAATCTGGAACCAATTTGTGTTTCAAAGTCAGATTCGAAGAAACTGTCAGAATCTGATGGATTAGCTAAGTCTAATGCATAGGATCTGGCACTGCCAACAGTGGCTGTCTTCAGACCTGACACAACAAAACAAAAACAACTTTCAGAGTAACAGCCGTGTTAGTCTGTATTCGCAAAAAGAAAAGGAGTACTTGTGGCACCTTAGAGACTAACCAATTTATTTGAGCATAAGCTTTCGTGAGCTACAGCTCACTTCATCGGATGCATACTGTGGAAACTGCAGAAGACATATACACAGAGACCATGAAACAATACCTCCTCCCACCCCACTCTCCTGCTGGTAATAGCTTATTTAAAGTGACCACTCTCCTTACAATGTGTATGATAATCAAGTTGGGCCATTTCCAGCACAAATCCAGGTTCTCTCACACACCCCCCCCCAAACACACACACACACAGACACACACACAAACTCACTCTCCTGCTGGTAATAGTTCATCCAAAGTGACCACTCTCCCTACAATGTGCATGATAATCAAGGTGGGCCATTTGAACCAGAACGTCGGAGGGGGGGGGGAGGTGCCACAAGTACTCCTTTTCTTTTTGCGAATACAGACTAACACGGCTGTTACTCTGAAACCTGTCATTATGCAAGGCACTGCATTTAGCCGTATGGAGTGGAAATCTATCAACTGCATGAAAAAACTTGTACGGATACAGACAGACATCTTCCTTTCCAAATGCAAACAGATGGACATCGTACCAAAAGGACTGAAGGTAAAAAATCCATTACAATCTACATACCACACAGACTATGCTGACAGGAGAGCTGGCTGTATTTCAAGGAATCCCTGTTGAGGTTACAGGGACAAACCATCCCAATGAGTCGAAAGAATAGTAAATATGGCAGGCGACCAGCTTGGCTTAATGGTGAAATCCTAGCGGATCTTAAACATAAAAAAGAAGCTTACAAGAAGTGGAAGGTTGGACATATGACCAGGAAAGAGTATAAAAATATTGCTCGGGCATGTAGGAAAGATATCAGGAGGGCCAAATCGCACCTGGAGCTGCAGCTAGCCAGAGATGTCAAGAGTAACAAGAAGGGTTTCTTCAGGTATGTTGGCAACAAGAAGAAAGCCAAGGAATGTGTGGGCCCCTTACTGAATGAGGGAGGCAACCTAGTGACAGAGGATGTGGAAAAAGCTAATGTACTCAATGCTTTTTTGCCTCTGTTTTCACTAACAAGGTCAGCTCCCAGACTGCTGCGCTGGGCATCACAAAATGGGGAAGAGATGGCCAGACCTCTGTGGAGATAGAGGTGGTTAGGGACTATTTAGAAAAGCTGGACACGCACAAGTCCATGGGGCCGGACGAGTTGCATCCGAGAGTGCTGAAGGAATTGGCGGCTGTGATTGCAGAGCCATTGGCCATTATCTTTGAAAACTCGTGGCGAACCGGGGAAGTCCCGGATGACTGGAAAAAGGCTAATGTAGTGCCAATCTTTAAAAAAGGGAAGAAGGAGGATCCTGGGAACTACAGGCCAGTCAGCCTCACCTCAGTCCCTGGAAAAATCATGGAGCAGGTCCTCAAAGAATCAATCCTGAAGCACTTGCATGAGAGGAAAGTGATCAGGAACAGCCAGCATGGATTCACCAAGGGAAGGTCATGCCTGACTAATCTAATCGCCTTTTATGATGAGATTACTGGTTCTGTGGATGAAGGGAAAGCAGTGGATGTATTGTTTCTTGACTTTAGCAAAGCTTTTGACACGGTCTCCCACAGTATTCTTGTCAGCAAGTTAAGGAAGTATGGGCTGGATGAATGCACTATAAGGTGGGTAGAAAGCTGGCTAGATTGTCGGGCTCAACGGGTAGTGATCAATGGCTCCATGTCTAGTTGGCAGCCGGTATCAAGTGGAGTGCCCCAAGGGTCGGTCCTGGGGCCGGTTTTGTTCAATATCTTCATAAATGATCTGGAGGATGGTGTGGATTGCACTCTCAGCAAATTTGCGGATGATACTAAACTGGGAGGAGTGGTAGATACGCTGGAGGGGAGGGATAGGATACAGAAGGACCTAGACAAATTGGAGGATTGGGCCAAAAGAAATCTGATGAGGTTCAATAAGGATAAGTGCAGGGTCCTGCACTTAGGACGGAAGAACCCAATGCACAGCTACAGACTAGGGACCGAATGGTTAGGCAGCAGTTCTGTGGAAAAGGACCTAGGGGTGACAGTGGACGAGAAGCTGGATACGAGTCAGCAGTGTGCCCTTGTTGCCAAGAAGGCCAATGGCATTTTGGGATGTATAAGTAGGGGCACAGCGAGCAGATCGAGGGACGTGATCGTTCCCCTCTATTCGACATTGGTGAGGCCTCATCTGGAGTACTGTGTCCAGTTTTGGGCCCCACACTTCAAGAAGGATGTGGATAAATTGGAGAGAGTCCAGCGAAGGGCAACAAAAATGATTAGGGGTCTGGAACACACGAGTTATGAGGAGAGGCTGAGGGAGCTGGGATTGTTTAGCCTGCAGAAGAGAAGAATGAGGGGGGATTTGATAGCTGCTTTCAACTACCTGAAAGGGGGTTCCAAAGAGGATGGCTCTAGACTGTTCTCAATGGTAGCAGATGACAGAACGAGGAGTAATGGTCTCAAGTTGCAGTGGGGGAGGTTTAGATTGGATATTAGGAAAAACTTTTTCACTAAGAGGGTGGTGAAACACTGGAATGCGTTACCTAGGGAGGTGGTAGAATCTCCGTCCTTAGAGGTTTTTAAGGTCAGGCTTGACAAAGCCCTGGCTGGGATGATTTAACTGGGAATTGGTCCTGCTTCGAGCAGGGGGTTGGACTAGATGACCTTCTGGGGTCCCTTCCAACCCTGATATTCTATTCTATGATTCTATGACAGCTTGTGCCACATGCTCTCAAAGAAACTGTGGAATCACCTGATCAACATCCTCTACAACAAACAGGGAAAGATTAAGAATGAGCTCTCAGAACTGGATACTCAAAAAACCAACCTTCCACACAAACTTCCTCATGGCTGGAATTTACTAAAATTAGACAAGCCATTTACAATGCACACTTTGCTTCTCTACAAAAGAAAAAGGACACTAAACTTTCTAAACTACTACATGCTACAAGGGGCCACAGCAATGGTTCCCTCAACCCACCCAGCAATATTGTTAACCTATCCAACTATACTCTCAGCCCAGCAGAAGAAGCTGTCCTATATCGGGGCCTCTCCTTCTGCCCCTCCACCTCCACGAGCATGATACAGTTCTGTGGTGACCTAGAATCCTATTTTCGACGTCTCTGACTCAAGGAATATTTCCAAAATACCGCTGAACAACATACTAATCCACAGAGGCCTCCCTACCAACATTACAAAAAGGATTCTAGGTGGACTCCTCCTGAAGGTCGAAACAGCAGACTGGACTTCTACATAGAATGCTTCCGCCAACGTGCACGGGCTGAAATTGTGGAAAAGCAGCATCACTTGCCCCATAACCTCAGCCGTGCAGAACACAATGCCATCCACAGCCTCAGAAACAACTCTGACATCATAAGCAAAAAGGCTGACAAAGGAGGTGCTGTTGTCATCATGAATAGGTCGGAATATGAACAAGAGGCTCCTCAGCAGCTCTCCGACACCACTTTCTACAAGCCATTACCGTATGATCCCACTGAGAGTTACCAAAAGCAACTACAGCATTTGCTCAAGAAACTTCCTGAAAAAGCAAAAGATCAAATCCGCACAGACACACCCCTGGAACCCCAACCTGGGATATTCTACCTACTACCTAAGATCCATAAATGTGGAAATCCTGGGCACCCCATCATCTCAGGCATTGGCACCCTGACAGCAGGATTGTCTGGCTATGTAGACTCCCTCCTCAGGCCCTACGCTACCAGCACTCCCAGCTACCTTTGAGACACCACTGACTTCCTGAGGAAACTACAATCCATCGGTGATCTTCCTGATAACACCATCCTGGCCACTATGGATGTAGAAGCACTCTACACCAACATTCCTCACAAAGATGGACTACAAGCCGTCAAGAACACAATCCCCGATAATGTCACGGCTAACCTGGTGGCTGAACTTTGTGACTTTGTCCTTACCCATAACTATTTTACATTTGGGGACAATGTATACCTTCAGATCAGCGGCACTGCTATGGGTACCCGCATGGCCCCACAGTATGCCAACATTTTTATGGCCGATTTAGAACGCTTCCTCAGCTCTCGTCCCCTAATGCCCCTACTCTACTTGCGCTATATTGATGACATCATCATCTGGACCCATGGAAAAGAAGCCCTTGAGGAATTCCACCATGATTTCAACAATTTCCATCCCACCATCAACCTCAGCCTGGTCCAGTCCACACAAGAGATCCACTTCCTGGACACTACAGTGCTAATAAACAATGGGCACATGACCACCACCCTATACCGGAAACCTACTGACCGCTATTCCTACCTACATGCCTCCAGCTTTCACCCTGACCACACCACACGATCCATCGTCTACAGCCAAGCTCTGCGATACAACCGCATTTGCTCCAACCCCTCAGACAGAGACACACACCTACAAGATCTCTATCAAGCATTCTTACAACTACAATACTCACCTGTGGAAGTGAAGAAACAGATTGATAGAGCCAGAAGAGTTCCCAGAAGTCACCTACTACAGGACAGGCCTAACAAAGAAAATAACACAACGCCACTAGCCGTCACCTTCAGCCCCCAACTAAAATCCCTCAAACGCATTATTAAGGATCTACAACCTATCCTGAAGGATGACCCAACACTCACAAATCTTGGGAGACAGGCCAGTCCTTGCCTACAGACAGCCCCCCAACCGAAGCAAATACTCACCAACAACCACATACCACACAACAGAACCACTAACCCAGGAACCTATCCTTGCAACAAAGCCCGTTGCCAACTGTGCCCACATATCTGTTCAGGGGACACCATCACAGGGCCTAATATCAGCCACACTATCAGAGGCTCGTTCACCTGCACATCCACCAATGTGATATCCACCAATGTGACATCATGTGCCAGCAATGCCCCTCTGCCATGTACATTGGTCAAACTGGACAGTCTCTACATAAAAGAATAAATGGATGCAAATCAGATGTCAAGAATTATAACATTCATAAACCATTCGGAGACCACTTAAATCTCTCTGGTCATGCAATTACAGACATAAAGGTCGCTATCTTAAAACAAAAAAAACTTCAAATCCAGACTCCAGTGAGAAACTGCTGAATTGGAATTCATTTGCAAATTGGATACTATTAATTTAGGCTTAAATAGAGACTGGGAGTGGCTAAGTCATTATGTAAGGTAGCTTATTTCCCCTTGTTTTTTCCTCCCCCCCCCGCCCCCCCAGACATTCTAGTTAAACTTGGATTTGTGCTGGAAATGGCCCACCTTGATTATCATACACATTGTAAGGAGAGTGATCACTTTAGATAAGCTATTACCAGCAGGAGAGTGGAGTGGGAGGAGGTATTGTTTCATGGTCTCTGTGTATATAATGTCTTCTGCAGTTTCCACAATATGCATCCGATGAAGTGAGCTGTAGCTCACGAAAGCTTATGCCCAAATAAATTGGTTAGTCTCTAAGGTGCCACAAGTACTCCTTTTCTAAAAACAACTTTGTTTCCTAGCAGGCAGTCAGCCCTCTTCTATCAACAGTGCAGGGGGGAGGGGGGGAGGAGAGAAGGGAAGGGGCATGTGGGCAGCCCGGAACCACCAATGGTGCTGTGGGAGTGGCCCGGCGGGGCGAGGTGGGGGGGGGGGTTGGGTTTGGTGCCATCAGCAGGCTCCCTACCTGGCTCCACACCACCTTCCCCAAGGAGCAGCAGAGTTTGGGTGTGGGAGTGAGCAGAATGGGGTGAGGCGGGCTCTGGATGGCACTTACATGTGGGGGCTCCCCGGAAGTGGCGACATCCCCCCCTCACCCAACCGCTAGGAAGAGGCAGGGTCAGGCAGTGCTGTGTGCTGCCTGCCCAGCTCCTGGCCAATGGGAGCTGCGAAGCCAGCGCTCTGGGGGGAGGCAGCACACAGAGCTGCCTGGCCATGTCTCCGCCTGGCAGCTGAGCAAGGGGGAGGTCGATCATTCTTTAAATTCAATTTTCCAAGTCTGGCATGATTTCAGCCTGAAGTAATTTGATTCCCAATCTTCCACGTGGCAGAAAATGGTACTACTCACTAAAGCCATCACCTCAACACCACAGTATTGCGAGTTCTGAAGTAAACTCAAGAACGAAGAGTTTTCATTCTAAAGTTCCAATTAATAAAATTAAAGGATTATCCAAATGATTAGTGAAGACCTGGTTTTATGGGAAGTATGAGTGAAGGTGGATGAATAAGGGTGTTATGCTGGGAAAGTTGTTTTGATCTGTGTATGGGTTAAACTTGAACCATGGGGCCACGTAATCCCCTATCTATGCAGCCTCCCTCATACAACCAATAAATTGTTGCGTACAGATTAGCTTTAGAGAAAGAGTGGTGATTGGTTGAGGGATAATGATATCACAATGGTCTAGGACTCTTGGAATGGCAGATACATCTTTGACTAACTGAAAGCCCATGCTGTCACATGGGTGTAATCTGTAAAGGAAAAATGGCTCAGAACTTAAATATTGGATGTTAAACTGCAAAATCCATTGATACTGAATCTGGTGATATTCTAAACAAAAAGAGCTTCAGCCATGCTTGTAATTGTTTCCATAGTTTCACACTCATTCAGACAATCTAGGTTTTAGAGTGACAATCCTGAATTTTATTATATAGATTACACATTGATTTTAAACATATTACATTGTACTTACCAAGCAATGCTGTGGTTTCACCTGCATCCTCTTTTAAACTGTTACACTGTAGCACAGATTCATTAGTTGAGGAGGCTGACAAATCGCTTACTTCGTTTCTATCATCTTCTTGTAAAGCAATACTCAAACTTCCTACTGATACACTGCCACTTATTGATTCAGGTATTGGAACTTCAAGTGCCTCTTCAGGGTCACCCTTCAGAAGTAGACAAAATATTCAGTAAACAATTATTTAGACATCAGAAAAACAAGTTTGTAAGGACTCTACAAAAGCAAAAAAAACCCTCTTTGATTAACCTTTACATATTGAATTCATTGAAGGAAAGCTATTTGCCCTTCCTAATACAGTAACTCCTCACTTAAAGTTGTCCCGGTTAACGTTGTTTTGTTGCTGATCTATTAGAGAACATGCTCCTTTAAAGTTACACAGTGCTCAGGGTATCCCCCTCCCTCGGCCCCCCACTTACCCCATCTCCATAGAGCAAGGGGGACACAAAACAGGCCTCAGGACGGAGGGAGCTTGCTGGTAGCAGCTGCTGTCTCAACTTGCTGATCTACTTAAAAAGGCAATGTACTTAGAGTGGAGTCAGCATACTTAAAGGGGCAATGATCATCTCTCTCTGTACCACTCCTCTAGAGATCTCAATATATAGGGGCACTTAACTCAGAATAAGGTGGTGTGTTTAGAATTGTGTTTGGGATCTTTCCACCCTCTGACTTCACCACCTCAACCAAGCTTCACAATCATCACTGCTGTGTACAGTATTAAATTGTTTGTTAAAAAATTATACTGTGTGTATGTATACACACAAATATAGTCTTGCCTGGTAAAAAAATTTCCCTGGAACCTACCCCCCCCCCCCGTTTACATTAATTCTTATGGGGAAATTGGATTCGTTTACCACTGCTTTGCTTAAAGTCACATTTTTCAGGAACATAATACACACACAAGGGGGAGGTGAAATAAGGTTGCACGAGTCCCCTTAATTCTGGTATTTCCTAACTTTCCAAGTATCAAATTAAAAATTAAAGCTACATTTTTCAATGTAAGTGAACAAAACACATTGAGAGTTGTTTGGGCCCCCCCAATATTTGTGTACTGCTAGTTTCCAAAATCAGTAATTCATAATGGGTGACTCAGTCTAATAGTGTAAGTTAGCAAGACTCTACTACATCAGAAAGGTTTTTAACTTGTCAATTGGGGTTCCTTTTTATCAAGTGAATTTAGGGCTGGAACAACCACTTTGGGGACCAAAGTCCTTCATTTACAAAACAGGCACACAACAACAGGCAAAGGAAGTTAAAGTTCCTCCAAGCTATTCTAGAAGTATCAAGTTTTTAGATTTATGAGAAGTTCAGTTCTCTCTAGTTAATTCAAACTCTGCAGAAGATAAAACACATTGAAATGGTGATTTCTGTAATGAGAATGCTCATCTACTTAAAATGGACTGATCACCACATAGGCAACCATTTAGAGTCAGATTGTAACTTTCCATATTATCAACTTGAGTGGTGTTTGAACTTGTGATGTGTAACTAGCTATCCATTATGAATACCTTAATGAACTGGGGTTTGCAACTGACGCGTTTCCTACATTCACCTTTGTCAAGCAAAGAAGAGACATGTCTGATCAATAGGAGAGAAATTATATGTTGGGCTGATCATGGGTAGAGTATCAATGTCCATCCCAAAAATCTGAACTCAGGTACGCTAATAATCACAAAAACCCATTTTTTTGCTAATTTCTGTCATTAAGTAGAATTATGGGCTTCAACTATATGGATGATATAAAAACAAGACTCTAATAACCTAATGTAGCTTCCAGACCAGTCTCCGCAACAATGGAATCTTCAGGCCATATGGTACAACCATTGCCTCATTTTGCATAATGAAATCATGTAGACAAGCAGATCTAGGGTTCTACTGCTTTTCTTAGAACTCTGACAAGACATAAGTAGTGCATCAGATGAAGTCACAGGCCTTATATAAGTATATTGTAAAGTCTCCAACCATTCCAAACAGTATTCTTTTGTTTATAAGAAAAGCTAGTCAGAAAAATGCAGGCCTTTTATGAAAAGAAGATCCCAGACACCATTCTAAAACACACCACTTTATTCTGATGGTAAGTGCCCCTATGTACTGAGATCTCTAGAGGATACCACATGTATCTTCATCTCTTTGCTGGCCCTGTCAGAAAGAAATGAAAGCACATCATTTCTACTAGTTAAGCCAACTACTGCTAAAGTTTTTCAGGAAGGTTTTAGTGAACACTTATTCAGTTATAGAGACCAAATGCTTACTCAGCCTATCTGGGAGCATACAGACACAGTTAACTAATTTGTCCGGCTACTTGAAAAGTTTCAAGGACTCAAAAAGCAAAAGGGCCCTTGAGGTCCCTGTAAGCTGAAGCATGAAACTGGTTTCTACAACTGTGCAGCTGTAGGCAAGTCACTTCACTTCTCTTCCTCAGTTTCCTCCCCCCTCTGTAAAATGGGGATAAAAGCAGTTACTTACCTTTCGGTAACTGTTGTTCAAGATGTGTTGCATATGTCTGTTACACTGCTGGTGTCTGGCATCCCATGCACCCAGATCTGAGTTTTCCCTAGAAGTACCTATGGGGTGACACTGCCCACATCAAAACTCTTTATGATCTGAAGTGAGGCTACAAGAGTGAAGCCACCCTGTCACCTTCAATTCCTTCACAATGGAAGCTGATGGCAGACTCCGATGTACTGGGGAAGGAGGTGGTGGGCCGTGTAATGGACAAATGCAACATCTCAAAATGAAGAAAAAATAATTACTTTTTTTGAACTGTAAGTGCTTGGATATGTCCATTACACTGTAGGTAATTCCGAACCTGTTATCCCAGGCAGTGGGGCTCAGTCTCATCAGAAGGGAGAACTATATGACCACTTTTCCCACATTTGCATCCTCCCTTGAAGCAGCTGATTGTGCACAATGCTTGGGGAACGTATGAAGCGAAGGCCATGTTGCCACCCTATAAATGTTAGTAATCGGCATGTGCTACAAAGGCTGTGGAGATCAAATGTGCTCTGGTCATGTGTCCTGTCAACTTTTCAGGAGGCATTACCGCTTTGACAGCATAACACTGCAATGCAACTAAGAACTAAATTTGAAATAAAATAAAAGAAATAAAATGGAAAATTAAACATCATGGGATAAAAAAAGAAAAAGTACCATTAGATCAAAACAAAGCACTGAAGATTTTTTGTTCACAGGGCACACAAAACACTGACAGTAAGAAGGAACCGAAGGGTAGGGGTGGCTCCACCCTTTATACCCTCACAGCGCTCAGATGTAGACAGGGCTATCCTTGCGGGTACCTCCAGGGAAAACTCTCCGGCACTGGTGCATCCCGCCCCCCAGCGTAAAGGACATATACAAACACTCAAAGAATGAAACTTTTCCTACCTCAGAAAAGTATTACAAGATAGTTAATTAGCACTTTGTCAAGTGTAATATTAAGGATGAGTATTATAAATCATTACAGATTACTCTTCTTTGGGTTCTTGTACCACAGCCATCACTGTGGTATCTATATATACACACATAGAGGAGATAATCTGGAGAAACAACTGCTCTGAATTTTTAAACAGGTTGATGTGCAGTCTTGCTTCCTGTTTTGAATGTCTGCAGTGCAGTTTTAACTCAATAAATATGTAACTCACCCAGTATCCCAGAGCTTTGATGACATCTAGTTTGCACATTGGACAAGTTCTGTGGTCCAACAGCCAGGGGTCAATGCAGGTCCTATGAAAGATATGCCTGACAAAAAACAAAGTACACTTGGTTTTAATTTTTTTAAAACTATGATTTATTCTTTCAGAAAGCCTATTAATTTTCTAGTATATCCATCTTGAGGTTATTAGATACATTCATGGGTGAACCTTTTTAATCTTAGTAGTCATTCAATATATTAACCTGTCAAAGTTGGAAGGCAATGGACAAGTATACTGACAGAATACATTGATAGTGCTTTTCTTTAATCACTTAGGAGTCTGGACTGATTCTTTAAAAAGGAGAAAGTCAGATTTAAAGGTTACTATATATAAAAAACAGTACTAGCCAGACAATACAGAAAAATTGAGAAGGAGACCTAGTTCAATGAAGGTCCTTCTTATGAAGCTGACCTGCTCCTCCACTTGAGATCTGGAGTGGCCCCTGATGAGCCGGTTGTCAAGGTATGGGAAAACCTGCATCTGCTGCTTGCGTAGGAATGCTGTGATGACTGCCATGCACTTGGTGAAAACTCGAGGTGCTGCTGACAGGCCAAAAGGAAGTAAACGGATAGTGGCTGTTGTTCACCACAAACCAGAGGTATTGTCTGTGAGGTGGAATTACTGCTATGTGAAAATATGCATCCTTCAAGTCAAGGGCAGCGTACCAGTCTCCTGGAGCCAATGAGGGGATAATGGAAGTCAAGGAGACCATGCGGAACCTGAGTTTCTTGACAAACTTGTTGTGCTCCCGCAGGTCCAGGATGGGTCTGTGGCCACCCTTGGCTTTCAGTATTAGGAAATACTGGGAGTAGAAGCCCTTGCCCCTTTGTTCCTGAGGAACCTCTTCCACTGTCCCTACTGAGAGGAGGGAGTGCACGTCCTGTATTAGAAGTTGCTCGTGAGAGGGGTCCCTGAAGAGGGACGGGGACAGGGGGTGGAAGGGCAGAAGGGCACAGAATTGGATGGAATATCCCCTCTCTATCGTGAGGTGCACACAGTGGTCTGAGGCGATACTGGACCAAGCACAGTAGAAAGGGGATAGACAGGATGAAAAGGTAAGAGGGGATGGATCCAGTTGTGGTACTGGTGTGCCATCCTTAACTGCACCTTCAAAAGGGGGGGTCTGGGGCCAGGAGGAGGCTTGGGCTGGCCTGAGCTCTGCCCCAAGAAGGGGTGCTGCCTCCTCCTACCACTCCTATTCCTCCTACGAGGAGCATCCTGGCGGTTGTGGGGTTGGTAGAACCTGGAAGGAGGCTGTGGCTGGAAATGCCTATGCTGGGTAAAGGAGCCCCAAAGATCTTAGTGTGGCCCTTCAGACTATGGAGTCTTATCCATTTTGTTGAAAAAGAGGGCTGAACCCTCAAAGGGGTGGTTCTGGATTGTTTGCTGGACTTCATGAGGCAGACCAAAGACCTGCAACCAGGAGCCCCTTCTCATTACAACCCCCATAGCCACTGGATGCAGCAGATGCAGCCTCACGTACAATGCCACTTGTAGGGACGCTCCGGAGACCAGCCTTCCCCCCTCCACTAATGCATAGAACTCAGCGCGAGAGTCCTGCGGCAAGAGCTCCACTAACTTGGCCATCACAGCGCAGGTTTGTGTGTATCCACTCACGATGGCCTGTTGGTTTGTGATGCGGAACTGTAGTCCCCCTGTAGAATAGACCTTCCTGCCGAAAAGGTTGAGTCTTTTTGCCTCCCTGTTTTTAGGGGAGGGGCCCTGGAAGCTCTGGCGCTCCTGCTGATTGGCCGCATGAACCACCAGTGAGTTGGGGGGGTGGGTAGGTATATAAATGTTCATATCCCTTAGAAGGGACGAAGTACCGCCTTTCATTTCTCTTGGCCGTAGGGGCCAGAAAAGCAGAGGTCTGTCATGGCATTTTGGTAGTCTCAACTATCGTCTTAATAAAGGTAAGGCGATCTGTGAGGGACCAGAGGGTGCAAGGATGTCAACAACTGGGTCCAATTCCTTCACCACCTCCTCTGCCTGTATGCCCAGGTGCTGGGCAGCACAGCGTAAGAACTGCTGGAGTGCTCTGTTATCCTCCAGAGCTGGGGCCGTCAACATCCCCGCAACCGCTTCATCTGGTGAGGATGAGGAGAGACCTGGCAGTGGACCTTGCTCACTGCCTTCGGTGCCCCATGGGTCTTGCGGCATGCGGTATTCAAGTCTGCGGTGCCCGGCCCGCCAGAGACGGAAATATTGGTGCCAAGGTAGCTGCTGAAGCTACTGGTTCCAGCGGTGAGGATCTCGTCAATGCCGATGGAGTCAAAGTCGAAGCTGTCGGTGGTGCCGCTGATGGGAGGGTTGGTGCCAGAGCTGTAGCAGTGCTGGCGCTTCTGTCGGCGGTGGGATGGGGTGGAGGAGGGCGCGAAGGACACTGAGGATACCAACGCCGACCTGGACCATGCACCTGGTGATATGCCCAGGGTGTCCAAAAGGGCCACTGTGACTAAGGCTGCCCCTACGGAGGCCACGGTGCTGGGTAGGGCTGGTGGTCGCAGCAGGATCTGGACCTCCTGGTCCTCTCGGAGCAATAGGAGTCCACCTCTGACTCCGAGGTCTCTGAGTAGGATGACCAAGGAAGTGTGGTGCCCTGGGCTGCCGGAGAGCGGTGCCGAGAGGCCGAGGATCAGTGCGGCTCCCCTGCATGTGCGGGCTGTGCCTGGGAGAGGTGCGCCATAGATGGGGATTGACACGCCATCAGCGCTGGTTTGCCCCTCGACTGAAAGTGGGAACATGCAGTCACCGGCAACTTGTCTCTCCTCTGCGGGGGGGGACAGCACCGTGAGGCGCATAAGGTCCTGAGCCGCCTCAAATGCTTCTGGCATAGAGGGAAGCTGGAGGTGGTCACCTTGAAGGTCCGGGAACCGTGGGGGGTTTGGACTCAAGTAAACCCCAGCTGCGGTAGGAGTCAGTGAAACCTTAAAGGGTTGGAGGGACAAGGTAGCCTGGCTCAAAGTGCTCGTCGATGCCACAGGTCCCTTGGACTTTACAGGGGGAGACCAACCCCTCTCTGGCCTTCTCTTCTTTTGTGGCACCGGAGACAGAGCAGTGCTGCACCAAAGATGGCTGTTTATGGGCGGAGTCATGGCCATGCTGTGAGGCTTTAGGGTCATTGTTTGGCACTGGCTCACACACCGTTGGTGCCAGAGCACTGCGGACCGACAAAGTACTTGGCACGGGTTCTGCAGACCCGGGGTTGGAATGTGGCCAGAGTGCTGCTTCCATCAGCAGGATCTTAAGTCTCTGCTCCTGGTCTTTAAGGGTCCTAGGTCCCCTTAGGTCCCCAGATCCTGCACTTGTCCTTTTGGTGGCTCTCCCCGAGGCACCGTAGACAAGAAGAGTGTGGGTCACTCTTGGGCATAAACTTGCCACAGTCCTCACAAAGTTTGAACCCTGGGGACCTGGGTATACCCCCAGAGTTGGGGAAGACTTCGTTGGGGGGAAACCCCCCCCCAAAAGTCTACTACTACTACTACAAGAAATAACTATTTCTAACTCCCATTTACACTATTGTACAACTAACTAAAGAGGACACTGCCAAAGCGCTTGCAAGCAAGAGCAAGAAATATTCCAGCTAGCGGTCACTGCCAGTAAGAAGGAACAGAAGGGGTGGGAGGTTAGCAGGGCGCTCTACGGGGAACCATGAAGGCGTAACTCCAAGGGACGCCCAGGCCAACTCTATGGACACTGCTATGGAAAAAATCTTCTGGCTAGAGCGCATGCACACACCTGATTGGAATGGACATGAACAAGCACTCGAATAATAATATAACTACTCAAATATTTGGTAATACATAGCAACAACTACGCACAAAGCTTAATAAGAACAGTTAAAGATGAGATCTAAAGTACAATACTTGACCATGAAGAGCAAGTAGCCCTTGATTGGTAAAATAACCAAGACATCTGATTACATACATTTTTAGAGAAATGGCCATTTCAGGACTGATCAAAACATTAATACAAATAAGGAATCAATATTTTTATATTTCAAACACACTAAAACCCAAAAAGTGGAAACAGTTTACAAATTCTCTTTTACTGAGAATTTTTCAAGATCATGTCTCATATTTCTAATTATACATCTAATTTTCTTTAACTAAAGAGAAATGTTTCTCACAACAAAAAATGTTCCCACAGAACTAGTAAGAGTCACATATATACATCATACATAAGGTAATATTTTAATTAACAAGTTTATAACATTTGAGAGGCTGAACTCCCCACCACATTTATGAAATACCATCTCCTCATGCCCTGCACATGTTACTGGACAAACAGATAGCACAACTTCAGTGCATTGTATAGCTTCATGACCCCAAAACTCCAGAAATGGTTTAGGTTTCTAGGAACCTCATTAAATATTTCTTATGGAAAGTATGGTAAAAATAGATTTTAAAAGGCAATCAAACTTACTTGCATGGCAGAATTCGGACAATATCTTTCGGTTTGTAGTTTTCAATGCACACAGCACAATTTTCTGCATCAACATCTAAACCCTACAGAAAACACATTTAAATGTACAGGTAGACCAGGACATTAAAAAGATCATGAATATAACAAGCATTGAGTCATACAGTATAATCATTTGAACAGAAAGCTTTAAAATGTCATAAATAAGAAGCAGTTCTCTTATTTAATTCAATTAGAAATACTCTACCAAAAGGTGGAGAAATACTCTACCAAAAGGTCCTTTGATATAATCAAAGTAACTGATCGTGGCTAAACCTAGACACATCACATGTTAATCCAAGCACTTTTTGGGTGACTTACATCTCTGAACACTGGTGTTTTTAATGGGGTGCAATCAAGCATTTTAGTAAGCTAAAAATTATAATAAAGGTAACCATCTCCAGATGTATGAAATTTCACATGGTAAGTATGAAAGATATGGCAACAGACAACTCATTTAAACTCCCAATCTACAGTCTCAAGAGCTAATGAGCATTCAACATACTCTTATAGAGTTGAATGGTACCTCATCCTGCTTCTTCAGCCTTCTCCTCCCACAGTGCCCTGGTAAACAGGCTTGCACAGGAAATCTAAGAAGGACTGGAGAGGAAAGAATCCCCCCTCATACTCCAAATGAAGCAGCTTAACAAGATTCTTAAAACCTCTCTCTCTAACCTCTCGCTCATTCAATCCTAAGAAAAGAGTATACTGAATGCTCATGGGCCTGAAGATGTCACATGGACACAGTTGTGTGCTGACTGGGCTGTAGGTTGAGAACCACCGCACTGTAGTCAGAGTACAGTGTGCAATTACTCATGCCATTAACACTTTTTGGGAGAGTCCTCCATGTTCTGCCCCTTTTGGAGTTACAGTTGCAATATAAATGTGAAGGAAAACTTAAGTATGAAGATATTTTGTATACCATGTAATCAATTTTAACTGAGTTGTATACAAAAACAAATATGAAGGATATCCAAATTGGGTCCTAGCATAAAAATACAACGCAAGTCTTTCATATCTGCAGGTTACTAAAAAGTATAGGTGTCCATTACCAACTCTTGTAAGCATTTGCAGTGATGTGAGTAAGATTGGATGATCAGGCCCATAATTTCTATTTTACACACTGTATGTAACAGTCATTTTAAATAAAAAGTTACTTGTAACATTTCTGTATTAGTTGCTAGTCTGTACGTTTAAAGTTAAATTGATAAAATACATTTACTACTGCAGATATTTTTCACTGAATGCAGGGGCAGAAACCAACCATGGCATATTTGATTATGTGCTACATAAGTGTCCATTTCACAATAATCCTCCAAACTGCTCAGAAAAGATCCACAAAACTGTAAACATGCTTAAGGCTGACGTGTTTTTAAAGTGCTTCAACTTTGAATGTTGCTATACTACTTTAAACACAAAAAGTCCTATATTATTTGTTACAATTGTGATGGATGAAGGGGGGGGCGGGAGAGAGAAAGAGCTCCCTTTTGTGGGCTCCCAGCCAACTAGTTGGCTGTGGAGTCCCTCTTGGTGGCTGTTCTCTGCTTGCTTTATCTGTAAAGGGTTAATAAAGTCCCCCAGGTAAAGGAAAGGGAGTGGGCACCTGACCAAAAGAGCCAATGGGAAGGCTAGAAATTTTTAAAATGGGGAAAAAACTTCCCCTTTCTCTGTGTTGTGGTTCTCCAGGAAAGAGGGGAACAGGGAGCAGTTACCCTATGAGAAGCTTTAACCCAGGCATGATCATCAGATCATACCTAGAGCTACTTATTTGGAACCCCCAAATGTGTAAGTAGATCAGAAATGTTTAGAAAGACGTGATTAGCTTTATTTCTGTTTACTTCTTATGGCTAGTGAACTCCTCTGTGCTAATCCCAGATGCTTTTGTCTGCTTGCAACCTTTAATCTGAACCCCAAGAAAGCTAGTTTGGGGGCTTAATTTTTGCAATTGCTCTTTTAAATCTAGCAAAAGCCTAAGTTCCAGATGTATTTTCTTTTTTGCTTTTAATAAAATTTACTTTTTTTTTCTTTATAAAAGAACAGGATTGGATTTTTGGTGTCCTAAGAGGTTTGTGCATATGTTTAATTAGCTGATAGCAACAGCTAATTTTCTTTGTTTTCTCTCTCAGCTCTTCCCTGGAAGAAAGGGCTTGAGGGTACCTCACAGGAAGGAAGTCCTAAGTGCGCCTTCCTAGGTTCCAAAAAGGGATTTTGCATTTGGATGGTGGCAGCGTTTACCAAGCCAAGATCAGAAAAAAGCTGTATCCTTGGGAGTTTAATAAAAGCCTGGAGCGGCAAGTATTAATTTTTAAAAATCCTTGCGGGCCCCCACCTTCTGCACTTGAAGTGCCAGAGTGGGGAATCAGCCTTAACAATAAAGAAGAGAAGGGAAACTGCTGTGATTGTGATGACTGGACCAAAGGAAAACAAAATATACATCTGTCCAGACAATGTAAGATACTACTTCTAGATAAACTCATTTCACAGAAGTACACCTGCTCCAGTAAGTTATATTAAATTTAACCGGTCTTTGCAAATCTACCTATAGCCTCACAAAGTAAGCCCACATGGGATGTAGAGAAAGTCCAGAAGCGAAGACCTGTCAAGCTTTGTTAATATATACATTTTAAATAAGCTATTTCTTTGTCCATGAAGTAATGATTAGAAATATGTAAAAATCTTTGGGAATGAGACATTCTTTAAAGGATTAATCACAATTTGTATGTATTTCTTCCTATTCTAGAATCATAAAAAGAAAAACAGTACCAAGACTAACAGATTTGTAATATATGGAATTGTGTAATCAACAGATCATGGGAAATATTGCACAATTCAACTGTAATGTTGATATCTGGCACTAGCCAAGATCCTATGCTGGTAAATATATCTTTGTTAGATGTTAAATACCAGCCTTCATGCTTCTAGACAGAGAAATACAGGTTAACAACAAACAAGAGGAGACAGTCATGCACTAATTTATAGACAGCCCAACAGGAGTTAGTCATTTTTATTTTTAAAACCATAAATAAAATGAAGACAGCTTGCAAAGACCATTCTGACCAAACAAAACAATTTAAAGTTACTAAATTACCTTGTCTCCATGCTTCACAGTATGCAACTGAAGCTGGTTGATCACTTTCTTGGTTTCTTTTCTGTGGCCCTTAAAGTGGTAAGAGAATGTTTAAAATAATGTTACACAAGTTCAGTTTGGTACTCTTTCACTTTTAACTAAATTATGAAAAACCTTCAATAATAGCGTGTTCTGTATAGCTTATAAAGCCTTCAAATACATTGAGGAAATTCCCACCTTTTGTCACTGTAGTAGGTTTATAAAGCCTTACACCCACCAATGCACATTAAGGAGGAGTGAGTTCCACACTGTATGGGGCACTACAGCAAATACACACAGTGATGAGATGCATAAGAACTGGGTATTGTCAGAGTGCAGATACATGTGGGGACAAGGACAAACAATCAATTCATCACTTTATAGGCAACCAGTGTAGAGAGGAAGAAGGGGAGACATAACAGGACCACAGTTAATCCAATGATCAAATATACTGGTAGTGCATAATGGGTAGTTAAAAAGGAATGTCAAGACACAGCGGGGTATCTTCCTTGTTATCTTGCCACAGACAATGATCAGAGAATGTATTTCATTTAACCTGAGAAGATGCTTAAAAAAAATCATATCAATTGCATAATTCTCCAAATCAATTTAACCTGCTACATACTCCCTGTAAAGTTACAACTACGTGTAAGAGGAGGACATGGGGAGGGAGGAGCAGTCACACCTTAAATAGCCCCTCTTGATATAGAACTAGGATTAAAATAAAGATACTTTTTCCAGATGACAGGTTTCAGGGTAGCAGCCGTGTTAGTCTGTATCCGCAAAAAGAAAAGGAGTACTTGTGGCACCTTAGAGACTAACAAATTTATTTGAGCATAAGCTTTCGTGAGCTACAGCTCACTTCATCAGATGCATTCAGTGGAAAATACAGTGGGGAGATTTATATACACAGAGAACATGAAACAATAGAACAATGGGTGTTACCATACGGATTATAGATTACAGAAAAATGTTATTCTGCTCAGTCTGGGTCTCAAATTTTCTTTTCCACTGCAAATGCAAACATATGCCCCTTATTGTAATGTGAATGGCATGCGGAGAGGACTTCAATTTAAGAGGACACTGTTTAGTTAAATGTTCATTAAAGTAAAAAATTGTTAAGGGTGATCTAAATCCTGTATTTGGATCCATGCAAGTGAAGCTTCATGCCTATTCAGAAATCCAGTGGAGTTCCACATGGACCCAAATCCACCATCAGGGCGTAAGATACCAACATCACTTCACATGTGTCTTCTTCCCCGCCTCCCCTGCCCCCCCCCCCCAAAAAAAACCCATTGAACTTAATATTCACCATTTACACAATCTACTTTTTGCACAATACTAATTTTAAACAATGAAGTCAATATAACTTTTTATATACTTTTTCTAATAAATTTTATCAGATTTTGCCACTGAATAGTAACAGTGCTTCCAACTGCAAAGGTTCTCTCTTTTTTTTTTAAAACTCTACCAATCAAATTAGGGTTTCCAAAAGACAGCCTGTAATAGTCTCTTCTCAGTTTTAGAGCCTGATCCTATAACCCTTAAACAAGTAGTCCTACTTGAGAGGATAGGACAACTTGTATGACTGAAGACTACGTAAAGTAAAAAGAAAGCAGTGAGCTGTAGTTCACGAAAGCTTATGCTCAAATAAATTTGTTAGTCTCTAAGGTGCCACAAGTCCTCCTTTTCTTTTTGCGAATACAGACTAACACGGCTGCTACTCTGAATCCATAAGTAAAGTTTGTAGGATCACATTCTTAGGCATATATTCATCACCTTGGAGCACCTCATTACATATGTTTAAAAATATGTTTCCATAATCTATCCAACTATTATGTTCTAGCTTTATGAAACAGGTTAAGCACAGGATTTGTCAACTATTAGCAATTTGCACATACTGATATGAAAGTATTTCCCACACCACCACCACCAGATTTAATTTGGACTGGAAATATGAAGTTCCAGGAAAAATTTTTATTGCTAACACCTAATCCTTACACAGGGCTTAATTTTCAATGCATTGTACAAAAATCTCTGCTTTTTATAATACCTCTATGAGCTATTGTATTCATTTTACTGACTGGGAAAGCAGGTTAATGATTGATGGCCCTCCCTCCAGGCCATGTAAGTCAGTAGCAAAGGCAGATTTTGAACTGGGTAGCTCCCGAATCTCATCCCCATATGCAGTCCACTAGACTAATGATTAACCTTTTTTTTCCTGCAGCCCACAAAATGGCTGAAGTTGTCCCACATCCCGAAGACTGGATTTTTTCCCCCCACAAGTTGATTTCCCATCCATTTCATGGGTCTCACAATAAAAAAAAAAATAAATAAATAAAAAGTGAGGTACACCGATGGGGCTGCTGAGCACCTACTCTTTCCCCAGTAATCAGCTCCAGAAGCTTGGAACAGCACTTCCTAAAGAGATGTAAAGTTGACTGCACAGCCCTTTGTGCTCACCCTGGGGCCAAATCTCCCCCTGGAGCAGTGAGCACAGATGAACTGCTCTTGAAAAGCAGAGGGACTGTAAAGAGGCAAAGGAAGTATCTGCAGCAGCAACTGAGGGGGAAATGAACTGATCCTCTCCCTCCCCCCACACCTCCAGCTCTTACTGGGTCCTACTGGCCCAGGAAATTTGCTGCAACTCACTGGGCATTCCCCCAGCAATCAATTTCCAGGTCGTGGCCCACCAGAGGATTGGGGCTGAACTACAATTACAATGCCAGCTTCAGGGTCAGCTTTTGTAAAGCTTTACAATACAACACTTTAGATTTATAGGATACTACTGGGTTAATTTAAGAGCATTAGTGGCTGGCCCATTGACTCTCTCCATTAAACTTTACTCAGAGCTCTCTAGCTGAAGATAGGGAATTGCTTCCTCCTCCTTTTCCAAAGTTACAGTTTTAATTGGGAGGGGAAAAAAAAGAGAATTAATACATCTCACCCAGCAAGCACTAGTCATCAAACATTGCTCTGTACCAAGTTTCACAGAAATTGTTCCCCAATTCTAAATTAAACACTGATCTGGTAGAAGGCAGATATTTCAGATAAAAATCTAGTTATTAAAGCTAAATAGGCTTGAGATGCCAATTAACATGCTGCTTATAAGTGTATTCATTTAAAAAAGTATTAATTTTAGGCAGTATCCATGGTCTGTCAGACAAGAAAATATGGCGCTAAACAACATTTCAATAAAATTAGTAACAGATCCAGACAAAGAATTTTACAGGAGACGTTCAGGGGAGAGAAAACAAACTTTAAAAACTTTTAATAAGGTTATTTTAAAATCATTATCACCATCTGCAATTACCTGGCTTCCAAATTGTGACCCAGTATATAGAAAACGTTGTATATAGTAAAATATAAGCCAGGCTAGTGATATAATCATCATGGTGATAAAAGCGATGGCTACAAACACAACTGACTGTCCACTGATATATTCTTGCACATGTCTTGTGCCAACACCAATAGTCATTTTTACTGGAATCCCTCTGCGTACTGGTTCCAAAATTTCTATCCCTTTTGGATATCCAACCATAATTACCACTGTATTGCCCGTTCCTGTTGGAGAAAAGGGGGGGAAAAAAAAGTCAACAGAATGCACTTACTCCAGTTTATTATCTGAATGCAATTCAATCTTTTAAAGTTAACATATAAGAGGTGGACAAGATTAATGGAAAATGCTTAAAATTCTGAAAACAAAACAAAATTACTTTGACAAAGCAAGTTTAATTACTAAAAACAGCTTACATTGTGAAATTCTCAAATGGAATAATATATAAGAACCAGACATAATTATACACGAACCAGACATAGTTGAAATAAAACATATCTATTGAGGCCCCGCATGCCTCATTCCACAGAATACAATGGGATGCTGATCTGAAGATTCATTTAGCAAATAAAAAGATCAGTACAATTTATTAGGCTTTGAAGTCTCTATTTAAAGTACTAGAATGCATTCACGAGCATCCATTTGTTAGTTCATAACTCTAAAGTAGTAGCTGAAGATAGAACAAAAGAGCTTGATGATTTTGTCACATGTAATAGACAGTTTCAAGTCAGATCCCAAAGTACTCAAGCCAGATCCCAAGTATTACTCTGGGATGGGACCAACAGGAATTTCAAGTCTTTTTAAATGGTATCTGTCAGAGAGTTTGCTGTGGAAATACTTAGGAACTTGACTTGAAAAGGCTTTATATTCATGTGAGAGTTACTTGAAGTTATAAGTGCTTTTTTAAAAAAAATCAGAGCACTGTGGCAGGCCAGACAAATAGAAGACATGCATGGGACTTACTGTAAACAAAACCAAAATTTCCCCTTCCCTAGAGGCTTTATTTCAGTTTATCGAAAACAGCGTATTCTCAGACCTTCCTGTCTCAACATCTTTCTAAAGTAAATAAATTGCACCTAACAAAGAAAGGGGGTTTACTTGCTAACAATGTTCTGGAGACCCACAGGTGCAACTTTCAGATGACCTGGGAGGAGACAAGAGTGCCATCTGTATTGTCCCCTATTTCCCTGTATGCTAAAACTATTATGGTTCTTCAAAGGATTACATTTTCCAGCCTGCTTTTCTCCTCCCAGTTCTGAGACAAGGAACGGAACGGAACTACAAGAAGCCAGCTTGATACCCTGGGGTGGCATAGGGAATTATTTCAACCCACCCTACTCATGAAACTATTGACTTCAGGCTTTAAAGCTGGGATCAACATAATGGGCTTCCTTATACATTCCAGACTGCTTATTCAAGACCGTTCCCTCCCCATGAAGATATGTTTTGATGGGCAAAAATGTTTTTTCCAATTGCATTAACGTCACAATTGCAAAACCCCATTAAAATGTAGGCTATTTGTGTTTGAAGCGGTGTTAGCTGGTCACATCACCCAGGCTCCCTCCTAAACTACAACATACTGTAGCTTCAAATGTGTTAGCTTAACACAACTGAAATACCCTATGCAGGCTAACAATTCAACAAACCCCTACATTACCCACCAAGAGAAGGCCACATTTTTCTGACTCCAGTATTTATTAAATCCTTTAGAGGCAACCTTTGGACAGGATAATGCTGGAAGCAGGAGGGTTCTCACACAAGCCTAAGAGGACTGCACACTCATGCGTGTTAAGAAATTATTACACTGCCATTTCTGTACATGGAGCTTTACAAACCAGCAAGACATGTCTCTGCCCCAAGGAACCTACAATCTGAAGTGGACATAAAGCAATACTGAAAACTGAGAATTCATTTCAAAGATACAAATATCCTCATCAAAAATCTTTAGTTTTTAAAGCTTGAGCCTCTTCCAATGGAATAATACTCTCCTTCCAGAAGATTTAGATCTTAAGGTCACAGAACACCCACCACTCTAGGCATTACAAGGATAAAAAACAAGTAATTAGCTAATAAGGGGGGGAAATCAGAAACAATTTCCACCTTTAAACCAAGCCAAAGACCATTACCAGCTATAGTGAGCAGTATCATCAATGATACATAAGGAAATTTAGATCACTTTTTACTCTCCACATACATGCTACAGAAGAAAAGATTCTGGCAAGAAAAGAGGTTTTTTTTCAGAAGACAAACATCTAGTCAACCAACTAACCGTACATGTATTTATTCAACTCTAGAAGCTGGAAACAAGTTTAAAAAAATCTCATTGCATCTGCACAGCCACTCATCCAAAATTAAATACTTTTACTTATTTGTAATCCAACAGATGAAATTCTCTCTTTTTTATAATATCTTGTTATTTATCAGCATGGTTTATCAACCTTTGCTAAGCACTTTTTAACATTCTGTGTAGTTTAATACTAGATAGAGAGCCAAGGAAGTATAACAAGTAGCTCTGATCCCACTCCGGATGTACATTAAACCTAGATGTGTATAGCTCAGAACCACATGTATGCAAATCTTAAACAGGAAAGTATATTCGATATGTCCTCTTGTTTGTTGTCTCCCCCCTTCTTCTGATGAAATAAGCTATACCAGCAAAAACGCAGTTTTGCCAGTATACCGTCAGTTTTTTCACACCTCTGACTGAAAAGAGTTACTGACAAAAAGTACTAGTGTAGACATAGCCTTACAAAGCAGCTTAACAGTACTAGTTAATCATGATTCCAACTTGCAGGATGGTGCCACTCACTTATTACTTCAAGAGGGACTTACTTCCCTTCAGGGTTTCAAATATACTTTGAAGCAACAGCACTCCAAAGTTGACTTTTTCAGCTAATTTTACTAGGAGAAAAGAAAACTGCCTCTTGTTTTTAAAAAACTACCAAAATGTATTTAAAATCCTCTTGAAGGATTGCCAGGATACTAGTAAGATTATTACACAGCAGCAGGTTCACTGGCATCTGCAACAGGGTTTTTCCCACTATGCTTTGATTTCTTACTCCTTGTATCCTGCCCTGAAGGTCGCCTCCTATGCCTTTAAACATACTTGATGGTAGTTAAAAAAAAATTAGGTGTGTGTGTGTTTTTTTTTTTAACTAAAGTTCTCAAGCAAGTAATGCTTTCACATACACAAAATTCAGCAGACTGTGTGGAGCCAGAACACTTGAGCTCTTACCTTGGCAGGGTCACAGACACTGTCTGTAAGCTACAGATAGACAGGCATGCTTAGACAAGTCAATTTGATCCCTCTATACATCACTTTTCTCACCTTACTTCAGAAAGGTGTGAGGATTATAAGGTGTACTTTGACGATGAAGTGGTAAGTACTACAATAAAGCCTGCACTAAAGACTCAGCCAATAGGTAATTCCCTGTCTTAAGTGACCATTTTTACATCTCTGCGGTATCCAGCACAATTTTGTTCAGCCCGTAGTTAAAGAGCAACATATTCACTTATGATGTATTACGTGCTCAGATTCTGTGGTGCTTCTCACAGTAGTAAGACCTGGGGCAGTTGCTTAATGGTTTCACTACAACACTGCTCGATAATTTCTGCGTCCCTTCCTAAAGGCTTGGTGTAAAACTTTGTGCCTCTACCAAACAGACCCCTCGCTTTAGTATTATGTGTAGTGACAGGAAACAAGCCCTACACGTCCTTTTTAAGGGCGCTTCATGGTGTTCCCCTTTTCCCTTTCCCCCGAAAAAGCATCTCGTGTCACCGGGGAATGTTGAACCCAGACACACACTCGCCCCCCCCCCAAAAAAGACACCTCACTCCCCACTGGGCCCCTTTTCCTCCGAGCCCCCCCCCGGCCCCGCCCGCTGCCGACCCCCCAGGACCCAACGCCGCCCACTCACCAAGGTGAGACATGGAGACGGTGGCGTTGCCGAAGCGGGGCTCGTTGTAGATCACCACGGCCACCGCCCGCTTCCGGGCCGCGTTGGTGACTTTGTCCTTGAAGGTGCAGCCCCCGCGGGCCACCAGCGCGATCCAGGGCGGCGGCGGCTCCCCGCCGGGCGGGCCGCGGCTCCCCGGCGGCAGGGGCACGTCGTAGTCGGTGTCCGAGGCGCAGCCCTCCATGCGGCGGGCGGAGGCGCCGCGGGGGATGCCCACCAGGCCCTGCGCGCTCTCCTTGGGGGAGCTGTCCCCGTAGCGGCCGCTCTCGGCGCTGCCCCGCACCGTGCGGTTGCTGAGCGGCTCGGTGTAGGCGGTGCTCACCCACGCCGTGTACCACTCCAGGAGCCGGGCGCCGCCGCCTCGCGGGGCCCCCAGCGCCAGCAGCGCCGCCGCCACCAGCGTCAGGCGGACACGGCACAGCATGGCACGGCCGCGGCGAGCGGGGAGACCCGGGCCGCCTGCGTCTCACGTCTCCTGCCGGGCCGCGGGACAAATGAGAGGCGGAGGGGCGCCGCCCACTTCCCCAGCCAGGCCGCCGCCGCTCCCGCGGCGCAGGTAACGGGCGCCCTCCCAGCCCTCGTGGGAGTTGCGGCCGCAGCGCAGCTAATGGGAGGCGGAGGCCGGGCCGAGCCGGCTCCTCCCCCTCAGCGTGGCCGGTGGGCGGGGCCGGCCGGCGAGCTACGCGGGGGGGGGCTCTGCGCGCGGCTCCTTCGCAAACCGCGGCCGCCAACAGACCCGCCCCGTGCGCGCGCGCGCGCGCGCAGGGGCCGAGCGGGAAAAAGGAGTCCTCGAGTTAATGTCCCGTGACCCCCGAAATCTGGCCCGCTCCCTCCTCCCCCCCGACCATTGGCCCTGAGAACACGGGGCGGGGGCGGAGCCTTAACGGCTCGCGACCCTACGCGTGCCGGAGGAGCTGGGGCTTGGGGGACAGTGGAGGCTGCCCGCTCAGCGCCCGTGCTGTCAGCGCGTGAGGCCCCGGGCACGTGGAGCGTTGGGCGGCCCCGATCCGGCCGCCCACGCGGAAGCACGTGCTCAACGGAAGTGAAGCCGGGCACCTGCCCTGAAGCGTTTGCAGGGTCTGGAGAAAAGACATTCCCCGCCTCCCAGTGCTCAGAGCCCTGCCAATGGTGCCCAGGGTGTAGGTCCTGGGCTGGAAAGGCCAAGGCAGCAGAGACCCAAGGAGACCAAGAGGATGATGATGATCATCACTTGGATGTCTGTGTTTGTTTTTCAATGCCAGCAAGAGGATGTGACTAATTGAAGGCCTGGCTGCAGGCTCGCCCACGTTTGGTCAGTGACACACAAGCTAGTCACTCACTCCACCCTCCAAAACACTCCTCACCTGCATTGTAGGGGTCATCCCCAGAGGAGGATGGGAAGGAGAGAAATGGATGAGAGGAAGTGAGGGTGAACAGAGGGTCAAAAGCCAGGTAGAAATAGAGAGGATGGGCAAAAATAGAGCATGACAAGGAGAAGAGCAAAATCATTGAAGGTAAAGAGAGCTCAAATAAACATTTAAAAGGGATGAGGAGTCTGGTGGCACCTTAAAGACTAACAGATGTATTTGGGCACAAGCTTTAATGGGTAAAAAAACCCACTTCTTCAGATGCATGGAGGGAAAGTTACAGATGCAGGCATAAATATACTGACACATGAAGAGAAGGGACTTACCTTACAAGTGGAGAACCAGTGTTGAAGGCCAATTCAATCAGGGTGGATGTGGTCCACTCCCAATAATTGATGAGGAAGTGTCAATACCAAGAGAGAGAAAATTGCTTTTGTAATGAACCAGCCAGTCCCTATTCAAGCCCAAATTAATGGTGTTAAATTTACAAATGAATTGTAAATGCGCAGCAGTTTCTCTTTGAAGTCTTTTTGAGGGGGTTTTTTGTGGAAGGATGGCTACTTTTAAATCTGTTATTGAATGTCCAGGGAGATTGAAGTGTTCTCCTACTGGCTTTAGTATGTTACCATTCCTGATGTCTGATTTGTGTCCATTTATTCTTTTGCGTAGAGACGGTCCGGTTTGGCCAGTGTACATGGCAGAGGGGCATTGCTGGCACATGATGGCATATATCACATTGGCAGATGTGCAGGTGAATGAGCCCCCGATGGTGGGCTGACATGGTTGGGTCCTCTGATGGTGTCACTAGAATAGATATGGGGACAGAGTAGGCAACGGGGTTTGTTACATGGATTGGTTCTTGGGTTAGTGTTTCTGTGGTGTGGTGTGTAGTTGCTGGTGAGTATTTGCTTCAGGTTGGGGCTGTCTGTAAGGGAGGACTGGCCTTCCCTCCGAGGTCTGTGAGAGTGAGGGATTGTTTTCCAGGATAGGTTGTAGATCTTGATGATGTGCTGGAGAGGTTTTAGCTGGAGGCTGTATGTGATGGCCAGTCGTGTTCTGTTATTTTCCTTGTTGGACCTATCCTGTAGTAGGTGACTTCTGGGTACCCATCTTGCTCTGTCAATCTGTTTCCTCACTTCCCCAGATGTGTATTGTAGTTTTAAGAATTGTTGATAAAGATCTTGTAAGTGTTTGTTTCTGTCTGAGGGATTGGAACAAATGTGGTTGTATCTTAGGGCTTGACTATAGACAATGGATCGTGTGATGTATCCTAAATGTAAGTTGGAGGCATGTAGGTAAATATAGCGGTCAGTAGGTTTCCGGTATAGGGTGGTGTTTATGTGACCATCACTTATTTGCACTGTAGTATTCAGGAAGTGTCCCCTTTAAAAGGGATGAACAAATTGTAGACCAGGATTTCTCAGTCCCTGGGTCAGGACACAAAACTGGGTCACCAGAATGTTTCAAAAGGTTGGGCGGTGGCTCCTGTGGCTTCTGTCACACAGAACTGGCTGTGCTCGCCTACCTGCTCCAGGCGCTGAAACTTCTGGGATCCTAGTACCATTCAGGTTTGGCTCAGTCATCATGATGATGGGACCCTGGGTAGGCCAAATTTGACTGAATGGCACTGCAACCCCATGAGCCAGGTCACAACTCCACTCACACAAATTTGGTCCAGTCAGGGTGGCAGGTCCAAACCCCAGGGATGCTGAAACCTCAGAGGTTGCAATGCCTGGAATGGAGAACCAAACCCAGCCCAGCCAGTCCCACAGCATAGGAGATGCCACTGTGAGGTGAGTGCCAGGCAGGACCTGATCAAAACCACCACAGGGCCTCCACCCTATTATTTACTGGGTCATGACAGGCCATAAACATTTACAAATGGGTCCTGAGCCCAGAAAGGTTGAGAACCACTGTTATAGATATTTGTCTGAGAGAAAACCTGTAGACTGGAAAACACTGAATTATTAAAAAAAAAAGTGAACAAAATGAAAAAAGCCTAAGGCAAAAATCAAGATAACAGTTTTATATATTGTTTTAGTTGTATGAAAAGTTTGAGCTATACAAAATAAAATTTATATCAAGGATTTAATGATTTCGCTGTTTTTAGTGCCCAAGTAATCTGCATGTTTTCCCAGCTACTCTCTCTCCCTAGTCCCCAACCACTTTTAATGCTCTCAGGCACCAACATTTTCTTTTAGAAAAAATGCATTATGTGGTATGATCATATTACGTCTGATATGTTGTCAAACGAGGCTTCTCCTTTTCCCACTAAACTGATTGAACCAGTAGTGATCATAACACCTCGTAGCAGTTCCAAGCCTTGAGCGCTGTTGACCCTGTTTATACCAGCAGAACAGCTATTTTCCCTGTCAGCATGAAGGTTGATATGTTTAAAATTCCATTCCAGGGGTTAAAGTAAAAATTCCCCAATCCATCTACTCTTTAAAAGTGGAGTATAGCAGTGGCTCTCAACCTATCCAGACTACTGCACCTCTATCAGGAGTCTGATTTGTCTTGCATACCCCTAAGTCACACTTCACTTAAAAACTACTTGTTTACAAAATCAGACATAAGCTTACAAAAGTGTGGCAGCACACTGTTGTTGAAAAATTGCTTACTTTCTCACTTTTACCATATAATTATGAAATAAATCAATTGGAATATAAATATTGCACTTACATTTCAGTGTACTGTATATAAAGCAGTACAAACAAGTCATTGTCTGTATGAAATTTTAGTTTGTATTGACTGTGGTAGTGCTTTTAATATAGTCTGTTGTAAAACTCGGCAAATATCTAGATGAGTTGGTGTACCCCCTGGACGATCCCTCTGTACTTCAAGTGGTAAACATACCCCTGGTTGAGAACCACTAGAGTAGAGGAAGCCAGTACAGTTAGAGCACTCTCTAAAACTTCTTGGCAATGTAGTTTTAGGGCTCTCTCCAAAGGCACTCAGCATTTCAAGAAAAAGATCAAAGTAGCAAAATCAGGAGGACAACCAAGACTGAGAATTAAAGGAACATATAAAGTACTGCCAGGGGTGGGGTGGGGGATAAAAGGAGTCAAGAGCTTCGGAGACCAAAGAGTTAAATGTAGAGATCATGGAGTTGAAAGAAGAGGGGTTAGAGAAGCAGAGAAGTCAGAGGGCGGTAAGTTGGAGATGATGAATGGAGTTAGTGACAGACTAGAGGCAGACAAAAGGTGAGCAGTGTTGAAGGACAGCAAGTGACAAGACAGGGAATTCAGAGTGAACAAAAGAGCAGTGTTTGATAAAAACTTTATCAAGAGAGGTGACCAAGATGGTGCATTGAGTCAGTCCAAAAGTGAAGATCAAATGAGGAGGTTATGGAAAGGCAATTAAAAGCAGCCAGTGGACATCAACGTGGAGATTAAAGCTACTACAGATGCGAGCAGGAGGTTAAGATGAAAGGAGGAAAGAATTGGCATTAAAGTCAATAACATAAAGGGAACTGTACACAACAGCTGCAGGGCATGCAGTTTTAAGAATGTAGGGTGGTGGAATGGGGGGAGAAAGTGCTGACTAATTAGATGGGTAGGAAAGGAGCCCAACACTGAAGGGAAGAGGCCAGCTGTAGACACAAGGAAAGAGACTGGGTTGGAGATAGAGGGATGGATTGGATTTCAATGATTGTGAGGAGTTAATAGGAGCTAAAGGCTGTGAGTCAAATTAATTTCTTGGATGTGGCACAGGAACTCTGGAGGGGGAAGGCTGGCTAGCTTAGAGGTTGGTGAAAGTAGGTAATAATGTGGGGGAGGAAGAGAAGAAGAATGGTGGGCCTTGGCTTGGGAGAGATTGCCAGAGAGTAGTCAGTACGAACAAGATGGAGATGAGAATTAGGGAGAGGAAGGGGAAGAAACAGCACTGAAATGAAGTTCCATAGTACTATTAATTCACAAAAGATTGAAACCAATGCCTTGTCGCTTGCCTGACACCTGCATGTATAGGAATGAGTGGTGAGCTGTATTAAGAATGATGTATGGCTATAGGATGCTGTGTTACATTGAGATTAAACCAAATACAGAGAGGAATGGAGGGGGAAAAAAAGAAGAGTGCATGTTTTCCCAGTGTATCCCTCTCCTTCCTCCCTAAACATCTGAAGAGCTGACTGTCAATTCCCAGATTCCCTTTAAAGGAACAAAGATGTCCTTCTTTCCACCAGGAAGATTGTGCAAGACTGAGAAAAACAGTAGTTAGATAAGATAGAAATTTTAAAGGCTGTCAACCAAACTTCCTCTTGTTCATTCCTGTTAAAATCCTATTACAGACCTCAAAATATTCAAACTGCAACTTCCCTTTTGCTATTTATTTGCATTTCATACTTGATGGGTAATTTGTTAACAACATTCATTATCTTTACAAGTCAAAATACATTGCAAAGTGCAATACACATCCATAAACAGTACATACAAGTAAATGATGAAAATTACTCTAGAAATGAAGCATTCTTTGGTTAAATAAGAACAACAGTTAAAACTAGCTGTGCTTAATACTGTACATGCATTACCTTGGTACAAATTAGTAAAGGATTGTAACATTGTTCATCAGAAGTCAAAATTCATAACTTCATTTTCTTTTTTCCAGCTAACATACAGTCATAAATAAATGCATCTCTGGACTATTCCAGAGCCACAAGTGAAGATTTAACTAAAGAAAGATTGCACAGCAAGGCTTTTCTGAAATGAGAATATTTGATTGATATTAAGCTGTAAAATAATTAAACTAAAATGTGATTCTTACTGAAGTACAGAATACATGAAAATAAATTGGATGTCGGTAAGTTGCAATGGTTTATAGATACTGTACTGACGATCAAATCCTTGAGATCAGAATGAAATAAAAGGGAGTTTTACTATTGATTTCCATAGGCGCAAGATCAGACCCCATGGGTTATAACCAATAGCCTGAGGGAAATTTGAATCTATTATAGAATCTTTACAATAATCTTTGGGTTAAAAGTTTAATAAACTCTATTCACTTAACTCATATCACATGATGATTGATATAAGTTGAAGAATTTGGGAATTTAAATTTTTTTTAGATAGTTTGTAGCTAATTATTTAAGGCCCAATTAAACAAACAACCTCCACCTCCACCCCACCATTCCCAAACCCCTTTATTCAGAGAAGTCACTTCAAGGCTACTTGGGCAGGTTTGTGATGGGCTTTTATAGCCTTTCAGGGGCTTTTGTGGTGTGGAAGCAAGACTTTTGGTTAAGATGACATATCTGTTTAAGAAGCCTCCTTTGCCATCTTGACAAGAACCTAAAATTTGTTGGTAAAACTCCTTAGTCCTTCAAAGACTGCAGTATTAATTGACGGGAGAGAGAAGAAGTGTGGACTTAGTAAGATATTCTAGGTCAGGTGGGGTAGAACAACATTAGTGGTATATTGTAAAGTAAGCAGAGGCTAAGAACTGATAAAGCAGCCCCACTTGGCCCTGCAGGAAAAAATTGCCAGTCCAACATGTGCTTTGCAGTGAAGTTTTGACTTTCCTCATAGGGAGAATGGAAATTTTTTGCTTGGTCTTTGAACTGAAAATGCTACTAATTATTCCAGGCTTCCTGGTACAAAGACAATGTAGGAGACTCCCTTTTAAATCTACCTAGGGAACAGGATTAAAAGGCTGGCTCCACCACTGGGGGGAATCAGGGACTGGCTATGAAAGGCTATCTCAGGAATGAATTAATGAAACTGAGGGGAGAGACAGGATGTGACCTTAGGCCAGCAAGTAACTTAATATTTCTCCTGTCTCATAATCTAAAACAGGTTTAGTAGAGACTACATTTTTAAAAAAGAATGTTGATAAATGTATTGGGATTATCCTGTGGTGGGTCTGATTTCTTGTTTGACCCTTTAACATGTTTAATCATCCTTGTGCTGGTAAAAGATACTGTGTACTGAATTTATTTTGTTTGAGCTGCTTGTACTTTGCCACTGCAATAGCCAGCAAGGTCCACCACTCCTTCTCCTCAATTTCCAAACAAAATATTTAACTGGATAATTTGGAAAAGGGTGTGACTGACTAAAACATAAATTCCAAAATGAGGATCTCTACATTAAAAGTATTAAACACAAACTTAAAACATCTTTTTATATATGCAGCTAGGGATATTTGCTTAGAACACCAACAAAACAAGATAGCAAGTAGCAATAATACTTCCACAATATTCAGCAGTCATTTATTTTTTGTGTGGGTAATTAGATTTTCTGTAAATCAGAATGCCACAGTTAGCATATATTGTAAGTGTCACATGAGTGAGTGGATGACACTAAAAATCAAAACAGGCAGATCCAAAAAATTTTTAAGTAGCAGTCAGGAAGGTATCAAACCTATCTGAAATGCCAAGATTGTGTGTTCCAGTGTAGGATTTACCATCCACATATCATTTTTAATATAAAGATCCATATTGGTTTATTAGCATTTGATCCACATAAAAAAGATGGGGCCATTTTGAATGCTTTTGAAAAAAAGTCACTGTAAAATACCCATCCAACAACATGGTGTTGGAAAAAGTTTTTGGAAAGCAAATATGAAAACTGTGAAGATTTATATTTCAAACCCAATCACTCTTTACTTGGAACTGCTTTGAAATACTCTTCCACTGCAATGGTGGAAACTCCTCCATACCAGTTCTGAAGCCAGATGTGCTCAATGTTCATTTTCATAAAGAACCATTCGTAGTTACGAGGCCACTTCCTCATAACTGGGTGCCTGAAAAGACAAAGAATTCCAAAAAGGTTTGCCAAAATGCATATCTAGTGGATTTCTTTCTTCAATGCAGTAGTTGCTAACCTTCGGCAACTAGAAGAGTTTACCTGAATAAAACCTGGGCTGTACCAGGCAGCATCATTGACCTATGCTCACTTTCACTTGCAATGAACCTTGCTCCAAACCTACATGTGGCAGCAAATAAAAGTGCAGCAAGGGTACCTGAGAGGCCTATCATTAAAAGGCAGATTTTGCCCAGCCCTTAAACAGGTGGAAAGTGCTGGCAGAAGGCAAAAGGGCCTGCATCCACAAAGGGACTTGGGTGTTGCAATGTGGAGCATTGCAGTGACTCACTTTTATGCGCCTAGAGAATCATTGGAACAACAATGGGATCCACAAAGCTTGGGTTAGGTGCCTAGGCTAATTATACAACAAATGGGGAGAAAAAGGTGCCTAAGAATGCAATCCACAAAAGCAGCAGTCTAGGCAGGGAGTTGCCTAAATTAGCCAATGGGAGATGCTGATGAAAGGGATGTGTCCCAAGTGCTGCCCCGCTCACAGTTCATCACCTGCCTATTTCTGCTTCTATGCCACAGCTTGGAACCCTCTTTTGCAGTTTCCACAGAATGCATCTGATGAAGTGAGCTGTAGCTCACGAAAGCTTATGGTCAAATAAATTGGTTAGTCTCTAAGGTGCCACAAGTACTCCTTTTCTTTTTGTGAATACAGACTAACACGGCTGTTACTCTGAAACCTTTCCTAGAGTCAGGCAGCTAAACCACTTTGTGTGAGAATGAGTTAGGCAGGCACCTGATTCCACATACAATGGGAGAAGATGGAAAGTGTAGTGCTGCCTACCTTATAACTTCTAGCTCAGGGGTGGACAAACTTGTTGGCCTGAGGGCCACATCGGGGAATATAAATTGTATGGCGGGCCATGAATGCTCACAAAATTGGAGTTGGGGAGCGGGAGGGGGTGAGGGCTCTGGTTGGGGGTGTGGGCTTGGGGGTGGGGCTGGGGATGAGGAGTTTGGGGTGTATGAGGGGGCTCTGGGCTGGGACTGAGGTGTTCGGAGGATGGGATGGGGATCAGGGCTGGGGTAGGGGTGGGGGTGAGGCTCTGGGGTGGGGTTAGGAATGAGAGGCTTAGGGTGCAGGAGGATGATCTGGGCTGGGATCAAGGGGTGGAGAGTGGGAGAGGGATCAGGGTTGGGGCAGGGGGTTGGTGCGTGGGGAGAGGCTCGGGGTGCAGGCTCTGAGCAATGCTTACCTCAAGCGGCTCCTGGAAGCAGTGGCATGGCCATTCTCTGGCTCCTACACAGAGGCGTGGCCAGGCGGCTGTGCATGCTGCCCCATCCACAGGCACCGCCCCTGCAGCTCCCATTGGAATGCTTAGGAGCCAGAGTTGGGCCATGCCACGGCTTCCGGGAGCAGTGTGGAGCAGCCCCCAACCCAGTGCCCCAGCTGGAGCGCCAGAGCGGGGCGGAGCCATGTGGTGTGGCTCCCGACCGAGCGCCCCAGCCGGATTGCTGCAGCGGCACCCTGGCTGGAGCGGGGCTGAGCTGCGTGGTGCGGCCCCCGACCCAGCACCCCAGCTGGAGCGCTGTAGTAGGGCAAGCCCCAGACCCTGCTCCCCAGCAGGAGCTCACGGGCCGGCTTAAAATGGTCCGCGGACCGTAGTTTGCCCACCCCTGTTCTAGCTCATTGGTTAAAACACTCACCTGGGATATGGAAGGCTTGGATTCAGTTCACTCCTCTGTCTGATGGAGAGGAAAAGATTTGAACAGAGATCTCCCACCTCTCAGGAGAATGCCCTAACCACTGGGCTAAAAGTTGCAAGGTGGTGGTGGCACCATCACCTCCCTGCAAGATTTTGAAGGGGACTGATCCAGTAGGTGACCTCTGAGTGTGCTTACCACATTGGGCCCTGCAGGCAAGATTGATGTTCACTGCCTATTTTCCCCTGGTTGGTGGATTGCACTGGGGCTTAGATGAAATGTAGGTGTACAGATGCCTAGAGTAAGGCAGCAGTGTGCATGCTCAGAGGCGGAAAATTAGGCACCTAAATAACTTTTACAGTAGAAACTTTATGCCACCAGTGAATTTAGGTGCCTACAGTGTTAGGCGGAAGCCGAGCGGGGGTTTTGTGGATCACAGTGGGGCCTAAAACTGGGACTTGGGCACCTAAATCTGGGGTTCAGGCGGATCTGGGCCAAGGTGCCTTCATCCCCTTGCTTGACTCACTTAAAGGCCTGGAAGAATTGCAGTCCTTTGCTTTGGGGAACATCAGGATTACTGCTTTCCTAGTCCTGTGAGAGTGCATGGCACCTCAAAGGGGGTGGGGGACGAGATGAGCCATAATTCTGTCCCCCTAACCACTAACCGTCACACCTGGCTAGCTGCATGGAAGATGCTACTTACACAAAGGTGTGTAAGTAGCAAATGTGGCGACACCTGGAAGCACCCTGAGACATTCAGGCTGCCTCCTGGATCTCCCTATGAGGCAGTAGAGTTCATCACTGGCCCTTTCTATGGACTGTGCCTAACTGACACAATTTTGTTTTGTGGAAGGGAGGAAGAGCCAAAAGTGCTAGTCACAGAAACCTCAGATATGACTACACATGCTGGAGGTAAGGGAATCACTCTTAATACTTTTGTAAATCCTAGAATTATATACAGCAGGTTCTATCAAAATACATATTGATCACTACTTATCTGGATGGCATATCTGACTGTCCCAAGAGTACTAAGATAGTCCTAAAGGCCTGGATAATTAACCAAGCAGCACTGGATAAAATTTCACCTTACATGCTCTACAGCCTAGTAAGTAAAGAGCAGGCCTGTTACTCCTGGGATCCTTAATCCCAACTGCCCACCTCACTCACAATTTATTCATCTCAATATTGTAGGTATTACTATATTACATAAATATCACATACAGACCTAGAAAACATAGCTTGTTTGGCAAATTCCATTTCCTCTGGTGGTACCATGACCATCTGTCCTGTGAGAGTCAGTCTGGCACACCTTGGATCCTCAGGATCAATTATATTTTTTCTGCACACAGAGAAAAGTAATCATGTATAATAGATTGTTTTTTACAGCAGAGGTCTTTAAGAAGCTATTCATATTGGCTAAATATATAGCATGCTCTTGGGGAATATGAGCTTGTGCTCACATATTGAGCAGCTGTAATATTCTAAGCCCAGGGCTTGCTTCTCCAAACCTTTACTCACATGAGTAGTGATATTCCATGGGACTGTTCAGGTGGGTGAGGAGTACTCACATGAACAAGAATTACAGGATCAGGCCCAAAATTTGAAGCAAAACAGAGATTCATCTATTTTCTAACCATGCTTTTGAAAATAATTAATAAGTAGATGATGTCTTCTATCTATTCAAATTGTAATTGTTCTAATCTTTTATGTTATAAGCTGATTTTCTGTTGAACTTTTATGAATGTCATTCTGTAGCAACAAAAATTAGGATTGGCCATCCATGCACAGAACCAGACTTAGAATTTTTGTGTAGATCTGCAAAACAATTTTAAGGTGCCCCACCCAAGCACCTCAAAAACATCACTGATTCTTGTCCACCCTTATCACACCACCATACACAGGATTTTGAGGAGGGTTAGTGAAATGGTTAGCATACACCCAAAACCTAAACGATTACAAAAATGAATGTGTATGTAACTTTAGTCCCCTTCCTCGTAGCCTTCTGCTGTAGACCCACCTGCTTGCTCATTTCTACACTAGTGATTGGTCTACATCACTTTATGTTTTCAAGGCTAAAGAAGGACAAGGAAAAGGCTAGAGTCTCACTATTTTTAAAAGGAGAACTCTGATTCTCTGTTACGTTTCTAGTTCATTCAAATTAGGGGGCTCTTGACAGCTCTCCAGCTCTGCCTGCACTGTAATGGCATTTAAAATAAATTACAAGTGTAGCTATGGGACTGATTCTATGACTATAAGAACAGCCATACTGGATCAGACCAATGATCCACCTAGCCCAGTATCTTGTCTCTGACAGTGGCCAGTGCCAGATGCTTCAGATGGAATGAACAGAACAAGGCAATTTCAAGTGGTCCGTTCCCTGTCATCCAGTCGCAGATTCTAGCAGTTTGAAGTTTAGGGACACCCAGAGCATGGGGCTGCATCCCTGACCATCTTGGTTCTCTGTTACATTGATATAAATGAGGAGTAAGTCCACTGCTAGCAAAATCACAATGAAACCATTGTGAGGGCCTAATTGCGTGAGAAGCTGAGTGGCCTCAACTTCCATTAGTTTCAACAGCAGTTGAAACTGCTCAGCACCTCACAGTGTTAGATCCTACACGATGGCTTAATTAGGTCCAGAGACTCACATTAAGAAACAAGCATTGCAATTGTTGTTCTCAAGTGTTTTAACATAAAGAAGGCAACTGCAGTAAATTAAGCCTGATCTGCATGCAGTTTTACTCATAGATCTTGACTTGAACTCGTTAGCCTGGCCCCTCACTGTAGATACAATTTGCCTATTACTTTTTTCCTTATAATTCTCAGTATGTTTCTGTTGCATGGACACATATGGGAGTGTTCCTGCAGCTAATTTAACACCTGCAAATTCCCCACAAATGGTAATAAAAACTCTGTCGCCTACTGGATAAAGTGTCTGCTTTTATACAGAAAATAGAATGGGCTGATACTCAGCTGTGCCCAATAAGCACTGGGCACAGCTGACAGCATGAGCGGCAAAGGTGCAATATGTGGTTCTCTTACCCACAAGATGGTTTTCTACCATCCCCAGAAGCTTAGAGCAGCCTCAGGGCTCCCAAGGAGCTGTTATGCTGACTGAGATCAATGTGTACTTTGGTCATGACTCCTCCCACCTTCTACATTCAGTGGGGGAAAGAGGGAGAGACCAGAGTTGGGGCTAGGATCCAGCTCAAATTTTTTATTTAACATTGGTTTATTTAAAAAAATGATGATCTAGAAATTTTCCAGCAACATATTTTAGTACAGACTAAGGAATTAGTGTTACTCTGAGCACCTGAAAATCTGCATTTCCCTGACTAGATTCTGATTTCAGTTATACCAGCGTAAGTCCATTGAAGTCAGTGGAGTTACTCCCAATTTACACTGCATAACTGAGATTAGTCTAGCCTCTGACTTTTTGTGTTTAAGATTGCATTAGTATCATATTTTTATCTATTTAATTAGATTAGTTTTTAAAATAAGTGAACGGAATTTTTAACAAGCAAAATATGTACCTGTAGAAATTCAGTTCAATTAATAAGCCTGTTTCCACCTGCATGCAACTGACTATTTCTTCATTACAAGCCCATCAGGTATTTGAAAATGGAGTAAAACAATTGAACAGTGGATAAAAGCAAATTAGTTTGCAAGTGCATTTGCTTGGTATATCTTAGTTATTTGTTGCAAGTTACTTACAGGAAGAAGGAACTATAAAATGACATTCTTTCTGGTTGGAAGGTTAAGTTTCATGGGACGTATGGCGGTGGGAGATTTGATTTGACTATGTGCGTTATAATCAGGAGCTATCAGAGAGCATGTTAGATCCCTCCTCCTAACTCTTTTAGAATAAAAGAGAAATGTGTACACAAAAAGATCAAATAATTATATCTGTTAATTTTCAGTACTGGCCTACCCCAAGAGATATGTACCTCAATATCTAGAATGTTTGAGCATGTTCTTTCTCCTTGGCCTTTTCTTTTGTTTGCAGATTTCACTATGTTTTTGTCTCACTGGTTGGGGTGTTTCGCTTATTTGCACATGTGATTAAAAGACTATTAGTCTTTGGAACAGTTTGTTCAAACTGTAGTTTGTATATTTAAATATTCAATTTAGGGGGGCTCAGTTTGTTTTGCTGGCAAATCAGCAAGCAAATTTTGTGTGAAGATTAAATCGGACAAAATACTAGAAAAGCTGAACAAGGACAGTGACACATCTGAACTTGGTACACTCTGTTGTTATATTGTTGGCATGGCTTTTATCACTGGCTTTTATCATACTTTTCCGTTCCATAACAGTTAACTTTGTATCCTAGTCTTACATTGACATTGGTATTTTAATCTAACAAAAGGCTTAATGTTCTGAAAGAACTCTACTTTTGCATTTTCTTTGGTATAGTATACCGCTTACAATGTGCTTTTTTTTTCTTTCTAAACCTGTGTACAAGCACTAAAGTTGTAGTAGTACAGTTCTGTCTCTAATGTGGACAGGTCCTGTGTTTTCAGTGTGTTATTGGTACAGCTGATGTAAATTTGGGACTTTCTGCCCAGAAATAGAGGGATATAGGAAGTGAACCTGTGGCCTCTCTTCATTCATAAACTCCTTATGCATGTCAGTGGATATCATAGAATAACAGAGTTGGAAGGGACCTCAGGAGGTTATCTAGTCCAACCCCCTGCTCAAAGCAGGACCAAACCCCAATTTTTGCCCCAGATCCTAAATGGCCCCTTCAAGGATTGAACTCACAACCCTGGTTTTAGCAGGCCAATGCTCAAACCACTGAGCTATCCCTCCCCCCTATACATAGTTACACATTTAGTAATGATTTCTTGCCTTCTATATAAAAACATTCACATTCAGTCCTCACTCCTCAGGTCCATCTTAGCTTTGTGTGGCATAAAACTGAGTGGGAAGATGAAAGTAGGTCTATTTTTGTGACACGGAGGGCCATTGGTGATTCGCTGCTTTATTTCAGTAACTCATCAGGCCTGACATACTCACTACACCTAACACACCGTTTTCATGATATATACTCAAAAGGTGGCATATAATATCTAACTGAAAATTAATAACTCACTGATCCTTAAAATTCTAACATGAGGTATTTATAAGATCTGTACAAAGAGTTATAAATATGCACCAGAATTATGGTCTTAAAATGTGCTTGGCAAACAATGCATAAGCCCAGATTGCCCTAGAGAAAGGAATGTGTATTTGCTTGTCTGACCAGCCTGGTCATCAGGCAGAGACAACGAAGGTATATTTACATAAAAGGTAAACAAAGCCATCAAACTAGCGAGTGGGGGAGATAGCCTCTTAACTATAAACAGTGGCGGTCGGAACCTCAACTGATGAGCAATTGCATCAACTGATTGTATACAATATTACTGTATAAAAGCATATCAAGTAAGGTCTTTAATGAAAGCCTGTGACACACTGGTGATTAATATAACTGTGAAATGTAGGCATTAATACAATATGAGGAATTATGGATACACATTGACATGCTTTACAGCAGCAGTTCTCAACCAGGGATCCGGAGCCCCCTGAGGGGTGGGGGGGCACAAGCAGGTTTCAGGGGGGCCATCAAGCATGGCTGGCATTAGACTCACTGGAGCCCAGGGCAGAAAGCTGAAGCCCTGTTGCCCAGGGCTGAACCCTGGGACCCTGAGCCCCGCCACCAAGGGCTGAAGCCAAACCCTGCGTAACTTAGCTTTGTGGGGCCCCCTGTAGCATGGGGCTTCAGGCAGTTGCCCTGCACACTACCCCCTAATGCTTACCCTGGCTTTCATATGCATTAAAACAGTTGTTGTGGCACAGCTGGGCCTTGGAGTTTTTATAACATGTTGGGGGAGCCTCAGAAAGAAAAAAGTTAAGAACCCCTGCTTTACAGTCCGTGACCAGACACAGTGAGAAACAGATTTTCTCCCAGAGAGGAGGGAAGGCAGCTATCTACCTATCTCCAATGTAAATGAAGTAGTGTCAGATCAAAACAGTGGAAGCCCTACTTATATATGAATAAACAGGAGGATGGAGACTGTACCCCCAGGAAGCCTCCCTGCCTCTTGAAGCAAGTTCAGTGAACTTTGGGAAGACAGCCTGGCATCTACACTCCAGCAAGGGAGAGAAGCTTTCTCCAAGCTTACTTTTCAAAGAATACAATTCAAACGTTTACTGGACTATAAAAAGAAAGGGAGAGAACCTCATAGTTATCTATCACTGGGGGGTGGGGGGAGATTAAAAGGGTCAGAGCTCTTCAAATCACTGAACATTGGATCATTCAACCAAGGGGTTGAAGTCTCTCAGAACTGAATATGGTTGAGAAACCTGCTTAGGCAAAGATTGTAACTTGCTGAAATTAAGTTTTAGTCTTAGAGGTGTATTTTTACTTTTGTTGGTTTGTAACCATTTCTGTGTTTATTCCTTATACTTGATATCTCATAAACCTATGACTTTTTGTTTGATAAACTTGTTTTTCTTTTGCTATAAACCAATTCAGTGCTGTGATTGAAATAAGAGTGTTTGTCAAACCCCCGTTAAATTAATTAATTGCAGTGTATTTTCTCTTTAAAGGAGCAACAAACTTAGTAACTTCTGTGAGTGTTCAGTAAGAAGGCTGGACGCTGCAGGGAGACGTTTCTGGGGAACTCAGGAGTTAGGGCTCAGAGTTTGTTACCTGGGAGGCAAGGCTGGGATGGTTAGAGTCCTGAAGAGTTTGCTGGGCAGGCAGACAAAATGGTGTGTCAGGGAGTCGTCACCCATTTTAACAGCAAAATTCTCACTTGCTGAGGCTGAGAGGGGTTACACAGTATCTCACAAGTCTGGGAACTTCAGCAGACTGTCACATTGGCAGGCAATTTTGGGGAAGTTTGGGACTGAGGGGGTTTTTCAATCATCCTTCAAAATAACTGGGCAGTTGAAGCCAAGCTGCGACCTAGAGGCTTGAATGAGGGCTCTTGGTGTCAGGGCTGTGAGCCACAGGAGCACAGCATTGAAGGCATCCAGAGTTGCAGGGCAGGCAGTGACACAATCCCTTAATGGTCTGGGTTGAATCCCGAAGCATTATCAGATCATATTTGGGAAAGGAAACAAAGGAATCAAGATGGATACCATTTACATAAAAAGATACACACCTTGCTAAAGAGATTAAACAAAACCAGACTTAATGGGAATCAGACAAAGCTTATGCATTTTATTAGAGCTACATGAGTGCTCATGTGCACATTGTTTTAGAGAGGTTATTTCAGGTATTCATCAGGTCTGAGGAGAGGAAAGAATTGATTTATCCACTTTTTCTGCTCCTGGGGGCGCAAACTATGCATTGAACACTTGATTCTGGTCAGCCAGTTGTTTATGTTAAGCATGTGTGATCAGTCCTGGAGAGAGCTGCATACAAAAGCATTCACTTCATTCCAGTCCTACAGAAAGGAACCATACTGTCTGCTTTAAGCACTAAAAGAAGCTGTCACTTTTGATCATCTTATGGCAAAAACCATACACTGATGAAATACCTTTAGGAATTACACAATGCTCTGAGGTGTACACCAACAAATATTTTCATTTTCCACCCATTTCACTCCATTCTGTTTCCACCTATGTTGGGTCATGGTTCAAAAATGACTCAGAGTAAAGAGTGGCACCTACTTATTAAAATATTTACTTGCACAAGAGTACACCCAACACTAGTCCCTGCAGTCATTTCCTGAGTTTTCATTGGAGAATTCCCATCCAAAAATTAGCCAGGTCCAGATCTGACAAAACTATAACTCAGAGTGGTAGGGCTACATTAACACCCAACAAAACAGAGCTTTTTTTAGGGGTAAATTCCAAAGTTGAGGGCCCTGCCTCCACTGATGATGTTCTGTCTCTTGCTCCCACACATGCAAATCTAGGGACCTTTTAGCATCATTAGTCACTTCCACTTGGCTCCAACAGCCCAACATTGAGGTGAGGATCACAGGGTTAATTACTACATTGGAAATATATTCTACACCATAGGATTTTATTTTCTAAAGTCTACAGAAGGAAACGTTATGCCATCAGATAATTATCATGGTTGTGTATTAAAACACACAGCACTTTGATTTTATATTTAGAAAAGGACAAGTTATGTTCCTGATATATGCCATCATAATTCAGCACTGAAGGATCTGAAATAGAAAGTATGTATTAGCATTACTAATCTGTGTGGTTTGAACATGGGACAAAATCTCTATTGAAAGCAAAATTCATAATCTGAAAAGCCGCTGCTGGCTGTCAGCTTGATACTGCAGGGTACTATTGCCCTGCCTTCCCCCTGATTTGGACAAAAAAGAATGTTCTTTCTCATTCTGTCTTCAAAGCCTTCAAAGAGAGTTAAAAAGGCATCTTTATTTGTGGATGTAGAGTCTTCCATTTTAAATCAAAAGAAAGTCCTGAGGTTAAAGAAAAGAATGAAAAAATGGCTTTTTTGTATAGAATTGATTTCTGTGTTTGGTCACATGCCCATTCTAGTTTGGTTTAGATCACTCCACAGTTCCTAGAAGAACTTCCTTCCTAGGCTGTTTTTCTTTCAGGTTAAGTGCTCTTGGTGTGCTTGACTGTCTTTGTTCATATAAATAGCAAATTTCTGTGGCTGAACTACTAATTGTGGTATGTAACCCATCACTTAAATCAGCCTCTGTACCAGATGACGGGAGGATAGCTTATGTAACGCCAATTTTTTAAAAAACTCGAGAGGCGATCCTGGCAATTATAGTTCGGGAAGCCTAACTTCAGTACCAGGCAAATTGGCTGAAACTATAGTAAAGAACAGAATTATCAGACACATAGACGAACACAACATGTTGAAGAAGAGTCAACATGGCTTTTGTAAAGGGAAATTATACCTCACCAATAATTCTTTGAGGGTGTTAACAAACATGTGGACAGGGGTGATAGTGTACTTGAATTTTCAGAAAAGCTTTGACAAGGTCCCTCACCAAAGACTCTTAAACAAAGGAAGCAGTCATGGGATAAGATAAAAGGTCCTTTCATTGATCAGTTACTGGTTAAAAGATAGATAGATAGATAAATTAAATAAATAGGAATAAATGGTCAGTTTTCACACTGGAAAGTGGTAAATAGTGGAGTCTCTAAGGATCTGTATTGTGACCAGTGCTGTTCAACATATTCATAAATTATCTGGAAAACAAGGTAAACAGTGAGGTGGCAAAGTTTTCAGACGATACAAAATTACTCAAGATAGTTAAGTCCACAGCTGACTGCGAAGAGTTACACAGAGATCTCACAAAACAGGGTGACTGGTCAAGAAAATGGCAGATGAAATTCAATGTTGATAAATGCAAAGTAATGCACATTGGAAAACAATCCCAACTATACATACAAAATGATGGGGCTTAAATTAGCCGTTCCCACTCAAGAAAGAAATCTTGGAGTCATTGTGGATATTTCTCTGAAAACATCCACTCAATGTGCAGTGGCAGTCAAAAAAGCTAACAGAATGTTAGGAACCATTAGGAAAGGGATTGTTAACAAGACAGAAAATATCATGTCACTATATAAATCTACAGAACTCCTACACCTTGAATACTGTGTGCAGTTCTGATTTCCCCATCTCAAAAAAGATATACTAGAATTAGAAAAAGTACAGAGAAGGGCAACAAAAATTATTAGGGTGTAGAACAGCTTCCATATAAGGAAGACTGGAAGTGTTTATTTTAGAAAAGAGATGACTAAATGGGAATATGATAGGGGTCTGTAAGACCATGAATGGTGCAGAGAAAGTGAATAGGGAAGTATTATTTTCCCCTTCACATAGCACAAGAACTAGGGGTCATCCAATGAAATTAATAGGCACCAGATTTAAAAACAAACATAAGGAAGTACTTCTTCACACACTGCACAGTCAACCTGTGGAACTCATTGCCAGGGGATGTTGTGAAGGCCAAAAGTATAACTGGGTTCAAAAAGAATTAGATAAGTTAATGGAGGATAGGTCCATCAATGGCTGTTAAGAAAGGTGGTCAAGAACACAATCCCATGCTCTGGATGTCCCTAAACCTCCGACTGCCAGAAGCTGACAGGGGATGGATCACGCAATAATTGCCGGGTTCTGTTCATTCCCTCTGAAGTGTCTGGCACCAGCTATTGCCCGAAGATAAGATACTAAGCTAGACGGACCATTAGTTTGACTCAGTGTGGTCATTCTTATGGTCTTATGAATTACATGATTAAGCAGTGAATGTTGTGTGGCACAGCCATAGCCAATTTTATGGTAACAGTCAGCCCCCTGAAAAGAGGATCACAACATTAGGTAGTTTCAGTAAACACAGAGAAAGAAACAGACCTTGGTGTACGAGGTTGGAATTTTCTACAGTTGGTTATTTAAGTGTAAAGAAAAAAAGAAAACAATAATTTAGAGCTATATTGTGTGTGCTGCATGGTGATGATAATAGGTTTCATATTTAACTTTCTAATTTAGTAGTTATGTGTTTGCTGGATGGATCTTTAAATATGGATTTTGGAGTAACAGTTACTGAAGTGTTTATCCTGAATGTGACTAAAGAGGGACAACATAAATACTAGAGAGACAAAGATGTTCCTGTGTCACAAAATTGGGATCTGAATCTAAACTTCTGCAAAGTTCAGGGGTGTTTGGATTCAGGGTTTCTGTGCAGGCCCATCTCTAGAAAACACATTTGCCTTTCACTTAGCTTTTATAGTTTGTCTTACTGTATTTACTGACTGTCAGATATTTAGATTGAAATCAGGGTTTGCCTGAAGGTGTAATGCTGAATTTGTGGCATTCCATTCCTTTTCATGTTAACAGACTGTGACCTCACAAATACAGGATTATGTGGATCAAACAGAAGGCTTGTTCAAAACACCAGCATCTGACCTAATCGTAAAAGGAAAACAAAAAACATGACTAACCTAGAAAACTGCTTTTTGTCAGAATGTTCTTTTCATTTTTTTCTTCCAGTGTGGAAGTCAGTCTTTGATAGGAAGTTCTGTAACTACTACTACTTTAGGAGGTCAGTATTTGGCCCTGCTCCTGGACACACCTTTGCATGTGCTTAACTTGACTTCTGTGGGACTAGTCACATGCTTAGGTGTTTGCAGAATCAGGGCAATAGTGAGGCCTGGTACTTTGCTAAGTAAGAGAAATGCTCTAAGCAGCTCGTGTGTCAGTCTTAATTTAAAACAATGGTATTTTGGGTTTGTTTTTTGCCTCTTAATCTAAGGCCCAATCCTGCTCTCACCGTATGCTGTGGGAACAGGATTGGGCCCTTTCTCCTTTTCTGGAGAGTGAACTATTATATACCAATTTATTCCAGGAATGGCTTTTTGCCATTTAATTTTTCTTCCCTCTTTTTCCCACTTACAGCCCCCCTTCAGAATAACACCTACCCTTCAACTAGTATCCTCTGAAGATACTCGTTAATGCTATTCCATGGACAGACCATCAGGGAGTGCTCTAAAAGCAATGTCCCCTGTATCCTTCTGGGAAGTGGAAATCTTTTGATCAGTGATGAGGAATCTAGATTATAATCACAATATCATAATGTACTGCTATTAGCCCCTACTAGTATGGGGCCATTTCCCTCATTCTTGCATGACCAGAAGTTTTGTTTCTGTTATTAGTTTAAGTTTGGGTTTTTCAAATTCTCTTTCCAGCTGAATAGATGTAAGACTGTGAAATCAATAAATTGGATACCAGTCTGACATGTGAATACACATCACCTGATACTTGTTAGTTATAAAAAGTCTATTAAAATGCCAGTTGTGTATTATTTCTAAACCAGAGATTTATTTTGTGTAGAATAACTCAGAAGTATTCCTTAGCAGGGTGCCAACTGTTCCTAAAAAACAACAAGGAGTCACGGACTCCTTGTTGTTTTTGTGGCTACAGACTAACACGGCTACCCCCTGATACTTAACTGTTCTTAAGAATTTTGATTGCTTTCAAGTTTTCTTTAGTTTTTACAACTTGGGGTATGTATATACTCTAATAGAATTCTGCATGCAGACAAGATACAGGACCAAATTCATTGCTTGCATACAACCTTTCTCATGGAATCCACTATTGTTTAGCTATTTTGTATAATTGTTCTTCAGTTATAAAGTGAATGATACCCTTGATAGAGACAATTTCTGTGCAAAGTACCATATATTAAAACCTCATACAATGGAACTTTCTTATGCAAGAAATAGCTATTCATCTCACTATTTCGCTAGCAGTGGAGAGAAACACTGAGCTGACAGACATCGTAGGCTATGTTGGGCTAGTAGATCTTGCCTCTGAGATGAAGAATGGGTAGCAGGGAAGAAAACTCCCTGCATATAAAACAATCCACCCATTTAAAACCTTGCACTGAGAAATGTAGGCCCTAACCTGATGATACTAACTTTGGGGATAGTGCTGGGTGCTTTGAGGTCATTGATACACTTTTGCTGCACTGATACTGTTCCGCTGTTTACCCGGCACTGTCCTTATATCTCCTACATACACACAGCAGAAGTGCTTGGAATGCCAGTTCAGGAGGGCTTATGGTACGAGAGTGTCCAACAGCACTGTCAATACTAGAGTTAGTACTGGAGGACACAGAAAAGCACATTGCACAGACAGCAAGGAAGGCCCCAGGTATCCTGTGATTCTTGGTTGTGGAATTGGCCCCTGAAGCTACCCCCAGAGGCAGGTCTGTGCAGCAGTATCCAAACTATTACTTATTTTAATGTCTAGCTCTTAAGGATGTGGAGAAAACTTTAGAAATGTGAACTGAATGTAAACTAATGCAACGATATCTTCATGCACTTGAAGAAAGCCCTAAGCAACAGCTTGCATAGACATGTACAGTCTTGGTCATCTCAATTGGGGAATGACTTTGAAACCTAACAAAAACCATTTAAATACCAGCAATTGATAACTTTTTCACTGCCAGTCAGGTTACACAAACATCTATGTACTTATCACTCAGGGGATGCAGTCGCAGATATGGAGGTGGAGGTGACAGTTGGCGGCTGTCAAGGGTTGCTTTTCTAGCCCAAAAGTTAAAATCACCTTTGACCCTGCTCACAGAGGGAAGGGAAAGAGTTATCATCTCCCACTGCCCAAGTTCCCAACCGCGTCCTAGGTGCAAAAGACTGTAGAAATATTTTCACGCATTCCTAGGACCAAAAACCCCAGTGGTGACTCATCAGCTTCCAAACTTTCCATTTCATCTCACAATTTGCCAGTGCAGTTTTGCGTTGTTAATACTAAATCTGTGCAAATGGGTAACTTCAGAAATAATGTAAAATAAACTGAACGTAATATCCATATAAATAATGCAAGGAATGTCATCGTGATTCGAATATTTATGTTCAAATTGAATGCAATAGCAACATCTACATTTTAATTTACTTGCAGCTGACACCAAACTTTAAGTTTCCCACAGAATTTAGCACCAAAGTGCTACAGACACCAGCTGCAGAATTTCAGTTCTGCTGGCTGCAAAATATACAGTGCCTTGGTAAGGGCTGTTCCTAGGGCAGTGTGGGGCCTGGGTCGGAAGTGACGGATTCGTCTTCCAGGACTGATCCCGCCGGCCAATTGCACCGGCCCACAGGGGCCCCCAAAACGCGGGACCCGGAGTGGTTGCCCTGATTCGCCCTACTCAAAGGATGGCTCTGGCCTTGGTCATAAGTGAGAGTAGCTTCTGGAGAATCAGCATTAAAAGGAAAATGGCAGAGGTGAGCTTTAGTACCTCAAATAACTAATAGTTATTAAATAAGTATATAATAAACGTGAAGTTTCAAAGGTTTTTCAATATTTCTATAAGCTGTCACTAGTCTTTCTGACTGCTGCCTATGGACTGATAAGTCCCAAGCAGGTGGTTAAGTCTGATGAGGTCAGCTAAACATAAAACCAAGATTTTCAAAAATGATCACTCAAAGTTAGGGTCCTATGTCCATATTAGGCACCTAAATTGGTAACCTGATTTTCTGAACTGCTGATCACCAGCAGCTCTCGTTGCCATCTGAAAATGAGGCCACTTATTTAAGTGTTATGACAAAGAAGGTTAACTTTAGTCATCAAGTTTTGAAACTTTTGGTGAAGATGTTCAGCTTATCATTTAAATGCATGAGAAGGTTGGGAGAGTGAAAATTATACCATTTGTTATTCCTTTGAAAAAGGTTTGATTCCGATACGTACAATTTTAAAATGATTAATTTTAAAAAAATTAATCCAATGTTTTAAAGAAAGGATAGAACTATCCTTACAGTGACTTTACAATTCTCCTGACTTCCTTATGCTTTCAAAGGGTGAGCTACATTTTCTCTATCTTAACCTCCATCGGACCATCAAGATAGAATTCTCCTCTTTGACTATGAAGATGTTGTATTTAAGACAATGAAACATTTTTAATGATGCTAGACCAATTCATACCCTCCGAAAGTAGCTGTAATGCCACTGAAATCAGTGGTGTTGCACACTGGTTCTATGTCTCTTACTCTCTGTAGTTAGATGTAGATATTAGAATACACCTCATATTTCAGCTTTCCTTTAAGAGATTGTGCTGAGGCATTTCTCCTATAATATAAAACAAACCTGTGGAGATTCTAGCTTTTGCTGTGGGCCAAAATAACTTTCATCCAGCCCCAGAAGTGGGACACTGAAAGGGTGGTCTAAAACCACCATTGTTCCCCCTTCATGTCAGATGTAAGAATCAGGGTGTAAGGATCCACTGACTTCATTGGGCTTTGGATCAGACCTAAGTATCAAACATTAGAACACAAAAACAGAGGTACCCAAAACTGGAGGTCACTTTTTTAAATTTGTGGCATAAAATATTGTCCAAAGCCAGAATGGGTGTTTGTCAAGGCAATGTTTGGAATCCAGGATTTCTTGGCTCCTGTTCCTATGCTTGGACCATGCCTCTGCCTGTATTGCTTCAGTTTAGCCAAAAGTATTTCAAATAATATTGTACTCACAACACAAATGTAAATGCTATCAGAAATCTATTTGTTTTCATTGACTGCTATCAGAAAGACAGACTGTTGGTACCTGCAGAAATCTCCTTCTGCCTCTGGCAATGTCAGAGAAGCCACAGAGTTCTTCATCAGATCTGTCACAGTGTTGTCCTTTGAAGTCACATAAAAGAAAGGTATTCCAGTGCTGTTATTGATGGGCCCATCACTGATTAGTAAACAATTCCCAAATGGTACACCTTGGATCTGAGAAAAGCCAGACAATCAATGCTTTAAAACTTTGCATTTATACATTGTACACAAAGATGGGGACTTACCCAAGGTCAGTAGCAGAAATGGGAATAGAACCTGTTGTTCTGGCTCCCAGTTTCCATTCTCACCACTAGACCTCATTGTTTTCTAAATTAGATTTACTTATCATAGTGGTATGGTAACAAATCTCTCTTCCCTCCCCCACCCCGCATGGTGATATGCAGAACCCCTTTTCTTTAAATTGCCAACTTTTTAAAAGAAACTAGCAAGTACAAAAACATGTCTGCATTAAAAAAACAATTATGAAAGCATCTGCCCCAGATGGCACTGATATCTTTTCTCAGGAATCTAAAAGGATTCATATTCCATTTCAGATTTTGATTCATTCTGATATTGGACCCCTCTGCACTGAGGTCTTTGCCTTGCTTTGAAATGTGGCCACATTGACTGGCTAAACTATAGTAGAAACCATTTTAACTAGAACTATGATTAAAATTAAACTGAATTTAAACACAGTTACAGACAACTCAGCATGGATGGGGCCTATAGGCCATCTAATCCACAGTCAGTAGCAAAACTTCCATTGACATGCATGGGCACAGGAGCAGACCTTACTGTGCCAGTTTTTCAAAAGTTGGCTCTCCTTTCCCCTGACTTGCACTTGCACAGTGGATATTCCATGTGCAAAAATCTGCCCCCACTTTTGGAAAGGAGACCTTGTGGTTGTAGCTCTATTGCCTAGGAAAGACAAAGGATAATTTTCTCTATAACGTGATAATTGTATCATGTCTCTCATCCCCTCAGAAATCACAGTAGCCCATCTAGACCTTGTATTGGGTTTTGTTTTTTGTTTTTTTTTAATATATCTTCAGGTATGTAATTCCAAATGGTCAATTAGATGTTGGATATTAAAAATAATAATCAATATATTGAGCTAATTCAGTATAACCAATGGGTTTTTGTAACAAAACTAAGTTAAACATGAATAGTTATGGAGAAAACCATGGGTGATACTAACCTGGATCACGTGCTTTCCATTTTTTGATGCTTATACACTTTTAATGTTTATATACAATCTATACTGCAGATGATAAGGAGTATTTTTTATGCAAACACATATCTAGGAAACCAACCAATCTGATTAAGAATTATAAAATAAAAAATAGAAGCTGTGAATAACATTAGAAATTTCAATCACTTAAATTTGAGTCTTTCATACATGGTTAACTTTATAGTTCACATTCAAAAAGGAACTCTGAGTCTAGGCCACATAACTCAAAATTCACAGCAAAGTCGACAGACCCATGAATTACATGTTTTATTATGAATCCATTTTTCGCTATTACTTATGTATTATAATTATGGACAGCAAACTGCACATATTTTATTAAGACTGTAATTCCATCAAAGGGTTCTGATGAGAGTATAAACCATAGCAGCTAAGATCATATGATTTAATAGCATATTTGAAATCCTGAGATGGAATTAGAGACTTCAAATGTACAACTGGGAATATTTTATTAATATTTTTTCTAGCTTCTGACGCTTTGCATTTCACAAACTGCCAGGCTGCTGCTTCTTTAATAAATCTTCCCAGAAGTTTTACTGGCTGCTAACTTTTACTTTCTTTTTTTTTTAATGTAACTAAAAAAATTAATCCCTAATTTGTGGACATTTTAACAAGAGAAGTAATGTTAAACTCACTTTTCCTGTGTGTCAGTATTATTGAAAGCTATGTATAGTTCAAAACCATCTTTTTTTAGAAGTATTTTACAGCTGGAAAAATAATGGCCCAAATTCTGCCCTGTAGGCCAGCTGCTCAACATCACACTGCTGACAAAATGGTCCTGAAGTGGGTACAGATGGTCAAGGTCAGATAACCCCCATCAGTGGTGTAGCTAGGAATCTGGGTGGGCCGCAAATTATTATGGACGGGCACTATTCCACCCACACATTCCCTTACAGACACGGCTTTGCTTTTGACTGACTAAAGTCTTTTCAAAAATTGTCTATTTGCCCAATAGGATGCACTATTTAAAAAAATGCCAGTATAAATTTACTTGAACTTTGCATTGAACTGCCCCAATATGGGCAGAGGCTCCCTGAGCTCCATGGAACCAGACCAGCATGGGCAGAGGAAGCTGAGCTCTGTTCCTGGACCCCCACAGAGCTGGTCCAACCAGGGCAGAAGAAGTTGGGCTCTGGTACCGGGGACCCATGGAGCTGGCCTGACATGGGTAGAGGAAGCCATATTTGAATGGGCCCATATGCGGCTGCGGCTCACCTGTGGCTACGCCATTGACCCCCATGCAGGCATATCTTCGAGGCTTAGCACCAGTGCTGCAGTTTCCACCCCACCCCTAGTGCAGAAAATATAGCGGAAGCAAAGGGGCGCAGCTGGCATACCCCTTATATCCTGCGGATCTCTGGCTACTGTATCAGCCCTTTGGGGTTGTTGACGGCCAGCATTAGTTATAGCAGTCTTTAGGCTGCTCTGTATTATGCCGGGGAACCAGCAGGACACACAGCCAGTTCAGGATTGGGGGAACATAAAGGCATCCTTCCTTGAGCTGTGTAGTGTGGGCTCCGGGGCCTCAACAGAGGATCTAGCCCAATGTTTTTCTCTTCTTTTTCTGCATCTTGCCAGGAGGTGCTGTTCTTTAGCATCTCTCTTCTATTGTACTGTAAGCATGATTTCTATTCCTAGAAATCTTTTGCAGAGAAGCAAAGCTGTGAATGTTGCTTAAATATGTGGCACCAGCACTGTATTTTTACAGGCTGATTAATATTACTGACAGCTTTTATTATCTGCATATTTTGTAGCTGACATCAGTACATGGTTGATTATAAGACAGTAAATAGTGTTCTTCATAACAGTGCTGGGATGCTGTTATGTAGTTTTGCATTATAATAAATCGCTAATGCTAGTAAAGAATTTGTGTAATTTATATACTAAATGCTTTCTCAAAACAGATTATTTACTGCCTTTTACAGAACAGTAAAATACAAGCAAGCAATGTGCAAGCCCTCTCCCGCTGTTAGTGGGTAAATAAGTCCAGTAGTCAAAGAGAATTCTCAATGTCTAGCAGAGGATGTGACTTACAGTACCTTTTCCTGGGTGGACTCGGTAGCCAAGAAGCCCCAGCCGTTATAATGGGTCAGGAAACGGGCAGTTCTGATTGCCTGTTCCTGAGGAGTAATGCTGTCTGTCCCTTTGACACTCTCTCTCCTGTAGGAAAACATCCTAGAAGGAGAAGAGATTTGCTTGGATCTCCCAGCCACTGGCCTTGACCTCATTTCCCCATCTTCTTTGTAAACAGAGGCTGGGTAGCTCTGCTTCCAGATGCTAGTCGTGTCTTCCAGAAGCGCAGGGAGAGCCTCCTCGTTTGAGGAGCTGTCCAGTTCTTCCTCCACCTCATTGGTAACTGACCACGAAACCCAGTTGACTATCACATATCCCCAAGCAGGAGACAGCATCACACTGCACCACAGAACCCAGGAAAGCCAGGATATTGGTGTAGTCCTTTTCCTCAGCTGTATTTGACAGCAGCACACAGACATTTTGTAATAAACACTCCACGCTAAGATCCACACTGAACCTTGCAAAGCCTGAACCTTTGGAATGATAGCAGCACCCTCCTGTGGTGAAAACTGGCTCAGAGATGGATTAGATTGAGTTTACACTCTTGCTAAAGCATCAACAGCCTGTATAATCTCCCTGCATAGAAACTCAACCCTGCCACCTGAAACAAAAGCTTAGGCAATATTGCTAAACAAAAGAATTTGGCTAGAATTCAGCTGGAAAGTATGTATCAACAGAGCCTACTGAACATACAAGAAATGTATTATAATTTCCACAAAATAATTCTTCTCCGTCAAAAGTCTGGCAATGACAAGCTAAAGGATGCAGCCACTTCAGTCATGCCAAATATACCTTTTCCATTTACTATCTTCTCTCCTTCCCCTTCACTGTACACTATTCCCCCCCCCCCCGCCCCATGTTCTAAACTGATTTGTTGGATAGTTGCAAAAGAAATAATATTCTATAGATTTAATCTAGACTACAGATTTAAAAACTAATTTAGTTCCATCGTGCAGTAGTGTTTGTCAGAACTCCACACACATTTTCTGCTAGTATAGATTAACTGAATAAGAAGATATTTTTATGACAAAAGGTAAAACATTATCTTTGGGATTATGGAATGTGATGAATGCATGAGGCCAAATTTTCCATTGATTTACATCCCAGGTAATCTCACTGATTTAGTGGAATTTAACAAGGTGTAGATCAGTGTAGACATTGTCCTACCTTTTTAGATTTATGTATCCTTTGTTAATTGGTATGTTTACCAACTAAGACCCTGATCCTGCAAAGATTAAGCACATGCTTAACTTTATGCACTATGAGTAGTCCTATTAAGTACAGGCATAAATCTTTGAAGGATTGAAGCTCAACATTTGTAATTTATTTTTTAAAGTAATTGTGTACTATCTGTTAGCATTATAGCACATTGGAAGTAGACTCTTTGCTAAGGAAATGAAATTTTACTATCTCTTAGTAATGTGTTATTAACTTTTCATTATATTTGTGCAAATTATTAAAGGGGGCAAATTTAAGGTTGGGCAAGGAGGTGTAATTTTCATCAGAGACTTTTCCTTTCATTGGAGACTCAGATACAATTTATAGGTCCTAGTCTCTTACAGTTCTGAAGAGTGGATGTCCCAGTTCAGGTCTTAAGTAGGTCTCCTGTTCCATTACATGATGAACTGCCTTGTGAGAATACGTGGCATTTCTAATCTCAAATATGAACTTTTATAAATAAAAGTGAACTGAAATCACTTGAACTATTAAGTATTTTTCACTTAAGTGATGTGGTGCTATTTATCACAGACTCACAGATCTGCAATATTTCATCTTCATATTTACAAGCACATCTGCAAAAGTGGTGCAAATAGGAGGTATTCTTAAACAATGGCACAAAGGCTTGCTTTTCTGACCCTCAATCCCCTTCTTTCCCCAACATATGTAAGATCTCCAAATTTTTAATCTATCCCCACAACAGAATGAACCCCGACTCTTTTTCTCTAGCAAATAACCCCAACCTGACCCTTTGTCAGGCTATCCGACTGTCCTCCTCACTTTTGAGTTCCCTCCCCATGGCTGGGCTGAGAACTACTTGGAGGCAGATGAAAGATAAGTGACAATTTCCAAAAGCAGAAAGAGGGAATATCAGGGGAGCTCAAATCAAGTAGACTTCCCCTGCCTCCCAGTTTCTTGCAATAGTGAGTTACATTCTACATGGTGAGATCAACTTCCTGTACTAATGCTTCTTAAAATGATTTGAAAGAGCTAATTCCCAAGTGTTGCCCTCATCACAGCTAGTCAGTCTCCCAAAGCAAATGCTGGTGATATAAATTTAGTATCCTGAAGAATACTACAAATTTTATACACATTTATTTCCAGTATTTCCCAGTATTTTCTGTATAATTCTATTTATGTGGTGGTCAGACAGCTAATTGAGACAATTCTGTGTTGGACATATGGGAAAATCAGTTACGTATTATAGGGCCTATTCTGTCTTAATAACAAAGTATGTGAGATACTGACTCCACAGTATTCTGCAGAAATGGGAAGTTCAGCAGGAGTTTTTCCAAAGATTCATGGCAACGCATATCCATGGATCTGAGATTAGAGCAGAGCTCTGTATAAATTGAGATACCTAGCATAATAGGATATGTCCAAGACAAAATGGCAGCCTGAACTCTGGTGTCCATATTGTAGACACAAAGGAGAATTTTGATGGGGTTAATAGTCCATTCCATAGTTCCTGTTGACTTTCTTTGGCATTGTGGTTTCAGGTAGGTCTTTAACATTATTGATGATAGAGCTATGAGAAACAGAGAAGAACAAAAACCAAGCAGGCAGGTACATTCCATGTTAGGATTTCTTATATATTTACTCAAATAAGCCAAACAGTTAAATACATCAGAACTTTAAATAAATAATAAATAAATAAATAAATTAACACAGTTCTGCAGCTAGTATTTACAGAAAAAAACTCTTTCATTTCACAGAAAAATAAAACATTTTTCTTAAATCTATATTAAGCATACAGATAAGTACAATAAATCCCTTGTAAACAATTCTTATGAGTCTGTTTGGATTTCCCTCAAACAAACACTAGTGCAACTCTGCTGTGCATCACAGGTGCGAAGAATAAATTTCTGTCCATCTTTCAGAGTAACAAGTGCTTCCTTTCCAACTGGAAGATGTAGTTTAACTGAACTTTTAGTTGCTTTGTCTTCCAACATGACCTGGATAAGCTGCAAATAAAACATGGAAGTGTAATTATTATCACTGTGGAGAGTGATCCTCCTGCTATTGAATAAAATGTCTTTTCTGTTTCAAGGGCCTGCTCCTGCAAACACTCATGTTTAGAAGAAGGATGATCCAGTGATTTGGGCACTAGCCTAGGGCATGGGAGACCCAGGAGTGAGTCCCTGCTCTGCCACAGCCTTCCTATGTGACCCTGGGCAAGTCACCTAGCCTCTCTGTGCCTCAGTTCCCCCATCTGTAAAATGGGGATAATAGTATTTTCCTGCCTCACAGGTGTATTGTAAGGATAGCTACAATGTAGACAGTGAAGTGCTCTGAACTGTCCTAATGCAAAGCACTGTATAAGAATTAGGTATTATTATGCCTGTGAATAACTTTGTGCACATGATTAGTGTTGTTGAATTCAGTGAGATTATTCATATGCATAGGTGCTTTCAGGATTGTGCCCCCGAATTTTTTACCTTTTCATTTAATTAAGTCTCCTCATAGCATGGGATATGTTTCTTAGAATCACCAGACTAGCCTTCAATATAATAATATATAATTGTACATACCCTGCCATATCCCCTCTCAATCTTCTCTTTTTCAAAATGAATAACCCTGGTCCTTTCAATCTTTGCTCCTGTGGCGCACATCGTTAGGGTGAAAATCTTGGTCTCATTAAGGTCAATAGGACTCTTGCCACTGACTTCTTTGGGGCCAGGTTAACCTTGCCTCTAATCATTTTAATTAACACATTTATATCTTTTTAATAGAGTATTTGAGATGAGGACACACCATTGATTTCTATAATGCAGTTAACTATTTCCTTATTTTTTCTATCCATTTAACAAATCAAAGCATTTGATTTGCTTATTTGCCATTGTTGTCCATTGAGGTTATAAGACACCTAGGTCTCTTTCCTGTGATTTACAGTGTACTGCATGTAATGTAGGTGTAGAACTGACTACGGCACAGTGCTCTGCAGATAAACCTACTGCAGGTGGTGCAGCTGGATGGGATTTTAATTTGGTAACAGGTAAACAGGAAGCACAGAGTGTGCAGGCTGGGGTTTTATGGATGAATGAACATTACTCAGGCTGAGGGAAAGACAGTGCAAGCTCTGTAATAAGCACCTTGATATTTACCCATTTTCCAGATGATTATTATTAATGATGATGTTTATGTATTCAGAACTGTGCTGTGACTTTCAAAACAGAAGTAAAAACATGGTCCCTGTGCCAAAAATTGTAGTCTACATTCAACATGAAGCAGCAAGTGAGGGTCACAAACAGATAGAGATGGGAGGGAAGAGGAAGGACAAGGGTGATAATAATATTACAGTTACTCAGTAAGACACAGACACCAAATGATGGTTCTGATTCAAGGGTTTTTATTTAGGAGTATTATTCCTACTCCTTCCTCTCACTTCTTGCAGGCTTCACAGAAGAACTGTGTTTTCAGCAGTGACTTCAAGAAGATGACGGTGGAAGTGTGACAAATAGGTTTTCCAAGCATAGCAGGCTGCTTGGAAGAAAGCATGGAGACGCCTGTGAGAGAAGAAGATGAAGAGTATGGAGACTGGTGTTGACAGAGCAGAAGGGGAAGAAGTAAAAGGCAGAAGGAGACCAGTTCAGAGATATTTGCAGAGGCTGCATAAGGTAGGGGTTTGCGTGCAAAGGTAAGAAATTTACCCTTGATATACAGAGGGACAGGAAACCAGTCAAGTGACCCACGGAGGGGGTGATATGGTTGAAGGGATGAGTGAGGAAGGTGATTTTGGCAGCAGCATTTTGGACAGGAGGGACGGAGAAGTTTCGTGTTAGAAACCCAAGAGGAGGCATTTGCAATAGCTGAGGTGGGAGAAGACAAGGTTTATGTCAAGAAATCTGGCTGTTCCAGAGACACGAGGTGCCAGCATCACCCACCACTATGTGGCTCCTCACTACCAGCTGACTTCTTATAACCTTCTTGGGCTGGAGCTCCAAAAGCCCCAGCTCCCTTCTAGTTTCTGCAACAGTCGCAGTAGTGAACACAGCACCAGCAGCACCTTTACAGACCCTGTTTTTCGTGGTCCAGTGATATCAAAACCTGCATTCTAAAGTGATTTATTTTTTGAGGGAGTAGTAGAGTTGGGGTGACAAGAGAGGGTTGAGGGGGGTATGTGAAAGTAGGAGCACGGGGGAGAAGGCAGGAAAATGGAGAGTAGAGTGGTTTAGGGGAAAGGCATAGGGAAGGAGAAGGACAAAGTGGAGGGAGAAGGTAAGGATCGGGAGGTTGAAGGTGGGAAGCATAATGGGGCTGATGAGTGGGGTTGCATAACACCATTGGCTGCTAGTAGAGATGGGATACCTGGGTTGTGTGGTGTTCTGCTGAAGCTGATAGAATGCAGGTTCTGATGTCACTTTGAGGCCACGCCCAAGCTCACTTGTGGCACTGAATGTGCTGACCTAAAGAAGCAGTAGCCCTGACCCCAGTCCAGTACCTTTCCACTCTTGTCACTGAAGACCTGGGTAAGATGGTAAATCTTGGTAGATAAGGTTGGCAGCAAAGGAATTGGAGTGACCGTCAGGGTACAACTCCTTATAATATAACATTAGGTCTGAATCTTAGTGCAATTAACATGTGTCCAGTTCCAATGGCTGCTGCTTTCTAGAAAGATTTAAGATGTATGCTGCCAGTATATGATGAAGAAGAAATCTGAAAACTCTTACATATGTACAATATTATTTATATTACTCTTAGATGTTCAATATACATCCACACGTCATCATCTCTTGCAGTTGGTTTTTGAACATTAATTCTATTTTATCATTAAACAAATGTATTGTTAGTTTTACCTTGTTGCCTGTGGCTGAGTCTACCAGACAGCTCAGTACCCTGAGAATAATGCTGTTTAGATTAACATCACTCTGATTCTGTGTCAGAGTTACCCGAGTTGGCTCTGGGGCTCTGGCTTGAAACTGCTCAGCAGAAAAACTGTCCCAAAGGCGAGCAGGTTCATGAACTAGCTGGGTAGGTGAATCGTTTTGCTGCATGTCTGAGAGAGTTCCATCTCCTTCCTCTTCTATATGGGATTGGAGAATGTGAATAACATATTCCAAAAGTAGCAAATTAAACAAATGCCAGGATCCTAGGTTTAAACAACAACAAAAATCACTTGCAACGTCATCATTTTTAGAGTTTCATATAAACACTCTACTTAACCAGGTACATCTTCCTTTGTAAACCACATGGTGTCATTATATTAATAGGATATGGAGCATAATACTCACCGAATAAGAAATCTTGAACTATGTGTGCCTGCTCACCAACATGCAGGCAGAATATGCACTAAATACAGATTTTAAACACGGACTAACGGGGATCCCCCTTATTTTAACAATATGGGACAGTGTGGTTGTCCATCTTTCTTGTTTTGCAAGGGTTAACAACTTCCCACCATCCATGTTGCCTTGCTCACACTGATTAATAATTCCAGCCCTCTCCAAACAAAAAATCCTACTGACTGCATATAGTTTGAGGCTCAATCAATGTAACTGTATGAGTGAAGCTGAAAAGCCCAACTTGGAGCCTGTGCCAAAGCCCATTGAAGCCCATGGAAAGACCCTCATTGATTTAATTGGACTGTAAACTCCACTCAGCAAAGACCAAGTCTTCTTCTGTGTCTTGTTCCGCACCAAGCACATTGTTGGCACTAAACAAGCAATTATGAATAATCTTAACAAGGAATGAACACTTTACATGGGCATAAACTAGGAAGGATCTTCAACCAAGGGTCTGTGCCTAGGAACTTGTTAATTTTTAAATGAAAAACTGCCTCTGCTCTTATCAGATTATGCTCTAGGAACAAAAAATGTAGGCCTCACTTACAGGACAGAGGACATTATCCTGGGAAGCAATGACTCTGAAAAACTTGGGGGTCATGGTGGATAATCAGCTGAACTTCAGCTTTCAGTGCAATACTCTGGCCAAAAGGGCTAACGTGATCCTTGGATGTATAAACAGGGGAATATCAAGGAGGAGTCGGGATGTTATATTACCTCTGTATTTGGCACTAGTGCAACTGCTACTGGAATAGTGTGTCCACTTTTGATGTCCCCACTTCAAGAAGGATGTTAAAAAACTGGAGCATTCACAGAAGGGCCACAAGAATGATTAAAGGATTGGAAAACATGCCTTATTGTGAGACTCAAGGAGCTCAATCTATTTAGCTTAACAAACAGAAGGTTAAAAGGTGATTAGATCACAATCTAGAGGTACCTATGTGGGAAACAGAAATCTGATAATAGAGGGCTCTTTTATCTAGCAGGCAAAGGTATAACAAAATCCAGTGACTGGAAGTTGAAGCTACACAAATTCAGACTAGAAATAAGGCGCAAATTTTTAAGTGAGTGTAATTAACCACTGGAACAATTTACCAAGTGTTGTGGTGGATTCTCCATGACTGGAAATTTCTAAATCAAGATTGGATGTTTTTCTAAAAGATATACTCTAGTTCAATCACAGCTGTTCGACTCGAAGCAGAAATTAATTCATGGAAGTGTGTGGCGATGTGTTATGCAGACAGTCAGACTGGGTGATTACAGTACTCCCTTCTGACCTTAAAAAAATAAATCTATGAATAAGGCATTTTTTCTTCTTTGAGATGGTCTCTGCATATTTCCACTTGTAGAAGTATAGTTGTCAGTGCAATCCCCAGGAGGATGGGCTAAGGAGTTTTAATTAAACAAGAATTGCAGAATTGCCCTCCTGAAGCAAATATCAGATCTGGATAGCAAGTCAAGAAAATAGTTAAAGACCTCTCAGTGCTTCTCTTCTTCATCTTGGCCTTATGCTTGAAGGCAGCTGAGACCAGACCTTGAAGTGTCCTGAAAGTAAGGGCCTGCTGCAGGTTTAGGAGTCAATGCCAATGAGAGATTGGCACTGACTTTTCTGACACAAAAGGGACAAGGATCTGGGCCTATGTCCATTGCAGCATGGAGCATGAAAAAAGCTCTTACTTACCAAAACTGTCTGTATGGCACAGTGTCATAGCCTTGCTTATTGCAGTTAAGAGGAAGTTCCATCTCAGTTGGAAGTTAGCTGCTAATTTTCTAAACTCTTCTTTATTCTTGCTTGGCTGTAAATAGACAAATGACCTGACTCATGATAAGGTCAAATAAAGAATGTACATGTAGTACTGAAGACTTCACAAGCAATTTGTATACAGAAATAAAAACAATACAAGCAGTCTGAGATCCTCTGAGGGAAGATGCTATAGAAGTTCAAAGTACTATTATTATTTTTTAAAAAAATCACAACAGGAACTAATAGGGAATAATTAATTAACAGGGAGTACAGCTTCCCCTGATCCTTCCAAGGAGAAAGAAAAAGTAAATAACTCCATTTAAATTTACATGATTATCCCATCTAGCCCAAACTACCAGCACCACTGCAGCTACTGATAATTCTGATCTACCACTGGAGGAAATATTGAAAGGCTGGTGAGGCAAGAGAAGAAGTATGCACAGTATTAAGATAAAAAGAAAAGGAGGACTTGTAGCACCTTAGTGACTAACAAATTTCTTTAAGCATAAGCTTCCGTGAGCTACAGTTCACTTCATCGGATGCATGCAATAGAAAATACAGTGGGGAGATTTTATATACACAGAGAACATGAACAATGGGTGTTACCATATACACTGTAACGAGAGTGATCAGGTAAGGTGAGCTATTACCACGGGGGGGGGGGGGAGGACGACGATGGGGGACGGGACGGGATGGGACAACAACAACAAAAAACCTTTTGTAGCGATAATCAAGGTGGGCCATTTCCAGCGGTTGACAAGAATGTGCGAGGAACAGTAGTGGGGGAAATAAACATGGGGAAATAGTTTTACTTTGTGTAATGACACATCCACTTCCAGTCAAGTCTAAGTTAATTGTGTCCAGTTTGCAATTAATTCCAATTCAGCAGTCTCTCGTTGGAGTCTGTTTTTGAAGTTTTTTTGTTGAAGAATTGCCACTTTTAGGTCTGTAATCGAGTGACCAAAGAGACTGAAGTGTTCTCCGACTGGTTTTTGAATGTTATAATTCTTGACGACTGATTTGTGTCCATTTATTCTTTTATGTAGAGACTGTCCAGTTTGGCCAATGTACATGGCAGAGGGGCATTGCTGGCACATGATGGCATATATCACATTGGTATATGTGCAGGTGAACAAGTCTCTGATAGTGTGGCTGATGTGATCAGGCCCTATGATGGTGTCCCCTGAATAGATATGTGGGCACAGTTGGCAACGGGCTCTGTTGCAAGGATAAGTTCCAGGGTTAGTGTTTTTGTTGTGTGGTGTGTGAAACCAGTATTAAGTATAGTTACATCTATTTCCATAGGCACAGCTATTTCAGTATGAAAAACCACTTTTCTACCAGCTTCTCAGATTTTAACGTCTCCTAAATTATGAAGCATAGTTTTCAGTCTTATCTGCCTTTTCTTACAGGTTTTAGGTTATAAAGGAAGGTAATGTGTCATGTGAACTTAGACCAGATACTTGCATTCCCAGCTGTGTGATTATACAGGATGCATGCAAAGATGAAATCTGTGTCTGACAAATGCTTTCTTCTTTACATAATTTATGTAATCTTGATAATGTAGTCTGAATATTGGTATGCAATACCTCTGCTGCAAACTGCTGACAAGCAGGATAACAACTGATTTTACTGTAACATGAAAGACAAACATATGATAAATGGTGTGATTTTGCCAGAAGCTGGGATTGGGCAACGGGATGGATCACTTGATGATTACCTGTTCTGTTCATTCCCTCTGGGGCACCTGGCATTGGCCACTGTCGGAAGACAGGCTACTGGGCTAGATGGACCTTTGGTCTGACCCAGTAGGGCCGTTCTTATGTTCTTATGGGTTTTTTTTCTTTTTTAAATAATGAGTTAATTCTGTACCTGAATGACAAAAGCTTGAAGATTTGAAGACATACAGTTCAGGAAAACCCTGACATCTGTGGAAGTATCCAGCAAGGAAATCAAGTTATTCAAGCCTGTAAAATATAAAAGGAACCCTTGCAGCATTTGGTTTACACTTCTCTTTAGCAGTAATGTAAAAAAAAAAAAAAACATTAAACAACTGCTCACAACATATAATTAATACATTTTGGACCAGATTTTGACACCCCCATTAATGCTGGGAGGCACCTAACTCTGAAATTAATTCCATTCTATTCAGGATCATGTCCTTTTCCATCACTGTAATACATGACTACTCACCATGAGTAAAGGTGGCAGATTCTGGCCCTCTAAGAGTAGAGGTTATTTCAGTGAAAGGAGAATGGAGGGACTGAGTTTGTAAACACTATCAGATTAATAATTTGAGTTTTCACTTGATTCACAAAGCAGTCTTTTTCACCTGCTGATGTGGAGACAATTGCTTTCAAATGATAAAAGGAGTTTCTGAAAATTTTGCTGAGAAACTAAAAATTTAGCCACCATTGCCCAAACTCAGTTCGGATATGGCAAAAGCAAAATGTTTGAAAATTTTGAGCCGTAACTGAAAGCTTATCATTCTTATCCTTTAATGCTTAGAGAGTAACGTTATATGTACCAATCTCAATTTTACTGGACCTGTTCCAATAAGTAGTGTTATAGCAAGACTACGCTTCCAATTAGAAAAGATCATGAATAAACAAACACGGGGAAATGCTAAAGCTTAAATAACATGTGTGACAAGTGCTTCACTGAATGGAAAAATATTATAATAATACATAAATATTATAATAATATAATAATATATAATAATATAATATATAAATATTATAATAATATATAAACATATTACATTTGAGTTCCATGTCACTTTCCATTTCGTCCATATTTCTAAACTTCTTTTGCAAGGGGTTTCCAGGAATGTCCACAATTCCCTGGTTGATGATGGCATTCAAGTCTGATTTTAAAATAGTGACTCTGCTGTTGTTGTTCAAGACTATTCTCATTGTCTATAGATAAAGGGGAAAAAAGGAAATACCTTTAATTCTGTTAAACCCTTCTCTGTCAAAAAGTACCCCTTGTTCAGTGTTAAGTAAGAATGACATTACACAAACAGTCTGGTCCCCAAAGGACTAATTAGGCACATTTCAAGTTGTCCTCACAGAATGTTCAGTGATTGATGATTTACTTCTCAACTATATTCTGTATTCTTGAGCAAGGTGGAACAGACAATATTGACCAATATAAAATAAACTGGCCTGGTGAATTCTCAGTATGCGAGCCTGTTGCTCTTGTTGGATCATATTAAAGTAGTTCTGTATTAAAATCACAAATGAGTTTGATTCCCCATAGTTTAAATTCCAGGGTATTACTAATTAAGAGGTCTCTTGGTTTTTGGTACTGTTTCTCTCCCTCTCTGTGTGAAACTTGCAAGCTGCTAATTGTGTTAGTACATTCTAAGACAGAGTCTGTTCTCAAAGCAATTCTTTGTAACAACAACTACTCACACAGAGAGAGACTCAAAGCAATACTCTGTAACAACAGAAACAGCACCCAGAGACTCCCCGCCCTTTTGTTGTATTCATCTTGCTTCGTTAACAATTGTGATTAAAATAGAGATAGAGGATGTATGTGGATGGATGCTTGGTGTGGATAATAACTGAATGATCAGGGAGGTGCCAGCCTAAGAATCCAGTGTCCATTGGCTGAAGAAGGCATCAAGTGGAAATAACCAGAGGACCCCCGGAGGGCAGACTGGCTGGAATCCACTGAACAGCCTCAAGAATGGGAGAACCAAAGAACAAGATAACATCTGGCAGCACGGAGCCGTCAGGAATGTGACATCTGCTGATTGATTCAGCAACAGCATGATGAAAGCAGTTCCCATAGATTAGCATAGGAAGAAATTCCTATAAAAATGGACTCCAGAAAGTGAGAACTTTGGGGTCTGATTCTGCAAACCAACTTCCAGGAGCATCAGATGAGCATCTGACAAGGCCCTACTCCCTCCTCATGTCCAGGCCACCTGGCCAGTGGCTTGGCATGAGCAACTCTAAGGCTGGTAACTATGATAACAACCTTGCAGAACCTGTGTGTGTGTTTGTATGAATGAATGTGTGAATAGATATGAGATTGAATGGAATGTTATAGCTATAACTAACTGCTGACTATGATTCTTTCTGTATTCACAATAAATGTGGCATTTTGCCTTTTCCCCTTTAATAAGATCCTGCTGGTTTTTATTTTATTGGTATAACATTCTTATATCAAAGAATATTGTAGTCTTATAAAGACTGAAGAATAAAAAGGTGTATCAGGACTAACTTTTCCTCAATGGCAATGGACATTGATGTGTGTGTCTCAATTAAATTCACAGGCAATGTTTCACATCCTGCTCAGAAAATATAACAGCCCTATCTCTGAGATCTGAAATGTAAAATTGGTTGAATTATTTGTTAAAATAGTATTAGTTGACACTGAATACCTTTTCCTTTGTTTGTGAATCATTTGTGAAGTGATTCTGATTTATTCAGTGTATTCCTCATTCACACCTATTCCCCCAATACTTTCAGCAATTAATTTTCAGCTTGTAGATTGTTTATGAACTGTTCACTTCACCTATTTACTATTCATAGGTTGTGACTGGTTACCTTTATCACACAGTATTATTTTGGCTTTCCTAATGAAACTTTTAAAATGGGAAAATAATGAAGAGAAAATAATAGATGATGAATAATGCACCTCTGGTATGGACTTCCAGATGAATAATCATTTGTGTTAAAACCCAGAAAACTTTCAGGATTCACAAACATTTTCACAAAAACCCAGCAATCAACTGGATATTTGTGAATAATGAATGACAGCACAAATAGCAGTGGAGTACAATAGGCTAATTTATTTGCAAATATAATTCTAACCTGTTTTTTTCCATTATTTACCCCATTTGACTGCAATATCAATAACATTCCAGTCCTCATTCATTTTAGTTTAATGCAGTTCATCTTGCAAAACAGTTTTTGGGCAGGATTAAATATTATCCCCTTCTTCTCCCTATTTCACTGGGAGTTTCCAGGCTCACAGGAAACAACAAACTAGAAACACCTGACTTACAAAACACCCCTGCCTTTTTCTGTTATCAGGAAATAAGACCACCCCAGGCTTCTAACAGCAGCTGCTAAAACCAAGAGAATGCGACTCTGAACATTAGTGACAAAATATGGGTGTGGCATCCTCAGTATGACACCCAGTTCCATATTTCCATTTCTTTAGACCCCATTGGTGCAGTGCAGCAATTTATTGTGTTGGGCTATGAGTGAGGGCTTGCTGACTAAAAACCAACCCTCACAACACCTAGATAATGCTTATGGAACATAAGAAGCAATCAGAGGAAATGGCAGAAGTTATATCCACACTTCTCTTTGAAGAGGTATGCCCAGGGCCGTCCCTAGCTATTGTGTGGCCCTACGCAGCCCCCCATGGGGGGGGCGCCTCTGCAGGGGGGCTGGCCCCAGGCCTCTGCGGGTGCAGGGGGGAGGTGCAGGCCCAGGCCGCCACGGGAGGGGGCGGGGCTGGCTTGGGGGACAGGGGGAAACCACCCCCCAGCACTCACCAGCGGCACGGCCAAGTCACTGCACTTTCCGCCGCTGATGAGTGCAGCCCCAGTCCTGCTGCAGAGCTCAGGAGAGTGGGGGCAGGGGCAGAGGAGGGGTAGGGGCCTGGGGAAGAGCCAGAGCAGGGGCTGGAGCAGCACACAGCTGCACAGGGCACCAGGAAATTTGGGTGCCCCAAATTTCCTGGTGCCCTACGCAGCTGCGTACTTTGCGTATGGGTAAGGATGGCCCTAAGTATGCCCATTTTATTACATCCCCAATTATTTCTGGGTGTCCCAACATCAGCAGATGTCAAGTGTGCTTCTTATCATCTGCACATGGCAGAGAGGTTACATCATTCTCTTTCAGATGCTGATCTTGCCAAGGTTGCCCATGCTTTGTCACCAGGTGGTTAGATTATTGCAAAGCACTCTGTGTGGAGCTATGTGTTTATACCATTCAGAAATTGCAGTTGACGCAGAATGCAGCAACACAGTCATTCAGTGGTGTTACTCATTCGGAGCATAGTGCACTGGCTGCCAATTTATTTCTGCATAAAGTTCAAGGTGTACTTTGAGTGTAGGAGGGTTTGCTTTTGACCTATAAAAGCTCCATGTGGTTTGGGTTCTATCTACCTGAGTGACCACCTAATTCCCTGTGAGATACCTATGTGTTTCTTATGATTATTTGAGGTGTTCAGGCTATCAGTCCTGTAGCATAACCAGGAAGGGGCTGAAGGCCCAGTGAGGGATCTAGTAGAACGATCCAATGAAGGATCCTTGACAGGCATTTGCTTCCTGCCTTGGTTCACCAGAAGCCACCAAATCTGGACATGAAATAGTCTCTAATGTAATAAGCTGTAATAGAGGCTATCTTGATGAAGGAAGGTTTTCTGAAAGTTTGTTTTAAAGACTTATTTCATATTTCACTTGTTCAAATATGTGTTTTTAAAAACACATTCCCATTTACACTAACGCCTCTGTATACTGCTCTGGTAGTTTAAAGGGGCCTTACACATGTGAGTGGTAGAAAGGGCTCTTAGTGTAAATAAGAATCAGGCCATAATATATTTAGGGTATAAGGGCAACTTACAGTTGCACAGATTCTAGATGATGCTAGATGGAACCTAAAGCTGCCAGAGATTGCCACTGGAGAATTCCCCTGGCATAGGGTGAATTTCATCTGGAATAAAGCTCACTGATGTAAGTTAAAGCTGACCCCCAGTAACTTTAATTTGTGCTGAGAGGGGGCAGCTGAGTATCAGAGAACTGAAAGCAGCTCCCTGACAGCAGAACTAAAACACAGTGACAAAACAAGCCTAGTAAATCTAAATAAACACATTTTGAATTAATGGGTGTCATAGGCACCCTGAGTCTTGCAGGTTGTTCTGTAAGGTGCATAAGAAATAGTGATGAGGGCAGTGAGAGCCTGACCTTATGAAGTATTCAGCACCCTTAAGGCATGCTGCAGTCAATGGGAGTTGAGGATGCTTGTCCCCTCACAGGACAGGCCTGGTGTGTGTGTGGAAGGGGGCAATTTGATTTTTAAAAAATGTATGATCTATTTTTAGCTTTTTAAATTGTGTCTTTTTTATTTTGCTAATGCTGTGGTTTTCAATAAACTAAATGAAAGGCCTCCCCTCTGCCTCACCTTGCTCAGGGGTGAAGAGGAGGGTAGTAATTACCACTAGTATTTTGGCTCACCTTTGTTGGTCTGCATATTGGAGGGGTGTAGCCACCACACACTTTTCCTCCTCCTCCCTGCCCACTCCTTGCATATCTGCTCAGGGCAGAGTAAGCAAATGTGCAGTACTCTTTATCCCTGCACATCTAGACCCAAGATAAAAGTAGCTCATGCAAAGGAGGGGAGAGGAGTGCAGCCCACCTCGCAATCTAGCCATAAATAAATAAAATTTTGTTATAAAATATACAACATACTAGTTATGGGGTTAGAAAGCCAGCTCCTTGCTGAAGTTTTTCTGGTCATTTTATTTAGGAAGAATAGCACTGCGGGGCCAACAAGGAGTTGGAGACCCACACTGTCATTGATCTTATATTTCCTGTTTTAGACCATGATCATCCCTCCCATGACAAAACCCATAGAAGGTGACCCCAAGGAGGAAAGCTGTGTGAAAGCAAGCTTGCAGAGATCCTTGCTGATTGTCCTATTGGGGATGGAGTGGTGAGGATGGCCTACCCTAGCGGAAAAGGGCACAGGCTTGTCTCCACACCTGACTAATTCCCCAGGGATCTGTGCAAAGGCCTTGTGTCTCTGAAACAGCTTGAACTCTAGCTTGAACTCTCCTCCTCAGCTCCCTGCTAGTGTGGCTTCATTACAGCTGTGGTACCGGCATGGATCCTGACTTTATTTGAGAGGCTTCTGCAGGATCCAGAGTGGTAAACAGTGCAAAGGAGTGCTCTCCGTGTGTGGACTTAGGAGGCATGATTTGACCCCCCAATCATGGCTTGTAGCAATACACAAACATAAAGAAATGTTTTGTTGTTATATTACAAAAAGAGTGTGTAAAATAGTTAACCAAAACCTAGGTCAGGCTTATTACATGTGAGGTGTTCAAGCCTTGTGCTTTATGGGTTCTGGTTTTAAAAAGTACATAAAACATACCTTTGCCATATTAGAAAGATACGTCTTTCTTCTTAGTCTTTTTACAAACACAGTAACTTCTGTTAAGGAGGAAGAGGCAGGTGTTTCTTATCATTGGCATTTTAAATTCTAAAGCACATTAATGAAGACAGATATTATAATTTAGAAAATGGGCCCCTGAAGGAGCAATGTGAAAGGCTGAGGGCTTAATCCTGCAAGGTATTTAGTGCCTTGACTTCAAAGACAGTTGAAGTACTCAGTATCTTGTAGGATTCAGCCCTATCATTCTAAAGCTTGCAGTTAGCAGACAATAGCTGCACTGATTAAAACTTATTCCTAAAATTAATAGACTCATGACAAAGAGGAGAAAACCCCCAAGATTTCCCCCCCACTATACTTTTTCTTTTTTACTTGCAGCCGTATGCTGTTATATTACAATTTAAGATCAATTAAAGCAACAACAATTATAAACGTTTTCAATTTTGATTTAAAAACCGAAACCTTCGCCTTCCTGATTCCACAGTCCATTATTCTTAGATAATGACTAAGAGCTGGTATTTTGTTTCCAGTAGCACTCACAATGTGCTAGACACTGAAACACTCGGAAAGCATTGTCCCTGCCCTGGGATCTTAAGGATAAAATATTGTTTATGTCTTATCCTTAGGTGCAGGGAGATCCAGTGTAACTATAAAATAAGTTACAGAAGTTTCCAGACGGACAATCTTTTCTCTGATTAGTATCCATGACCTTCTGGGGTTTATGCAGGCCAGAAGGCTATGTTTATTTCTGAATAAGGCCCAATATAATATATTACCCACAAAAGACTATGTTAAAAGAACATTATTAAGGTTGCAAAGTCAAACACTCAAACGTTATGTAAGGCCAGCGTTAAGATTGCCTTTGAAACCTTAATTTGACCCCCTTGTGCCTATGCATTACGATACAGTCTTTAATTAGATGATCACACACTAGTTTTTCCACTGGACCCCTGTCTCATTCACTGTGCAGGATGGATGGTGCTCAGTTAATGAGCAGATAATCAATATTCTGTGGTTGTACAGCATCTAGCACCATGAGGTCCTGGTCCATGACTGGGGCCTAAGTGCTATGATAACACAGATAGTCATTATAATCCTCATTTTACAGATGGGAACTGATGCACTTAGAGACATTATGGTAAAAAATATCCACTAATTTTGGGTGCCCAATTTGAGACACACAGGTCCTGATTTTTCTGAGTTCTTAGTGTTATATAGGACTTTATATATTCAAGCTCCCATTGACTTTAGTTACAGCTGTCAGTGCTTAGCACAAATCAGGCCCCAGGGTCTCAAGGTGGGCACTCAGAAAGCGAGAAACAGTTAGTGACCATTGACAGACAGGGCAATTGCCTGCAATATCTTTGGGAGACCATACTGTATTAAGTGTATGAATGGTTTATGTATCATTGTGGGCCAGGGACTGAATGCACCCCATGGGGGGAGAGTTACCACAGTTCGTCCAGAAAGTGAAAATAGTAGGGGAGAATTAAGGCAAATCTCTCAAATTATAACACCTCCAAAGAGGTACCTCTCCTCGGGAGGCTCACATATTTTGCTTCAAACTAGGTTCTCCAGAGACCAACAGACAAAGAAAGGACTTTGGGATAAACAGCCTGAGCTTAAACTGACTCAGGGCCATGGTTCCGTTCCTGATCTAAAGATGAAATGAACTTGTAACCAAAGGGAAAGCCAGCTATGGGGTCTGAAAGACTGACACCTACCAAACCCCTGTGTTGCAGCTGGGGGTGATGTCTGAAACTTTTTAGCATGCGTGTAGTTTCTTTTATTGTTTTTATATTCTTTCTTCCTTGCTTTTACCTTAAGAATACATGTGCTTGCTTAGAAGGAGCTGTATGGTAACTTGTAACTGCTGTCAATACACTGGTCATAGCCCGCAGAGAGAAAGCACAGCACAGGCACTGTCTTTCAGGCAGACTGGCTTGCTGGGGATGTCACAGTGTAGATCAGGAAGCAGTGCAGCCTAAAAAATCCCTGTCAGAAGGGAGTGAGACATGGGTGACCACCCAGGAGAGGTGACAACTTGGAGCTGTAAACCTTTAAATGAGTGCCCTCGAGGGACCATGGAAGGTAAATACAGGTGCAGTTACCCTGAAACTATGACAACTACCTCTGAAAAGTTTTGGTTAAGTAACTTGCTTAGCAATACATACAAACTCTGTGGCAGAAGCAGAAACAGAATCCCATTCTTGGATTCCGTTCCAGTTTCTGGCAAGGAGTGTGCTCCAGTGGGCACACTCTCTTCTGATTATTTTTCCCTAACTTAACCCTTCAGTCCCATTCTACTTGCCAGTTTCAGTCTGTATTCTTCAGGTTTCTTAGCCCAGTCTAAGTCTCCTTGCCCAACCAATCCCAGTTCCCACCTCCTGACTCCTTCATCTGATTTGTCTCTTACCACCCAACCACTGGTGCCCAGTCCTAGTCTCCTATTCTGGGCTCCTCATCCAATCTCAGTCTCCCTCACCCACTCCCTGTCTCCTTGTGCCAGTCTCTTTGTCCAGCCCATACCAGTTTTCCCGTCGCAACTGAGCTCCTTGTCAGATCTGTCTCCCCATCCCTTCTCTGTTTAACCCTCACTGCTTCATTGCCACAGTCTCCTTGTGCAACCAGTCCCAGACTACCCCAATCTCCACATCTGATCTCAGTGTTCCCCCACCATAGTCAAGTAGCTCCCAGTTCTGCCAAATCCATTTCCCTCACTGCTGCCAGTCCCACTCTTTCCCTCCAACTCCCAGTTACAGTTCTCTCCTCCGTATGTTCCAGTCTCTACAGACTCCTTAATCCAATCTACCCCTTTCTCTCCCCCTATCATCTGTTTTTTATCCCCTCTGTATTTGAAGCAGATGGCTTCCTTCTCCACACTCCCTGGCTGCCATCAGGGAGGGTCATGAGAGCACAGGAGAGACAGGTTCCTTGCTCTCCATTCTGGTGCCAGCCCCCACCCTAGCCTGCAGCAGCCAAGAGCAGCCATTACAGTGAACGTTTGTCTTCACCCCGGTAGCCCTGGAGCATGTTCAGTTTTTCTGTGGAGATGGCATATGTGCAGTCTGACAGCATTAGGAGCTAGGTTGACCATATAGAAAGTGTAAAAAATGGGGGTGGGAGTGGGGGTATAATAGGCACCTACATAAAAAAAACCCCCGCAAATATCAGGACTGTCCCTATAAAACTGGGACATCTGGTCACCCTACTAGAAGCTGTGAGGGGATGGAGCATGCTCACTTAGTATGGAATCGTCAGAGATTTTACCTGATAAGCTCTCTCAAATCTAGTAAGCATGTGCAAACTGAAATTTTTCCAAGATTTATAACTTGGCCAAATTTGGGCAGATTTTCACAGGGACAGCATACGGTACATCCCTGACACAAAGCCTCCTCCTCCCCCTTGGTCAAATTTCAGGGCATGATGAGAGCGCTAGAGTATTTCAGAGATATACTTCTCTACTCCAGACATGTCTCCTTCTGTCCAAACTAAAATCCCAGACTGTCTCTCAGACATCGTCTTGTGGATGTCTAGCCATCAGCCATCAAGCTCAACCTAGCAAAAAGGAGCTCCTAATTCTCCACCCAAACCTTTCCTACTATCTCCTTTCTCAATCACTGGACAACACGGCCGTCTTCTCTGCCACTAAGTCCAGTAACCTGGGTGTCATCTTCAACTCAGACCTCAGCCTGGATGTGAGGACCTAGGAAATGTCTAACTCTTGCAGATTCTTTCTGCATAACACCTCTAAGATACAGCCTTTCCTATCCATCCACACAGCTAAAACTCATGTCCAAGCTCTCATCATCTCGCATCTCAATCACTGCAACATCATCTTCCCTGACCCTTGCCCTGTTGCTATTCATTCAGAATGCTCCTGCAAAGATCATTCACCTAGCGTTTGACTATGTCACCCCTCTCTTTACATCCCTTCACTGGCTCCCTCTCCACTATCATATCAAACATACACCATTTATCTTCACTTTCAAGGCCCTTCATGACCTACCATCACCCATTCAGTAATGAAACACTGACTCCCAACTCTGATCAGCCCATGATGTCAGCCATCATCACCCACTTAAAATTTTCAAACACCTATATGCTTTCTGCCATGCTGCCCTTCATGCTTGGGAGAAGCTCCCTATAAACATCCATAAAGCAGCCTCATTATCCACCTTCAGAATCCTCCTTAAAACTGCACTTTACTGTGAGGCCTACAAAAAATTGACAACAGTTAGTGCTGAGACCACTGCCTATCATGCTGGCTGTTTCCTTGTACTGCCCCATCTGTCTGTCTGTATCCATCTGTTGTCTCTGGTCTTAGATTGCAAGCTCTTTGAGGCAGAGACTGTCTTTTTGTTCCATGTTTCTACAGCACCTAGCACAATGGGGCTTTGGTACATGTCTGGGCTCCCAGGAGCTATGACGTTGATGATGACTGATAATAATAATAAAGAATAAAGAAAGAAAATGCTTCAGATTTTTTAACATGGGCAAAACAACGTATTTTCTTCTAGCCTCGTTCTCATAAATGGCTGAACTGTTCCCCCTGAAATTTTCCAAGAAAATTCAGTTTGAGGCAGTCACCTAGCATGGAAAATTTCAACCCAATTTTTTAAAGTTTAGCAAAAAGTTATAAGAAACTGAAAACAGGGTCTCATAATGGGAAGTGTTGGGCAAGCTTAATAATAGATGATGCTACCAACCCTGCATATAATAATTTCATAAATGAATAGGAACTTTGACGTTTGTTACAGCTTACAAAATGGCCAATTACAAAACCACTATTTATCTGTTATTTGTAAAGTTACACTCAGGTATTTATTTTGTTTACCAAAATACTGGTCATGTACTATAACTTTAAGACAGACCTTGCTGTCAGTTTCAGCTATTTCTAACTATGATCTACCTTCTCTGCACCTTATTCATAATCATTGACACTGCCAAAGAGGCTATGCTAAGGCACAGGATTTACAAAAGGTATTATAAACACTCTTACTTAGCATGGTTTAGCATTGACTGGATATACTTTGGTTAAAACTGTTTTTACAAATCGTTGAGACTACTTATTTTTGGTTGTAACCAAATTAATCCGAGTTCTCACAGGTATCAAAATCATGCCACCTGAAAGTTTTTAAAATCATATTATCAAAATCATAGTCTTCTTTGCACTGTAGGTGGAGCTTAAAAATAGATTTGTTATAAAGTTTTGGACAATTTCTATCCATCCATCCATCCATCCATCCACTAATAATTTCTCTATTCCTGATGCACACCTTTGATTTTGGACATCCGTAGTAAGAGTGGAAAATCTTCCAAAACAGTAAGCAGCCAGAGTTTAACATTTTTACTGAACAATCTGACTGACTTCAAATACTGTATAGAGACATCTTCCAGGAAGTCATCAAGCAGAATGCTCTCCATTTCCTAAAACAGAGGTTCATAGGGAAAATAAATTATTTTTGGCTTACTACAGATGCTTCTAGCATCATAAGACAAAATTATATTTATGGCCTAAATCTGCATAATACTAAGAGCCTGTTCCTGCTTTCACTAAAGTCAATGACAAAACTCCCATTGATTTTAATGGCAGCAGGAACAAATCTATACAACTTAGACCTCAGCCTGGATGTGAGGTCTATACAAGCCTAATTAAATAAATGATGTTTAGTTATCAAACATTATTATGATGGCCAATTTCAGGTAAACGGTAAACTCTTATGAATGAAAAGCTATATGTTTCAATATGGAATTTCACCAAAAGTATGTACTGCTGTCAGAGGAACAACATAGGTTTGTTTGTTTTTTTAAAATGGCACTAATTCAGTGTTCATTCTTCATCAGATGCAACCTCAGATAAAATAGCCCAAGGTCATAAAAGCAAATTCCATGGATGTAGGCTGGATCTTTTAAAGGAGCCTATGGAAATTCAGTGAGAGTGGGGTGGCAAACTCCAATGGGCTCATCCAAAAACCTCAGCCATAGAGCTTCAGCATAGAATACAAAGAACAGATTTAAGATTCAGGTGGTATTTCCCGGGTACAGATAATAATAAACATCTGTGATTATGTCTCAAATAGAATTATAGAAAAGATATGAACAGATAGCAAAATAATTGCAATAAACAAATCTGTGTCTACAGTACCTTGAACAGCTGTCTATCATAGCATTTAAACAGTCTGCATACATCTGGCAGGGACATAAGCATTACTGTTTCAGGCTGCAAAGACTTCCAGAATGACATGATAAGGTCTTCCACCTATTGCACAAATTCTTTGGTTAATATTCATTAAATCTGCACTTGTAGAACGCTAAACTGAATGCAAACAACACAACACTCCTCAGTGCAGCAGAGAGAGGAGCCAATAGTGGTTCCTTGGTTCTCTTCCTGGCTCCATCCTAGCCCTAGTTCAGGCCCAGGTTAGAGCAGCCAGGGGGAGCCAGTTAAACCTTAAAAGGAAGAATCAAAATTGAAGAAAAAAAGAAAAGAAGCAGTAGCATAAATATGGCCCCAGATATGGGGCTAACTGGCTGAATATGAACTAGGCCTTTCTCAAGAACAGTTCTGTAAATCACCCCCTCAAGCAACCCATGTTTAAATAGAAATCAGCCAAAATCTAAGGCAAAGTTTGGTAGAAGTCTTGTTCTCCTTAGAGTGTTCTGAGATCCACCAAGCATTTTTTCCTCTTTCAAAAGTCAGCATCTGCCCTTTGCAAAGTATTTAAATTCGAACTCATTTTAAATTTAATGGGAGTTAGGCACATAAACAGTTGGGTCTCTAATTTGGTCTTTGGAACATGTAAGTATGTTATGTTAACAAAGTATTCCAGAATGATTTAACTGAGTGCTCATTTTGCATATAAATAATCACCACCTGACAAAGAAAGTGAACTACATGGAAATAATTTTGTCATTACAATCAGTTTTTGTCATCTAAATAAATCACTAATACTCATATTTACAGATATGTTATTAAAACAAGGGTATACCCTGTCAAGTTCTTTGTTCCTCAAGTTCTGTAAAACATCTTGACAGTAGTTACAATAATCATCAGCAAGCAATGCAACCTAGAGAATGCAAACAAAAAAGAGTCTGCAAAACAATCACACAGGCCAAGAGCTAATTTTCTTGATTACTGAATGGCTAAACTTACTATTTTATATGAGTGTGTCTTTCCTAACTCTTGCTCCCAAGAAGAAAATCTCTTGAATTCAGGCAAAGGGGATCCACATTTGTCTTTCTCTGTCTGCAAATTGATACCAGACTGGAAACAATTTAAAGGCTTACTTTTTTAAAAACAATCACTTTGTTAGATTTTTAAATTTAAACAATAAAATGTTAATAAAAGAAGAACACACTTATCTTACTAACATTTCACATTATATTAAAGGCACTCAGGCCCAGATTTATAAAGGTATTTATGGCACCTTAGAGACTAACCAATTTATTAGAGCATGAGCTTTCGTGAGCTACAGCTCACTTCCTCAGATGCATATCGTGGAAACTGGAAGTGAGCTGTAGCTCACGAAAGCTCATGCTCTAATAAATTGGTTAGTCTCTAAGGTGCCACAAGTCCTCCTTTTCTTTTTGCGAATACAGACTAACACGGCTGTTACTCTGAAAGGTATTTAGTCATTGCTGTGCTCAGCATCACAACACCTAACTGATTTAGGAGCAGGAGTACTTGTGGCACCTTAGAGACTAACCAATTTATTTGAGCATAAGCTTTCGTGAGCTACATAAGCTGTAGCTCACAAAAGCTTATGTTCAAATAAATTGGTTAGTCTCTAAGGTGCCACAAGTACTCCTTTTCTTTTTGCGAATACAGACTAACACGGCTGTTACTCTGAAACCTGATTTAGGAGCCTGAATCCCCTCAACAGTCAATAGGATTTAGACTCCCCAGTGCCTAAATTCCTTTTGAAAATGAGACTTAGGCATTGTGACACTGAGCACAGTAACATCTACATACCTTTAAAAATCTGGGCCACAGTGTGTTTATATGTTGTATAAACAATATTGTCAAAGCAACTCATCTATTTCTCCATGGGAATTCTTGTCCTGATACCTATTATGACAGATGTGAGACCTTAGAAGTGCTTGGAAATCAAGACTCTGTAATGCCAACCAGCAAGGAGGTGCAGAGGGGTTACAGAGATCACTGGGACCTGACATACAGTCTAGCTCACAAAAGAGTGTCATGTAAGGTCTCAAATAAAAGCCAGTGTCACGCTGGTCACCAATAGTTTTGTGAATTGTATATGTATATACACGTAAGGAGCTGCAAATATGTTCTTAAAGTCTAAATAAAAATAGTGGTCACCAGCAAAGGTGAAAAAACAGGTTTTCTGTCAGACAAGACCCATCTGTCTGTTTACATGTAAACTGAATATTGTCTCATTCATAATGGGTCTCCCATCACCAGTCTCAATTATATGCAAATGAAGGATTGTGGGGACTTCAGAAAGAAATTGACAGGAAGAGAAAAACAACAGTGGGGAGAGAATCTTATCTGGTGGTACAGATCAAAGGTTTGCTGGAGTATATATGGGGAGTGTCATGGGGTACCAAGTCTTGCACTGGACAACAAGGGGTTAAAGAGCTGCTCTGGGATCAGCCAGCCCTGCCCTGCCACTCCTGCAAGAGATTCACAGACTGGAGGAGGAATTAAAAGGGAGCAGAACAGCTCACTTGGAGGCAGGCCAGGGAAGAAAAAGGACCTTGCAGCTTCTGAAGAAAGGACTGAGGGAAGGCAGGATCTCTCCCATCCACAGCTGCATGAAGGTCCCTCCCTGAGGCAAGGGAGGACCGGCTTCTGATAAACCCTGAGAGGGAGGCATTTCCCCCTCCTTCACCTATTACTAACCCTGTTGATTTGGCTTATGGACTACCCCTGAAGGGGTGAGACTTGGAACTGACCTGGCCAGAGGCCAAGGCATGAGAAGAGCGGAAGCGAGTTACCATGCCACGCTTGGCCGTGAAGAGGTGCCAAGCGGTGAGCTGACTCCCTTCATGCTTTCCTGTAGAGATGCTGAACTTTGGACAATAGTGGGGTGGCAGGGAGTGATCCAGGGAGGGCAGCCTTAAAGTGCTCATGGGCGTCAGACCCTTTTATTGCCCTCAGAGGGCCCTGTGCTGGAGTCTGCAGAGAATGGAGGGAAGGCAAGAGGAGGCTGAAGGGAAAATTCGAGTTTCACAGATGCAAGCTGGACTGGAGAACTTTGAGGGTAGACTGCTGGATGAGGAAAGTGGCCAGTGGCAGCATGGGACCATGAGAACCAGGCACAGGAAAAGATCAGCTAGTGAAGGAGAAACAGAGCTCAGGAACAGGTTTGCTGAGTTGTACAATGAAGAGCACAGCAGGCTGCAACAGAACATGGGAGGGCAAGGAATAAGAGAAGGGTGGCTAGTCCTACAAGAAGAGGGGAACCGTAAATGCAGATTGCCAGGGTTTGGAGCCCCAGGAGGGATAGGTGACAACTTGCAGAAGATAGCAAGAAAGAGCTAAAGATAAGAGGACTTGCAGCCGGAAAGAACAGAACGAGGAAGACCAGAGAATCACAGCAACAATAGGGGACTCCCTATTAAGAACAGACAGGCCTGTCACCAGAGATGATCTGGAAAACGGATGAGTATGCTGTCTGCTGGGAGCTAAGATATGGGATGTGGACCTGAGGCTGAAGAGAATCCTAATGAGAGCAGGGAAGAATTCACTGCCCTTCACATGGGAACAACTGATTCTTGCTAGAACACATCAAGAGAGATTATGCCAGGCTGGGTAAGATACTTTAAGAAATGGCGTCTCCGGTGATCTTGAGTGGGATTCTGCCATTTCCCTAGAGGAGGAGAATGAAGGTGAGACAACAATATGATGATCAACCATTACGATGATGGCCAGGCAGTGGTGCTGTAAGGAGCGCTTTGGGATATTTGATCACTGGAAAGTATTCATGGACAAAGGACTATTCTCATGGGATGGATTCCACCTGAGTAGGGAGGGAAACAGATTTCTGGGATGGAGGTTGGCACAACTGATTAAAAGAACTTTCAAACTAGGTATCTGGGGGAGACAGTTGGGAGATGTTCACGTATTCTCCACACCTGCTTGTAATACTGAATGGGAAGAAACTCTAGTAAGAAAGGATATAGCAATGGAGAAAGGAACAACAGAAGTAGCAGAATGGACATCAAGAGGAAAGATAGTGCCAATACCAATGATAGCTCAGGTAGGTGATACTGGCAGCATAACGACTGTACCTAAACAGGTGAGGAATCTGGGCAAAGCAATACAGAAACTACTAAGATTTCAGTACACCAAAGCAAGGAGCCTGGGTAACAAAATGGAGGAATTAGAGTTACTGGTGCAGAAAGTGATTTATTTGAGCATAAGCTTTCGTGAGCTACAGCTCACTTCATCGGATGCATACTGTGGAAAGTGTAGAAGATCTTTTTATATACACACAAAGCATGAAAAAATACCTCCTCCCACCCCACTCTCCTGCTGGTAATAGCTTATCTAAAGGAGGAGGTATTTTTTCATGCTTTGTGTGTATATAAAAAGATCTTCTACACTTTCCACAGTATGCATCCAATGAAGTGAGCTGTAGCTCACAAAAGCTTATGCTCAAATAAATTGGTTAGTCTGTAAGGTGCCACAAGTACTCCTTTTCTTTTTGCAAATACAGACTAACACGGCTGTTACTCTGAAACGGGTGCAGAAAGTGAAACCACATATTATAGGGATAACAGAAACATGGTGGAATTAGTAAAGATTGAAGTACATGTATTGAAGGGTATGGGCTGTTCAGGAAAGACAGAAATAAAGGTAAAGGTGGTGGAGTAGCATTGTATATTAACAATGAGGTAGACTGTGAAGAAATTAGAAGTGATGGAATGGATAAGACAGTGACTGTGTCAAAATCACTTTAGGGAAGAAAGCTACCACAGATTCCCCAGGGATAGTGCTTGGAGTATGCTATAGACTCCCAGAATCCAATTTGGATTTGGATATGGATAGAGACATCTTTAATGTTTTTAATGAACTCAATACTACTCAATACTATACTGGGAATTGTGTGAGATATTGATTTCCCAGATATAGATGGGAGGACAAGAGGGCCCAGATATTCCTGGATGTGATAACTGACAGATTTCTTCACCAAACCAACAAGAGGTGATGCCACTTTAGATTTAGTATTTGGTGAGTAGTGAGGATTTCACAGAACTGTGTGTAGAGGACAACCTTAATTCGAGTGATCTGGAGCTTATAGGTGCCAATACAGTCTCATTGAACTGTACTGATTCAGGCTCAGCAGCCCGATATTTTGTGGAAATGAGTCTAAGTGTGGGCCTGCACAGCGAAGGCCATGTCCTACTGACACCGATAGACACAAACCTGGGCTCTCTTAGCTACAGCTTCCACATTAAGCCTACCTAATGATTTGGGCAGACAGTGAGGTGACGAAAAATATTTAACCAGTAAGTAAGCAAAAAAATAAGTAGCCAGCTAATGAACCTATACACAGAGATATACTACTTTAAAGGGTATTATGGGCAAGCTGCACTTTACTAAGACATAATGTTGTGATCGTTTTAGCTCATTAAACCATTATTGATCTTTCAGTTTTGTAGTAAATCCACTTTATTTGATACTCACTGTTCCTTTTCTGTAGCCGTTGCTCTCATAATTTGCTACATCCTCAGAACTGGAGCCATCCCCACTGTGGTGGAATACACATAACATAACTCCAATTTTAAAAACTGTTGGCTTATTAGGTCTTTAGTATGAAAATTATCTCTAACTGGCTAGGTTATCAGACTGGGACTGACACAACCGTTTGTGTAATAATAATAATTTTAAGAAACAACCTCTCCCTCTTACCACTTCGTCCCATGACTTTTAGTTTATTAATTGATTTTCTAAATGGGTTGATTTCTCAGATCTTAATTAAAAAATCATTATGCAAATAAAATCAACAAACAGGCCATTTTAAAATGCAAAGGTAGGTGATTAGGTTTTTTTTAACTTCTTGTGCCAAATTCACTATTTTACATTAGTGGATACAGCTCCACTGAAACAAACACACAAAAGAACTACAAACATGTAAATAATGAGAGGCCCTTTTTATCATCTTGATCACTTTGATTGTACATCCCATCCCTTTCCCCCCGCCCCCGATCCTTTATGGTCAATTTAGATTGTACATTGTTCAGAGTAGGAACTGGTTCTTCAACTTTGTAATGCATCAGAGGTGTCCCACAAGGCTCAGCCCTAGTCCATCCTACTAACATTTATATGAACTCGAGGAAGCTGGTTTGACAACATAGATTGAAATGCCAAGAATGTGCAGAAAATATGTAGCTCTACCTGTTTTACATCTGCTGTAAACAACACCGTCTCCCAGCTCTCTCTGTGGTTGTGATCAGCTTCAGCCAGCCAACCAGGCAAAAGAGATGTAGTACGAGGGTGACCAGATGTTCTGATTTTATAGGGACAGTCCTGATTTTTGGGTCTTTTTCTTATATAGGCTCCTATTACCCCCCACCCCCGTCCCAATTTTTCACACTTTCTGTCTGGTCACCCTATGTAATACTGACAGGAAGAAGGAAGTATTTTGAAGAATTTTCATAGCTTTCGGTCCTTTTGGACTCCTCAGTGTTTTTGGAGCATAGTCACTGTTGTGTAAAAAGTACACTTCCACTTACAGCTGGCCAGAAGCCTGCATTAGGGCTGTCCAACCAGACACAGACCTCATGATAGTGATCCATGCATTTGTGACCTCAAGACTTGCTTACTGCAACTCATTATGTGTAGGGAGAAAGCCACCCACCCTGAAATAACTCAAACCAGGGAAAATGCAGCAGCGTTATCTACTTAGGGCATGTTAGTCACTACAGAGACTATACCAATTTAGTATGTCATCATAGTTGTGCCATCACAGCCCCGTAGTGTAGCTGCAGCCTACTCTGATGGAAGGGGTTTTTCTGTCAGGTTAGGAAAACTCCTCCCCGAACAAAGTTATCTGAGGGATGGTCTACATTGGGAACTTACATCAGAATATCTAAGTCTCTTGGGCATATAAAAAATCCACACCCCTAAAGTAGGGTTGACAATTTTGGTTGGACATATTCCTGGAGGTTTCATCACATGACAATCTTTAATTAAAGATTAATCTTTAATTCCTGGAGACTCCAGGACAATCCTGGATTGGCAACTCTACCTGAGAGACATAGCTATGCCAACGTTACCCCTGGAGTAGACAGCATTAGGTCAACAGAGTAATTCTTCTCTTGACCTAGCTACCATCTCTTGAGGAACTGGATTACCTACACCAAGAGGCCTAGGTAGTGTCTACACTGAAGCAGTAAAGCAGCGGCTGCAGCTTTGCCGCTGTAGTGCGGTGGGTGGTGCTCAGCCTTTCCAGACCACTTTCAGGAGTCTAATTTGTCTTGCATACCCCCCAGTTACACCTCACTTAAAAATACAAAAGTGTCACAGCACACTATTAGTGGTAAATTGCTTACTTTCTCATTTTTACCCTATAATTCTAAAATAAATCCATTGGAATATAAATATTGTACTTATTTTCAGTGCATAGTTCACAGAGCAGTATAATATTGTATGAAATTTTAGTTTGTACTGATATTGCTAGTGCTTTTTATGTAGCCTTTTGTAAAACTAGGCAAATATCTAGATGAGTTGATGTACCCCCAGGGGCATGCGTACCCCTGGTTGAGAATCACTGCTGTAGTGGTTTAAGTATAGACAGACCCTAAGTTGACAAAAGGACTCTTTTTTCATACCCTGCCGCATGTAACTATACTGAATCAACTTTTCAGTGTAGTACAGGCCTTAAAAACACAAGTTACTAAAAACACATTATCCCACTGCCCTGCTGTTTGCACTGGCTTCTCATTAAGAACAGAGGCCAATTCAAGGTCTCAGTCCTGATATTTAAAACCATCCATGGGACTGGATCTAGCCACCTGAGAGATCACCACTCTGCCACTATGATCTGCCATGAAATCTCCATTCCGCTGGAAAAATGAAATTGTTGATCAATGACCATTATGGTCCACGACCTTAACACTATGTATGTTCAATAATATGTTTAATGCCTTAACACCAACACTATCCTAGAATCCAGAGCTTTTTAAGTTGGTGAGAGAAGAAATGAAGAAACTTAGAACTAGAAGTATTCTTGTCATTTATTTTGTTAATTTTGCAGATTTCTAAAATCTGTTTTAAAAAAAAAAAAAAAAAAAAGGATTTTCAGTTCCTGCTCCGAGAAGGTGGCCAGCTGTATCTTGTGCTGCTGCTACTATGGCAACACATCTCAGCTGTGCTCTCGCTCAGTAGGCTGGCTGGCACAGCGTGCTTGTTCTTGTGCTGCCCCCCTTCATTAGGGCCAGTCAGGCAACATGTGAGTGTGTGAGCTGCTGCTGCTGCCTAGAAACAGACAAATGGCAGCACTCTCCCTCCACTCAACAGCCAGATGAAAGCTCAAAGATAATTAAGTGTAAACACAGTCTGATCTCTGCCTTGGAAAAATTAACATATATGTGACTCTACTGTTAGCAAATATTATCTTTATTTACCCAGTACCCGAAAGTGAGCTAGGCATCACACAGAACAGAGAGAGTGAGGGAAGTTCCTACCCTAATGCACTTACCATCTAAATAAGGTCAAGAAAGATGTAAGTGAAAAGGAAAGAAAGAAAAGGAAGTGGGTAGAGGAAGGGGAGGATGAGTAACAACAAGATCATCTGATATTTATTCATTCCTGTTAATGTGTTTTTGGGGGATTTGGGGGGTAACTGCAGTTGAAACGGGAAAGAAATTGTGGGGAAGGGAATACCATAGGCCTGAAAGAGGGGAAGAAAAGTGACAGAGGAAGACTGAGGGGAAAAGAGGAAGAGGAGGGTGGCAGGTGAAAGAGCCTCTCTCAGACTCCTTCCAGATGGAGGAGCAATATAAAGAGTTTTACATAAACAGTATTAAGATTAGATTCCGTAGCAGATTCAAGATCAATTTCCATTATTTAGAAGAAAATGTTAAGATCTTCTTCGACATTAATTAATTAATCACACCAGATTTTGGAAATCTCCAACTCCAGTCTTTCATATTTTGATATTTTTAAATATTTTGCCAAAAAATATTTTAAATTATTTTAAAAAATGATTAAATGTTCATGATGGTTTTTGGAGGGCTTGGGGGCTACAAATAGCTATAACGCTAGTTGGAATTCTTGGATTTTTTGAAAATGTTGATGTAAATTTTTTTTAAGTGAATTTTTTACCAGTTTATCAGCTTTAATTAGACCCCATATGTAAGATGATGGTGATTTCAGAAAGTAACGGACTCAACAGGGAGGCCTGTGAAAGTGAGTTAATACTATTAGGACAAACATGATCACACTTTTGTTATACTTCTCTGTTATAACCAGTAAAAGGAGTTTATTTTATTTATTTATATTTATCAAATCTCAAAATCTCTCTTGAAACTGGAAAGAGGTCACTACATTGTCATTTTCATAGCCGCTCTCTCTCTGGAGAATGTCTCTTGATCACCAGGGTATAACCAAAGAAGAGACCTGTTTTTCAGGGGCTAAGGATATCCTTGGCAGGGAGATGAAAATGGGAAGAGGGGCCCCACAGTCAGTGTAGTGACACAAAACTTCCAACAGGTAGCCTCCAGCCAAACACCTAGATCTGCAGGTGTTTTGGTCCAATTTCAGCTGCTTGTTTTAGGGATGAAGGACAAACTGCAGGGAAGCCAGAGCCAGGGAAGCTGCTGGAGCAGGTGCTGCAGTCGCTGTTGGGCTATTGCACAGCAGCTCCCCCCTGTGGCTAAGCCGAACCCAGCAGCAGAGGCAGTGCCAGTTGGATGTGGTTTCTTCAACAGAAAGGAGCTAAGGAGTGCATCCCAATGCATCCGATGAAGTGAGCTGTAGCTCACGAAAGCTTATGCTCAAATAAATTGGTTAGTCTCTAAGGTGCCACAAGTCCTCCTTTTCTTTCTAAGGAGTACAGTGACTAGAAACTGTTACTTCTTTTCCAGGAGGACAAGGGTGCTGCAGACTGATGCACTTATTTGCCACATTCCTAGACAGGAACCAGGAGGCGAGCTCCCCATGATGGCTGCTCTAAACCCATGTCTATAGGTAGCTATGGATACTATTTGAATTTGGGACTCTCTGAGAACAATTTGTTTATTCTCCGAATAAGTATTTGTTAGTTGATCAGCTACAGAACCTGATCCTCCACTCTATTCCACCAGTTTTATGCCAGCCTCACTCCTCTGACTTCAGTGCAGTTACACTGCTGTAAAACTGGTGTAACAGGGTGCACAGTCAAAGTGATGGGGTCTAATTTTCCATTCCCTTGCAGCTCATATAGTCATTTATAGTTAGGGTGACCAGATGTCCTGATTTTATAAGATTTTATACTGTCCCAATATTTGGGTCTTTGTCTTACAGAGATGCCCATTACCCTCCACCCCCGTCCCGATTTTTCACACTTGCTCTCTGGTCACCCTATATATAGTATCATAAGTATTTATATGGCTCCCATTACCATAGTATCTGAGTGCCTCACAGTCATTAATGTATTTATCCTCACAACACCTCGTGAGGTAGGGAAGTGATATTATCCCCATTTTACAGATGGGGAATGAAGGCACAGAGAGACTAAAGTCACATCTGTACTGCAAACAGCAACCAAAGAAAAAGAAAAGAAACCCATGGCAGTGAGTCTCAGAGCTTTGGTAAACTGTGCTGCAGGGATATATAGCTGTGCAGACATTTGGGCTTGGGCTGGAGTCTGGGCTCTGAGACCATCCCCTCGGCGGATTTCAGAGCCCAGGCTCTGGCCTGAGCCCAAATATCTACATGGCTATTTTTAGCCCCAGAGCACAAGGCCCAGTCAGTTGACCTGGACTCACACTGCAGGGTTGGGGTTTTTTTGCAGCGTAAACGTACCCTAAATGACCATTTGCCCAAGGTTATGCAGGAAGACAGTGGAGAAGCAGAGAATTTAACCCAGGTCTCCTTAGTCACAGCCTAGCACCCTATCTGCTGGGACATCCTACTCCTCCTGTAGAAAGTGAATGAGAAATGGGTGCAAACACTGTTAATGAGTGAACTTTGATTTCGTAGCATTTTATATCCACTTTGCACAGGCATGAAAGTGCAAGTCAGTGGAGAATCAGCCCGACAGTTGCTTATTTAAACTATTGACCTGATCCTGGAAATAGCAGGCATAGGGCTTACTGCTATGAGTACTCAGGACTACTCATGGTGGAGAACTGTGGATCTGATCCTGCTCCTATTGCAGTCAATGGCAAAACTTCTATTGACTTCAATGGGACACGATCAAGCCCTTTGCCCATAGACAAGAGTCTGCAGGAGTCTTACATTGTACCATTTTTTAGACTGTTTTATTTTTCACATTTAATTTGTTCTCTTCTGTTGTGTGTATTTTCTCACAGTTGCATCCTTTTTTTGGCTCTCTTTTTAACTCTAAAACTGTAATACAAAGGAAACCAAAACAAAAGTAGGCCTTTTCAAAGTAAAGACAATCCCGCATTAATTTGAATGGTAAGAAACAGAAAACAAAACTACATATAGAATGCATTTCAATAAATCACAATTACTGTAAGTGCCAATACATTGCTTAAATTGTGAGGATTAGCAATCAAGATGCACTAGTATGATTAAACAAGTGTTCACACCACTGGTGCTGACCACTTATATTTTTGCTCTTATTTAGTTTCTCAGCATT